>NC_092877.1:336713439-338055939 GCF_028372415.1 Notamacropus eugenii
AATTCTCTCTTCCTGATGTTGAAAGAGCTTTAACATCCTTGCAGGGTTTTTTAAGGCCATTTCCAGTAACCCCTAAAGAGAAGCCAGGTGAGTATTCCCAAAGAAAAGAGCCAAATTTTCAAAGTCTCTCTTAAGAGAGTAATAGCAGGATTTTATTCCTAGTGGATTTCAGTCCACATTATGAAACGACCGCACATTTGGTACAATTATGCACCACTGGCAGCCTTCTCTCAAAGGAAGCCTTTTGGTAAATGAACACTTAGGATCATTTTGGAACTCATGCATCTTACAGCTAATACTGTGCTAAGTTAAGCAGTGAGCACTATGCCCATCTGGTAGACAAGAGAATATCTGCTTGCAATCTCATCAGTCCTTTTCCCGTAAAAGCTCTGATTTCATTAAAGGTAACCTGCAAAAAGGACTGGGCAAATGGAGAGGCTCTCTACCAAATGCACTGAATGGGAGAGAGAAGGGGACAGGGCAACAATTACCCTATCCTCCAGGATTTTTCAAGATTCCCCACATTGCATAGGTGAGCTGCTTTTTGGTTTCGATGTCCTGTGAAGCCTAAATATAATCAGGAGATGGAGAAGAGGAGACTGGAGCATTCCTGAGCTCATTTCATCATGAACATGGCAGAGGATTGATTAGCTCATCATGAGCATATCACTGGGAAATTTGGAACCCTCTTAAACAGATCCGGAAACCGCACTTGGCAATTACCAAGTGGTAAAAAAAAAAAAAAAAAAAAAAAGTGAAAGATTTCAAGGACTAACCATCAGAAGTATCTAGTCTACTACTACTCTAATCAGACTATCAGTCCTAGAAATAGTTTTCAGTTTCTTTCTTTCTTTATTTTTGATCCAGACCTACCGTATGATTTCATCAGCTTAGACAGACTGGCCACTGTTCTTACAAGTTAGAGTCTTGGTCACTTGCTGAGGGGTGGGACATAGGGGTGAGGAACTGAGAAGTTGAGTGACTTCACTGGTATAACAAGTCTAGGTACGTAATAGAGGGAGAATCTGAACCTGGATCTTCTTAACTCTAATACAGATTGTCTAGCATTGTCCCTGTTACCACTGCTACAAACCTTGGTTTCCTGTTTCTTTAAAATGTAGTTCTAATGACAAATTCAGAAGAAAGAAACAAAGCAAAAGGAAAGAAGGAAGGAAGAAGGAAGGAGGGATGGAAGGAAGGAAGGAAAAAAGTAAGAGAAGGAAAGGAAGAAAAAGGAAGGAAAGAAGACACAAAGAGAGATGGATGAGAAGGGAGAAAGAATCAAAGGAGGGGCTGGGAAAAGGGAGGGGAGAGGAGAGAAAAAACAAAACAAGCAAACAAAATACCTCTCAACTACTCTGGAACTCATTCATATTGCAAGCTCACTTGCCCACACCACAGTCAGTATCGAGAACAGAGGGAGAGCAACCAAAATGATGATAGACATCTGTATAATTCTTTTAAGGTTGAAAAAGCATTTTAAACAGATTTCCTCATTTTTGTCCTCAAAATAAATCTATGAGCTAGGAACTATTTTAATCCTTATTTTACAGATAAATAGACTGAGGCTTGCAGAGGTTAAGTGAATCACTCAGACAGGAGATCCTCGTATAATGTGGGATTTGAACACAGATCTCAAGCTTAAGTCACGCTTACATGCATGACAAAGCATTTTGCTAAAATTCAGACTTTTACTCAAAATGAGAAAACCTGGATTTTGATCTCAGCTGGGAGTCAGTCACTAATGTGTTGTGTGAGTTTTGGCAAGTTGTAGTCTCTGTGGTATAGTTTCATGTAAAAATTTGTAAAATGACCTGAGAAGCTCTAAGGTCCCTGTCATCTTTATGTCTAGGTAATTGTATTAATTCTAATAACTTTCCTTAGGAAAGTGGGAAATATTTAAAAATATAGATGAAAGTCCTTTCTATCCTTTGTCTATCTCTACATATCTCTATCTGTTATATCTATCTTCTTTCTTTTAATTTTATTTATTTTATTCTGAACTGAAGAAATAAAACAAGCATTTCCATAACATAGGAGAATAGGAAAAAATAATGATCATACATGAAATTGCAAATCTGTTATGTACAATTTGCTTTTCCTATTAAATATAAAATTAAGCTATCGTAATTTTTTTTCTTTTTTCCTTTTTTTTTCTCCCCCATCCTAGAGAGGACTAGTCTTAGACATATATATATGTATGTGTACACACACACACACTCACACAATATACATTTAAAGCAATCCTATACATCTCTTTATTAGTTCTTTCTCTGGGTGCAGATACAGTCTTTTTTTCTAAGATTATCAAGCTCAAGATTTCTTATAGCACAGTAATATTCCATTACAACTATATACCACAATTTGTTCAGCCATTTACGAGTTGATGGGCATCCCCTCAATCTTTAGTTCTTTGCCACCACAAAGAAAGCTGCTTTAAATATTTTAGAACATATAGGTTCTTTTCCCTTTTCCCTAATCATCTGGGGAAACAGAGCTATCTATCTATCTATCTATCTATCTATCTATCTATCTATCTATCTATCTATCTATCTATCTATCTATCTATCTGTCTGTCTGTCTGTCTGTCTGTCTGTCTGTCTGTCTGTCTGCCTGCCTGCCTGCCTGCCTATCTCTCTCTCTCTCTCTCTCTCTCTCTCTCTCTCTCTCTCTCTCTCTCTAACCTACCAGGTATTGTATACTAGTCTAGATGTTAGCAATTTGAAGGGAAAATGAAAAAGTTACTACACTCAAGGAACATAAATATGTATATGTATCATATATCTATAAAGGTATAAACATTTCTCTAGACTTGCAATAATTCTATGTTATACATGAATGCATATCTATACATTTTCTCAAGGTAGTAACAACCATCAGTAGAAAGCATAAAAAGGTCATGCATAAAATCATAAACTCCAAGTCATTACTTTTTTTTTTTTAAATTGTGCATGTGAACTTTAACAAGGCAATTACAATAACATCCTGTTCACTTTCCTGTCTCTTTCTGAGTTCTTAACTCTGTTTTCCCCTAGCTTTTGTCCTTCATTTATGTTTTAAAACATTTTGAACTTCTCACATCTTTCTCCACGTTCCTCTTAGCACTGACCGCCTCTGAGCCTTCGCTAGTATTTTGTCTGCGTTCTTCACTGGTGTTTTTCACTTTAATCTCTTCCCCCACTACAGAGTCAGTAACTTGAAGGTAGGGTCATCCTGTAAACTTTTTCTGCATCCTCCTACCACTGAGCTCAACATAGGAGCAAAGAATTCAGATTGGGGAAGGACCTTAGAGATTATCTTGTAAGTTATGTACAGCCTTGGTGATTGAAATTTTGCCTTTCTTGCTCAAAGTTCACTTGTAATATGTTACATATTAAAAATACCCTTGCTCAGCCTGCTTTATGATTTCTGTCCCACACAATAAATCTCTTCTTTCATAGCAGTGCTAACTAGTGTATTCTTTTGAGGTTACAGTCCATCTAATCTGTATCCATCTCATGGGCATGTACATGGTTGTTGGCATGATTTGTCCCCTGTTGGAATATAAGCTCCTGCAGGGCAGGGACTATATATTTATCTTTGTATCATAGTTCTTACTACAATGCTCAGCTCATAATTATCATTGTATAAATGTTTGTTGACTGATTCATTGAATTGCTTATTCATATTTAATTTATCATATTTAACAAGCATTTAGTAAATGCTTGTCTTAGCGTCTCCAACACTAAGACTCTATACAAGGATTAAAATTAAATGGCGTCAAACTTCAAGGAGTGGCCATCCTGCTGAAGTCTTCCTAGAAAGCTTACTTTCTAAACCCTCTTCAGGTTATAGTACACCATGAGCTTAAGAAGTTTCTCTGGGCTCTGAGCAAAAGGAACAGGAAATGAGAATGTTGAATTATGTGGAGGTGGGGAAAAGGGCTAAGTGTCAGGAAGAAGGAAGAAGGAAAGGAATTGAAGAGGAAAATAACAGAGGAAAAAGTTATAGAATATGAACATGGGGACATGGGGATACATGTTGATAATCCCTGCTCCTAGGGACGCTGAGGGATGGTTTGAGTTCCATGTTCTGAGCTTTAGAACAGAGCTTCAAAAGCCAGTCAAACATCTATACTGATCAAGTGTGCACACTAACTCTGATACCAGTGTGATGAGCCCTTGGAAGCAGGGACCATTAAGGCTGTCTAATGAGGCTAATTAAATAACCAAGTAGGAAATATATGAAGCAGATCAAACTCTTGTGTTAATCAGCAATGGAATTGACCTATATTAGCCTGTATAAGAAAGGGAGTTAAAGTCAAAGAGATGTGTGTATGTGTATGTATACATACATATGTTTGTATCTTTTTGTGTGCATACACACATACATATCTATGTGTATATATGTATATACACATGCATGTGTGTACACACATCTACATCTATATACATACGTATGTGTCTATATACACACGTGTGTGTATTTGTAGGTATGTACATGGAAGCAGTTAGATGGCTTAGTGGATAGAGCCCTAGGCCTGGAGTCAGGAAGACCTGAGTTCAGATCTAGCCTGGGACATTTACTAGCTGTGTGACCCTGGGTAAATCACTTAATCTCTGTTTGCTTTAATCCACTGGAGAAGAAAATGACAAACAGCTTCAGTATTTTTACCAAGATAATCCAGTGAACAGGATAGTCCACAGAGTTAGGAAGACCTCTAAGGATATGATGGAAAAGAGAAGACTAGATGAACTCATCCAGGACAGGGAAATTATGACCAAAAAAAAAGAAAAAAAAACAGAAAAAGTGAAATACTTCTTATTCTTTCATAACACTTGTTATGACATATGTTATGATAAACAAATAGTAGCGAAGGCATTTTTTTCTTACTTTTTTAAGCCCATGGGTCTGGCTTTTCATATTTTGCCTCTTTAGGCTTCAGCTTTATCTGTAATATGAGAGGGTTGGACTAGATGCCCTCTCAAGGTTGTTGCTGGTTTTGTTTTTTTTTTTTTCCAGTTCTAAACCTACAATCCTATAATGCATTCTGTTTGACTAAACTGTACTGTATACTTCAGTTGGGTCTACTTCCACCTCCCCTCTGTCATATATTGTATACTTTCAAATCTAAGTGAGGCTTTTTTCCTCCTTTTTGTTTTTTTTCTTTTTCCTCCCTGTTAACCAATTACATTTTTTGAGTAGTTCATATTGCAAACACTTCGATTCTTAGATTCAATTGGTATCAAATCCAGCATGGCTTGTTAAAAGCCAGTTTCAATAATGATCATCTAAGTGCCCTCTAGATCGCTTGGTGGTGGCAATTGAGGTCCTTGCTGTATGGGCCAAAGTAGCCTTGGCAAAATTGCCAACCAAGGGACCTGATAAGAAGAACAGCCATTCACCTGATCAATTTTATCCCCACTCCTACAGATAGGATTTTCGCTAGCAAAGCCTAGATGAGCACTGTGCAACTAAGAGGTTACCTGAGAAGAGGGGAAAACTGGGCTCGGAGAGCATTAATTTTGTTCCTGTTGCTAGGACAACCATTTCTTTCCACTATATGCTCAGACAGCTGAGCTGGCTCATTCGGAATCTGCTTTTGAGATTGTCTAGACAATTTTTTTTTTTTTTTTTTTTTTTGCCATCCAAGGGATGGTTCTCTCTCTCCCTACCCAAAGCCACATATACAATAAGAAGTAAAAATATGTATGCATAATTATAGTTTTTGCCTGTTCAAATTTTAGGTAAAAGTCAAATTTGAAACCTAAAAAGTCAGTGTCACTGAATAGCATTTAACGTTTCCATTTTTGTTACATCTATGGTTATAAAAAGATTTTCACCTTATATTCCTGTCTTTTAACAAAAAATGATCATTTTGATTTTAAGCTCATACATTATTTTTACAGGGTTTAAGTGCATTTTAAAAGTTCATTAGGTCAATGTAGCTCTGACCTGTGATTTCACCCATACGGGAACTCCCAGTTCGGGAACTCTTGCCACCATGATTTGTAGAGTTAGATAGTTGCCAGAGCTACAAGGAAGGTTAATGATTTCCCAAGCTACGGTCACATGCCTACATAGACCCAGAGAAGAAATTTGAACTTAGGTCTTCCTAGGTGCCACAGTGGATAAAGCACTGAGCCTGGAGTCACGAAAACCTGAGTTCAAACCCGGCTTCAAACAAACACTCAATACCCATCTGACCCTGGGTGAGTCACTTAACCTTGTTTGCCTCAGTTTCCTCAATTGTAAAATGAGCTGGAGAAGGAAATGGCAAAACACTGTAGTACCTTTGCCAAGAAAATCCCAGACGGGATCACAAAGAGTCAGATGTTAACTGAACATACCTTTATCTGTATATTTTTAAAATATAACTACCCAGACATTGTTAACATATAAGTATTGGGATTTTTTTGCATTTGAAACATATATAATTATCTAATAAAGCTAATGTTATGAACTGGAGTACTTCAACAAGGTCATAATTTCATTAACTCATTCAATTCAAATCAGTTCCTCCATATTTTATTAAATAGTATAGAGTTATATGTATATATATACACATACACATACACATATGCGTGTGTATATATGTATTTCTATTTGTACAAGTATATGTATGTGTGTGTGTGTATTCTATTTGACCCTCACAGCAACACTCTGAGATAGAGGCTATTGTTATCCCCATTTTACAGATAAGAACACTGAGACTTAGAGAGGATGAGGTCATATAACAAGTAAATGAGGGCAGGATTCCTACCCAGGTCATCTTGACTCAACCCAGGCCAGCGCTCTTTCTACTGTGACGTAAAATGCTTTATCACCTGGGGGTGCATCTATGGGGGATGAGATTCCTTGAATTAAGTTGGGTTGGTCCTTGGATGACATGCCAGAACTTGATTAAGTTTCTACTGGCCTTTGGAAACTAATTATAAACTAAAATCATTCAAAAGTAAATTTCCCCAAATTAGCTTGTTTAATATTAGAACAACCTGGTAAGTCCATTGATGCAAAAAAATTCGCTTGGCCCTTTGAGGTATTTTTAAATTCTGGTCCTTTTCAATAAATAAAATTTTATTACATGACTATTAAACATAGTAAATAATGGTTACTGACAGTAAGGTTATAATCCATTTTAAGATCATATAGTAGATAGAATGCTGAACTTGATGTTAAGAATTTGGGGTTTTCTTGTCAAAGATACTGGGGGTGGTTTGTCAGTTCCCTTTTTAGATCATTTTACAGATGAGAAAACTGAGGCAAACAGAGTTAAGTGATTAACCCAGGGTCACACAACTAGTAAGTATCTGAGGCCAGATTTGAACTCAGGAAGATGAGTCCTCCTAACTCTAAATGTGACATTCTATTCACTACACTACCTAGCTGCCCCAGAAAAAAGATATAAATTGCTCTGTAAATTATAAGACATGATAAAAATTTAAGTTATTATTAGGGACTTGTGAATTTATGTATAAGGACATAGGAGAAAAATGTCCTCTTTAAAAAAAAATGTGTCTGTACTTGAGTTCTTAATTTTTCTGAAGTCTGACTTTACTCCTACAACAATCCAAGCCCCTATTATTAGGGGAAGGGAAGAAATATCAAACAATTTTTTAAAGCAATTTCAGTGGTTAAAGAAAATAGCAGGAAAAAAAAAATATGGCCTAATGTAAGTAGGGTTGAGCCTGAAGAAAGAATTGATGAAAGAGATTTAAGAGGCTTTGTCTAACTATTTGGAAGGATTTCAGATTTGGTATTGATTGCACTGTGTAGATTGACCCCCTAGAACCCATGACCTTTGCTGCTTAACAGAATGTCTTTTTCCTCTTCCAAAGTTTCCAATACCAGGTGTTCATCAACATTGATTCAGCACATCATCATCGAAGAGAATGGGATAAGCCTGTATTTATATCTGTCCAGGGACCATGCTGATGAAAACAACCATCTCCAAAAGGTGTGATTTCAGGTGGTTGTATATCCCTGCATTTTTCTTAATTATTTCTGACATTTTATCTATTATACCATGAACTTCCTGGGAGGATATGGAGAAAGGGGAAAAAATGCTCCTGCTAACCCAGAAGAAGAAATATATCTTCTCTTAATAAATCCCACCTGAAATCTTATAGGGTCGAGAAAGAGGCAATAACAGTTAGCATTTATCACTCCTACTGTTCTATGCTCTACACTTTTCCTGCTTTCTGAAAACTACTTTTCCTTCAGTGACGTGAGGGCAGAAGGGAGGACTGTCAGTCAAAGCATTAAAGGACATGAGGAACAGAAACTGGTACAGTCAAAGATGTCACCATTAGGAAAAGTCAACTGTGGGAAATGACATTTAGTACTCTGGGTTCTACTTTGAGTTTAGAAAACCATAAGTTTCCTAATAATAGTAATAATAAATGACACTAAACATGCTTTATGTAGGTCACCTCATTTAATCCTAAAAATAATAGTGGGAGGCAGGGGTTATTATCTTTATTTCTACAGATTAGGAAACTGAGACTGAGAACAGTTAAGTGACTCACCTAAGGTCACACAAAAATGTCTGAGACAGGACCCAAACTCATATCTTCCTGCTTCCAAGTCTAATAACCTAGCCAATGAGCCACCCAGCTGTTTGAGAGAAAGCGAATGATGAGCTCACCAGAGACAATGTCCATAGTTCTTATTTCAGGCACGAGGAGGGAATGGTAAAACACATGTTGTTGGTTCTACAGTATCCAAGCTAAGTTATACCGAGTTTAGTATTCCATAAAATGCAAAGTGAGCTATGCCTAAGTGCATGCCTTCTCTCTAAGGACTTGGGTATGAAAAAAAGGTCAACTTGGATGCAAAAAGAAGGTCGACTTGTCTGTCAGAAAATGGCAATATGAGTGTTGTACCTGATGCAATTGACAGAAAATTTGGTTCATACTTGGAAAGGGCAATCCAGTGCTAAAAATGTAATTTAAAGGAGTTTCCTCCATTAAGGAGTTCAGAGTATATTCACTATACAGGACTACCTAGCTCTATAGGGAAGTGAAGCAAGCTGTTCTATTCATATGATCGGAGACTTTCAAATCGATGTTTGTAACAGCGAATTTTGGTAGTGAGGAGGCAGGTGATTTAGTTGTACTGGAGTGAAAGCCAGTTATAATTGAGTTCAAATGCTGATTCAGACATTTACTGGCTATATACCCCTAGGCAAGTCATTTGACTGCTCTATGATTTCATTTTCTTGTCTTTAAGATGGGAAAATGATAGTACTTACCTCCCAGGATTTTCATGAGGATCAAATTAAATTCTACATGGAAAGAGCTTTGCAAACTGTAAAGTGCTATATACATGCTAGTCTTTTTTTATAATTTATTAATTATTAACACTTTAAATACAACAATTTGTTGACTTGATTTTAAAATGATAAAAGGTAAAATGAGGTTCCTGGGAGAATTGATTGAAGAGATTCGAAATCTCAACTCCAATTAAGAGATTTTTGTAGCAGTCCAGGTGAAAAAATGGTAAGAACCTGAATTAAGACAGTGGCTATGTGAATGAAAAGTGGGACTTGAGAAGAAAAATCAAGGATGACACTAAAGTTTCAAATCTGAGTGACCGAGTAGGGTGGTACCTTCCATAGACATGGGGAAGTTTGTAGGAAGGGTGTGTTGAGGAGGAAAAATAAAGAATTTAATTTTGGATGCATTGAACTTAAAATATATGCCAATATTCCCACTATCCCTATTCCCAAGTTAATGATGTTTCCACTATAACATTACAGTTAGGCTCAAAGAATTCACAGTCTCACTCTTTAGCCTGGTCCCTTTGCAAATTACAAAGACAGACACAAGTTTGAAACAGTCTTTGTTCTTTGGAATGCCTGCTTCTACTACTTTGCATATCTCTCACCATGGCTGTCACACTCTGAGCAGTAGTTTCTCTTCTATAAAATGTAAAAGTTGCACTAAGGTCACTTTTAGTTTGGAATTCCATTATTTTAAGATGATTTTCATCTTTGGGGTTAATTCATCTTTCATTTAAAAGTGTTGAGTAAAAGGAGTTATTCAGAATCCAATTCCTTTTCTCACCTAGGCGAGCACTGCAGCTTATCCCCTTGGTTTGTTTATTTGTTTACAATCTATTTGGATTTACTCAGTAGGTTTGTTTATTTAGTTAAGGGTCTCTGGCAGCTCAGAATAAGCACTTAAGGGGGTGGTTCTTGGTGTTGCCTACTCTGCTATCTATCTATCTGCTTGTAAGTGCCTGTATTTGAGCAAGTAATTATATTAAGCCCTCTGTAATTAGTTAGCTTTCCCTGGGTTTTGTCCTTTGCTCATGGAAGCTTTCCCTTTCCTGATGGGCAGAAGAGTTGATCAACTGTTTCTCAGACACTCTCACTATCCAGAATGCAACTCTAATCCCTTAGCTCCTAGGGCTGCAAAATCACCGAATCTCCAGATGGCTACGCAGAAAGGCTACTATTTGATTACAGAAAATGTCATTAAAAACACATCCAAGGAACCATAACTCTCCAACACTTAAACAAGTCTCTTTGGGGTAACTTTGAAGATAGATTATACACACACACACACACACACACGTGTTTATGTGTATATGTATGTATATAGACATATATAGATATATGTATATATATGTACACAAGTGTATACATGTGCACATATATAAGCATATATGTATTTATGTACACTTATTTCCTTTAATATTAACTGGATCTTGAATTTCTATAACTAGTATTTTAAGAGTGCTTTTAGGTTTACAAAAATCAATTTCATTTGCTACAACAGATGCTATTACTATTCCCATTTTACAGATATGGAAACTGAAGCTGAGAGAAAATTAAAGGAATTGCCCAAGAGAGTATATTTCTGAGGCAGGACTTGAACTCAGGTCTTCGTGTCGGCAAGTTAAACAATCTATTCACTGTGTTGTTTACCTTCTGCACACAGTCTAAGCATATTTAATATTCTTTGGTCAAGTCTAACTTATTTTCTTTTACAAAATCCAGCTCATTTGATCCTAAGCCATTTATATCTATCTATCTATCTATCTATCTATCTATCTATCTATCTATCTATCTATCTATCTATCTATCTATGTGTGTGTGTGTGTGTGTGTGTGTTTATCATTCAGTTTATTGGTGTTTTGGTAATAAATTGGAGCTTGGGATTAATGCTTTTATGTTGTTTCTTTTTTTGTTATTGATACTAGGGTCCCATTTATTTGGAACCAAAGAAGAGATGAGGTTTTACCTCTTCAGCTTTCTAATTATTAGTGATCATCTACCTCTTGAAATTACTTTGAGTTAATTTCTATAAATATATGTCTTATCTGCTCATTGAAAGAAGAGGGTATTATTATTATTTTTTAATCTTTGTGTACCTTGCAAACAGGAACAGGGACCAGAGTTATGGTGTCATTTAATATAGGGAACTCCAGATAAAGAAATTCCCTCTACCATGGCAGATTGGCATCTTCTCTACCACTCAAGGTCTTGTGGAGGTACCTGGAGTACTGAGAGGTTGAGAGACTTGACCTGGGTTGTGTAGGTAATATATTTCAGAGATACTTAATTCAGATCTTCTTGACTTCAAGACTAAATCTCTTTCCACTGGGGCAGCTAGGTAGTGCAGTGGGTAGCGCACCAGTGTAGGAGTCAGGAGGACCTGAGTTCAAATCTCACCTCAGACATTTGATACTCATTAGCTATGTGACCTTGGGCAAGTCACTTAACCCCAACTGTCTCATCCTGGGTCATCTCCAGTCATCCTGATGAATATCTGGTCACTGGATTCAGATGGCTCTGGAGGAGAAGTGAGACTGGTGACCTGCACAGCCCTCCCTCACTCAAAACAATGTCAAGTGCAAGTCATTTCATCATTTCTCTGATGGCATGGTCTTCTTTGGCAACGAAGGACGAACGCACACAAATCTCTTTCTATTACACTACTCTGTATCTCCACCTTGACCATAGTAAACACTTAATAGATGTTTGTTGTATTAAATTTTCTTCATTAAGTATTATTCAGATATTCTCTTAGTAATCAAAATTCATAGTATAGTTCTTTTTATTTATTTTTAATCCCACCATACTATATTTTGGAAGGGTACTGAATATTTCTAACTGAAAATTAAAATAGATCTTATTCATATTTTAAAATATAGCATGCTAGCAGGGCAAATGGAAATATTTTTAAAATATGTTTTTATTAACAAAGCTTCATGAGAGTTCTGATTTGACAGTTATTTTGAAAGTCAGCAAATGCAAATCATAGAATGTCACAGTACAATTATGTTTATAGGGTTTTTTCCTCACTAGCATGAACAATGAAACATTCTCAGATTGATTACACATTAGAACTAAAGTAATTAAACAAAATTATTTTTAAAAAAATTGACTGATCTCAGCATTGTTCTGCCCTCCCTCATTCGAATACAATTCACTTGCAGATCATGACATCAACTCCCTGATGTCAGGGTCCTCTTTGAGAACGTAGGACAAACTGCAGCAGCAACAATAACAGTTTCTTTTTTGAAATACTAGTGGAGTATTCATAGGTGGACCCAGTCACCTGGCAAGAGTGAAGGGTAAATGATGGATGGTCCATTTGTTTCACTGGTATCCATTTTATCAAGAGAGCTAGAAGAAGACCTCTGTTATATTGAATATAATTCTTGTGAAGGATATATTGGAGATATTGACAAAAGCCCCACAGGATGATAAATCATGTATAGGTAATGATTTGTTTCATTGACAGCAATATTTCCATCCATGAGATCTTAGATCCATTGAAGTACTTGAGCACTGTGGTTTTCAACTCAAATATAACTCAGTCTTAGAAACATAACATTACTATGATTGAATCAGCTTGCCATCATGGACTTCATTAAGAGAAGCATCATTTCCAGAAATAAGAAAAGGATAGCTACTCAGTTTTCTTCTCTGTTTAAACTACATCTGGAATATTGTGGTCAATTCTCAGCACAACAATTTAAGAAGAACATTGATAAATTAGAGTATCCAGAGAAAGGCTACCCAACCAGGAAGTGGTGAGGTGCCTGGAAACCATATCATGCAAGGATTCCTTGAGATAACTGAGGATATTTGGTTTGGAGAAGAAAAGACTCAGGGGACAAAATGCTAAAATGAGGCTTGTTCTAACGACTTCAAAAGACTAAAATAGGATAGAAATTTTCAAGAGGAGTAATATAATCTTAATGGCAAGATGGAAATAAAATAAGTGAAAACAACAAAAACAAAAGGAAATAAAAATCAACTTCATAGATCATAGAGATGCTAGAAACATTAATGAATATATAGCTAAATGCTTTCATTTTACTTTCTACTATTAGAACTGTACAAAAGTGTACTAGGCTATCTTGGGATATGATAGATCTTTTAGCAGACATTTCTTGCAGGTTTTGTTATAATGGGAACTCTTTTTGGGTAGAGATTTGACTAGATGGCCATTAAAATCTTTCTAACTCAAAAATTCTGTGATTTTATGATTCTAGAAACCACCTAGTTCCACCTCTTCATCTTGGCTATTCTCCACAATACAGTGATCCAAAATTACCTCAAAGTCTTCATGATGAAAAATACTGTCCACCTCCAGAGAAAGAACTGACGTTGTTTGAAAAGAGACTGATGCAAACTCTCTGTCTCTCTCTGTCTCTGCCTCTCTCTCTCTCTCTCTCTCTCTTTCTCTCTCTCTCTCTCTCTCTCTCTCTCTCTCTCTCTCTCTCTCTCTCTCTCTCACACACACACACACACACACTCTCTCTCTCTCCTTTTCTTCTATCCTTTTTTCTTTTTTTCACAGAATGAATAATATGGAAATGTTTTACATGATTGTACATGGATAACCTATAGTAGATTGCTTACTGTCTCAGGAAGGAACCAGGGAAGCGAAGATAGAATTTGGAACTTTTTTTAAAAAGTTTTTAAAACTTTTTTTTTAAAAAAAGGAATTTTAAAAATAGTTTTTTACAGATTGTATGTCATCTCTGGGAAGGGGGAGGGAAAGGAGGGAGAAAAAAATTTGGAACTCCATATCTTGTTAAAGTGAATGTTAAAAACTATCTTTGCGTGTAATTGGAGTACTATTAAGTCAAAAAATTTGTACCTGGGGGAAAATAAAATATTATCTAACCAAAAAATTAGTAAACCTAGGTTGAGAAAGGTTATGGGTTATCTGGGATTCCACAATGAAGTAGTGACAGAAAAAAGATTAGAAATAAGTTCTCTCATTTGTAAATTTTTCTACCATAATATGTGAAGTTTTAGAAGACATGTACTTGGAGAGAATGATCTTTTTTTGTTTATATCACATATTCAATATTTTGAGAGAATGAGAGCACTATGATTTGAGGTGAAAGGAGAGGGGCTTCTTTGAAGAAGGGTGTCAGTTTTGGAAGGCTTCCATCCTATCATAATTTCTGAATGTCTATTCTCATTTATTTCTAATTCATCAAATAAATATTTATCTATTTATTTTTTATTATGGCATCTATCATGTTCAGATCATTGTTAGGCAGGAGGGAAATTACTATGCTCATGGAGTTTTAGAATCTAGTAGTGGAATAAGATCAACACAGTCAAAGGAGGGAAAGACCACACATTGTCATTAAATTTATTATGAGATACCTAAAAATCAATCTATCCCAAAGATTTAAAATATGATTTGTTTCAATGAAAATCAAAAGATAAGCAAAAGTTTACTTTGTGCATATGAATAAATTGTTTCATTATATGTGTGAGAGGCAATTTTTCCTCTTTTAATTCTCTGTTAGGTACCATCTCTTCCCCTCTCATCCCCTTTCAGAGCAGCCATAGCTGCCATGTGATTGGTTTTTATGGGGTTTTACACAAAGGAACTATGCAATAATAAGACTTGTTTTGTTGAAAGTTGATACTAGTTGCAATCTGCTTATATACTGTTTCATTGCTTTGGTGTTATTTTCCATTTCATTTTTTTTTCTCTTTTGGCAGCGTGTTTTTAATAGTGATATCATGATTCAATCAGAACCCATGTCCTGTACCCTGTGGTACATAGTTCTCAAAGCAGACTAGAGTAAGTTTAGAAAACATTTTATTTAGATAAATGATTTGAGGCCATATTTGATTAGCAGTCACTTACTATTTCTTTACTCCTTACTCTACAATAGCAAGAGGATAGAGTCTATGCTGGGGCTCAGTTCATAACATTATCAATCACAATTCCTATCAGATCAAGACACAGTACACAGTGGCAGTTGGCCATCTTTATATTTGTCCTGGTATTTTTTCCTCCTGTAACACTCAGTAATTCTCCTCTGCTCAGTTGTTCTCTACTATTTCCAAGGTCTACCTGGAAACCTTCTTGCTATATTCATCTTCCTACAGCAATGATGTCAAACTCAGAAATGGGGGCTGCTAATCTATACATAAGGGCAGCTAGGTGGGGCAGTGGATAGAATGCTGGACTTGGAGTCAGGGAGATTCATCTTCCTGAGTTCAAATCTGGCCTCAGACACTTATTAGCTGTGCAAACCTGGGTAAGTCACTTCACCCTGTTTGTTGCAGTTTCTTTATCTATAAAATGGCTTGGAGAAGGAAATGGCAAACCACTTCATTATCGTTGCCAAGAAAACCCCAAATGGGGTCATGAAGAGTTGGATAACACTGAAATGACTGAACAACAACAAATCTATCTATAGGGATTCCTGTGTGCCACACATCGACGTAGCTTTAAAATGCAATATTGTCTGTTTTATTGTATTTTTATTTATTTTGTTGACTGCATCCTGTAGACTACGTTAGATACCTCTGTCCTACAGCATCAATATACCAACCCCAGAGCATGCAATACGTGCTAGGTGTCCATCTATGCTCCTTCTTACCACCTTCAGATCAAACTTTAATCATTACCAAGCTTCCATAGCCCTGTTTTCTGATACCTTTCAATCTCCCTTAATTAGCCCTAAATTATGAGCAGAAACTTCAAGAGGCTCAGAGCCCTCATAGTCATGGATGTATCCTCAATTTTACCACGCAAGAAATTATTGAAAATAAACACACACACACACACACACACACACACTATTCAGGATCTATACTATGGAAAAAAGAAGTGGAGCAATCATAGAGCAAGAAAAAAGTGAGAACAAATGGATAATCTGAATGATCGATACCTGGACTTCCCTAAGATACTAAATGAACAATAAAAAAGATTTCTCTGAATCTTTATGGAGAACTTATGGAAAACCATTAAGAAGAACTCTGTGAGTGAGAAAGCATTGAGGGTTGAATTTCTAGAAGGACTAGCCTACACTGTAGGATTTTTCAAAGGATCTGACGTATCATCTATCTATCTATCTATCTATCTGTCTGTCTGTCTGTCTGTCTGTCTGTCTGTCTTTCTGTCTATCTATCATCTATCATCTATCTATCTATCTATCTATCTCTATCATATATCTATCTATCTAATCTATCTATCTATCTATCTATCTATCTATCTATCTATCTATCTATCTATCTATCTATCTATCTACCTATCTAGTAGGTCAGTGGATACAGTTCTGGGTTTGGACTCAGCAAGATATGAGTTCAAATTCCACATCAGGCACTTCTTAGCTAAGTGACCCTGGGAAAATCATTTAACTTCTATTTATGTTCTTTTCTTTACTGTAAAGTTAGGATAACAGCACCTACCTTGCAGGGTTTTTGTAAGGATCAAATGAGATATTTGTACAAAGCAGATAGTACAGTGCCTAACACAGAATAGGCATTATATACTTAATTATTCTTTTCCCCTTCCCTAGCTTTTTAATTCATATAAATAGATCAAAATTACTGAAAAATAAGAAATACCTTAACAATGCAAACTCATTTTAAAATCTCACAGAGGGAAATGGATGGTGGAAGATTATAAGCTGTATCATTTCCAAAAATGTAACAGGTTTCAGTGGGAGAAATAAGCTTACAGAAAACTTGACAAAAATCCCAATGAAACTACACCATCCCGAGAACATTATTAACTGACTATCCATGAAAAACAAATCTGTCAAAATTATTCTTCATAGCTTTTTTTTCTATCATTTCTGTGGAGTGACCACATTTGGACCATAACAATCCCCAATAATATACATAAAGTAAAAATAGTACCAAAGAAAAACAAAGAATTAGAGGAGGTATGGTAGAAGACAACACAATTTTGAGACTGTTGCTATTACTACAAAAATAAAAAAGCAGTTGAAAAAACTTTAGCAACTATTGACCTGTGAGGTCTTTTTCCAGCTTTAAATCTATGATTCTATTGCCCTATTGACCAATATGTTCATTTTTCCATCTCTATAAAATCTTTGTGATGATCTGCATGTATGTAGAGGACATCCTTAAAAGAGGTATGAGAAGGCAGCAGGCTTTCTCTTTTTGTCACACAATTGACTAAAAAGAACACAGAATAAAGGGGGCATTGGCACTGTGTCTATTGTCTGATGAGTGTTAAGAAAAGTCCTTTTGATTTGGTAAGGCAAAATCCTTTCCTAAAGTCTCTTCTCCAATAAGGTGTTGATGATGCATATTTTAAAGTCATACAAGACAATAAATGATGCAACAACAAAAGTCCCTTTGTTCAACAACCCTTTGATTGTGAATTTTAAGTGAGGCATAAAATAGAAATCTGCACTGCTTACAAGTGTTTTCCACTGTTAGAGAGGATGCCTTAGCACAGAGTACAAATGGAAGAGAGATGCCCTATAGCTTCACGTTAATTCATAAAGGATTTATGAAGTGCACGGTACTGAAGGTCCAAATGTAACAAGATGAAAGGCGGGCCCTGCCCTCCAGGAACTTACATTCTACTGGGGGCGGGGGAGTAATATGGTATGTCCACAGTATAAAAGAAACCGCAATATAATAAAGGGTGTGGATGACATGCTGACTGCATGCAAGTCCTAGAGCACATGTATCTCAAATGCTAATTGTTCTAGGCTATGGCTAGAACTAATCTAAGTTTAGAATTGATCACTTCTGCCTAACTATTCCGGTCTGACTCTTCTTAATCTTTTTTTGTGTCATAGGCTCCCTTGTTAGTGAAGTCTATAGATCCCTTTTCAGAAAAATGTTTTTAAATCCATAAAATGAAATGCATGATATTTCAAAGGAAACCAAATATGTTGAAATACAGGTATCAAAATATTAGAAAAAAAAAGTTCACTGATCCAAGGTTATGAAACCATATCTAGAGGCAACAGGAAATGACTGAAGATTTTTGTCTCTATCAGTTGAAGAAGATTTGGGGAAACCCAGATGGGAAGAGAATAAAAAAAATCAGAATTTGAATGACTCCTAGCACTTTAAGTAGCCCTTTTTATTCAAAGTGAGAATGAAAAACATGTTTTATCTCTAGAATTGATCTATTTCCCCCAGCTTTAATATTCCCCCTCTAAATTAATCTGGATTGACATTTTCAATCTGCTATGTCTTTAATAGGATTCTTGACTTTTAAATTTTTTTTTTTTTGTGAGGGAACTTACTGGATCAAGCAGATTACAACTCTGTCTCTAACACATTAGGTAGTTTTAGAGAGCTGCTTGAGATTCAAAGAAAATAGGTGACTTGGTAAGGATCACATGAGCAGTATGTATCCAAGGTAGCATGAACCAGGAATTCCTGACCCTCAAGTCCAATATTTTATTGATGGTACAATGCTGTCCTTATATTCATGAACTTTAATAAAAAGGGCACAAAGACCTATAATACTTTTGTCATTATTGTTAAGTTATTCAACAGCAGGAGATTAACTCCCCCACCACCCCCGCAAGACACCTACCATATACATAAAACCCTAACCGTTTCACCCAATTACAAAGATGTTTCATACTGAACTACTATGTATTAAGTGAAATTTATTTACTTTTGATACAGTTTCAAAAAATGCTTTCAAATTATTACTAATTGTTTAAGATTCCTTTGCATCTCCCAGAAGATTTAGATGGAAAAAGTTAAATTCCTTTAAAATCTCCTCCAGTTTTAGGCAAATACAGTAAGAAACCCCATAGGTACGGCTGTAAAAACAGTGATAAAGGCAGAAATATTTAAATGAGTAGTGTAGGGAAGTCTTCCCCCAAAGGGGGCTGGGGCAAAGTGGCATGTTTTGGAGACGCCGAGAACCAAACCACGAAACCCACCGTTGAAACATTTAGGATGACTATGAAAAACGTCTATGCTCGCTTGTTAAAGAATGCACTAGGGCCGACTGAAGCATATGAATGGTTCTTTCACAGGTCACAGAATCTATTCAGTTCATGGACATTGTTATTATGCCACAGAAATAGATGGTCCTAATTAATATTCTGAACATACCTGGGAGAACATTCTTAAGGAAATCATCCTCTGGTGGTTTCAGAATTTAAAACACACACACACAACACACAGCAGAGCATTAAAAATCGAATCTAGGTAATAAAGTCAACAACACTCGGAGTTTAGTGCCAGCTGCAAACTCCATGTTTATATACATTTCTTACCACATAATAGTTAACGACTGGGAGAATAAAATCAAACTGGTCATTGCTTTGACAAGTATATTCCCTGCCAGGTTCCCAAGTAACTTGCTAAGCTTATGATATCCACAACTTTTTTTTTTTTTAAACAGCTTTCTTCCAGGTTCAAGTAAGAACAACAGTCATGAAAAATAATGTAGGTTCCTAAAAGTCTACATTTAGCAAGTTTTTAAATTAAAATCTTTAACCCCCAAAGAGAAAGTTCAGTGTTTTTCTTTGGGGGAAAAAAGACATTTCTTGTAAGGGATGAAACAAAAAAGTCACCTAAAAAGTACATCTTCAAGATATTTTCAGTGTGTTCCAAAGGATCCATCATGATTGTATAATACCATTGAGCTTTTGGCATAAACTTCAATAGAAATTCCTCACACACAGACACTGTGATGTGATTGTTTATCCACTTGTCTTTCGCTTCTTGAGAATTTGGAACATCATTTCTGCACAATCACCAGTCATTGTTTTCTTTGTAATTTCTTTGTAAATTCTACCACTACAACTGTGAACTAAAAAAACAACACTAATTTAGAAATACAATGTCCCATTTGTGCCAGGGAAATTTTTTTTTTGGTGAGTGACTTTCTATCTATCTATCTATCTATCTATCTATCTATCTATCTATCTATCTATCTATCTATCTAAGAAAAGAGTCCACTCTAGTACGTATAACATTCTTTTTAATGGCAATAAGTCTCAAGAAGAGATAGTTGCTAAAGGTGGTCAGCGGTTAAAGAACATATCTCATTTAAATACTTGCATTTAGCAGAGCAATACACTCCAAAATGAGAGTCAAGTGTTCCGTACCCAAACCTAATTCAGCACATGTAAAACACAATCCCCATCTCAATGAATGGGGCCATTCATTTCCAAGCACAGAAAGAGTCTCCTTCTCTTTGTCTTGCCTCTTTAGAGTCCCTTGGTACCATTTTTCCCTCTTTATGGTCTTTTTCAATATAGATGCTCCCCTGCTTAAATATGACAAAAGCCACAAGTAAAAAAAAATACTTAAATATATGGCAGATGCATAAGTGCACCTTGGGATGAATAGATTATGGACGATTAACTGCCATCATCCCCCCATTCGATTTTCACCCGCTCCTGGAGTGTACACCTGTGGCTTGTTAGTGATGGAGCCAAAAGTTATCATACAAATCCCTGGTTCAAAGGTAACCTAGTAAAACCTGTTTTCTCATTTCTCGAGAGTTTTTTTTTCCACTTTTATAAGAACAACAAGTCATAGAGAAACAAAGAAACAGATACACACTGAGCAAGTAAATACTCAAGAAAGAGCCCCACATGGCCCTTTTGTTGTCAGCACATTTGGTGACCAAATGAGAAGCTGAAATGTTCCCTGCATATTGTAAGAGAAGGTGGTGCTCTTCGGCAAACAGGAGCAGGAGAGACAGGTTCAAAAGTTCTCTGCACCTCATTACCTTTTGGTTCATGGGATATAAATTGAGTTGCAACTCTCAGCTCTTTGGGAGTCATACAAAGTGTTTACATATGATATTTATTTTTTGATATTTTGATGAATCCATGATTTCTCAGCTGTGGGAATCCCATCTAATGTACATATTATATCTTTTTACTCTGTCCAATTCGAATCCACATTTTTTTCCTACAAACCTCATAGAGATTTCTTCCTCTGGTCTTATTATTAGTTCAGTTTCCCCTGGTGTTTTACTCAACCCATTTATCGGGTATATATCATTCCTTTTACAACATCAATTTTTTTTTCTTTTTATTTTCATGTCCTTAGAAATTTGAATTCTTATGATAACTCTGGAACATAGATAGTGCAAATAATAACTTTCACTTTATGGATGAGGACACCACAAATCTTGGAAATTAAAAGACTCTCCCAATGTCATATTTTTAAAGAAATGATGGAAGTAAGAGTCAAGCTTGGGTCTTGTTCAATAATAAGTTTAATATTTCTATTGTACTCTAATGTTTTTTTGTAATAAATTTTTGTTTTTTCCCTTCAGTTATTTCAATCATGTCTGACTCTTCATGGAACCATTTGTTTTTTTCTTGGTAAAGATACAGGCATGCTTTGCCATTTCCTTCTTCAGCTCATTTTACAGATAAAGCAACTGAGGCAAACAGGGTTAAGTGACTTTCCCAGGGTCACACAGCTGGTAAGCAACTGAAGCTCGATTTGAACTTAAGTCTTCCTGACTCCCAGCCTGATGCTCTATCTACTACTCCACCTAGGCACCCCATTGTAATAAATAGGAAAATACTATAAACAATTCACTTTGATTCAACAAATAACTATTCAAGGTTCATAGTGAATAGGGTGTTGAAGCTGAAGTCACAAAGAACTAAGTTCAGATCTCATACGAGACACTTCCTAACTGTGTAAATCCTGCCAAGTCACTTCTCATCTCTCAACCTTGGTTCCTTCCTCTGTAAAATGGAGATAATAAGCACCTACTCCAGGATTGTTGCAATGATCCAGTGGGATATGATATGTAAAGCTCTTTGTAAACCTTAAAATGCTATATAAATGCTAGATGTCTTTTATTAAGTTCAATTCAATAAGCATTCAATAAGCATTTAACTAACTACCATGTACAAAGAACATGGCCCTTAAGATATAAAGACTAATGATAGCATTAGTAATAATTATTATTATAATAATAGTAAATATTACTATCCAGGTATCCTATATTCAAGAAGTTTACATTCTACTGATGACCATAAAACAGTAGCACAATTTGGGGGTTATTAGTATTATATATCTAAACATATTTATCTGAATGAAACCCAATCAATTTATCAGAAAGTATTTAATATCTTTTATGTATGCAATCTTGTACTCTGTGAAAAATGAATACATATAAAATAAGGTGTCTTGCTTTGTTTTGTTTTTAGACTGGGTCTCCTTATCTTACCTGGGATGGAAGTACAGTGGTTACTCATAGGATCAGTATGCTCAGATTTGGGGTCATTCATCCCTTATTAGATAGTCTCATTAGATGGGCAGCCTGGTTGTTCATCACTTCTGATGGTGGTCATGATACCAAAACCAAACTTAATGCAGACACAGGATTAGCTTAGCTCACTACAATGCAATATCCTGAGCTCAAGAGTTTCATTAGCCCTAGACTCTCTGGAAGCAGGGATTACAGTATCATGATGCCTAAAAAGACTTCATTTAGAAATTATTTCTAAAAATAAGAATTATTTTTCTCACTAAAATAATAACTTGATCCAGTTAGCTCATAAAATAGTCTTGCATATTTTACTTCTGGATATTGTACATTACATGGAGAAAATTTCCATTAAATTTATCATCAATCAATCAGACATGTTAATTGAGCATTGACAATTATACTTAACATTATGTAATACAAACGAAGCATAAAGTACAGCCCATGCCCTCATGGAGTTCATAATCTAGCAGGGAAAATAAAATATGAAATGCTCAGACAAGAATTAAGTACTAAATTCTATTATAAGTAGGATATCTTAAATCTATGTATTAATTTATTATTATAGAAGCAACAGCAATTCTCTCTAAAGCTCTGGATTTAGAGTAAAAGGATCTAAATTCAAATCCTGGCTATGCCATTTACTCCCTGTGGGACCCTGACTGACTATCCAACTTGTAGGATCTGTTTCCTCAATGTTAAAATCAAGGGGTTGGATGAGATGACTTCAGTGAGCTATAAATCCATGAGCCTAAGATAGGACAGTAACTACAAGGGATAGTAGGGTCAGTTGGATGGTTTCCTTTCCTTTTCATGAAAACATCTTTAAAGGAGTAAAGGAAGAAGCAGATGTAAAGAAATACTCTGAAATTGCAAGAAAGAGAGGATGTCAGTATGGCAACTAGAACGTAAGGCAAGAGGTGGGAGCCATAGTACATGAGGAGATGCTGACTCTGTGAAAGAGAGGAATGGACTTTTTAGAGATCAAAGAAAACAATTAGGCAACAAATATAGGCAGATTGATATGTTTCATTAAAGAAAGGCTTGAGGTCTCAAACTTCTCCCAAAAAGAGGAGGTTAAGTTGTTTAATAATAATAAGTTGTCTAATAAGGCATGAAAAAGAGAACTAAGAGTTTATGGAATAATAAAGATGATAATGGTGGTGAGGATGATAAGGATAAAGGTCTGGGATAAGTGCGCTTGGAGCAAAGATCAGTTTAAAAACTGTAAATGAATGACTTGTGGTAATGGTCAAAGTAAAGTTGAATTGCTGTTAACTACTAAGGAGTAGGGTGGACAGAACACTAGGAATACCTGCATTTGAATCTGACTTCAGATACTTACTAGTTGTATCACAATGAGCAAGTCATTTAACCTTCATTTGCCCCAGTTTTCTTATTCACAGAATGTTTGTAATGATAGCAGCTCTCTCAGAAGGTTATTGTGAGGATAAAAATATGTAATATTTGTAAAGCACTTTTAAATCCTTAAAACAGATGGTAATTGCTGTTACTAACATTAATATCATTTATAACTCACAAATTATTTAATATACTAATTTATATAGCAATCACATATTTAATAAAATTCTGGTATAATAACAATCTATATTGAACCAGTTCAACATTTCTTGTTATCTCAAATAGCATTCTATTGAGTGCATGATTTCAGTGGATATGGGGCTGGGCATTATCATAGTGGATTCAGCAAAAGTCCACAGGGCAAGGTATTCTAGAGCACTAACAGAAAAACATGGGAGTAATTGAACATAAGTTATAGAGCGGGAAAGTAATTTCAGTGTGGGCAGTGGGTGAGGGATTGTTGATAAATTGGGCCATGTGGGTGGAGGAAGTGTTTGAGTAATTCATGGTCCCTGTGAAGTCATATAGAAGATGTCACAGATGGGAGAGTTGGCAGGTAATAATAATAGTAACTCATGTGTACATGATGATTTTAATCTCTCATTGAGCATTTTAAGAAAGTTTGTGGCAGACTGTTCTAAGTTCATAAAACTCAAAGAACAAAATGAAACTATTTCTACTATCAAATAGCTTACATTCTATTGGGGGAAATAGCACATGAATTAAGTATAACCAGGGGTTCATGGTTATTTGCATAGACTCTCCTCATCAGTGGAGATTACTCAATGCTCCAGAACTTTGTGAGGTGCAGGATCAGTGACAGAGTGGGAGAGGAGATTGTGGTCTTCTGGTTTCTAGTTTCAAGGGAGGATGCCTAATTCCAGATTCTCTTCAAGGAGAGGTCTGTGAAAGGAGAGAAAGACTGGAAAGAAGCCAACATGTAGAGGAGCCAGAACATCACTCATGTTCCTGTCAAAAATTTATTACGCTTGAAACTTTGGACTCTGTCTCTGTCTTTGTCTGTGTCTCTGTGTGTCTGTATCTCTCTCTCTCTCTCTCTCTCTCTCTCTCTCTCTCTCTCTCTCTCTCTCTCTCTCTCTCTCTCTCTCTCTCTTGTCTGTCTGTCTCTCTCTCTTCTTTCTCTTGCTAAGATATCTCACTCTCAGTGGGAGAATTCATTCCCTTTGTGTATTTTCTGGTATATACCATCTGTCTAACTTTTTAATGTCTGTGTGCTATTAGATTACACAAATTGACTTATTTACTATTCTCGATGTGTGGTATTTGTGTAGCTGGCATTAGACAGGAGGGGAAGCAAATTTTTGTTTTATAGCTTAGGGTTGTCTTCTTTCATGAACGTGATGATGACCAGTTGTGTAGCTTCAACGGATAGAATATGGAATGTTGCATGTAAGGTATAGCAAGGACTGTCTGGTTGGGCTCTAGACTGTAGTAAGAATAATAATGTACAATTTTCTGAATAGTTAGATTGTGGACAGATTGTGATGGACTTAAAAAGCCAAAAGGAGAGTTAAATTTGATCCTAAAGGCAATAGGGAACTATTATAGTTTATTGAGTACAGCAGTATCATTGTCAAACCTGCATTGTAGAAAAATTATTAGCTTTGTGGAGTGAGGAGAGGCTTGAGGCAAGGAGATCAATTAGGAGGCTATGGTAATGAAAACTTGGATTATGATGCTTACAACAGGAGGTGAAAGAAAAGTGCAGACATGTGAGATCTAAAGGTAGAACGACAAGGTTTGGCAACGGATTGGAACGTGGGGTGAGGAAGACTGAGGATCTGAGGATAATGCTGAGGTCATGAACCAGAATAACTTGAAGGATAGGGGCATATTTCGTAAAATAGGGATTTTTAGAAAAGTGGTGTATTTTTTTGAGCATGTGGGCCAATGAATTCTATGTTAGACATGTTGAATTTGGGATGCCTATAGAACATGCAGATGGAACTATCCCATAAGCAGATGATGTTAAACGTAAGCTACTTGAGAATAGGGAATGTTTTGTTTTCGTCTTTGTATTCTCAGTGCCTAGTGTAGTGCCTCACATATGGTAGTTATTTAATAACTGTCAGTTGAATGAATAAAGAGAAGGAAGAAATATCTTTATTTATATAAAGATATAAGCCAAGATTATGTGGGAACCATGATGCTACAGTTTCTTAAGAATCATCAACCAAGTGTCGAAATCTTGGAGAAGAGTGTGAACCAGATGTTGGAATCATCTGCTAAGGTAGAAATCAGTACTAGAGTTTATGACAGGTTATTGTATATCCTAATTATTTGCATGTACGTCATTTCCTTAATAGATTTAACCACTGGAAAAGGAGGAACCAGGAACTGCAAAACTTATTAATACCTCCCTCCACAGCTACCACTATGCTTAGCCCAGTTCTCACCATGAAATAGTTAATAAAAAGAATTCTTTGTTGACTTTACTTGAACTGAATCGGTAAATGGCAGAAGCGGTTATTTAAAGAGGGTCATTTTCCCATGATGGAAAGGAAAGAAGCAGGAAGTAAAGAAGGACACAAGTGAAAGCTCACAAGATTATACAGGTCCACAAATGGAGAGCTGAAATGGAACTTCAACGTGATCGAGTTGAATCTCTCATTGTACAGATTGGGAAATCAAGGTGCAAGTTTGATTGACTTGCCAAATGTCATACAGGTAGTAAGAGAAAAGATTTGAACGTAGGTCCTCTGGCTCCAAATTCAGCAGTCTCAAGAACTGTAAGGTGATGAAAGTTCAGGTGGAGACAGTAGGTATGGAGGCAGCTAAGTGGCTCAGAGGACAGGACACTGGGCTTGGAATAAGGAAGACGTTTTCATGAGTTCAAATCTGGCCTTAGACACTTCACTTGGAAGACCCTGGGCAAATGACATAACCCTGTTTGCCTCAGTTTCCTCATTTGTAAAATGAGCTGGGGAAGAAAATGGCAAACCATTCTAGTATCTTGTCCAAGAAAACCCCAAACAGGGTCATGAAGAGTTGGACATGATTACACTACAATAAAAAGCAGGTACAGAGAACAAGCCAGAGCATGAAATCACTTTTACTTAGGCCATTTTAAGAAGAACTGTGTGTCAGTCTGAAAGACCATCAAATGTTCCTTCCTTGATTTCAATCTAATAATATTTCAAGAACACTTGCAGGGAGTCAGTGTTAACATTTTTGATTCTCACAAAGATAAAAACAAATATACTTCTTTCCACCTTAATATTATGTATCTATCTAGGTTAAAACACAGCTGTAAGTGTCCAGCTTTTAATGAACTTGTTTCTCAACTATTTGAAAGCCAAATGAAACTTTGTAGAATATGAAAATACTGAAACATCTCTTTCACATTTGCAAGTATGAATGTTTTATTTGTATTCTGTTTAGCATGCTACCTCCACCAGACATTTTAATAAAACTAATCGTTCTTTGATAATAATGTTCTCATTATCATTGTCTCAATATTTCAATGATCCATAGCTACATTATATTCTTGTGTTTTTTTTTGACAAAGAAAACTTCATGCATAAAAGAAAGAGGTTAGAATGAATAATCTCTCAAGTCCCTTCTAGTTAGAGGATTCTGTGATTCTGAAGGAATTAGAAACTATCCCATCATGTTATAGTGGGAATTGTAACATTTGAAAAACTATTAAATTACAGATATTCAGAAGTGAAGTTTTTTCAAGGAACAATATGCCATTCCTCTAGAATGATTTATTAAAAGATGGTCAAGTAGAAGAACATGAAATAAATTGTAGTTAAAGCAATAAAGGATGCATAACAAAGGGAAAGAGGCAAGGCAACCAAAGCCAGACATTGTGGAGAGAGCACAAGGCTGGCCCTCAGGAGATCTGGCTTCTTGTCCTGGCTCTGTCACTTATGAGCTGTGTGACTTTTGGCAATTCACTTAACCTCTCTGGGCTTCCGTTCATCATCTTTAAAATAAAGGGATTATGTCGAAGGTCCCTTCCAGCCAGGACCATATGGAAGAGATTTTTTGGCAGCCCTGCTCCAGAAGGAGCTATGGGGCACATGGAAGTGAGTGGCAGAGGGGTCCAGCTCCCAGCTGGTCCCTTTCAAATGAGGGAGTGCCCCCTCCTTCAGTGTTCCCACTGTGGTCACAGCCCGGCTGTCAGCTCGGAAGCTCTAGAATGATGTTGTTTTTTCTTTCCATTTACAAAATGTTATTTGGAACTATGGAGATAACCACAAAGGACAAATTAGTAGCTGAACATAATGCTAGGAGAATTCAGATAGAAAGAAGGTGAAAGGCCATAAAAGTAAAGATGTGGATTTTCATACTTTTGTTTTGTTTTTTTTCTGTTTCTAATTAAGTAGAAAGAAAGACCACTCTGAAGCTAATTCAACCTAGAAAAGTTAACTAGTCCAGGTTTATTGAAGTTCAAAATCATCTCTTTTTCGGTAAAGACATGAGAAGGACAGAGAACCTTGAAAGGGTATGTAACCTCCCTATAAGAGGTTCAACACTGAGTTTCTAATTAATGCGTTCAATATATCTAACATATCCTGGGACTAACATTCCGCGTCAACACCTGGTCCCAATGAATGTCAGGAAAAAAAGAGTTGGGTAGAAATGAGTACATACTTATGTGTAAATTTTCATGGATACATGAATACATACAAATATATTAATATATACACATATTTAACAAGAATAAATGGGTCTAAATATGTATACATATATGTATTTGTATATGTGTTTGTTAATACACCTATGTTCAATCTAAAATATGTGTGTATACACACATATAGTCATTGTACATTATTATATCATCTGCATTATTTAATGCGCATCTGTGTGTACACATGTGTATGTGTGTATGTATATGAATTATATGTTAAGGGGGTTAAAATGAGCTTTGTATATATTGATCTATCTAGAGTTAATTTAAATATATAACAGAGTCATACATGTTAAAATATATAATATAGAAATAAATTAAACATTACATATATTCCTCATATATGTATATTATGAGGCTTATTTTGAGCCTTCTTTTGAGGCTCCAAAAAGACTGATTTCCATTTGATTTGCCCGTGGGGGGAGGTTTTGTGTAACTCAAACCAGCTAGCCTATGTGGCCCTCAGATTGACAGCTGGAGGGTATTCAACAACCACAGACCTAAGGCAGCAAAACAGAACTACAATTGGACACAAACCAAGGAATCTGGCTAAGTACAATTTCCATTTTGCTTTACCAGCTGGCCAGGCTTTTTATTTATGTGCTTTTTCCTGTGACTGAATATTTTTTCTGGGGTTTTCTAAGCTCTAGGCATATTTAAAATAGCTCAGTGTACCTTTGGCAAAGGAGAGGTATTCAAGAGAGCAGCATCCTTTGGGCTGAATTACTAAAGAGAATTGGCAATACTAGCAACCCTCCTAATCTCTCCCTGATACCACCAGATTCCAATGCTTCTACTTAAGAACAATTTAAAACTAATTATAATAGATTATATTATTACAGCTTCATTAGCATCCTTTACTATCCCAAACCCTATAGATAAGACAGTGTGGATGCAGCTTGTTATGAGAGATATGGTACTCAAATGGGAAATAAGTCCACTGCTTTGGTACGGGGAAGTTTCTGGCAAGCACTTTCATCCATCTTGCCTCAATTTCCAGATTTGCAAAATGGGGACCATTGATATTTATACAGCTTAATTCTAAACCAATTCAATTCAATCTAATAAGTACTGGGAGGTGGGGGAGGAACAATCCATCCACAAATGTGCCTATACATAATATATGCTCAGAAAATATGAAGTCATTTCAATCAGTCAGTCAACAGCACTTATTAATCCCTTATTATGTTCTAGGTCTTGTGCTAAGCACTAGGGTTAAAAAGAAATGCAAAAACACAGTCAGCGCTTTCAAGGACCTCACAGTCTAATGGTGTCAGATTGGGGAGAGTACTACAGGAGTAGTCTCACGAAAGGGGTGGCATCAGAATTATATTTAGAAAGAAGCAAGAAAAGTCATCTGAAGATCATCTGGATTTTTGTTATCTTAGGCTTGTGTCATTTAATGTAGCTGCTTCTTCCCCTCCCAAATATGCAAGGGGAAAGATGAGAAGTAGATATCTCTATACTGAAGAGCCCTGTAATGCTAAGATATGGGATGAGATTTCCTATCTAAAGACTCAGAAATAGCTCTAGCAGTGGTGAGAAGAAATGACCATACAGAGAGTGTAAAGCACCATTCTGATATACAATCTTGAGCATCATACGCAACCTATAGGTTGCTCCAAGTTGAGATTATAACATATCAAATGGTCTAACTGGAAAAAAAGAAAATATAACATTATTTTAAGGAAATAGAATCTAAACTATAGTCAATGTCAACAGTCTGAACTCTCCCATAGCTAAATGAGCTATGCAGCAGAATCTATTTTGCATAAATGAATATGAGCTATGAACATTTGGCAAAGGAAGCTTTCTGCACAGAAGTAATAAAAGAGAAAACAGTCTCACTGTTCTACACCAGTCAGACAACAAGTGCCACATTGTTCTGGGCACCACATTTGAAAGGGAGGTTGACAAGATAGAATGCATCCATAAGATGATGACTAGGATGGTGACTGTTATGAAATCATGCTAGGAAAACCAACAAAGGAAGCTAAGGATGCTCATGGTGGAAAAGGAATGACTTTGAGAGATACGAGAGCTTTCTTCAAGTACCTGAAGTTCTACCATGTAGGAGAGGTTCTAGCTTTACCTTGTGTATTTCCAGAGGTGTCATGCCATATTGCACAGAAAGTTGTCCTCAATTCAGTTTCCATTCCCTATTTTGCTATATGATGACTGTGTGACCTGAACAAGTCACCCAATTTTTCAGTGACCTAAGCTGCTCTCTAAGATCTAAGTTGCAGATAATGCACAAACTTGCATTGGTAGAGGGAGTTACTAATGAAATCACAGATCTAGTCTCCATCTCCCTACATCTCTATATGGCAGGATGAACAACAAAAGATAGAAACAGAGTGGGTTGGAGCCAGTTCAAGTTTGTTCTAGAGGCGATTGTTAAAATTTTAGCATGAGAATTTACATCTTAGAAATCAGCAATCACCACAAATCAGACCTTGATATATATATGTAATTGCTGATTATCTAGACTTAAGAAAATGATGGAGAAAATACTAATAATGCAAATTAAATTTTAAAATGTATCTGCAGCAGCTACTTGTTAAACATTTATGAGCCTAGACTTGTAAAGAAAGGTAGATTTGGGTTCAAAATAAGGAAGAACTTTGTAACACAGCTTTCCCAAACATGCCACGGACATCTCTGCAAAATATCAAATTCATTATTATTGGAAGTGTTCAGGTAAAGGCTGACCACCATTCATAGATACAGTCAGTAGAAAGTCGATAGCTGCTTTGGAGAGTTGGACAAGATAATCTTTCTTCCCAAAAGTTTCTTCCAAATTGCATCAGTATTTTGAATACTGTTATTCAATACTATATTATTAATTTATTATTTTTATTATATAATATACCATTTATTATATTATACAATATTATAATATGTAATATGTTATGATATATCATTATTAATATATAATACCATATTATATAATACTATATTAATTATTCGATACTATATAAATAAGAAAATATTATGAATGTCACAAAAATCCACTTAGGCATCCCCAATAGCATCAAAAGCAATGATCTACATTTTCCAATGTCTGTATCTTTTGGGAACAGGCAGTCACAAAACAGAACTTTTAGTCATAAAAAGCATCCCTCAGGAGAAGGGTCCTAAGATTTAATGCTTCCTTCCCCAAAAAGTAAACCTTAAACATAGTTTTATGGTTACTATAACAGACTTGGATAGTTTCCAATAATTGTGAATAATTAAAAAATCATGAATAAATAGACATTAGCATTCAAAAGAGTTTTCTACATTTAGAAGTGTTGAGCAGCATTAAACTCAATACATGAAGTAGATTAGAGCTTTTTTATCCCTGAACTGGTTCAACAGATGATTCTATTCATAGGCTATAGCAATGGGTCTTCATCACTCTTTGCTGCCTAGGAACTGGGAGCCAGAAACCCAGAGAAAAGGGTTGATGTCAGAATTTAGGTGTGTGTATAGGCTGGCTGAATTTTTCATGACTTTCAAGCATGCCACCAGTTTATCAAGGGATGTCTTTATTCTTTCTGACACATGCCTCTTATTCTTTCCCTCCTCCTTTTTCCTCTTTCTTTTCTATTCTCTCCATCACTCCTCTTGTCTCTTTGAGTTTCCCAGACACTTCCTTATAGTCCCCATGACCTCAGCCACCCCAAAGACTTTTCAGTGTGTTGTTTGCTTTTGTCATTGACTATGTTTTAGAATTCCCTGGTTTGGGCAGGGGATTTAGGAAAGGAGCTTAACCTATTTCATTAAAATCTGTCCATTTTGCTTATTTCAACAGGGGCATAAGGGTTACTGTTTATTTTTCTAGTTGTGTTTGTAAAGTATCTGAAGCTCTTTGGAGAAAGAAATAAAGAAACTATATAGATGTACTCAAGTGACTGAGAAGTCTTCTCCAAACCTCAAAAGTCTTTTCAAGGGCCAGCTCTACACTGGAAAAGTTAAGATGGCCTTTTATCTTAGAAGCTTCTAGGGAAACCTTCTAGATTGGGTAGCAAATGTTCTGGAAATGGCTGCCATTGTTACATAGATACGGTTTGTGTGACCAGGTAGCATGGAATTGTGTAGTCAGAAGACCCAGACCTAAAGTCACAGGACCTGGGTTTGAATTCTGGTTCTACTACTTACCATCTGTGTAATCTTGGGCAAGTCACTTAATGTTTGAGGCTTAAATTTAAATGAGGAGTATTCGACCAGATGACCTGTAAGGTCCCTTTCAGTTCCAAAGTTGTGATTCCTAAGAAGTCACTTCTTTGTGATGAGGCTTACAGGAAAATTAAAATTATTTCTCCATGCACCCTGGATAGCTAGTTATTGCAGTGGATAGAATACTGGACCTGGAATCAAGAAGTCCTGAGTTCAAATGCAGCCTCAGATATGCACTAGCTAGCTGTGTGACCCCAAGCAAATCACTTAACCTCTGTCAGCCTCAGTTTTCCCAACTGTAAAATGAGGTTGATAATAGACCTGAACTTCCAAAGTTATTGTGAGGATCAAATGAGATAATATTTTTCAAGTGCCTAGAAGTGGTAGGCTTAAAAAATGTTAATTTCCTTCCCTAGTGTATCACCACATTCATTATGGCAGAGGAATTATTCATCATCATGAAACAATCGGTCTTCAGGAGAGTAAGTGTTTTATTAACATTTTTACTACATCACAATCACAGAATCAAAACTTTAGATTCTTAGAATTGAAAGAGACCTCAGCAGTCATCTAGTTCAACCTATACCTGAATAAGAGTTTCTTTTCCATCAGGAATTCAATGTCCATGGAGAGAGAATGCACCACCTCCTGAAATAGCTTTCTCTTTTGGAGAGCTTTAATTATTTTGATTTTCCTTTAAATCAAACCCAAATATATCAGTTGGTAGTTTTTACCCATTGCTTCCAGTTCTAGCCCCTAGAGCTAAGTAACACAAAGTAAATCCCTCTTCCACGTAACAGACAGTCCTTCAAGAGTTAAGGCAATTTAAAAGTTTCTCCTTAATTCTCTAATGCAGGCAAAACTTCCCCACATCCTTTAGCCAGTCTTCATATATCCCTTTGCCATCCTGGGGATCCTATTCCGGATGACTATCAGTTCTCCTTCTTAAAGTTTAGCTCCAAGAAGTGTATGCTTTACATTCTAGATGTGGTATCAAGACGACTAAGTATGGTGACTTTTATCTTCTCCTAGTCCTGTGTACACTGGGCATCACTTAATGTTGCCTAATTCCATTTTACCTTCTTTGACTGCTAAATCACCTTGCTGACTCACGTTGAGATGTGAATTCATTAAAATCCGCAGATTTTTTCCAAACCAATCTATCTGGCCATGTCTCCTCCACCCTGCACTTGTGAAATTGATTTTTTTGAACCCAATTATAAATTTCATCAAACTAGACTCAGAACAACATTCTAGCCTGGTAAGATTAGTTTGGCTCATCCACTATTCTATTAACCATCATATTATCTTTCTTTCTAATATCTATGCCTTTAGATTGTAGTAGGGATTTCAAACGATTTTTTGTTTTATTTTTAAAGTTTCTATTAAATGGTCTTGCATTACCTTCAAACTGTTTGTATAGTACCTTCACTTCTGAATATGTCCCTCCTCCCTCCCCTACCTGTAAGCCACCCATTGTGACAAAGAATAAAAAGAAAGAGGAAAACAGACAGCTTAGCAAATTTAGCTTTTGTTAATTTGGTTACCATTGCTTTGCTATTATATTCTTCTCTATTTGTTAGTTTCTTCATTCATCTTTCTGTCTGCTCTTATTTGCAGCTCTCACTTCTTAAATGCTGACATGCACATATAAATGATTATAAATAATCATGACTTTTTTTCTTGCCTTTCCAGAGTTTAGTTGGAATCCCAGTGTAATTTACCATGAGCAAATGAATTTGCACTCAATAAATCCAGATAAATATTTATTGAGCAATCCAGGTAATGTGATAACTATAGCATGGGATGAAAGAATCAGTTACAATCCCTGTCCTCAAGGAAATTACAATTTAGAAATGAAGATATAATATCTATAAGAAAATGATAACAAACAGAATAAGGCAAAAAAACAATGATGTTCAAAAGGAAAAGAGTACCAAACCTAAAGGAGAGAGGTCTGAGTTCAGATCCACCACCTGTTATCTGTACATTCCTGGCTGAATTGCTTAGTCTCTCTTTCATTGTTCGTTCATGTGTAAAAAAGAAAAAAAGACTGGGTCTAGACCATCTGTAAGGTACTTTTAGCTCTATCATTTTAGTTAGTCACTTTGTCAATATTGGTACAGCTTTTATTATAAATTGTCTTTCAGGTCTTGCAGAAAAGGTCCAAAATTTCAGTTTAATTTAGGTCCAAATGGTAGCAGAGTTGTTAGTTCTCCCTTTCAAGAAGACAGGCAACAGATTCATCTCTAAGAAAGGGAGGAGGGAGAAAGGGGGTGGAGGAGTAACTCCGGCATGTAATGAAAGCTTCATTAGGAAAAATGAACTAATCAGTGCCCTCCAAGGGAAAATTCATCTGTTCAGGAGGGCATAGCCTCTGCTGCTACACATACTTAATATAATTTATATTATTATTAAAATTACTACATAAATTTTATATATTTTTTGGAACACAGCTAATGGACTATATTTTACTGCTTAGCATCATTTCTATCAAGAATTACTGGCTATTGTGATCCTATATTTGAATATGGATGAGATAGTACATTCACACAAATATGTGCATTCTAGTAGGGTGGATATGAAATGGACTCATTAAATGGAACCTTCTGAAAAGTTCCAAGTTCCATGAATGAGGCACTCTGGATACAATAGTGACGCTTAAAGATGGTTCAGTGCAAGGTTGTGTCTAAAATCAACCCTCTATGTTTATTATATTGTCTTTTACATAACAAAGAATTAACCTGCAAAAAGAAATAGTTCAGACAAAATTTTACATAGAGTGTTTGGTTCATAAAAGAGGTGAAAATCAAGGTTGACATCAGATGCAAAATTAAAAAAAAAAAACCTTTGATAGAGTTTTTAAGTACTAAAAGAAGAGACTGAGAATCACTCCCTTAGTTCGCATGAAAGAACGCTTGCTACTGTGGATGAAAAATAAGCTATTGAAGGGCTACCTCAAATAACCTTCAACTGTTTTGAATTCTTTTCTATAATTTGAAAGCAATTTTATATAAACATAAATTTAATGTGATTCTCTTACATTTGACTTTAAAAGATCATGTTTTGAATAAGTTTCTTCAAATGTCAAATCAGGGATCCTATGGGCCTTTGTAGATATTTCTGTACTATGCATGTTCAATAACTCCAATCATGTCAGTGCAATTTGTCTTAGAATAAGAAATTCAAGGTTAATAAAACATGAGAGTGAGGAAGAACCCTGCAAATCTTCTAGTCCAGTGCCTTTATTTTGTGCATGTGGAGATTGAGGGAAACAGAAGCCAAGTGACTTACCAAAACTCACTGAGTCAAAGACAAAAGAAGATTAGAATATGTTACTTGGGAAAAATCAGTGAAATGGAGCTGAAGAATTAAAGGGGAGTTCCTGAGGCACATGATAGGATTCATTTCTTCAGAAGCAATGTGGTTACATTGCAAAAGCCCTGGATTGGGGGTCAAAGGTCTACTTACTACCTCTATGATTTTAGAATAAGAGCTGCTACATAGTGCAGTGGATAGAATGCTGAACCTGGAGTCAAGAAGATCTGAGTTCAAATCTGACCTCAGTCACTTACTCTCTGTTTAACCCTGGGCAAATCACTTAACCCTGTTTGGTTCAGTTTTCTCATCTGCAAAATGAGTTGGAGAAGGAAATGGCAAACCACTCTAGTATCTTTGCTAAAAAACCCCAAATTGGGTCCAAAGAGTCAGACGCAACTGAACAACAAAAATGATTTTGAACAATTCACAACATTTTTGGGTCTCAGTTTCCTCATCTGTAAAATTACGGGATTAGACTAGATAACACTTTGAGTTCCTTCCAACCTTCAACCTATATTATATCATATTTGCCAATGAAAATCTTTATAGTGGCAGATGTTGACTGTCCAGATTCAGTCACTTTTCTTTTTTCCTTTTTTCCTCCCCTGATTATCCTGTGTTACTTGAAGGGTAATTCTTCAACAACGAGAACAAAGTGAAAAACTGAAAACAAAAGCCAGATACTAGGGAGAAAATGAAAAAAAAACAAAATCCATTTGCCTGGAAATAGACTAACAGGTGAGACATGACAGAGAAAGATGTATAAACCAATTTATAGCAAATGAGACCTTGGGAAATGAGAAAGAGACATTAAGAAACATGCATACATACATACATACATACATACATACATACATACATACATACATACATATATTTTGAAAGACAGAGTGCTAAAAAAGAAATGACCTAGGTTTTTTAAGTACAGGAGAAATTTTACTAAACAGTTGAAAACTAACATTAGTTATTAAAGCAAAAGGAAGTGTGAATCTACCAAACTGCTGAATGAAAGGAGGCAGTAAAGGAGGTAGTAAGTAATAGCAAGTGACCCTATCTCAATAAAAAGGTAGGGAGAAGCAATGACTTCATTTTCTCCAGCTTGATCAATTTTCCTCTTATTGATTATCAGATTTTCCCTCTGATTGAGGCAAATGCTCTTGAATGTAAAAAAAAGGTGGCCAAAATGTGAAAGGGACTACTTTCCAAAGACTGGAGAAAGATAAAGCTCTAGTTGAGGCAAAACCAATAGTCACACACTGTATTCTCCAATTAATGGGAAATTCCTGGAAGGCATTATCTCTGTATTATCTCTGTATCTACTCTACCTGGGACAGTGCCCTGACCTTATATAATATATACATCTTGGATTAAATTAGACTGGAGAAAGATTCTGTATGTAAAACTGCACAGAGAGATAAGAAAAGGAGAGAGAAGAATGTACAGTCCAAAAAATAAGAAAAACAGAAGAGAATTGGGTAGTAAAAAAAAAAACATTATTTCAAACCTGTAACATTAATTCCATCATTCATACAGATAATGGAGTCCCTCTTGAGAGGGACATCAAGGCATACTATATAGAGAGCCAGCCACAAATCCAGATAGAAGTTATGGATTAGAATTATGCCCATGCCATATTCTGACCGTGGGACCTAGACATATCCCTTAATCTCTCAGTGGTCCGGGCAGTTCTCTAAGACTGTAAGTGAGAGAGCATATGCTGACCCAAATTAGGAGGAATTTCCTTACCAGGTTATATACCAGTGAAATCATAGATCTAGTCCCTACGCCTTGAAAACCTTTGCCCAAAACAGTTACCTATAAAAAGGGTTTCAGTGCATTGATAGAAACAAACATATATTATGTTATTTTTGTTATTGTTTTAATCATTTTCAGTGGTATCTGATTCTTGGTGACCCCCTTTGGGGTTTTCTTGGCAAAGAGACTGGAAAGGTTTGCCATCTCCTTCTCCAGTTAATTTTGCAGATGAGGAAACTGAGGCAAACAGGGTTAAATGACTCGCTCAGGGTCAGCCAGCTAGAAAGTGTCTGAGATTAGATTTGAACTCAGGAGGATACGTCTTCCTGACGCCAGGTGCAGCACATTATTCCCTTCACCACCGAGTGGTCCCAACCATATATTATATCTGTACATAATAGACATGAGCATCATCCAGGCCAAATCTCATCAGCCTAAGGAGCTCCCAAATTTCCTCCAGCTCCAGGCTAAATGATGGCAACTCATCTGGAAGTTAGATAGTTGTCCTGGTCCCTGAGAGGTTTAATGACTTGGCTATAAATACACACACATAGATATATGTGTGTTTGTGTGTGTATATATATATGTACACATTAAATGAAATAACACTTGTAAAGTACTTTGCATAGTACCTAGAACAGATGCTTTAAAAATAGTAGCTATTGAATGTATACATATATACACATACACATTCATGTATATATGTGTGTATACACATAGATAGATAGATAGATAGATAGATAGATAGATAGATAGATAGATAGATAGACTGATTGACACACATATACACCCAGGGGTGTATATTTACATCTACATCTTCATCTGTATCTATAGTTATCTACATCATCTATCTCTAAATCTATAATCTTTCTCAATGAACCATGATTCACATCCAAACTGATCATTTCTCTCTTTATTTCCCTTCAAAGAAAAGCTCCTTGTTCCCTTTTGGAATCTATTTGCTCATGATTTTGAGTAAGTGATCCCAATTTGAAAATACTTTCCAAAAGGTTATTCCCTAATAATCCAGTCCCTTCACTTGCAAAGACCAACAGCATCACACCCTGTGAAAGTTCCAAAGATGCTGATAGGAAAAAAAGAAGCATAACATGTCTATATCAAGCTTCTTAAAAGTCTATGTCATTAAGCCTGTAGCATTTCTGTCCTGGTCCTGAAGCAGGAAATTTAAGATTGCAGTGCTAAGTATGCCTTAGGGAACCAAGGGGAATATTAGAATTTGCTGCTATAAATAGATCTCGACTCCCCCAAACACTCCCAACCTCTGCTCTCCACTCCCTCCTTTCTTTCTTTATCTCACAAGAGAACCTGAGCTACAAAGTGCTAGGCACTGATAATGCTCTAAGACCTCAGTTCTTCATCCAAGTAATAAATTTCTTTCTGGCCCTCTTGGTGCCCAGTCATGTTCAGCTGGATAGGAGCTCTAGCCTCAAGCTATTTACACCATGATCAGGCTAGTAATTAGCAAAATGTTTAATATAATATAGAAGCAATTAGGAGGTGATAACATGCAATTAAGATGTGTTTTCAGATTAAAGATTTTATAGTGCTCTCTTTCTTGAAAAGATAAAGTGCCTATCTCAAAATGTCAAACTGCAGTGATTTAATCTGAATTATTTTCAATTAATATGCATGTATTCTTGCGATGTGTTCACCGTTGTTATTGACATTGATAAATTAAGCTCATCCCAGCTGAATTTATCCTTGAGTCGCTCTATATTTCCTGAATGTCAGCTCTTTATTCCTATTTTTTTTTCCTCTGCCTACAAGCTGTGCATGATCTAACTCTAAGTCCCTTGATTCATTCCTGGGATTACAGCGATGTGTCAGTCTGCGTGGTACAATAATCTGAAAGACCATTGTTATAAATAGAGTGTTAGAATATAATTGTTTGTCATGTCATTTCTCCCCTTGCAATCCCCCTGAGTCCTGTTGAAGTAATTTAGACAGCTAAGATGACAAGAGTCTTGAGACTCTACTTATAGAGTTGTCCAACGACTCTTAAGCCTACTCTGTCTTTTGAGACCATCTTGTCTGCAAAGGATGCAAAGTGAACGGCAAATGAGTTTTGACTACAGCGTAGATTTAATGCCTGAGTTTGCACAGGCTTCCCTTAGCATGAGGGCCTGAGCATCCGGCCTCCTGACTCATCAGTGTCCTTGTTGAGACAACGGTCATTAAATAGCTTTTGCAATTAATTAGGAACTGTCTCAGGCACAACAACTATTAAAGATAACTTAATGGAATTGAAAGAGCAAAGACTAGGCACTTCAATTTGCAGTGCCAGTGTAGGCAGCAATGGATTAGGAACAGGGAGATTCAGTCTAGAGTATCAGCTCTTTTCTTGACTGGGAAATTGTAGGCAAGTCATTATTCAGTTCAGTTCAATTAAATATGCATTTAATAAGTCCCTACTACGTGCCAGGCACTATGTTATGCTATAGGCATACAGAGGCAAAATCAAAATGATCTCTTTCAAAGGTGTGGAAACAACAAGTAAGAAAATATAAGCACCATTATTTTTTTGGTAGAGAGACTACTAAGAAGTGAGGGGAGTGGTGGGGAGAATCAGAAAAGACCTCTTATAGGAGGAGTTGTCACTTTAACTGACCATTAAAGGGAGCTGGGGGTTCCAAGAGGTAGAAGAAAGAAGCACATTCCAGTCACACAGGGCACCCTGTTCAAGTCAAGGAGCTGGATGACAAAATAGTGTGTGTGGGCAGTAGACCAGTTAAACTGGATAGTAGTGTGTAAGAGAGAAGAATATTTAATCAGCACAGAAAGAAAAATGAAAATTAGATAGCGAAGGGGTTTATATGATTTTTTCACATGCAATTTGTGTTTTATCTGAGAGGCAATAGGAACCACTGATGATTCTTGAAAAGAAGGAGTGCTTAGTGACCAGACCAGTGCTTAGGAATGCAATGATGGTGGCTGAGTACCATATGGGTCACAATGGAAAGAGACCAAAGGCAGAGAGATCAGTTAAAAGAATATAGAAATACTTCAGACAAGAAGTCATGAAGGTCAGATTTTGTCTCTGCCGCAGCTCTTCCATTAGTAAAATGCGTCAGTAGAGCTAACAGCAACAATAATAAGTGGTGCTCATGGGAATGTTGTCAAGATCAAAGTAGGATTTATTTCTAATGACCATTTTTAACAGAATGTTTTATATCTATGATTTAAGTAGTATTTTGAATAAAATCTTATAATTTCTAATTAATTGAGCAAAAAAAGAGATAAAGTTGTGTTGTTGCAGAATTTTTTAATTCTATGCATCTCAACAAAGCCTTAGTTAGTAAAAAGAGTCATGGGGGTATGGATATAGGAAGATAGGAAGGAACAGAGGTGGGGATTTCAATCTAAGTCTTGTGACTCTAGAATTAGTGCAATTTCCCCTTAACCTAGAGGGTTTTATCTTCATCTTCCTGCCCCTTGGGTTTCTATCCATTCTTTCAAGTCCAACTCATAGGTCATCTCTGATCCCTTCAGTCAATAATGGTACTTGTCCCCTTGGACTTCACAAAGCATTTTCTTTGTGTTGCTTTGATGAATCAAGTTAGTATGGAGCTGTGACAAGTTTGCAGAATTTGGAATAAAAAACCTTGGGTTCATACCCTGTCACTTCTACATGAACAACCTTGAACAAGTCACTTAAATTCCCTGGAATTCAGTTTCTTCTTCTGTAGTATAAAGGGGCAGGACTTGATGATCTTAAAGATTCCTTTGAACTTTAAATTAATTTTCCTGTCAACTTTCCAGAATCATAGGAATCCCACCATTTCTATGCTGTGTCTCTAAAATTAGCTTTATTATGCATTCTTCAGTATTTTAGTTTTGACTGTGGGGCCATGTCCAGTCATTCAGATGAATATCTGACCGCTGGACCCAGATGATTCTGGAGGAGAAAGTGAGGCTAGTAACTTCATATGGCCCTACCACACTCAAAGTCAGCCCCAAGTCATGTCATCATCTCCCTCATGTCATGGTCCTCTTCGAGAATGAAGGACAAATACAACAACAATGAGTTTTGAGTGTGTATATCACTTCTCTTTACTAATTTATGAACTCTGTGAAGGCAATGGTACTGCCCTATCTAGTTTTGTAGCTCTTCAGAGGTACCAAAATTGTACAAAATTGTCTCTCAGCATAATAGACATAATAAATGTTACATTAAATTTATAAAATCTAACATGAACACGAACATCAACTTTCAACTGGCTAGTTCTACCTTACTGAAAACTGGCAAATGACGAAACCTAACTTCTCTTTTCTTTTTGTTTATAATGTATTTAGTGAGATTTGGCATTGGATTAATTCTCTGAACTCCTCATCTAAACTGATGGCTTCATCTATACCTGGATTCTTTGAGACTTGAAGGTGGAGGTTTGGTGCCCACCAGAACTCATCCACTGAAAGCTACAAAGTCTATATAAATAGAGGCAAACTCCACAGAGCATTTAATATTATCCAAATGTTAGAATAACAAGCAGTGATCAGGATGGTATCTTTCACTGATTTTATCCTGAGCATTTCTATTTTTTTTAAAGTATATTCTATCATGCTTTCCAAGAGAACTATTTAAAGAAACATAAAATAGAAAGATTCAAGTGCATACAGGTTATGAAGGTGTGCTCATTAGGAGAAAAACTGCTGAATTTTCCCATGTGCTGTAATGTAATTCATTAGTAACACTTTTTTTCTCTCTGTTCCTTATTCAGTTCTCATATTAGTATGTGACTGCTAACACTGTCTAATGTGAGATCACTGTGTAAGAAGTTTTTGTCATTTACACATCTCTGCAAATGTGAGTGCATCTTGTTTTTTTGATCAATATCTCTTTGTGGTTGAATTCTTGAAATCTTTTCTGAAACCCATTTTATTTGGCCACTTGTTTGCACAATGCTAGATATACTAAGAGTTTTGAGTTGTAAGGGACCCTAGCGGCCATCTAATTTAGCCTGTCTCTAAAAGGAATATCTACTATAACATCTTAGATAAATGGTCATAATAATATTTATTCCCTCTAGCTTCCAAAAAGACTTGCAAGGGTTTACAGATTAATGTGTAGTGTAACAGCTGAGTTTCAGTTGTAATTCCACAATATTCATACACAAAAGAGCTTATAGGATACTTAAAGGAGCCATATAGCCATCATTTGAGAAGATGTAGTAATTGAGGCAGGTTGAAAAAAGTCAAACCAAGAGAATGATATACATGTGACTTAATGTAAATTCAGAGAAAATAAGGGCATGTGCACTCTGATTAAAGACAGGAACATTGGTTCCAGAGGACAATTGAGGAAATACACCTTCCTCTTCCCAGTAGAGAGTGTAGGTCTCCGTGGGTCCTGAAGGTAGCATCTACTATGAAACTCAACTGCTGTGTAGATTGGCATTGATTAGAAGCTTTTCTTTGTGATAAGGGAGGGTCCTAGGAAGGGGATCCGGGAAACAATGACTGTGTAAAAAGCAAAAGATGTTAATAAAACATTCAAAAATGATTAAAAATTTCAATAAAAGATTCCATTTAGTTCCTATCCCAAGTCAAAACACTAAGGATCATAGCAAAAAAATCAGACAGATGGAAAAACACAAATACATTTATCTGTCTTAGAGGTGCTATATGCAAATTTGCTGGGGGGAGACCAGGCATTTGGACTGTGATGTACTTGGTGCTCAATTAGAAAGGGAACGTGAGTGTGAGCATATTCTCCATTCAACCGGACTGCTAGCTGGCATCTGCTAGCATCCTACCTCCAGGGCCACCTCCTACAAAATGCTTTTACCTGTGCTCCAGATGTCAGTTTCCTCCCATTTGCATTATTATTGCATAACTTTGTATTTGCTTATCTAAGTACATGTTGTAGTCCTTTGCAAGTATCAAGGTCCTTGAAGGAAGGAAAATGTTCATTTGTTCTTTATTCTTTTCAGGGTCTAGAAGATCTTGCACAAAAGTGTTAGTAAATGTTTCCTGAACTGAAATGAATTGTGTGTTCTTTTAAGGAGAATGGGGGAGGAGGAGCACATATCCTCACGCTTATTTTGCATGAAGTCAGGTTAACACATTCTATTGTGCATTTGAAAGATTTCTCTAACCCTGTTTACTAGTTAGAGAACTAAATTCTCAAATGCCCTTATAATGGTAGTTAAATCCTCCCGATTTACGTGTTTTTCCTGTTAGGTGTCAACTACACTAGCGAAAAACATTTATGCAGGTGTGTTTTTTTGTACATTCTGGATTTTTTTTTTATTTTTTCAAAGTTTGTTAACATATATTACATTATCTTATCCTGCTTATAAAAAAAAAAGAAAAAGAAAACTATGAGGCACATCAAATATGATTGCCTCCATTATAAAGTTGAAACTAATGCTTCCCAAGAACAAATGGATAACTTATTCTAATTTCCCCTCTGAGGCCACTTCTCTACTTCCCCCTTCAGGGTTCTAAAAGCAATACTTAGAAACTGTTGTTTTCTAAGACTGTTGTTCATAAGCCCCCATCAGTGTGCTTCCTATTAATTGTCACTAGCATTAATTAGCTTTTTTAAAGGCATATATGTATAGCAAGAATTGATGTTACAAACTTCTCCCACCCTTGCAGCTGGACACACACTCTCCCCCTGCCCACACAAGGTCTCTGTGGAAAATGAACTTGGACTTCAAGTATGATGGTGAGGAATTTTGTGAGCAGTAACATAGTAAAGACTAAACTCACCCCTCTTTTGGCTCCATTGTGGAATCCTCATGAAGTCCCTTTTAGTGGAGTTTTCTCCTGAGAAGAATTAGTGTATTTCAAGAGCCAGCTGTGAACACAACTCAGGGAATACTCTCTGGAACTGATCAACCTTGGATGACTGTTTTTCCACTTCTGTCTGTAGATTCTTCCTCTGTTGTCCAGCAGTACCACTCTGTCAGTCACCTCTGTCACCACCTCTGGTGAACTCAGCTTTCTATTTGAGTTGCCAGTGGGATCTCTGATGTTGCTGATGGATCTCCTGAACTCACATACTCTTTTGGGTAATCCTCTCTCAGAATACTCATTCACCCAAGATCAGAAAAGAGTAAACATAAAAGAAACAGGAACCAGGTTCTCATAAACATGTAGGAGCTCAGTGGCATATAGGAGTTCTGCCCTTCCTCCTATCCAGAAGTTCAAAGCAGTTCTTGTCTCATTCATTTCTGGGAGGGAAAAGAAACTGAAAGGTCAATTGGTTATACCTTTTATGGGCATGTGGAGTTGTGGCTCAGCAGTTTCAGAGTTCTTCCAACTCCAGAGAAAATTAGAAGACTTATCATTATCTCTTAGTACCAGCTACTCAGCCACTCATGGCAGGAAGGATGCTTTCAAAGTTCCAAATGTTAGATTAGAAGCAGGCATGGAACATTTGTACCTACTCTGTATAACCTACCAGGAAGCACAGATCTGGACATTCTCTAAGGACTGGATGCCAGTCCTCCCTTTGCCTTATATTTATATAGTCTGTTAGGTTGGAGACAGACTTGGGAATTGGAACTATAATGTTTAGAATGAAGTCTTTCGTCATTTTCACTATTGGTCAATTAACTAATCAACTGTTGTTGTTGTTCAGTCCTTTCAGTTGTGTCTGACTCTTTGTGATCCCATTTGGGATTTTCTTGGCAAAAATGCTTTGCCGTTTTCTTCTCCAGTTCATTGTACAGATGAGGAAACTGAGAAAGTGACTTACCCAAGGGTCACAGAGCTAGTAAGTATCCAAGCTGGACTTTGAACTCAGAAAGATAAATCTTTCTGACTCCCAGCTTGGCAGTCTATCCACTTTGCTGCCGAACTACTCCAACCAATCAATAAGCATTATTAAATGACTACAATGTACCAGACATTGTGTAGGTTAGATGCTGCTAATGTGTGTGTATGTGTGTGTGTGTGTGTGTGTGTGTGAACTGGCATTTTAGATTCTAGTGATACCATGCTATCACTGCTATTTTCTTTATATTTTCTGTCTTGGATGATAATTATGGATCAAATTTGAATGGAATATAAACTTTTTGAGGACAGGGTTTATCTTGGGCTTTTTTCTTGTTTTTGTTTTTGTCTTATCTTCCTATTCACATCCCCAGTGCATGGCTTACAGTAAATATTTAATAAAAAGTAGATATTCAATAAATGCTTGTTTAAAATTCATTCCCTCCCAAATAAATGGTCACAGACATGAATAAACAGTTCATAAAAGAATTGCAAACCATTAAAAATATGAAAGAATGGTCCAAATCACTAATCACAACAAAACTTGCCAAACTGAAAACCACTTTGAGGTAATTGACAAATTAGATGAAAAAAAGAGGGAAATAGTTAATGTCGAAGTGGTTGCAGAAAGAGAGGCAAGCATATCTTTTTGTGATTCTGTGAATTACTTTAAATGTTTGAAAAGGAATTTGGAATTTTGTAAAGAAATTGACTAGCATCTCTGTACCTTTTCACTCCAAGACAGCAGAACTAGGCATGTTCCCCAAAGAGATCACTGGTGAAAAGAAAAGCCCTGTATGCCCCCAAATATTTATAGCATCATATTTGTGATAGCAAAGAATTAGAAACAGTCGATAGCCACATATTGTAGAAGGGAGAAAAAAATTGTGGTACTTTAACATATGAAAGATTACTATAGAAATGACAAACAAGATCAATACAGAGAAACATGGAAAGATATGAACTAAAATAGAGTGGAGGGAGTGGCATCAAATACATATGTATATACACAAAGATTTGTATACGCATAAACACATACACACACAATGACTGCAACAGTAGCATGAAAAATGATTGTTGCAAAATTACAAAATTACAAAATATCAGGTATAGCCCCAAAGGAGAAATATAAGAAGGCACTTTGAAAAAGTGGAGGTGGGGGGAGGTCAAAAGATGTGGAATATTATCTATATTGTCAGATTTTTTACAATCAACTTTGATGATTTTCTTCTCCCTCTTTTTTTCTTTTTCCCAAAAAAATGCTATTTGGTATGACTCTGAGAGGGAGTAGAAGTAGAGATATGAATGGAAATTTAGGAGATATAAAAAACCAAAGATGTTAATTTAAATTTATTTTTAAAATACATTTTTATTGAGTTGTATCAGAAAGGTAGATAGTTTCTTCTTCTCTTCACATTATCATCACCATGCATAGAAATATATATGTGTATATATATGTATATACATATATGAATATATGTGAGCCTTGAATTTTACTTGTGGGTGGTTTAATATTGTCTTTTTAACAAGTCAGGCCAACAATGGAGAAAGTTCTAAGGAGTATTAACAAAGGTCATTTTGTAGAGGGTTTTTTAAAAAGATACTTCACTTACCCTAAATGAAAAATTTCCCCCAATTAGGCACAAAAATGAGCCCTTATTTTTTTTTTTGTATCTCCACAGGAAGATAAGCAAAACTTATTTGTTCGACTACCAGTAGGTATTTGTGCATGGATATCAGATCATGAGAAAGTTTCATCAACAAATGAGAGTATATAAAAACTGCCTAACTCACTTAATGAGGGATTCTTTAAACTTTGGTTTTTACTGCTTTAAACTCAGGAAACAAACTCCATTCATTATTTTTAGGTCTCTGAAGGGCAAAACTTTTTTTTCCCTTAAATTGCCTTATCATGAATAATCTTGAACTAATTTAAATTGTTATATAATCAAGGAGGAATACTCCACCTAGGAAAGAAAGATTGTTTCCAACCCCATCCAGCTCCACTCCCCCATTCTACAAAATTAGCAATCAATGGTGATCTTTAAATATGAGTATTTATTAATTTCAAATAAAGTATTAAACTTAGTGTTCTCTCTGTTTTCTGTATTTGGGAAACTGAATGAGAATTTTATTTTCAAGCAAAATCAAAAAGCACTTGTGATAACACAAAGTGCTTCGGCACTGTGCTAAGCACTAGGGATACAATGAAAGGGGCAAAAAGGGTTCTCATAGTCAAATTAAGGAGACAACATGCAATCAACTATGTACAAAAAATTATGTACAGGATAAATGGGAGATAATCTCATATAGAAGGCATTAGGATTGGGAAAGACTTTACGTAGAAAGTAGAATTTTGGCTGAGACCTGAAAGAAGTCAAGGATGAGGAGGGAGAGAATAAGAGACATTCAGTGAAAATGTTTGGAGTCAGGAGATGATGTGTCCTGCATAAAGAAGAGTATGAAGCCCAGTGTCACTGAAGCAAAGAAGACTGGTAAGGTCAGAAGGGGTCAAGTTATGAAAAGTTTTAAATCCAAATAGAGGATTTTATATTTCGTTCTGGAGGTAATAGGGATTCACTGGAGTTTATTGAATAGAAGGGTGACATGGTCAAAGATGTGCTTTAGGAATATCAGTTTTGTACCTGAAGGCAGGATAGATTAGAGTGAGAGTCTGGGAGACCCACCAGAAGGCTCTTGTAATAATTCAAGTGTGAGTTAAGAGGGTTTGCACCAGAGCAGTGGCGATGTCAGAGGAGAAAAGAACAATGCACAAGAGATGTTGGGAAAGTAGAATTAATGGAATTTGGCAACAGAATGAATATCTGTGAGAGAGATAACATCGATGTTGTGGACCTCTGCAGAAATAGGAGAATTAAGAGGTGATTTGGGTGGAAGGATAATGAATTCAGTTTTGGATGTATTGAGTCTGAGGTGTCTATAAGACAGGTAATTTAAGATGCCCAAAGCCAGTTGAGGTTAGAAGAGAGTGGAGGGTTGATCAAGTAGATCTGAAATTCTTCCACATAGAGGAGATGATTGAATCCACAGGACATGATGAGATCACCAAGTGAGATTGCCAAAGAAAATAGTATTGTTTTCCAATGTTCCAATAAGTCTATAGAAACTTTTAAATGATTTTACATATGTAGTGGTTGTCCATGGAAAAATATTTGTAAAATGTGTCTATTTCTCTCTTGTATTTAATAACTAATATTAGGACCAAGTTTTTTTCCTTTTTTACTTCCTCATCCAAAAACCAACCAGGAGGGGAAATCTCTCTTAAAGATTTACCCAGGCTAGCATATAATCAGACAGCAAAAGAAATTCTAAGTTTTGACTACTGAGTATATTTCAAGCTCATTGTGCTTGCTCAGACAAGTCTGGGAAAGTTCATTCTTCCTTTGTCAGACAGGTGACATAGAAATTACGAAGTCTGTTTGACCAAGATTTGGGTGATCACATACCCAAGATCCTCACTGTAATATAGCCTACCTTTTTGTAATATTCATTTTCTCATTGACTGTTAACTAATCAAAGTTGATTGATTCCATCAGGAACACCTACTTTTTGAAGGGCATATAAACTGTGAGCCTACCACATGAGGGGTCTTTGGTTTAAGAGAGAGATGGTCAAAATGACCATCCTTTTATTAAAATATTGGCATTACTAATAAATGATTGTCACCTAGAAATTATGTCTCTCAAACCCTTTTAAGACCCACATATTTAAACTCTCCCATCAATAGGTAACAGATATGAAACAGAACTCTCCAGCATTTACCAAAGTGAAATTAAAAGGGAAGTAGAGTCAATGATTCCAAATTTCCTAGAGTAGAGCCTTTTGTTTATCATGGACCCTTTTAGTAACCTGATGAAGTCTGGATGTCTTCTCTGAATAAATTTTTGTTGTTTGTTTGTTTTTCTGTAGCCATTGGGAGCTTTACTGACACAAAAGCAGTGGACCTGAGATTTAGCAAGGAACTAAACAAAGGGCCCTGATATAGAAGAAGAACCAGATTTATATAGTATGATTTTTGGGTTTCTTATGGGGGTTAGAGATTTAGAGACAAGATAAGTCTTGTAAGATAAAGACACAGGATGAGGACAAGGAATGACATGAGATAAGGGAGACAAAAGAATTCCATGACCCAGGATGGGGTGGGAGACAAGGAATTTTAGGGTCCAGGATAAGGGGAAGGTTAGTGGTATTTCAAGATAAGGGGACACTTTAGGGTGCCAGGAAAAGAGAAACTCAACCTTTAATGCACCTTTGTATCAAGAGACTTTATGTTGCCTTTAGAGGATAAACCAGGGAAAGGGCAACTCAACCTTTAGGGCACTTTTGTATCCACATCATTGCTCCACTAAATCATTTCTCCACTAGGTTTGGGGGCGGGGAGGGTTGAACATCATTGTCTTCAGTAGCTGCTTCCTGTTGGACAGGGGCAAAGAGTCCATTTCAGGGGTCAAGAATGGGTTGAGAAGGGGTGGTCAGCGTGGGAGTGCAGAATGTGGTGCCAGCTGAGTCCAGGGTGGAAAGAGGCAAGCCACTTGGGAATATCAAAGGAAAGGTTGGTATCCTAAAAATTACTGAGGGTGAGAAGACACAAAGCAAACCAGGAGGTTAAACAAGCAAGTAAAATTATCAATAATGGGGTCAGAATGGGGGAAAGAAGGGAGAGAAACCACAACCCCCAGGAGGAGATAGGAGGAGATAACAACCTCGAATGGATATCTGGCATTCAAGAGGTTGCCTATAATATCCTTTGAGTGCTCAAAGGATAAATTCCATGCAGGGTCTTCAGGGAATGGAAGGAGAGTTATGGGGGAATAAGTTAGTATCTGGGGAATGATAGTGACACACCCAGCAGTCATGTATTCTGTCCAGAAGAGTTCCCTATTTGAATTAAGGCATTAGACTCACAGGCCTGGGGAAGGAGTCTTAACCATAGGCACAGAGTGGAAATCAGAAATCTATGGGCTAGGAACAGGGGAAGTGGTTCAAAGTGGCACCCAGAACACTTCATAGCTAGAAAACACACAGGCCATTTCCCAAGGTGAGGGGCTTCAATACATAATCTTCTCTGATCACTTTTCTGGCTAGTCACACCCTGCCTCTTGCTTGCTTCTCTGCCTTATCACTCTTGTTTGCCTCACCATCCACCCAAATGTTTTTTGGAGAGGAACAAGTAACTGTCCCTGCCTGAGTGGGGGTGGGGAGAAGAGTAAAATGAGGCTGAAGCAGGATCCAGAGGATTCAGAGTGTGGAACAGGTGTTCTTCTTGCATGACCATCTGGAGGTGGATAGTTGATAGTCCAGGAGACACAAATCTTCTAGTCTTGGCTGGAGAGGAGCTGTAGTTACTTCTGAATAATGTTTTCTTTTAAATGTTTAAATAAAGTACATAAGATTACAAAAGAAATCAAATATATTGAAATATAGTTATCAAAATATTACATGTTCCAAAATGATGGATCCCTAAAATCTATCCATGTACCTCTTGGGGCTTCAAGGACCCCAGGTTAAGAACATGTCCTCAAGTTTGGCTGAGTTCTGTGATCAGTCACAAAAAAAGTTTTAAAAGTCTGATTTTAAAATTTAACTTAGCTTATTTTATAAATATTTTTTCATTATAATTTAATATATTAAATATTTACATAATGCTTCAAGATCTGCAAAATCTTTACATGATCACACTCGATTATAGCCACTTTTAATTGAGTACTTTACATCTTTGGCCTCCCCAAACTTATTTATCTGTCATAGAGGCAGCTGGATGGCACAGTGGATAAAGGACTGGTCCTGGAGTTAAAATTTGACCTATCACTTACTAGACATATGATTCTGAGCAAGTTACTTGAATTCTGTCTGCCTCAATTTCCTCATTTATAAAAAATAAGGATAATAAAATTTGCCTTTCAGGGTCACTGTGAGGATTAAATTAGATAATATCTGTGAAGCACTTTGGAAACCTTAATGTGCTATATAAATGTTAATTATTTTCTGTTTACTATAATCTAGGCAAAGAAAAAGGCTTATGATGAGCCGAAAGGCTCCAGAATTCTTGAGAATAAGGTTGATGTCTTTATTAATCACTAATTCTAGAAATTTCTTTTAGCCTTCCTGCTCCAAACTCACTCTTCCTTCTTAGCACATATTAAATATTTTCACAGTAATATTTTTTTTGTGTAGGATAGAGTTTATTATATGGGTGATCTTCTAGCCACATGTCTTAAAGTGATGGGTGATAGCCTAAGCCTTCATTCCCAATTGATGTTATTGACCAGACTTGGGGTCATCCATGTAGATAGCTCCAAGTGAGGAACTTCCTCTATCAAGGAAGATTTGCAATTCTTGGTCTTACAGAACTGTTAGTGGTACTTAGAGATTAAATAACTAGCCTAGTATCACACAGTTAGTATGTGTCAAAAATGGGACCTAAACCTTTATCTTCTTGTCTGTGAGGACAGCTCATGGATCATTACATTATGCTGTCCTGATGTTAATTTTTTTTTTAGCATTTTAGAATCTTGCATTTTCACAAGTTGAACTAATTATTGGGTGGGAGAACAAATATAGTCTCTGAATTGTTTATGGTCTAGTCTTTATGGCCTGTATTTAAATCTGTAAAGTGGGAAGACTTTTGTGTTAATTTAAAACTTTTTGTGCAAAACTTGCTTTATTGCCTTTAAAGCCAGCTTGTCATGTGTGACTATAAAGAAATCGCTGCTGAGACTTGTGAGAAGATAAAAAACTTCCAGGAAGTAGGCTCAGGAAAGTTGGTAGCAAAGCCCATCTCTTATCTAGCACCTCAAAAATAGTAAGGAATGCCTCAAAGAAGATAAAAGGAGAAACAAAACAAATATGAGTGACAGACAAACAGACACACAAAGAGAGATAGAGAGAGAGAGACAGAGATGGAGATAGAGAGAGACAGAGAAAGGTAAAAAGGAGCAAGACAAAGATAGAGAAACAAAGAAAGGGAGGGAGGAAGAGACAAAAGAGAAGAGAAGGGAAGGGAAGGGAAGGAAAGGGAAGGGAAGAGGAGAGGAGAGGAGAGGAGAGGAGAGGAGAGGAGAGGAGAGGAGAGGAGAGGAGAGGAGAGGAGAGGAGAGGAGAGGAGAGGAGGGAAGGGAAGGGAAGGGAAGGGAAGGGAAGGGAAGGGAAGGGAAGGGAAGGGAAGGGGAGAGGAGAGGAGAGGAGAGGAGAGGAGAGGAGAGGAGAGGAGAGGAGAGGAGAGGAGGGAAGGGAAGGGAAGGGAAGGGAAGGGAAGGGAAGGGAAGGGAAGGGAAGGGAAGGGAAGGGAAGGGAAGGGAAGGGAAGGGAAGGGAAGGGAAGGGAAGGGAAGGGAAGGGAAGGGAAGGGAAGGGAAGGGAAGGGAAGGGAAAGGAAGGGAAGGGAAGGGAAGAGGAGTCTCTAACAAAGAGCCTCAGAAAGGAAAAGAAGGAAATGAATGGCATTATGAACTTCCTGTTCCAGTGCCCAAACCACCTTTCTATTCACTATCCCATGATGTTTTTCACTAGCAATGAATAATAATGCAAAAGTATCTAATAAATATTAACAAAGAGGCTACAAAAATATTCATTATTACTAGGAATACAATAACAACTTAACAATCAGAAAACTAAAATGTAATACATGATATTAATAAGCAAAATATTTAAAATAGCATGATTTGAAGGATGTAGAAAAAGACTTTTTACAAAATTCAGCATCTACTTATACTGAAAGGCATTGTTACAAAAGAGCTTCTCTTTAACATGACATAAGTTTTTCTTTAACAAACACCATCCTTAAAAACAAGGAACTTCTAGAATTATTCACAATCAAGAAAAATTAGAAACTTTTCCATTAAAGTCAGGGATAAAATAGCGATCCTTGTTGTCTCTACTACTAACTAATACAGTGCTAGAATATTAGCTATAGCAAAGACAAGCAAAAAAAAAAAATTAGAAGTATAACTTATAGGCAAATATGAAATAAAATTATTTTTATGTGGGGATGATATGGCAATTATTTAGTGATCCCTAGGCATTCAGTGGAAAAGAAGAATCAAAATAATAACCAGTAAAGTAAAACTATGAAAATTAACTTTCTATGTACCTTTAATAAACTCAGGAGAAAGCAATAGAAAAATTATATTAAAAATTACTAAAAACTAAATAAAGTAATTGAGAGGTAACCTGCCATTACAACTTATTTTTTAATAACTAGTATAAATGGAAATCAGCCTACCACAGTCCAATATTTATTCAGTTTTGAGATGACCACATGTGTATGTAAAAAAGATAAAGAATAAACAATGAAATACCTAGGATATAAGGTTCAATGTATGCCCCAAGGAAAAATAAATGCTAGTAAACCAGCAAGCAAAGCATTTTAGAGGTCAAATAATATAGGTAAAAATAGGGCAAATATAAATAGCAGTTTAGAAAGGCAACTAATGGAAAAAAAGATTAACATTTTATTTTGAATGGACGTTACTGGGAAACAAACAGCCAATCTATCCCTTACTTCAAGACTTGACTCCAATATTACTTCCTTTGGAAAAACTTTCTTGATACCCTTTAGGTTTTACTGTCTAGTCCATACTCAAATTATTTTGCATTTACTTATTTATGAACCTGCTATTTATTTTGAGAAGATTATAAGCTCCTTGAGGACAGGGTCTATTTTTCATTTTGTCTTTGCATCCCTGGAACTTTGCACATTTCATAGACAGTTATTGCATGCTTTTTGAATTGAACCCAATTGAAATAGAAGAGAAAGATACTCAACAAAGAAAAAAAAGGAATAGAAATTCTCAATTGAATCTATTTCACATTGAGAAATATCCAAGAGATAAATAAAAGAAATAGATAAAAACAACATTAGAACTCTTTGAAGGAAAGATATTTAAGCACTTTGTTCTCTGTGATAACTTTATCTGGAAAAAAGGAATTCAAATCATAAATTTCCTTTTATTCCCATACAGTATGGAAATGAAATGTTCTGGTTCTTTCATCAATCTAGTTTGTAGAAAGATACTGTGGATTTCCTTTTAAAAAATAGAATATATTTAACAGACAACTATTCAAACATCTTTTAATCATTGATGATTCAGAAGATTCTTCATTATTTCCTTTGACTTTATTCCACTTACATATGGAAGGAAATAAATTAATGAAAGTCAAGAATTCTCTTATAATAGTGGATAACACACCTTGTACAAATAATGGAATCATGTTTATGAAGTCTGAGGGTAAATAAGATGCTTAGTTTCATAGAATAACCATGACCCTGGCCATTTGTATTTTCAGTGTCAATCAGTAAAGAGAAGCGTTGAAATATGCATTGTCATTCGTGGTCAAATTAGAGACAAAGAAATATTTGGTAATTTCAGTTTTCTGTGGTTTAAGAAAAATTGCAATTTTCAGATCCACACTTTTTGAGGAACTCTGTAAAAATGAGATGGGAGTGCAGCCATGATTTTGTTCAGTTAGGGAGCTCTCAATTAGGAGAGTCTCTCTTCCGGTGTGGGACAGCATCTTTCATGTAACATCAAGTTTTAGAGTCTCTTGGGTACACTGAGATATTAAATGGGTCACACAGCCTTTATGAGTCAAAAGCAGGATTTGAACACAGTTCTTTCTATCTCCAAGGTCTGCTTTCTATTCCTTATATAATACTGAGAAGAGATACTATGGCAAATTGGATAGAAACAATATTTCAGTTAAATATGGTTCTAAAAAACGTATATAGATATGACTCGAGAGCTAAGCAGATGCTAGTGAGAGGTGAAGATCAGAGACCATGTTGTCAGAACTGCAGATCTGCAGATCTGCTTCAAAAATCACGTTAAATAAGCTAATTTAAAAGCTAAATCAAGAGATCAAGATTGAGCAATAAATAATGTACCTCACCAAAGATTTTAAAATTAAAACTTAACTGGATTTTTTTTTCTGATGTGGTAAAATAGGACAGCCTACTCTTGTGATTGCTTTAATCATAGCAATGAAATGTGACTTTTAAATGTGAAAATCATTTAATGAATTAAGTATACAGGAGTAGAGAAGGCTTGTGTGTTTCTTTAACCACAGTAATGTAAAATGCAAATGCATTCTTTTTTAAAGCATATTTTTCTGCTCTTGTCTAAGAAGTATCCTGTAAAATATGTAACAAGATATTTCACAGAAGTGTGTCCACACTAGTCTTAGTCTTCATTGAGAGACTTGATGGAGAGGGATTCAGAGAAGATGTTACAAGAGGTCCAGCTATCTCTCCCCTGGCTAATTCAGGATCATTTTCAATCCTCATATCCAGTGGTTACAAAGTTCTCAAGTCTCACATTCTCCATTTAATAAAGCCCGCAACCATTACCAAAGGTACATAGCTATTTCAAGTAAGTCAAAAGTCCAAAGTCATGATTTTTGCTATTAAAATGTCCATTTCTTTTCCAAATCCCTCTGTAATCAGGTGACAGAACATTTCATACTATAAACTAAATACATAAACAACCTTTCCATGAAGTAGTATCTGTGGCATTTTAAAGATGTCTTAATTCAATTGAAGAATAAATGTTAATATTAATAAATAAAATATTCTGATTTTCTTTTGCTGCTCATTTTTTCCTTCTAAAGCTTGTGTTCATAAGCATACCTTAGCTTAGAGTGATTTAAAACAGTGAAATGTTCTAGTCCATTGATAACTAAGTGAAGAATCCATAATATAGCCTTTTAAAAATCTTCCCGATCAGACTTAATTCTGCTGGGTGACATAAAGGATCCATTTACATTTCTAACACTTTAAAGAAAATTGAAAGAAGACTTTTAACAACTGTGCAGTTTAGTTACAATATTTGCTATTAAAGGGTTGATTTTATTTCAGAGATAACTCACTTGTTAATGACTAAAGGAAAAATTACCCTTAGCAGCCTTTACTCCAGCCAGCACTGTACCTAGTCATATGCTTGTGTTTAGGAGATGGGGGACCTCCACATTACAATATGTAGACTACCCAACTAATTTTGAAAATCCGATCTTAAAACCTAATTCAAGGGGAAAACCTCTCAACTCAACAAAAGGAATTATTGCCGGAGATTAAACGGCTTGATGCTGTCCATTGTTCTAGCCGTTGTCAGAAGGGAATATTAATTGAGATGTGCCTTGGATTACAGTGGGTATTCCATAGTGGTTCACATGTTTCCTGGTGGTCTTTCCAACAGGAATAACACAAATGAGCGAAATAAGATGGATCATTTGGAACCTCAGTGGTTAGGCCATTGTTCCACTCCTCACAAAAGGTAATGCTTGGTTGATTTGCTTTATTTCTGGGCTGTTCTGATTTTTTTCCCTGTGCACCCTAATCTCTACTACTTCCTCTGTGAGTCATCAGCAGCTGGACCTAGGGAGACCACGGGAATTGGCTCTTCGTAAAGAGCTTTAATGGTGTGATTACTCAAGTTCATTTCTTTGTGAGCCTGGTTAAGAATCACGAGTCAAGAGAATACAGAAAAGGGTTATTTTGCATTTTTCTTCTTTAAAAGAACTTCAAGTCATTCTGACCTGTTTATGCATTCATGCTTATACATTACATATCATTGTGTATTTCTGCATACATGTGTATATATTTGTATGTATTTTCTGGGAAGAAAATCCCAGCTGAAATGTGACAGTAAGAATGTTTTCCATTGTTAGGCAGTGTAATCTAATTGCTTTAATTAGAATTTGTTTTGCTTATAAAATGCCTTATTTTCCCCCCTCCCTTTTAAAGTCCAAAAGAGATGCTTAATTACTCACTTTTCACACCTCATCCCCTGGACTTGATGAGATTTTACTCCTTTGAATTTGTTAACCTCCTCCTCCTCTTCATTCCTTGAATCAACATTGGCCACACATTCTTGTTTTTTGACCAGGCTGAGTCTTAGTTGTTTTCTGTTTCATTTGAACCAAAATACTGCAGCATGGAGCCTTGCAACAAGGGTAAAAGCAGACCTAGAGCTGGAGACTGGTACCAATAGTTCTAATTTTTAGAAAAGGATGCCAAGTGGTGGGCTACTTTACAAATTTCAGAAGGAAAAACTTATTTCTGAGGACTTAGGGAAAATCTGATTTGGTAGGGATTTCTTTTTGCTGTTTCAATTCAAATAAGTTGTCATTAACATGAAATAGCATGAAATATTTGTCATAGGGAGGTGAAGTGGGACTCAGGAAGACTTAGCTTCAAACTTCACATCTGACTCATCCTGGCAACTTTCTAAGATGCAGAGAAAGCTCTAGCCTATGATGACCAAGGAAGTTACTTACCAGGAATTCCATACTCTGATGAAATTACAGTTTCTCTCTATAACCCCATTTTTTAAAGAGTACTCTCCATTTAATGTGCACCTCCCTCTGATAAAGTCCATGTTTTTTTAGGAATAGTGGATGATAGCCAATATCTGAAGGATAGACTGCAAAAAGGGAGTGTGGTCACTTTGACGGGTAAGTAAATTAGACATTTACTTACAAGTATTTGTAAGTAAAGACCTCTACATTTAGTATTACTGGGACTCCTACCCTATACAAGATCATTAAGTACAAAAGGCAAAGTCTGGTTGTGGTGCTCACTTAGGACTTACCTCTGTGCTTTTTGTGTTACCTTTCCTTGTGATGGCCATTCAAACATTTTCCCAGGACCACCCTCTCCAGACAGAGTCCCATGCTTTGGACTTAAGAGAAGCAATGCGGCACGACGAATAGAATGGTCAATTGGGAGATGTGGCTTCAAATCCCATTTGAAATCACTGGGATTCCATAGATCTGCGACTATGAACAACAGTCTTTGGACCTCAGTTTTCTCATCTACAAAATGCAGATGATACCATGCACGGTACCTAGCTCCATGAAGCTTCTTTAAGCTCAAACTGGATTCTGTAGAATATTTTGCACATCCTATAGTGTCGCAGTGGGTAGAATACTGGGGCTGGAGTGAAGAAGACCTGAATTCAAACCTAGCTTCAGACATTTACTAGTTGTGTGACCCTAGACAAGTAATTTAACCTCTGTTTTAGTTTAGTTTTGCCTAAAAAATGGGGTCAATAATAACATTTATTTCCCCGGATTGTTGGATAAAGTGAGAGTCATTTATAAACCACCTTCAGTTCTTTAAAAAATACTGTATAAATATTAGCTATTACTATTAAGTCAGTGATTATTATCCTTTCCTTTTCTCTTTTGTCCAGCATCAAAGCATTTTTGTTCTCTGACTCATTTTTCGGAGACACCTGCTAGGGATGCCTTTTCATACGATCTTTTTGTTTCACTTACCTTTCCTAAATATATTTGGGGAGTTTGGGAAGGGAATATTTCAGATGACCTTTATTTGTTTCTCATAAAGGTGTTCATACACAAAGTGTCCAGAAAGTAAGAAACAGAAATAGAGACCCATGTGTGACTTGCTTAAATTAATCATTACGAGTATATTAAACACTATGAAGTTACTATCATCAATAGCTCACTAATCTAACACTGAGTTTTACAAAGCACTTGAACAAGAAGATAAAATGAGATTTAGGGCTGGAAAGGACCTCAGATAACATAGACCAGATTGCAGACTTTAGGGTGAGGAAATTGAGACTCACAGAGCTGAAGTGACATGGAATCATAGAGTTTCAGGTAGAAGAAATCTTAGAGTCAAATCTCCTTACTTTATAGATGAGGAAATATAGCCAGGTAAGTTGAGAGACTTTCTAAAGGTCACTCAGTCAGTTACATATGAGACATTTGATCCCAGATCATTAAATAAAATAATCTACCATTTCATGCTATTTTGAATTACTACCTTCCCTGTGCATGCCATCAAAATGCACAAAGTATTCAAAATATCATGAAATTCTAGTGTATCTAAAACATTTCATCTTTGTCATTTTATGCCTATGCTATAACAATGTTATCTAAAGTTAATAGTAATCATTGACATAAAAGGTTACTGTTTTCTTTATAAACACACACATACAAGCACATATATACACACATACTCTCACATGCATGTGCACACACACACTTGAACTACATACAAATTTTACCTGATATTATGTTAGGAAAATTCCTCCCCATCTTGTATCTGGCTATTCTTCTATCATCATTGATATTGATGCTAAGAAGGTCCTTATGTAGCATCTGATCCAGTTTCCCTCTAGAAGAAAATGAAGGTCATAGACGACTTTCAGTGATCCCATGTCTAGTGAGTCATACAGGCAGAAGTAGAATTTGAATCTCTTGACTTCCAAAATAGAACTTTTCTCACTAATTATTCATTAAATTCCTACTTGGTACAAAGTACTATGTTAGACACTAGAGTCATAGGCATAGATATATGTTGTCCAACTTTGTTAAGTTTGTTGTCTGTCTTTGTTAAGTTCCAACTCCTCCATCCGAGGTCCAACATCATCTTTCAGAAATAAAGCCTACTCCTGTGGTTTGTACTCCCCTTGGAGGTAAATAAATTTGGAGTTTCTAGATAGGCAGATGCACAACATTCTAGCACTTTCATCCCAGGGACAAACATAGACTTCTAGCATTACAGTTCTAAGTAAAGGATTTGTACACCACCACCACTCCTCACCCACGCTTGAAAGGAAAATGAACTTGGGGCTGCTAGAAAAGTAATCTCCTTCTTACCACATCAGAACTATCTCAATAAATCATACAATAGTTGGATGCAAAATCAGGTCTTTTGCTCCTGATGTTAAGGCTCTTTTAGCTCCAGATGTGGGTGATATTCTTTTCTTCAGCAGGCTATTTTTATAATAGAAGTCTGGATTCTGGGTTGCTCTTGTTTCCAAGGGTCTGGTGCTTCCTGGGATCCTTAAACATATTGTCTCACTATCAGGCTTGGTCCTAGAACTCTTCAAGTGAGAGTTCCTGGTGAAAAAATCCAGAGGAGAGTGTTGCAAATAAACTTTCTTTTTTCCTTTTATAAGTCCGACTTCAGAACTTCTCAAACTCACAGTTACTGGAAAGGCAAGCCTGAGACTGGAGCTTCTCTCTTTCTAGAAGCTGTATTCATATCTATTCCAAGACCTTGACATTTTCTAATTCTCCTCCTCTATCCAGGAATCTGATGTTCAGGAACTCTCTTCTCAAGCTCATGAAACCACTAAGTGCCTCTCCATCCATTAGCGACTCTAAGGAAGAGGTGAAGGAATTACATACATGTGTAATTCCTTCCCAACCCTTGATACTCTAGGACTCAAGTCTGATCTTGGCTCTGGAAAAAAAGGAAAAAGAAATAAGAGGGCAATTCTGCCAGGAACCTTAATTTTATAAACCAATACAAAGCAGTGTTTCCAACCCACAGAAGGCTAAGCCACATATTTCATCCTCAACGGATCCCCAACAGTCTAAGCCAATCAATTTACTCCCAATGGAATATGTTCAACAATTGGGCTCCAAACAAAAACTCATAACTTGCAAACTTAAGTTGACCACCCACCTTGGGATTGACAATGCAAAGAATTCACATCAAAATATTTGTTCATTGCGACAGATTTAGAAACTGTTATCTATCATTAAATTAGAGAGTCCTAATTCATGAGAACAGTCAAAACTGGACAAAGATACAAAGAATTTGGTGGGAGTTGGTAGCAAAGTGGCCTCAATGAGTATTTTGATCATTGCTTTTTAGCATCTGTCTTATTACAAGCATACTTTTGAAAACATATAGTTTAAGAGAAAAAGATCTTGAAAGAGTATTCATGAGAAACTATCTTGCATGTTATGATATGCATATTCATAGCACACTTAGAATATTTATAAGACAAAAATGAAGTTCTGAATTTTAATCAGTGAAGAGAACTTAAATAAGAAAGAGGTCTGAGGTAAAGATGAAGTAAAGTAAATATAGGTTAAGTATTTATAATGAAAGAGAAGTGTTTCCTTAGAGTCATGGAAGACAAACATTAGAAAAGAAAGGAATACCCTTGAAACTCTTGACTTACAGCAGACAAGTCATGCTGCAAGGGAACATGAGGTCTAGAACCAAAAGGAACCTTGAAAGTCATCTGGTCCAATTCTTTCATTTCACAGATGAAGCAACTGAGCTACTGAAAAGGAAAGTACTTTCTAGTCACAGAAATAAGTTTCATAACAAGGATTTAACCCAAGGACTCTGATACCATATTCAATATTGTTTCAAACACACCATGCTTGTTTCCACCAAATAGGGCTAAAACTATATTAAGGGCTATAGTTAGAGAGATAGATATAATGATCACAAAATTTTGTTTTTTCATCTATTGTGCTCAGAATTTTCTGGAATTGTAGGAGCTGTCTTTAACACTCATCCATATTACCTCTCATATAAGAAAGAGAACAGCTTGGGACACAGAAATATACGTGTAAGTCTTAACCACAATAAATAGGCCAAAATAGAAGTGGGCAATTTTTTTTTTTCTGTAAAGGCAAGATAGTAGATATTTTAAAACATTTACATAATATTTTCAAATTTGCCTCTTGGCTGATGCAAGTTTCATAGGCTAAAAGGCAAATTTGAAGCTATTATACAAATATTTTTTTAAAACAAGAGAGAAAACAAATTTCCATAAATCTTTTGACAGAATTCAACATATAATAATTACAAGGGTTTTTGTTTTGCTAATGTAGATATACTAATGGAAAAAAATGGTATTTTTGGAGGGGATTATATGTTCAATTGAGGTTCAAAGGTAGTGTTCTCCATCATCAAAACTGACGCCAATGGTAATCTGTTAATGCTAATCTTTAACGAGTCTTTGTATATTTCATCTTTGAAAATGTATTTTCATGCAGATTGGTACTGCCAAATGCTAGTATCAATCCATGAGCATATGATTTTAATGGAACATGCATATTACTTGGAAGGCACTTATAGAAACTTTTTAGATTCTTCTCATTTTTTTTTTGCCTTTTTGCATGTCATTACATTGCAGATTAATAATTTGAAATGAAAAGTTATGTGGAAGCTTTTCCATTTCACAGTTAAATGAATTTTGAAATATGAAAATTTCCTTTGCACTTGCTACTGGAACTGTAGTTTGAGCTCAGAAAATATACATACTTCAAATCTGTGTGGGAATGCAGGTCTTAGTTCTTGTTTTAATTTTTGATACAAATAAGTGTATAAACTTGCTTGATATTACTTATGATTAAACAGTATTAGTTGCCATTAAATAGACTTTACTGCTGTGTAAGTTTTATATAAAAGTTTTGTGTTCAAACACTGAATGATTTTGGAAATTAACTTCTGATTCAGATTTGATGATAGTGGTTGAGGAGGTTTTTAGTAAGAAAAATATCGGTATTGGCCATGAACTCAAAAAATGGCCACTTTTTTTTTCGTTTTGACATGATATATAAATAACTGGTAAAGCAAAATGTTGTAGGAAGTGTTATACACGGCACTAAAAATGCTGTCAAATTATATCGTTTCACTGTGATTTGTAGTGCATCATTCAGTAGCTCAAAATAACCAGAGCACAACAGATAGATTCTGGTGTAACTATTCAACTTTGCTCATGTAGTGCAAAAGCAGCCAAAGAAATATGTAAATGAGGGAGCATAACTATGTTCCTATAAAACCTTATATGTGGACACTGGAATTTGAGTTTAATATGATTCTCATATTACATAATGTTAAATTTCTTTTGATTTTCCCAACTCTTAATAAAACAAAAACGTTCTCACATCAGAGTCCGTACAAAAACTGGTGTTTTGATCACAGTAGGGTAAAGGCTCAGAACTACCGCCAATGTATGTGGCAAATTTTGCCGCACTGTTACTAAGGCATATCTTTTACATGGTTTTGCATGGTTCATTTGCACAACAAATTTCAAAACAAAGTAAACATTCTTGAAAATGATGCTTATGACTGAGAAATTGTGAAAGGTCTGAGTATCTGGTGATAACAGTTTGTACAGCTATTGAGAGTATACTACGGTCTTCACTTTGTCTCTTTCCCAATTATACTGCAAAGAGTACACATGTTTTATACGGCTAAAACATTTAGATCACACGGCTATGCTTGAATAAAAATAATATGTTACAGGATAAGTTACTACATTTGACTTTATCAATAAGAATCCACCAATCAGGCCTGAAGAAACTTGGCTATGTTCCCTAACAGCTTCACTGCCATCTGGTGGCTATGAGCTGAATTACAGATAGCTTTCAGAACCTTGGCCAGCCACAAAACGGGCATGCCTCGCCAATTCAACCCTCTTTCAGAGAAGTAAATTTTATAGTAGAAAAATTTTGAATGATGAAAGAACTTTTAAAAAACGCTGAATATCAAGATTTCTTCACTTGAATGTGCTAATGTTTATCTTGGATCAGTCCTTTGATTAAGCCAAACCCATTGTTGCTACAAAATCTTAAAAGTCTTGCCTTTCAGAGTCAAAAAGAAAGGATAAGGGGAAAGGGAAGACTGGTTTTACTTTTTTCTTTCTCAGGTGGATGAGAAAAGTTATTTCTTCTTTATTTGAGAAAGGAGGTAAAATCCTGCTTTTCTTCATGTCTCTGATCAAAAACAGAAAAACAAAGGAGTTGAAGAACAACATGGCTCCACCAACATTTTCTCTGCAATTCCTTACATCTCCATTTTCAAGGAAGGAAAGATTATGAGAATATACTTACTAAAAAATCATCTTATCCTATAAAAATTGATTTAAACATGTATTTTATTTTCCTCAAGACCTGATATCTCTTTGATGAAATATCTCCTCTGATGAAATATCTCCTCAAATTATTCAAAAAAATCATTTGTACCATATTTCGGTCACAGCATTTCTTTCTTGCTTTCTTTTCTCTTTTTTATTATTAAAAAAAAATTCCTTCTTGGCAGTTGTTCTGTCTGCAGAAACAGTATGAGGGTTCATAAGCTAACATTCTGAAAATGTCCAGTTCCAGGCATAAACTTTACCAAAATTCACACATCGCATAAGACCTCCTTCCAAAAACCAGTCTTTGGAGAAGCCTATGTTGTGACATCATGAATCTTTTGTATTTGGACATGCTGAAAGTTCTCAAAAAGAAACTCATCCTACATCCTATAAATACTGATACAGTGCTTGCTTTGTCATCTTAAAATGAAGTGCCATTCATGACCTAAATTCTTTATATATATTTTTTCCCCAACATTTTTGATCTGCATTAACATCTGGGACTCATCATGCATTTTTGGCTGCTTGAACTTTTTCTTGAAGCAATGATCTCGTTGTTCAATGCTTCAACAAACACAGTTCCTGTTTAATCTAATGAATAAGAACATAGTACAAATTACTTTTAACATTAGAGATAATATAAAAATGAATATAAGAGATTTCAGTGAAGTGGAGAGGGATTGATTAAGAGGGAAGGAGACCACGGAACTTTTATCTGGGAATTGTATGAGTTTAGGAGATTGCATCTTTTGATGTTTTTTACATTTTAGATAAGCTTAAGTTAACCCTTTGGAGAAGAAATATCCCTAGTGATTTTATTAAGATCTAAAACAAATGGAAAATATTCTACTCTGACTGAATTGATTTTGCTTTGGATTTTACTGAGAAACTTAGGACAATTAAATGAATTTTCCTGCTCTCTGAGGAGTGAATAAACATTGATGGGCAAGGATGATGAGTTTACATTATAAGACTTTCTTGGTTTCTAATTTTCTAGTTTGCCCAACTGGAAATCAATTAAAAGTTTTAAAAATGTAAGTATGTGACTTGAGAGGATTCACAAAGACCCATTAACTTGGATTCAACTTAGAATATGGTATCATTAAAAAAACTGAAGAATTATTTGAAACAAATATCCATGACTAGTTCATAGAGTCATAGATTATAGAAACTTCAAGGTTCCAAACCTGAAAACTACCTGTTGGGAAGACATTTATTTGAAGTGGGTAACAGAAACTTTAAAAGAAAATAAATCTCCTTGAGTTTATCAAAACTATCTTGATGTTCAGAATCAGAAATTGGGGTGGGGAAAGGGGATTGCTCTTCAGCAAAATGAAGTAAGGAATTCTTTAATTGTCAACTGCATGTATGTAAATGTGTATGTACACAAAGATACATATATATATGTACATATATGTACATTATAGCATTCCCAAAAGTCTTAGTGCAATTTTATTTTCATTTTTGTAGTTCATAACTACACTGTGATTTTTGGCATACCTTGCATATGACTTGCCCAAAGTCACACAAGCAAGGGGTCACACAGGCAGAGCTTGAACACAGGTCTTCCTAGTTTTGAGACAAGATCTCTATATACTATTCAATGGTGCCTATCATATTAGTCATTTATTGTGGTTATTATTACACTGCTATGATAAATTACAAATATGAGAATTTCAGGAGGGAAAAGAAGCATGAGAACACATATGAGATAAACAGAGTAAAGTGAGCAAGCATGTGAAAACAAGTCATCCTATGCCTACAACAACGTAAATGAAAAGGACTTTGAAATGAGGCTGAGCATCTTTGTGGTAGCAAAGATCTGGATATTGCAGGGTTATTCATTAATTGAGGAATGGCTGAACAAGTTGTGGTATATAATTGTGATGGAATATTACTGTGTTGTGAGAAATGATGAGTTTGACAATTTTACAAAAGAGAAATAGACTTGCATGAAATAATAAAGAGCAAACTGTGCAGAACTAAGAGAGTGAAGTATATAGTAACAGCAATATTGTTTTAAAAATAATTTTGAACAACTAAGTCATTTTGATGATTATAAATACCCAAATTAACTATAAAATGTCTATGAAGGAAGATATCATCTACATCCAGAAAAAGAACTCACAAGTAGGAGTATGTATAGATTGTACAGTATGTATAGAAGAACCCACTTATATAGATTGAGTTATCTCATCTGTAAAATGGAGATAAGAGTAATTAACACCTGTCTCACAGAATTGCAATTGTCAGATGAGCTAATATATGTCAATTTCTTTGAAAACCTTAGTGTTGATGTTATCATTATCACTATCATGATGAAAGCTATTATTGTGATATTGTTATTAATAACTGCTCTTAATTTATTATCAATAGCTTAATGGATTAGTTGAGGTCATACAAGTAACAAATGTCAGAATTCAAACTGAGGTCATCTGTCTATAAAATCAAAAAGTCCCTTTCACTATGAAGCCTACATACTATTCTAGGAGAAAATATATACCAAACCTTTTTTTAAAAGGGTGGTAACATCTGCATGAGACAAGCTTCTTGCATTATTACTGTATATTTATGTAACTGATTGATATTGAACAGTATAAATTTCTTTATTATTGTACCTCATATGAAATAGAATTGTGGTTACATATAAGGAAGGACTTTACAAATGGTGTTGCCAGTCTCCTCATTTAGTGGATGAGGAAACTGAGGCCCATAGAGGTTAAATGACTTTTCTAATATCACATACGGTGGTAGAGTCAGAATGAAAACCCAGGTTTTTAAATACTAACCCATTGCTCTTTTCAAAACACATTTTAAGAAAGTTAGTTGAATGAAAGAATGATTACATTAAAATTATTCATATATCTTCAGTTTATAATACAATTATATAAGCCCAAACCTAACCATCCCATAAAATATTTGATCAGCTCATATTTTCATCAGGTTGTACAGCTTGTAATATCTAGATGCTAAAATAAATAAAACTCATCCTTTTTTTTTCCTCTTGACCTCTACAAACTGTTATCAGCTTGAGGTGTGTATGTTCATCACTATATGCAATCCTAGAAAATGGGCTCAGAGTCTCTGAAAGCATGACTGTGATGTATTTCATTTCCAAGAAGTCTTATTTACATGTAGTGAAAAATGTATGAAATGCACTTTCTGAGAAATAGCAAAATTACATTTCCAATAGGCACTAAAATCAAATTTCCTTTTCATTTTTTAAACTATATTTCTTTGTTGATCATGAGTAGTGTGAAATTGGTGACTGGGGAGACTGAATTTATAGTCATTTGTATTTTCCTCACTACCAAAGAAAAGAGTTCAACTTGCAGTTGGAGGGATTGACTGAGAAGGAATTGTGGAAGTCAAGTTAGAGAGTTCTATCAGCTTATAGGCTCAGTGCTTTGGATGACCAACAAATACAAAACTCATCAGAGTTCTTGAGTATTATACCCTAGGATAATAATCATAATCATAAGCCATTCAATGATTTCACATAGACTGATAACCTGGGATGACAGCTTTGGGTCTCAAATCACTTGGACCAGCTTGAAATTGAACTCCTGACATAGACTTGACTTCTATATTTTGTTCTGACCTAATATGTCCTTAGCCAGTTTTGTCAGGCACCTCTAGTTTCCTTCCTCAAAAGAAAAGAGTTACGACTATGTTCATTTCAAATCAGACCAGCATTTATGAAGCGCTGACCCTGTGCCAGAGAGAGTGCTAGATTACTGGGATGTGAAGACACAAATGACAAGGAACCTGACCATAAGAAGCTTGCATTCTAATGAAAAATAGTGTGCAGAACAACATAAAATCCTCTATACTCTGATATTCTTCAGATAAGTTCACCCAAGTAACACATAAAACACTGGCAAAATGACGTTACTGAAAAGCGTCGTTGATTTTTAGTAAAACTTTAGTAAAAAGTGAAACAGCATGATAATTATTTTACATATTATATATCTTATATGATATTTTATACTGTAAAATTATGTATGTGTAAATAGATAGATATAGGTGGTGAATTCTCAAGCCTTCAGCTCTCTTTGATGAAACTGTAGTTTTGTCTGCATCAGTAAGATCCAGCTACTTTCGTATTAAGCACTTCTTTTAGTAAAAACCATCAGTGTATCTGTTGCGTAGAATACCTGAGGCTATGGAGAACTGCTTCACTTCATTTATCTTGTGTGACTCAAGTTTTCAAGAAATTATGGCCATTTCTGTCAGCATTAAGATTGACAAAAACAAAAGAAAATCTGTTTTATCCTACTCACTCTATGATTTAGATAGGTCATGGGGAATTAGACCCTGAGATATGTGGTCCAATTCTGCTATAATATGTTTAGAGGAAACTTGAAATGGGAGACACACATACACACACACACACACACACATACACACAGATGACAGAGGAGGGAGGGGAGAGAGAGTAGAATTCAGAGGTCCTCTAATGTTCTTTCTAATTCAAAATATATCATTCTATAATGGAATAACTCAAAGATTTATAGTTTCACCAATCTAATCCATTAAGTGCCTACTATGGGTTTGGCATTATGCTAGGTGCTGGATATACAAAGAAAAAAAAGAAATATTATTTTCTCTGAAGGAGCTTACATTCTGTCAAACAAAAAAAATGTACATATATATGATGACACAATTTATTCAAAATTAATTAAAACAAACTCAGAATGAAAAAAGACTATCACAGCTAAGGGATTAAGAAAGTCTTCTGAAGCATACTTTCAGAGAAAAAGCTGATACTGAGTACAGACTGATGTATGCCATTTTTTACTTTCTTACTTTTTTCGTTTTATTCCAGTCCTCTTGTACAAAATGACTAATATGGAAATATGCATAATTGCACATGTATAGCCTATATCTGATTGCTTACCATCTCAGGCTGAGGCGGGGGCCGGGAGGAAGAGGGAGAGAGGGATAGAATTTGGAACTCAAAACTTTAAATAAAAATCTTTAAAAATTAAAATAAAAAAGAAAGAATTTATGAAAAATGGCATAAGAGCTGACATTTAAAGAAACCTAGGGATGCGAGGTGGGCAAGGTTGCAGCTAGGTGCACAGTGGATAGGAGTCCTGAGGTTAGAGTGAGGAACACTCATCTTCGTAAGTTCAGATCTGGTCTCATGCTTATTAACTATGTGACCCAGGGCAAGTGACTTAACCTTGTTTGCCTCAGGTTCCTTACCTGTAAAAACAGCTGGAGAAGGAAAAGGCCAGCTACTCCAGGATCTTTGCCAAGAAAACACCAAACGGGGTCACAAAGACTCAGACACAAATGAGGAGCAAAAAAGGGACCCTAAGAGACAGAAGTGCAGGACTCTTTTAAACTGTTCAGTTATTGTCTTTCTAATGGCAGTCTAATGTTTTGCAGAATTCCTCTGGTCAGTCTATTTGAAGGCAGTGGAACGAATACTGTCTCAGTAGTTGAAAGGACCTATGTTCCAATCTGGGCTTTGAGGCTTAACTATTGCTGATACTGGGTGAGTCAGTTCAGTTTCTTGTGGGTCCATTTCTTCATTTTGAAACTGACTGAACTTGAATGGAAAGTCTGTGAGGTTCTTTCCAACTCTCAATCTTAACTCAAGAATCCTAAGTATGGTAAGACATTCGAGTCGAAAGGAAGACACAGGCAAGTTTTCCGAAGGCCCCTCCCAAAGCCTGAACAAATACCAAAAGATAACAGTGAGAAATTGTTTCCCTTACTAATTGTGACCAAATGTATGCTTCCCTATCAAAAGATTCTCAGGAGGAGACTGCAGACTTCTCTAAGCAAACAACTGCTCTCATCTTTTTACTGAGGATGAACACAGGTCCTAGAAAAATATATCATGGGGATGGACCCACCCAGAAGTTAAAATAGAGGTCCATAATGAATTTGTACAAGTCCTGTGTTTCTATTCCACTTAATATATTTACATCTGCCCTTAATAAGATCTTGGCAAATGTCTGATCAAAAAGAAACATTCTTTAAAAAACGAAAACAGTACACTTCAAAACAGAGACAAAACATGTTTCTGATTATATATATATATTTTTTTGCCTCCTGACATTCCAGGGTACACGATTTAAGGAATTTATATCACCTTATATCATGATTTTCCAAAGAAAATAAAAATTCCAGACCTGACTTAAATTCTTGACAGGGCTCTCATCTATTGTGATAACTTCACTGATAGCACTGAAACTCAAGCAAGCATGTAAAATAATAGAGAATATTTTCTACTGAAAGATAAGGGAGCAATGCATTAAAACCCAGCTGCTAAGAATATATATTTTTAACTTTAAGTCACTAGGTAGGTGAGAGAGCCCATAATAAAGTTGGAACATCCAAAATAGATGTTTCTTGATCTATGCTTTTCTCTTTGAAGTTATGAAATTTATTTAGGGGCTTCCGATTAAATCACAACTTCAGAAAGCCAGTCATTTAGTGGAAAGATCACACTGCATCTGGGTTCAGATCCTAGCTCTACAACTACAAGCTCTTAACTTTCTCTGAATCTGTTTTTTCTTCTATAATGTGGGAGAAATGGAATATGCAATTTTTAAATTGCCAGCTGGTCAAAATGCTATCATCTGATTTTTTGACAGCTTACAGAGTAGATTTAGTATCGAGATTTAGATCTGAAAGATACTCAGTAATTGTATTTTACAGATAAAGAAATAGAGCCCCAGATAGGGTAAGGCACTTGACCTAGGTCACATAAATTGGAAGAGACTGAGTCACACTTCAAACCCTCATATCCTGACTTCAGCGTAGACATCCTTACAACTGTGCAATTTGGTTGTGATTTTGAGACAGGGTTTCCCTATTTTGCCCAGGCTGAAGGGAAGCAGTTGACTCAGATGCCAGTTTCAATAGTGATGGGAATTAGCCCTTTTTACCTCATCTGCTCCTTACATAGGCATCCTGTTCTCCAGGGCTCACCAGCCCAGTGCCAGACTTAGTGAGGATACACCATTGGCTACAGAACACCTCCAGCTCAGAACTCCCAAACCCAAGTGACCCACCATCTTGGACTTTTCTCAATGTCAGAGTTTATAGGCTTGCAACACCACTCCCAACCACATTGGGTTTTTTCCTTTTTTTTATTATAAGCATCTTAAATTATAGCAGTGTAGCAAAGATCATAACATACTTAAAGCTACTAAACCTGAACTGAACTAGGTTTGAGGATGATCACTTTCAACTTGAGGTGCTAAAAATATCTTTGGGGCAGATTTTTGTTTCTTCTAACCTGACATAGCAGAATTAGAATGGGGAAAACTATGAAGAGCCATTGAAGCTGTTCAGTAAGCAAATCATGATTCTAGTAAGTTTATAGGAAATTTTAATTAACAGAAGAAAACTTTGTATTTTATATGACTGTGGGATCATCATCTCTTCTTCTTTTTTACACTGTTAAAGTCCAATTTAACATTATCATCTGTAAAATTGAATAACACTAATGCCTTGATTTAATTTATGTATAGAAAAGGGTATTTTCTCTAGCTCATTGCTAGGAAGGGTTCAGATAGTAGTTGAAGCAGCCTAATGAACCAATAATATGCTCAGTTTACTCCTCGCCCTCATCAAGGTTAATGTCAGTTACTGTGGTCAAATCAATTGTGCGTAGAAATAGATTGATATTAAATATTATATCACAGTCCTCACACTTTGCACTTCTAGGCATGGTCTCTGATGGGAAATGAGGAACAGGGCAGGAATCTCAGAATATTCAAAGAGTCAGATCATACAGGGAGGGAATTGGGAGAAGGGATAAGGACATTCTTTCTTTGTCTTCCAGTCAATAAGCATCAGTTAAATGCCCAACATGTGCCAGGTACTGTGCTCATATTAGGGAGATACACACATATAAATATGCATATACGTATAGGCATACATATCTATTTATGTATCTCATAATATGTAAATAACTATGATTATACAAGGTTTAACCAATGTAAATGGAAGGTAATTTTAGAGGGAAGAGACTGGAGAAAAGGGAATTAGGGAAGTGGTGCTCAAGCAGAGTGTTGAAGGAAGCTGGGAAAGTAGAAAGAAGGATGAGGAGAGAGAACATTCTAGACATGGTGGGCAGTCAATACAAATGCATGGAGTGATGAGATAGAGTGCTGTGTATGAGGAAGGGCAAGCTGACCAGTATTACCAGGTCTTAGAGGGTATAGAGAATAATAAGTTATAACACTGGAAAGGTAGAACAGAGCTAGATTGTAAAAGGGCTTTAAATGCCAAATGGAGAATTTTATACTTATTCCTTGAGGCAATTGGGAGCCACTCTGGTTAATATAGGGTATGAGGGGAGACAAGGTGACGTAGTCATACTTGCACTTTGGTAAAATCATGTCAATATCTTAGCAAAGGATGCATTCAGATTAGGAGAGACTTGAGGCAAGGAGACCAGTTTGAAATCTATTTCAATAGTCCAGATGAAGAAAGGTGTTGAGGGCCTGGATAAGTGTTGTAGCTGGATGAGGCGAGAGAGGGAGACACCTATAAAAGGTATCATGAAGGTAAAAATAAGAGGATTTGAAAATACATTGGATATATGGGGTGAGCATGAGTAAATTCTTGAAAATGACCTAGAGCTTGTGAGCAAAGGTGGCTGGCAGACTAGAAATACACATGATGGTAATAAGGAAGGTGGGAAAAACAGAGGGTTTGGGGGGGGGGGGGAGGGAGTGGAGATAAGCTGTTTTTGAAATGTTGATTCTAAGATAGTGATAGCTAGCACTTAGTACTTTAAGTTTGCAAAGAGTTTGTTTTTGTTTTTGTTTTTTTTTATAGATAGTATCTTACTTTGTCCTCACAACAACCTTGGAAGGTAGGAGCTGTGGTTATACCTGTTTTAATTATGAGGAAATCAAGGCTAACAGAGTTTAAGTTACTTGCCCAGGTACATATTACTTGCTCAGTATATAGCCTGAGAACTACAGGACATCCAATTCAAGATGTCCAAGAGGCAGTCAGTGATGCCAGACTGGAGTCTATGGAAGAGAGAGAGGAATCTATCTATATCTACACACATGCACACACACACACACACACACACACACAGACAGAGAGACAGAGAGAGACAGAGACAGAAAGACAGAGAGAGAAAGAGACAGACAGACAGACAGACAACCTACGAGGGCTTATGAGGTTGCAGGTGAGATATTATAGAAGGGGGAAGAAGAAACAGAACCTTGGGCGATATCCGCAATATGTTGTGACCTGGATGAAGATCCAGCAAAGACCATTGAGAAGGAACTTGCAGACAGGTAGGCGGAGAACCAAGCCAGAGCAATGCCATGAAAATCTATAAAGAAAACAGCCTCCAAAAAGAGAGTGATCAACAGTGTCAAAAGCTACCAAGACATTAAGGAGAATGAGGACTGAGAAAAGCCTATTCAATGAAAAACTCACTGGTGACACTGGGAACAACAGTTTCAGTTGAATGAGAATGGAAGCCAGATTACAGAGGGCTCAGAATTAGGAGTACAGGAAGTGGAAATAGCTAGAGCTGACAACTTTCTCAAGGCATTTAACCCAGAGAAAGAAGAGAAATGGGATGATAAATGTCCAAGATGGTAAGGTGGAGTGAGGGTTTTTTTAAAGGGAGTGGATGGGTGGGTATATTTGTAGACTTCAGGGAAGGAACCACTAGATAGTAAAAGATTTGATATACAGAGTATGTATGAGTGTGGGTGCGTAAGCAGAGGGTGGGGAGACAATCTTCTGGGCAAATTTAAAGGTGAGAGGTTAAAGGGCATATGTTGAGAAACAGTCATTGGCATAGAGTAGGGTCAGTTCTTCATGGAAGACATCTCCACTGGGATAAAAGATAGTATCTACTACTTTTGATCTTCTATGTAAAAATAAAAATGGTAAAGGAGAAAGAACACTGATTCTGGAGTCAGAGGACATGAGGGGGTTCTAATCCCACCTTTTATGCTTACTTACTCTGGGTCAGGTAACTTAACCTCATTTTTCTCAATCTCAAAATTGCAGGATTGATCTAGAATGCTTCCAAGACTTCTTCTAGTCCTAGGTCTATGAAAGTTCTTCAGCTGGTTATTAATGTATGGTAAACAAAAAGAGCAAAATATTTATTCCATACAAGTTATCATTTGGGTGTTCCATGGTAAAATGTCATGACATAGAACAGTTGCCATATCTTATCCATTTGGCCTCCATATCAGTTGTCAAATCCACTTTATCTCCACTCAGTGCCATAGCCCAAAATCAGGTCCTTGATTTATTGACTCTTGCTTGGATTAGCCATTGTAACAACTTCCTAATTGGTCCCCCTCCCTCTGATCACTGTCTTGTACAATCCAGCTGCCAAATAAGCTTTTTGAGGTCTAGACCAGACCATGTCATCACTTCCTGCACAAAAATTTTTAGTAGCTCCTTATGTCCCCTAGGTAAAGTTCAGACTTCTTAACCTTATAGTAAAGGCCCCTCATAATCTGTTGCCAAACTATCTTTATCTAAATTGCTGTCTTCCACACACTGGATTAAATAATCCATACCCCAGACTCCACATTCTATCCCCTTCCTCCAAACATTTACATAAATGGTCTCTTGTATCTGGAATGAAACTCGTGATCCTCACCATCTCTCAGAAACTGGAACTTCCTTCAAGGCTTAGCTCAGTTCTCATTTGAGATAGCCTCACTTCTTGTGGTCATTTGTCCTTCATTTTCAAAGAGGACCATGATGTCAGGGAGGTGAAGCCATGACCTACAAGTTCGTTGGGTTTAAGTGAGAGAGGGCTGTGCAAAGTCACCAGCCTCACTTTCTCCTCCAGAGTCATCTGGGTCCAGTGACCAGATAGAGATCAGGACAAGTGGAGATATCCCAGGTTGCAGTGAGGGGACCTTGGCCTTTTCAAATTAAGGTCTTTAATAGATCTCGGGTTGATTGAGGCAACACCCTTTCAGTAATTAAGGCTTAATAAGAAGTGAGGCAAGGAATAGATTCTTTACCTAGTAATAATAATAATATTCAGTCTGGGAGGCGAAGACCCTCAGAATTTTTGCCCAAAAGAGACACAATTGCCTAGCTCCTTAGATGAAACATGGAGCTAGAATCAGGAACCCCTGGCTTCCAAGCTTCCCTCAGATATTTTTAAGTGCAACCCAGAATTGAAGACTGTTTCATTTGCATAAGAAGAAAGGAAATAAACATTTATTAAATACCTACTGTGATTATTTCATTTGATCATCATAGCAACCCTGGGAAACAGGTGCTTTTATTATCCCAATTTTACAGTTGGGGAAACTGAGGCAAACAGAATTAGTGATTTTCTCAGAATCACAAAGCTAGCAAGAATTCAAGGAAGGGTCTTAACTGAGGTCTTCTTGATCTGAGCCCCAGCATGCTATCCACTGAACCACTTAGCTGCCTTAACTCTTGGGGAAGAAGATATTTGCTCCATCTGCTTAGGGTTGCGTCTATTAGTGCCTCTGTTAAGCCTCTAGCTGCTTGAGGGGTAGAATTGGTGGAAAGAAAAAAGTGAGAAAGTAGGAGATAAGGCTATGAAAATTCCCACCCACCCCCCTACTTATTTTTAGTAGCTGCCCCTTTATCAAAAATAGTTTTCCCTCTTTTTTTTCTTTCTCAATCAGCATAATAGAGATATGTGATCATTCTAACAAGATCCCAATTGAGTTAAATGACTGGTCAATAACTTGGCCACCATTTCTTTGAATAGTATTTGATGTTTATTTTTACTTTGCTTTGAAGAAGCTGGGCAAATACAAAGAAAGAAATGAACTCTTCCTTTCCTTGTGTAGCAAAAACAACAATCTCTCATTTTAGGATTAAGGAGAAGCTGTAACTCCAGGTTACATTGTGTCAGATACTTACATGCTGATTTAATAATCTCCAGGGACCTTGATTTGCATCAAGTTAAAGTTCACAGCTAAATATTAAGCATCCACATTGTGCTTTGCAAATTACTTTATAATAACACTTTTATTCTTGTTGAAAGTTACACACAGATTGACTTGTGTCAATTTGGCTTGGAGGGAAGATGAGATTGCTAAAATATGCTCCATTATCAAAACTAAAATATTTAATCTGCTTCAGGGTAATTTTTGTGTGTGTGGTGGGGGGAAGAACCTATTTGCAGACCTGATAATAGTCAGTCACATTATTAATTCATAACACTGTTCAAAATGGTGAGGCTAGTAACAATCATTCTCAAAGTCTTCCATCAAAAAGTATGGAAAGAAAACTGGATTTGTTTTTCCTTTACATATAAGTGTAGGAATATTTAATTGTAACTAACAGTTTCTAGTATTTAAATTAAGGGTTATTGGAGAAGGCATAAAATGTTTAGCAATAGAACATAAATTACATTGCCTTTAGATTCAAAAGACTTGAATGTGAGTTCAGCTGGGACACCACTTTGTTAGTTACCTTAGAGTAGTCACCGTACCTATCTAAGTAAGCTACTAAGTAAGGAAATTGGACTGGGAAACCTCTAAGGCAGTGGTGTCAAACACAGATAAGTCCTGCAGGCCACATATTGACTGTGTCTTAAAAGGTAATGTTGTCTGCATTTTGTTATATTTTGGTTTATTTTGTTAAATGTTTCTCAATTACACTTTAATCTGGTTCTGGCTACACTGGGTAGTGTTATGGACCACATGCCCTAAGCTATAATGCCAAAGGCAATTTGGTCATTCAGCATACCTTAAAGGTACCAGTGGAAAACTAACTGCCATCAGCCAGGTTGAACATACCAATACATCAATACCATTATGATTTTTCAATCAATATGTTCAATATATTGCCTAGATGGACCAAATAATAAAGAAAAAAGAATGGTTGAAAATATGAAAAGAGAAGGGAAAGGAGTTGAATAAATAGCCGAAGTATAAAATATTGGCAAAATAAGATTAACTTTTTAAAATTTCAGACCTGTGATTTCCCTAGCATGAGGCTCACCCAAACAGGACAACAACTCATCTATAACTGCCAGTGGGTACCTTAAGGTACTGGAATCAAGAGGACCTGAGTTTACACTCTGCTGCTGAAACTGACCACTGACGTGACCTCACTCACTAAAGCAAATGAAATAATATACCTGATCCTTATTTTTTTTTAATCTGTAAACTTAAATGGGAAGAAAGGAAAAGGGAGACAAAGTATGTGCACTAGATGGTCCCTGATGTTCCTCCTAGGTTTAGATCTAAGATCTGCCCTTAGGAATTTGCCCAGGGTATTATTAACAGGTTAAATGACCTACCAGTGGACACACAGCCAACAAGTCTCCTACACAACTAAGGTGGCACAGTGGGTAGATTTCTGGGACTAGAGTCATGGAAATCAGAGTTCTGATTCAGAAACTTGATGGTTGTATCAACCTGGACAAGTCATTTAATCCTGGCCTCAGCTTCCTCAACTGTAAAATGGGGATAATAGCACCTACCTTCCAAAGTTGTTATGAGAATTAGGAGAGATAGTAGAGTATTTTTAAAGCTTTTGGCACAGTTCCTGACACTCAGTAGGTGCTTAATTGCATATTTCCTTTTCTTTTACACTGCCAAGGTCTAATATGCCAATATGGCAAGCCGCTTCTCTGAAATGCTGGGAGGGAAATAGCTAACGTTGAAATGCTGCTTTAAGGTATCATGTCATTGGATCCTCAAAACACTTTCTGTGAGGTAAGTGGTATTATTAAACCCCATTTTATAGAGGAGCAAAGTGAGACTTGTCCAGTGTCACTGGCAGGATGGTGAATGGAGGCAAGTCTTCTTGACTACAAGTCCAGGTGTCTACATGCCTCTGCCAACTCCAAACACAAGGTCAAGTTCATAGAACCACCGCTTCAGAATGAGGAACACTCAAGACTCCCTAAGGGATCCTTGACAAAAGACAGAATCTCTGTTGGCTGAGGCCTGCTTTCCTGGCAGGACTCCCCCTTTTCTTCTCCCCCACTCCCCATTCTCTCTCACAAGCAGTGAAATAACTTTATGAAGCTGGTGATGGGCTGGAGGCTAACACCTGCCCTGGGTGCTTTGGCCTCTAAGCTAAGGAGCCGTATTTCCGGATCTGGGCCATAATGCTCCCTGATAGAACAAGGGGTACACGCAAGGCCTGAATGGCACTTGTGAGCCTAACAAAGCCAGCATTAGCAGCTCTCTCCTCCCCCCTCCTCCTTCTCCCTGGTCATGAAGCATATTTTTGTTTCTTACTAAGAAGAAGTGGAAACCCCAGAGCAGAAGGATCTCCGGGAGCCACCACATGGAGGCAGCCAGCCTGACCGTGGCCATCAGACTGAGACCCCAGCAGGCCCCATCCCCAGCTGGAGACAGTCCAGAAGAATCCCTGGGCTCCGGGGAAGGGGGGGAGTAGTGAACGAGCCGGAGAAGGAGTGAATGAGAGCTGCAGCAGACACTACACATGGGCTTAAGTGCCAAGCCCTGGGCGCATTGTGGAGGAGGATTAGTGCTAATGGACAGGGCCTCTCCCTACGCAACAACTGCCCGGTAAATCCCAATGAAATCTGCATGCAGCTGGGGATCCAGAGAGGACGACGTCCAACATTTGGGTGCCAGACAGATACAGCTGTGTGTGCGAGACTCCTTATCTGGCTTCAGCGCAGCCCGACCCACATGCCAGCCAATTTACTGGGGGTGGGAGGAGGGGAGAAAGGGAATGGCGGGGTGGGGGGTGTTTGGCACAATGGATACAAAGAGAAAGAAAACCCATTAGTCAGAAGCTTTGAGGCTACTCAGTCTTCACTCTCCCCCTCCCAATGTGTCTTTGCTCTCGGCCTCACTGTCTTTTCCTCCACCTATCTCTCTCCACTGTCTCTGTTTTTGCCTCCTCTGTCCTTGTCCCTTTTTCCTCTCTTGCTTTTTTTCTGCTTCTTTCTCTTTGTCTCTGTCTTGGCTGTTTCTGTATGGCTGCCTCTATAACTTTGCGTCTGTCTTCTCTACTCTCTCTGAGTTTCTCCGTCTCTCCCTCCACTCCTCTTTATCTCTGTTACCATCTTTCTGTCTCTCTTTTTGTTTCTAACAACTCTATCTCTGCTTCTCTCTCTCTTCTCTGTGTACATTTATCTTCTCTGGCTAGCTCTCACTGTCTCTTTGTCTCTGCTTGTCTCGTCTTTCTGTCTGCCTTACAATATTTCTCTCTCTGTCTCTTTCTTTGTCTGTTTCTATCTCTCTCTCCCTTTCCATCTCTCCTTTCCTCTTCTCTCTTTTCTCAACAGAACTGGGCACCGATGAGAGGCACTGATGGAGCTTGTGACCCTGGGAGCCATGTGGGGTAGGTATCATGTCAGGGAGAAATATAACACTAAAGTATAATGAAAAGGTATCCTGTGATCTGAAAGTCTCAGGACTCAATGGAGGAAAGCAGAGTACCTGATTCCCCTCACTAGAGATTGACTGATTTTGTGGACAGGCATGTCAGCAAATTTTTGCCAAACCAGGAAATAAGACAGGCAGAAAGGTGCATCATGCCTTCCATCCAATTAGTATAAATTTATTTTTAGCTAAGTTAAGGTTTCAATGTGATAATTGTAGGTAGAAAGAAGGTAAATAGCATTCTATACAAGGATCAGGCTTGAGGGTAGTGCATTTTCTTAACAGAAAAAGCAGGAAAATTATTTCTGATATTTTTTTGCTGGTTATATCAGGAACAAGTTTAACAAAGATCATCTTTATTAGAAGTCCCTTTGGTTTATTCTCGATTACTTTCTAAGATCTAGTATTTTCCTTCCCTTATTATTTCTTGCTGGCCATGTTTTTCCTCATTTTAAATTCTCCATTGAGACTGCTTACCAAGTAGATTATCCCCAAACTCTCACTTTTATAGGTATAAAAAATAGTATATTCAATAAACCTATAACAAATATAATTTATAAGAAAAAAAGCCTAACATGCAGTGCAAGCTCTTTTAAGGGATACCCCCCCTCTCCTGCTTGTATGTGCATAATGAGAGAAAGTGTATCAGGAAGGGAATAGACTTCTTTGGTCCCCAGATTGCTTGGCCTATTTAGCATTTTTTTTCTCAAAGTTGCAATTAGTATTAGCCTTAAGAAATGAATGAAAATTGATGATGAATGAAAAAAAAGTTAATAGATGTTAGTACTGTAATTAGCAAGGGTCTGATCCTGTAAGGAGAGGCTTGGCTATGGCAATCTTTGGAGGCCACCTGAATCTCCAGTCTTGGTGCCTAGAGCTTTACACGTCCTCTTCCAGCTGCCATGGGGACATGAGAGAATGATGCCTTCTCTGTCTCCTAGAGTATTGTGGGCATGGTCAGCCCTTTCCTCAAGAAAATGAGAGCTGTCAAGGAAAAAAAAAGGCTAAATGAGCTATGGGAGCTGAGTAAATTTGGTCTAGATCATAGTGCTAGGGCTACCAAGACAGAAAATGGGGTTGTTAGAGGAGGAAGCAGCTAGAAAGGCAAGTAACTGAACAAATGAAGAGAATGTTTTTCAGGAAGGAATCACCTTTTGCATGGCAAGGCAACTTTTCCTTCAGGGGGCCCAGTCAAGTGAACAATCATATATTAAACCCTTAGTATATGAGAGGAACTTTGCTAAGTGTTGGGGATATGAAAAAGGCAAAAACTCACCTTGCCTTCAAGGGGTTAAAAATAAAATGGGAAAGAAAACAAACAAACAAACAAACAAACATTTACATGATAGGCACAGAACTAGTTAAGCACTTTACAAATCTCTTATTTGATCTTCACAGCAATCCTGAGAGGTAGATGTTATGTTATACCCATTTTAGGGTTAGGGAAACTGAGGTAAATAGGGATTTAAGTGACATGCCCATGGTCACACAACTATTGAGTATCTGAAGATATATTTGAACTCAGGTCTGCCTGACTTAAGGTCCAGCTCTCTCTCTCTCTATTGCGCCCCCTGGTGATTCTCATAGACATGTCAGCAATTCTTAACAAGTTAAGAAATTGGACAGGTAGAAAGACGGAGAAATTGTGCAAACATCTCTGTACAAATAAGATGTATACAACGTAGACTGGAGATGATCTCATATAGAAGGCACTAGCATTGAGGAGATTAGACAATGTTTTGTTTTGTTTTTTGCAGAAAGTAGGATTTGACTTTCACACTACAGTAGGATTCCTATAATTAATCCTTAGTCTGTAGGGGCCAGATAGGCACACAGATGCTATAGAATCTTTTAAATAAGCAGATAAAAATGTAATAGCAGTAAAACTGCTCAGCTAGGAGTCAGAGAGTCCCCTAATTGGAGTCTGAATTCTCCTTTTCATCCAGCAATGGGTAAGACACTATTTCTCTGTGATTCAGTTTCCTTATTTGTAAAATTTCCTCTTACAGATGTACTTCAATTTATTTACTCATAGGATCATAACTTTAGAGCTGAAAGGGATATCAGAGGCTATCTAGTCCAACCCACTTTTTATAAATGGAGAAACTGAGGTCCATTGAGATGAAGTAATTTGCAAAAGGTCTCATAGGTAGTATCAGAAGTAGAATTTGAACCCAGATTCCCTAACTCCATACAAACTTATATTAATCACTTCATTAATGCTTAATAATTCATTATACTTGGTGCCTGGGATACTAAGACAAAGTGAACAAAAAGTCCTAGTCCTCAAGGACCTTATATTAATAATAACTAGAACTTATACAGTGTTTTAAGACTTACAAAGCACTCTCTTTATAGCATACACACACATACATACACACACATGCACATAATTTTATCTTCAAAAAAGCTTTGAGAGTGAAGTACTATTATTATACCCATTTTTTTCAGATAAGAAAATCGAGGCAAAGAGTGGCTCAGGATTCCACCTATATGAATTTCTATGGAGAGATTTGAATGCAGGTCCTGCACTATATCTACTGAAACACCTGGCTATCATTTTACAATCTACACACGGAAAATTAAGTAAGAAATTTGAGATGGATATGGTGCTAACAATTGTGGGTAATAAAGAAAGACTCCATTGAAAGTGTGATCTGAATTCATCCTTGAAGAGAGCTGAGCCCTATAAGAAGTGAACCGGATGATGGAATACATTTCAATCATGTAGGACAAAATGCAAAAAGGAACAGTAGCAGGGGATACAGTGCCAGATTTGAGAAACAGCAATAGTCCAGTTTGGTAAGAATGTAGAGTGTGTGACTAGAAGTAACATGAGCTAAGTCTGGAAAGATGAGCTGGAGCCATACAGGGGAGGTTTTCCAATATCAAGCTGAGAAGTTTATATTTTATCCTAGTAGCAATAGAGAGCTATTGAAGATTTTGTAGCAAAGGGAATAATGTGGCCAGACCTCACAGTTACATGGAAAATGGATTGGAGAAAGTAGACATTCAAAACAGGAAATAGAATTGCATAATGGCTAGGTACTAGAGTTGATATCAGTGATATCTTGGTTCAGATCCTTTTTCAAATAATAGTTCTGTGATCCTGGAGAAGTCATTTTACCTCTCTCTGCTTTGATTTCCTCCTCTAAAAAATAAAACGGTTGGACTGGGAATAGTGACATAAATCTGTAAGCCCTGCTATGGGAAGACTGAGTCTGGTGAATTGCCTGAGCTCAGGAGTTTTGATTTTTTCAGGAAAAGTCAGTCATATATCTATACAAAATCTGGCAACAACATAACAAGCCCCTGGGAATGAGATAAGGCAATCCAGTTTGAAGGAAAAAAACCATAAATGAATTGAACTTAGCCTCTAAGTCCCTTACAACTCTCAGTCTACGATCCTATGACTAATATTCTTCTTGATAAATAATTAAGATCTTGAGGAGAATAGCCAAGATGGTGTAGTAAAGGCAGTGACTCTCCTAAGCTCTAACAAATTCCCCAGTAATGTTAAAGCAATGTCTCAAAATGGATTCTGAAGGGTGAAACAATTTTCCAGCCCAAGACAACTTAGAAGTTCAGTAAGAAAGGTCTGGATCACTGGAATGATAGTGGAATGCAGTTCAGTGTAGGCCACAGCAGTGCAGGCACTTTCAGGCAAGCCAGCACCAGGTCTTGGAGATGACTGAATCAGAGGATGTGGAAGTAATGGGAGCTCTCAATCCATAGATGGTAAGGGGGTTGAGCAATTTGTCAGAAAAAGATTAGTGGGGACCCTTTGCTGGCACTAGTGCAGCACTCCGTTGTGTTGTCCATGGTGTGTTTGTCCTTTGTTGTCAAAGAAGACAAGGCCATCAGAGAAATGATGACATGACTTGCACTTGACTTTTTTTTGAGTGAGGGAGGACTGTGCAGGTCACCAGCCTCACTTCTCCTCCAGAGCCATCTGAATCCAGTGACCAGATATTCATCAGGATGACTGGAGATGACCCAGGATGCACTGGGAGACCTTGAACCCTTTAGGCCAAGGTCTTTGAAGGTACTTACTTAAGGTGAAGCAACACCCATTCATTGAATAGGCATGTTTAAGAAGTAGCCAGGGCATGGCCCTTTTAATGAGGCCAAGTAAAAGAAAGACATCAGGCTGGGAGAGAAACAGCAACAGATACTACTGATAATCACCCTAAAGGAGGGTCCAGAGGAACCCTTAGCCAGGGGCCCATTGATGTCCCAGCTTCAGAGTGCATAAACAGGGCAAGAAGGAGGACTACCAGGAAATGGGACCCTGGAAAAAGTTCGAGGACAGAAAAGAGTGCTTGTGGTCACTCATAAATCAGAATACAGATCAAGAGAGCAGTGACCACATCTTTCCTGAGATCATACCATTTTGGAAGAATTGAAAATTTAAGACCCCCAGAACTAGCTCTGAAAACAGTAGTATGAAAAGCCTAAACCTTGAGGCAGTGCCCCTCCACTCCAGAAGTAAGGCCCAAGTTTAACATAAAGTTAAAAGTCAAGAAATAGGCTGAGAAAATGAGCAAACAATAACAACAATGGCAAATTATCTGACCATAGAAAGTTACTATGGTCCCAGGGGAGAACAAAACACAAACTCAGAAGACGATGAAATCAAAGCATCTACATGCAAGCTTCATAGAAAAATGTGAATTGGTCCCAGACCCAAAGAGAATTCCCGGGAGAGCTCAGAAAGCATTTTAAAAATCAAAAAAGGTAGAGGAAAAACTTGGAAAAGAAATGATAATGAAGAAATAAAATAATGAAAAATGAGTCAAGAGTCTGGTAAAAGAGGCACAAAGAAAATAACACCTTAAAAATAGAGCATACCTAAGGGTAAAAAGAGGCATAAAATATACTAAAGAGAAGCACTCTTTGAAAAAAGTGAAAACAGATAAATGGAATATGTGTGTGTGTGTGTGTGTGTGTGTGTGTGTGTGTGTGTGTGTACAAAAGAGCTCCTTTAAAATAGAAATGGCCAAATGGAAAAGGAAGAGCAAAAACTCACTGAAGAAAATCATTCCTTAAAAATTAAAATTGAGCAAATGAAAGCAAATGGCTTTATGAGAAATCAAGCAACAGTAAAACAAAAAGAATGAAAAAGTATGAGAAAATGTGAAATATCTCATGGGAAAACAACTGACCTAGAAGACTGATTCAGGATGGATAAGTTAAGAATTATTGGACTAACTGAAAGCCATGACAAAAAGAAAACCTAGACATGATCTTTCAAGAAATTATCATGAAAAACTGCCCTGATGTTCTTCAACCAGATGTTAAAATAGAAATTGAAAGAATCCATCTATCCCCTCCTAAAAGAGAGCCCCAAATGAAAACTCCTAGGAATATTGTAGCCAAACTCCCAGGTTAAGGAGAAAATATTGCAAGTGGTCAAAAAGAACAATTCACATATTGTGGAGTCAAAGTCAAGAAAACATAAGATTTAACATCTTCTACATTAAAGGATCAGAGGGCTTGGGATGTAATATTCCAGAGGGCAAAGAAGCTAGGGCTATAACCAAGAATCATTTATCCAGCAAAGCTGAGTATAATCCTTCAGGGGAAAAATAGATATTTAATAAAATAGAAAATATTCAAGAATTCCTGATGGAAGTAGCAGAGCTGAATAGAACATTTGACTTTCAAATATAAGACTCAAGAGAAGCATAAAAAGAAAACAGGAAAGATAAATCTTAGAAATTCAATAAAGTTAAAATATTTGCAATCCTACATAGGAAGAGAATACATTTAATTCTTAAGATTCATTGTTACAGCAGTTAGAAAGAGTATACATGGACAGAGAACATGAGTGTAAGTTGACCATGATGGGATGATATCTAAAAAACATAAAATTAAGGGATGCAAAAGTAAGATACACTAGGAGAAAGGGGAGGGAGAAGTAGAAAGAGGGGAATTATCTCACATAAAAGAGATATGAAAGAACTGTTACAGTAGGGGGAGGTTAAAGGTTACTCTCATCAGAATTGGGTCAAATAGAGAATAACATACACATTCAGTTGGGTATAGAAATCTATCTTACCATACAGGAAAGACAGAAGGAGAATAAGAGAAGGAAATATGTTTTGAATTATTGCTTTTGTATAATTTAGAAGTGATGGTAGATTAAGGGAGGTGGTGTTCAGAAGCAAAACATATATTTGAAAAGGACCCAAGAGAAAGAAAAGAGAGAAGAATAAACAGGTGAAAATACAGAGTTAGTAATCATAAATGTGAACATAAATGTAATGGATTCACCCATAAAATGTAAGCAGGTAGCAGAGAAGATTACATGACTTTGACATCAGTTTATTTGTCAGATCTATGGATAAGGGATGAATTTATGACAAAATAACATATAGAGACCATTACAGGATATAAAATAGATAGCTTTGATTACATTAAATAAAAAAAGGGTTTTGTACAACCAAAACCAAAGCATCTAAGATTAGAAGGAAAGCAGAAATCTGAGGAGGAGAGAAGTAACAGCAATTTTTTTATGAAAAAGGCCCTATTTCACAAATATATAGAGAAATAAGTCAAATTTAGTAGTAGCAGTAGTGATAGTGGTGGTAGTAGTAGTAGTAATAGTAGTAGTAGCAGTCGTAATAGTAGTTGTAGTAGAAGTAGTAGTAGTAGTAGTAGAGGTAGTGATAGTGGTAGTGATAGTAGTAGTAGTAGCAGTAGAAGTGGTAGTAGTAGTGGTAGCAGTAATTGTACTGGAGGAAGAGATGACCAACAATATCAAAAGTCTCAAGGGAGGTCAAGCAGAATGAAACGAGAAAAAGCCATTGACATTACAGTTAGGAATTTATTAGTATCATTAGAAAATTAAGTTCAGTCATGTGATTGAGGAAAATCATCAGACACCTTATAACTTGATTTCCAGAACAAAAGGGGTTTTTTTCAAATTTTAATTCTAATTTGACCTGGAAAATTATTTCTCTATATTTACATTTTATCAATTAAAACAAACAAACAAACAACTTTCCAGTAAGGTCAGCCACTTCCTCATGCAAGTCAAAAAGGCATTATGGGCATAAACAATAATTTGACATTTTTTAAATTGTAGAAAATTATATTCCTTGAAAAAACAAAACCTATTCAAAACCACAACTCACAAGCCTCTTCTGTGGTTCCTTTTTATTTTCTCAGGTCAATTAGAGAAGTATTAGTTGAAAGCAAAAGACTATACACACATGTGTATATGTATGTATATAGATATATGTAAAAATAGTAGAAAATCCACCCACTCCCACATATACTCAGGGGTACATACTCTTCCACAGATTCTCACAGCAAAATATATTCTCACTTTCCCATTACGAGTTCCATAACCTCTTCTGTTGTTTCTTTGTACCATGAAAGAGGGAAACAAGCAGTCTCAACATCTAATTAGCCCTTCTCCCACCCCAATTCAGTCAAAGGGAAGATAACTCAGTCACCTGTGAGAGGAGGTGGGAAATTTTGATTCACTTCTTAGAGTACACTAAAAATTGTACTATCAGAATGTCAAAGCATTAAAGCCAGTATTGCTGTTGCTTCTATCCTTTGTGATAATCTTGGCAGAATTTAGAGACTATAAGCTTTACCTTCCAATTTCTTTTTCTTAGTTCTATCTTCAGAACCTCCACTACTCAGAAATGGCTCTATGTTAAGCACTTAGCTCACAGCACTCTGGAATATGATTTTCAGGACCATCTCCAATTGTAACAGCTTTATGCCTCCAAAATTTGTGGAAGAATGTAATCCAAAAAGTATATACAAATGCAGTAAATTAATTAATAAATAAATAGCAGTGAATGAGTGCCTAATTCATTTCAGGTACTGAGCAAGGATATGGGAATACACTGGCAAAAATAAAACAATTGCTACCCTCAGTATATGGATCCATTATCAAGTACCTTATTGACAGTCAGAAAGATTACTGAAAAAGAGAACCTAGGTGGATGAATGTTCATATTACATTATATATTCTCTTTGCATTATTTCTTCTTAGACTTTTGGTTTCAGTAGCTCACTTTTGTTTTTTTTTCTTTGTGTCTCTCTGTCTCTTAATAGACTAAAAATGATCATAAAGTAGAAGCCACTCTAAAACAAAATAAAATCGATTTCCAGGTGGTAAGATTGGAGTTCAAGACCTTCTCAGTAATTACTCTAGGATCTTTCAGGTTTCAGTCATATAGGAAGTAATGTTTGAAATTGCATTTTAATTCAACATGAGCTCAAAGGAAAATAGATTTGATGACAATTAACCTGATTTTCTTATCCCCAAATAGAAAGCAGGGATACTGGAAGACTTCTCAGGGAAATGTTCTGTGGGTCAATGTGGACATGAAAGAATTCAACTTTCTATTCTATTTTGCTTCCTGAATGCTATACCACCTTACGTAATATGTGACTGAAATGAATGATACTAATAATTTGCAACTAAAATATGAGTAACATTGAATTTATGAATTCAGTAAAATTGTTGAAATAAGCAATGATGAGTAGTAATAAATATGAAGTAAGAGTGGGAGAGTTGAAGCCAAATCATGGAGACTTTTAAATGCTAGCCTGAGGGGTTAATATTTTATCTTAGAGGCAATAAAGAGCCAATTTTGTTGTTAAGATTATTATTTAGCAGGGTTGTAGCTTGACTACATTTGTACTTTAGAAACCTTTTGATAGAGATATGGAAGATGGAGTAGAGAAGGGGAAGGATAGAAAGAGAGAGACAAAGTAGGAGACTGCTGTAACAGTCTAAGTAAAAGTTGAAGAGAGACAACTAGCGTAGTCACAGTATAAGTTGAAAGAAAAGGAGAAATGTGAGAAAATTTGTGAAGGCAGATTTGTTAAAATGTGGCAACTGATGAGATATATGTGCTGAGGGACAGAGAAGAGTCAAAGGCTGAGAGTGAGAACTAGGGGGCCTGGAAGAATGATGATATCCTCATCAAAAACAGAAATTTTTGGTGGAAATGTGGAGCAGGCAATGAGTCTTATTTTGGACACACTGAGTTTGAGAGGTCAATGAAATATCCAGGTAGGGATGGCCAGTCTCCATTCTGAGATGTGAGAAAGGAGTTCAGAAGGGAAATTAGTCATCTGGTTGAAGATAATGGTTGAACATACATGAAATGATGAGCTAACCAAAGGAAAGACTGTGGAGAGAAAAGGGAAGAGGTCCCAGGACACCCATGATGTCAACCAGAATGAGATAATTAACTATAGAAGTTGTTAAGATGAAGAAATGACAAATTAGAGTTCCTTTGATCAATAAGTATGAGCAAGGGTCAACACTGCTTCCACACATGGAAATTTTAGCTGCTGAATATAATAGACATCTAGACAATTTTTCTCATTCTTCTGGCTCCAGTTTAGCTGAGCAAACATAAGCATATTTATCATATTGCATTTTTATATCTGTGTGCAGCGTAACCTGAAAGGACCACTTATGCTTGAAAATGAAAACTGTAGACTTTGTTTCAAGTTGGTCTTTAGTTATGTATTTCAGTGAAAAAGAATTAGGTCCAAATCCTGCTGCTGGCACTCAGCTCACAGAATCTTAGATTTCAAGCTGGAATGACTTTTTATAACCAAACCCCTTACTTGACAGATTAGAAAACTGAGGTCAAGAGAATAAAAGTGACTTGCCTAAGGTCACATTGAAGATCACCTTACTAGAATTCAAAATGGGGTCTTCTGATTCCAAATCCAACATTCTCTCCAATGACTAAATCTATGATTTAAGGTCAATCAATTGGCCTCTTTGGGATTGAATTTCTTCATCTATCAAATGAAACTGATATTGCCTGTAGACACTTCTTCCAGGATTATATGAGACTCAAATAAGATCATGTGCATCAAATGCTTTGAAAACCTTTAAGTGCTTTGTAAATATCCATTATGAACACCATCATCATTATTTGACACAGGATAGAATGAATGAATGACTGAATGAAAAAGAATTTATTAAGTGCTTACTATGTTCCAGACCTAGGGAAATGATTAAAAAACAAGACAATCTCTGCCCTCAAGAAGATTATACTCTAATAAGAGAAAATAATATATATAGGAGAGTAGTAGACAGAGAGGAATGTTTTGATCTGGGAAGTCACAGGTTTGGAAGGTACTACTATAGTGCAAGAAATACCTGAATTTCTTAAGAATGTGTAGTGCTGATTTGATTACAATTCAATGAGCTAAAGGTCGAAGGCAGGTGGCGGGAGTGAAGTGGGATGGGGAGCAGACCCATATCTGAGAGTGCATATGGTGAATGTCTTCCCTATTATATCATGGAGTTCATGTAAAATCAAAACTAGAAGACTTAGAGTTGAAAGAAACTTTGACATTTAGTTCAACCTCTCTCAAAATAGGAAGATTGGTTGAAGTGTCTCAGAAGAACACAACGTTTTTTTAAAAGCAAATTTAACAAAAAGTAAATATCCAATATGCATTGTCTTTCAAAGTAGTAACTTTGGGAAGCTATGCATACACATATGTTACATATGTATACTTATTATATCCACATATATCTCTATATGCATGGATACAAACATTCCAACATTTCCTTTTGCAAAAAAAAAGGTCTTGGATCTCCTTTTTAAAGAATACTTTCAGAACTCAAAGCTCATTTTGATGAAAAGTTTCTTCTTCTCCATCAATATTCAAGGGTCGGTTATGTAATTAGTGCAAGTACCCCTACCAACAGAGACTGCAAATCCTGTGTGACTTAATTTTTTGTCTTTGATAGTAACTTAAGCAAAAGAAAGAAGGAAAGAAAGAGAGAGAGAAAAAAGAGAGAGAAAGAAAAAGAAAGAAGGAAAGGAAGGGAGAAAAAGAAAGAAAAGGAAGGAAGGAAGGAAAGAAAGAAAGAAGGAAAGAAAGAAAATAATCATCACCAAGTCAATCTGGTAAAAAGTCAAGTCAATAGATGCTGATTAAGCACCTACTATGTGCCAGACATTGCACTATACACTGAAGAAACAAAGAAAGGCCAGAAGAATCCTTGCCTTTAAGGAGCTCGTCATCTTATGGAGGAGACAATGTACAAATTATGTGATATGTATTACGTAGTTGGATATACGCACATGTCACATATATAAGATTATATATAATGTATGTGTGCATATGCATATATATGCATATATATGTGATGTGTCTGTATATGTAGGTATATATGTATATACATGTATATATGTGTATGTATGTGTGCATATATAACACACATATATAATACACACATATATACATATATACATATATATATATATATATATATATATACATATATATATACACACATATCCCGTTAAATAAGATTGGAAAAAACTTATAGAAGATGGGATTTTAATTAAGTCTTGAAGGGAACCAGAGAATTAGGAGATATAAATAATGGGGGAGAGAATTTCAACCCTGAGGAATAGCCAGTGAAAACATATGGAGTTGAGAGATGGAGTGTCTCATATAAGAAATACTAAGTAGGTCAGTGTAACTGGATCACAGAATATGTGAAGGAGAGTAATCTGTAAGAATACTGGAAAGATCAGAAGGAGCCCATTTATGAAGAGTTTTAAAAAGCAAGAGGAGAATTTCATATTTGTTATTGAAGGTAACAGGAAATGAGAAGAATTTATTGAATTGAGGAGGTGACATTGTCAGACCTGCCCTTTAAGAATATAGTTTGGGTAGTAGAGTAGAGGCCAGACTGGAATGGGGAGAGATTTGAGTCAGGACAACCAGCCCCAAGGATATTATAGTAGTCCAGGTATGAAGTGATGAGAACTTGTCAGTTTCAGAGTAGAAAAGAAGGTGGATAGGAGAGAAGTTACAAAGGTAATATGTAAAGCACTTAGCAACAGATTGTATATCTGGGTATTAAGGGTGACAGTGAGGAGTCAGGGATGATACCTAGGTTGAAAGTCTGGGTAACTGAGAAGTTGGTCCCTTGATAGTAATAAGGTAGTTAGAAGTGTGGATGGGGTTAGGGAGTGAGAGATAATCTGTTCAGTTATGGATGTGTTGAGTTTGAAGTATCTACGGGACATTCACTTTGCAGAATCCAATTGGAGATTGGACATGCAAGGTTAGATGTTCAGAGAGAGAGAGATTAGAGATAGATAAATAGATCTGAAATTCATCTGCATAGATATGATTATTGAACCCATGAAAGCTGATGAGTAAAATAGAATAGAGGAAGAAGAGAAGGGGACCCAGAACATCATCTTAGGAGACACCAGTGGTTAGTGACTAACCTGGATGAAGATCCAGCAAAGGAATAATGGGCCCATATCTGAGTCCTATAGAATTTAATGCCCCCTACCAGGGTTTCATTTCTGCTAATGTAGATTTTCAGAATGTGGGGTGTTGTCCATTCTTTCATGGGACACTAGAGTATAAATCTTAATGATGTTCCATATTTATAGCAAATTACTATCCTTTGATGCTACATTGGTCTTGGGGGAACAATTAAAGATATAACGAGCTATATCTGGTGAGTGAGATAGTTGATTTGATTTAGTGATCTCCAAATTTGTTTGATCTCATACTCCTATCAGAAAAAAAAATATCACGTTCCAACATATATACGTATATATGTATACATATATATATACTTATAAATTGTATACATGTATTAATTACTGTAGTAGTGATTGTGAACATTATAAACAAACACAAAAGAGAAATTTAAAAGGATGAAGAAAATTAAAGCATATTTGATTATAGATAAGTAAGGAGAATGGAAGGGAATAAACATTTATAGAGCACCCAGTATGTGCCAGGCAAAGTGCTAAGTATTTTATAAATATTACTCATTTAATCAGTAGATTCAATAAGAGAACCACTAGATTTTTAGCATGGTCAGAACTATGCTATAGAAGAATAGCTTTGGCATCCATTGAAGATGGATGGGAGGAAAAACTAAGATAGAGAAACCAATGAAATGTCCATTTTCTAGACCTACAGAGTAGTAAGAGGAACTGAATTTGTAGAGTAGCTGTGTGAGTAAAGAGAAGGGGAGAGATTGAAAGATAGGGAGACAGCACTAACAAAATCACACACCCTTTTTTTATGTGGACATAGGGTGAAGGAAAGTCAAAATCAAACATGATACTAATGTTATGAAATGAGAGTGACTCGGTTTCAAAAGCAAAAGTAAACTTTGGAAGAAGGAAAGTTGGAGATAATGTAATTACATTTGTCCTCCAGATCACAATCCACCCACATCTACTCATGTTACATGACCCCCAATGTGTTCTACCCAAAGTGAAATGAGGGGTAATTAGGCTCTTACTCACTGGTCACCCCTCACCCTCACCCAAGGACAGATATTTCTGCCTCTAAACTTGGAGTCAGGAAGACATGAGTTCAAATTTGACCACAGACTTTTACTAGTGGTGTGACCTTGGGCAAATCATTTTACCTAGGTTAGCTTGTGTTTTCTCATCTGTAAAATGAATGATTGAGTCCAATGGACTCTAAGGTTCCCTTACAACTTGAAATTGATGAACATATGATTCTGCAGCCATGAGTTGATCTGGTGTAGATGGGTTGAGGATGGACTGAATTTTCCAAATATCCCCTGCAAAACTACTGTGAGTACCTGTCCTGAAGGGCTGACACCCAGCTCAGCATGTGGAAAGGGAAGAGATATAGATAAGGAGCTTGTACAGTACAGGGACAGAGTGGAAAGGTGGAGTGGAGTAGGTGTGGTTATGTGGGAGACAACCTCCATAAATGATTATCACAAAGAGGGTGGGAATCTGATCTGATCTCACTTATCTCGCCCCCCTCCACCAAATAATTGGTCTCATACTCTTTAGGATTAGGCCATTGCCTCTGTGGGGCCTGGGGACTTACTGATCTAACAGAATAATAGCGAGTTAAAAGTGAAATGTGTTATTATTCATAAACTGGATCTGAAGGTAGCTCCAGATGAGGGGCAGTAACCACTTTGAAGAACAATGTTAATTTGAATATATAAATTCTGGTACATTTGTTATATCCCTCTCATTTCTTTAGTCATACTTTACTGAAAACCTTATTAGAAAAGTGGTTGTTAAATTCTTATTTAGCCAATTTCCCCAGCATATTTCCTATTCTCTATTTCAGCACACTTGAAATTCTCGCATTCTGAGTTTATTCATCTTTCAGAAGTGTTTGGCTGAGTCCCAGAAAGTAGTTTGTTTACACAGTAACACTTGTGAGTGATAAAATGATACACAGAGATACAGTAACATACACAAGAGCATTCAACTGTTAATTACTATAAGGCTAGCTAAGGAGAAGTAGCCAATATCATCTTATGAGTTCTGAGTCTAGGATCATGTGATCACAGTATTTCACCAATAAGACCTCATCAAGTCATACCAGGTGGCTTGAAGACATAGATACAAGTATAATTAATAATCCTTAAAACTTTTTTTTCAGAGTTCAGGAGAAGTTGTACTTTAAACATCATTTGACATTGGAAACTCATCTCCAAAATGTCTCATACAACTTAAGTAACTGGCAATAATTGAGAAAAAAGAAGGCAAAAATTATCTTTATCATTTGTCTTAATGGATCTTAATGGGACCAAGATCATGGTATATAATCAGTCTCAATTTAAATGACATCTGTTGGGAAAGAAGCCTGGGGAGACACATTTATGTGCTTGAATTAATTCCTCTCCATTTTTCTTCTGTCTTAGAGGAAAGAGATCTCTTTCCTTTTAGCTAACACCTCTATTCATCCTATCCTAACTCTCTTACAACCTTATTTCTTCAGTTGAAGTGTATGGGGTATTCAAGAATCACTAACACCTCTGGTGTAAGGGCTTGGTGAATTCTCTTCAGGGATTCTCATCCACCTTTGATGTCTACCTGGCATTTAAACTCTCACCTGCAGCTTCAAGAAGCTGTAGCATTTGCAGCAATCTGCAGTGGTGGTATACTATCCTGGTAGATGGGCTAAACCAATTTGAGAGGTACCAACAGATCTAAAATAATGGCAGTAAACTAGGAAGGTATTCTACCCCAAGTATGTGAAAACTTCCCTCAGCAGATGAAGATAACTTGTTCCAATGCTATGGAGCACTTAGAGCTTGGTCAGATATTGAAGACACCAAGGACATCCACCTCATCCTTGGCCATTGCCAGTCATCTAGACTTTTGTTTTGCTGCTGGACTTCAATGACCCTAGAAAATGGTGAAGCTGATGACTTTGTGCAGCAATGCCTCACCTAAATCCAATCCACTTGAGAGTCAATGTGATATCATTAATCTTCCACAGAAATGAAGGATGTACAGCAACTTCTTCAATTGTTCATTTAATAAACATATATTCAAGAAAGATGGTTAAATATATGTTTTCATTCTCCCACCTCACCTCACTCCTGTCATATATAGAGTTTATTCTTTAATATCTTCAAAATTACATGCAAGGAGGGGAGAAGGAAGAGGAGGAAGAAGAAAAGGAGGAGGAAAGGAAGGAAGGAGGGAAGGAAGGAAGGGAAAGAAAGAAAGAAAGAAAGAAAGAAAGAAAGAAAGAAAGAAAGAAAGAAAGAAAGAAAGAAAGGAAGGAAGGAAGGAAGGAAGGAAGGAAGGAAGGAAGGAAGGAAGGAAGGAAGGAAGGAAGGAAGGAAGGAAGGAAGGGAGGAAGGAAGGAAGGAAGGAAGAAAGAAAGAAAAAAAGAAAGAAAGAAAGAAAGAAAGAAAGAAAAAAGAAAGAAAGAAAGAGAAAGGAAGGAAGGAAGGAAGGAAGAAAGAAAGAAAGAAAGAAAGAAAGAAAGAAAGAAAGAAAGAAAGAAAGAAAGAAAGAAAGAAAGAAGGGAACCATTTCAATTAACCTTACTGCCTGTTGAGTATAGCATGTTAATTTCTTCTTTCTACCATCAAACTTTTAAAAAGATATAAGCATGACAGATTCCTGTAGAGGGCTGGAGTATAGTTCACAAAGTCTTCTCCTGGCATTAGCTCATCTTGGTGAGTCACCCTGGATGTTGACTGTCATGTGGACAAGATAATCATGAAACCAGTTTAGAGAGCATTGTATTTCCCCATCCCTACTGGATTCATATTTTATCAGCTTAAGAGCCAGAGACAAAGGAGTGTCAGCTAGAAACTATCTCTTAGTTAATAGTTCTTCTGCTTAGACAAAGAATTACTGGGTTCTTTGTCATCAGCTAGTTCCAGCCCTTAAATTAGACATGGTTATAAGATTCACCCAAGGTTCCACAAGGTCTGGTAACCTGAAATGCCAATTAAGTATACTCCAAGATGTGTGTGTGTGTGTGTGTGTGTGTGTGTGTGTGTGTGTGTGCGTGTGTGTGTGTGCTTGTGTAAGGGGGGTGAAGGGCACATATTAGAGATATAAAAGTGTAGAATACCTTATAATAATATCGTAGGAAAAAGATTTTTCTTTTAAAGGAGAGGAACTCTCCTCAGGAAGGATGAAAGGATGATAATGGGCGATCAAGTAAAGAAAAGCTGATTAACGATTTTCCTTCTGTTTTCTCTCTTAGGAAAATATTTTTCAGGCTGAGAATGATGGAATAAAAAAATGCTAATCAGTATTTGAAACACAAGCTAAGATGAAAGATAGTAGGAAATCACTGGGCAACCCTGAATAAGCAAAAATCTAAGTACAAAAAGAACAAGAAGGTATAACTGCTGAATCACTGTCAGTTCTTTTGGAAAATTGTGTAAAGTGAAAATGGTACCACAGAAACTAGAGTGGATATATTTTGTTTCAATTTTTCAAAAAATGGAGTAAATTGTAAATTTATAAGTGAACTCAAATTCAACTCCTAATAAAAATCTATGTCATTGCTTGTCCTATATTTTGAAGAGGACCCAAGACATCATGGAGTGATGTCTTGAAGATCAATAATTGGATTTAACTGAGGAGGAGTTGCAAAAAGTTGTCAGCCTAACTCTCTTTTCCAGAGTCATAGAAGTCTAGTAGACAACAATCAGGATGACTGGTGATGGCCTGGGATTCAGTGGATGACCTTGGCATCTTGGATGTCTGACCAAGCTCTGAATGCTCCACAATGCCTGCTTCACATGTCTTCATTGCTGTTGGAACAAATTATTCTCACCTTCCCATTCTGCTGAGAGGAAGTCTTCACAAATGTGAGGTAGACATCCTCCTATCTCAAAGTCATTTTGGCTATCTCAATCTGATTTCACCCATCTGATGAGAAGGTTTTAGTAGGGTGTGACCACTGTGCATGCTCTAGCTTCTTGGAGCCACAGGTGAGAATTAAGTGAAAAGTGGGCACCAAATGTGGATGCACAGCCTTGAAGAAGGCTCAACTAGCCATCATACCAGAGGTTCTGGTTTTCCCTGAACACACAATACACCCTCATAAAAAAAATCTATAAGTATTATTAAAGAAATTGTGAATATTATGAAAAGTAAGCCGTGATTACAAAAGTTGACATAATTTCATCAAGAATATTGCACATGACTATAATTTCATTTCCTTTTCTCAAAGATTTCTACACTAGTAGATCAGGTTAATGCTATAAATTTTGCTTATTTAGATGTGGCAAAGTATTTGACAAGTCATATGACTTGTAAGCTATGGACTTGATCATAACAGACTTAAGCAGATTTGTAACTGGTTTAATGACCGTACCTAAAGAGGAATCTTTAATGATTGTTATAAAGTTGAAAGTAATTCTCTTGTGCAACACTCCAGAGACTGGCCCTAGGTAGTTTAGCATTTTGATCAATAATTTAACTAAAGGTAAAAGTGGCATGTACCTAACCAAATACGCCAGTGTTAGGAAGGATAGGTAATCCTCTGGATATCAGAGTCAGTCAATATCTGTAAAGTTGTTGATAGATTAAAATGTCAGCTTGTGAACCTGTTTTGAAATTATGAATTATAAAAATAAAATTTAGTAAGGATTCTGAAAATTTACTTTACAAATAGAACATGAGGGAGGCATAGATAGACAGCAGTTTGTCTGTAAATGATCTTGGAAGTTTAGTGTACAGCAGGTTCAGTATAAGTTACCAGTGAGATATGGCAGTCAAGAAAGTAAGTGATATCTTAAGCTGTCTTATGAAAGACATTCCAAAAATATTCCAGTAATAGCAAGGTGATAGTCCTGGTATATGTATCTTAGAACACATCTGGGATATTGTGTTCTCTGTCTTGGGGGCTTTGGGTGCCACATTTTATTAGGGATATTCATAAATTGGGAAACATTCAAAGCTCACAAGACAGTAAAAGGTCTTGAAATCATGCCATATGAAATTCAGTTGAAAGAACTCTGGATATTTAGGTAGTAGAAAAGAGGACTCAGAGGAAAAACAGAAAGCATTTGAAAGCCAATCATAGGGGAAAGGGATTAAACTTTTCTGCTTGGTCCCAGAGGATAGAAGTAGAATCAACACATGGAAATGGAAAAGGTGAATATTTGTATAAGGTTTGATGTAAGAAAAAAAAAATCTAACTCAAAGCAATCCCAAAGTAGAACAGGCTGCCTTGGTGGCAGGGTGGGGGGGGGGGGGGTAGTTTCCCCTTTACTAAAGGTCTTGAAGCAAAGGGCTGGCTACATTATAGATGGGCTTCCTGTTCAAGTATAAACTACACTAGATGACCTCTGAGGAAAGAAGATGGTACAGTGGATGGGGCACTGGACTTGGAATAAGGAAAGCCTGAGTTCAAATCCTGATACTTTCTAACTTTGTGACATTTAAACTCTTTCAGCCTTGGTTTCCTCCTCTGTAAAATGGGAAAAATAATGGTACCTACCGTATGGGGGTAGTTTATGAAGACCAAATGAGCTGAGATACACAAAGTGCTTTGTAAACCTTGAAGCAGCCATAGTTAAGTATTTTCTTCTATTATTATTACTGTCATCATCATTCTCATCATCATCACAAGGTCCCTGCTACTGAAACAATGGGAGACATTCCCTTCCTTCATAGTTAGATCGTCAAGGGGACTTCAATAGATCAATGGCACACACGCACACACACTATGAAGCTTCCATTTCCAAAAAAGTCCAATCTCCCAATGTGAGAGAAATTAAAGTTGCAAGTGGAGGCTTCTTTTTAAAAGCTGACTGCTGACTTTATCACTTTTACACAAATGCCTAGTCATGCATTGAATTTTTGATCTAAAATAGCAACGCAAATAATTCCATAAATAATTATTTTTAGCCATCAAATCAAAAGGATCAGTTTCTAACACTTCAAGTTCATTAATGATAGACTTTCAAAAGAGAATAAGAACTCTAGTTGCATCTTTATAGTAGGTTGTACATTTATAGTGACTAACTAATAATATGGCCTTTTAATATCCAGGACATGAAAGAAAGGAGTAGTGATGTCAAGTCCTCTTATCTCAGGGTGCTTTTGTTGCTTCAAGATCCCAAGCAAAGGGAAATGATTATTATTAAGTGAATGACTACTACAGAAAATAAGACTTCATCAGGAAATGATGACAAGTTTAGTCCTTCCCACTCAATAAGAAAAAAAGAATAGAAAACAAGAATAACAAGAAAAATAGACAACTTATAAAGATAATCATTTTAAAAGAGAGTATTATTTTCAATTGGTATAGAGTATGATTTCATGTTTTTTTAAATCTAAATATTTTTCCTAATTTTAAAGTTGAAATAGTTAGATGGCCTATCATAATACAATTATGTTTCCTTAAAAATGAGTATTGACAAGCAGCCTTCTCCACTAATTTTAGCGAATCTGTCACTCCTCCAATTTCCCATTTTATTTCATATAAATGAGGTTAGACTTGTTTTTCCCCAACATATACTTGGTTTCCCAAAGTATAATATTTATAAAACTGAGGGGATGGAAAAGAGAAAGAAACATCTGCTAAAATTGACTAAAACATGACAATTGAAAGTTCATGTATTTCTTTGAAATATTAAAACATAAGATTAAAGACTGAATTTGGCAAAATAAAGGATTCCACTAGGGTCTAAGAACAAACATATTTCTTTCATTAGCAAATAAGTATCGAATTTTCTCCATTTTAAAGAAGAGAAACAAGTCATATCTTTTGGTCTCAAGTACAGTACAACTGCCACCTAATAGCATCTAATAAAAGTTTCTTTTTGCTTACTGAATAATTAAAACCATTAAAAATTAAATAGTGTGCATTAAATTATTAGGAAAAGAAAAAAATATAAAATGCCCTTGCTTCTCACTCCTGCCTTGGAAATTAAACTAAATCATTTAGGCCTCTAACATAATGGCTACTTTAAATTGTAGGCCTATGATAATTTATGACTTTTTTTCCTTCTCCATTTTCTTTGCTTTGCTTTTCTGTCCCAGTTATTACTTTATGGAATTCAAGTCTCAGAGAGTCACATTTATTTTGAAATAAAAACATAGTTCAAAACATGTTCCTTTGCCAGTGGAAATTTTCTAAAAGTGTCTATATTTTTGTAAGAAGCAATGATCTATTTACACATTCCCTCCCTGTGAGCTTCTCTGTTCTACCAGGCTATAACAAGTTCAGTACACAACTCTAAGTGATGTGTTCAGTGAAGAAATAGTAATATAATGCCGATAATATAAACAGTACTTGATATTGAACACAGAAAATAGTTTCCCAAGGATTACTTTGTTCAAATAAAATGTTAACCCCAACTGGTCATCGCTAATTGAATGTATCAAATTTAGCAAATGCTCCCTGTCCCCAAAAAGTCCCTCAGAAGACCCAAGTGAGCAGTTTCCTTCCTCAAAGGACATTCTCTATTATTCTTAGGATCCCCCCCCCCTTTTTTGTAAAAGCACAAGAATATCAAAGAGAGAGATATTTGAACATTCTGATTGTGCATCTGGAAATATTATTCACCTACCCTATTCCAATAAAATGTGAACATTTTGTGCATTTATTCGCATTCAGAAAACCTAGTATGCATGTGATATTATTGGGCAAGTCTTCACAAGCAAATATATTACTAATAACTATCTTTAAATAACAAATTGACAAGTATGCAGATTTTTTTCTCACTGAAGGGGGATAAGGCCCTCTTTTCCTATTGTCCCTAATTTTTTATCCCAAAATGTTGTTCATGAAATTGAGTTTTCCTAGTTTGTATGCTGCACCTTTTTAAACATTAGGTTATTGCTGGTGATGAGCATTATGCGATTTTTATCTATAGTTCAAAAATATGCCTGTGGACTCTGTTATAACTGTAGAGGGGGTGGGGGAAATGAAATAACTTTCCTAAAATGAACAGCAGGGACATATGGTGACATAAGATTCTAAATTCTATTGCTATCCCTTATTATCCTTTTTTTGGAGCAAATATTTAGGACTAAAGAAAATTTCATTATTATAGTGGAAAGCATAAATAGGGACAAACTAGGATAGAAAAGATCAGGAATGAGGAAGGTTAAAAAACATTTTAAATACAGACTAAGTTAGTATGGTTTTTAATATATTTCACTTGGAGAGCCACAATCAAGAAGATTTCCTTCATTTAGTTCGCTTAACTTTGCTTTAATTGATTTTTCCAGGGAATCCCTTATGGTGGCAATGAATCCCTAGGGTGCCAATTCTGAATGATGCTATGCTTATACTTTTCTAAAAAACAAAAACCAAAGCAAAACAAGAAAGCTTCACCAAGCACATGAAGTTCAGGAAGAAAGATGGCTTAAAAATGGCAACCTAAATTATTTGGGATTTTCCTCTTACATATCTTGAGAGAGAATATTTTCCAAAAACATTCTCCGTAATGATGCCCAATGTACTGGTTATACCATTTGTACAACAAAGACATTTGCAAATAGTGAAAGAGTGAATGTGATCTCACAGAAGTTTGTCCCCTGACCTCATCTCCAATATGTCATTTTACTTTAAGGATAATCTGTCTCATATCACAGATTAGAAAGGGAAAATGACAATCTCATGTAACCACCAAAATAGCAATATGAAAAAAAAAATAAACGTGGGAAGTCTTACCCCAAGGTGATTGGTGTTGGAGCTGTTCTACCTGAATCATTTGACTATGTTGGGAGAACAAAGTTTGCTCGTTGTTTTTTATACTCAGTAGTCTTTAGTTGGTGATTTTTGTTTTATTTTTTGCTGTACTTCTCCCCCTTACTTCCCCTCCCCCCAATTCTCTATAATTTGTAGGTAAATGCAGGAGTAAATTACAAAGGACAGAACAAAAATATTGACTTGTGGTTTTGTAACAATAGTGAGAGAGACTCTTCAAATTTTAGACCTTCTATCTTTTGCCAAACATTACATGGCTATATTTACTTTATCCCTCACTTTGGCTTTCCTGAGAAATAGTTGAATCATGAAAGATTTACTCTCACGATTTACTGAGAACAGCATTCAAGTAAAAATATCATAGACAATCTCGTAGATTTATTTAATTATAACATGAGTAGCATTAAAGTAAGAGGGCTTTGTGTCCTGTTTCAGGAAACTTTTGTGTTGTAATGGTGTGATACATAGAAATTGAAAGACCTCTTTGTTGCTTGCTTTATAAGACATTTAAGTTTGGACTCATGAGATACTAGATTTGAACACTGAGGAAAAAACTAAAATGAGAACTGTGTAACTTTGTGATAGGGGAGGGATGCTTGTCATAACAACCAAAAGAATGATAAAACAGAGGGAATCAATCTAAGGGAGTGGGAGAAGTAGGGAAAATTGAATAGTGCATTTAAAAAATGTGGAGTCCTTCTAAGCAGGAGAATGCCTGCATAGCCACGAATGACAGACCAGAGGAGGAAGAAGAACGGGGGAAAGAGAAATGATGTCAGAAAATAGGAGAAAGGCAAAGATAATAACTTGACAGTTCTCCCCATGGCCAGCATCACACGAGAGCTGCAATTTCAGATGATCAGAACCTTTTCTGAATTTCATAGACACTTGAGTCTCGTTCAGACATTTTCTGAAAATAAAAGGTTGAACTTTTTCCTTTTGCAATCATGTTCCTTTGTCTTGATTTTATTATACTTGTGCAGAATTGCTTCACTGGAAATTTGGGCATCAAAGATTATTCAAATAATGCCTATTTTAATAGTTATAAACAGATAACCAAGATTTGAAGTGAACAGATAGCTTTATTTAGTTACCCAGTGATATCAAAATTTCATTCCTCTTTATTGGCTCCTTCTAATTTGTACATGAATTTGAAAATCAAATGATAATACCCTATTTTTCTCCCAAGGCAGGATCACTGTGTTATTTTACTGAATATGATGGATCAATAAACAGTTAGCTTTTTTTTTGCTGATTTTAAGAAAAGGCCTAGAGATTGCAGTATATATGGGGAGGGTGGGGGGAGGGAAGGAAAGAGAATCGAGAAGGATCTTGAGAAATCTTTCCAGAATTCTCCATTTTGACCACTCCCTCTCTAAAAACTGTATTCCTTTCTGGAGTAACATGGAGAGCATCATCATAGCATTCCATCCACTTGGCCCCAGCATTGGAATTAATAGAAGAATACACTGTTCTCTTAGAGCCATCAATTGCAATTTAGTAACCAAAAATGAGTGATAGTGAAACTAGAACTCAAGAATAGATCACTGAATAAAATTCATTTTTGCTCTTTTCACAGGTTAAAAAATATATTGCACTGGGAGATAGAAAAAACTCACATACAAAGAGTTCATAGACTGAGCGTTACTTGAAGCTTTTTCCAGATGATGAGGAATGCAGGCTGGACTGATACACTCAAAGATTTCCGTTAGGAACTTGAGAGTAAGAAGTTGTTCTTGTTATTTTACAGGAGATCCAACTAGCTCATTTTGATAATTCAAAACTCATTTAAATGTTATCCAGTAGTACACAACTCACTTCAATGTATGATGAAGCTTCCCAAAACAATTAAGAAGATATTTTCAGAAATGAAACTATTTCTAAGTATTGAAAGTTATTAATATTTCTAAACTGGTTTAGTTATGTCTTCCTTAAAATATCAAAGTGTTAAATTCTATACAATTCATTTAAACCTTAATAATAATATTAGTAAGAATCCATTAAAAAGTACATCTGTAAGGACAGATTTTTACTAGTACATTTTAACAAAGAAAAAAAAACAAAAAAAGACAAAAGGGTAACTTCTTAGAACACAGTTGATGTTCATAGCATTATTGACAAGAGCATGCCGCTATAAAAATCCACATAATACAGTGTACTTCAAATATCTGAATTCATTTTTGAGTCTTTTCTAAAGTTACAATGATTTTTTTCAAGTGGCAATAGTAACGTATTACTATGATTAACAATTGCAGAACCATGTGAGCATCAGATTCTGAAAATATTTTTTCAAGTACTTGCATTTAATTCAGACTTTTCATTAATTTACCAATCCTCACTTAATTTTTTCCCTTATCTTCAAGTTATTCACATGAAAGGGCAAGTTTTGAGTGTATATGTGTAAATAAAATATAAAATAAAAAGGCAGAGTAAGTTTTAAGATTCATTGTTGCAAAATATATGTAGTTCCCAGTGATTCCTGGATATAATGTCTTGAATATTACTACTTTGTTATATACTATGCCTGTGTGCAGTTTTTATTATTAAAATAATTATTAGTAACTTCTTCAATTCCATTGGGATGATTGTTTTAAGTTTCACTTGGGACTGACTGCTATTAGAATATGGAATTCAATCACCTAATTTTATCATCTTAAACTAGCAAAAAGCAAATGAGAAAGTCTTTAGTTTCTTCTCTCTTCCATTAAATGAGTAGAGAAAATAGTACCGTCTAGCTTGCTTTTTTAGCACTTAGTTTAGTGACTATACATATCAGAAACACTATACCCTGCTGAAATTCCTCTACATTTGGGGACTTTATGTCCAATATTTGTGATGGAGTGAGAAAAAGACTGTTCCTTTAATAATAGTAGCAGTAACAATAGGTATTGCACGAAAAACCTCATAAAAAACATCCTGTTTCACTTATCTTCTTCAGTTCTATGATAAATCCATTTGTGTAACATTCCAAACATGTACAATGTTTAGGCAGATTCCAAATTTCACGGTATTCCTCAGGAATTTACAGTTGGGTGTTCATGTCTCACTTATTTTTGCAATAAAAGGTAATCATGGTAACTAAATTCACTGTCTCCTGAAAGCACTTCATTTTTAGTTTAAAGAAGAATTTACTTTCCCCCCCATCAACTTCAAGTTTCTTTCTGCTCTCCTACAACCAAAAGAATTGCTTTGGAACCAGGCGACATTTGCCTAATTGAAAATCTCAGGCTTGATTTGATCAGATATGCAACTAACATGATGTAAAGAGGTAAAGATACTGACATATTTTTCATTAGGGGGAAAAAAAAAACCATTTGCTACTTTAACTTCTCTGCTTTTTTCCCACTGATAACCATTTTAATCAGCTTTATATATGTCCAATTCAGTTGACATGTCACAGTGATGCTTAAAAGTGCATTGTAAAATATTACACATATATCTATTATATATACATACACACATATATAAACATACACATATATGTGCACACACATATGCATCTTTCTATGATATGTATATATATGTGTGCATATAAAAAAGTCAAATGGTCACCCTGGTATGAGAGTTTACTTGCTTTCTACGGAAACAATAGTTACCAAAGAATCATTGAATTTTGGAGTTGAAAGTAATCTTATCTGGTTCAATCCCCTCATCCCATAATTGAGGAAGTTAAGGTCATGAGAGGTGTTAAGTAACTTGCTCAAGTTTACACTGCTACTTTTGCTAAGTAACTGTTTTATTTAAGGATGTTTAAAGAGTATTTGGGACTCTGGTAATCAGAGTCTCAAATATTTCTCTTCTTTCATTGGAATGTTTTAAAAATCCTGCCTTAACATAAATTATGAAGCTAAAAAAAAGTCAACTTTCACATAAAATTAAAACCATCTAGAAATATAAACGTGGTATCATTACCATTATTTCTACTGGAAAGAAAAGAGTGAAGTTGATCAAGCATAAAAGTTATTACTCTCACTCATATACGTCTGGGAATTAATAGATGTGTGTTAGTGACTTTCTTAGTCTCGGGAAGATAATAACTGGGGTTTGCATTGCACTTTAAAGTTTGTAAAGCACATTGTTTACATTATCTCCTTGAAGCTTCAGAACCATTCTAGGAGGTGGGTACCGCAGGCAATATTATCCTCATTTTATAGATGAACAAACAGACACAGAGAGAAGGGAAATAATTTACTTGTCCAAGCTCATACTAATAATAAGCATCACAGGTGGAATGGGATAGAGGAAAAGGCTATTCATTAATAAAAGTGGCAGTCACAATAGGTATTACATGAAAGGCTTTATTAAAACAATCTTGTTTAGCTTATCTTTTTCAGTTCTGTGATAAATCCATTTTTACAACATTCCAAATGTGCATAATAATTAGATAGATTCCAGAATTCACAGTATTCCTCAGGAATTTTAGAGTGGGATAATTAGGAAGGAAGCAGCTAACACACATTCATTCATTTATCTTCCTGATGGCAAACTCTTCCATTCTGCTGTGATATATTTGATTAAAGTGCATTGTATATATGTGCGTATATGTACATGCATATACATATATGTGTGTCTGTGTATCTAGAGCTATAGCTATCATATATGGATATCCATATATATATATCCATATTCATATAAACACATTTATCTTTCAAATAATGCATAATTAACACTTTGGTGTTTTACCTTGCTTCTATTTAGTACTTCCCCCCGTTAGTTCATATATTTCCATATATCTGTGAGTAAGAGATCAAAGGACAATGAAAAGAGGGAGATGAAATATTTTTAGTATCCAGTGAATGCACCAGAATTTCATTTTAACTTTATGATGGACTTCCCTGAGCTAAATTGTAATTCTCTCCCTGTACATTGTGATTCCCCTGTTGTAACCATCACTGAAACCAACACATGTTCTGCATAAGTAGAGAAACACAAACTGATCTCAAAATGCCCCGAGAGTATTGTCCTTCATCACACCCTGGTGTCCTGTGTGTGGCTGAATGAATAACAAATGACACCACTGTTCTAATACTAAAAATAAGTCATCTTGTCCAAACACCCCTTCTCTCATCACAAAGAATCCTTTGGAAACAACCTTTAGTTTCTTCTAGTTTTTGCACGATCCAACTTTGGCACCTGTAGAAAAATAAAAACAAGAAGTAAACCTACATACAATGCAACACACTGAATTTGGGAGAATGATTAACATATGGCTTTAAAAAAAGTGGTATCAAATAATTTATTTTGGCAGCTATTTACATGAAGTATAATCTTACATGTCCACGAATATGAAACTATACCATGTTCTAATTATTTTTTTTCTGGGTATTTGGTCTTGTTGAATTTCACTTCATCATGCTAAACCATGTTAAATTTGTAACTACAACCAAACAGACAAACTATCATAAGTATATAGCATCTGAACATTCTCCACTGAGAGATGGACCCAGGACTGTCTTGAATGAAAAGAATTCAAAAGTTTGTTGTTGTTGTTTTTTTAAAGTGATTGAGAGTAGCATGAATGAGTTTTAAAGAAAACTAGTCACATGTTGTTGCTTAACTGTCCCTTTCCCTGAGACAGAAAAAGAGTGAACTTTCAAAAGTAGAAATAAATGATAAAGACAAGAACACTAAAAATATATTATCAAGGTTTTCTTATTCACCCCTCTCTGCCTTGAATCATCTTCTATTTCTGATGTTACTCACAATCTGAATTATATTATTCATAGCAAGTGGAACCTTTTACATCACCCCAGTATTTGCTATCCCTCTAGTTCTTCATCATCAGGGGTCTCTCTGACCAAAAGATGTAGAAACAATAACATCTGACTTGCCTCTGTATTACCACATTATATGACATTAATGAGACTTAGGTTAGTTTTCATGGTGAAGATAAATGTGTATGCATCGTTATACACATTTATTTTAATATACACTTTTTCAATCCACCTTTGTGTTGGAAGAAACACATTCGTTCAGCATTTCTTAATTAAAATTTAGACTCCTAGATCACCTTTTAAAATATTTTAGTAGAATAAAGGTCTCTCTCTACCTCAGATTAACAGATATAAAAACGTAAAAATCTGAGGAACATGAGGGCCATGGGTTGTATTTTGCAGTGGATAGGTTCTGGATGAATGAGATCTGGGACGTGTGCCAAATTAATAGAAAAAATCCTGTTCTTCCTCTCCAATAGCCACAATGTTCATTATTAAGAAAAGCATATGAACCGCAGGATTTGATTTTAATAACACCAATGTCTTCATTAATCTGCACTTCCCATTTAGCCTCATTATTGAGTAAAGGCTGAGTTAATGCAGCACCTATTATTGTTGGATTTTCCTTGGGGGAAAGAAAAACCCCTCTTCTCTCCCTTTTATCATCCATTCAAGGACTATCAGGTGTGTATGTCATGTTTCTAAACAGGCCTACTGCCCTCAATAGCTGTTTTCTTACCTCTGGTCCAGAAGGATGCTTTAGAAGTACAGCACCTTACAAAAGAGCTAGGAAAGGGAAGTGAAAACATAGATTCTAATTTCAAGCGATATTTATTTTCATGTTGTTTGAATGATGTCATGTCAAGAAGGCCTCTTGCCATCACCTGCAACTGAGATGATATTTCCGAGATGTTCTGTGGGCCTCCTTCTAAATCAAGAGCAGTGATGGCCAACACCGCTTTGTGTCTGCGGAACAAATAGTGTCCTTTGTCCAGCACAAGTCCCTAAACAAACTTAATCTCTCTAACACGGTGACAGATGACATTTAGATGTCCTTGTTACCCTTAAAATGAGTTTTATTGACAATCAGAGAACAAAAAGAAGGCCCAGATAAAGCCCAATGTTTTATAGGCCTGCTAACAACATCTTAGTGCAGAGGGTGTAGAGAAAGCCTGAAGTTGCCCCCATTTTCCCCTGCTTTGCTATATCACCATGACAACAGATATAGAAATCACTTAGTGACTCCTCGAAAGAAAACACAGTGACACAGTACCCCTTGTATGGCGAATCCAGCTAAAGCCTCCATTCAAATGGCTATTCAGCGGGAGCATTCATGTAGAGGACAGGCAGCATTTTACACAGGTAACTACAACAGAGAGGCCAGCAAGCACTGTAGCCACAGCATATGGTAAAGTCTCTGCTTAATTAATGCATACTCAATAGAATTTATCCATTTTAAATTTGTTTTCTTTTACTTGAAACATCATTAATGTAAAGGGTAACATTAATCAACAACTTGCAACTTAAAAGGGCATTAAAGAATGATCTTTTTCCCTATGCAACAGAAATCTTTTCAAGTAGTTTTGTTTAACTGCATCTAATTCCAGGCACATTCCACTGGGTTCATGAGCATAAGGCAAATCTAGAGAGGCCCCTACTGGCCAGTCTTTTGAGCTACAAGAGTCAATTCTGAACTGTCTTGGGAAAAAAAAAGAGAGAGAGAGAGATCTGGGAAATAAATGACTTTCAGCTTTTATCTTAAAGTTGCACACAGGACGGATTACTGATAAACATAATGTACAAAACACTGGATAATTGTACTGCCACTTTTGAAGTTATTGTCTATAACTTTGCTTTTTCAGAAAATAGAATCCGAGATTTACCATACCTCTGCTGATTGCGTGTACTTCTGTGACATTTTAAGATATTTTAAGATTATACAACGAGAAAATAACAGGTAATCTTTTTTCGTCTTTGTTCCTAGTATTCCTCTCTAAGTTTAGAACTTAAACAGCATTTTAATATGAAGTTATTCTGTGTCTTTGACATTTCCTGTATGTGTAGGTTGACACTTCAATATATACATATATGTGTATATATAAATCTCTCTTTATGTGTACATGTATATCATTTATCACCAGAGTGTAACATACAAAATCTTTTAAAAATAAATAAACATGTTTAGGTACAGCAAAATAATTAATAAATGGTAACAAGCAATGCATATTTTCTTTTTTTAGATTTTTAGACTTATTTAGGCTTAATAGTTGAAATAATGAAATACCGATTTCAAATCTACCCACCCTGACTGCACAAAATTAGATTGATCATCATGAAAATATGTCTATGTTAGCACACCAGCAGTACAGGCTGAGAAATTCAAGCCTAACTGGTTTTTTAAAAAATATTCACTTTAAAAATACCCCAGCTGAAATTCTGCCTATTTGTAAATGGGATGATATTTAAAACTATCAACGAATATTAGTTAAAGCATGTTAGGATATGAATGTGATTCTGTTAATGGGAAATTGTGTTATCCAGCAATCTTTAAAATAGATCAAATCCTACAAGTATTATTGATCAAATATGAGAAATGATTGTGATAAGGAGAGTTGATTTTTTTATATTATATTTCTCTTACTTTCACGATTGAGTCTTTCATATTCACTTTTCATGCCAGTTTAGTGCTTATATATTTATCAAAGTTGACTGCCTACTATATTATTCCATTCCCTTGTAATAACCCACAAGTTTTCCTTTTTTCCCCCTTAAAGGAGCCCTAGGAAGCCTTTTTGACCACCTATCTTTTAGAGCCCCATTTGCTAGCTTCATTTTTCGGTAAGATCACTTATTTTGTGCATTTTCCCCGTAAGTCTTCCTTTTTTTATCTGAGATCAAACTACAGACATAAGATTTTCCACTTGGTAGTTTGGTATTTGCACGGGCCAGGAATTACCTTCTGGATTATTCAGACTGCACATGTTAGATTTTAGAATAAAATACGTTAGCTGCCCCCAGACCAACACCTCATAGTCTCAACAGTGACACCTACTGGTAAAAAATTGAACCAAAACCAATTTTATTTTTTTCTTCTGGCTTGTTTGGGAGATTTGTTTTTTTATCCAGAAATGTTTATCACTGCAAAGTAACTTTACTTGCAATATCTCATTTTATTTAAACGTCAAACTTTTTACAGTACCAAACTATCACACCAGGAACAAGCATCAACAACTCCTCACAACTATAGAAATGTTTAATTTTTGAAAGTGAAAGCAGTAGCTGGAGTCTGAATAGGCTTCTTATTAGGAGAGAAGGAAAATCTTTCTTTTTGAAAAAAATTCGAGCAAATATTTGATATTTACATGTCTACATATATCTACATATATAGTTTTTATAAATATATGTATGTATACTATAACAAATAACAATAGTGACAAATTTTAAACTAATTATTTTATAACAATATCCTATTTTACAATCCTAGAATGATGAAAAATATTTTGAGTGTAACAAATTCCTGAGAAAAAAATGAAAAGCATATCATAGATGGTTTTTAATTAATCCTGATAATTATTTTAAAAAGGGATTCCAGGTATAAATATTTTACCCCTGGAGGTAAGAGGAAAATTATTTCAGGCCTATAGTCTTAATCTTGTCCTAAATGTGGTTCCAGAACATGGATTTATCACATTTCTGAGAGGAATGAATGGAATGTGATAATTTCCTGACTGAGTTAGAATTACAAACATCAAGGTATAATAAGAAAGTGAATTCTTTATCACAGGAGGCTCCCTGTGTGCTGTTAAAACAAAACAAGACAAAACAAAACTCCAAGAGACTTCTTGAATCCCGGGATGCTACTACCCCTGAACAGAGGGATGCTCTTGATTGATAATTGAACCTTTAGTGAAAGCCCATTGCTGAATTCTGGGATGAAAAATTTACAAAATGGACTTCAAAAAATACAGCAAAAGATTTCTAGTGTCTGGCAAATTGGAAACTACATAGAAAAAAAAATCCCCAAGGAGCTGACATAGAAATCATTGGGAGGCCCAGGTAGCACTGGGATCATGTCTCCTGTAGGTCTGCGGAAATCCTTTGACAGGTATGCTATTTTCCTGTTAAAATGTAAGCTGAAGGATTAATAATCTTGGAGTTAATTGAGGCACGCAGGATAAGAGGCGGGACTGGAGGGAAAAAAAAAAACACCCTTAGTCCAGGTGGAATTGGAGTTGACTTTTCTGTGCAAAATGAGAAAGATTTATAACTCTCTCTTTTAAGTTCTTTTTTTCTTTTAGAAAATTCCAGATTCTCATTAACATGACACTTTGAATGTCTCTGTGGTCCTCTGAAGTTCTCCTTATGTAGTAAGCTTGGTCAAGCATACAATGAACTGGCCAAAAGGTTAGTACAGGGAGGTATTTGTTTTAAATATGGTTTGGATATTCCCTTTAGCATAGGAAATACGTATGAGTATGGCTAATTATTCATTAGGCAATTGCGTTGATGTCTCTGAACCACCTTTGACTCTTCAGGATAGCTTTGTTTGTATAAAATAAGCACATTTTAAAAGGTCACTTGGATTCCAAGCATGCAGTAAGTGAATTATTATTTCTACATCAATCTCAAAAGCACACCATGGAAATATTATGTTCATGGAATAGTATATTGACTACACTTAGCCTTATAATATGACACATTTGCTCCCTTCTATTCCTTCTTGGAGATTAAATAATAAGAATGATGATGATTATCATTTTGTAGGCTAACACATGATCAAAGGAAAATGACTCATGGCAATGAATACCCAGAAAGAAAGGGATTATTTTAAGGACTTAAAGGGCATCATAAAAACCACAAGGCACAAAATTGATACAAAATCATTTGGCCAGAATCATGAAAATTAACTTGGACCAAAAATGTGGTCAGAGGGCACCCAAGCAAAGAGGTGGAAGCGGCAAAAAGTTGTGTTCGCTTATTGTGTTTCTTTTCCCCCAGTGCCTGAGCTAGTAATTCAGCTGATCCTTAGGAGAGGCATGGAGAAAAGAAAAGAAAACAGAAACCATATCAATAACTCTATTTTGTCTTTATCAGAGTTCCTCCAGAGATTGCACGAGGGATTTTGCACAGAATAGAGCTTTCCAAAGCACAAGGCTAACAGAGGGAAATGGCGTCCAGGAGGACAGGGCGGCCCATCAAGAGCAAAGCTACATAACAGAGCCAGAGGCAGCCCCAGAGCTGCCAACACAACTGCCTCTAAAGTCTGCCAAGAAGCCAGAAGCCGCTTATGGGAAAATATCACTTACCCTTAGCATCTGGGTCCTGTGATTATTATCCAAAGGGATAGAGTGGTAAGATATGGTGAGATAAACAGCACCCCATTAGTCACACCACATAGAGATGCACACAGACCCGCACACAAATATATACACATATACATACATGCATGCTCTCTTTCCACATCTACAGAGATAGAAATATGTATAGCATATACACATAATCTACATGTATGTGTATGTATATACATATATATGTCATTATGTGTACAAATAAATATATTCATGCCGAATTTAGAAATGCTGTGTATATTGGAATTTTTACAACGAGGCTTGCTCTTCATCTATAATCTCTATCTTAATCCTTGATAAATTGGTTCTTCCTAAATGATTTGGATCAAGGATTTTCACACATAAAGGATTTGGGGTTGCTATTGTCTTTAGAGACGTTGGGAAATACATGTGTGGCAGTTAGGAAATCTCTGTTTCCAAGAATTCTAGTGAAAGCTGTTCACTGAGAGGATACTTCAGAATGGGTTTCTAATCCCACACAAACCAATTAAAATGTGTCTAAAGAGTACTGAAACTGCCTCTTCTCTTTCTGTGTCTTGGAAGAGCTAAATTGGATAAAAGCAACGTCTACAAGTACCAAGTTTGGAAATTCTTCAGCCCGCACAATTCCTATTTAGTTTGTCAGGGTTCTGTCGTGTTGTTTACTTCAGGGAATAGTACTGGTTTGTGTGTACATCTGTGATATACATATGTATTTGCTGCTTTCCAAAGTGAAAAGGAAAATGCTGTCATTTTTACTTGATGGTGTTCTATGGTGGGGTGGGAGGAGAGGATGGAGACAAAAAAAAAATCAGGTGATTTAAAAATAGGAAATACCTTGTCGTTATCCAAAAAGCTTATAACTTTTCGAAGATGTTTTCAATAGAGCTAGGACAATTTAAAAGTTACCTGTATTGTATACAACAAGGTGCCCTTCGTGTTTGAGTGACAGTTAGGAGAAGGTTAGGGGTATGTATGTTTATCTGTGTGTGTGTCTGCCTGTGACTTTTCCTTGTGAATACTTGGTGTAGCACCTTCTTGTAGTGATAACAGCAGATACAAATGGCACTGAAATGGATTTTTTTTACATTTTGATTCATTGAAATGACATGGGATTTTTATTCTGTTTTCTATACAATTTACTGTATCTGGGTTCATCAGAATTTGATCTCATTATACAAATTTAAGGGAGAACATTTGTAATGACCAGTCCAGATATTTTTGAAACATAAATTTGGTTAAAGCTTTGTGTAAATGTTCGTTAGAATCCATTGAAACAAAATGAAAATATTTCCAAGGTAGCTTTAAATGGCATATTGTAAAGTATATATTGAAACCCTCAAGTCTCTAATGTTCAAATAAGCTTGTTATATGAAAGCATACTTAAGGAAATATGTATACAATCTTTAATTCAATGAATATATTATAAATATAAAGATTCTCCAATTTATCATTAAAAAAACATTTTTATACTGCCTTGCCTAGTTTATTGATGGCAAATAATTTTGGAAAATCTGCCACCAGAAAAGAAGAAAATATTACAGAGGTGAGCCAATAATGTAAATGGAAGAGCAGGATTATATAAACAAACTATTGTAAATTTAATACCAAATTTTTTAAATTCATTGCAACAGAAAGGATTTTTATATTAACTGATGGGTTCCTTTTGTTAATAGGACTTTTGAAAGAATATTATTTCTGCACAATAATTTCATATTTTTCTAAATAAGTTCTCCTTAAAATTCAGTTTATAACTTTTAGACCATTATTAAACTGTAAAAAAAATTATTGACATTCTTCCATCTATTACTTTTTTGATTGTAAGAAAAATGGTGAAAAAAAATCTGTGAATTCAAAATGAGGTTCAGTGATGGGTAAGGGATGTCGGGTAGGACAGAGAGGGTGGATAAACAGTTACTAAATGCTTGACTGTCATTAAACAGTATTTTCCTAAGAGACAAAAGGTGGAAGAGAGAAGATTAGGTGATATCATATTATCCTGAAATAACTGTTAAAAGTATGCTATTACATATATATCTTTTATATAACATAACAATGTATTGTAACAATTTAACATAACATACAAGGTATTATAATGCAATGCAACATAGTGCAATGTATCGTAGCAAACAGTACATATTTCTTCAAATCTTATAAAGTTACAAGGCTTTTTTGAAAGAAATTTTAAGAAATTCTTTAAATAAGAAAAACAGATCTAAGGAAGATGGGCCAATAATAGAGATGAAGAGTGGGAGCATTGAATAAGATTAACTAAGGGTTTCTTTAGAAAATAGTGGGTTTGCTTTAGATTCCTGTTTATTCCAAGTGTTTTATGGATTATTTAGTTTTTGTTTTTTACTAAGTATAACAAATGGAATGGAAATTTATGAAATGCCTCTGAGCTCTGCTAGGCAGACTTGTTCTTCTGTAAGCTACTTTACCTGTCACCCTCCAACCATTACCCGAAAAACAAAGCTTTAATTTTCATTCCTATAGTCAAATTACTTTTTGAGATAAATTTTGTACTGGTGCCGTTTTTTTAAAATTAAAATTAAAACACACACACACACACACACACACACACACACACACACAGGAAACCCTCCACCACCAACAAACTTTATTTCTTATAGATACGGTTTGCATGAGTCAGTTTCATTTTTTCGTTCTGTTTTAATTACATGCACACCACGTCTTGATATTATTTGTCCTTTAAGAAATACCTTAATTCTGAATATACATTTTTAATAAGGTATACTTTAATAAGGCATAAAGTTTGATCGTGTAGGCCCCAATGGTGCAAACAACAATGTTAAAATGTGGTAAAGCTTCTCATTTTCCATTCCTGTAGTTTCAAACAGCACTCCTTAACCCTTGAAAACCTTGCCATCCCAACATATACAAAAGAGAATCAGATCCTATTTAGCAAAGCCAATAGTATTTTCACTCTTAACTAAGTACATAACCATGATTCTTGGGGATTGCTTTTTTTTTTTCTTAAGATACCAGTTGAAAGCATGAAGCAGTCATCACCTTCATATGTTCCACATTCCCTTCGTATTCTTTAGATCTGTCCAAATTGTATTAGAATTTGCTTATAATGATGTTATATGATGTCCTTGTTGTGATACCTGCATATAAGGAGAACTTAATATTGATTTACCGTGTCTTTTGGCCATCCTCGAGCAGCCTAGATAGCAATTACAGCTGTTGGTGGTATCTATTTTGTCTTTTCATAATTGTCATTTCTTGTTCTACTTAAGATTAAAATATGAAAATTGCCCCATGTGCGCATCAACAACACATTAGCCAAGTTATCAGCAATATCCTTGAAGAACCATCATTTTAGCCACTACTCTCTCCATTACCTTTTCATTTTATTTATGAAAATTGCATGCTGCAATATAAACTTTCAGGAAGAATGTGCTGGCAGACAAGCTTGCCTAACATCAAGTCCTCATCCTGATCATTAATATCTTTCTAAGAAATCACCAGGACTTGTCCAATACCTAAATGACTGCAGCAGATGCTTGTGTCTGCTTTTGCCTCTCCTCGAAAAGGGTTTCTGACAAGGATGATGCCATTTCTTTTCCTTCCATCTTCCTTCCTTCCCCCCTTCCTTCCTTCCTTCCTTCCTTCCTTCCTTCCTTCCTTCCTTCCTTCCTTCCTTCCTTCCTTCCTTCCTTCCTTCCCCCCTTCCTTCCTTCCTTCTTTCCTTCCTTCTTCCCTTCCTTCTTTCCTCCCATTCTTTTTTTTTAACAGCTCATCTTATAAGAGGCTCACATATTTATTTGCAATGCTCATTTCCACCTGCCCAATATGAAGATTTTTGCAGGGAAATCTATTTTTATATTACAGAAGAACCTAATGATGACAATCATCCCGAACCCCAAACAGGTGTACCTTTTACAGAACTGAGGAAGACTGGCAGAACTAGTGTCAAATCCCAAATTGTTCACTGAAGATCAAATATGTTTTTTGGGGGGAAGTGAACCTCCCATTTCTAAATAGCACTGTTTCATTTCGTTGGCAAATTTGTCATTTCTATTCAGACTCTTCTTAGAATTTGTACAGATGAGAGTGGGGAGAAATTCTCATCTTAGAATAGTTCAGGATTTGACTTTTTTATAAGTATCTCACACATGCCTGAGCTAATAGAGAATAAACAACTTTGCAAAGCCTTAAAATCCTCAGACTCTATATTTTAAGATATGAGAAGTGACAATTCTACCCAGAGATAAATCTAAGCAAAAAAGTGTGAGCCAAAAAAGAGATCAAATCAGTGAATGAAAGCCACATACATGGCTTTGAAACAAACTAAGATTTGAAAGGTGATCTTTATTTTACAATGTATACATAATCTAAGTTTATTTTACAACATAGCTTCTGCCTCTCCTTTTGAAAGAACACTGCTAACAGCAAATAATAAATGCACATGCAGTCTCCGGCAAAATCCACATCTTGCTCGGGTCTGTGGTGTGGTGTTTGCTGTTGGTCATGTTGTTGCAAACTAGCTAATAAAGGCTTTCTTTTTACACAAGAGAATTTTGACAGGGTTGACTCCAGACGGCTTTCCAGCTGAGGTCTGGGGCCTTGCTGAACCTTCAAAATTTTCCCATTTGAGCTGCATCAAAGTGAAGGAAATTCAAGGATCACTAACGTCTCAGATGGTAGCACTTGCCCTAACAACCAAGGTTCAGGAATTCTTTGGAGCGGGCTGAGGTCATTTTTCTCCCCTTTTCTCCTAATGCTTTTCTCTATTAATCAGAGCTCACCGCTCAGATTGGTCTTCAACTTCCTCCCAATCCTTGCTAAGCCTGTCATTTCTAGCTATTATTTACTTTAATGGACTTTGGCTGATCCCTTATGAAGCTTTGGATCTGAGAATAATAAGGCTGGAGAGGAACGGGCACAGACATGGGTGTGGGTTTGCCTGCAGATTAACCGTGGCAGATGGGCTTTAGTGTGGTTTCCTGTGTGCAGAGTGTTGATTGAGAGGGTGTAACGAGAGAGGTGGTGTCCCTCCTCACAATAGCAGGAACCACCTCATTGCCCTGTGCCTCTAAACAACCCCATTTTTCTAAATCTTTGGGTTGTGAAATTTTAGGAAGTCAGAGCACAAGAACAAGTAAATAAACAACTCTAAATAACCATGAATGTTAATCCAACACTAATTGGTCCCTTCTTTCATTATGAGTCCATTTTGCTCAGTTGTTTGTTTGTTTTTTTTTAATTCCAAGTAAATTAATGGAAGAGAGAGTTAAGCTTTACGTAGTTTTGCACGGGCGACTAGATGAGTTCTCTGAAACTTCTACCATTTTATATTATTAGCTCTGGCAACCAAGTTGATGCAATCAGTTGGTTATGACTTGTCTTTTATCATCTTGGGGGAATGTTTGGATTAAATTAGCTATAGGCTAGAGGGTATCAAAATAATCGTAATATTAACAGCAGGAAAAGTACTTAATTCCTGCCATAGTGTATGGAGGAGCTCTGACAGTCCTTTAGTTTTGCATCCAAATGTAAGAAACAACTGTGCAATTAAACTATTTTTGTTATAGGTGCTCTCAAAAGGTCTTTTACACATTCTCCATTTTAAAGATTTTACTTAATTCCTCCCTTTCACTGATGGATTAAATCACAACTATCGATTCTTTCCTTTCTTTGGGGCTTTACCCATCTGTCTTCATGCTTTCATCCCAGCACCCCTTGGGCTCAGAGGAGAGTTCTGTAAAAGAGACTGCTGAAACTTGGGGAAGACTCTAGGTCACGTTTGTGTACAAGAGTTTAAATTTTTAGTGACAGTCTTCTCTCACTGCAGCCTGAAAGTTTCCACACAGCGCTGCACCAGAGCACCACCAATTATCCTCCTTCTTTGAAAACCATTATCAAGTTTTTCAAAACTTCTTTCTTCTCACTGTTGTCATTCAGTGAAAAGGAAACTAACCACCATGTCAAGACAACTCGGCTGCCTAGCAACAAAGGGCCACATTTCAATTCTGACTTGCTTCTGGACTTGACTAATGGAAAGTGACTATGTTAAGCCAGTCACAAGAGTTGTTTGTCACTTGTGAAATGCAAACAAAACTATATTGTTTTTCCCAAGTATTGGGTGTGATTGATGCAAAGATTTACAGTAACATCATTCATTTTCCCTTGTGTTTTAGCAGGACTGATGTCATATCTTTTCATGCTTTATTAAGTGCTTTAAAAAGGTTCAAAAAACATGACGCTTTTTGTCCTTTAAAGAGTCTAAAGAGGGTTTTTTTTCAGTGAACTAGAGACTACAACAACTTGTGAAATTTAATGAATCTATTCAACGTGTGTCAGCCATGTCAATAAATAATTTAATAAGAAGTCATCATCCATGAAGGGGAATGCATTTCCAAACAATCAGAAGAGAACAGACCGGACCAAGGTCAACATGCTGGGGGTGGGGGGGAGGTGGAGGTTGCTGGGGGAGGGCTACGCTTTTAAGTTGCAAGCTTTGCAGTTTGTTTTATCAAACTTTCCCACAGTTGGGTATGAAAAACAGCAGGTTGTCCAGAGTACAGTTTTAATTGCAAATGTGCACAACCATATATTGGAAAATATTTGTCAGTTATAGCCCAGGATTATTGAAAATATTAAGTTATGGAAAAAGAGCTGTTTGTCTGAGCTGAGGGCAACTGTACTTATAAACAACTTGGCTCTAATTATCTGAAAATCATTTTTGTAAATCACAAACATTTTGAAGCTACTGCCTGGGGGGGAAAGACCCTGCAAAATTGTTGCTATGCTATGCCAAGCTTTGAGACCCTTCATTTACTAAATGCACTGAATTAATATGCTTTCCTGCATGATTTATTTAAAAAGGTACTAGAACGGTAGGTGGTTTTTTTTTTAACATCTAGTACTATATGATGATTTATCTCAAGCCAAGCATCAACATGAACAGAAAGAGATAATGAAGACAGTTTCCTACATATGTGAGTTACACTATAAAATATAATAATCAAAATAATGGCAATCAACATAAAACGGAGAGATGATACTCACAGAAAAATACTCTCAGAACTTTTCAATCCTATATTGGCAATATGGAAGTGCTTGCTGTTTTGCAGATACATTATAAACTTATCTTTTCTATTCTGACCTCAGATAGTCACCTTTCCCCTAAATAATATTCTTTTATTCTAAAAAGTTTTTAAAATATCTGATTTAAAGTTGGTAAAGTATGTTTTAAAAACATCATGTATCAGAAAAATAAATTTGAGAAAATATACATGATACAAAGGCATAACTTTGAAATCTTATAGCCTTAAATATTTTTGTTTCATGATGAACAATGGGTACTGAAAACTAAGAGCTAACAAGAGAATTTATTCTGTGTCCAATTGTGCTAGGAAACATGTTAGACACTGGGGTTACAGAAATGAAATCATTACAGTCTTTGCTCTAAAGTAAAGTTGAAGGCACTAGGATCATTCAGCTTGGAGAAGAAAAAGCTCAGGGTTGATTTAGTAACTGTCAAGGGTTGTCAAGAGCCTTATGTGGGGAATAATAAACATCTGTCTTCTATCTCCACTATGTAATGAACCAGGAGAAATTGGATTAAATGGAAGCATGAGGGATTTAAGTTAGCCATAAGGAAAAGTCTCCTAGAAGCTTTTATATATGGATGTAGATTATGAATGCCTTGCTCCAGAGGATTTTTGTTTGGTTTTATTTTTAATGGGATATGTATGTGTGTGTATGTGTGTGTATACATATATACATATATATGACAGTAAAAGTATAATTTCACTTTTATGCAGAAGATAAAAAAGCTGACCTCTCAAATTCCATTCTTCAATAAATAAAAAGTACAATTTAAAATAGGAAATAGTAATAGGCTTGATCAGGAGAATCCCTAATTTGTTGGCCTGGGCAACCCCACTCTTTCCAACATTGAATCTGGACATGCCAATCAGGCGATGCTTACGTTATCACAAGTTGCATGTCCCTTAGTAAAGAGAACCCGTGCCCAGATTCACCCCTACTACATTTTGATTATGACAAATTAAGTATTTTATTTGTAGTCTCTCTTTTTTTTCATTAAAACAATAATTCTTGAAGACGATAGGAAGCATTAGAGAATAATCAATTCGGGAAGAATAGACAGTCTTCACAGCTTGTTTTTTTTTTTTGTTTTTGTTTTTGTTTTTGTTTTTATTGTTGTTGTTCTAAATGAAAAGGCCATTTTCCAAATAAGTCTAATTGTTCCAACCAACCTAACATTGACACCACAGAGAGCAGAAGATGGCAATAGTTTCTTGGAAATAGAGTAAATGTGTTGTTTTTCACAAACCACTGGGCAGGAAATCTCAAGGGAAATGTGGATAATCATGGGAGTTACAATCGCTAAATCTACCCTTGCTTCACATTGGACAACTTGACATCTGCCAGGCTGCCCTCACCCAAATCCTCTCTCACTCATCCATTCCACTTTCCACCCTTCATTCTGTGAAGAATAAAAAGATGCCTCATTTTAACCCCTGTTTGTAGAAGGGTGTATCAGCTGTGATACAGCATAACATAGTGCCATAGAGAGAGAGCCTCAAAACTAGGATGATCTGCATTCAAATGCTGTGTCTGACAGACTGACTATGGGACCCTTGGACAAACCCCTAAACCTCAGTCCTCCAGTCAATTCTCAAAGACTTCAAGCTGTATAGAATGTAGCCCTCTGCATTGGCACAGGGAGTTTCTTTTACCAATGAATCATAGGTACGGTACGCATACCCATCTCCATGGCAGCATTTACCATCCCTGTGGCTTCCAAGCTACAATACCCCTCCCTAGAAACTGCTCCTTTAGAAAACCTGTCTCTCCTACAAGAATGTAAGCTCCTTCAGGGTAGAGACTTTAATACTTGTATCCCTAATACTCAGCACTTTGTAAGTTCGTAATAAATGCTTTTATTTCATCGGTCATTATTCACTACTCAAATATAAAGTAGGAGACAGAGAAAGTTGGGCCCCTTATGAAATTTTTTTAGCAAAATAATGAAATTGGGGACTATATATGTAGCATATATTGTATATGCAGACACACATGTATATAATATATATTATATATACACGTGTATATTTTATATGTTGTATAGTCTACATAAGCATTAAGCATTTCAGTACTTTTTACAACTAACAAATACAAATATGAAAAATGGCAAACTTGTCAGAACTCACATATTCACCAGTCCATATTTTGACGCTGAGATTAAAAACAACCATGCTGTAATGATGAATGCATACCTCAAAAATTTCAACCTTCTGTTCTCCTTTCTTTGACTTTGTTAAAAATGCCTTTATCTTCTGGTTCTTTGCAACCTTGCATCTAGGATCTTGTGATCCTCCCTTCCACTTTCCCACTTCTCTTTCATTCCAATTACCAAGCAAGCAGCCACAAGTTGGATTTGTGACAATATTGCATCCATTTGAAATTCAGGTTGATTTCACTTATGGTTTCTTGTTGCTGTTAGTTCTTTATCTTCAAAGAAGACTATGACATCAGGAAGGCAAACTTGCAAGTGAATTGAACTTAAGTGAGGCAGGGCTCACACCAGTCTCACTATCTCCTCCAGAGCCATCTGGGCCCTGTGGCAAGATAGAGATCAGGATGACTAGAAATGGCCCTGGATGTAGTGGGATTCGTTTACCTTTTTAAGCCAAGTTCTACAAAAAAGAACAAATCCTCATTTCTCTCAGATCTTAATTAAGTGAAATAGTTATAAAAAATTAAATTGCTGATTCTTTAAAATTAGGTTTTTTTTAAATTATAAATTTGGTAGACATATTTTAGGGATGATCATTGTATTTACTCACATATGTAAGCATTTTAAATTGTCAGAATCATAACTCACCTGTGTAGAACTTTATGATTAACATGGAGCTCTTGTGTATAAAAAAAGCTGTTGTCAAAGGACCTGGATTCCAATCTTAAATCTGGTACTTAGTATTTCTGTGGCATTGGCAAAGTCATTCATCTCCATGGACATCAGTTTCCTCATCTATAAAACAAAAAAGGTTTTATTAGATAATCTCTTAGCTCCTCTCCCACTGTAAATCTGTTTTGATTATCTTGTCTGAGTGACCTTGGACAGCTCAAATAACCTTCTAAGACCTCTTTTGAATTATCTGCTGAATGAGAGGCTTGGTTATCTACATGACCTCTGAGGTCCTTCCACATTTACACTATGATCACATGCTCCTAGGAATAGTTTGGGTCAGGGAGTTGAATGAATTGGTCAGGCCGTTGTGCTAATACTGGTCTGAACACCTTCAAAGCGGCTTTATAAAGAAATAATTCCCTGATCATTGATTTTTATTGTTTCTTTGACCACAGTGAACACTCTCTAAAATAAGTGGATTGATTCTGATTTTTATTATCCTTTTGGCCCCAGTAAACACTTTCACAGGTAGGAGGGGATGATCCATTGTCACCTATTCTCACTATTAGAGGTACAGCTAAAAACATATGCCTAAGTCAGCGAAGCAAACTATTCACACATTCACTAAATGACCCTTGAGAAAGTCATAAGGAGCCTTGAAAGCTTCATTTTCCATGAGATCTACTCTCATCACATTCCACTAAAGGAAAGAATATAATGCACACTCATTCTGATAGGAAAACCTATCTCATAATACAGGAGAGTGGGGGACAGGGGCACAAGCAGGATGGGGGGGAGGATAGAGGGGAGGGCATGGGGAGGAGAATGCAATACGAGGTCGACACTCATGGGGAGGGAAAGGACCATAAGAAAATAGAAGTAACGGGGGACAGGACAGGATGGAGGGAAATATAGTTAGTCCTATACAACACAACTAGTATGGAAATCATTTGCAAAACTAAACAGATATGGCCTATATTGAACTGTCTGTCTTCCAAGGGGAAGGGGTAGAGAGGGAGGGAGCTAAAGAAGTTGGAACTCAAAGTGTTAGGACCAAATGTAATGTTCTTACCACTGGGTAACAAGAAATACAGGTTAAGGGGTCAAGAAAGCTATCCAGCCCTACAGGACAAAAGAGAAGACGGAGACAAGGGCAGGGAGGGAGGATAGAGGAGAGAGCAGATAGGTCACAGGGGCAATTAGAAAACTTGGGTCTGGGGGGGGAGGAGGGGGAAAAAAGGGGAGAAAATTTGTAACCCAAAATTGTGTGAAAATAAATGTTAAAAGTTTAATAAAAAAAAAAAAAGAAAGCTTCATTTTCCTCTTTGAGGAGATGGAGATAATGATAATAACTACCTAACCTGTTGTACAAGGTTCCTTCCTATAGGGTAGAACAGAGAGCTAAACTTGAAATCAGGAAGGCCTGAGTTCAAATTTGGCCTCAGTGGCTAGCTGTTTCATCTTGGGCAAGTCACTTAACTTCTACCTCATTTTCTCCATCTGCAAAAACTAGAGAAAATAGCATATATCTTCCAGGCTGGTTATGAGGATAAAAAAAGATTTTTATAATGTGCTTTGGAAACCTTAAAGTGCTATGTAAAAACAAGGACATTATCTAGACCTGTGAGAAATGGGGTACTATAGTAGTTAGAGGGTTGGCTTTGAAGACAGGGAGATTTTAATTCAAGTCCTGCTTTTGGCTGGGGATCATGTTCAAGGCACTTGATCTGTCAATTGCCCCCACATGGCTCTCTAACACTACATATTACAATGAAATGTCTAATCTATATACCTTGAGGAAGTTCCATCCTTCCATGATATCACAAGCCTACAAGGAAACAATGAGAGAATCCATTGAGGAAAATATTCCATAGAGATTCACGTGGAGTGTTCTTGCTGCAGAATATAGTGGAGAGAGTTGGCATAGAGTCAGATGACCTGAGTTAGAGACTCAGTTCTGGCACTTATTAGCTATATGGCTTTGGCCAAATCACATACTACCTTCAGAGCCTCCATTTTCTTCATCTGTAAAAGGGGAGTAACTATACTTGTAACTACCTGCTTCCCCTGAATGACAGGATGATAGGATCATAGATTAAGAGCCTGAGAGAACCTTAGAAGTCATCTAATCCAAGCTCTATGTTTAACAGATGAGCAAAGGGAGGTCCAGACAGGTCATAGGATCAGAGCTCAAGATTTGGAAGGTACTTCTGAAGCCATCTCATTTTACAAAGGAGAAAAGTGAGGCCCTGAAAGGTTTGGAGACCTAAGGTCACACAGGAAGTCAGTGTCAAGGAAATACTTAAAACCTGCTTCTATGACCCCAAATCCAATATCCTTTATCACCTACTAAGCCACTCAAAGTAAAACAGATAAGTGTCAGAATCTGAACCTAATTCATTTGCCTTCAGAGCCAACCCTTTTTCTCCTATGTATTAAATAATGATAATTCACATTTACATAGCACTTCTTGGTACATGGATTCTTCTCATTCTCACAACAACCAGCTACAGATGTTGTTAGCATCACTTGACAGAAAATAGGCTGAGTGGCTCCAGGACAGGTGGAAGTGACATGGAAAGCTCTTTTTCTCAGTCCATTGATTCTCCTTTGATTCCCTTTGTGTAATGTGCAGTTTGTTATTTCTAGCTGTTTAGGCACAGAAAAAAAAAACAACAACAACGAAGCAACAACAAAACAACAAAAACCAACACAAATAAAACACCAAAATAATTCCCTTCCTCCCATTCCCCCAACAAGTTGTTAGCCAGAAAGGAGTTTTCTTTACTTGGGATTTTGTATCATTAACTGAACAGACCTAAATTGATGGAATTTTCGTCAGTTTACGAGAAGTTCTGCTGTCCAGAAAACCAGCCTCAATTTCCATGTGATTTCACATAGGGATTTTGAAAAATGTTTGGTTCATTTCCTGCTACAAGATGTTGATTGTAAAGAGACATTTGGTGTCTTTGAAAGAAACATTTGGCATCTCTAAAATGAAAGACATTTTCCCCTCTTTTTCAAACTGCAGAAATTGTTTTCTTGCTACATATACAAGTTGAATTCTGCTAGTAGGAGATTTCTTCTTCTTGGTCTATGACCAATTCCATTTAAAAGAAAGAAGGAAAAAAAGAAAGAAAGAAAGAGAGAAAGAAAGAGAAAGAAAGGAAGGAAGGAAGGAAGGAAGGAAGGAAGGAAGGAAGGAAGGAAGGAAGGAAGGAAGGAAGGAAGGAAGAACTTTTGTAAAGGGATTCCTCAGCTTTGGGGCAAGTTGTATTCCAAGAATTTCTTGGTAGGTCAATTTGGCACCCAGAGTGAATCTTCCTTAGAAATAATATGCTTAAATCACTGGGGAAAATGTATTCAGAATTCCAACATGTGGAACAGAGCTCCTCTAGGAGCATGTTCATGATACCTCTAAGGCAGCATAAACCAGTACTCACCCAGTGTAGCACCAATGCAATACCCGCAGCAGATGCTGTGGATATGCATGCATTTTTCCAGGGTAAATTCACAAAATATAAAATCTCTTCCTCAAAGACAAAACCAAAACATTTATTCAGATACCAGAAAGTCAATTCCACCATGGTAACAATTACACATTACCAATAAGGGGAACACGGCCATCTCCAAGCCTTCTCTTTATCAGGCTTCCCCATAAACAAGCTCCCTTGGGCAAAAACACTCCCTCTCTCACTCACACTAGCTGCTCTGCTCTGCTCTGCCTGCTCTCTCTCTCTCAGCTCCACTTCACACTCTCTTCCTTCTGCACCCTTCCTGCTTCACCCATCCAGAAAGCTCCTCCTTCAATCAGCTCTGTGTGACTCAGGCTGCAGTCTGGGCCAAAGCTCAAAGCAGGACACATGGGCCTATTAAGGGGCAGGGAAGATTTTTCAGATTCCCTTACCATTACACACTATTGCAAACTAATGGAAGGTCAGAGATTTCATAGACAGGAAGGCTACAACATACCTTACTTTAAAGAGGAGGAAGTTGAAGCTCAGAGGACAGAAGTTACTCACCCAAGGTCACTGAACTTCCTCCAAAAATGATTGCTGTTCGTGTAAGGATGGGAGAAGCAATTCTCAGTTCAGGCTTTGGTTGTGTCACCCACTTTTTTTCTGAGTGTCCCCGTAATTTCTTCATCTATTTCCCTTCCCAACAAATATTGCTTGAAGCAAAATTCTCTTTCCTCTACTCACTCACTTTTTAATAGAAAGGCTTCCTACTTCCTCCCCACCCATGAAATAAGAACACATTTTTGTTAAAATTTTCAGTTTTGACTTTTATTTCACTACCATCAATAATTTGAAACAAAGAGTAAGCAATGCTCCCACTAGCCATTTCCCATCTTTTAGATTAAACCCTTTAGGAAAAGACAGTTAATTAATGAATCAATTGATCTATAACCATTTATTCTATACCAGACACTGAACTAAACACTAGAGATACAAACAAAAAGACAAAAAAGTCCCTACCCTCAAGGAGCTTACATTTTAATGGGAGAGACAACCTTTACATAAAGTAGTGCACATAAGACAAGTGCAGAGTTAATAGAAGATATCCTTAGAGGAGAAAGTTAATAGATGAGGGAAGTGGAATTTGGGCTGTCTTAAAGGAGTCCTGAGATTCTAAAGGGGAAGAGTTAGAAAGGAGAGAATTCTGTTGCTGCTATATCTGTCTTTCGTTACCAAAGAAAACCATGCCATCAGAGACATGATGACATGACTTGCACTTGACTTTGTTTTGAGTGAGGGAGGGCTGTGCAGGTCACCAGCCTCACTTCTCCATCTGGATCCAGTGACCAGATACTCATCAGAATGACTGGAGATTGCCCAGGATGCTAAGGGAGACTTTGGACCCTTGAGGCCAAGGCTTATTCAGTACTCACTTAGGGTGAGGTAACGTCTATTCAGTGAGTAGGCTTGTTTAAGAAGCAATCAGGAGATGGACTTTTTAATGAGGCAAAGAAAAATAATTAAATCAGATTGGGAGGGAAGCAGCAACAGTTCCTTTTGATAATCACTCTTAAGCCAGGAGGGTCCAGAAAAGAGCTCTTAGGTGGAGCTTGGCCAGGGGTTTAATGGAGTACAGTCTATGGGTTTCAGAGGGCAGTAGGTTCAAGGTTTTGGGAAAGGAAAGGGAAAGAGAAAGGGAAAGCAAGGAAAGGCAAGAGAAGGCAAGGGAAGGCAAGGGAAGGCAAGAGGCAAGGCAAGGCAACAAAGGAAAAGAAAGGATCTAGCCAGTAAATGCCAAGTTAACTGGGCATCCTCTGGCTGTCCAAATTTAGGGGAGGGGGTGACAGACAGGAGAGGAGGAGATGAGTTACCTAGAATAAGTGACAAAATGGTGGGACTTTGTGTACTGAGAGGACAAAGATAGAGTTCACCTGCATTGCAGAGGTACTTGAGCCAGACAGTGCAATTGTTGAACATTTTGTCATAGAGAAGAACTAGGGTCGGGGATTATAGATATAGGTGAGAGACTGAGGATGCTGCATTTGACCTGGGACTGGAGGAGTGACAGTGATGTTTTTTATCCTTCTTTCTATTCCCTTGATTACCAGCAGTTCTGCCACAATAAATCTGTTTTGCTAATTAATATTTTTCAATTAAAAACTAAATTTTCATTTACATTTACGTACTACATGGGGGTGAAAAACAAAAAGAAAACACTTATAATAATTATAATAATAATAATGCATAGTCAAGTAAAACAAATTGTCAATGTACAAAAAAAGTGTCACCTTTCTGTACTCAGAATCCATCAGTTCTTTACGAGGAAATAGGTGGCGTGCTTCATTATCTGTCTTCTGGAATAATGATTGGTCTTTGTGTTATCATAGTTCTTAAGGCTTTCAAAGTTGTGTCTGTTTTCATAGTGGGTTTTTTTTGTTGTAAATAATGCTCTCCTGGTTCTGCTCACTTTATTTTGCATCAGTTCATACAATTCTTCCTGGATTTCATTGAAATATCCCTCTCATCATTTTTTTAATCACACAATAGCATTCTATGACATCAACATATGATAATTTGTTAAGTCATTCCCCAAAACTGATAATCATTCTCTTAATTTTCAGTTCTTTGCTACCGCAAAAATCGCTACTGTAAACAAATAAATTATATGCATATAGACACATATGTATACACATATACATATATGTATATACACAAACATATATGTATATGCACATATACATACACATATGTATATATTAGAGATGGCTCCTTTTCCTCTTTCTTTGATCTCCTTGGGTCATCAGCTTAGTACTGGGATCCCTGGCTCAAAGAGCACACATACTGTAGGCACTTTTACAGCATAATTCTTAATTATTTCCAGAATGACAAGACAAATTTATAGTTCCAGTAGCAAGTCACTGTCCCTACTTTATTACAGACCTATTCAACATACCTCTTTTCCTTTTGGTTTCTCCTTAACTTTAGAAGTCTCTTCTTACACTATGACATAGAGATAACATGCAGATTCTAGAAGGTAGGAAAGGTGGATCCTAGGAAGCAGCAGGATCTGCAGCAGTAACAAAAATAGCACCAATATTCTAAGCGCCCGTATGTGGAAAAGAATACAAATTCCAGCGGCCATCTGGCTATAATCCCAGTGCCCAAGTTCCTAGAGGGCCACAACAAATAAGTCAAGGGTAGAACCATAGACCTTGGAGATCATTTAGTCCACTTCTCTTCATTTAACATAAGTCAACTAAAAGCCAAAGAAGGGAAATGATTTGTCAAAGGTCACATGTATAAAAAGTGGCAAAATTATGATTTGAAACCAGTTCTGCTCACTCTGAATCTACTGTTCTACAATGTTTCTGTTTTTAAGGTGTTACCTCTACAACTGAAAAGTTTCAGAACTCCAGTAAATTGCTAACATATTACCAATATTATTCCATATAGCCAACTTGCAGGCCCAAGCAATTTGGACAGTTCTTTACAGGTTATTTTAATGAAATTTTATTAATAGTTCCATTTGAATGACCAAGAATTGGAAAAGTATTGACAATATGTAGGTGATACTAATTTTATTCACCCATACTGTGTGTGCTTTATTTATGTGCTTAGAGAATTCTAGAATCACGAAGCTGGAAAAAACCACGGAGTACATGCTTTATAGGCTCCATTAGCACAACAACCCTACAAACTATCTCTTGGCTCCATCCTGTTTGGCATTTCTAATCAAAGCGTCATTGTTCAGTTGTTTCAGTCATGTCTGACTCTTCCTGACCCCATGTGGTTTTCTTGGCAATAATATTAAAGTGGTTTGCCTTTTTTATCCTCCAGCTCATTTTACAAGATGAAAAGACTGAGTCAAACAGGGTTAAGTGACTTGCCCAGGGTCACACAGCTAATAAGTGTCTGAAGCCAGATTTGAACTCAGGAAGGGGAGTCTTTCTGACTTCAGGCCCAGCACCCTGTCCACTGCTCTCCTAGCTGCCCTAGTTATGTTCAATTTTCAGCTCCAATTTTATCTTCTAGAAGAGTCCTTTGCCAGTCCACTCCATCTAGTCCCTTCCTTCTCAGATTACCTTCCATCTTCTCTCTCTCTCTCTCTCCTCATTCTCTCCATATCTATCCACACACATACATACATACATACATACATACATACATATATATATACATACATACATGCTGTTTATAGACTGTCTTTCTTCTTTAGAATGTGAGTTCCTTGAGGCAAAGCTTTTTGTATCTGAAGTCAGGCATTTAATTAATGCCTTTTGACAGGTTGAGGGACTCTTCAATACTTATCCAATAATCTGAAATTTCACTGCCCTGGGTGCTCCCTCCACCAATGAAGACTGCAACCTTTCCATCATTTAGTAGATAATTAGCAAGTGTTGTTACGGATAAAAACAAATAACTTCATCCCCCAATCGGATCAGTTCTCCAAAGTTTATGTCTGCAAATTTAGGTGGGTGGATTCACAAATAACAGACACATTGTCTATCACAGGCTGCACTCAGTCACAAGAATTCCCTTTAAGGCTGTATTAACACCCCTTCCCTCAACCCCTTTGCTGCCCCCCCCCCAAAAAAATTAACTGAGTAAAATTTTCTAGAAGTTGAACATGATGTCTGATATCAACAGAATTTAATCTTAAAAAAATACTTTTTTTCCTTTTTGGGGGCAGGGGAAGGGTAGTAGTTACCTGAGTCTCAATTCTTACATAATGTTGGCCTATTCTAGTGTAGTTGGAGTAATTTTCAAATAAATAAATGACTTCTTTGACATTTGAATTATATCTAGTTAGAAGAGTTTTTATTCCAATTAAACTTTTGGCCATGTACCCATGCATACATGCATATGCATGTATATGTTACATATATTTATATGCATCTATGATATATAACATTACCATATGTATTTCATATATATGATGTATGTGTATACTTGTGTGTATATAGGCATACCTATATACATGTATATATGCATTTGTGCATATATGTATATACATACACATGCACATACACTTATACATACACAATACATTTATATATGTATACATACATACATACATACATACAGTCATTTGGACGTTTTGATTGAAATTCTTATTGGAGCTATTTATTCATATAAATCCATTACTGAGACAATTGGGACCTCATGTCATTTCTACTTGACCCCTCAATAGGTTTATAGGTTTGGAGATCTAAAACTACAATTATTCCTTCCACTTTGCAAGGATTAGGCCTGTGCTTCCCCCCCCCCCCCCCCACTGCATAAAACTATTTTGGCTCTCCCTGTGTATCATAGAAAAAGTCTGAATTTTTTTTTTCTTTTATAGGGTGTTTACAGCACCTTACTTTAAAAATTGGGTTAAGTATTTGGTCACAGACTATATGCAGGTCAATGTTAAGTACAAATATTATATGAAAAAGAAATTTATGTCATCTTCTGAGCTTTGAGTGTCATCTGAGGCTTCCACAAAACTCCCCCTAAGTTCCCATTTAATTTCCTATGCCCTGTGATGGAGAACATAGTGGTGTGAAAGGGACAACTGTTATTAGAAATCTCACAGGCCTGGAGTCAATGGAGGTTAAATTAATTGCCCAAGGTAGTTAGGGCCAGAGGCAGGTTTTAAACACTGGTCCTTTTACTCCAAAGCCACACTACCTTGAAAGCACTAGGTGATCTCAGTTCATTTAGCTGAGTTAATATTTAATAAGCATTTACTATTTATTGAATATTGGATTAAGCATTGGATATATATAAATGGCAAATCGAGACAGTCCCTGCTCTCTCAAGAAGCTCATGTTATAATTGGGTGTAAAAGTAAATAGAGGACAGTTCAGTTGGAGGTAGATAAAAAGACCTGCTTGTTGGGATTGGAAGCTCAAATCCGTGTGGATGGTCTCGGGCGGGTAAAAGTGGGACTTCTAAATCTTAGAGTCTTATGAGGCCCTCCATGAACAGCGGGGGTTCGAGAAGGTCAGACTGAGCTAGCTCGGCTAGCTCGGGTATTTCCGCCGCTCCCTGGGAGATACGTGATGGGTGGAGTCTCCTTGCCCTCGAGATTGTCCCAGATTGGAGCACACCTAGTTACCTAACAGCACGGTATTGAGATGCAAACTGTGCGGCTGAAGGTTAAGTAGGATTGAGGAAGCCTGAAAGTTCTCTCTTAGCAGTGTGGAGCCAAGAGGACAGTAGGCTCTGTTTCTTTTCTTTCCTCTCTCCCCTCCCCCTCTCTCCCCGCTTGTACTTCTACTTCCAATCCCTTAAGCTTGGCCTCCTTAGGAAATCTCCCCCTCTTCCTCCTAAGGAAGACCCCCCTGCACTTGTAACTAGACCCTGTAATAAAGCTCAACCCTTGTTCGACTCTGGAACGACCTTTCTCTCATACGTTTATCCGGTTTGGCCAACCGAAGACCTGGGACAGGTAAGAAAGACTCGGGTAGCCCAATACAGGCCTCTAGGCCTGGCAGTTGGCGCCCCAACAGGGATTGGGAGCGCAGATAATCCTGGGTGCTTTTGGGGTACACCCGGAAGGAGCTGTGAAAGAAGCGAGTCCCGAATCCTAGATTCGGAAGGAGAGAAAGTGGAGAGAAGCTTCCCAAACCCCTGGGAAAAGGGCGGAGATGGGGAATCTATTGCCAGTAATAAAGCCAGAGGAACAGGAGGTCTGGGCTGAGAAACTTCACAGGGAAGGCAGGGAGGCGGGGGTCACAATAGAGTTAAACGACCTCCGAGAATTTTGTAAGGAAGGGCCGGAGAGGCCAGGGCGGGATTGGAATAAGAGTGGAAGCGGAGAGAGGGGAGGGGAGGACCCAGGCAAGCAGAAAGTTAAGCGGAAAGTTAAGGAGCGTAAAGAAAAAATAGGTTCGGAGCTCCATCTAGCGGATGGGAAAGGCGAGGCAGGGGAGAATGTACCGTGTCTTCCCTCTGCGCCTCCTTATAGCACGCTCCATACTGGAGTGGATAGGACCTGCCTTAGCGGTCGCTCAGTACCCCGGCACTGGAAGCTCAAAGAAAGCCAAAGACCAGTGTGGGGAACAGGAGGGTGCCAAAATACCTTAGAGACAATGCACCCAGTAAAGTGGGAGGCAGAGGATTGCCAAGGGACCGTATGGCCGTTGGTAATTCCAGGACTTAGTTTTAACATCTGGGGCAGGGACATTATGAGCCGACTCGGGATGAAGCTATCAAATTTTTAGTAAGGGCCATTGCTGTTGTACTGGAGTCCCCACCCTTGAATTGGAAGTCAGACACCCCGATTTGGGTGGAGCAATGGTCCCTGACTCCAGAAAAACTCCAGGCATTACAACTACTGGTTAAGGAGCAATTAGCACCCTGGAATGCTCCTGTGTTTGTTATAAAGAAAAAATCCGGTCAAGTCAGGTTCCTTACAGATGTTAATCAAGCATTTGTGAGCACCTGGCAGCTGCTATACCAAAATAAACAGCCACTATGCATTCTTATCAATTTTACCTTAAAGGCGATCCTCGCTAAACAAAGAAGGGGAGATAGAGATCGCCTAATACAATCAGAGCTTGATATAGCTGTCTCAAGGAGCGCACATACTACTCCAGCTATGAGACATTTTAAGATACTAATATGGGGTCGAGGGTATGTTTGTGTCTCCACAGGAAAAGGGAATGCGTGGATTCCCATTAGAAGGATCCATAAGTGGGAACCGATGTCGGAGAGCCCGGAGACCCCGGAGAAGGATCATGCACCACCTGAGTCTGCTGCTAACAGCTTTAACCCTGCTGCCCAGAGAGGAAGCAGCACTCATCCCAACATTGCTGCCCATTCCATCTAGGCATCTTTTTCAGCGGCTGAAGGAGGACTTTGATATCACAAACCCAGGACATTGGGGGGGGAAGGGGTGACCAACTTTTCACCTGAATACCACAGGCTTGGCCATTCAGGCTTGGCCGTTGAGATCCATTTGCATGACTAAGGGGGGCGGTGATGTAAGGCGCCTACACCAGCTGCTCCTCTTAAAATATGCTTTGGGATTAGTTGATTGCACTTCCCCTGTTGTAACTCAGCCATTTAGTTTCATCTTTGTTTTATTTGATGCCTCCCTTTGTCAGTTGTGCTAGCTGCAGATTTCTGTGTGAATGAAGTCTTGTTGTAGGGTACTCATATGCTAAAGGCCTTCCTAATCCACTCAGCCTCCAGCCACTGTTTGCTCTAGAGCCAGGTGCGCTCCGCGCATAACAAAGAAGGGGATATGTTGGGATTGGAAGCTCAAATCCGTGTGGATGGTCTCGGGCGGGTAAAAGTGGGACTTCTAAATCTTAGAGTCTTATGAGGCCCTCCATGAACAGCGGGGGTTCGAGAAGGTCAGACTGAGCTAGCTCGGCTAGCTCGGGTATTTCCGCCTCTCCCCGGGAGATACGTGATGGGTGGAGTCTCCCTGCCCTCGAGATTGTCCCGGATTGGAGCACACCTAGTTACCTAACAGCACGGTATTGAGATGCAAACTGTGCGGCTGAAGGTTAAGTAGGATTGAGGAAGCCTGAAAGTTCTCTCTTAGCAGTGTGGAGCCAAGAGGACAGTAGGCTCCGTTTCTTTTCTTTCCTCTCTCCCCTCCCCCTCTCTCCCCGCTTGTACTTCTACTTCCAATCCCTTAAGCTTGGCCTCCTTAGGAAATCTCCCCCTCTTCCTCCTAAGGAAGACCCCCTTGCACTTGTAACTAGACCCTGTAATAAAGCTCAACCCTTGTTCGACTCTGGAACGACCTTTCTCTCATACGTTTATCCGGTTTGGCCAACCGAAGACCTGGGACAGGTAAGAAAGACTCGGGTAGCCCAATACAGGCCTCTAGGCCTGGCACCTGCTTTTCCTTGAGTTTCAGTGACTGAATACATGGCAAAAAGACAGAGCCAGGGACCTTCTGGAGGACAAAGCAGGAAGGTAAACAAGATCTGGTGATCCTGACAAAGCAGTTGTAAGGCCCTGTAGTCTTCCATCTTGCTGGAAGAATTATAATTGGCAACTCTGTCCAAAGGTCTTGAGGGTTGGAATGGATTGGGGTCTCTGGATTCCCTCCCATGAGGATGAGGATTTGCATGTATCTTGAAGGGGGAAAAAGAAGGGAGAATTGGCAAGAAGATTGGGAAAAAGAGATCCGCAGGGCATATGCTCCTCTGGACTCTCTGGTGCCTGATGGATTGCAGGCTGGGGCAGAGGATGGGAAATGAAAGCCTGATTTTACTGACAAATTTGTTATTTTACTTACCTCTTATAGAGAAAGAGATTTCGGAAACTGTAAAAAGTATAATTTTCTTATAGACAGGGAGTTTCACCAGATGTTCTGGTTTGCAAATGACATTGTGCTGATTGAACCAAGCCATCGATGACTACTGAAATTACTCAGGAAGTTTCATGTCTCTGACAAGTGACTGGTCTAGTAATTAGGTAAGAAAAAACAAGTCAACAAAGAATACATATTGCTCTGATTATAACTCACAGTTATATGGGCATCCAATTCACTTAGTCTGCATACCACACATTTATAGGCACACATACACACACACACACACACACACACATATATATATACATACATATAAATACATATATTACATATTTATATATATACATACAAATGTGATGTACACATATATCTAAGTGCCCCTTGTACTTATACATAAATATATGCATACATCTATATATATACACACATACATACATATATAGTCCATTCCCAACCATAGAATAAATTGTCTCCAAAAATAGGCTTCTAGAAAGTTAGAGTATGGAAAGTGACTATGGAGCCCCAGTGCTTCTGTCCTATTCCATTGCAATCCACACACCCACATTCCTGAAGTAATAAAACCTCAGATTCCTTCAGGAGGACATAGACAAGTTTAAGGCTCTTGTGTACTGCACCCCTTGGGGCAGCTAGGTGGTACAGTGGATAGATTACCAGTGCAGGCCTCAGGAGGACCTGAGTTCAAATCTCACCTCAGACACTTGACACTCATTAGCTATGTGACCTTGGGCAAGTCACTTAACCTCAGTTGCCTTATCCTGGGTCATCTCCAGTCATCCTGATGAGTATCTGGTCACTGGATTCAGATGGCTCTGGAGGAGAAGTGAGGTTGGTGACCTGCACAGACCTCCCTCACTCAAAACAAAATCATGTCTTCATTTCTCTGATGGCATGGTCTTCTTCGGCAACAAAGGACAAACACACACTGCACCCCAAAAGACACTGGAGAAATAGGAAGAAAAAAACCACACATTTTATTATGAAAAAGTCAACATTTTAAAAAAAAATTATTTTTTGGTTCAGGGAGTTCCATGGGATGTCTGAAAGTGAATTTCCCAAGTGCAATAAAATCCGCTCCTGTTCTCTTATTCTATTTTAGGTCCAACTCATCACTTTTAGGACCTGTCCAAAAATATCTATTGGGAAGCACAAGTAAACATATAAAACACATCATCAAGGACATATATGACCAGAAAAACTGGTCAGACTATTTAGAGTAAGAGAGAAAAGACAAAACATCTCCATGTTACACCGTTATACAAAAAATGTTAAAAGATGTAGAGAAAGCCAAATGTCATACTGAATAAGTCTTCCCTGATTCTTTAGAGGGCTTATGGAAAAACAAGGCTAAAAATCACATAGTCTGAGAAGGAATGGATGGGCTATTCTTTGTGGCAATGAAGGGAATTTTGACATCAATGAGATTAAGAATTGATTGACATATGCAAGAATTATCTCATGACAAGGAGCCTAATCACCAGATGATAAAAATTTTGGGACTACCAAAGCTGAGTGACTGGCACCAAGATATAGCTTGGTTGGCCTTTGCCTCAGTGAAGATAATATACACAATGGTGAAATTCACAGAGCTTTTGAAATGGATCTGATTTTTGGAATAACTTCAATGACCTGAATAGTTTTGTCATCATTTGATTTATGTTTGCCTATACACAGATGGACAAATGTTTCTGTGTCCTATTTACTTTATCTTCTTTCATTGTATACACCTATTAGCACTACACACTGTTCTATGTAGCTATCATCCACTTCTCACCTTCTATATTATGTAATGATATGCTTGGTTTAATGAAATAATATGATGGATAATTAATTCTTCAAATTGTAACAATGGGGCAGGTATTTGGCAAAATGAACAGAGTTCTGGGTCTGGCATCAGGAACACTCATCTTCTTGAATTCAAATCTGACCTCAGATAGTTACTAGCTATGTGACCCTAGGCAAGTCACTTAACCCTGTTTGTCTCAGTTTCCCCATCTGTAACATGAGGTGAAGAAAGAAATGACGAGCCATTCCAATATCTTTGCCAAGAAAACCTCAAAAACATGGGGTCACAAAGCATCAGATATGACTGAACAGCAACCTTATAACAATGGTTTTGTAAAATAGAGCCCCTGGCAATCATTGCCCAAGAATAAAGGTACATAAAAGGAATTTTCTGATCATAGATCAGCTGAGTTAGACTAAGAGAATCCAAGAAACAAGGAAGACGAGGTAAATTCAAAAGATAAAATTGTCTAAGGACCTTTTTAATTTGGTGACTAGTATTTATATCACAGAACAGCTAAAGATGGCTGCTTCAGTTAAGGACAATTTCTCAGATAAGCAAAAGAGGCTTTATAATAAACAAAAATCAGCACTTGGAAGCAGAGGACAAAACTAGTGCAATGACTAGCAGAAGACCTTTGCTTAGTGAATAAAATAGATGGCTTCTTCAAAAGTCATTGGTGATTCTATGACACATGAGGTGTGAGTTGTCCTGGAAATGTGTTCCTTACTAACGTACTTCACCATTCATGTTTCCTTTTCACCTGTGTTCTTCATATATATTCTCTCTCCCAATGGTGATGTGTGGGGTAAAGGTGGAGAGTAATCTCTGGCACAGTGTTTTACTTTTGTGTCATTTATGTTGATATGATTTTTTTAAAAAAACCATCTTCTGTCTTACACTAATGCATATTCTGACTGCCTAGTAAAAGAAATACATTGGCGGGGGCCCATGAGATATAGATTAAGTGAATGTTAACCCTTGCTAAAATGTGCATTGAACCAGAGGCATCTTTCAGGGGAATACATGTGTAAGAAAGTCCCTTGCACGCTATACTTCATATATACCAAAAGATCTTCCTTTTCTTCTGTGAAGATTCATTAGCTTAAGTAAGGGCTATTGTTTTGGAACAAGGGAAGAAAAGGGAATAAAACAGAAACTATTATCTTTACCATGCCAGAGACTCAGCCGTAAGAGTCAGACAAACAGGATGTGGTACCAATGGTGAGTTATAGTCATAAGGGAGAGTCAGGATTGAAATCCATGCCATTTGTCTAAATTTAACGTTCTTTTCCCATAGCCTTTTCAAATGAAGAGATAAATGAAAGTGTGGGATTAGTAACCCTAGTCCTAGTATTGCATAATTTAGGTATTGATTCAGTTAATAAATCATCAGAAAACTTATGAAACACATCCACAAAGCTAACACAGCCATAGAATGTAATTAAAATCAAATATATGTTCACAATAAGTTCTACTCGGCATTTGGATGCACTTTAGAAATGAATATAAAGGGAAGAAAAGGGAAAATACTAATTTCAGGACCACAAACATAAATTATTAATAGTTTCTCCCAAGGTTTCTATAAGGAAAAAATATATCAAAATTTCATAATAAATTTCATTAGAAAATATGAAGAATTTCCAAGTTGATTCATAGATGATGAGAACCAACACTAGATTGGCTAATAGTTGGGCCATATTTCACCTTCTTAAAAATGACCAAACTCAATGTCACTCCTTTCTCATGAATACTGTCCTCCTTTTTCAAGTCAACTTTAATTACCAAACATTATTTTTAAGGTCTATTTGGCTTTATCCAAGTCCTGATCCAAGAGGGCTCCAAGAGTTTGCTTCATTATTAATGGTAGCCTTTCATGACCACTTTCCAAATATAGTGTCATGATAGATATTGGTCAGAATATTACTCTCTAATCAAAATGTAGAAGCAAAACATCAAATTGAACACTAGCATCTTCTTCCCTTCACATTCTATAGATTAATAGCTGTTTAACACAAACAGTTGAAGTTAGGCTATTTACTGGCTAGCTGTCTGTTTTTAATGAATATCAGGGGTCCATTTTTTTCAGGTTAGCTTTTCTTATTGTGTTTGTATGTTGCTTTTTCAGGGTTATCTGCATAATTGCTCAAAGACCTTACTGCAAAATTAATATCCTCACTGTGAACAAGAGAACAGGGCAAAAACCAGGATGACAGAGGCTGAAATGAGGTGAAAGGCAAATCCAATTTTTCCTTGCACCATAGAAACCTCGTCAGGACCAGCTTTATCTGGTAATCCACATTTAAACTTTAACCTGTAGGGGGGCTCTTTGTGTTAGTTAATGTAAGCATAAAAGGAGCCTGAATCACTAATCAGATTAATCATATTTTGTAAGACCCAAAAGCTTCATTAAAAGGGCCTGGTATCCAAGTTACACATTTTAGGAGGGGGAAAGTTTTCTATGAAGGAAAGAGTAACAGTAAAATTCCTGCAAGTTGGAATAAAATTTGGCCAAGCAAATAAAAATACCAATTCCCACTACCCAGTCACAGCAGGCCCAGCCCTTATGCAGAATAAGCAGGTTAATTATTTCAGACTAGTTTCACATGGACAATATGAAAATACAAAATTTTTTAATTATCATAAATCTCTATTTCATTCTTTTTGATATTTCTGCCAGAGGTCTGCACTTTTCTGGTTAAACAGACTTCCTACTGCTCATTGATTACATGTGGATAATGTCTATCACCCACTTTAGGAAGTTAATTAGTTGTACAATTAAGGAAAAGAATTGGGGAGGGGGGGCAAATACCTCCCGATGATAATCAAAAGAGTTTTAAGGTAGTGATTGGGAGGTGTTAGCATTTTCCATCAATTCTAGAGAAACTGTCTCTAAACCTTTTGTTTGTCTGTATGCATGTATTTGTGTACAAAAGCAGGGAGGCAGAATACTAGAGAAAAGCTTTCTTGATAATCAAAGCATGACTATCTGGAACCATTGTTTCACAAGAGTCCTACATTGTGAATTGAGAATGTAAAACCTTTGAAATGTGCAAATGGGTTTTGGGACTTGAAGTATATGGAAGACCAAGTCATAGAGAAACTCCCTTTTGAAAACTGACCCCTTGGACTTTGAATCAAGCAAAATTTTCCAGCATTTGTTTTGGTACAGTGATGTCTTTCTAACAAAACTGTTCCAACAGCAATCAGAGAAAGAGCAGGCAGGGAAATCACTATCAAAAATTAACTCATGCTAACTCACAAGAAGTGTGCCATGTGATTCTCCTCTAACTGGGAGGAGGAAAGAATTATTTGATTTTTTTTTCTTATTGAAGCTCAGTAACGATCACCCTTCTCAAATACTAGTTCAGAAGATTACACACCTTCATCTACCCTATCCCTTGATCTGTTTTTGCCCACACAGACACTACTCATCAAAATACATTTAAGACTTCATATCCAGGTCAGGCTAAGTTGATATGTCAGAAAAATCTCCTTTATCTGCATTCTGCCCACACACAGGGTGGATATTCTTGAATTTTTAAGTATCAAATTACGTGGCACAGAAACAAAGCCCATAAACCAGCCTCCAGCTTCTAATGTGAGAAATAACAATCACTAGATAAGCTGTTATTAAGAGAGACTTAAGTTCTTCAGTGTCATATCCACAAAACTGTCAGTCAATGCAACAAGAGCCCAATTCAAGGGTTTCCAGATTTATAGACAAGCTCAGGAAGTGAAAGGGGGGCCATTCTTGAGTTCATTCATGAATAAGAAAAGTTTGACTCTAAAACCATCTCTTAGCATATTTCCATGGGGCCTATCACCATGACATCCAGGCACCACATACAGCTGCCATACATGACAAAACAATGCACAATTACGCTTCATTGCAGGGATCTGCATTTTGGTGGGCCTGAATTGTTTTCTCCCTTTTAAATCTCCAAATATTTATGGATGGTAACTCTTAGTATGAGGGGAAAAAATGCATATTACCAGTTCCCTTTTAAATAAACTAAACTCACTGTATCTAGAATTTTGACATATTTTACATGTATCCACTTAATAGTCAATCTCAATTTTAAAGTATCTGACTTAGAATATAGAATTCATCTGATCTCCAGTATAATGCATCCACTATCCTTATTTTTGGTGATAACGGAGGATAATGGCAATGCTGTGGTTCTGCAAGAATTTTTATTTTTTCCACGGTTTCAACCCATTGTTGTGTTACATTGGGAGCTACACATATCCTGCTATCTGAAACAAGCAATTTCATGTCCCTGAAATGGTGCTGCAAAACACAGCCTCACACAAGCCAGGATTTATGCCATTTTCATCACAGGGTCTGGTCTCCCCAACACAAATTAATGAGGGGTGTTTGCAATTTTCTAGGGAATTCAGATCACGTATATACAATTTGAACAATGCACTGAAATCCCTCCACTTGTATTCCTATTTAAGTACTTCTGCCTGGACTAAGTTTTCTTTTCCTTTTTCTTCTTGAATGAATTATGACAATTTATACCCTGCTGAAGGATGTCAACTTATTGATAGAAATGAGAGAGAAGGGAAAGTAAGCTCATAGGGGAGCGTACTCCCAAAACTTAGCAATGTACAATTCATTTAATGGGCTTTAAATGAATCAGAATCATATAGTTATGGTCCCCATTTCTGGTCATTCTTGATATAATGTCTAGGTCCTTCAATTAGTCAAGTAGTTTAGAAGAGTGATTTTTAAGGGTAGGGGCCCTTAGAGGAGAAGGGAAAAAGCTTTACAACTATAAAAACCTTACATGGCTGCTTCCAAGGAAAAATTCCCCCTTGGAAAAGAGAGCAGCTGGAGAGACATCTGTGGGCTGAGCAGAGAGCCCTAACAGAACAATTGTTCATACATCTGTGGAAATAAAATAAGTGATGGATAAAATGTAAATTAAGAGTGAACATTTTGAAGATACTATTTTAAAATGTATAAGACAACATAAAACTGATGTGCATAAAAATATCCTGGCTACTTTATTATTGGCAGTATGGTAGAATTATCATGTTATTTTCTATCTGATGGAAGAACAAGCTACATACTATATTAAGAAAGTTCAGCTGGGTGTGCAAAGCTATGTATTTGTTCATGCCTTACTTGTATGTTCTTTCCCCCTCCCACTTTTTGAATCTAATAAAAATTTGCCTTTTTCCAACAGGAAACACCAATATTTGCACTGGTGTGCTCTGTAGGGAGGCAAAGCACCATAGGGTCCTGCACACAACATGTGTTTGCTGCCTGGTCTGTAGCCACTGCAGTAACCTGAAATATATTTTATACAAGCAGAATACTGTATTATGTAATGCAAACCATGCTAAACAATATAAAATCAAATAGAATGGCCCAGAAGATCAGATTTAAATGCCTTAGAGATATTTTTTTTTCTCCAAATTTGCCCAAATAACTTAAATCTTTAAGAGATTGATAGTCAATTATATTGTAAATTCTTTCTATCCAAGAGATAGTACTCAAGTATTATGCTGCCTGGTAGTCCTTCAGCAGCATAGTGCTAGGCACAAAAGAAATTTGATGAATTTCACTTAATACAACAAATACATTTTAAATTCCTAATATGTGTGTGGAAGAATATACTATGTGCCAGGAAAATTTTGAAAAAATAGATACATTTTCCCAGTTCATGGAATTTAAAGTTTAGAAAGGAGATGAGACAAATATACAACCATTTAATCAATAATCATTTATTAATTGCCCACTATGTGCCAAGAACTATGCTAGGAGTTGAAAAGATAATAACAAAACAAACAAAGAAAAAATAAAAGTCTTTGCCTTCAAGAAGCCTGCATTATATCAGGGGAAACAACCTTAAAAAAAAGAATGTATACAATATACATAAATTAAGAGAAAATAAACTTCAGTGAGGAGAGTCACTAATAGGTAGAGGAATCTGGAAAGGCTTTATGTTGAGCTCTGAAACAAACAAGGGAGACCCAATATGGCAGAGTAGAGAAAGCACTCAGTTGAATTCTCCCAACTTTGACCTCCAAACCACTTTAAAATTATAGCTCAAATCTAATTTTGCTGTGGGAGAACCACTGAAAGGTCAGAGTGAGTCTTTCCTTTGGCCTAAGGCAACTTAGGAAGTCAGGAAGAAAGATCTGTGACATAGGGATGGAGGCTGGCCTCAGCCCACGTGGATGAAACACCTTGGAACAATCATGTCATGGTGATAGAGACAGTGGTAGCTTCAGAAGATCTCAAGCCAGAGATGGTAAGGAGACCTGTCATCTGATCAGAAAAAAAAAATAATAATAGAGGACTCCTGTGCTAGCACTGGATACAGGATGAGAAGCTGTTCGGTAACTAAATTGCCTATACCTACTTCTGGATCATTGTTCAAGGGTAGAGAAGAGTACTTTTAATCAAGAAAGAGAGGAAATCCAGAGAGAAGGTATCCCTTGTAGTCACAAGGGATCAGGGACTTTGAGGAAAAGTATCCCTTTGAGTCCCAAAGGATCAGAGACCATGAGAAACAGTATCAAACAAAGAAAGAAAATAATGAAAAGGTAATTAATAGCTTGGTAAGACAGACAAAAAATACTGAAGAAAATAGCATCTTAAAAAAGCAGAATTTGGCAAATGGAATCTGATGACTCCATGAGACATCAAGAAACAATAAAATAAAGTCAAAAGAATGAAAAAGAAATAGAAGATAATGTGAAGATATCTCATTGAAAAAACAACTAAGCTAGAAAATAAATTGAAGAAAGATAATTTAAGAATTAGTAGAATACTTGAAGACCACAATCAAAGAAAGAGCTTAGACATCATATTTCAAGAAATTATCAAGTAAAACTGCCTATTCTAGAAACAAAGAGTAAAATAGAAATTTAAAGAATTCAGCAATCACCACTTGAAAGAGATCCCAAAACGAAAACTCCCAAGAATATTAAAGTCAAATCCCAGAACTCCCTGGTCAAAGAGAAAATCCTTCAAGCAACAGAAAGAAACCATTTAAATAACATAATGCTGCATTCAGAATCACATAGGATTGAGCAGCCAGCACATTAAAATAGTGAGGGGCTGGGAAAAGGCCAAAGAATTGGAATTACAATCAAAAATAAGTTATCCAGCAAAAAGGAGTATAATTCTTCAAGGGAAAATAATATATTTAATGAAATAGAGGACTTTCAAGAATTCCTAGTGAAAAGATCAGAACTAAATAGAAAAACTGACATTCAAACATAAGACTCAAAAGAAGCCTAAAAAGGTAAGCATGAAAGAGAAATAATAAGGAACTCAATGAGGCTGAACTGTTTACCTTTCTATATGGGAAGGTGATACTTGTAACTTCTAATATCTTTATCATAATTAGAGCATTTAGAAAGATTCCATTTAGAAAGATGGCGTGAGAGTGAGACAATCATGTTGGGATGATGTAAAAAAAATGGATATGTGAGAAAGAAGAATGGGATGAGAGAAGAGGAAGAGAGAGGGATAATAAGAGAAATTATTTCACATAAAAGAAATGATTAAGGAAGAGCTGTTATAATAGAGGAGAAAATAGTAGGAAGTGGCAGATAATGTTTGAATCTCACATCTATACTGGTACAAAGACAGAACACACACACACACACACACACTCACACACACACACACACGGAATTGGTAAATGAAATCTGTCTTACCAAATAGGGAAATAGAAGGTGTGGGGGACAAGAGAAGAGGGGGAGCTTATAAAAGAAAGGAAATATAAAGGAATGCAGTGACCAAAAGGAAAAAAAGAAATTAGAGGAAGAAGAGAATAAAAGAGAGAAGGATAAGTAGAAGTAGGATGGGTGGAAATGAAGAGTTACTAATCAAAATTATGAATGTGAATGATATGAACTCACCCATAAAATGGAAGAATGTAGCTGAATAGATTAGAATCAAGAAACCAACAATAAGCTGTTTATAAAAAACATGAAGAAATACACACAAAGTTAAAATCAGTACATGGAACAAAATCTATTATGTTTCAGCTGACATAAAAAAGGCAGGGGTAGCAATCATAAGCTTAGACAAAGCAAAACCAAAAATAGACCTAAATAAGAGACATAAATGAAATAACTACCTCTTGATAAAAGTCACCACAGACAATGGAATAATATCAATATTACACATATGTGCATCAAATGCATAGCATCTAAATTCTCAAAGGAAAATTAAAAGAATTACAGGAGAAAACAGTAAAACTATACATGTTAGTAACTCAACTTTCCCCTCTAAGAGCTAGATTAATCTAACCATTAAAATAAATTTTAAAAAAGTCAAGAGATGAATGCAATATAATTAGATATGATAGATAACTGGAGAAAATTGAATGGGAACAGATATCAGTATACCTTTTTATTAGCTATACCTGGCATCTTCATGAAAATTGACCATGTATTATGGCATGCAAATCTCAGAACAAAGTGCAGAAAAGCAGAAAACAGAACCTCATTAAGACCATATTTAAATAAAATTGTATTTAATGGTCCATTAAAGGATAAATCAAAAATTAATTAAAAACCAAATAATCTAATGCTAAAATGAGTCATTCTTTGACTCATTTTTTTAGGATTAGATTATTTAGTTCTCAATTACTTTTTGATTTATGGATGGAAATTATGGAAATAATAGTTGCATTAAAAGGAATCACAACAATAAAATGATATTCCAAAAATTTTGTGATGCAACCAAAGCAATATTTGGGGTGAAATTTATATTTCTAAACACATACATCAATAAAAGAGAGAAACAGCAAATCAATGTACTGGACAGGGAACTAAAAAAAAAAAAAAAAAAACTAGAGAAAAAACAAATTAAAAAAATCTCCAATTAAACACCAAAATGGAAATTGCAAATGTTAAAGAAGAGATTAATTATGAAAGTTTTAAAAAAAAATCATTAAACTAATAAATAAAATGAGGGACTGGTTTTATGAAAATACTTAATGGAAAGACAAATAATTGGTTAATTTGATTAAAAAAGAAAGAAAAAATCAAATTACCATTATAAAAAATGAAAAGGGTGAATGCATCATCAATGAAGATAAATGAAGTAGTTATTAGGAGTTATCTTGCCCAATTATTTGGCAATAAATCTGACAGTCTAAGTGAAATATGTGAATACTTGTAAAATATAAACTGTCCAGATTAATGGAAAAGGATTTAGGATATTTGAGTAACCTTATCTTTTAGAAAAAGAAATCGAACAAGTCATAAATGCACTCCCTAAGGAAAAAAAAAACAGAACTAGACATATTCACAAGTGAATTGTACCAAACATTTAAGTAACAGTTAATTCCAATACAATATAAACTGTTTGAAAAAATAAGCAAAGAAGGTGTCCTACCAGATTTATTTTATGACACAAATGTGACTTGGATACCTATGCCAGAGAGAACAAAAAATAGACAAAGAGAACGATATTTTTAGTTAGTTTTAGCCAGTTGTATCAATTAATATTGCTAGCAAAGAGAGTATAGCAATCTCACACTAAGATCGTATACAATAACTAGGTGAGATTTATATCAGAAATGCAAGATTCCTTCAGTATTAGGAAAACTATCAGTATAACTGGCTATATTAATAAAAAAACAATAAAAAATTTATGATTATATCAATAGGTGCAGAAAAAGTCTTTGACAAATCACAAGACACATTCTTAAAATTAAACAAAAAAAAAAAAACTCAATAGAAAGCAAAGGAATCAATAGAGCCTTTCTTGAATGAGAAGTAATATCTACCTAAAACCAATAGCAAGAATTATCAGTAGTGTAGATTAACTTGAAGAGTTCTCAAGAAAAGCAATTATGAAGCAAGAATGTCCAAAATAACCATTATTATCCAATATTATACATGAAATGCTAGCATTAATAACAAAGCAAGAAAAAGAAAGAAAAAAACAGTGAGAAAACAGAATTATGACTCTTTGTAAATGATATGATGGTATAATTAAAGAACCCTAGAAAATCAACTAAAAAACTAGCTGCAAAAATGAATACTTTCAGCAAACTTGTAAGATATGAAATAAAAAAACTGTCACCATTCCTTCATCCTACCAAAAATATCCAGCAGCAAGAGATAGAAAAAGAAATTCCATTACCTAGAGACAATATAAAATACTTGGAAGTCTACCTTCCAAGACAAAACTAGGAACTATATGACCCAAATACAGAATTTTCTTCCCACAAATAAAGTCAGATCTAAAAAAAGATATTAATTATTTGTAACAGAATAAAAATGACAATTTTAACTACATTAATTTACTTATTAAGTGCCATACCCATCAACTACCAAAGAATTATTTTATAGAGCTGTAAAAAGTAATAAAATTCATCTGGAAGAGCAAAAGATCAAGAATATCAAGAGGGACATTTTTTTAACGTGAAGAAAGGTGTCCTAGCAGTTCTAGATTCCAAAGTATTTACAAAATGATAATCATTAAAATGATCTGGTACTAGCTAAGAAATAAAGTGGTAGAATAGATTAGGTACACAATGCACAGATATAAAGGACCATAGTAATGTAGTGTTTGAAAATTCAAAGATCCAAGTTTTGGGGGTAAGAACTCAATATTTGACAAAAATTTCTGGGAAAACTAGAAAGCAATTTGACAGAAAGGAAAATGACAAATGCTGAAGTGGGTGTGAAAAAGTTGAGATATTTATGCACTGTTCATGGAGTTGTAAACTAGTCTAAGTAACTACGGAGAACTATACCCAAAGAGCAATAAAACTGCGCATACCCTTTGATCCAGCAATAGCACTAGTAGGTCTGTATGTCAAAGAGATTGTTCAGGATCACAGATTACAATTGGAAGGGATCTCAGGGGTCATCTACTTCAAGTCCTTTAATTAACAGATGAAGAAAAATGGAGGCTTAGAAAAATTATGTGATTTGACCAATTTCACAAATGTATCAGAGCTTGAATGCAAAATAAAGTCCTTTGATTCCCAACTAGCCCTCTTCCCAGTGCACCATGCCAGCTGTACAGGGAGAAAGGAGCAGAATAGAATTCAATCTCATCTTATATTTCCAAGTCCAGCATATAGGCCATCCACTAAAATGTAATGAATCCAAAGCATCTATTGGGATCCCAAAGAATCTAGAATTTCATTGATTTGACACTTTCTTCGATTTGATATAGATTGCATTCCATTCATTTCTGCCTCATTCAATAATACTCTTGTCCATGTTTTTCCCAAAGTTCAACATAGGAAGTCCAGTCAAGATATTGGAGACATTTCTTTCTTTTCCCAATACTGGAAGTGGAGCACTCTGGTTGTCCACCTTTATCCCACACTTGACATATGACCACTATGTTTTCTCTTTGTAACATAATTCCTGAATGACATCTTTTACTCCTGCCTTAAGAGTTACTCTTTGCTTATGTATTTAAACCTTCCTTTACTTAACATGCCCTTGTAAAGTACCTTCTCTGTGATTCCACTTTTTTTTTCTTCAGAGAATGGCATTCCATGTTTCATTACCATATAGAAATACCAGCAAAATGTTTGGATTGGCAGTGGAAGAAAATGGCTTTTTTCTTTCAGGGGAACCTCAGAGTCAGTAAGAATAACTTGCAATGTCCTGAAAGGTATTCACCCTTTCCCCTTTTTCCTATTCAATTATAGGTCCAACTAATTTTTCATATGTACTGGTTGTCTCAGACATGCATACAAGCTTTATAAGTGTATATCCAAGTGAACACTGAAATCTGGACAACAGTCATTCTCATCTGTTTGATTTTTCCTATGTGATTGGACAGATCAGGTTTTTTGAGTGATTACAGAAAATTTCCAGCAAGTCCTGCAATGTTCTCAGGCTTGATGTAATCAACAGAATGTCATTTACCAACAAGGGCACCTGGAGGACTTTTCCATTAACAAGGAATTGTTCTTTGATCTGGATTCACTTGTATCACCTCCTTCATGGTGGCAAGTACTTTTGGTGAGCATGCTATCTTATTATGACAATTTTTTTTTATTAAATTTTCTTTCAATTGTCTAGCATTTATTTTTTTTCTCTATCCCACCTTCCTTTCCTCCAAGTTGGAAAAAAAAAGAAAAATTCTTGCAACAAAGAAATATAGTCAAGTAAAACAAATCCCTATGTTTATCATGCTCAAATATGACTCATTTTGAATATTAGTCTATTTTGATTAGTTTATTACCTCTCTGTTTGGAGATATTTAGCATTAATCTTCATCATTCATCTGGAATTATGGTTAATTGGACAGAAGCATTAGGCCTTTTAAATTATTCATTTTTACAAGATTGATGTCACAATATAAATTGTTCTCCTGGGTTCTCTTCACAACTCTTACTCACTATGTATATATCTTCTTGGTTTTCTTTGAAACCTTCTCTTTCTTCAGTTTACAATCCAACATTATTTCATTAGATTCTGTATGATAATTTGTTTAGTCATGTTTAACAAATCATGTTAACCCAGTTAATTTCTAATCCTTGCTACCACAAAAACAGTTGCTGTACATATTGCTTTAATAAAGTATAGGACCCTGTTCTCTTTCTTTTTGTCCTTGGGTTAGAGGCTTCGTAGTAGTATTGCTATGGAAATAAAAGCAGTTTACTAACTATTTGATCTGTTCCAAATTGCTTAGAAGAGTGGCCATACTAACTCACAGCTTCAACAATAGCTCATCAACGTATCTTTCTGCAGTAGACCATTCAATATTTTTCTTTTTACGTCAACTTTGCCAATCTAATGGCTTGGAGATGCAACCTCGAAGTTTCCTTATTGTGCATTTATTTTGGTAACATTTTATTTTTCCCCCAATTACATGTAAAAATAATTATTAACACTTTAAAAAAATTACATTCCAAATTCCCTCCCCTCCCTCTCCCTGAGATGGTAAGTAATCTGATATAGGTTACACATGTTCATTAAGGTAAAAACATATTTCTATATTAGTCATTTTGTGTAAGAGGAATAGAACTGAAAAAGAAAGAAAAACTGAAGGAAAGATAAAGGAAGGAGGGAAAGAAGAAAGGAAGGAAGAAGGAAGGAAGGAAGGAAAGAAGGTAAGAAGGAAGGATGGGAGGGAGGAAGGAAAGGAAAGAAGGAATGAAAGAAGGAAGGAAGGAAAGAAAGAAAAAAAGAAAAGAAGGAAGGAAAGAAAGAAAGAAGGAAAGAAAGATGCCTTGGTTTGTATTCAGAGTCCATAAGTTCTTTTTCAGGAGGCAGATAGCATTTTTTACCATGAATCCTTTGGGATTGTCTTGGATCATTCAGTGTTTTACTGAAAATAGCTAGGTCATTCACAGTTGTTCATTATACAATATTGCTATTACTGTGTACAATGTTCTCTTGCTTCTACTCACTTCACTCTGCATCAATTCTTTCCAAATTTTTCTGGAATCATCTTCTTCATTATTTCTAATAGCACTTATTGTGGATTTATAGTAGTAATTGAGCATGTTTTTAATATTTCTATAGATAATTTGTTCCCTTGAGAAATGCTTGTTTATATTTTCTGCCTATCCTTCAGGGAATAGCTCTTATTCTTACACAATCAAATCAGTTCCTATATATCTTGAAAATGATATTTTTATCAGAGAATCTTGCTACAAAGCCTCCCCCCAGTTATTGTTTCTCATCCAATCTTAATAAAATTTCTCCATTTTAGATATTTTTCTACATCCTATTTTTCCCATCTCTTTGTTCTTTATCACCTCTTTACACAGGAAAAAAAAAGGGAAACAGTATTGTGATCAGTATCAACGCCCTCCTTTTGATGGAACATGGTTTGGCAGCACTGTTCCTTTTTTCTTCTCTACACCTAGATCTCAATCTCATGGTCTTGTGATTGATCTTGCTTTGTAAACCTCTCTTCATGATGTCCTCTCTAAAAAAATTGTATTTTGCTTCTTTAATCTGTCCCTAGATTTAGTCTTCCTATTACTCCTTCCTTTTCTTTCTGTTTCCCCTTCTTTTCTTCTTGAATGAATATATTTCCTTTTTGAAATGTATTTATTTATTTTTAGTTTTCAACATTCACTTCCACAAAATTTTGAGCTCCAAATTTTCTCCCCATCTCTCCCCCATTTAACCCAAAGATGGTGTGTAATTTGATATAGACTTGTCATATACAGAATGGATGTATTTCTAAACCAAACTCTTACATCTGCATATTTGACTATTCTTTGAGTATTTTAGATGAACATGAGGCTCAAGTGACACTCTCTTGCTCACTCTTTCCTTCATTGTATAGAGTTCTACTTGTGTCCCTGATGATGTGAGATAACTGCCCCTTGATTTGTCCTCTTTTCATAAATAATGTAACCCTTCCTTCCTCTTCCTTTCCTTTCTCCTTTTAGGATAATAAAACATAACAAAAATATCCCTTAGGCCCTTTGACTTTACTTGATTCCCTCTAAGACCTCTGGTAACATTACGGTTCTTAAGAGATGCTTACAATAGCCTTTTCACCAATTAGAATTCAAATAGTTCTTATACAGATATTTCTGACTGCTCCTATACTTCTGTATAGGTTTCTCTTAACCCCCCTCTTGGTATGTCAAAATTTCTATTACACTCCAGTGTGTTTTTTTTTAATCCAGGATTTGTTAGAAGTCCTTTTTTATGTTAAAGTCCTTATTATGTTAAAAATCTATTTTATTCCTCTATAAGATAATACTCGATTTTTCTGGGTAAATAATTTTTGGTTGTGGGCCCATATCTTTTCCCAAAATAGGATGTCCCTGAATGACTCGAAGAAAAATAAGTATAATAAAAGCAGAATGTATGACCTGAACAGAAGAAACAACTGGCAAATAGAAAAACTTGAAGTCACAGTGGTAAAATCTCTCCAAGGAACAAAAGACAGAACAACTGATTGTGAATACAAATACACAGAAGTAAAGGACAATCTGGAAGAAGAAAAGCAAAATGCAACATTAAAAGAACACATTTTCTACAGAAGAAAAAAAAATTTCAATCTCAAAGGCAGGATGCATAGAGACAGTTTGAATATTGAAGACATTCTAGAAGCACAGTTCAAGCTCCAAATGTAAACACCATCATGTAAGAATGAATAGGACAAAACTGCCCCTCCCATCTGATCACAGAAAACAAAATACCAATTTAATGAATCTGCATATCTCTTGGGGAGGACATGAGGGGAAAGGTGGAATACTCTACAAACACTAAGACACAGTGGTTAAATTGAACAATTTCAATGACAAACAATATATTCTGCAAATGACTAGGAGGAAGATTTCCAAATATGAATTGAAGGTAATTTGAATAACATGATACTATTTTACACCCATGAAAAACCGCAGGAGCATTTTTTTTAACATAGCTATAGATAGTCTGCATTTCTTCCCTTGAAAATTACCTATTTATATCCTTAGACTATTTATCAACTAGGGAATCACTCTTATTCTTATAAATTTACATGTTTTTTTAATATCTCAAAAATGAAACCTTCATCAGAGAAACATGGTGTGAAGGATTTTTTTTCCTCCAGTTAATTCTATCTCTTTTTGTCTAAGGTTTATTGATGTTTTTCTTCCAAGGGTTTTTAATTGCATGCAAATCAAAGTATTCAATTTTTCTTCTGTGTTCTTTTTTATCCTTGGCTTGATCACAAATATTTTCTCCATTCTTAGAATCAATGAGTAACCTTTTATTAATCACCTATAAGTAGAGAAATTAAGTTTAAACTATTTTGTTTCCACGTAATACTCATAAAATTGGCAAATATGAAGACAAAATAAAATGAGAAGTGTTGGAGCGACTGTGGCAAAAGAGTCACATTGGTGCACTGTTGTCAGTGGATCCAATTATTCTGAAAAACAAGGAAAGAAATATGGATTTATCAAGTGCCTACTCTATGCCAGGCACTTTACAAACATAATTTCATTTGATCCCCACAACACCCCAGGAGTTAGGCGTTTATTGTCTCCTCATTTTACAGTTGAGAAAATTAAGGAAGTCAGAGGTTAAGTGACATGCCATTGCTTATATAGCTAGTAAATATTTGAGTACAGATGTAAATTCAGGTCTTTCTGACTTCAAGCCCAGTATTTTAACCGTTGTAACATCTAAGATGCCTCCAAGAAAAGAGGGGGGAAAATAATCTAAGCAGATTATTTGCTTTGTAAATACAGTAGACAACAGAAACAGAAGAAAGTTAAACCTTTATAGCAGCTATAGAAGATATAAGTAACAAAATCAGTTATCCTTACCCTCTTTCCTCTACCACCTCTCCCCAAAAAGATAAAAACTAGAAAAGAAAGACTCTTATTGGAGCAAAAGGAAAAGAGCTCCCCTTCTGTGTGTGTGTGTGTGTGTGTGTGTGTGTGTGTGTGTGTGTGTGTAAACACCCTCCATTATAGTGGAAATCTCTATTATCAATCCATAAAGATCATCTATAAAGTGCTTAAGGTGAGTCAGCCATTGTATCCATTTCTGACTAAAAATAAAACACTTTATTATATAAACAGAACTTAGTCAAATATGTCCTAAAACAAACAGCAAAGCTATGTAACATGGCTATAAGGTAACTCTCTACCAATGCTCTTGCACTGAAGGGGGTTTACTATATTTGTTCAAAGTTTTCATTTTGTTTTAAAGTCTGACCTTTGTTATCTTTTATTTCACAATATTGTAGCCATCTCTCTTTTTACTAATTCACAACCATTCATTGCACACTTTGCATTCATAGCATTAAACATATCTGATAATAAGGTCAACCACAAAGTGGTATCTCGAAATAAGTATTTTTTTTTTGTAAGAAGGCTCAGTGTACTCCAATAAGAAGGTTAAAAATAATTTTGTTTGAATGGAATGCAAATTTGCTCTTTTCTCAGATTGTGAGGTTGATAACTGCCGTAGCTTCATCCAAGCCTATGTAATTCAAATTTGACACATTCAGTTCAAGATTGCTTTTTTTCCTAGGCTTAAAATAAATTTGGACATAGAACTATATTAGCTCACAACACTTATCCTACCTCCTTTTTTTCCCCAACTTTCCTTACCTTTACCACCTAATCTGTTTGCCCATAACTTTTTCCTATTTCACCATTTAGTTTTTGTTTTCTATGTCCCTTCACCTTCTTAGCATCTTTATTTTCTTCCTTCTGTAGTTCCAGATCTTTCTGTCTCATGCCTCTCCCCTACCCCCTTTCCCACTGGTAGGCTAGGATCCCAGGAGACAGGTATTACCTCTCTGCTTCAATATTCTAGTGCTAGCTCTGAGGAAATTGGCAAGGGATGTTTCTTCTAATTTTTTGATGTGACGGCTTATAAGCATCCACTTGCATGATTCTTACTCCTCCCAATTATCAATTGTTATCAATAGTTAGCCATATTGAATTAGTTTTTACAAAAGCATTCACTGTAGTGGCTGTATCAGTGGTACACTCTTCCACAAATTTATTGAGATTACAGGGGAGAGTGGGTTCAGGCTAACAGAACACAGCTGGCAAAGAGGTAACTCATATCTTCTCATTGACACAAGTCCTTTTTTCCTCTCTGTTAGGTCCTCATGAGCTTCTCATTAAGCGTTGTGTAGTTTTTGTTGTTGCCGCTGCTGCTGCTGCTGTAGACTTTTGAATCAATTGTCTCTCATCACATCCACTCTGGCCTTGTCTCCCAATGCAACGTTGCCACCAGCTGTTCCAGAAATGCTGATATCAACTCCAAAATCCTCCACATACTTTGAAGCTCACAAGGTCCTAATCCAGCCAATTCTGGGGGCAAGTTGGGGGAAGGGATCAAGACCTAAATCACAGATGAGACTGGGGCTGATTTCAGGACCGGGCCAAGGAACTTCACCCCCCCCACCCCCACCTTTACCCCAAACAATTCCTTCTTAAGGTCTTCATTGGAAGACTTTCACCCTAAGCTTCCAGATGTACAAATCACTAACTCAGAGCAAACTTTCTGGTTATATACAAGTTTCGTAGGGTATGACTGAGATGATCAAACAATCTGAAATAACTTCCCATGTGGTTTCATTTTGTTTAATCTAATGGCCTTCAAGTATTTTTAAATTGATCAAAGACTTTTCACATAGTTTAAAGCCTTTCAGCTATTGATGTGTATATTCTAGTTCACACCCCTGATCCAAGGATTGACTATTCTTTCCTCAGAGAGTATATCAGCAAGGACCCCAGCAGACACAGGAGGGCTTGCTGTACAGGTTCTTAGACCTGATTTTCTAAAACGAAAGCAACTTTTGAGCGGTCAACAATTACTTTAATCAAATACATATATTATTCAGTTAATTCGGGGGGAAAAATCAGCATCCTGAACTTGAGAGAAAATACAGAGAAACAAAGATCAACCAACAGACAGGGCTTCCAGTTGTCTGACCATACGTACATAGTTACCAGAGACAGAAGTAGCAAGGTTCAGGTTTTCAAAGTCAGGGGGTTGCTTAGCAGATACCCAGAGTCTCATCTGGCCAAACAAGCACTTTCAATGAGTAAGCCCCAAAGCAAAAACCTCACCTGAGAGTATTTATGTAATTTTCATAGCCAAAGGTCCTCACAACCCCTGAGAACCCGTGCATCATTACATATTAATAAAAGGTATGGGCATCCCCCTAATCAAGTTTCCTTTACTGGGTAGGCCCATCAATGGGTTAGGAAGACATTTAACTCTCTAATTAACATTACAGAAGGGTGCCAGGGCAGAGTATCTTAGTATTAAAGTAGGTTGTGGCAAATGATTTGTTTGGCTCAAATGAGCACTACCCTCATACCTCCAGACTATTCACTCCCCCTCCTTTTTCTTTTCCATACATTTACTCCCTACACCATATACCTGTGCTACTGGACTTATTCTCTGTGGCATTTTTCAACTTGGAATCATAGGAAATAGTTAGGGAAGGAAACTTAAATAGCTAATTCAACCTCCTTCTTTTAAAGATAAAGAAATTAAGGTGCAAGAGGTGGATTGCCAAAAATGATTCCCTATTCTTGAACCTCATCCTTCTTCACCTTTCTATAATATTTAACCCTGCTTCTCCTCCTGCACATTGCCTCTCCTCTGGGTTTTCCTGACACAATTCTCTCCTAGTCTTCCTCCTGCTTATCTGACTGCTGATATCAGTTGCCTTTGCTATCTTTTCATCTGTGTCATGTCCCCTTACTGTGGCTATGGGTGGGGGGAAGTTCCTGTCTAGGAATTCTCTTAACTTATCTCTCTATATTCTTTTCTTGAGGACCTCCTCAGCTTCAATGGATTTAATTACTATCTCTATACTTGTGATTCACTCATATCAAGCCCCACCTCTCTCTCCTGAGCTTCAATCCCACAAAAGCAACTACTTATTAGGTATTTGTAGTAGACATTTCAAATACCAGGGACATCTTCAACTCAACATGTCCAAAACAGAACTCAAAATTACATTTCCCAAACCTATTCCTCTTTTAAAATTTTCCATCTCAAGGGTAGGTACCACCATTTTTCCAGTTTCCAATTTTTCAACCTTAGAATTATACTTAGACTTCATACATTCTACTTAAGACTTTTTACTCTTTCATCCCTCACAGCTAATCAGTTGCCACATTTTTTGCTTCTGCCTTCACAATATTCAACTCTTCTCTATTGACTAGCCCCTCTATTAGTTAAAGCACTCTTTACCTCCTAACTGGACTTTCAATGGCCTCTTGATTCATCTTTTTGCCCCAGTGTCCTCTGCTAATTGGTGAATTTATCCCCAGACTTCCAATTCAAGAAGTGCCCATTTAGCCCAAGATTCCCTGTAATACTTTTTTCAACTTGTCTCCACCAAGATGGTTATGCCCACATCCCATTTAAACCTTCCTTTTATTTCTTGTCTTTTCTCACCATTCCCACTATTGGAATGGGAGCTTCTTGAGAATAGGGGCTGGCTTTCTTTTTGCCTGAATTTTTATTCCCAACATTAGTAATGTATCTAGCCTATAGTAAGTACTTAATAAATGATTATATCTGTCTATTTACTGTAATCAACAACCAAAATGAATTTTTTAAAGTGTGGATCTAACAATGAAACTATTTTACTCAATCATTTTCAGTGACCTCCTGTTACCTCTTGTTTAAAGTAAAGCATTGTCTTTTTGACTTTTAAAACCCTTGATAACCAGACTCAAACCTATTTTTTCTTGATTCTTTATAGATTGTACCTTTCCCATAATTTGTAATCAAACTGTCCTTTGTTGAGTCCCTCACACGTTATGTTCCAGCCTTATCTCATTGCCATTGTACTGGCTATCACTCACTCCTGAAATTCACTTCCTGACCATCTCAGTCTCATATAGCTCTCTTATGTGAAGATGCAACAGAAATGCCCCCTTCTACAGGAAATTTTCCTAAATCTCTCAACCACTTAGTTCCACCTGGCCTTTCTTATTTTATATTTAACTATTTTGTAATTATTTGGTATTTATTTTGCAAATGCTTATGTAGATTTTTTTTTTGTATCTCACTTTGTGCACCCAGAACAATAACTGGCACATAACAGGGATTTAATAAATGTTTGTTGATTGAAATGACTTAGCCAGGTTCATATAAGTAATTTACAAAAAGAATTGGGATTAGAAATTAGGTCCTCTGAATCCAAATCTGTTGTATTGAAAGAAATGAATACAAAATTAATATAAATCCTCTTTTTGACAATCACTTTTTATCCTTTTCTATTTTTTTTATCAATCACCTCCTGCCTCACTTCATATCTTTTGCCTATAGTCCTTCATTTTTCTCTTTGCGTCCTTCTGTTCTTATTCACCTGTTCTATTTCTATTCAGGAATTCTTTTTATTACCTGTTGTTTCTGACTTCCTGTCGTCCTATCCTGATCATTTCTTTTAACTGTTTCTCTTTCACCTCCTAACTCCTGCTGTTTATTATTATGATTATTATCAGACCTTGCTTGACCTGGCCTCGTTCCTTTCTATGTCTTCTATTTCCCACCCCTCTGTTCCTTACCTGGTCTTTAGTAACCACTTCCAAGTGGTTTGGAGTTGTGCTTATTCTCGATTCAGCTGCCTCTCAGATCTCTGTATCTCACTCCATTCACTTTCTTATGTCTGCTTTCTCTAATATAGACCCATTTATGCACATGCTGTCTCCCTCAATAGAATGTAAGTGCCTTGAGGGGAAAGACTGTTTTTGCTTTTTATTTGTACCTTACTGCCTAACGTATAGCAATTACTTAATACTTGACTACTGATTGATTGGTTGATTAACAGTAATCTGACCATCTTTCAATATCCATTCCTTTACAGACCAATAATAGCCTCTACATATATATATATATATAGCTCACCTTAGTTCATTTCATGGCACACTAGCAGGCAGCTTGATTGCTTGCTTCTTTGAAAACCATACCATATAATACACTTGGACAAGAAGGATTGATTATTTTGTCAGAGTGGTGAACTCCTGCTGTGGGGATTCCCTCCACCAAGACAGATATCAATTTATCTATTATTCAATAGATAAGTTCTGAGTATGCTTTTTATTTTAAATTTTGTGACATCAATGTGGCTTCTTATTGTACTGTTTAAACATATCTAGAGATGCCTGATAAATCAAGGTAATTGTGCTACCTCTGATAATTAGCTATAAAGGTATTTAAGCCTTACATATAGTGAGAATATAATAAATGTTTGTTAAATTGAGTCGAATTTGCCCATACTTTTAACAGATCACTGTGTTACTTTTTGTCCTTGAGAGAGTCCTACTATCATGGATAAAATCTTTGATAAACAGAAAAAGTGTACATGTAACAAGGAAAAGATTACCTAAGCCCAGACCATGTCCAATCTTATTTTATAGCCAAATACTTAAAGTAGATATACATTCTCACTCATTTTCCTTTTTTCTCTATGATGATACAGATGGCAACTTTTCCATTTCTGGTCATGATGCTGAGTGGCTATTGTCTACTTCTTCTCAAAAACTCACCACAAAGAGTCTACCCAGCAAGCATTGGGAAGCTTTTTGGCTCTTTCCTAACAGTATAAGGATGTCAGTATAAAACTAGGTTATGTCATCTCTCATCCACATTATCTGACCTATCCATCTTCTTTTCCTATTATACAATTCATTTTGTGCCTTACAATAAATCTGTTGGGTTTCTAAAGAAATCAAATAGTATGTCATTGGCATATTTTAAACGATCTTCATTTTGTCTATTTTCTGACTCATAGGGAAATTTCACTTTCTAATATCAACTTGTAAGTTGAAATATAGAATTGTAATAGAATACACTCAATTATTGAAATAAAAGATGTGAGGGAAAGGCAATACAGCAACTTTTTGTTCAAAGTATCTTTATATTTTTTTCTCTACTAAAGCTTCTCTTACTTAAAGAAAGTAGGCTTATTCTTTGCTCTCTTTGCACAGAGGTCTTAAAGGACCAAAAAAAAATGTGTCTGCCATGTCTTAAAAAATAAAAAAAAATAAGTTCCATGAACACACTGAACATATTATTCATGACTCACTGGGCACATACAATCTTTTCTTTTCTTCTGATAATAACACAGATGACTGCAACCTCCAGCACAGAACTGTTTCTTCTTGAGTTTTGAGAAGATACATAGCCTTATTATAAATCTCTGAAAAAACCAGGACAGTTGTAGTAGGAAATGGTCAAGTTACACTATGTATAGAAATGTGACAATTTCTTCCCTTAAACTTCACAGGATGTATGTGTTGTCCATAAGATTATAACTCTCTGTTTAAGGTTAAAATAAAGTAGCAAAAATTAAGTGATATATCATGTGACTATAGCTGTTACTCAATTGAAATGACATTAGAAAGGATTGAATGGAATTTCAAGACATTATCTTTGAAGATTAAAATAGATTCCTCCTCCTTTAATGACAGTACCTTTAATTAATGGATTTGTGTATTTATAGAAAGTGTTTCGACCACTGGAGGGCTCCAATTTTTTTACATGAATATAAGAGAAGTTAGGAAGCAAACATAATTTATTTTTTCCTCTTCAAAATTCAAATCTGGAGAAATTCCCATTAAGCATAGATCTTTTTTTCTTACTACAGCCAGTGGAATGAGAACCTAGTCCAATTTTTCCAAGTTTATGTGGAAACCTGTGTCCCTCTAAGCTTTGTTAATGGAAATAGCTAGGCTATATCAGTCTACATGTGCAAAGTATAGGCAAACCATGATCAAAAGAAGTCTAAATGAATTATTCAAGGCACACCCTGCAAACCAACTGTGGGCTTAACTGGAAAAGGGGAGGACTTATAATACCAGTCGCTCAGAGAGGAAACAAGAAGTAAGTTTGCCAGGTGAATATCTTTCTATACAAAGCTCCCCGAATGGTGCTTTCTGGACATTCAGGAGGTATTTGAGGAGTATGAGTTTTGGGGGATCATAAACAACTCCTATTAAGATGATGTCAGCAACAGAATATTGACAGCAATACCTGGATGAAGAGTCACTGAAACATTGGAAACAAACTTCTAGGTGTTTCAGTAAATTGACCAGAAAACTTCCAATTCTACTCTGACAGTATGAACGAATGAATATTTATTTTTCAGAGGTTTATCTACCCCATTCTTTTGCTCTCATATCCATGATTCATCATAGCAAAACAACAACAATGAAAAACATAGTGAAATTCACCAATTCAGCTATCAAACTGGTAGACTCAAAGTCATGAATCAGAGGTTAGTTCTATATGATGTCAAAATAATGGATCAATTTGATAATTGTATATGGTGTACACATACCTATTGAATTAATTCATTATTTTGGACATTATAAAATCTGCCACAGCACAGCTGCCAACATTTTTGAGATTCTAGTACTAGACTTCTTACAATGGAGAAATCATTAATCCCTCATTCTTTAAGATTAGCTATTTAGTCTCCAATTAATTTTTATTCTGTCTCTGTGATCCCTTATTAAATATGATGTTATTGAATTAAGATCTGAAAAGGATGCATTCAATATTTCTGCTTTAAACTGTAAAAGATTTTTATGCCTTAACATATAGTCAAAATCTTTGTAAACCTTACAATCTTCGTAAAAATTTTGTACCATGAAGTGCTGAGAAAATGTCTGTTCCTTTCTATTCCCATTCAACTCTCTCCAGACAGCTATTATATCTATTTTATTTAAAATTTTATTCACTTCCTTGACTTCTGTCTTATTTAATTTTTTATTATATTTATCTAGTTCTGAAAGGGAAGGTTCAAGTACCCCACTCTCATAGTGATATCTATTTACACGTGTAAATCATTTACTTTTAAAAAATTAGATGCTATAGTATTTTGTGCATATAGGTTTAGTATCGACATTGCTTCACTGTCTGTGGTAACTTTTATCAAAATGTAGTTACCCTATTTAACTCTTTTAATTAAATCTACTTTAACACTAATTTTCTCTGAGATCATGATTGCTACCTCTGGTTTGTTTGTTTTTTAATCAATAAATTCTACTCTGGCCTTTTCTTTTATCTCTATGCCTATCTCTCACTTTTAAATGTGTTTCTTAGAAACAACATATTGTCGGAGTCTTGAGTTTTAATCCATTCTGCTACCTGTTTTTTTTTTTATGGGTGAGTTCATTCCATTCACATTTAAAATTGTACTTACTAGATTTCCTCATTATTGTTCTTTTCAGACTGTTATCCTCTCCCTCCTCATACATCTAGTTTACTTCTAACCACTACCTCCCTACTCTATGCGCCTTTAAAGAATCCCTTCCTAATTCTTTTGCCTTGCCCTCCTCTTCTTTATTCTACCCACCCTTCTAAAAGTCCCTCCCTTATCCTGTCCCCTTGTCCTCTTATTTCTTTAGACATGATTAGATTTGTATACCCTTTTAGATGTTTATACTGTTTAACCCAGATTCTGATGAGAGTAAGTTTCCAGAAGTAGGAGCTCTCCACCCTCACCTGCTTCCTCTGTGTTAGTTCTTTTGATGACTCATTTGTATGTGATAATTATTCCTTTTTACCTTTTCCTGCGCATTTTTTTAGAATCATCCCATCATAGTCAGTTCAGCCTAAACCTTTCTTTCAAATTACCCAAGTACTGATTAAAGTCCTAAGAAGTTTGACCTCATTGAGTCCCTTATAATTGGTCTTTAACATTTTCGTTTTATTTCTTCTGGATCTTAAATATAAAATTTTTGATGAAGTTCTTGTCTTTTAATCACAAATACTTGAAATATTTTTATTTTACTATATTATGAAAATACTTGTTTTATTTCTTAAGTTCAGGATAAAATAAAATTTAAAAAACAATGAGTCCTATTGAGATACATCATTCAATAGACTTTGCATCTCTTGTGATACAAGTTTTGTCATACAAGCCATGCTTGCCCAGGTTTTAGACAATGCATGATTCTCTTGCACTTTCCCAGTCACCAGTGGAGTGAAGCAGGGCTGTGTGGTGGCTTCCATACTTTTTAGCATGATGTTTTCAACACTATTGTCAGACATCTTCAATGAGGATGGAAAAGTCATTAAGGTCAGCTACGGCACTGACAGCAAATTACTTAACTATAAAAAGCTACAAGCCAAAATTGCAATGAAGGGAGAGTTGGTACATGATTTTTTTTGCTTTTGTTTTTCACAGACGACTATGCACGCAATGCAGACTCTGAAGCAAAGACAAAACAAAATATGGATCATTTCCCTGTTGCTTATGCTAATTTTGGCCTAACAATACCAAGAAAACAGTTCCTCCACCAGCCAGCACTGTACCATCCATGTGTGGAGCCATCAGTTACAAATGGAGAAATATTGAACACTCTGGATAATTTCACTTACCTTAGCTGTATACTTTCCAGGGATATACACATAGATGATGAAGTTGATGCATGTATTGCTAGAGTTAACACTGTTTAGGAGGCTCCCAAAGAAAGTGTGGAAAAGAAGAGGTATTAGACTGCTTACCAAACTGAAGGTCTACAGAGCCACTGTGCTGATGTCATAGGTGTATGTCTGTGAAAACTGGAAAATATTCCAATTCCATGACAGGAAACTGAATCACTTCCATTTTAATTGTTTTATGAAGATTACCTGGCAAGATAAGACACCAGACACTGAGGTCCTTTCTTGAGCAAAACTTTCAAGTATTCAAGCTTTACTGTGGAGAGCTCAACTCTGATGGGCTGGCCATGTTGTTCTAATTCCAAACATATATTTGCCTAAAAGACTTTTACGGGGAACTCACACAAGGCAAGTACTCACATGGAAGTCAGAAGAAGTGATACAAGGACACTCTCAAGGTCTCTCTGAAGAACTTTGGAGTTGATGGCTTAACATGGAAGACACTGACAAAGGACCACCAGAATGGTGTGCCCACATCAAAGAAGGCACCATGTTCTATGGGCAAAGTAATAGTAGTAGTACAAAAAAAAATGTGAGGTGCACAAACTTGGAAACTTCTCTACTCCAAATATTCATGTGGACTACTTGTGTCTGATCTGTGGTAGAGCTTTCCAAGTTCATACTGGTCTGATCAGCCACAGTCAGACACACTGTACCTTGACTCCAACATAGAGATGTCATTTTGATCCTCTTTGAAAACAGAAGACAACAACCAACCAATATCAAGTTGTTGGTACTACAGCAGGAAGAAAAACATTATTGGGTGACTAGAGACTTATACAAAGAATCATGTGCTCAGACAGGGTTTTGAGGATAGGAAGTAAGTCATAGAATGATGGACTTAGAGTGAGAAGGTACATTACAGAGATAGTCCAGCTCCTCCCTTTTACACATTAGAAAACTGAGGTACAGAGGGGTGAGATGACTTGCTCAGAGTCACATAGCTACTTTGTGTCTAAGGAAGGATTTAAAGTAAGCTCTACTTGACCTGAAGTACAGTGGCCTATCTACCATGCCATAGGACTAGATTACAAGAAAAGGCAGCTAGAGGAGCCAACACAGTTCAAAAATACAAGTAATGACAGAACTGGGAGAGGCAGAAAATTGATAATATTAATAATTAACATGTACATATCACTTTCAGGTTTTCAAAGCACATTATAAATATTATCTCACAACAATCTTGAAAGGTAGCTATAATCATTATCTCCGTTTAACAGATGAGGAAACTGTGTCAGAGGTTAAGTGACTTGCCCAGGATCACATGGCTAGTAAGTATCTGAGGCCAGATTTAAACACATCTTCTTCTTTGCTCATATTTGTATCCTCAAAGCTTAGCCCAATGCTTGTCATAATGAACTCTTAATAATTGATTTATTAATAATAATATTACATTATATCATATATTATATCATATATTATATATACTGCATGATGTATAATATATATTATATATATTATATGTTACATATATTACATATATTATAAAAATCAATGAATGCTATTTAGCTGTGTATATCATAGCTTAAAGTTTACAAAGCACTTTACATATATTATGAGTCTTATAATTCTGTGTGGTAGGTGAGGCAAGTCTTATTATTCCGATTTTACTGCTGAAGAAAATGAGACTGAGAGAATGAAGTGATTTTCCCCGTATCACACAGATAGTGTCAAAGCAAGATTCGAACCCTGGTCTTCCTGATTCCAGATCTAGCACTCTAGGCACTACGCTACATTGTTTTGCTAATATAATGTGACCTTTCCAGGACTGCTTCCTCATTAGAGCACCCATAAATTTGTGTAGGGAGACATAATTATTTTGAAACCAAAAGTGATACCTATTAATGACAGTATTGGCAGCTTAATTAAGAAGTCTGTTAGTGATTATGTTAATAAAGTTGGCACGTTTTCGGTTCAGATTGACACTACCCAAGGGACTTAGCATAAGTGATATATATATACATAGATATATATATATTTTTTTCAGTGATACTGAGACAGGTCACAGAGTATGTGAGCGAATGCCTTATTCAGTCGGGTATGCAGAGACCAAAGTGGAAAAGCAGCCTCTCAAAGACATGCTGTGAGGCACTGCTCAGAAGTGGAATAGATTGAAATGGCCCTCACCAAAGGAATATGTGGCAGGGTAGGAGAGAGAGGCCACTGATACAGGCAGCAAGATAAAAGTGCTCTGGAATGACAGAATGGTGTGCCTTTACAATTTGACTGGGTAACTGCGGAATGGATACATCTGGGGCACATCTGCATTGATCAAGTGATCCAGTTACAAGAAGCCTAATGCATGGGTCCTATCATGTATTATTCTGTTGGTCTTATTGAGAGAATTGCCACAGGTTAAGGAGAAAGTCTGATATACGGTCAGGAACCCTCTTCACGACTGGATCTTCTTCAGTGCCTAGTACATTTCTCTGCCCACAGTAAGCATGTAATAATTTTTAAAAATTTAATTAAAACTAGGCTACTGAGCCAAATCCTGTCCTTGCTATATACTAGCTATGTGACCTTAACCTAGTCATTTAATGTCCGTGGGTCTCAGTTTCTTCATTGATAAAGGGAGAGGATAATCTCTAATACTCACCTTAGTCCTAAATCCTGTACCATTCCTTCATCTAATGTTACAATGAAATTCGAAGGTAATCTAATTTTTGGAGTAAGGGACCAGGAGTTGTAGTAGACCCCAATACAAATTTTGTCTCAGATATTCACTAACTGTGGTACCATAATGTCTCTCTGGCTCAGTTTCCCCATTTGTAAAACAGATATAATAACAAAACCTTCTTCCCAGAGTTGTTGTGAGGATGAGACAATATTTGTTATCTCATTTTGAAAACTTTAAATCTCTGTATGATCATTAGCTATTATCATCATTGTTAATGTTAATAAAAATAACAATTCAAAGAATGCAGGATTTAGAGTGCCCTGAGGGCACAAGGAACCTTCAAGATTCTTAATTGCAGCCTTTTGACTGAATCCAAAGTTTACAGAACAAATCCTTTGATTTGCAGCCTCAAGGCCGCAGGTTCCCCACCCCTGATACAGGCAACTGGATTTTAATACTGACCCTATTCTTTGGCATTCATTCTTTAAAAAACAGCTAGGGGGCAAAATGGAATGAGTGCCAGGTCTGGCATCAGGAAGACTTATCTTTGTGAACTCATATCTAGCCTCAGAAAATTTCTAGTTGTATGACCTTGGACAAGTCACTTACTCCAATTTGCCTCAGTTTCCCTATATGTAAAAGGAGCTGTAAGAAGGAAATGGCAAATCACTGTAGTATCTTCAAAGAAAATTCCAAATGGGGTCACAAAGAATTGAGCATGACTGAAAATGATTGAACAACACCAAAAGTCAACTCAAATGCTATCTCCTGTAGGACACCTTCCCAGATTCCTTCTGCCATTGAAAATTTTCATCAGTATCTGTTTTGTACATTATGTTTGCACTGTCATTAATTGTGTATGTGCTGTGGAATGTATCCTGTTACAGTATAAACTTCACGAAGGCAGGGATTATGTCCTATCTTATTTTCTTCCCTGGGAAAGTGTTTCCTAAACAGTGGTCCAATTCAATGGAAGTGGCTTTAAAATGAGGAACTGGGGGATCAACCTTAGAATGAGATTTAGGGGAAGAGTTATTAATGTTATCAATAATGATCTTTTGTGAATTTCATAATTCTGTAAGGTATGTCAGGCAAGTGTTATTTCTATTTTTATTGCCCTTTTATAATGGGCCTTGGAGGGTGGGGGCAATTTTGTGTTGGATATATCTGAATAATAACCTCAATGAAACAAATAATCCTTGAAGAAAAAACCTTGGTATTAGTTTTTCATTGATCACTTTGAATATTAAACACATCCACATTTAAAACTTTGTAGAAACAGACATAAACAGTGACCAATCTTGGACATGGTAGACAGATAATAAAACACATTTTCCTCTTTTGATTTGACAGGTGGAGTCCTAGGGCTACAGAAGGAGAGGGGGAGGCTGTGGGTGCAGAAGGAAGCATACAAGATCATTCTATGTGGCTATGTTGGTCAGTTTGGGTTATTTCTTTCTTTATTTCAAAGGAAGAGTCAATAAAGGTGAATATTAGGAAATAACTGTGGTTTTAAAACCAAATAAAAAGTCATTGATTATTGATTGATGAAATACTTTTTTTCTTTTAATTAGATTTCAGAACATTTTTACATCCATCATCTCCATTTAAAACTTTCTTTAAATAATAAAATATTTCATATCACTTCAAAAAAAGTGACTGATGGAATATTTATGCTAAATTTAACACAATAAAATCTGAACGAAATGGAAAACATGGTGGAAAGCACATTTAGGAACTAGACAAGTGCAATATGAAAAGACTTTATAAAAAAAAAATCATTGCTATCCATTCTTAAGGAATAATGGATTAATTACATTTTGGGTTTGCCCGAGTTCCAAGTATCTGACAAATGCTATATAGTTGCAGGCATTTGGCAAGCCACTTTGCCCATTGCTAATGATATTATCTACCCCCCTCTCCCTTATACTTGTTGTCAGCACCCATATTTCAGTAAAGAAAATGCATTTGGTTATATTTAAACGGTGTGTTTACAGGGCGTATAGAATGATTGTATAATGGATGTCTGATTGAAGGCAAGAAGCTTGTACATCATTAATGTCATTCTCTTTCCTTTGTCACTACTTTTAACTATCGCTGTATAAGACAAACATTTCCTTGCATCCGTTCCCATTATGCTGCAAACTATTATACAATGAAAAGAAATGCTCGTATTTCTCTGGCTATATATTAAAAAAATAATGAAGAGGATAATTATCAAGGCTCTATTGCAATTTCACAGCCCTGCTGTCAGTTACAAAGTGCTGGAGCCGCGCTCTCTGAGTTCATAATGTCAGGAGAACCTTGTGATTGAAATACAGTCACTTAATTAATTTCACTCTATTATGACTTTCCAGTGCTATGCATATGGAACATGCTCAGGGAGCGGGACATGGGCTTTCGGAAAATGCAAGGCCAGAAATTCTTGGGGAGGAGGAAGGGCAATTCACTTTTAAATGGAGATGAATGTAAAAATGTTCTGAAAGATAAATAAAAATTAAAAAAGTATTCTATCCATCAATAAGCACTTATTAAGGACCTACTATATTCCAGGAACTTTTAGAAGCTGGAGATACAAGGACAAAATGAAACAGCCTGTCTTCAAAGAACTTATATTCGACTTGGAGAAGACCACATATGTTCATAGTGTATATCAAATAATTTGTGTACAAAATAAATTCAAGGTAATTTTTTTGTCAGAAGGAACTAGTAGCTGGGGAAATCGGGAAAGTCCTCATGGGGGAAGTGATAATGGAGATGAACTTTAAAGAAAATGAAGGTTTCTAAGAGGCTGCAGTGAGAAAGGTGTGCATTATAGATTTGTGGAACATCTTAAGCAATTTGAGGCATCTGTCTAGGAATGTCCTGATAAATAGCTCTTCAGAAAGAAAAAAAGTATACCCACTGCAAACATAAATTTTTCTTTGGTGTGGGAAACCCATGTTGTGGAAACTTCTGATACTAATCCATACTTCATGTCTTATATTTTTATAGGTCTGCCCAAGGCAGAGAAATTAAGTGATTTAAGTATTTAAATTTATATTAAAGATATAAATTAAGTGAATAGCCCAGGGTCATGCCCATGAAACATGACAAGAAAAAGTCCTTGAACTCAAGTATTCCTATTCCAATACTAGTCCTGTTTCCATGGTGCTAAATTGTCTCTCTAATAAAATTTGAATGCATTTTATGAGTAACTATGTGATATCTTACCATGTTTTGATTCTGTTCTGTGCCAAGAATTTGCTTTCTGCACATTCATTTCAGTACAACACCATGAGCTATGACTAGTTTTAAAATAGGTGACCTATTTGCAATCACTGACTAACCTCACCAAGCTATGATGAGATTTGATTCGACTGAGATGATGTAACTCAACAAATATAAACCTCTTGAGGTCAAGGATTATTTTGGTTTTTCCTTTGTACCCTCAATACTTAGCATAATTCCTGGCATATAGTAAGTGCTTAATGAATGTTTGTTGATTGCCTGTTTAAAGTGCTTTGCAAACCTTTAGTTGCCACATAAATGCAAAATAATGGAAAGATATGAATGTTATTTTAACATATGACACCCTTTGATTTTACTACTGGCATTGTTATTTTTACATATGCAGCACAAGCCTCTCTTTCCCTTTTCTTTGATGTTCCTAAATAGTCTCCTGCTGGGAATATTTTCAGCTCTGAATATGATTGTCATATGTGAATGTGCCACTGCATTTATCAAGTGCTGTGCAAAGGGTGATAGTTAAATAATTGTCCAGCACAGATTCCTGGCTTCTTTTTTTTCCTTAGAACAGGGAAACTTTTCTGAACCATGAAGGTTTTATTTTTCAAAGCAAATAACAAAACTTTGACCAAGCGGTAATGTTTTAATGATCCATTGGAGGCAAAGGTCCATAAGGCAATTTTTATAACAGTTTGCAGTCATTGATATAGATTGAGGGGAGCATATTATTAATATCCATAAATAATAAGGTAGTAAAAGTAGGGGATCAAAGTTGTAATAACAATTTCTCTTTCTCTTTTACGTTATTCCTTATGGGGTCACAGTAAAGTAAATCTAATATATGTGCCATTTATCCATGGTAATAGCTGAATTGTTCCTTCAGACTGAATCCTTGATTGCGTTTGAGAACAAAGGCCCCAACCGAGAATGACGATGAGAGTATAATCTCATAAAAGTAGCCGGCAGGATATGTAATGACTTAAGGTTTGCAAAGTGCAAAATATTATCTTGTTTGATCTTTACAACAACTTGGGAGCAGGCAGTATTATTATCCCTATTTTCCAGATGAAGAAACTGAGGTTGGGAGAGGTAAAGTGACTTATTCAATGTCATATGGCTAGTAAGGATATGAAGCAAGATTTAAACGCAGATCTTTTTAACTCCAGGGTAAGCATTTTATTAGTCCTCTATCCATAACACCAACATATTCCGGACCAATATTACAAGAAATGGAGATAAAAGTTAACACTGAGATTTCACCTTATATTCTACAAATTGGTAAAATCAAACAAAATAGGTCTGTTTAGATACTGCTAGAGGATCTCTTAAAGGAGTCAATTATTTAAGATTTAAATTTGTAATTTTCAATGAAAGTAACTAAATTTCCATACCCCATTGACATAATTCTACTATTAATATATATGCAGAAGACAAATTAGATAGAGATAGGTGGATGAATGGATAGATAGATAAAGTAATAGATGATAGTGAGAGATAGACAGACATAGATAGATAAATAGATAGATAGATAGACAGACAGACCGACAGACAGACAGACAGACAGACCAACAGACAGACAGACAGACAGACAGACAGACAGACAGACAGGTAGATAGATAGATAGATAGATAGATAGATAGATAGATAGATAGATAGATAGATAGATAGATAGATAGGTAGGTAGGTAGGTAGATAGGTAGACAGGTAGAGAGATGAAGAGTATGTGCTAGGCACTGTATTAAGTCCTAGGGATACAAACAAAAACCTAGACAATCCCTGACATCACTGAGCTTACTTTCTAATGGAAGAAAACCACAGATAAAGGGGATCTAGAAAGGAAGTAGAGGTATGTGAACACCATAGCATGGTGTGGAGATAGCTGAAAAGTAACATAGAGGTCTTCTGGACCCAATGATCCCACCTATTAGCCAACGTTGCTTCCATTCATTCCATCACTTATTCAATAGCCACTGCTAAACACTGGGGATTCAAAGACAAAAATTTAAAAAAAAATAATTCTGGCTCTCAAGGGTACCATTTTACTCCAGGATTCTAAAAGGTAAGAAGATAAGGAAATGAAAGACAATTCAAGGAAAGAGAACTTAAAAAACCTTTCAAGGAGGTGGTGTCACCTGAGCTGAACCATGAGGAAATCTTAAGGTTCCAAGAGGTAGAGTCCAGAGAGAACCGACTGTATTTGTTTTAGGGAGCAGTAGACTTTTCATTTCGGTCAAAGCACTAGGCATGAGATGGACTCAAGTTCAGGAGATCATCACCTGTATTACCTTCAAATTTCAACCATGTAACTCCTGACCTCAACCACCATAGTGGCTCCAACTCATATTCCAGACTCATTTATAAGCTTTGATGGGGCACTAAAGGATTTTCCCCAATTCGATCCCACATTTCATACTTCAACATAATCTTTTCATATAGCCCTAAAGTATTGCTTTCCAGAACATCAAACTTACCCAAACTTAGTCCACTCTTTAACTTGTCCTTCTCTGGTTTCTTCATGCTATTAGCCTCATCCATTTCCATACTTTCAACATGTTTCTATTGCAAGAACAAATCATCCTAAAATAGTCCTGCTTTGGCATTTCCAAAAACTCACATTCTCAAAAATGCAGACACTTTTATGAATATATTTCCATTGACCCAAAAACACTGCTAATGATTTCCATTTCAAATGCAGAGGAAAATATTTAAGGTCATAGACTTAGAGTTGGAAGGCTGCCAGGCCTAGAGGCCTGTGTGGGCTACCCGAGTCTTTCTTACCTCACCTCCCGAGGTCTTCAGCTGGCCACGCCGGATGCACATATGAGAGAAAGGACGTTCCAGAGTCGAACAAGGGTTGAGCTTTATTTCAGGGTCTAGTTACAAGTGCAGGGGGGTCTTCCTTAGGAAGAAGAGGGGGAGATTTCCTAAGGAGGCTAAGATCTTAAGGGATTGGAAGTAGAAGTACAAGCGGGGAGAGAGGGGGAGGGGAGAGAGGAAAGAAAAGAAGCGGAGCCTACTGTCCTCTTGGCTCCTCACGTGCTAAGAGAGCTTTCAGGCTTCCTCAGTCCTACTTAACCTTCAGCCACACAGTTTGCATCTGAATACCGTGCTGTTAGATAACAATAGTGTGCCCAGATCCGGGACCATCTCCAGGGCGGGGAGATCTCTCTCCCATCACGTTTCTCACGGGAAGAGGTGGAATTACTCGAGATAGCTCGGTTCACCTCTATTCCCTGCCGTTTCCTGGGAGGGTCTCGTGAGAGCTCTAAGATTTAGAAGCTCCCACCTTTACCCGCCTGAGACTGTCCACACGGAATTGAGCTTCCAATCCCAACAGAAGGCAACCCAAGACCATCATTTTATAGATGAGGACACTGAGATTAGGAGAGTTTAAATAATTTACCCAATTCCATCTAGGTATCAAGCGGTAGATGTAGTAGTAGTTGAATCTATGGTCTTCAAATTGAAATCATTCAAACTTAAATCAAAGTTTACCCGATCTCGTGAAAAGAAAATATAACATGAAAAAAAGAATGCAAACTCAAAGGTAGTTGACAACTAAAAATAATGTTTGATTTCACTTTCACTTTTCTTTTCCAGAAAAGGATGGCACATTTGTGTTGGTTTTTCCACTTTTGTTGCTATAATTTCTAATGAAAAAGATTTCCAACCATGTTTTAAAGTTGTCACAAATAGATTGCTCTTTATTGCCAATCATTTTCTCTTTATCCTTTTCCCCTGCATGATACTACTAGTTGATCTTTAGAGAGTATTTTGCATATATGATCTTATTTCATCCGTACAACCACCCTATGAAGAAAATATTATGGACATTATTATTCCTAACTTATAGATAAGGACATCTCAATCACTGATTAAGCACTAAGCACCTACTTTGTGCCAAAGTCCTAGGCACTGGGAGAGAGATTTAATGACTTGTCTTTGCATTAAAGCAAGTATTAGAACTGGGATTCAAGTCCAGGCCTCCTAGATCTCAAGTCCTGGATCTCAAGATTCAGGATTCTTTGGACAACTTGCCACTGTCTCCTTTAAAGTGCAATACATTCTTAATCTCTTGTAAGGATATAAGAACTGGACCTATGACCTTATGGGTGCATGGTACTACTGGATGAAAGAATCTGTTATATCAATGGAAATCACCATCTCTTCTTCAAATTATAATCTTGAAGAGCCTTCTAGAGCTCTGAGAGGTTAAGTGATTCTCCCAGATCACACTGTCACTATGTCTAAGCAAACTCCTTTATCTTCCTGACTCTGAGACTGGCTATCTACCCACTGTACCTTACTGCCCCCTTTGCAACCATTAACTAAAGAAGCTTCTTTAGAACAAATTTTTTTTTCAAACTTCCTTCTTTTCTGTCTTCATTTTCACCAAGTTTGGGTTTTGTTTTTGTAATTTTTACTCACAGGTCTTAGATTAGAGCCCTTCTAAGAGGCCACCCCAGAGCTTGTTGTCTTTCTCTAGTGATATTCTCCATAAACAATAGGATGCTAAGTCACCTGGTATGTTTAGGAACACAGCAAGTACATGTTGTCAGAAGGAACTGCCCTGTCTAGCAACAGTCAAAAGGTTAATGGAAGATAAGTGCATACAACAAGGGAACAAAATCCTCAGAGGCTTTGAATATTTCATTTGTTCTTTGCCTGACCATGATGTAACAAGATTTTATTACTTGACGGCTTAAAAACAGGACAAGATGGAAAGGCCATCAGTGGAAAAAAATAACGGAAAATAAAAACAAACAGAAAATAGAGATTATCATAGAATGTTGAGGGAAATCTCTCCATGACTTGACCTTCTTGATGGAAGGACTCCATACAACCTATTGTTATTCATGAGAAAGGGGCCAACTAGCATCTTCCATGTTATTATTAAAGGTGATAAAATGTTTATATTTTCCCAGGTTAGAAAAGCATATCACTTACATCACTTTTTTTTTCATCTTACACACTCTATGTCTGTGGAAACATTGAACTTGACCCCGTACACAGAGAAGAAATGCGAAGTAGAGGGGACACAGTTTTAAAAGACTCCTAAGCAGTGATTTTTCAAGGGATTTCAAGGAGGGGGAGTTTCCAAAAGCAAAAAATGATTTTTATTTAAAAATGCTACCACTGAGAACCAATATATGCACTTTCTTATCTTTAGAAAGTGAAATGGATTCCCTTAGAAAGTAGTGGTCTCTCCTGTGATGGAGGTCTTGCTGTAGGGCCTTGTTGGAAAGGATTTATGCTCAGTAACTGGCAGACTGGATTGAGTTCTGAGGTTCCTATCAACTCTTGGGTTGTGACTTAAAGAGTAGAATTAATTTAGTGTATGTTGAAGACATACTACTGTGCTAGGTACTTTTGAGCATAAAACTTGCAACACAGGAGTGGGGATTAAAAAAAAAAAACTATAGAAACTCACATGGTGTTGATGTGTCATGTTTGTTCTCATCTGCCCCACCTCATAAAACCTCCATTCCTTGTATACTCATGACTACTTTGTCTTAGGGGAGAAAAGGAATGTTGGTTCATATTGCACTAAATGTGGATTTCTGCTTCATTATCCAGCCCCCTTAGGTAGTCTTGGTACAAAGGATCCAAGAGAGATCATGTGGTAACAGATGGAAGCACCTACAAATTTGCTACTATTCTCTGCCTTGTCCTGAAAACTTACTGGAATTCTCATATTCCAATGTCCTCAAACCTTTCAGCCTCTCTCTCTGAATGGCTTTTCTTAGAACCTCCATTGAAGGACAGTGCTCAGGCTAGCCATGCCTCATTCTTCTTCAGACTCTCGTCCATACCCTCTCTACCCATGGGTCAAGTACCTTTGTACCTCACCCACCCTGCCCACCACTACCATTTTCAGGTTCTTCTCATGTGTTATCTTTCCCCAAGATAATTTAAGGTTTTTGAGGGTATGAGTTGTTAGTATTTGAATTTCCAGTATTTAGCACAGTACTTAGCACATAACAAATACTAAATAAATAGTTAGTGACAGACTCATACCAAATGTTCAAATATGTACCAGAGTGGGTCAGCATTTCTGTGCCATATTGGTTTGATTCCATTTCCACTAAATCTTGCATGTTCTTGTGCTTAGTCAGTAGAAAAATCTCTCCGGAATTACTCAATATATTTTGAAACTACAATCTCTGGACCCAATATAAACTAAGATACACATATACACACATGTACATACATATGTATATATGCATGCTTACATATGCACACACATGTGGGTATGCATGCATAGAGTCAAATATGTATATGTGTATTAACACAACCACCTCCCTAAAACTATAAGTCCTCTGGCATGACATGCATCAAACTATATCTTCCAGAATTGAAGTAACATTTACCCTCAAAGATTCTTAACCTACAGCCTATAAATTTTTTAAAAAGAAATGTTGATGATTTTGTTTTGATATGCTTGATTTCCATTGTAATATTTAAAAATTATTCTGGCAAGGGGTCCATACCCTTCACCAAATTATCAGAATGATTACACACACACACACACACACACACACACACACACACAGAAAAACCATTATCTAGATAGATTAAGAAGAACATCATTCAAAATGTTATTTGGCTTCAGTTGCATGGAATGTTGGTCCACGGTGATTTAAAATATTATAAATAGGTTTATATGGGTTGGACAGATGGCCACTAGGGTCCTGTCCAAGTTTCAAATTCCGTGGTTAATTTTTTTTCAAAACTATACATTTCTACTTATTAACGGCAGGGACTCTGCAATTTTTGGAAGTGTTATATAAAGGTGGAGTTGCTTGTGAACTGAGTTTGTAATACAAAAAGACAAGAAGCTTTGTTTAATTTCCTCTTACCTATAGAAGTGCTGCCGTTTGTTAAGTGAGGAAGGTGAGTGTGTTTTAGCTGCCAACTCTTGTTGTTGGCAATGGTTCCTATAAAGCTACTGGCCCACCTGCCAACGTGAATCAATCTGCATGATATCATAAGCATGTAAATCAAGGGATACTACCTACTGCTTTGTGTGTCACTATAGAGAATATTATAGACATATATTTCTTTAAGAGCAAAAGTGCCTTCAGTCAATTTCAGAATTGCTGGAGAATTAAAAGAACACTTTCATAGTAATTGCATTTCATAATACAGCATTTCTGGTATAGAGAACAGGCTATAAGACTTAATGTCTAAAGTCATAAGCTTAATGTCCCTCTTTTGATGCCAATGACTTGTGTGACCTTCAGTGAGTCTTTTAAGCTCTCTGTCTCAGTTTCTTTCCAACACATAGAATGATGTAATAGGTAAATCAAAAAGTCAATGAGTATTCATTAAGTTTTTCCTCTGTGTCACACACCAGGCAATGTGTTGAGAATTCTAATACAAGCAAAAAGAAAGATAGCCCCTGCCCTCATGCTGCTTACTTAATGCAGAAGCAAACACATAAAAGGAATTGAAAATCTAGTATTGCATGTAAGGGATATGGTGGAAAAATACAGAAAATCAGGAGCAAAGCAAATGACCTCCTACCCTAACTACTCTGCATTTAAATCCATTGTATTTATTTGTAATTATATTGTATATGCTTACATATGTAGTTGTCTTTCCCAGGAGACTGAAAACTCTTAGACACTAAGGATTCTTTTATTCTTTGTATTTACCTCTTCAGCACCCAGAACAGTTCCAGGTCCATATTAGGTACTAAAAATGTTTGTTAATTAATTGATTGAGGTCTTTCAAGGAATCTATAAGGTGAGAGCAAAACATTAAAAATAAAAAAACTGGAGATATGATTTGGAATGGGGTGGAGGGCTGAAGTGTAGTTGTACCTATCTTCATTTTGTAATGAAAAAAAAAGAGGTAAGTTCAGTTCTACTTAGTTCAGAAGTATAACAGTCATGGTAATCTGTGTAACTCTACAAATAAAATAACTTACTAGTTGATGTGATAAAACAATTTATAATACTAAGTATTCACCCTTACATAAACAGAAATCTAGTGCGGGGATCATTGTGAACCAAATACAATTTTAAAACTAACAAGAAATTCATTTTATGTGCAACTTATTGGATTCGAAACTTTCTGATATTATAGTGACTAATTAGCTTCATGAAACATAATTGGATTATTGTAACCATGTTAATGTTTTCCTTTCCTTTGATAACTACATTGACACATTTAGAGAAATTTTATAGGTAATTCTAATTATTTAATTAAGTGTACCTTATTTTGGAAAAAAAAGTCATATATTTAAATATGCAGTATCCATCTAAACAGAATTACCTTTAGTAATTAAAATAAAATGTCCAAGATTTTTTAAATAACATTTTAAAATGTAATAGTTCTAAGGATTCATGATTTTCCCAGAGTAGACACTCCTTTCACTTATACAGATAAAAATCCCTCCATGCCTTGGTACATGGTCTTCAAATCCTATGTCCAAAAATTCAGTATCTGGTGGTCAGTCAACTGTTGATATGCCACTCTGAACTAAAGTCGGCTAGTACTTATATAACATACATAAACAGAATCACCTTTAGATCAGATATAGATAATCAGTTTTCCAATCTGATATGACTTTCTGAAGTTTCAAATAATCAACCAATAATTTAAAAAATTATGAAAGGCTTACTATGTGCCAAGTACTATGCTATGTTCAATGGATACAAAGAGAAAAGTGAAAGCACAAAACAATCCTTCCTTTCAGGAGTCTCATATTCTAATGAAGCATCCAACGTATAAGATATGTATCTCTTCATGAACCCTCTCTCTGTCTGCAGATCTGATGGGAAATGTTTTTCCTGCTTCACTAATTTGCAAATAATGTTATCTTTTATCTCACAATCATCCACTCATTTTTGAGCTTATCATGGTCCAGTATATGATACTGATCTGTGTCTAGTTTCTACCTGACTGCTTTCCAATTTTCCCAACAGTTTTTTGACAAATAGGGAGATTTGCTGATAACTTGTAATTCAAGGTATATCAAAAATGAAGTTACTTTTCTGCTTTGCTCCTGAATATCATTATGTAACTAATTTGTGCCACTGATCTATTTCTTTCCTCTCAACAAACTGTTTTGATGGTCATCACATTATAATATAATTTGAGATCTAATACAACAAGGCTCACTTCCTTTATATTTTTATTGAGTTCCTTGATATTCTTGACTTTTTTTCTCCAGATGTATTTTGTCATTATTTTTTCCTAGCTCTATAAAGAAATTATTTGGTAGTTTGATTGATATGACACAGAATAAGTAAATTAATTTATATAGCATTATAATATTTATTATATTGGTTTGGCCTAACCATGAACAATTACTATTTCTCCAGTTCTTAAGATTTGTCTTTATTTGTGCAAATAGTGTTTTGTAATTATGTTCATATAATTAGTGTATGCATTTTGGTAGGTAAATGTCTAAATATTTTATACTGTCTGTAGTTTTTTCAAATGGAATATCTCTTTTTGTCTTTTCTTGATGGACTTTGTTGGTATTGTACAGAAATCTTGATTTACTTGGGTTTATTTTATATCCTGCAGCTTTGTTAAAATTTTTGATTGTTTTGATGAGTTTTTTTTAGTTGATTTTCTAGGGTTCTCTGGTAAACCAATATTTGTTGCTCTTGTATAGTCTTTTATTGTGTTTTATTTTTCATGATCCATGTGAGGTCTCCTTGGCAAAGATACTGGAGTAGTTTGACATTTCTTTTTCCAGTTCATTTTATAGATGAGGAAACTGAAGCAAACAGGGCTAAGTGTTTTTCCTAGGGTTACAGCTGTGTACTACAGTATGTTACAGGTGTGTGTTACTGTCAGTATCTAGAGCCAGAGTTGAGCTTATGAGGAAAAGTCTTCTTGACTCCAGGCTCAGTACTCTATCCACTGTGCCATCTAGATGCCCTAAGTAAACCATTATATAATCTACAAAAACTGATAGTTTTGTTTCGCCACTTCTATTTCTTGTCTTATTGTTAATGTTGGAATTTCTAATTCAATATTGAATAAAAATAGTTATAATGGATGTCCTTGCTTCACCTTCGATTTTACTGGAAAGACTTCTAGTTCAACTCTATTGAAGTTATTGCTTGCTGTTGATTTTTAAATAGATATTACTTACCATTTTAAGGCAAACTTCACTATTCTTCTGATTCCTAAAGTATTTTTTTAATACATAAATTGATCCTGTGTTTTGTTAAAAGTTTTTTTCTATATGCATTGAAATAATCATATTATTTTTGTTACTTTGTTATTAATATGATCAATTACTCTGATAGAAACATCCCTGCATTCCTCATATAAATATAGTTTGATCATCTTATATGATCTTTGTGGTATATTGCTGTAGTCTCTTTGCTGGTATTTTAGTTAAAATTAATGCATCAATATTTATCAGGGAAATTGGTTTATAATTTCTTTCTCTGTTTTAATTCATTCTTTTTGGTATCAAGATCCTATTTGTGTCATAGAAGGACTTTGGTAGGCCTCCTACTTTATTTCTTTCAAAAAGTTTATGTAGAATCAGAATGAATTGTTCTTTAAATGTTTGGTAGAATTCACTTCTAAATCCCTCTAGCATATAGTTGGGCAAAGTAGTTCCTAAAAATTGCTTTTATTTACTCTTCATCCATTGTGATTTCACCTTTTAAATTTTTGATATTGGTTTCCTTGGGCAGAAAAAAAATGACTCGTAGAGGAATTTTCTTGGCTTTCCAAACTGGAATTTGTTAGTGCATTTGTAAGAATAATGATTTTTGTTCCTTCATCTTGATTCTGCCAGATTCAGCATTCTCATGGCTTCTTTGTCAAGACATTACTAGATGAGTTTATGCAGAGGTCACCCATGGAGGGCCTTTTGGTTTCATTCTTGGATCATGACTACTTTATAAGTTCCACTAAGTTTTGAACTTATTAATTATATTTCATAAGTTTCAGTGATGTTTATTTATTATCATCCCTTTGATTTGCCTTCTGAAATTTGCTTATTAAGGAAGTACTTCTCTAAATTCTTAACCTGTTAACCATGTAGTCTGAGAACATATCACTCAGTACTCATTATCCTTTTCAAGTGGAAAGTGTTAATGCTTCTAAAACTTCCTTGCAGTGATGAGATCTACATCTGGCTAATATTGCATGGGTTGGTATTTGGATACTTTCTTGATCCATTGCCATCCTTTTTACCATTCAAAGTACTATTGATAATGATTGTGCAATAGATCTACTATAAATGTTTTCTTCCTATTTAGCTTTGATTTCAGAGGACCTGTGAGCATATTTTCATGCACAGTCACAAGTCTTTCCTTGGTAACTCTGTGCTCAGTGGGTCTTGCATGATGAAGACCAGAATATTTGTATCACTGTTGTTCCTTGGTTGTGTTTGACTTTCTGATGGAAGATGAAACACTTTAATCTATATTTTTATTTAATATAAATTGAAAATTTTGCACTTAGTCAATCTAATTCACATTTTTTATAATATTGAAAAAAATGTAATGGATTCAAGTTGTTTAATGAGCTTCCAAGGGAATCACAACTTGATAGTGATTGATACAATATTTTGGTGTGATTCATTCTTTGCCTTGGAAGCCATGTTTAATTTATCTACAAACTATAATAATGTTTTAGGGGCAGATAGAACCAAAACAGGGTTAGACTATCTCAAATATGTCACTGTTTATCCTATGTGTTCTTGAGTTTTTTGTGCTGATGACATATTTTAAAGAGATAATTTTCCATGTAACTGTTGTTTTTGTCATTGTCACCTTTATTCTCACCTTCATTGTTGTTTTCTCATTACCATTGTTTTTGTATGGAATTGAGTGAAACCATTAGATGACCCCTTACCCTCCTGTGCAATTAGATAAAATGATTACTTGTGGCAACTGAATCAGAATATTTTTACTCTGTAGATTCTGATGCTGATTCATCCTCTGTAGGTTCACCAAACTCTAGTCATGTGAAGGATGCCAGAGATGAAAAATGCCTTTTTCTATTCCCTAATAGCTAACTGCTTCCAGTAGATCTCTACATTTTGAGAGCTTTTCATTCCACATAGATTGGAGACTATGAATATTATACCATGAGGACATGTATTTAAAGCACTGCTCTTTATGAATCAATGTTGTGTCTGGGTATTTGTAAATAACAATTCCATCTGTAATGATGCTCCAAAGAAATTAATGAAAATACATTTTGAGGAGAATGAGGGAAAATATGGACACTAATAAAGTTGGAGGAGTTGGCAGAGTTGTGAACTGGTCTTATCATCCCGGAGAACAATTTGGAGCTATGCCCAAAGAGCTATAAAACTGTGCATATCCTTTGATCCAGTAATACTATTATTATATTATATATAATATTATATATTATAAAGAGATAAATTATAACAGCTCTTTTTCTGGTGACAAAGAGTTAGAAATTAAGGAGATGCTCATCAATTGGCAGATGACTGAACAAGTTATAGCATATGGTTGGGATGGGGTAATTTGCTATAAGAAATAAGGAGGGAAGTGGTTTCAGGAGGAAAATGGCAAAACCTATATGAACTGATGTAAAAGAGAAGTGAGAACAGGGACATCACTGTGAACAGTAACACCAATGTTGTAATGATGATAAATTGTAAAAGATTTAGCTACTCTGATCAATACAATGATCCAAGACAATTCCAAAAGACTAATGATGAAAAAAAAAAGCTGTCTACCTGCAGAAGGAGAACTGGTGGACTCTGAGTGCAAATTGGAGTATAATTTTCTCCCTATCTTTATTTTTTTGCAATAAGGCTAACATGAAAATGTTTTACATGATTTCACATATATAATTGCTATATTTTACTAGTCTTTTTAGTGGGTGAGGGAGTTGTGGGAAGAAGGGTAAAGATTTGAAACTCAAAATCTAAAAATGAAAGTAGATTAAAATGAATAAATTATAAGGTAGAAAAAAGTGATTAAGCAAACATTATATATATTATTATTAATATTTTTCACTTACCTTGTTCCAATCACTGTATTAAGAAACAGGACAACAAATAGAAGATTCTAAACACTTGCTATTAGAGAACTCACTCTGGCAGAATGCAGCAACACACAAAAGAGTGTTCACATGCAGAGCAGAAGGAAAGGTCTAGTGGTCCTTCATTTCATTCAGAAGAAATGGAGTTGTTGGCTTCCATTTCACACAAATCCACAGAGCTGTCAAGTGACCCAAGCAAGGGGAAACTGAGAGGGCAAAGCACTAAGTAATGACTTCCTTCCTGACTTACATTAATATATAAGTTCTGTGATATCCCATTCTGGGAGAAAGAAAAAGCAAAGAAGGTAAAGCACCCTATAGGGCTATCTTTCTTGTCCTGCCTTCCTGGATAAGATCTGAGACATGCTAGGTTAATAGAGACAAAAAGTCAGGGCAACATAATAATCCAATTTGGTCAGATCTTCTCACTGACTGGTCTTTTTGGAAAGGTACTGGATTTATCTGAGGAAGAGGAGGGGTAAATGTGAAAGGCTTTGAGGATGGGGCAACTACATAGGGAATTGATATATCCCTTCCAGGAATGATAGTGTTAAATTTGATTTTGTTCTCAGAGAAGGAGGTAGAAAACATGGAATGGAATGTGGTTTGACCTCTCCACTGCAAGGATAATTGTTTGGAGTTTTAAGGGGGTCATCATCATCATTACTATTATTTTCTCTTTCTTCCTATATTTTAAAATATATGTCAGATAAAAACAATCTGGAGAAAAAAAATTATTGCCTTACTATTACTGTTTTATGTTTGATGCATCATATACTCTGTAATGCTTCTTTTGTTTAAAGAGTAAGAATCTTATGTAATGCTAAAACTGAATACATATGAATTTATTGGTTATGTAACTTCAGATAATCTTTTTTCTTTTTAAAAAGTAATTTATTGATGCCTTCAGGTTTTTCTTATCACCGTTGTTTTCTAATAAATATAGCCCATAGAACCTTTTATTAAAAAAAAAGAAAACAAAACAAATTAAGAAAAACTTATCTAAGTCATGTAAATAGCATTATAAATCCTTCCACTCCCACCTCTTTACTGAGAAAGGGAGTGAGCTTCATCATCTGTACTTATGTCCCAAGATTACTCATCAGATCAAAACAGATCTGGAAGGGCTCTTCTATCCAACTTCCTCATTTTATGTATGAAGAAAATGAGTCCAGAGAGGATAAATGATTTACCCAAGATCACACAAGTAAATATTAAGTGGCAAAGGTGGCAATTAAATTTGATCTGAGTTCAGCTGCCTTTTAGCACTGTCATTCATGTCTTTGTGGTCAGGGGATAGAGCTTCTGTTCCAATCAGGAAGACATCTTCCTAATTTCAAATCTCACCTCAGGCACTTACTAGCTGTGTGACCCTGGGAAAGTCACTTGACCCTGTTTGCCCCAGTTTCTTCATCTGTAAAATGAGCTGGAGAAGGAAATGGCAAACCACTCTAATATCTTTTCAAAGAGCACTCCACATGGGGTCAAAATGAAACAGACAACTGAAAAATGACTAAAGAGCCACCACATTCATGTTCCTGTCATCATTTTGTACATTGTCACCCTGGTTCTCTTTTCTTCAGTTCCATGTTAATTCAAATGAGTTTCCCTCTATATCTCTGAATTCCTCTATGCCTTGTTCATTTTTTTTAACAGAGCCATCTATGATATTCAGTGGTGCGTATACATACAATTTGCTTGGCAACCTGTATTTTTTCCAGTTTTTTGTTGCCACAAAAAGTTCAGCTATCATTTTTTCCCAAACAATACTTTTCTGCTACTAAACACCAAGCACACACTTCTTTTTTACACAGAAGCAGAGAAGATTGAGGTGGGTTGCTTTGTTTAAGCATAGTTTGGATCCAGGAGAATTATGATTTGCATGCACTGGCCTGAGGGCTTGGTAATAATCAGACTCAGTAATACTGTCTAAAGTCTTTTGGAAAACATGTCACTTTCTCATCAACAACTCAACATGTTCAGCAACTAATGTTTCACACATTTCTCTGTTAGCTAACCAGCTGAAATAATACTAGGGGTGGGAGAAGCAAAACAATTGTTGTTTCATTGGGTAAATTGGTTCCTGTTGTTTGAAAATCTGACACAGGCTCAACCAAATGATTTTTATAGTCTGTGAGTTTGAGATACCTGTTCTGATCTTTCATATATATTTTCCTTGATATACCACAAGATGTTGTTAATTTCATGAGGCTGGACATATGTTCTTGGATGTCTGTCCTACCAGGCATCCAAGTTTCAAAAATATTCTCATCATGCTTCACATGCCGCATCATAGCAAGTTGGGTATTTGGATCAAAAGATGAGATTTATAGCAATGTAAATAAGACCCAATTTTTTCAGAGTCTAGAGAATACTGCAGTCATTAAATGAGGGGCTTCCTTTATCATAAATATTTTCCTTCTTTCTATGAATATATTTTAGTTAAATCTGTATTGATAAGACCAGTAAAACAGAAATGATGGTTCCTTCTGTCTCAGCTGAGAGTCAGGCTCATAGGGATCATAGAATCAGAGATTTAAAAGAACCTTAGATACTACTGAGTCCTATTCCTTCATTGTACAGATGAGGAAACTGAGTCACAGAAAAGTTTTGACTTGACCAGAGTCACATAGCTAGTGTCTGAACTAGGATTAGCCCCCCATTATTCCTGACTCCAAATTCAGTACCATGTGCAGTATACTGTAGGGTAGGAAGGTTTGTCCCTACACGTTGGAGGAGCTGGCATTTGTATCCAGGGGTACCAAGAAGTAAGTATCTGTTTCCTAAGGCCTAAAAATTCCTTTACTATAAAACCAAGTCCTATTCAACAGTAAACACAGAGACTTAATGTATGAAGACCCTTCCCTTCAAGGGACATAACAAGGTTTGGTGATTTCATGATACAACAAGATGAGTATTTCATCTGCTGATGTATAGTGTGACCCTTCTGACATTTAGCAGTCCTCAGGACTTTTAAAATTTAATTTAATTAAAAAAATTTTAAACAAAAGTCCACTTCCTTTCCATGCTATTTCATACCATGGAGAAAACAAACTTTGTATGTATGTACGTATGTATGTATGTATGTATGGGTATGTTTGCATGTGTGCATTTGTATGTATGCACACACACTCTTATATGTTCACAAAATATATATTTATTTGACTGCATTTTATATAGTCAAACAAACAGAATTTCTGCTTTGATTGTATCCAGAAAGAAACTATGTCTCGATCCTCATTCTGAGCCGATCATCTCACTCTACAGAGGTAGGTAGCATGTTTTATCATGAATACTCTGGAGTTATGATTAGTTATTATGCTAATCATTACTACTGTCTTTCTAAGTTATTTATCTTTATAATATTATTGTTATAATATAAATTTTACTCCTGGTTCTGCTTACCTCATTCAACATCAATCCAAAAAGTCTTCACAAATTTCTCTGAAACTATCCTTTTTTATCATTTCTTACAGCACAATACTATTTCATCACATTCATATGCCATATTTTTCACTGTCATTCCCCACTTGATGGACAATGCCTTAGTTTCCAATCCATTGGCACCACAAAAAGAGCTGCCATAAATCTTTTTTGTATACGTAGAAAATTTTCCTATTTCTTTGATTTCATTAGTATATAGATCTGTGTCAGATGGCCATGACAGAACTCATCAATTAGTGACTGGCTTTCTGATGAAAGTTCCAGACTTAGGTAGGCTGATCTTTGGATAGCAGATATATACATATGTGTGTGTGTGTGTGTGTGTGTGTGTGTGTGTGTGTGTGTGTATACAGTCCAGATAGAGCTCAGTATTCCAAGCATAAAAAATTTACTAGAAATTACATTTCTCTGACATAATATTTAAGAACTATGACAGCTTATTTTATTCCCATTTTTTCTCTAACCATTGAGCATTTTAAGGAAGGGCAAAGTTATATCAAGATAGAAATATTAGAGGCATTAAGTGACCAATGAAAGCATAAGGGCATGGGTCATTTGAAAGAGAAAGGGGAGGGAGAAGGTTATGCAAATGGGAAATGGTTTCACATACTTTATTTTTAGAATTGTACATTCTTAGAGTAATAAATGAACTTAATGTGGCAAAATGAAAAGAGCCCAGCAAATACCCACTCTGAAACTCAGTAACTGATGCCCTGTAGCAGCAAGTACCCTGGCATACCAGGAGGGTCTGCTGCACAGGTTTTGAGGTCTGCTTTTCCAGATGGAGGGGTCAACAATCTTTAATCACATATGCCAACAGAGAAAATATGAGCAGAGAAACAAAGACCAACAGATAGAGCTTCTAACTGTCTGACTATAAACAATACATGCATAGTTACTGGAGAGTGAAACACCAACATCTGAATTTTCAAAGCAAGGGGAGAGGGAGCAGGGCTACCCAGAGTCTCATCTGGAGCATAACTTTCTTCCAAAGAAGCCCCATCAAAGCAAAACCTCACCTCAGAGTATATATACAATTTTCAGAGTCAGAGGGCATGACCTTGATGACCCAGTGCCTCATTAGCAAATTAACAAAAGGCATAGACCTTCATACACAATAAGCCTCCCCTAATCAAACTTCCCTTAATCCACTCACCTGAGGGGTATTAAGGGGCGGGGGAAGATCTAACTCTCATTAACATTATAAGCAATAAGCAAGTCACAGTCTCAGTTTTTCCATCTGACAATGAGGATAATAAAAACTGCAGTTCTTTCCTCTTGATATTGTTATGAAAATCAAATGAGACAATACACAGAAAGTGTTGCACTGATGGTCATTGCTATTATTATTGTATGACATCCCCCTCCTACAAAATTCCCAAGAAATTGACATCCATCTTCCACTTGAAGTCTTACAGTAATGAGTCCTCATAAGACAATTCATTCCATTTCTATAAAGATCTAATTATTAAGACATTTTTAAAATATCAAAACCCAGACTCTCACCCCAGAGACCAAGCCGAATAACTCTTATCCTTCTTCCGTGTGATATCCTTTCAAAAACTTGCTCATTGTGATTATAAACTTCCCTCCTCTTCAAGTCTTCTTTTTCCTAGAAGAAGCACCTTAAGTTGCTTTGAATGATCATCATATAACGTAGTTCTGAGTTTCCTTTACCATCTCGGTAGACCTCTACAAACACATGAACTTGTCAATGCCTATTTCAGAATGTGTTCCCCAAAATTAAACACAATATTACAAATTTTACTTAACCAGGTCGCTACAATGATACTAATAGCCCCCCTCATTCTAGAGATCATATTTTAAGGGAGATGATATATTTAAGTTGTATTATAACCCATGAAATATTATATAAGTCAGGCACAGACTCAACTTATTTATATATCTAAAATTATATACAGGGCAAAACAAATAGGCAGTTATAAGTATATGGATATATGAGTATAGGTGACCTGTTTAACACATCCTCAATTCACAACAATTTTGGTTGTCACCTTACATTACTTATGCACATTGAACTTTCAATCAATTAACACTTCCAGGCCATTTAAAACTAATTACTATATGTTGTAGTTCAGTAGTTTCAGTCATAGCCAACTCTTTACCACCCTGTTTATAATTTTTTTCACAAAGATATTGGAGCAGTTTGCCATTTCCTTCTCCAGCTCATTTTACAAATGAGGAAACTGAGGCAAACAAGATGAAGCCACTTGCCCAGGATCACCCAACTCATAAATGTTTGAGACCAGATTTGAACTCAGGTCTTGTTCTCTACCCCCTGAACCACCTGGCTACCCAATTACGGTATAGCCATCATGGGTTTGTATATTTACTTTTCCTAAATTAATAAATATAGAGCTATATTATAGGATTTCATATGTGTGTATATAAATGTGTGTGTGTGTGTGTGTGTGTGTGAGAGATCTTTAGGGTCAACGCATCTCTCTAACATGTTGAGACCTTGTAAGTTTCCAATTTCATAATCCATCACATTAGCTAAGCTTTCTAGTTTCATGTCAGGAAAGAAATTATTATTCATGCCATCTATGTCTTCATCTAAGTAACTGATAAGAATACTTAACAAATACTAGGTAAGGATAGAGACCCATAACATTCCACCAGAGACACCTCTCTTTCTTTTTTTCCTTTTTTTTTTTTTTTTTTAGATTGTCCTATCATAAAATCAGGTAAGGTCAAATCAAGTCAACAAGCACTTATTAAGTATCCTCTATGTGACAAGATTACATAATTTGAGATTTAAAAGGGATCTCAATGTATATCTAATTTACCTCTTACTGAAAAAGAGAATCTGCACTACATCACATAGGGAAAAGGATCACTGAGCCTTTACTAGAAGACCTCCAGTGAGGTCTAACACACTCCTTCACTATGAAGTTCTTTCTTCTTTTATGTACCTCTAATTGGTGGAATGATTTTCCCCCCACACATCAAACCACAATTTGCCTCCTTGCCACTTGTATCTTTTCCTCCTGGTTTTGCTTTCTGGGACCCAGAGAACAAATCTAATTTCTCTTCTACTTTATATGCCTTGGAATACTTGACTAAATACTGTAGATGTGGTCTAGCCAGAGCAGAATAAAATGTTTTTCAGACAAATTGCTATCTAACCATGTCTCCAATTAGTCAACGCCATGAACCAATTATAAGACTTTACATTTTTTATCCCTATTTAATACATTTCATGCTATATCTCAATGTGATCAAAAGTAGAAACATTCCATATATACAATATAATTAATAGCACTTTTTCTAGCAACAAAAATATAAAACAAATCTCAAAGAAAAACAAAACGAAAAAGAACTGAACTAGAAACAAAGTAAATGTTCACCAATGGAGCAAAGACTAAACGAAATCTGTTACATATATATTATGGAATGTTACTACAATGTAAGAAATGATTAATGTGAAAATTCAGAGATGCACAGGAAAGTGTAGGAATTGATACAACTTCAAGAAAACAGAACCAAAACTATAATAATGCAAAGTGAAAGAATAAAAAACAAAATCACCCTTAACATTGTGTGATTACAATGACAAAACCTTGTCTTAGAGAAGAGATGGGAAAATTCGCCTATATTTCTTCTTTAGAGAATGGGGTGGAATTTTGGGTTAGTACCAGTACATATGCTATCAGACTCCACTGATAAATTGGCATATCCTAGGACACGTATTATCATTTCTCTGAGGGAGTTCCCCTGAAGGAAATATGCCTGGTCAAATTCATTCAAAGTTCTAATTGGATCTCTATGTATTGAGTAGTTGTGTTGAATTGCTTTTCCCCCCCTTCTCTTTTATTTTTTTCTTTACAAATGGTGGCTTTTTGTTAGGAATGAGAGAAATAGAAAACAAAACATCTTTAAAATGTGATCTTTTTGTCTTGTTAGAATAAACCTGATATTCCAGTCTGTCAAGGTCTCTTTTGGATCCAGACTCTCATTCAATATGCTGCTTTTTGAATACCTCCCAGGTCTGCGTTATCAGCTAATTTGATAAATATTTCCTCTGCATCTTTATCCTTGTCATTTGTTTTGTTTCGTTTTAAATTATTTATTTTTAACATTCTCTTCTATTTAAATTTTGAGTTCTAGATTTCCTCTCCCTCTCAACCCTTCTCCCACTTAAAAGGAAAACAGTAAGATGTCAATGATATATGTGAAACCATGCAAAAATGTATTTCTATATTAGATATATTGTAAAACATAGCAAAAAATTAAGAAATCAAAAGTTATGTTTTAATTTAAACTCAGAGTTTTCAGTTCTGTCTCTGGAAACAGAGCACGTTTTCATCATGATTTCTTTGGAATTGTCCTCTATCATTGTATTGATAACAGTATCCAAGTCTTTCAGAGTTAATTGTTAGTGTTATTACTGTGTACAATGATCTCCTGACTCTCAAATCATCCTTTTTTTCTGAAACCATCTCCCTGGTTATGTTTTGTAGCCCACTAATATTCTATCACAATCATATACTACAACTTATTTGGTCATTCCCCAATGGATGGGCATCTCTTCAATTTCTAATTCTTTGCCACAAAAAAATGAGTTTCTACAATTTTTTTATACTTCAAGTTAGGAGTTTTTACAGGAGATAATTGGTGGATTCATTCCATTTCTATTTTAGTCTCTGGATCTCAGATCTCAGAAACTGGAGCAGTTTTCCTTGGTAATTTCTTAAAATATGATTCCTAGGCTGTTTTTATGATCATGCCTTTCTGTTAGTCCAATAATTCTTGAATTATCTCTCCTTGATCTATTTTATAGGTCAGTTGGAAGAGATATTTCACATTTTCTTCTAGGTTTTTATTCATTTGACTTTCTTTTATTTTTTCTTGAAGTCTCATTGATTCATTAGCTTCCATTTCCCCAATTCTAATTTTTAAAGAATGATTTTCTTCTGTGACTTTTTGTACTTCCTTGTCTATTTGGTCAATTCTGCTTTTAAAGGAGCTCTTTTCTTCAGTGAACTTTTGTGCCTCTTTTATCTTTAGACTAATTCTGTTTTTTTAAGGTGTTATTTTCTTCAGTATTTTTTGTGCCTCTTTTACCAAGCTGTTAATTCTATTTTCATACATCTCTCTCTTTCAAACATCATTCTTTTTTCTTACATCACTCTAATTTTGTTTCCCAATTTTTCCTCTACCACTATTAACCAGGAATTCTTGTTGGATTTGGGTCCAATTACTATTTTTCTTTTGAGGATTTGTTTGTAGTTATTTTCAAATTCTTGTCCTCTTCTGTGTTTATGCATTGTTCTTCCCTTCCACAGTAGTAGGTTTTCTGGTCATGCTTTTATTATTGTCATTTGTTCATTTTCCTGTCCTACTCCTTCACTTTGAATTTTATGTTACAGTTAGGCTCTCCTCACTTGGTGGTAAGGGGGAACTGTGCCAAACTTCAGACTATTTTGTGCTGCTGTTTCCTAGCTAGTTTGGGTGGGTGGGTGTCTGCAAGTTTTCAATGCTCTAGGAGAGGTATAGTCAACACTCTCCTATTCTTTCCTCTGGTCTTCCCAGGAAGGGCCCTGTAAAAGCAAGCACCCTGGCATACACAGGAGGGCCTACTGTACAGGTTCTTTGGTCTGCTTTTATAAAACGAAAGGCAACTTTGGAGGGGTCAACAATCACTTTAATCAAGCACATGTATATTATTCACTTAGTTCAAGGGGAAAAGTCAGCTCCCTGAACTTCAGAGAAAATATAGAGAAACAAAGTTCAACAGAGAGGACTTCCAGCTGCCTGGTCATCAGCAAATACATACAGCACAGATCAACAGACAGATCTAACTGTCTAACCATGCATACCCATACATACATAACTATGGTTACCAGACAGAAACACCAACATCGGGATTTTCAAAGCCAGGCGGAGGGGAGCTGCTTAGCAGCTGTTCAAAAAACATTTCTAGTGAGTAAGCCCCAAAGTACAACCTCACCTCAGAGTATTTATACACTTTTCACATCCAGAGGGCATCGCAACCCTTGAGAACCAGTCCCTCATTAGAAATTTAGCAAAAAGTGTGGGCCTCCTCTAATCATCTTCCCTTTAATGGGCAGGCACATTAATGGGTTGGGAATATCTTTAATCTCATTTGATTTACAGGCCCCTGCTCTCTTACAGCTGAAAGTGCTAGTGCTTCTTGATCCTAGAATTGTAACCAGGGCCTTTGCTCTCCTGTGGCCAAAATTGCTAGTGCTCATTGTTCTCTAGCCCTCTTGTGACCAATCAAGAAGTGCTCCTCTCCACCCATAAACCACAACCCAGAACTACTTATGGACAATTGAGTTGCCATTCAGTACTGGCAGGAAAAAGTCCCCTGTGATCTTTTTCTGATCAGTTCCCACCGGTAAAACCAACCCCTTACCATCTCTTGGCTGAGAGCTTCCAAAGAAGTTGTTGGTGTGATTGTGTCTATTTCCAAGGTGTGCCAGTGGTACTCTTGCCATGTTCCAGGCCTGAGCCCACCCTAGTGTTACAGACCTCTCCTATAAACCTCCCAAATTGTCTTCAGCTAGAGAAATGTCTCCTTCTGAACTTTTGCTGTCTCTGCCACTCCAAAATTTGATTTGAAGCATTATTTTAAATTTGTTTGGAAGGGAATGTTAGGAAAGTTCAGCTGGATCCCAGCCTGCCCTCAGTTCCACCCAAGTCATTTTAAAAAATATTATATAGCACAAGATCATACATATATCCCTGGGGCCTCTACTAGGGACCTTATTCCAAAATAACATTGAACTAACAAAACTAAACTTTAAATCTGGTTATTCAACCAATTCCAAATCCATCCAACTGTGCTATTATCTAGCGCATATAACCCCACTTATCCCACAAAAATAACATGAGATTTGTATCAAAAAATTTACTAAATGTAGATAAATCATAACTACAGCACTGATCTTATGTACCAGTTCAATAACCTAGCACAAAAAAAAGAAATACAGTTGGTATGACATGACTTAAGCCTGATGATAAGGAAATAATCAGTAAACATTGGTTAAACTGCTAATATGTGCTGGGCACTCTGGTAAGCACTGATGAGGTCACAATGCACCTTTTTCAACACTTTCTTTTCTAGGAGCTCCTTAATGATCTCTTCAGTAATATACTAGAGTATCGCCATGAATCAAAATCAAGCACACTGCTCTGAAGTTTGCAGACTCTGTATGTTTCTTTTTATTGTAGTGAGGATAATCTATAACTTTCTCAAGGCCTGTGGATCCTCTCCTCTTCTCTGCAATCTTTGCAAAATCATATAGAATGGGACAAGAATTCTATCCTAACATTCTTTCAGTCACTGAAAATGTAGTTCTTCTGGGCTAGATGATTTGAATTCACCCAGAGCAGCAAGTTCACTCCCTATTAGCCATTATTGTTTTAGCCTTACCAGATGACAAGTTATTGTTCTAGGGGGTGAAAACTGAACCAAAGTTAGAAAAGCAGCTATACATTCTTTCCTTAATCAGTTATAATTTCAGCCCACCCACCTAAAGAGTGGTCTTATCCCTTCTTTTATTAGTGAGTACAACAAAGGATTAACACCCAACACAAGCTCATCTGTTTAACCTTAGCTCTTTTAATGAGTCTTAAGGTACTGTGCCATTTTTTTCTTATTGGATCTGTTATCTTTTTTTCTCCCACTTTCTGCATACAATTTGCAAAATGATCAATTGGTTGCTGTATAACTGTGTATCCATAATACTCTCTTCAGGTAATTTCCATTCTCTCTTCTCATCAAAATTGTTTCTCTTTGTGTCTTCATAATTTCTTTACTGAGAGCTCCTCATGTCTCCTGGGCTGACTTTCCATGGAGAATTTTGGTCTGTGAGAGTCTACCTATGCTTCATCCTGGCCATCTAACATTTGCTTTCCTGAAATCTACAATGCATATCAGACTGCATAGCTTTACTATCCTCTGTCACAAGTTTTATTGGGTTATTTTGATCCTTCAGCATTTTCTTCTTTTTGACTGTTCTGTATCTTAGGTATACTATAAAGAGGACAGTTACACCTAGAACTAAAACATTGCCTCTGTTTTATAGAGCACCATTCTCTGACCACTTGAAAATTCTGCATTTCTCAAGTCAAGTAAAATCAACACAACTTCTAAGCACCTACTACATGTGCCAGGCAATGTACTATATATACATTTTTTACTTTTATTGTTGTATCTTTCTTAGTGCTTAGTGCCTTATTTTGCTTATAGTTATTATATCATAAATAATTATTTTAGGAATGAATGAGTGAATTAATGGAATCCTTTGACATCCCTTAGAAGTCGAAAGGTATTAAAATCAGTATCCATCATAGGTTCACAAGGTCATAGCTTTAGAACTGGAAGGGGCCTTCAACTATTTCAATTTGGAAACTGAGGCTCAAAAAAGAAAACTGCTTTGCTTAGAGTCACAAAAGTTGCAAATGGAACAACTAAGACATGAATTCAGAACCCCTGGCTATCAGTCTAATACTTACTCCAATGTTCTGGGTACTTATACAAAGAAAGAAATGTTCAATTCTCATAAAAATAAAATAAAAGGTGATTTTCATATCATACCCAGAACTAATGACAGTGTAATTGAACACTATCTTCTTAAATTCCCTTGAAATTAGATCTCCATATGCCTTTTCAGGCAGAGAAAGCAATGCTGATATAATACTGGAATAAGATAATTTAAAAATAAAAATAAGAGCAAGTACGAGTTTTCCTTATAGACATATTGCCTCAAGTATTTTTGACTTAATTTTTCATTTAAATTTTATTTCTGCATATTGGTCTCAAATATGGAAGCTGGGAGGACTCCCCAAAGCATTCTCTTTCTTTTAATTTTGTGTCCCAAAAATAAATGGCAAGAGTTCTGTGGAATATTTAATATGTGTCAGGAAAGGTTTTTTTTCACTTAGAAATTTATTTTCTACCACTCCAGAAAGGAGATAGTCTACATATACTTTTCTAACAGCATGTATAGAACTCTTAATGTTTTCATCCTATGACCAGAACACTGACCACTCTGACAAAATTAGAATAAATGGAAGTAGCAATCCCATCAAGGGTTTCCTTTTTCCTGGAAACATAGTACTATGTATAATGGATTTTGTGTGTAGCAGGGGTAGGAGGGGTTAGCATGTACTTATATTTGCAATCTGATATCAGCAGTCTTCTCTAGATTTGTTTTCCTTCACTGCCCTTTTTAAACTCAACATCAAAGTCAGTCTGATCTCCTTGTTGTTCCATAAACTGGACTTCAATCTCTAATTTTTTGTCTAGAAGGTCCTCTTCTCATCTCTATCTTGGAGTGCTTTATTATCTTATAGTCAATTTGCATGACAGCTCCCTTCCATTTTGGCTTTTGACTTCACTTTTTATAGCTAAACCCCTTCTTCAAAACCTCTCAAATTATCAGCAACATCATCTCTAAAAGGAGGGTATTGGAATCAAAAACCTTGGAGGTGATTTATAGCTGTAGAGTTATACATGTGCAATTTTATTATCTTGTATTCAATATAAAATATATTGTATTCAGTATATTCTTGTATTCAATAATATAGGATATAATATTATATATATAATATATTACATATAATAACGTACCTGTTTCCATACAGAATATAGAAATAAAATGTAAGCTTATTAAGGGCAGGAACTATTTTTGTTTGGTTGGTTTTGGCTTTGTATCTCTAGAACCTAGCACAATGCCTTGCACGTGGAAAAAAAAAGAGAGTTTGACAAAATATCATTCATTCAGTCAATAAGGATCAATAAACATTGATCATGTGCCAAGTATTGTGCTAAACACAGGAATATAAAGACAAAAAAACTCAACTTTCTAATGCATCAATATTCATTAAGGAAATTGCTCTGTAATTTTTTTCTCTATTTTTACTTTCCTTGGTTTCAGTATCAAAATCATATTTGGTAGGACTCCACCTATTTTTTTCTAAACAATATGTGTAGTATTAGATTAATTGTTTATTAAATGTTTGGTAGAATTCAATTTCAATTTCATCTGATCCTGGGAAATTTTTCTTAAGGAGGTAATTGATGGCTTGGTAAATGTATTTTTCCTAAGGTAACTTAGATATGCATTCTGTTTATTCTTCTGTTAATCTAAGCAGTCTATGTTTTTGCAAATATCCATCCATTTCACTTAGATTATCAGTTCTGCTGGCAAATAATTGGGAAAACAACTCCTAATAATTGCCTTATTTCATCTTCGTTAGTGGTGCATTCACCCTTTGCATTTTTGATACTGGTAATTTGGTTTTCTTTATTTTGCTTTTAAATTAAATTAACCTACTGTTTAAGTTTTTATTTTTTTAATAAAATCAGATCCTGGCTTTATTTATTAGTTTATGGGTTTTTTACTTCCAATTTTACTAAATCTCTCCTTTGATGTTCAAGATTTCCATTATGGTATTTAACTGGGGATTTTTAATATGTTGTTTTTCTAGGTTTTTTTTTGTTGTTGTTGTTGTTGTTGCTTTCCTAATTTGTTGATCTATGTTCTCTCTCTCTGTCTCTGTCTCTGTCTGTCTATCTGTCTGTCTGTCTGTCTCTCTCTCTCTCTCTCTGTCTATCTCTCTCCATCCCTCTCTGTCTTTCTCATAGGCTCTGAGCTATACATTCAAAAATATAAATTTTCTTCTAAGTGTTGCTTTGGTTGCATCTTATAAATTTTGGAATGTTGTCGTGTTGTTATTAGTGAATTTATCAGTAGTTACTATGATTTGTTCTTTGACTAAATCATTCTTTAGAATTAGGTTACTTAGCTTTCAATTAATTTTTAATCTATGTTTTCATGACCCTTTATTAAATGTAATTTTATTGCATTATGGTCTTAAAATATACACCTAACATTTCTGCTTTTCTGCATTTGGTTGTGAAGGTTTTACGCTCTAATTACATTTAATTTTTGTGATAGCCAGTTTTTATTATGGTGCCATCTACACTGAGAAAAATATATACTCCTTTATATCCCCATTCAGTTTTCTCGAGAAGTCTATCATATCTAACTTTTCTAGATGTTGTCAATCACCTTGGGCGCATGGAATCACAGGTGATAGTCCCCTATTGGTGCAAACATTATGATCTCACCTATCCTCGGCCCATGGGTTACCTGAGCCAGATTATTTTTTTGGAATGGAATGCCAAGGACCATCCAGAGGGCACTGGAGCACAGCAATGTTGTCATCAATCTTGTTGGATGAGATTGGGACACTAAAAGCTTTGACTTCTCAGAAGTCTTTGCTACCATTTCCCAGACAAAAGCTCAGTTGACCAAGGAGGCTGGGGTAGAAGACAAAGGAGTCTTTTACTCTCTGGTCCCTGTGCCCCTATCTCCAGATGTCAACGGGGACCTGTGTTCACTCCAGAGATTAAAAAGTAAACTTGTGGGTATTTAGGAACTAGAGGCAAATGTGAATGTGTTCAGGATCTGTAAAGAACCACACCCTGAAGGAAATCTTTTTCTTTATTTTTCATTTTTCTGTACTTATCAAACACCAGTTAACATGAACATTTAGATACACAAAAAAAGGAGAATCTTGACTTTGAACAGCTTTTCTATTAGAAAACAAAACAAAACAAAATTGACATGATGAATTGAGCAAAAAAACTCCAAAAACAAACAAAAAAAGAATTACTGAAGAGTTGATGACATATAGACCAAGAAATTTTGTTGCTCCAAATACAGTAGCCATGATCCCACTGATTGAGGAGTGTCCACCTTTTTCATGAGGGCTAAGAGCATAATGAAGTTTGCAGTGGGACTAGGCAAAAAAAAAAAAAAATACAGATGTGGCTATAGCAGTAATGCCAGATTTTGATGTTGTCAGGACCTAGGGACTCTGGGCAACCAAGGCCACCACCATGATCTCCCACAATTCCTCTTCAGTAATTCTTGTGTCCAATTCTCTTTTTCTTTATGACTTGGATTGTAGCTGTTCTTCATTGTCTTCTTCTGAGTTCATATGTAGATTTTGCCTGTCACCATAGTTGATTTTGATGTGTAAGATTTTTTTGGTTTTGTTTGTATATTTTTCCATTCTATTTCTTGATTTTGAACTTTATTTTAAAGTTGGGATTTGTTGAAGATGTGGACAAAGGAGGTATACTGTCTCAGGCTTCAGGCTTTTTTGCAGTGCTGTTTTCAGAGTAGTTTGGGGCAGCGGGTTGGAGGTTTTCAGTGTTTACAAGATCATGTGATGTGGAGAGAGATATAGCCATAGCTCTCCTGTTCTGTACTGTTATTACCCAGCAAAGACCTTGATCCTTTAAGTTTTGTAATAAATACTGTTCCTTGGGGTCTTTGGTCTCTTGTTACTGTAAATGATACTGCCCCTCCGGGTTCCTACTTTCTCTTGACTTAAATTGCTCCTCTCTACCCTTTAACTATGATTCTGAGGCTGGTGTAAACAAGAGTTCCCAAACAGTATGTCATCCCATGTCTGGTGCTGGACTTTGAAGAAATGTGCTGTAATCTGTTTCTGATGAGTTGTTACATCCCCTTACCATCTCTGGCTTAAGAGGTCCAGAAGCTCCTGATACTTCTGTCATCACTACTTAGTCCCACTATCATTGGTGTTGCAGGTATGTGGCCTTCAGGCCAACCTTCCACCCCCATGTCAAAGATCTTATTTTCTGACTTCCTAAGTTGTTTTGGGCTGGAAAAATGTCTCAATGTAATTTTTCATTGGTACTGCAACTCTAAAATTAGATTTGAGGTATTATTTTAAAGTAGTTTGGAGGGAAATGTTGAGAGAGGTGAGCTGAATATTTCCTCTACTCTCCCATCTTGGCTTGACCCCCCTCTTTACACTCTTACAAAGTTGACTTCTATGGTGGAGAGAATTTCCTCCTCCAGAGGTTCCATGCACCAATGAAATCAAAGGTCTTATTCCTACTTAAAAATAGTTTGTCATCTGTTGGCATAGAACATACCAAAAATACCACAGCAAATATTTAGAATCATCAAGTTTTACTGACCATTTACTGAATTTAAATTTAGACATGCATTTTCATTAAATTGCAGGGTGAGAAGTTTCCTGTTATTGAAGGTATGTAGATGAAGGCTTTTTTCACTATTTCGGGTTATGTTGTTTGGGGATGGAGGTGCATGTTCAATTTATAATTTGGTTAAATGGTCACTGAGATACCTTCTTCTCTATGATTCTGTGATATCCATTTCCCTTTGAATATCTTAATACTATCTGCCTTTTTCCTTTTCTCTTAACCCATAGTTTTGTGAGACATATTTTGAAAAGCGCATCTAAGATGGAGGCTCTAAACCTACTTTGCTTTTCTCCCACTAATTTGTTCCATGGTTGGTGAAAAGTTCTTACTTGATATATTCATCCTTGGTTTCTCTACCTCTCTAACTGGGGAAACACAACCAGCATGATTCACTGGGGTGTGGTGACAGTTATTTTTTCTTAATTAGTCAAAATGTGCGATGTGCTAATTACTTGATTCACTAGGAAAAAAAGTTCATTAAATAAAAATCACATTTGACTGGTTTTCACATAGCAGGGCATATATTTTTATTTAAATGCAGAGAGCATCTGAATGTTAACTAAGCTGCAAAATATGTTCACGTTGAAACTAATTAACACTACAACGCTGAGGACAATTCCCTAATGGGTTAATTTCTCAATGAAACTCAAAGATACTTTTTGACCTACCATAATGCTCCTTCTGCCAAGGTTAAGAGAAAGATAGCACTGTAATTGGAGCACATGAGTCTATATTAACCTGATTTAGTTTGGGGAATCAAGGATTTGCCCAAGGAAGGAATTCATAATAATTAGGGTGTAAAGCATGCAAGCATCAGGGCTTGAAACACAGCATGAATTAATTATTCAGTGTTGTTCAGTCCATTTGGACTTATAAAACACAAAAGGTCACAGCCAGAGAAGAACTGTAACCCTTATTCCCTTTACAGCCTCTTAAACTGTGGGTTTCTATCGCCTAGTCCTTGCAGAGTTAATGACAGTGAAACAAAAATGTTGAAATATGGAAATAAAAATTAATATGTTCTCAACTGAATTCCCTTTATTGGTGCAAGGAAAAAAATGCCTTCTTGCTGGCTAGCCCCAGGAGTTGAGAACTCTTAAGTTCTAACTTAGTTTAACTGTGATTATCTGATCTTTTTGTCTATCTTTTATTCAGGAGTCCATTCTGTAATGAAGTAGGTAAAATGATTGCTGAATTCAGTGACCAAAGTGTGTTGATTCAGTTAAGCTCATACTTGAGTTTAAGAAAGAATCATACATTTTAGTGTAAAGGTAATTCCACAAGGATAAACTCTTGTGGGAAACTGGAAGTAATGAGGAGTCTAAAGGATATATGGCCAAGTGTTGAAATAAAGCAAAGTCCAACCGAAAAATCTGTTTTTATTCAAGTGAGAAAAGCATTTGTCAAACATTATATGCAAAGAACTATGCTAAATTCAAGGAAGTATTGGCCCTAAATAAGATTACATTCTAAAAGGAATTTGACTAGTGGCTAGAGAGGAATCTTTTGGTTAGAGAAATTACAGGAATGGTGAGTGAAGATAGAAGGGAGTTGAAAGACTGATCATTCCCAGTTGCAATTGCAATATTTATTTGATTTTAGTTCCCAAAAGAAGAGGTGAAGAGAAGGGAAAGGCATGCAGGATCGGAGCTATATATTCCCAGGGCCAAGACATATGACAAGAAGATGTCTGGGGTGGAGTGTGATGCATAGCTGGGGACAGTTAGAAATGGTGAATCATGTGAATTTGTATTCATATGCTCAACACTCAAAATGTTGCTAATCAAGGAACCTGATTATGTACTCAAGAGACACCTTGTTGGAAAATAGCCTTTCAAGTGGCATTTTGCTCTACTGAATAATCTTTAAAGTAAATGATAAATACAGTTATAATCAGTTGTGTGACTATAAAGAAATAGACAACTTTGGAATATCATTTGTAGGAGTTTGTCTGTTTCCTTGTTGAATTCTTAAGATATTTAAAAAAAATACCTTGCATATCTTACCATTTGGAAAATGAAGAAAATTGGCAATGGAAGAAATTCATGAAAATTCTGAGAATTATAGCCTTACGAATCCTTTGTAGAATCTATATTTATATCTCTATATGTGTATCTATACGGGTTTTTAGTTGCTATTTTTATGCTCTCAATATTTTTCCCCCATGGTATTATCTTATATGTTTTCTTCTAGTATTTTATTGCAGAAATGAATTATATTTTAAACAATGCAAATTTCAATGGATGCAAATTCTGGTTCTGATACTTACCATCCGCATAATCATGGACACGTTGCTATACTTCTTTCAGTCTCATATCTACCATTTATAAAATAAGGAATTTGAATTAGGTATCATCTAGTGTCCTTTCTCACCTTATATCTCTGGTGATTTTGATGGTTTTTTTCAAAGTACTCACTTCCTCAAGGTATTTCACTTCATGCATTGTCTTTGTGTTTATACCTCAAGTTCAAGGACTTTCATATCTCAGGCCTAAGGTTTTTAACCTAGAGTCCATAAACATGTATGTAGGCATTTAGGTACACATGGAGGTATGCACACACACAAGTTCAGAAGCATGTGTATATGTGTTTTATATGGATGGATTTGTATTAGAGACATAGATGTAGATTCCAGATGTAGTTGTAGATGAAGATATAGCATACACAAACACACACACATGCATATATTGATATAGCTATGGAGAAAGCCGAATTTCAATTATTTAATTGGTTTCCTTTTGATCTTAAGAATTTTATTTTTATGTCTTTGAGATCAGTATTTTAAGAATGGGTTCATGGGCTTTTCTGCATTACAAAATGAATCTTTGAAGCACACAAATGTTTACAACAGGGGAGGATGGTATGGAAATGTAGTAGTACATTTCCATGACAGAGTAGTACTCCTTTTCTTAGAAAGGAAGGTTAGTACACCAAGTTTTGAAGTAACTAAACCTTCCCATAGAATTGTAGAGAATTATATATTAAGAACAATAATTGTACGTAGTAGACAGTTATCTAAAAGTACTGACATTCAATGTCTTGGGGAAATTTTAGTGACTCAAAGAAGTTAATTTCCTCCCATTTTAAAAAGTAATATTTAATTACTCTGTGTCTCCCACCACCACCCATTAAGAAAATTAAAGAAATCCAACCCTCCCATCTCGCCAAAAAAATACCCTAATATTTATCTACATAGACTTGCTAAACAAATACAACCATTAGCCACACCTCAAAATGCATGTCATTTTATGAATTTTAAGTTCATAACTTCTCTGTCAGGAGGTGAGTGGAATGTCTTATCTTCATTCTTTTGGACTCATTTACAATTGTGTGGATCAGAGAGCTATTTTTTTGAAGCTATTTTTCTTTGTAATTTTTTCTTTATATAAATTGCTTTCCTAGTTCTGCTTGCTTCAGAGAATATCAGTTCATAAAGATCTTCCTAGTTTCCTCTGAAATTGTCCATTTCATTATTTCTTCTGGTATGATAATATTCCATTACATTCATAATTCAGATTTTCTTAGTTATCTCCCAATAGAAGGACATTTACTTAATTTCCAATTTTTTGGATAGCACAAAAAGATCTGCTGCAAATATTTTGCTGTACATATACAACTTTTTCTTTCTTCTTTGATTTCTTAGGAGTTCAAAGAACAAATGCTAATGGCTCTCTTTAATCACTCTTTAATAGAAACCCAATGCAACACACACACGTGTGTGTGTGTGTGTGTGTGTGTGTGTGTGTGTATGAACACAATCTGGAATGGATTACATAAGAACAATCCTTAATCTTCAAAACAATCAGCCAGGCTCAAGCTAGCTAAGCCAACATTAAAAGGCAAACACTCAGGTATAGATCTAAGTCCAAATATATATATTTCTCCCATACCAAAGCCAGAGTAATTTTAGAAACCCTCAGATCTAGTTAGTGAAAAAATGAGATGTTTCATCAATGAATTTTTCAGGCAAAATATGCTACAATTTGCATCAACAATCTTGTATTAAAATCTGTTAGGACAAGACTATTTTTTTCTTTATACATACATCTCAAAACGGTAGCAATACGTTGAAATTGATTATATAATGTTCAAAATGTTTATCTTCTGCAAAGTTGAGCTCACTTGTAAGTAAATTTCTAAGATTAAAATTTCTAGGGAGTTCAAACATATGACACAAATGCATGTGTATGTACATGTGTTTTAGGAATGTATATTTATTAATATATGAGCTATGTATCTGTGTGTATTTTTGTGTGTATGTCTGAACTTCCTAGAAATTTCAGTTGTATACTAAACCTTCACTCCTTTTTGCAATGAAATTTAAGGTAGACTACTGTTTCTATGTCTCTGTATCTCTGTTTTTGTGTGTCCATCTCTCTGTCCCTGTCTGTCTCTGTCTCTCCCAGTCTGTCTCTCTGTCTCTGTCTCTCTGCATCTCTGTGTCTCTGTCTCTCCTTCCCTATTCTGCATCCCCCCACCCTCTTTTTAAATAGTTGGATGGCAAGTAACCACCCCCTTGAATTTGCCTGATCCTGAGGTTCAAAGTGATTGTGTTTGGTCTGTTGGGTACTTCTACCCTCACCTTGAACTCTGTTAGAGATTTAGGAAGATTGATCATTGGGTTAGCATCAGGATAAGGCTCAGAAATAGTTTTCTGGCTCACTCAGAATCCTCTACAAGAAGATGACAAGGGGAAAAGGTTAATGATAAGCTCGTCTCGATTAGAAGAATATGCTTGCTAGTATACTGGATATATTCCAAGTTAAAGTCCATAAAATTTTCCAAAAATTCTGGAAGCAACAGTTTTGATAAATAAGGAACACATTCTATTTCTTGAGAAACAGAGGTTTATGGAGTGTTTTTTTTTCTAAATCACAGAAATCAGATTAAACCAAGAAATGTATATTTGTGAAAAGTACCAGTAAACATTTTGTTTCTTGGAAATGTTTACATGGCACGATAGTGAGAAGCATCTTAACTAAATCATGGAATTTGAAAGTCTTTTAAATAGATGCTTTTGGGGGAGTCTAGGTAGCATATTGGGTAGAGCAATGGACCTGAAGGCAGAAAAACCTGAGTTCAAAGCCTGCCTCAGACACTTTAGTCACTTCACCCTGTCTACTTCAGTTTTTTCATATGCAAAATGAGAATAATAGCCCAATCTACCTCCCAGGAGTGGGATCAAATGAGATCATATTTGTAAAGTGCTTTGAAAATCTTACAATAAAAATTAAGCTCGGTTTTTTCCCCCCTCGTAGTTATTTTATCTAGCTTTTACTTAGATATCTGGCTATATTATTCTCCTACTAGAATTTCAGCTCTTGAGAACAGGCAATTTTTTTTTCTGTATCACCATCATAAAGTCTCTGACCCACAGCGTGTGCTTAATAAATGCTGGTGGAATTGAACTGAAAATTTATTACTATTTTTTATTATTTTCATCAAAAATTATTTTGCAACATGTAAAAAAACCAAACCAAACAAAACCCAGCATCTTACATGAAAAGTAAACAGAGAACATCATGAGATTATATTTTATTACATGATTGTAATTGATTTCGTTTACATGAATTGTTTAACTCCTCCAAGAAAAAATCCAGAAGTTAGTGAAATCTGCCATAGGATCATCAGATTTAGAACTGGCAGGGCTTTTGAGATAGCCCAGTTGAATCACCTTGTTTTGCTGAGCAGAAAACTTAAGTTCAAAAATGATTGTGACTTCTTTGGTTGTTGCAGCCTTCCATCCCCCCCATCTCCCAATCAATTTCTTATCTTCCACCCAATCATGAACCTTTAGTCTTTTTCTTCTTCTGCCATAGTCCACTCAGAACAGAAGCTTTGTCTGCCTTACTTAAGGATAGGTTAGGAAATATTTAACAACCGGCTCTCCAAAATAAAAAATATATATATACAAAATATACTTTTAAGTTTGATCTGCATTATCAACATTTTCTCCATGACTTCTTAAGTATTGGCAATCAATAAAAATTAAATCATGCCCCACTTTGTAGCATTTACTCATTTCCAAGGAGCAAATGTTTATATTGAAAATTTAACAATCAGATCTCATGAGCTGACTGAGCTGACCCCAGTACACCTCTGCTTTTACCCAATCAAAACTGGTTAGTTGTTTCATTCACATTAGATACTGGTTTCAAAACTGTATGCTAAAGAGATAAAAGCTTAATTAATTTAATTACAATCCATAATTAGGTGCTGAGTCTATAGTATATTTGACTTTTTTGCCCATCTTTTTGGTGCCTCTAACATTACAAGTAGTTAGTGTGATTCAGCTGCCCATGAAGTCAGCCCTGATGATAGGACTTAAAGAACTTCCTAGATTTAATAATGAAATAACTGACCTTAAATGACCATTTTTGGGGTCATTTGCTTACTGGATTTATATTTTTATCAGTGTATGGACCATTATCTATTCTACAATGCCTAATATTAGAGAGTTGTCTAGAGTTACAAAGAGTAACTTGTCCAGGGTCACAGCAAGTGTTCTTCAGAAAGCAAAATTTAAAACAGGTTTTAAATCTTATTTGTCACTGCTTGCCTCTCTTCGTCAAAATAAATACTCAGATTTATCAATTGCTTTATTAGATGTTTACATAAGTAGCATAAATCTACATGAAATATACATTTTTAAAGAAAAACTATTAAAATATAATGGTTACTTGGAAGATGAAGAACTTCAAAAGAGATCTGAGATCAAAAGACCTTTTCAGATATTCCTTAACTGCATTAAAAGTGTCCTGAATCTTGGAAAACAAATTATATGTCTGGGGATGAGAGCTATTCCCAAATTACACAGATCCTTTCATTTGGACATATTTGTTGAGTTAGTTTTTACTTAACTCCCTCCCTCCTTTCCCTCAAAGAACAAAAGCCTAATATTGAAACCCACAACATGCTAAATTGGAAGACTCTTGGTCTTGAAGAATCCAACAGCGAGAAGGAAAGCAGCAGAAATCATGTGGTGTAGCCAATGTCATATTTCTTTCTATAAAGGCATTGCCATAAAATGTAAATATCTTCAAAGGATTAACCCTTCAACAACATGAAAATGTGAACATCTTCTAACAGGGCGAAGTGTTTTCTAATCTGAACATCTTTAAAAAGGGGAAATCAATAAATGGCATGAGAAACTTCAAAGGAGGACCTCCTGTCAATGACAGAAGTTCCTTAGCAGTGTAAAGTCTTTGAAGAAGGACTCCTATTGCTGGGAAACCTTTGAAGTGACTGAAAACAGACATTTATAATTACAGAAAGGTGCAGTGTCCAGCAGGGCTCATACAAAGCCATGTCTGAGGTATGTAGAGAGGAAGGTGGAGGGGTGGTGTGGACACTGACCTTGTTGGCTCACAACCCAGAAGTCTTTCAGGTCAACTGCGTAATCATACGGAAAGGATACTGTGAGGTGGGAATGGGGGGGGGGGGGGCGCCTAGGAACCAAGTCGTTTTGGATCTCTCATTTCAACAAAAACATACATTACTCCACAATGTGGATTCTAATACTTACCGCCTGTGACCATTTCTTGTGAAGCTATAAGATCAAATGAGCTGGAAGATGTGCTCATTTGCTCCCTTTCTAAAAGTTCAAATAATGGTAATAATAATCTTATCATTATCATCATTGCTAAATATTACAAATAAGTGTCAAAACCTAAAGATACTCCAATTTTTATTGTATTCAGTGCACTAATTTCCTGCCTTTCTGACTTGGTAGGAGCTACTCTCTAGTAGCTTTTCTCTGCTGGAAGATGTCATGGGTCATGTCCCCACAAGATGACACTATAGAAGAGGGCTCCAGTAAAGGGATACACTCCCATCCCATTTGAATTGCTTTAGATATTTCACTTAAAGCTAGGTTTCCTGTTTATTTCCAAAATGAGCCTTCGACAGGTAATTCTTTCCATATACTGTGCAGTTCCTATTCCTAACACATGGTGGGTGTTGCCTCTTTATCTCTTGATTTCCTTGTGCTTTTGCGTGTTTTCAACCCAGCTCCTTGAGAGTTGGGTAATATCTCATATTCCTTTATCTCCCGCTATTTTTTGAATGAATGAAACAACATCAGCTGATATTTCCAAATGAAGATGGGGAACATAAAAATTGACTTATAACTCCAAGGGCCATATATAGTCACAACACATTTTTAGAGGATAACCCATCACGCAGGTGAAAATTCACATATACCCAATAAAATGCCCTTTGTCTTTCAATGATGTTTTATCAAAAAAAGGTTATGGGCAGCTAGGTAGCGCAGTGGATAGAGCACCAGCACTCACCAACTGTGTGACCTTGCGCCAATCACTTAACCCCAATTGCCTCATCCTGGGTCATCTCCAGTCATCCTGATGAATATCTGGTCACCGGATTCAGATGGCTCCAGAGGAGAAGTGAGGCTGGTGACCTGCATAAAGTCAAGTGCAAGTCATGTCATTATTTCTCTGATGGCATGGTCTTTTTCAGCAATGAAGGAGGAACACACTAATTTACAAAGGTTAAACAATAGTTTTAAAATCTTTAACTTAAAAAGATCCAGCTTTTGGTGGAGAAGCTATTAAGTGATCTGAGCATATACAACTTTAGATTTCCAGGATGTTCAACAATTTTTCCCTTCCTATTTTCCTGCCTTTTCCAAGAGATGCTGCCTGGTACAGTAGAAAGAGTTATGGAACTGGAGGATGAGGGAGGGAAACATTTCTATAGCACCTATAGCATGCCAACAGCCTTTTATTTTCCCCGTTTTAGAATTGAGGAAATTGAGGCAAACAGAGATTAAGTTACTGGCCCAGGATCCCACAGCTAGCTTGAGACCAGATTTGATTTCAGGCAGGTCTTTCTGACTGCAGGCCCAGTGCTTTATCTAATGTACCACCTAAGGTTATAGAGTTGGAATCCCAGCTCTGCTACTAAGTGAGTAGCATAGTTATATTGACCAAAATCAATTCATCTATCTACAAAATTAGGGAATTAGACTAATTGAACTCTGAGGTCCCTTCCAGATTCTAGACATAGACTATCTATGAAGTACCTATGAATTAAACCAAAAGTATATTCAGTTCTGTTTTCCTACTACCCCACAAAGTCTAACTACAACATGGCTCACAGATCTGGCCATCACATTCTATCTGGCTCTTTGTAGATTAGTGTTAGGCGTATTTAAGAATCTGCAACTCCTTTTATATCTTTCTTTTTAAGGGTATTTGGTGGTGGTGGTAGATGAGGTGGAAGTGGAAGTGAAACAACATAGCTCAATCATTTTCTTTTGCAGGAGTGCAATCTGTCCTTATCTGTCCAGGCTTCCTGCCAACTTGCAATCCTTTGATGTGGTCTGCCTAGTACCTAGGGCATTAATAACTGTACTCTGGAAAACTGCATTGAATTACTTGGAACGACAAATTGAAACCAACTCTAGACCCTTAGATGCGCACAAGAAGCGCGTAATCAACCGGACTGTCCCAGTGAGGCCACTTTTCCACACTTACTAACCCATAGCTCTCATGCCTAATCAAGCTGGTAGCATAAGTTGTCTCACGGAAGGGGACTGACATGATGGGGAAGGATCTATTCCAGAAGAAGGGAAGTTTCTGTTACTACCCTATGCTCCTCAAAAATGCAACATAAAGACAAGTCCCAAACTAGTTCATGCCTGAAACAGGATATTCATTGTTTCTTAGAGCTGAAAGTGAACCTAGATGTTGTCATGAAATAGACAGAGAAACCCAAGACCCAGAAGTTCAGGTATTTTGGCCAGTGTCAGAGAGATACCCCAGCATGGATGATGATCCTGTTCTCTTGATTCAGCTCAGTTTTCTCTTCACAAATGCTGACTCATTTGTAATCTATTCCCTTCATTGACCACTGGCAGCACTCACAATTTGATTTCACAGACTCATATATTTTTTAAAGTGGTCAGTCTCACTGAAAATAATGGGGTACCAAAAACCTCTGCTTTCAGGAACCCAAGCCATACATATGATGGATTTTCTCCACTCTGGTGGGACAGTTATCTGTTATTCTTTTTTTTTTTTTTTTTTTTAGCTTTTAACATTCATTTTCACAAAATTATGGGTTTCAAATTTTTCCCCTTTTCTCCCCTCCCCCCCCAAACGCCAAGCATTCTAATTGCCCCTATGACCAATCTGCTCTCTCTTCTATCATCCCTCTCTGCCCTTGTCTCTGTCTTCTCTTTTGTCCTGTAGGGCCAGATAGCTTTCTATACCCCTTTACCTGTATTTCTTATTTCCTAGTGGTAAGAACATTACAGCTGATCCTAACACTTTGAGTTCCAACTTCTTTAGCTCCCTCCCTCTCCACCCCTTCCCTTTGGAAGGCAAGCAATTCAATATAGGCCAAATCTGTGTAGTTTTGCAAATGACTTCCATAATAGTTGTGTTGTATAGGACTAACTATATTTCCCTCCATCCTATCCTGTCCCCCATTACTTCTATTCTCTTTTGATCTTATCCCTCCCCATGAGTGTTGACCTCAAATTGCACTCTCCTCCCCATGCCCTCCCTTCTATCATCCCCCCCCACTCTGCTTATCCCCTTATCCTCCACTTTCCTGTATTGTAAGATAGGTTTTCATACCAAAATGAGTAGGCATTTTATTCTTTCCTTTAGTGGAATGTGATGAGAGTAGACTTCATGTTTTTCTCTCACCTCCCCTCTTTATCCCTCCACTAATGAGTCTTTTGCTTGCCTCTTTTATGAGAGATAATTTGCCCCATTCAATTCTCCCTTTCTCCTCCCAATATCTTTCTCTCTCACTGCTTGATTTCATTTCTTTTTAAGATATGATCCCATCCTCTTCAATTCACTCTGTGCACTCTGTCTCTATGTGTGTGTGCGTGTGTGCATGTGTGTGTGTGTAATCCCACCCAGTACCCAGATACTGAAATGTTTCAAGAGTTACAAATATTGTCTTTCCATGTAGGAATGTAAACAGTTCAACTTTAGTAAGTCCCTTATGATTTCTCTTTGCTGTTCACCTTTTCATGGTTCTCTTCATTCTTGTGTTTGGAAGTCAAATTTTCTTTTCAGCTCTGGTCTTTTCATCAAGAATGCTTGAAAATCCTCTATTTCATTGAAAGACCAATTTTTCCCCTGAAGTATTATACTCAGTTTTGCTGGGTAGGTGATTCTTGGTTTTAGTCCTAGTTTCTTTGACTTCTGGAATATCCTATTCCATGCCCTTCGATCCCTTAATGTAGAAGCTGCTAGATCTTGTGTTATCCTGATTGTATTTCCACAATACTTGAATTGTTTCTTTCTAGCTGCTTGCAATATTTTCTCTTTCACCTGGGAGTTCTGGAATTTGGCCACAGTGTTCCTAGGAGTTTCTCTTTTTGGATCTCTTTCAGGCGGTGTTCTGTGGATTCCTTGAATATTTATTTTGCCCTCTGGTTCTAGAATCTCAGGGCAGTTTTCATTGATAATTTCATGAAAGATGATGTCTAGGCTCTTTTTCTGATCATGGCTTTCAGGTAGGCCCACAATTTTTAAATTGTCTCTCCTGGCTCTATTTTCCAGGTCAGTTGTTTTTCCAATGAGATATTTCACATTATCTTCCATTTTTTCATTCTTTTGGTTTTGTTTTGTGATTTCTTGGTTTCTCATAAAGTCATTAGCCTCCATCTGTTCCATTCTAATTTTGAAAGAACTATTTTCTTCAGTGAGCTTTTGAATCTCCTTTTCCATTTGGCTAATTCTGCTTTTGAAAGCATTCTTCTCCTCATTGGCTTTTTGAACCTCTTTTGCCAGTTGAGTTAGGCTAGTTTTCAAGGTGTTATTTTCTTCAACATTTTTTTGGGTCTCCTTTAGCAGGGAGCTGATTTGCTGTTCATGCTTTGACTTCATGTCTCTCATTTCTCTTCCCAGCTTTTCCTCCACCTCTCTAACTTGATTTTCAAAATTCTTTTTGAGCTCTTCCATGGCCTGTGCCCATTGAGTGGGCTGGGACACAGAAGCCTTGATTTCTGTGTCTTTGCCTGATGGTAAGCATTGCTCTTCCTCATCAGAAAGGAAGGGAGGAAATGCCTGTTCACCAAGAAAGTAACCTTCTATAGTCTTATTTCTTTTCCCTTTTCTGGGCATTTTCCCAGCCAGTGACTTGACCTCTGAATATTTTCCTCACACCCACCTCACCTCCTGATCCTCCCAGCCAGTGTTTGGGGTCTGAGATTCAAATGCTGCTTCCAGCCTCAGGGCTTTGGGCGGGGGCAGGGCTGCTATTCAGTGTGAGATTAAATTCAGATGCTCAGGTGAGGGCAGGGCCGCCTCGCCTCTCAGGCTCAGTTCCCTCAGGGAGTTTATGCACAGACCTTCAACAATGGATCCAGGCTCCTGCCTGCTTGGAGAGCCCTGGTCTGCCGCTGCCCCTCAGCTTCTGTCTCCCGAGGGGGCCCGAGCCATGGGGGCACCCCACTCCCCCCTCGACCCACCAAAGGGACTCTCTCACAGACCCCTGTCACCTGTGGGTGGAGGTACTTGTGCGGCCGCTGGAGATCCCGTCCCTGAAGCCCGCTACGAGAGGTTTGCAGGTCTCTCCGGAACAGAAATCTCCCTCGCTCCAATGTTCTGTGGCCTCTGGGTGCAGAATTCGCCGTGAGTTACTTCTTTGTAGTTGTTCTATGGGTTGTGGGTTCGGAGCTATGTGTATGTGCGTCTTTCTACCAGTTATCTGTTATTCTTTATTACAATTGGTTTTTCTTTATTATTTACTATTTATTATTATTTTTTTATTCTCTACCTTGTCTCCCTGGCCTGCACATTCTCTAGAACTTTCTGTATCTGGAATTGTCTATACTAGAAAAAAAGTCCATCTCCCATGTAACTTTATTAAAAAGCCTTCCGAGTTGTAATACGCAGGTGGAAAACCAATGAACGTCATGAATGATTTCAGTCTTTCCTTATAAAGCACCTAGCTTTTGGTCTATTTGTTTCACTCTGTTGTGTTGGCCAGGCAGTGTCTCTGATATTATAGAACTGTAGAGGTTCTGAGAGCTGGGAATAACCAGGGTTCTAGGCAGGAATGCACCTCAATCATCAGTCCTCTTCCTCCTTTGAGTATTCGTAGGCTCTATCTTGTGTATCCTCTTCTTTGATAGGGTTAGCTATACTTTTATTTTTTTAGTTAACTATGATCTTTATCCTCATTCAATCATCATTTCCTACCCCTTCTTTCTGCTCCATTCCCTAAAGTTGAGTCTTTTCTTGTGTGAGATTAAATATCTCTGCTTATTAATATAGTCTTATTGGCTGCCAATTTTATAGCACCTCTGTTCAATCCAATTTAATTCACCAAAGGCCTGTTAAATGCAGGGCACTGTGCTGGGGATTCAGAGATAAAATAAAACATAATCTCTACTCTCCAAAGGAGTTTTCAATTAAATGGGAGATCAGATGGGTGCCCAGATAATTATGATACAAGGTTGAATGTGAAGGTCATGATTAGGAATGAATTCCATGAACTGGTCATATTGTCCAAATTCTCACTGCATATCTCCAAAGGACTGGAACTAGCCACTATATGTCATGTAATTATAACACTGAATAGTGAAAGTTCAAACACATGCAATCACATGTTATGATTTATTATTTGCACAAATAGAGACCTAGTTATACAAAGGAAAGGTTCAAGGTAGGGTGGGAAATATGAGGAGAGAACAATTTCATCTGGGGTTTCAAAGAAGGATTGAAGTACTTTTCTGTTAATTCTTCCTTCCTCTCAAATCTTCTGCCCTGAGAATTCATGCTTACAGTGCCTACCTTCAATGAGGTCACACTCTAGTCAGGAAATGAAGCATAAGTAATTATAATATCAATTATAAAAAATTTTAAAGCATTGGAAAGGTCAGATACCTGAGAAATTTTCAGAAAGAAAGGTGAGGGTAGAAAAGAAACCAGAGAAGTCTTCCCTGAGGAGGTGATACATGAGATTAACAATGAAGAAGGAGAAAAATTCCAATAAACCGAAAAGGTGGAGAGGAGAGGAAAGTCAAAATATATAGAGCAAACATATTCCTGCTGCTAGGACTATATCTCCCAAAGAGAAGAATCTAGGGAGGACATTCCTTGGCTACCCTTCTTCTTCCAGTCAGTCAATATTTATTTAACACCCATTATGTTCTAGGCACTGTGCTAAATTTTGGGGATACAAATAAGAAAAAAAAACGATAATGTCCACGTTCAGGGAGCTTAAAATCTAAAGGGTAGAACAATACACAAAAGGAAGCTAAGAAAGGGGAGTGCCACAGGGTACCTGGCACAGGGAGCTTGATGAAGATGATAGTGGTGAAGAAGCCAAGCAGAGCAGCGGGTGAGGAATTTTTACCTTGGAGGAAAATCAAATCAAAACCACTTTCTATTGTCCATATATAATTCACTAATTTTCAACTCCGTTATTGCTCAATATATTTCTATAAAGAGACTTTTCCTCATTCTTTCCTAGCTTAAAGTCCATTATAATATCTTCTGTAAACATTACTTCCTTCAAGACCTACCCCACTCTCTTAAGGACCCTTTTAAAAGAAGCTTGGAACTATCCACCATGGGTTACTCAATACTTGTCTGTGTTATGGATGTGGATAAAGCAATGGTTAATATCTATAATGGAGAAGAATGATCAGCTTGTACTTTTGTGGGGGTAGGGGGAAGATATTTGTAGGTTTAAGTAGAATTTCACATCTAGGGTGCAAAAATCTAGATAAGACATTGCTGAAGTGTGGGTCCTGATGTGTTTTGGTTGTGGACATGCATATTTGTGTCAATTCCAACATGATCATTTTCCTTGGGCATTATTGAATTTAATGAGAGCAACCAATCTTAGTTAAAAACAAACAAAAAAAATGAGATGACAAGAGAATGTGAACAGGACCCCAGTTAATTAATTTGCTAATTGTTCTCCCTTGTTACAGACACCAGGCAACGTTTACTCTTTAGTCATGATGCATGCAGTTTGGGCCCTGTATTATTTTCCACTTGTTCATTTCACTTTGTAATTATTCTCTAGGTAGTTTGTGTATTTATGCCTTGTCTTCTCAACTAGATTCTAAGCACTAATTCTCTTGTGCTTCTGTGAGCGATGAAGTTCAACTCTGAACACGCATAAGATGCTAAATAAATTCTAAATGAACGGGCAAGGGAATGAAAGAATGCCAAAAGCAAACCTAAAATATACCACAGTATCAATTGTGGCATTAGAAAGTTTACCTATGGATTGTCAATAGGTAAATGAGAAATGACTATATTTGTTGAAAACAGATGATGGGTTAACAAGCTTTTAGGGAGAAAAAACCCTATTGGTGAAACTACTAGCACAAAGATAAAATCCAGGTCCATGAACCAGGTTAGAGGCATCCATGTTTAGGTCATAGTGGGGCAGTGCAGTTGTGCTCACCAATTTAAGTGGTAGCACCAGCTGGAGTCTCTTCCTTATAGGGATGAGCATCTGTATGGCAAAATCAACATTTATTTTTGTTTGTTTTTGTAGTCAATTATGCCAAACTTTTTAAATTTGAAAATAGTATAGAAAGAGGAAAGTCAAAGGGAACAGGCAATTGTTAGGTATGCGGAGGACTCCATGAGTCACATTTCTCCTTCTATATTTCATTGTTGTGAATGTATTCATTGTTTAACTCTTCTTTTGCTCTAAGAGACAAAAGTAATTGACAATCGTCCTGGAAATAACGTAAGGCAAAACTTCAGTAGGATAAAATGTCTTTGAAACTAATTCTATGATTACAGACAGAAAAATTCCAAATAACTCCAATTGTTTAACCCAGATCAAGATGTTGCTCTTTTATTTTCAGTTCCTATCACCTCCCTAATTATCTTTGTCTCTAAATTTGAAGATTAACTTTGTCTACACAAAAAAAAAATAAAAAGGAACTCAACACATGGAAACTTGGCTTGATTGGATTAAAGGTGTTTTTGCTCCTTTAAGAAAAGATAGCATGCTCTACTCAATGTGCACCCAAAAAGATCAAAGAAAAAGGCAAAGGACCCATATCTACAAAAAATTTAATGAAACACATTAAAATGTATTCTAAGTATTTATGAATCAAAGTCTGGCTATTTTGAACAAGTCTTAATTGTGCTGCTGGATTCTCAATTCTTTTGAGAAGAATGATATTTGTAGTATGTATTTTTTGTTGTTAAGTTTATGAAAAATAGTAATGATGAATGATTCTGGTGAATTATTCTGGCCAACTGATTACATCTTTCTTGGTTTTCTGAAGGGGCTAAAACTTTGCAAGCTGAAATGATCTATTGCACAACTTTTATTATTTCCACAATTTCTATCAACCATTAAGTCTAAGTTCTCCCTAGACATAACCTTTTGGTGATTTTTGTTGGCAATAATTTGGTCTTGAATAGCATTCATAAAACTTCCATTTCTGTAACCAACTCTGAAATTTGTTTGATATTTCTTTGGATAGTTATGATTGTGTTAGTATGTCAAAATCTTTTGTGGCAGCTAAGTGGTGCAGTGGATACAACGCCAAGCCTGAAGTCATCTTCTTGAGTTCAAATCTGACCTCAGACACTTATTAGCTGTGTGACCCTGAGCAAGCCCTTTAATCCTGTTTGTCTCAGTTTCTTCATCTGTAAAATGACCAGAAGAAGGAAATGATAAACCACTCTAGTATTTTTGGCAAGAAAATCTCAAAAGGTATACAGAGTCATATATAACTGAACAGTAAAAGTCTGCTTTGAATATTATTGAATAAAATGATGTCTGTTCCAAATGTGTTTCCATGTTGTTGTTTTTTTAATTTGAATGAATGCTATGAGAATATTTAAGAATTCTCTTCTTTTGTGGTTTTTTTTTAGTAAAGTATAAATCTTTATACAGCTGCCTTGGTATGATGACCCTTGTGTTTTATAGTGTATAGATATTTTGGGGGTACTTTAAAAATTTTGTCATTCATTTATTGTTCAAAAAGTACATGAAAAGATTGATATGGTGCAGGTATTGATTGCTCTAAACATGTTTTTTTCCTTATTGAGCTTTGATTTCAGGAAACATGTAAGTCTTTTGACATTTCCCATCACAGTTTAATGCTTGGTATGTTGGATAAAACTAAATTATTTTAATTCTTACCTTTATCTAGGAGGTTCTGATCATGTCATCTCATTACTCAATAAACTCCATGGTTCCCTATCATCTTCAGGTTTGAATACAAAATCCAAAGTCTTTCATCATCTTCCATTACCCAGACCTCAACTTTTCCAGTCTTTTTATACCTTACTCTCCACCATGTCCTCTAGGATCTAGTGATGCTTTGCTATTCCATGAACAAGACACTCCATCTTTTGATTCTGGCTATTTTTCTAACTGTCCCCCATGCCTTCAGTGCTCTCCCTTCTCATCTCTACCTTCTGGCTTCCGTAGCTTTCTTCAAGGTCCAAGTAAAATCCTATTTTTTTAAAGAAAGTCCTTTTTAAAGAAACCCTCTTAATTCTAATTAGTTTCTTCTGTTGTTTCCTATTTATTCTCTATATATCTTGATTGTACATATTTTTCTGCTTGCTGTCTCCCCCATCAGATTGTGAGATGCTTGAAAGCAAAGACTATCATTAGTGTCTTGCTGTATCCCCAGTACTTAGCACAGTACCTGGCACATAGCTGATCCTTAATAAATGTGTAGTGACTGACTTTCAATTTGACCTTCAAATTCAAGGCCTTTTTGTCTCCATCTTTCTTTGGCATACTTGAAGAGTTTTAGTTTTGTTGAGTTCCAAAGACAATTTAGTATCATTAGTGAAAGTTGTGAGGGGGTGAAAAAAGTTATTTAGTTTTAATGGATCTTTAGTGACATCTATGTGTCCAAGAAGTGATTAATCAAATGTTCTGGTATGACTTTCTCCTTGATTTGAAAGACATATTCAATTATTTAGGACATATGAAAATAGTTTTAAGGGGAGGAAGAAATAGAGCTAAAATGGATTCCTTGAAAAATGACATGCTTTCTAATATTAGCTACTACATATTTGTATATACATGTTTTAAAATATAAATATATACATATTAAATATACATGTATATGTATTATATATAAATATAATTATATGCATATATAGTTTTATATCAATTGATTTTGATATTATTGTGTTATTGGCATTTTTAAAGAGAGAACTATTTTCTATGTCAATTCTTAAATTTGTATATATTTTAAAAATTGAATGATGTCACTTGCCCTCAGGGAACTTACAATCTAACAGGGAAAGATAATATATAAAACAAAACTGAAAAGTGGGGGATAGGAGAGGGCACACGGAGGAAAGATATGATGTTCTATAGAAATGAAACCAAGAAGGGCTGCTGATGGAAAGTGGGGGAGTATGCAAGCATAAAATGCTCTAGCATTCCCTATACTTAGTTCTGCATTGTACCTTTACAATACATGAAAAGCAGCATGTAGCATGAAGTAGATAGAGAACAGACTTTGAAGCCAGGAAGACCTGGGATAAAGTCCCACTTCTGATACCTACTGATGGCTATTTGAACTCTCCGTGTTTTCTAGACTCCTAAATTGCAGAGAAGGTTCCTATCTGCATCTGTAGATGCAATTTCTTCCTCTGGGAGTTCTCTCTTACCTTTGTACTTTTGTAAAAGCTATCCTCTCTGTCCTGAATGGGCTTCCTTTTCACTTCTACCTCTTGAATTTCCTAGCTCCATTCAAAGCTTAGAGCAAGAGCCACCTTTTTCCAAACTTTCCCAGTTATTAGTAACCTCCCCTCCCACTAAGCACTTTATGGATTTGTGCATATCCAGAATTTACCTATTTGTGAACATGTTTATATTCTTCTGGTTTAATTGAAAGGTATGCTTCAATCTGCATTTAGACTGCCATGTAGTAGACACTTAATAAAGATGCATTGATTGAATACATGAGAGAAAATACTATATAATTAGCTGGGTTCAGAATGTGAAGGACTTTAACTTACAAAGATAGAACTTTGCATTTCATAAACATGAAGGAGATACAGAAGCAACTTAAACAAAAGAGTGATATGGCAATTCACTGCTGCATGGAGAAAGAATTACAGAGGAGGAGACTGAATGTCAGGGGACCAATCACGACAACATTGAGGTATTGAGTGGAGTGGCCGTAGAGTGCAGAGAAGGAGATGGATACTGGAGATATAAAAGAATCAACAAGGCTTGGCAACTGATGAACTGTGGTTGGGCAAAGAACTAGTGGGCAGTGGGGAAGGAGTGATTGAGAATGAAAATATGAAATGGCTACAAGGTTGTGAACCTGGATAGGAGAAAATCTGGTCGTACCTTTAACCTAAATAAGGAAATGAAGAAGTTGTGTAGATTCTGAGAATTGTTTTCTTCACAATCAGCAGGAGTCACATTGGATCATCCTTACAAATCTCCCTCTGTCATCTAGACATGGAGATTTAGGAAATACCTCCATTTTGATGACCAAAAAAGGATTCTAATGTTACTATTTCATCAATTTGGGGTTAGCAAACTGAAAAATTGTGCCAAAGAAGTTGGTCTATTACCAATTCACTATTGTGACATAGAAACTCATGCACTATGTACACACACACACACACACACACACACATATACACATACACATACATGTTATTGCTGATGTGTCTATTACTAATCTATATGGAGCCACATAAAGTTTTTCCTTAGGCACTCTTATTCCAGCCCTACAACCAAAGGAAATATGAACCGTAACTTCAATTTCTTCATGTCTATAAGGAAATGATAACTTTTTACACCTAAACCCTAGCTATGCTTAGTACCCTATTTCTGAGTGAATGTTGTGCCTTTGTATATTTGTACGAAAGAAACTCTTGTAGATGTCATTTAAAAACCCACATTTAATTGTATTTTCACTTCTTTAGGCAAAAAGGTAAATGAATACTTTTCTACAATCAATCTGACATCTTTTTTTTAATGCTGCTAGCTATGCACAGCCATCACATGTGAATTGGAATTCACATATACTCAAATTGGAAGTAATGCTCACATCTCCTGATATTTTTCCTGATAAAGATACTTTAAGGTAGGTAAGAGCAATTTGCATTTTCACATGTACTAACATAAATGCCTTTTTATTTTAATCCCTGAGAGTAGAAGTCCATCCAAGAAATGAAAATTGTGGGGAAGCAAATCTGGGCTCAATGGAAGGAGGAACTTGCTTACAGAGTGAACAAGAAACAGAATGAGAAGCCCCATTATAAGGGGAACAGTATTGGAAGTCTTCATACAGAGAGCAAATAAGTAGTGAATTATATTATTCCAGACCCCAAACCAAAAGACTCCTAAAAACAAAAGATATGATCTTAAAGTATTCTTGTATATGTAAAAGGTTTGATATTAAAATAGATGAGGCATTTTTTCCAAATGGTGCAAGTAAAACAGTAGCATTTGATTTGTTATACATAAAATAACCAGACAGCAGAACCATATACAATAAAATTTAACTTATTAAGACATAATTAAAACATATGATAGAATACCATAAATATTCAATTTTTGTCAGCATAATGTCTCAAAGCATAGACCTAGAAAGAAGTGAAACATGGATTCAAATCCTGCCTGGGACACATACTGGTTGGGTAAGTGTAGCCTGCAAAGTAAGGACTGTTATTTGTTATTCTTTGTAACCTCAGAGCTTAACATGGTGCCTTGCACATAGCTGGTACTTGACAAAGGTCTCTTGACTTGACTATAGAGTTTGTCATGGACAACCCTAAATAGATAGCACCATGCTTGCCTTTAAGGAACTCCCAGTCTTAGTTAGAGAGTCAGAGTCCAAACCTATAAATGTCTTCGTTTATTTTAATACTTTCCCTTCTGTTTTGAAGGTGTCCAATGTCCTAGCAAATCTCAGGGTTTCATTAATACTCAGTACAAGTTTCTGAAGGTGCTCTTTGCAAAATGAGCCTGAATTTCCCCAATTCCTAACTTTCCTATTCTTCACTGTCTTAGTTAACAAGTAACTTTATTATTTTATTGCAAAATGCATCAAAACTTTTATCATTTCTCTTATTATGTGAGATATATTTGGTTACATGCTTAGTGAAAGGCATACCATTTTGAAGGCATAAAAATTGAAGCTAACTTTTATACACATTTTAAAATCTCTTTTAAATACGCTTGGAATTTTGCTTCATGCAGCTCTTCCATAATAGATATCCAGAACCAATGTTTTAGTGGTCAGGATAGTCACTACCTTGAGAGTCAAGGGTTATGTAGAAGAAAAGCAACTATTAGAAATATTAGGAAAAGCATTCATTTACATTTTCCATACAAGAAGTATAACATATGTATATATATATATATATATATATAATATATGTGTGTGTGTATAGTATATAGAATACACACGCACACATTACTTTTCTCAAAATCATATTACTTCAAACACATGGCTAGTGAATCGTTGAACAAATATAACTAAAATCCATGGAGGTTTTTTTTTTAAGACTTTAAAGCATCATTTCAGCTTTTAATGACTGGGTATCAGTTTAATAATGATGGCCATAAGTGTTGGCAGGGACTGTCATATCACTTCCAAAATTTATGACTGAGCATCTGAGTCAAAATATATGAAAGAAGATGATTATTTTGCTTGTGTAAAGATTAGTTTCTGATCTTCTGGGGACCAATTTATAAAGAACAATTGTCCTTTGTCTCGTAAGCAGCTCAATTTTATTTTTTAATTCATTAAGGTTTTTGGAAGAATTGGATGTTATTATTGTTCAGAGAATAACAGAGAAACATTCATACAAATAAAACAGAATATATGGTTCTAAAAGGAGTGATATTGTGGTTTATTTTAGAAATGTACAAGAATCACTGGCAGAGAAAAATATATAACACATATTACCATAAATTAAACACAAAGGACACATTTGAAATTAGGAGCAACTGGAGAAACTGCAATATCAAAATCATCATTCTCAATCAAATTTAAAAGAATATATTCGTTGTTAGGATGGCATAGTATCATAAGTCTAAAATACAGAGATGTAGATTTCATCCTGTGTTTACCTTAAGTAAATTGACCTTTGCTATAGGTGTTCTCACCTATCCATAAAGCTAAATCTCTCAATCTCTCATACAATTTCTATCTAGCTGTCTCTCTGTTTTTTTCTTTCTCTCTCCACTCCTCTGCCTCTTTGTCTATCTCAATCTCACCTCTTGACTCTCTCTTCTTTTTCTTTTTCCTTTATCCCTCTGCCTCTCCTCAAACTTCTCTCCAATGGAGCTGTATTTTTATTGGTATGGGTAATTCCCAGATCCATACTGGTCAATAAGGGAAGCTAGGTGGTGCAGTAGATAAAGCAATAGTCAGGAGGACCTGACTTCAAATCTCACCTCAGACACTTGACACTCACTAGCTGTGTGACCTTGGGCAAGTCACTTGACCCCAATTGCCTCATCCTGGGTCATCTCCAGTCATCCTGAGGAATATCTGGTCACTAGATTCAGATGGCTCTGGAGGAGAAGTGAGGCTGGTGACCTGCACAGCCTTCCCTCACTCAAAACAAAGTCAAGTGCAAGTCATGTCATTATTTCTTTGATGGCATGGTCTTCTTCGGCAACGAAGGATGAATGCACAGGCCAGTACTTTCTCTGCTATGTATACTCTGAAAGAACCAAGTAGAGCACTGAGAGGATAAAGTACTTATCAAAGGTCCCACAGACATTATGTTTCAGAGGCAGCACTCCAGATCAGCTTTTCCTTGCTTTCCACTTCTCTCTACTTTGCCAAGCTATCCCGGTGAAGTAAACGCTCAGTGTGTCCTTTATTCAGTGCACTTACTTGAAATGGGTTGATCCTATTGTACTGGATCATAGAATAAAGGAGATAAAGGAACATCCAACCTAGCTCCCTCCTCTAATATTTTATGTTCCCATTATATCCAAGCAATTTTTCTAAGGTAATAAATTCCTGGACTCTAGTTCACTTTATCTAGCCATATACAGAGGCTTACACAAGCAGGAGAGCAGTAACATTTCTGATGTATGATATCATCTTGTACTAGGGCATAATCTAAACAACTGAATTTATTAGATAGAATAAAACAACATTCCTGAATAATTTTGAAAGAAATAACAAGTGTTCCCACGGATGTTTTTTCTGCCCTATTAAAGTTTCCATTTAGAAAATTGCTGCCGATATTTTCTTCAAATTGATGCAGATTTTCAGTAAAACTATGGCTATTATCTCCACTTCAATAGTCAACTCTTTTACATAACACATAAATATCTGTGTCAATATTTTGACAACTTTTCCAGTAAATCTTCTAGTCATTCCTTAAGATGCATTAAAAAAAAAAAAAAAGAAACCAACTGTGTGACTAAGGACTCCAAATGGAAAGGTGTGATTTCACCATTATCAAGAGACCCTCCCCTGAGGCAACCTGCTATCTAGACCCAATCATTTAGGGGATGGCACAGAATGGACAAGTGCCTCTAAGTCTCCCGTCAAGATCAAGAAAATTGTTCAACTATGTTATATAAAGGAATGATTTTAAAATTGCATTTTAAAAAAATATTTCAGGTCAATTTGCATTTTTATCCCAGAAGCAGACACTGGACCCACTTTCTCAGGCCATGTAACAAAATGTAAGATCAAATTTGTGGATTGTATTACACAAGGAAAAATAAAGAAATGGACTTCAAGTGAATTAAAAATTCTTTTTTCTTCAAAATTATTAAAGAATGTTCCTCATATTTCTTCTAGGTCAATTATACCTAAGTTATCACCAAAGCACAATGTAAGACTCTAATTTCAAATAGATGAAAAACCTGATTTTTTTTCAAGTTTGCCAGCGATCACAATGTTATTTTGTTTTGTTTTCCCTAAGTATGTGGTTTGCAAAAATCACTATCGAGGAATGTTTGTATTAGGTCATTTCAAAATTTGATTTAATTCAACTCAATAAACAATTACTCAGTATTTACTGTATGCCAGACAATAGACGTAGAAAGAAAAAAAAATATTCCCTCCTCTCAATAAACTTCCATTTTCCTAGAGGTGGTGGGACAAGAGGGACACAGATAAGAATGAACTATAAAAAATAGAGAGTTTGCATTTGTTGCATAGAGAATTTTTCCTTATAGACAGCAAAGACCACTTGTAGAAGGCAACATTTGAATTATGCTTCAAAATAAACTAGGTATACATGACTAATGTGAAAATGTATTTAAAAGGAATGTATGTGTGGAATCCATACAAGATTGAATATCATCTTGGGGAGAGAGGGGATAGGGAAGGGGAGAAAATTTGCAATTTATGGAAGTGATTGTTGAAAACTGAAAACAAATAAATCAATAAATTTCCGGAAAAATTTAAAAAAAGAAAGAAATTAGATATTACTACAAGGCAGATGTGAGGAGGGAGGGCATTCCAGACAGAAAGACTGACCAACTTAACAGCATTGTATCAGGAGATAGGTAAGAAGTGGTATCTCCAAGTTGTTTTAATTTGCCTTTCTCTAACCAGTAGTGATTTGAGGATTTTTTTTTTCATATAACTATAGATAGCCTTGATGTCTTCTTCTGAAAACTGTCTGTTCATATCCTTTGATTGTTTATCAATGGAGTTATGGGTCTTATTTTTAGTTTCCTATATATTTCAGAAATGAAGTCTTTATCAGAAAAAAAAAACTTGTCTTTTTTTATATCTCTTCATGTTATGATGTCAAGATATCAAAAAAGTAAACAATATAGTTTTCTGAATTATCTTTTTCAATTAGGTCTATTATTTTTTACTTTTGCTTTGTCTGATTGCTATCTGTGCCTTTTTTACTTCAGCTGAAACATAATAGATTCTATTCTAGCCCGTTATTTTAACTCTGTGTGTGTCTTTTCATTTCAAATGTGTCTCTTGTAAATAATATATTTGGATTTCTGGTTTCTAATCCATTCTTCTGTCTACTTCTGTTTAATGGGTGATTTCATCCCCATTCATATCCACAGTTATGATTACTGTGTATTTTCCTCCATCCTATTTTCCTCTGTTTATCCTTTTCTCTCTCTTTTTATCCTGACCCTCCTGAAAAGTCTGTTTTGTTTCTGACCACTGCCTCCCTTAAGTCATTCTCCCCTTTTATCATCCCTCCCCCCAGTCCACGTCTCTTATCATCTTCCCTTCCAATTTCTGTATTAGTCAAGATGGGGCAGCTAGGTGGTACAGTGGATAGAGCACCAGTGCAGGAGTCAGGAGGACCTGAGTTCAAATCTCACCTCAAACACTTGACACTCACTAGCTGTGTGACCTTGGGCAAGTCACTTAACCCCAATTGCCTCATCTTGGGTCATCTCCAGTCATCCTGATGAATATCTAATCACTGGATTCAGATGACTCTGGAGGAGAAGTGAGGCTGGTGACCTGCACAGCTCTCCCTCACTCAAAACAAAGTCAAGTGCAAGTCATGTCATTATTTCTCTGATGACATAGTCTTCTACAGCAATGAAGGAGGAACACATACACACATCAGGAGATAGAATGTGGTGATTGGGGAGCAACACACAGGATTTTTGGCTAGGATCTAAATTGTGTGAGTGACATTCCTATAAATTATAAGACAAAGGTATAGCCTAACATATCTTAGATCAACTTTTACATTGCTGTAAAATCCCAAGCATTGATCAATAATTTTTCATATATAATAGTTTAATGTTTACAAAGTAATTCCCAGAATCTTTGAGGTAGGTGCTAGGGGTATTATCAAGCACATTTGTGTGATGAGGAAACAGATGATGAGAAAAGTCACACAATTAGTATCTAGAGTTTGGATTCAAATTCAAGAATTAGCTGACTCTAAGTCAATGGCTCTTTCCAGTATGTCAAGCTGCAGCTCACTGACATTGATAGATTGTAAAATGCAAGTATTATTGTGTATAAATTAATACAGTACAACTTATTGTTAGGTGTACTCTAACTCTTACTCTATCTCTATTTTTTTCAAACAATTTTAAGTCACAATTTTGTTGTTATTCAGTCCTTCAATCATGTTCAACTTTTTATGACCCCATGGACTGTAGACCTTTTATCCTCCCCTATCTCATGATGCCTCCCTAAGGAATGTTTTTTATTGCTGTCTCATATACAACATTTCAAGTGTTTTTCCACTGTTCTCAAGGCACCCTATCTAACTTATCCAATCCTTCAAATTTCTTCGTTACTTCCACTTTACATTCATAAAGGATACTATTTAGTTCACATCTGTTATGGTCTGATGGTTTTGCCAACTTCCTTCAATCTAAATCTGAATTTTACAATAAGAAGTTCATGATCTGAGCCACAGTCAGTCCCAGGTCTTGTTTTAAGTGACCATATAGAGCCTCTCCACCCTTGGCTGCTGTGATGGCTAGCAAAGTAGGATCTTTTGCTGTTTTTGTTTTTGTATAATCAAGTGCCTCTGATTTAATCTTAACTTTATCAACCAAGAGTCTTTACCAAGAGTAAAGTATAGAAACAAGAGTTTCTTTAACTAGAAACAGTATATGGATTTGTATTGTTAATTATTTTAATGGGATTCAGGATCTCCCCCACTCATTAATAAGCCTAGGAAGATTTGTAGTAAGGCCCATACCTTTTGTTAATGAGGCACTGATTCTCAAAGGTTATGATGCTTTCTGGCTCTAAAAAATGTATGAAGGTTCTGAGATTTGGTTTTACTTTGGGGCTTAGTTTTTGGAAGAAACTTTGTGTGCCAGATGAGACTTTGGGAAGCTGCTAAGCAGTCCCCCAGTTTTGAAAACCCAGATGTTGGTGCTTCCCTCTCTGGTAACTATGTATGTATGGTCCGGAAGTTGCATTTGTCTGTTGATTTGTGATGTATGTATTGCTTACTGTCACACAGTTTGGAATCCCTGTTTGTTGATTTAGATTTCTGTTTTTTTTCTGAAGTTCAGAGTGCTGACTTTTTTCCCCGAACTGAGTGAATGATACATGAGCTTGACTAAAGTGATTGTTGACCCCTCAAGTTGCTTTCCTTTAAGAAAAGCAGATCAAAGAACCTGTGATAGCAGGCTCCCCTATGTATGTCAGAGTGTTTACTGTTACAGCTGCAAAATCTAAAATCAATTTAAGTCATGATGTATTGTATCTTTTTCAAAGTCTACATGAGGAATCTAGAAGTTGTATGAAGCATTTGTTTATAACAATGACATTTAAGTCCTTCTCTGTCTCCTTTGCTCTGCCAACAGCTCATCAGCTTTGCCCCATGCCCCTTGAGAATGTACACCTGCACCAAGTTCATCTCTACCCCTGCCCTTGTGAGGAGCAGCTCTCAGTAGCTTAGTAGACCATTATCTGCAATGGTGCTAAAATGGCCAGAAGTTCAGATTGATGAGAACTTCAGCATTTTGGCAGCATCAGGTCTCTTGAGCTCACTTGTCCCCAGATGTGGATTCCAAACTAGAGCTGTCTCAAGGGACATTGACACAGCAGCCAAGTTAATTGGGGCTGGGGCTGCCACTGTGAAGCTGGTATTGGGACTGTGTTTGGAAGTCTCATGATTGGTTAGGCCAGGAACCCTTCCTTGAAGCAGCAGTTCTTTTCCTTTGCCATCCTGGGCTTTGCTCTATCTCTTTTGCCTGATGATGGTCTTCTCTATCCTCTTTGCCATGTGATGGAGTCATTTCTATCTCCCAACATCTCTGAATGTTCCTTCTAGTCCTCCTGGTCCTTCCATGTCTCTTTCCATCTCTGAATACTTCATCTTACCAGGTGACCCTAGGGAAAGCCATGGGCTCAGGGTTTGACAGAGGGAAGACAAATAAATAAATAAATTTTTAAAAAGAAATGATGTTTAAAATTGAGAGAAAGGCCATTATTCAATGAAGTTGAATGAGTTTTTCAAGTCATGAATTCATTGAGGTTAGATCTATAAAAGATAACCGGGATGACAAGAGAGATTAGAGATCATTATATACAAACATTAGGTGAAAAGACTATATATGTCTAGCCTGGGTAAGATAAGACTTAAGGTGAGATAAATGTTTCCAGTATTAGAAGACTTGTCAAACAGAAGAGGGATTAACTTGTTCTGCTTAGGGGGAGAGGGCAGAAAGTAGGAGCATCAGTTGGACATTTCAGAGATACAGATTTCAGTTTGATGTAAAGAATACTGATATTCTCATGAAGAGAGCCAAAATGGAATAGTTTGCCCTCTGAGGTAGGGCACTCTACACTTTGGAGATTGTCAAGCAGATTGGCTAACTAATAGTCAACAATGGCACTAGAGAAGCAGTAGAGTGTTGTGGATTGTTATGTGTAGAGTCAGGAAGAACTGCATTAAAATCCTGCCTCTGAAGAAAGAGCTTTTACATTGGGGGGGGGGGGGGATGGGCAGAGAAAGGGAAGAAGAGAAGGAATGAACTTTACTTTCATCAGATTTGGTTCAGGAGGGAATAACATATACACTCAATTGGGCATGGAAGTTTATTTTACTCTACAAAAAACCTGGGGGAAAGGGGATAAGAGAAGAGGGGTAATAGAAGGGATAGTAGATTGGGGGAAGGGGTAATCAGAAGCAAACATTTTAGTACAGGGACAGGTCAAAGGAGAGAATAGAACAAACGGAGGATGGGACAGAAGAGAGGGAAATGTAGTTAGTCTTTCACAACATGATTGTTAGGAATTGTTTTGCATGACTACACATGCATAACCTATATTGAATAGTTTGCCTTCTCAATGAGGGTGAATGGGGAAGGAGGAGGGAGAGAATGTGGAAATCAAAGCTGTAAAAATGAATGTTAAAAATTGTTTTTATATTCAACCAGAAAATAGGATATATAGGCAATGGGGTATAGAAATCTATCTTGCCCTACAGGAAAATAGAAGGAAAGAGGATAAGGGTCGAGGGTGATAGGAGGACAGATTGGAAGAAAGGGTAATCAGAATACATACTGTCCTGGGGTAGGGAGAGGGGGCAGATGGGGAGAAAATTTGACATTCAAAATTTCTTGAAAGTGAACGTTGAAAATTTAAAATAAATATCTTTTTTAAAAAAAGAGTTAGATTGGGCAAGCAGAAGCTAATGACTCCATCAGATATCAAGAAACTAAAAAAGAGTCAAAAGAATGAAAAAGTAGAAGAAAATATTCAGTATTTCATCAGAAAAACAACTGACTTGGAAAAGAGATTGAGGAGAGAAAATTTAAGAATCATTGGACAAAAGCCATGATCAAAGAAAGAGCTCAGACATCATATTTCAAAAAATTTTTAAGTAAAACTGCCCTGATATCTTAGATCCAAAGATTAAAATAGAAATGGAAAGAATTCATCTACATGTGAACCTGATTCACCTAATACAGACCTGTACAACTTGTAAACTTCTCCAGGCTGCAGATAAGTTAGACTAGAGACAGACTGACAGTGGTTGGTTGCCTTGGGTCACATGACAAAAATCTGCTCACCTTGATGTATCAAGGTGGACATCAAGGATGTCTGGTCCACTATTTCTGACATTTCAGGTGAACTCAAACAATGAACATTTCTTAATCATAGGAGGGAAGGAGGGAATTGTTGCTAGCCCTTCATTCCCAATTTCTAACCAATCATATTATCACCTCAGCTCTGCAACCAATCATTGATTCCACCATTCATGATACTGAGTTCTTGCAACCAATGATAATTTGTTCCCCACCAATGAAATCCTGTTCTTTGTTCTGTAATCCCCAAAGAGAACTATCTTCCTCATTTGGGGTCTTTGCTTGACTGAGGAAGCTGAGATCCTGTTTATTGGTAAATTCATGCTTTACTAATAAATCAACAATCCTAAAAAAATAAAATAAAATCCTGCCTCTCATTCTTGATTGATTTAAATTATCTGTCCAAAATCGTATGCTAATGGTCATATGAAACAATTAAAAATCCAATACGAGAGAACAGAATTTTACCCAACAAATTAAAGACTAGTGAAAGGCTGTTTTAACATTCTCCAATCACAAGCATCATCTCTTCATCACAAGACTGTGAACTTAATAACAATCCTGTGAGGTAAGTGTCGTAGGTATTATTTCTATTTGAAGCTTAAGAAACTGAAGCTCAAACACAGTCTAGCCCTTAAAAAACCAGTCTTTTAGAATAATCTCAGCCTAGTTTTAAGAATACCATAGCAGTCAAACATCTTTGCTTATCTCATTGGATTTGAAATGCATATATTAAATATGAACATCTGATTTTATAAAGAGATGTGATGCGCCCTACTTGGTCATCGTTTGGGCCCGGATTGACTCAGAAAGAATGCAAGTAGCAAGTGTTTCTGTTCTGACCAAAAACCCCGAAGGTCTTCTTCTCTCAGATCTATTTTTTTTAAAAAGGCCATTCTTTGCCCCATTTCTTATTAAGCCTTGATCAGTGAATAGACATTGCCTTCGTCAAACTGAGACCTGTTCAGGACCTTAGCTTGAAAAGGCCACGGTTCCCCACTGCATACTGGGTCATCTCTACTTGTCCTAATCTATATCTGACCGCTGGACCCAGATGGCTCCAGAGGTGAAAGTGACTTTGCACAGCCCTCCCTCCCTGAAATCCAATTCACTAGCATATTACGGCATCACCTCCCTGATGTCATGGTCCTCTTCAAGAATGAAGAACAAACAGCATTCAATTAAAAGCCATAACAATGACAAAAATATCTGTATGTTGATCCTAAGATACCCAACTTTTAAAAGAAACCTGACATAAATGCAACTAAGCTGACACGCTGCTCAGTAATCATGCTTCAACATTTACTTCTTACTATATTTTTTCTTTATTCAAAAAAAGTGGATGTGAAGCACTAGACAAAGTCCTTGAATGACAAAGGGCCTGCTATGAGTTTAATCTTGATTACAGAATAGTTCAAGATCTACTGCCCTATTTCAATGATTTTGAAATTATCCCTCAACACAATTTCTGGATCTTCACTAGTATTCACATTTTTCCTGAGTTTTGTGGTTGGGTCAAAGATTGGATTTTTCTCCTAAGATAAAATAGAATCCTAATGTCAAAAATCAGTTCATAAACACACAGCAGAAAAATAACTCTTAATGCTCTTAATGTCTCATTTAATGTTATATATCAGTGTATAGCCTCCTGTTTAGTGTTATACTTGGTTGACACAGAAGAGACAGATCATTGTGCATTAGTAAGGAGGAACACACTATTTACGATCATCATAACTTCAAGAAGAAGGAATTTAGCAACTATGGTTTGTAACAATAGATATTTGTAATGCTTCCTATGCAGTCAGCTGCTAAAAAATAATTGCAACAGTTCCAAGATGCTTTGATTACAAAATGGAGTTCAAATCTCATAGTTCTACAGTGTGGAAGGTGATCCTTTACCAGGAGAGACAAAAGACAAAAATATAAAGGAGCACAAAAGGATCCCCTCTGGGGAAGCACTTGCACATTTGGGCCCAGAGTCTAGTCAGTGAAGCCAAAACTTGATACTTTTATCTTCAGCCTTTGACCTCAGACATCTGGAAACCTAGTTTGAGTCAAACAGGAGGAAGTTTTCTTTTCTATTTCAAAAACTTTATAGAAGAACAACTTCAAGCATCTAGTGTCCACTCTGTTAACACAAACTACTTTTATTTGTGCACTGGTAGTGAACTCTAAAATATGGAACATTTGGACAGGAAATGGATTCATCAGAACTTAGAGTGTCGTCACTAGCTGAAACTGGGGCATTGTTCAGAGCTTGTTCACTACTTGTTAGGGGTCCAAAAACAGCCTAGATAAACATTTCCAAGTGAAAGTTGAAGAGTATAAAACGTTTGCTTACTTTGATCTTCTTAGATGGCCTACTTTTGATTGGCATCCATCCCAAGTTTAGACAGAACAATGATTTAAGCATGCTGTATCAAACTGAAAATAAAATTATTCAGAGTAGCCTGTATTTTAAGCAAGTTGTCACCTGTAGTTGAAATCCTCGATATGAAATTACATGCAAGAAAATGGAAAGATAATAATGTATGGTGCTACCATTTTTTATAGCCCCTATATTTACCCCCACATGAAAGAAGGCCATCATGAACTTAGACTGTATAAGCATCAAAAGATCTATGTGTCTCAAATGTTCCCGTATGGGAGAGCATAATTTTTCTTGACTTATGCAAAGCAAAACAGACAGTAAATGGCAGCATTTTTATTTGATATATCACATGTTCTGTTAGCATGAAGTCAACTTGATTATGACATAAGTACTCATTAGGCTCATAAGAGGACAGATAGACAGATAGACAGACAGATAGATAGACAGACAGACAGACAGACAGACAGACAGACAGACAGACAGACAGACAGACAGATAGATAGATAGATAGATAGATAGATAGATAGATAGATAGATAGATAGATAGATAGATGGATAGATGGATAGATGGATAGATGGATGGATGGACGGATGGATGGATGGATGGATGGATGGATGGATGGATGGATGGATGGATGGACAGATGGAGAGAGAGACAAATAGATAGATATCATAACCACAAATGAGACTGATTCAGGGTTCCTGCTTATGGAAGCCACAGCTCACGAAAAGTTTTCTTGCTGGATAATTCCCAAATAAATCTTCCAATTATCTGGTTATAATCCAAAATTGACTAATCAATAATAATGTTTTTGGAAAGTTCTTTGCAAATAGGATGATATTAAAAGTTTGGGGGAAGAAACCATGTATACTATTGCTTTGAATAGTGCCTTTCACACAATAAATGTTCATCATTAGTAATGGTTCTCTTTCTTGGCTACCACTGGGTAATATAAGCTTTAGAACTGAATATGAATCTATGATTAAGTTTAGAGCTCTAGCATGAATTGACAAAAAACTTGAAAACAAAAAGGAAAATTATAATTATAGCACTGGAAAATAAGACTATCTGTATTCATGCCATTTCTATTTATTGCCTTTCAGGGACTGAGTCACCATTCGGTTATCTTCAAAACAAAGGCACAATTTTGTCCATTCTTTTTTGCCAAGATTTCTTAGCAGGTTTGTGATATGTGCTAGAAATGCTTCCTTAACTAATATTGTACAAATTCAAATGCTCACTCATTCTCAAAAATGGTGATACATTAAAGAACTATCATCAGTCTCTACATTATGTAATACAGCCTTAGCTTCTAGAAATGCATTTGGATTCCCACCTTCCATTCCCTGAAACATAAGCCCACTTATCATTTGATCCCTTCTGTGACTTTAGATCAAATTTGAAAGATATTTCAAAGCTATCAATGGCTCCCATAATCTATGCTTCATGTTTCTATGTAATTTGAAAAGGTTTACATTTATACAGCCACGTTAATTCCAGAATTTGTAATTAAAGCTTTTTAATCATTGAACATGAATAACTAAAAAGGAGAAAACTTAAGCACATTCCCCATACGCACTTGCAAACTGTTCTATAGAACCAAATGAGTATCTAAGGTATCACTTGCCAAGTATATTATGGAATTTATGTTTACACATAGATGAGAGAGCATGTAAGCACATTTTCTCTCTTTTTTTTCTGAAAGTGCATTCCATAATATTCAGCAAATAAATTGTCTTCATCATCACCACAGGGGTACAGACACAAAAGCTTTTTACTTGATATTTTTTGCATCTCAAGACCATGTTTTCTTTTCCTTAACAGTTCACACAGGATAGCCCTTCCTGAATATGCATGTGTAATTCCCATTAACTGACTATAATGGAACTTGCATGCGTACATAAAGAGAACAGAGCCCACCTGACTAGCATCTTTCCAGCATGATCATCTCGAACACCTGGTCCAGCTTAGGGCTTATCCCTTTGAAAAGTTGTTTGAGAGGTTTGTTTATGTTTACAGAACTTTGCTCACATATTGAACCCACAGAAGTAAGACTCTTCCTGGTGACCACCAATGCCTCCATGTGGCCAAAACCTGAGACCACCTCTTTTTTTGATGGATGTAGGGTTGGTTTTTCTTTAGTTTTTTTTTTTTTACTAGCATTTCTGATTGAATGTAAGGGGAAAAAACACAAAACACTGATAAAATCAATTGGCCTACATACTCATGAGAAATAAAATATCATTTAAATAGACAATATGGTTTGTTCCATTTCATTCCATCAACGTTCAAACCTAAATATTATGCTAATTTGCCAGTACATAGGGTTCCATTTCTAGTAATCAGTCATTTTATCAGCATGTCTCACACAATAAAAAAGATTATAGAAATGATTATGTTTGTAAATTGTTTCCCTCAAATGTTTGTGAAACTCTAATAACTCCATTTACAAATAGGAAAACTGGTATAAGGTTAAGTGGATATTCTTCTGGGTTAAATACCTATTGCCAACTCTCTTACTGGGACTAAAGGGACTTCACAGAAGAATTGGAGGAGCTGATCAATGCCATGAACAATAAAGACACTTATTTGGCACATTTAATGCAATATCACATGACTTACAGACACCCAAAGGAACATGGAAGAGAAGTGTGGAAATAAAGGAAAGGTACTAAAGTAGTCACTGCCCTTCAATCTGGATCTGAAGCTGACATATCCAAAATTGAGACAACTTGCCAACTCCTCTACTTGAAGGCCAAAGTAGACATCTCCAACTGTACACTGGGACTATGACGGACATTTCCAAAGCCAGGATGCTTGGCCACATTGGTCAGTCATTTAGTTGAAGTTCTAGCGCAGTGTAGTTGGTTTGCTAGTATAGAAGAGAAGAAAGCTGTGAATGATGACATTCTTTTGCAAACTATAAAGAAATATATGAATGTTCTAATAACCATAATGAGATGTAAGCTACCTCTGGGTACTGCCTGATTGGATCAATTTTTTTAACTCTAAATACTCAACATGAAAGCAAAGGATCAGATGCTTAATAAATGGTTGATTACTTAAATAATAATATTGATGATGATGATGATGATAAGTGGTTTCTTTGGGTCTCAAGATGGATTTCTGGGTTAGGCAAAACAGACCTGCAGATACAAAAGGTATTATTATCTTATTTAATAGATGAGGAAACAGATTTTTTCAGACACTGACCCTCCAATGATTAACCAGGTGGCAAAGGATTTATAGTTGGGTCTTCCTGTTTAGAAGTCCAACATGCTGTCCTCTAGGTGGTAGCTACCAAGTAGGTGGGCAGCTAGGTGGTGCAGTGGATAGGGCATCAGTGCAGTAGTCAGGAGGACCTGAGTTCAAATCTCACTTCAGACACTTGACACTCACTAGCTGTGTGACCTTGGGCAAGTCACTTAAACCCAATTGCCTCATCCTGGGTCATCTCCAGTCATCCTGATGAATATCTGGTCACTAGATTCAGATGGCTCTGGAGGAGAAATGAGGCTGGTGACCTGCACAGCCCTCTCTCACTCAAAACAAAGTCAGGTGCAAGTCATGTCTTTATTTCTCTGATGGCATGGTCTTCTTTGGCAAGAGGGACGAACATACCAAGTAAGTAGTGAAATATCTTCCCTCTTTTAGCAAAAAAAGAGAGAATGAAAGGGAACATTGAAAATCAAAAGGTACCACCAGTTTCAGCTCACCAGCAGGCAACTATTTGTCCATCAGTAACATGAAATGTAATTTATCAAGTCTGCCAAGATGTTGAATGCAGGAGAGCCAAAATATTTATTTTTAACAGGAACTCATTAATGAAGAGAAAAGAAGAAAAAGACTTCAAAAAACCAAAGAAGATGAAATCAAACTAATATTATAGTAATGACATTTTTGAGGTTAATCTTTGGGAATTACAGTACAAAGTGATTTGCATAAATTTCATTGCAGCAAGGGAAACAAGAATAGTTTCATAAGGAATCAGGCAATGCTTTGCCAAATAATGACACTTTACTTCTGAGGCTCAGTGCCAGCACATTATAGATAATCTCAGGGAGACAATGTGTCCAAATATCCAGAAATGACACCCAGAAATGACCTGCTAGTCATCACAGTGCCTGTTGTCTGGTGACTAGGCAGGCATCCATATCCTGTAGCCTCTGCTAATATTGTGCTGTAAATGCAAGTAGTCCTAACTGACAGATGGTATGTCCAATACCATTCTTGCCCTGGCAGGTGATTGGCTAAGTTGTGAGAATGTTCTTGAATGACGTCAAAGAATTTCTCTTTATTCAAAAGTAGATCTCCATTCTCCCTGCATAGACACATCCTTTGTTTTTTTGTCTATATATTTCTGTATGTATTTTAAGTGCCTTAAAACATTGGCCCATAAGATGATATCATAATGTACATCCATTTACATTCATTAAGAAAAATGAACAAGGAGTTAATTATCAGAAACTGTCGTCAATTACTTATACTAAAATGGAGCCTGAGATGCAGGTAGAACGGTATACATTAAGGTTAAAAAAAACTATCCATGCTGAGTTTAACTATAGAATGTCCAAAACCAAACTGGACTACAGAGAGGAGGTTTCCATAGGTAATTTAGTCCTAGGATAACTTACACATGAGTAATTAAAATGTAACTAAATAAAAAAAGTAATTAATTGTTGATTTCTGGAGTCTTCCTTAAATCTTTACAAATATCAGAATTATCTAGTTTATTTTTATCAAACATAGAGGTGAGAATATAAATTCTTCCTTTACCTTTAGGTAAAAGAACATGAAGATAAATCTCCCAATGGGAAACATGAACTGGCTAAAATCATAGAAAAGGATCCTCACACAGTTAAAGCAGTTTACCTTTTTATCCATACACAAGAAATTTTCAACCTTCTTTTCTGTGTATCACATAAATAATGGTAAAAGTGGGCACAGTTCTTAAAAAAATGAGTTCTTTAAATGTGTTATTTGTTAGGTTTGTGCTCACAAAGAAACTGCTTTTTGGCTCAAGGATGATAAGAATAATGATAATGATGGCACCTCACATGTATGTTCAATAATATATTGTATTGTATATTCATGTATTCATTAAATGTCATATGATGATGATGATGTTACCTTATATTTAAGGAAGGCAGGAGCATTGAAGAACTACAACAAAAAAGTCTTTAAGTTATGCATACCCTTTGACCCAATGATACCACTCCTAGGCCAATACCCCAGAGAGATTCAAGAAAAAGACACACATAAAAGAAGTATTTATAACCACATTTCTGTTGTAGGAAAGAACTGGAAGCACACTGGCAAATGGGTGAACAAATTGTACTATGCAATGGTCATAGACTATTATTACATCACAAGAACGAACAAAAAGGAAAGTTTCATAAAGACCTTGTAAGAACTGATGCAGAGGGAAGAAAGCAGAATTGATCAATTTACGCAGAAAATACAGTAACATAAAGGACAGCAACCTTGAAAACTTAAGAACTTTGCTCAATGCAATATCTAATTACGATTCTGAAGATTGTTGATGATGTATCCTTTCTATCTCTCTGCAGAGACATGAAGGACTAGACATAAAGGCAGTTTTAGATACAGTCAATGAGTGGATTTGTTTTACATGATTATTATTATTTTTGGAAGAGCTTCTGATATGTTTTTATTTTGTTTATTTTGGGGGGGGTGAAGGGAAGAAAGGTAAAGACAAATTGATGGACAGTAAAAAACAGATTTGCTAAAAAGAGAAAAGCAAAAAAATGAACATCAATAAAACATTACAAAACACCCAGAAGAGGGGCAGAAAAAAGGCGGTTTTTGTTGCTTTTATATTAAATATAATATACATTAAAAATAAACTTGTATGTAACAGATGTTGTTTTACCTTTTATAGTTTTGTTTGCATCCTGAAATATTCATCTTTGTTGATGCTTTGGTGATATTTGTCAAGTTTATTAAAAAAAATCTAAAAAAGAAAATAAAGAGATGTTGGATTTGGAGCCAGAGAACTTGAGTTCAAATCCCAGTTCTACTAATTACTGCTTATGTGGCCTTGGGTGAGTGACAACCTCTAGGACCTCAGTTTCATCTCAGCTTCAGTTTCTTCCTCTTTTAGAACATAGGGAGTTGGAGTGGAGAATGTATAAATTCCCTTTCAGCTTTTTAAATCTATGGTATTTTGATCCCAAGTTTTGAAAAATGTTTGATATACATTTTCTCACTTGAAATAGGAAAGAAAGGGCTATTGCATAATGCTCCATAACAATAAACTGGTATTCAATTATTTATTCATTCAATAAATATTCATTATCCATCATATACTTGTATAAGGACTTATAAGATAATATGCCTACAAAATGTGGTAATTGTAAAAATCACTTAGCACAGTGACTAGAATATAGTAAGTGCTACATAAATGTTCATTACTACTACTACTACTACTACTACTACTACTACTACTACTACTACTACTACTATATTGTAAAAAACCATTCAGGGTCCAAATTGCATATATGGTAAAAATTGCTGTGTAAGAATCCCAGCCCTGAATATCAGATGATTTTGATAACATTGAACATAACTGTACAGATATTTACTAGCCATATATGAATAAAATTTTCAAATGCTTAATTTGGCATTTATATTAGTAATGAAGTAAATTAAAAATAGTTGTTTATAATGTAGAGAAATCCATAGTTGGAGTGGGGCAGGGTGCTAATTACTGTTTATTTATTTGCTTTGTCTACACATCAATATTCTTGTAAACTACTTGCAAAGACTTGTTTGTTTGTTTTTTTCACCCTCAGTGCCTAGTATAATTCCTGGCCCATAGTAAACATTTAATAAGTACTTATTGATTGATTTCCTATGGCCACCAAAGCCCAAGGTTGGTTTGGGGGAGGGGTGATATGAATCAGAGAGCTCTACTTGTTTTGGAGGTATAGGTTGTAGTTTCATTTTGGGGGAATGAATGCTACCCTAACATGCTTCATTTTCTGCTCTTTCTTGTCCTATCTACTCTCCTAGGTATCTCTAATTAAAGCATATGGCTTCTTTGAAATATACCAAAGAAAATTATCTATACCTTTCATCATTGCCTTACTCATTTCATTCTTCTGGGAAGCCCCAGGGCCAACCCCATCAAGTTTCAGGAATGAATTTTAATCCTTATTTAAATACGCAAAAATCTTCTTATGTAAAAATAAGTTATTACAATGGTCCAAATGGAATTCGTGCTTCTTGAGAAATATGGCTTGAGATGAGAACAAAAGAACCTCCCACTCCTTCCTTTTCCCACTTTACTTGCTGTCCTTACACACAATGCCAAGTCCTAGTGTAGCAACAAGTGACTTGGCTGGCAAAAGTAAATACTAAATGAGGAGAAAAAGAATTTCCAAGGTTGGTCATAGTTAGGTTATAGGGTACTTTAAAATGTAACATTTTTGGTTTGGTGTAATATAGAAAGCTTTTTTTTTTTTTTTTTACTTTTTAAGGATTCAGTCCTTTAAATATCTTTTCTAGGTAATCACTAGATCTGTTTCAGAAAATACCATTGCATCCAACATCTAATTATTATTCTTAAGCATTCTATGCTTACCATTTCTCAGAATACCAAGAAAATGAACTTTGATTTGTCTTCCTTCAAACAGAATGGTTTAATGTTATGATAAATCAGATTGAACCAAAATTAATAAGTATCAGGTGCAGAGTATTATTATAGTAATTTATAACACAATGCAACTTTTGTAGTGTGATGAATTATCTTCCAAATGATGACTGCACCATAATAGATGAGTTAAAAGATACACTCTTAAGTTCCTGCAGCAAATCGCATCACAGAAAAGATATTATTATATTATTTTCACATTCTATTTTTGTCTTCTTAATGAATAATATTATTCCTATGTACACAGTTCCTCCCTAACTGAGAGTTCTTTAAATAGACTAATGTCAGCCACCATTATCAGGGTACAGGTACCTTGAGAAAAGGGTCTGTGCTTTATGTGTTATTTACATCTCTGGGACCTTACATATAATAAGCGTTGAATTGAATCGAATGGATACAAAGGTAGGAGCATTCCCTTTGAAACTGATAAGCACTGAAATCATCTAAAACAGGAGGTAAAGTAAATGTAATGTGTAGAAGTGTCAAGTCAAGGAATACTTATTAAGTACTTACTTAGTACTTAAATGAGTGTTAAGTGCTGGGAATACCAATACTGTTGTTTATTCTTTCCAATTCTTCATGACCCCATGTACCATACTATCCCTGGGTTTTTCTTGGCAAAGATACTGGAGTGTTTTGCTTTTCCTTCTCCAGTGGGTTAAGGAGAACAGTCAAGGGACATGTCGAGGGTCACCCAGAGCTAAGTGTCTGAGGCCAGATTTGAGTTCAGATCTTCCTGACTCTAGGTTCAGTGCTATTTACACTTTTCCACCTAGCTAAGACCCCAGGAATACAGGTAAAAACAGAAAAAAAAAGTCTCTGCCCTTAAGGGGTTTGCATTTAATGGTGGAAGACAACATTTAAAAGAGAGCAAAACATAATGGCTTTGGGCACTTTCCTTGAGATGAAGGTCCTGGGAGGAAAAGGTTAATAAGAAAAAAGATTTGCAGGGGTACAGTGTGCTTTCCACATGAAAAGGAAGGAAGAAAGGAAGGAAAAAAGAAGGAAGGAAGGGAAGAAAGAAGGAAGGAAGGAAGGAAGGAAGGAAGGAAGGAAGGAAGGAAGGAAGGAAGGAAGGAAGGAAGGAAGGAAGGAAGGAAGGAAATGATTTATTAAGCACCTATTACGTAAGAGGGGCAGTGAAATTTCCAAATGAGTAGATTTCTATGGATTAGCAGAAAAAGTCCAGAAAGTAAGGATTGGAGGCCAGAGAGAGATGCCGTTGTTTTAATTTTGAAATTCCGTAATAATACTCTTTTGAAACATCAGACCAACCATCTTCTATTATGTTCCTCAATTTGGAAATCATCCATTACTATAGAGAAATTCTTTAAGGAATTATTTTGAGATGATAAAGATATTAAACTGGCCCATTGAAAGATTGTACTCTTCTGTAATATTCAGAATACTCTGGTCCCTCACAAACTATCATCCTCTTATCCTTGAAATAATTCCTAAGTTTAACTTCTTTAGAGAAATTATTTTGATATTGAGAACCAATAAGTGATTGGTATAGAAATCTGTTAGAATTCTATCCACTCCTCAATGGGGGTGAGAGAGTGTCTTTAAGAAAAAGCTCAAATACCATTTGTCTGGTTTCACAGAATAGGGATTCCTTTTCAACTATGGGTTGGACTGGATGACCATTTCCAACTCTGGCAGCCTATGGCCCCATAATGATATTCTTATTTGGCCTAGCCTTAAAATTTAGTTGTTACTTCACGAAATGGAATATAGCTTCATTTTCCTTTTTCCTTATTTACCTAGGACCTGGTGTAGAAAAGGGTGGGATAGTTGAAACAAAAATACCTCATCTCGTTAATTTTTTTTCCTTAAAGTATTCATACTGCTTTTTATCATATTTAGGTATTGTTTCCTTTTTTAAAAAAAAATCTTTTTTTAGCTATTTAGTTCCTAAATTTAGAATTAGAAGGGACTTTATTGAAACTCAATTCCCTCATTTTATAGATTAGTAAATTGAAATTCAAAAAGGTTCGGTGATTTGTCCAAGATCTAAAAGGATGCAGAGCCAGAGATTTGAACCTCTAACTCCAAATCTTGCAGTCTTTGTATTTTATACCTCAGAGACATCAAAAGTAATGAATAAATCTCTAGCATCCCAAATTTGAAATACTTAGATCCATAAGGGACTTTGGTAGTCATATAGTCCAATTCCTTAATTTGACTTAATTTACTTCATTGGACTTCATTCAAATTCTATGTTATAGGTAAAGAAATCAAGTCTCACAGGTAGCAAGTGACAGAAGCAGAAGTCACCAGAAGGTCCTCAGATTCTCCATCTAATGCTCTTTCCTTTCCATCACATCAGCCCTTGCTGTTTGCACATCATCCACAGTGTGAAAAAAGAAACCTCCAACTGTAAAAGTTTACTTTAATAGGTGCTGACCATGCTTCCTTTATTGATCTAGGGGATGACAACATGTATGCCTTCACACACAAGTTGATCCTGAGAGTCTCTTATGGAAACAAGCATATCATTTTGGATGGTAAAAAGTCTTCCATTGGAAAAATCCTACATGTGAAATTAAACATATTATGAAGATACTCAGGAGACCATTCCAATCTCTCCAGAAGTATCCCAGCAAAAAATAATGTCTGAAACGGTACTTTTTAAAAGGTGGCCTTCTTTTGAACAGTAGTTATGAAAGGTGTACATTTCAGTCCTTCTAAAGTCTCACTTATGGTATGATTCTGAATTCACCACTGAATTTTACTCTTTTGATCATTAAATAGCTTGGTTCCTTCCTAAGGGCAGAACAGAGATCGGAACTACAAATATCTGTGGGAAAGTCTCCAGATCAAATGAGATAACACAGGTTAAAAAATCTTTACAAACTTAAAGACCCCTATTAATGCCAGCTGCTGCTGCTGCTACTGCTGCTGTTGTCCTTGTAGGTAGATATAGGGCAGAGTCATCCCCTCTTTATCTAATCTTGAACTAAAATGTCATTTTTATAGATCCTGCTTTCACAGTTCATATTTGAGCAATATATTTATACAAAGGATTTGGAAAGTTTCCCGACTCACGTTGTCACTCTCTTTCTTCTATACCCTACTATGTCTCTATATGACCCTCATTTGAATTTGACATCAAAAAAATATAGTGTATATATTTTCTTTATAAAATGTTGGTTTTTAAAGCACTCAGAAGTACTCTCCTCACTTTTTCCTCAATACTAATAACAAATTATTGAAAACCTAGGTATTTTTCCCTGGATCCTGCTGAGTGTATCCACAGGCACTGTCTTTGATCCACCTATCTCCCTTGTGCCTCTGCCAGTCATCCTATAAGCAAACAGGGCAAAGTCAAGTGCTCAAGGCAGTCCACTGAGTATCAAGGCCTGGTGTCAAGAAAACACCCTTTAAAAAAATGCAGGAATTGCTGACTTATACTCAAAAGAAGCTGTCCCACAAAATACTAAGCCCACTGGGCAGGCAATAAATGCAATTGAAAATACACATTAAAAAAATAGATAAAAACTTTAGGAGATAAGTCCCTTGGAAGAGTCCTTTGGGAGATTTAAAATGGAGGATCTTTAAAACAAAAGACAAAAACCCTTAAAATGATCCAAAATTTCTCCACCTCATGTATTGAATATCATTAAGGCAAACATTACTCCAACAATATTCATGAACATGGAGATATATCTGAATCTTAGTTGATATTTCAGAGAGGCAGCTCTGGTCTAGCAGACAGAAGACCAATCTTGCTGTCAAGAAGACCTGACTTCAAGTTCTTTCTCTAATATATCAACCAGTTGTGTGACCATGTGAAAGTCATTCAAACCCTTAATGGCTTTTTTGAGATAGCTTTGAGATAACTCTTAAAGATGTTAGGTTACTTATATTAACAACTGCTAGGGTTGGAAGCTCAATTCCATGTGGACAGTCTCGGGCGGGTAAAGGTGGGAACTTCTAAATCTTAGAGTTCTCACGAGACCCCCCAGGAAACGACTGGGAATCGAGGTGAACCAAGTTATCTCGTGTATTTCCGCCTCTTCCCGTGAGAAACGTGATGGGAGAGAGCTCTCCCCGCCCTCGAGATTGTCCTGGATCTGGGCACACTATTGTTATCTAACAGCACGGTATTCAGATGCAAACTATGCTGCTGAAGAGTTTAAGTAGGATCAGGAAAGCCTGAAAGCTCTCTTGGGCAGAGGGGCGCTGAGCGGACAGGACAACAAGGCTCCGCTTTTCCTCTCTCCTCTCTCCCCTCCCCCTCTCTCCCCGCTTATACTTCTACTTCCAATCTCTTATTGTAAGATCTTTGCCTCCTTGGGAGATTCTTCGCTCCCTCCTAAGGAAGAATTCCCCTGCACTTGTAACTAGACCCTGAAATAAAGCTCAACCCTTGTTCGAATCTGGAACGTCCTTTCTCTCATATGAGCATCTGGTTTGGCCAACCGAAGACCTCCGATAGAGGTAAGGGAAGACTCGGGTAGCCCTCAGGCCTCTAGGCCTGGCAAACAACATTTTTGAGCCTTAGCTTCTTAATCAATAAAACGGGGATAATAATATCACCTACCTCAGGACTGCTATGTCAAATAAGATGATATATATGAAACATATTATAAATCTTATAGCATTATGCAATTAATTATTATTGCAATTATTTGTTCCATATATGGTAGAGGGTGTTCTCCTTGTGTTTCTCATGAAGTTACAGAGGAATACAGCCACTTTTCGATGATGCCCTGCCCAATTATGACAGTTTTAAAAGATGCTACACTTTCATCTGTTCATTTGTTTTTTGTCCTTCATTCTTGAAATCAGGAAGGTGATATCATTATTGGTAAGTGAATTGAATTTCAATGAGGAAGGACTATGTGAAGTCACAAGCCTTACTTTCTTCTTTGGAGCTATCTGGGTCCAGTGGCAAGATATAGATCAGGATGACTGGAATTGGCCCCAGATGCAGTGAGATCTTTTTAAGCTGAGGTCTTAAACAGATCACAGTTTGACTGAGGCAATGCCCATTCAGTAATTAAGCCTAGGTAAGAAACAAGTCAGCGAATGGTCTCTTTTACCTAGTCCAGCAAAAGAAGAAAAAAACCAAACCAAACCAAAAAACAAAATCAACATGGGAGGGGAAAACCCTCAGAATTTCTGGCCAAAATAGTAATAATTGCTATTTATACTCACCTTGAGCCATCAGAGCCCAAACAATGATAAAATGAATCTTGAGTTGGGACCTATTGTTGATCAATCAATGAGAGCCAGAGTGATTTGGTTTAAGGCATGGTCCTTAAAAAAAATATAGCCTGGGAACCTCAATATATGATGTTATGGCTTGTGAGTGAATTAGATTTAAATGAGGCAGGGTTCTGCAAAGTCACCAGCTTCACACTTTCCTCCAGAATCATCTAGGTCCAGTGGCAAGATATGGATCAGGATGACTGGAGATGGCCCTCTGCTAGACTTCAGTGATCTATTTAAAGTCTCTCATGGTGTCAAAACACTATAATATCTTTGCCAAGAAAACTCCATGAAGAGTTGGGCATGACTGAAAATGACTAAACGATAACAACAAAACCTTCTTCAGAAAGGAGGAAGGTTTCAGAATTCCTAGACAGAATGGTCCCAGAACATAGTCTTCTAACAGAGAAGTGAGATTTCTTTGGTGGCACACACTTTGAGGGTTACCTTGTAGGCAACCCTAAGTACAAGAGTGTCCAAGTTTAAGAATCCCAGAAATTTGGTTTCCTAATGGAATTGAGATAATGGAATTGAGATAATTTTTCTCAATACATCCTCATCGTTGGAGAAGGAAAAAGAAAGTCGATGTGATTTTTCATGGCATCATCTTTGGAGTACAAACTCATCAAAGATTGTGATTGAACCAAAAGTGGAGAAAGTGGTTACTAGAGTCAAGCAGTGCCTGGCAACAAATGGCAGAGGAGTGTCTGGTGTATGCTGTGCAGCCAAGGTCACTGGAAGCAATATGAGGATGGAAATCTTGTCCCGATAAGATTCCTAGCATGGACCTATAATAGTTTTGTGTTGTAGGAAATCTAAATGATATCTATGTGTGAATCATCTTTCTCTGATTTAGGAATACATCTTAGTTTTTCTACTAGCAAATCTTTGTGCATGGCATCTTAAACTTAAAAAAATATTGTCTTCTCCTCAGAGGGTGAACATAAGTGTCTAGAGATCAATTTCCAGATATTACTTACTACTGTCACTGTATCAGTAATCTCTAAATGATCAATCATGTCTTATAATTTGCAAAATGCTGGTTGAATAGTTTCTTCTGACCTTGTCTGGCTAATTATTTTTCTAACTCTTTATCAATCATATAATTTTCTTACACACAAATTTATTCCTAAATAAAAAGTCATCAGTATGTTTTTTATAACCATTGTAATATTATTAACCATGTCAGTCTCCATTTTTTCAAGGACTTGTGATGCAAAATCTATATTTATCAAACCAACAACACTAATCAATAAGCATGCAGCATAGCACATATTAACTGCATATGATTTTTACAATATTTTTATTACTATATACATTGAATATTAAATTATTAGCACCATTAATTTGCTAAATGTAATTGGTATATCATAGCTACTTAAAAATATGGAGACTGATGTTGAATATCTATTGTGAAGTAGTATAGAAATCTCAATATTAGGAATGGGTCCTACATTTAAAAATAGAGCATTTTAAGATGATGATCAAAAGAAGTGAAAGGATTTTGAGACATATAGAGTGATAACTAGCATGACAAAACAATAAGAAACTACCCAGTTAATATTTTGTGAATTAACAGATTTGATAAATTAATTAAAAAAGAAAACCCCGATACTATTACAATAGAAAAGAGTACTTTATCTTTAAGTTACCATTTCAGGATTAATCAGTTTCAAAAATTAGAAGATTTCATGCACAGAGATGGTTACCTGGAAGAAAATTCCAAATGGCATGCTTAAATCAGAGGAAAATGCTTCTAATATAAAGTATATGCATACGGTATAGATTTATAAAGAGTCACAGATAGATACAACTTTCTATATAGCTGTACCTACAACAAGATATAGATTACCTCTAACACACACACACACACACACACACACACACACACACACACACACACACACACATACACATACACATACATTATAGACCAGAACATTAGAGATCCTGAATCTCAATAGTTTCAGGGACATGTTATCCTTCTTTAAATGGCCACTGTTACCTGCACAAGTGCCTGTCTTCTTCTGTCCTCAGTGAGTTTATACTCTCATTATACTAGACATATTTGTCAGGGAGTATTCCAGGCTTAGGGAGAACTCCTTCTGTTGTTACTTTTAGTAAGTACTTAACTTAGTATGTTGCTTTAGTAGGCACTTAATGTCTTCTTTCTTTCTCTCTCTTTCTCCTTCCCTCCTTCCTTCCTTCCCTCCTTCCTTCCTTCCTTCCTTCCTTCCTTCCTTCCTTCCTTCCTTCCTTCCTTCTTTCCTTCCTTCCTTCCCTCCTTCCTTCCTTCCCTCCTTCCTTCCTTCCTTCTTTCCTTCCTTCCTTCCTTCCCTCCTTCCTTCCTTCCTTCCCTCCTTCCTTCCTTCCTTCCTTCCTTCCTTCCTTCCTTCCTTCCTTCCTTCCTTCCTTCCTTCTTTCCTTCTTTCCTTCCTTCCTTTCTTCCCTCCTTCCTTCCTTCCTTCCTTCCTTCCTTCCTTCCTTCCTTCCTTCCTTCCTTCCTTCCTTCCTTCCTTCCTTCCTTCCCTCCTTCCTTCCTTCCCTCCTTCCTTCCTTCCTTCTCTCCTTCCTTCCTTCCTTCCTTCCTTCCTTCCTTCCTTCCTTCCTTCCTTCCTTCCTTCCTTCCTTCCTTCCTTTCTTCCTTCCTCTTATCATTTAATTTCCTCAAATACCTTTGCTTTAAGACAATTGTGTACCGTGAATGACTATTGATGATAAATATTTTAGTTGGAACCTATGAGCTAGTTTTCGGTTCAGACTAGGTTCAGTCCCATATACTTGAAGTAGCCACGTTTCTTGATGAAATTATCAAGAGTAATCAGTGAACCTAACTCTGAGTAAATGTGTGTGTGAGGGAATGTCCTCAGGGCATTAAATAAAGTTGTGAATCTATGTCAGTGCATACATCTATATCACAAATCTCGATGCTCCATGTCCCCAACAAATAGACTTTTTTTGTGCCTAGAATTCATTTTATGATATGTGAATATTCATCTTACAGAAAAAAATGCAGTGCAATTTTATAACCAAATATAATAAAATAATGACCACATCAGGATTTGCCTTGATAACTCTTAAGGCTCATATCCTTTTAAAATTTGCTTGCCTTCAGTTCCTGTCTATGTGAAAAAGAAAAAGGCAGACAGACCCATTATGGCCACACTATTAAAGAAGCATTCACATCCTTTCCAGTAGATGCTTCACACACAAGCTTGATTCTTGTTAAAAAAAAACAAAAAACAAAACATAACTTCATTAAATCGCATGATTTATTGGCTTGTGTTAGATGTTGAGAAAAGCACACTTGAAAACCTGTACATTCTATGTAAGATCCAGCCAGCTGTCTCATAGGGAAGACTTGGAGGGTATATAAATTTTGCCAACTAGAGAATTACTAAAGGGCCTTTGTTAACGCTCTTTATATTCTAAATACACTTAGAAGTTTAGGTGGGCTCAGGGGCATAGAAACATTTTTTGTAAAGTAATTTAGTCAATAGTGATGTCTTTATTTCATTTCTGACATCTTTCACAGAAACTTCTCCATAATATTCAAACTATTTGCCTATAAAGATATAGAATAAGCCAGGCCAAGACTCACTGTAGTTCCCTTCCTCTAAATCTCACTGAGAGTTTAAACTCTGTACACAAACCCACATCTTTCCATGATAGCTTTTAAGAGCACAACCTTAATGCAGGTCTTCTCCAGTGCCTATGGTTTATAGAGATATTAAACTCCAGAGAATATAGACTCATTGAAACCAATCCTAAAAGAAAACACTGATCTATGTAATTTAAGATTATTTGACTGTTCACATGCAAATAATCAAATAGTGTAATCATTACTTGAACCTCAGCTGGCATTTGTGGAAATATTTCCCCTCACCCCCCTACCCTGCTTTTTCTGGTGGATGGGAAGAGGAAAAGGGGGAAAGAAAAATGAAAAGAAAAAAGAAGGCAATCACAAGGAAACATTAGGCAAACAGAGGCAGACTTGAGCACCTTTGCTGCTTGATTATGTTTTAAAGAATATTTTTGGAGACATGGAAGGAACAGAAAACAGAATTCTGAAAGGATCTATGTATGTACATGTGTGCATGTTTGTATATGTGCATATGTATGCACATACTCATAGTCACATCCTCTCTCTCCCTCTCTCCCTCACTCCCTCTTCTCCCCCCCTCTATCTCCCTCTCCCTCTTCTCCCCCCTCTCTCTCTCCCTCTCTCTCTCTCCCTCTTCTCCCCCCCTCTATCTCTCTCTCTCCCTCTCTCTCTCTTCTCCCCCCTCCCTCTCTTCCCTCACTCTCTCTCTTCCCTCTCTCTCTCTCTCCCTCTCTCTCTTTCTCTCTCTCTCCCCCTCTCTCTTCCCCCCTTTCTCTCTCCCTCTCTCTTTCTCCCTCTCTTTCTCTCTCTCTCCCTCTCTCTCTTCTCTCTCCCTCTCTCTCTCTCTCCCTCTCTCTCTTTCTCTCTCTCTCCCTCTCTCTTCCCCCCATTCTCTCTCCCTCCCTCCCTCTCTCCCTCCCTCCCTCTCTCTCTCTCTCTCTCTCTCTCTCATACACACACACACACACACACACACACAAATACACACACATATATGTCTCTCCTGCAATGAACTCCTCAGGCAGCTCCTCCCTAATTTAGGCCCAAGCTTGCAAAGTCAGTTGTTTTTTTCTTTTTCCTGACACTATTACATCAAAACAGTATCCAAGCATTAGACAGTATTTATTAGCTTGTAAGGCCAGAGATAATGATCCCATTCAATCAGAACTCATGAATAATGCAGGAGCCCCAACTTCACATAATTTCTGGCTTTACTTTTAAAACCAGTAAAGCACCATTTGTATCATTTATTTATTTGGGGGTGACAATGGGTAAAAGACAAAGCGGGGTTCTGTGCGTTGTTGTATGCAGGGAAGAGAGGCTCTTGGCGCTTTCATTTACAGCTGATCAAAGACACTGCCAAAAGAACATGCATATTTGTGTAAATATTAAACATTCTGGTACGAAGGCGGGAATGTGTGGCAATTATGTCTATGGATCATTTCTATACACATTTGTCGAGGAGGTTCTAATCACTGTAAATGGTTTAATATTGTTTCACAAGCTTACCATGAGCAAACAATTATGCTTTCTGCAGGACCATTGTCACTACAATTTCAGGGGTCATTTCTATACCATATAACTTGAAAAGTACATTTGAAAGATGTTGGCTTTTGGAGCCCCAGTGTCTAACTCTGAACTTAGCATGGGAATGTCGTCTCTTCTACAGCAACAATAGGATGCATTTGATGAGATCACTCTTCAGGCTATAGAATTCTGGGGGCATTTTTTAAAGAAAAAAATATAAATATGAAACCATTCTAATGTTCCTATCATTTCTTGGATTTTCCGGAAAGGAATAAGCAGGCTACTATGTGCCAGGCACTGTGTTAAGTACTTTACAAATATTATCTCATTTGATCCTCAGGAAAATCCCTGTGGAATAGGTGATGTTATTACTCCCATTTTAAAGCTGAGGAAACTGAGGCAAAGTGGTCACAGTGTCTGAGGTGATATTTGAACTCATGTGTTCCTAACTTCAGGTCCAGGACTCTATCCTGTGTACCACTTATCTATCCCTACTGCTGATTGATTACCTGCATATTTGCTACTGCTTCAAAATGTTTATAATCCCCTGTCTATTTTTTTCTGATTAATTTAACAAGATTACAACATAGTGTCACCCCATGTCTTCTCTGTTAAGTTGCCATGTCCTAAACACCAGTCGGCAGCATCCCTTGAGTCAAAAAAGTAAGGAGAAGTAAACTAGACAAAATAATTTTATTTATACAAAGCAAAGAGTGTTAGGGGGGAGAAAGTTTATTACAGTTTCCAAAGGCTTTTTTTTTTCTTTTAATGGAGGGGAAGGGCAAAGACAATACTATTTTGGGAAGTGTTCCCAAGGTCAATGATCTTTTAAGACCAACACACCCATTTGTTTTCCCCCTCCCCCTGCCCATTTTGCAAAGGTACTAGTCAGATAGAAACACTTATTTTTCTAAGCAGTAGAATATTAAAATATCTTTTAAGAACAAGGAATAGGAATTGGTATGATCGTCTACCCTATGAAGATTACTGGAATATGTATATATATATATATATATATATATATATATATATATATATATATATATATATATATATATATATAATAAATTATATAAATAATATAGCCACTCCGTACAGCATTAAATTAATTTTATCAGTTCAAAAGAGTGAACTATACCTATTTATGCAATGCACTAAGGAGGCGTATGGAAGGATAAAAAATAATGAAACTGTCCTTATTCTCAAGGAATTTACATCATGATAGGACAAACAAAAGCAAATACATGTAAAGGAAAACAAAATGAGAGGAGAGAGGGCTAATAACTGGGGAGACTAGTCAAGATTTCATGTGAAAGATAGAACCTGAGCAGAACTTAGAAAGAAGCCTTAGATTCCTTAAGGCAAAGTTAAGGAGGGAGGACATTCTGGACATGTACCAATCTCCATTAACGACTCATTGAATAAAAGTGATAAAGTCCAAAGAGATAGAGCTGTTCCTGTCCAGAAACAATCCAGTGTGTGTGTGTGTGTGTGTGTGTGTGTGTGTGTGTGTGTGTGTGTGTGTGTGTGTGTGTTCATTTTAACTATTAATGAAGTGCCACTTGGGGGATTTTAAGATCTTCAAATGGATTAGTTAACTGATCAAAAGAACCAACTGAATTTTGTAAATTGAGTTTTACAAGATTTGGAGTAGATTCTGAAATGGACTTCCTGAATTACAGATCATTGATTTGTTCATCAGGGACTAAAAATGAATACTGTTGTTAAGAGGCTGAAGAGGAATCATTAACTGAAAGTTTGCACTATAGCAACAGAAGCTAAAATGGGATTTATTGGACCAACAACTAAAGTTAAAATTCCGCATGCATAACCCAGTAGTACTTGGTGTTCCATGTGTTAAGTTGAAAGTGGCAGCAGATGATTTAGGAATATCCCATTTTGTTAATTTCATCAAGAAGAAAATATTTTAAAGAAATCTTTGTCTTGAATTCCCAACTTGCATAATTAATAGTGCTATAACAGGGACAATGAACAATAGCTTTTTTTTTTTTTTTTTTACATAGACACCTTAGACATAGGTAATCTAGGCCTTTTTAGAGGAGAGGTTCGATGCTGTGCATGAAATTTCTATTGGACCCTTTGACCAAAGGATTGGTTTATCAGTTTGTTCTTTAGCAAAGAGAATTCAGAAGCTCATAGACTCAGAGACTGCAGGGAGATAACACATATACCATTGATGTCAGTCAATCATTTTAGAGAAAATTGAGACGTGGAGACTAGAGAGCAGTACAGTTAGGAGGATTTAAAAATGCTTCTAAAAACTCAGAAAATGCATAGACAGAATATTGAGTATTTCAGCTGACATAAAAGTTGGGAGCAAGAATAAATCATATTGGATAGCAGAATAAAACACAAAGATTTCCAAAGGATACACACACATATTATATACACACATATGCATATATATGTATGCATGTAATGGGCAAAATTTGATAAGATTAATTTTAGGGATGTGGGCTGGTAGTAAGTTAGTTTGTCTTGTATCCTTAGCACACAGTTCCTTGTACATGGTCTATGCTTAAAAGTGTATTAAATTGAACTGATATCTGTGTAGATGAAGCTGGAACTCTCCTTAGGTGAAATTAATTGGGTACACATATTCTTCCCTATTTCCTCTCTCCTTTTTACCTGTATCATCTCTTACAGATGACAACTCCCTCTCAATGAACCCTTTACAGTCTCAGGCTGCACCCAGACATTCATAGTATCTGCCACACAAACTTGGGGCTACCCTAAACCCAGTATCTCATGATCCCAACATTCTCTCTCACATAACAGCTTACTAGTTCTGTCTAATTCCTTCACATCATTACTGTAAGTTGTAACTAGTTAATCAGATGATACAATCTCTTTAAACATGTGCTATGGTGGATTGAGAAGTGAACTTTTAAATAAAAGTCCTTTGGACAGCCCAGAGTTCCATATTTCTAATGCAATTTATGTCATGATTTAAGGTGAAATTCAAGTTCACCTGATAACTCATTTGAGCTGATGTGTAAGATTTTGCTTGTGAAGGGCTGAATGATAAACCAATTCCCTGCTTGGAGTGGACCCACGTATCAGTTATGGTATGCTGCAACCACCAATGCAAAACCCTTCTTGAAATATTTTCCCTTCACTTCTCCCTGGAAGAATCATTTTACTGAGACAAGTATATCTTTGCTAAATAGTTTAAAAGTTTAATAGCTTTTTGTGTCATCAGTGGTAGACTCTTTGACTTTTTTCTTGCCTTTAAAAAGTTTCACTAGATTTTTACTTTGTTTTTGTCTGTGATGTTTGTGAGAAACAGGCCTCCTCCCTCAGATAAACGTTGTCTCCCAAAGCTACTCAACAGCAGAACTGTGAGAAGTTCATAGCAATACAGGATAGTAGTTACAGAGTTATAAGAGAGTATAGAGATGTTCAAAGCCAAGTTTCTGATTTTACAGATGAAGAGAGCACATAAGTTATATGGATACTAGTCAAAGCTCAGATACAAGTCCAGACCTTCAGACCATAAAACCATTGCTCCTTGCACTATGGCACACAGCCCCCAAGTTGTGCTGGGCAGGACATCCATTCTGAGATAAAGGTTGCCCTCATTAAGTTGCTGAGGGTGCTGAATGTTTGCCAAGATCATGCTGACCATAAGACCAATCTCGAGATCAAAGACCTTAGAGAGAACTCAGTCTTCTTATCCACAACAATTGATACAACATACACACACATATACATATGTATGTATATATGCATATATGTAGGTGTGTGTATGTATATAGACAAAAACACACATACATGCATACCACATACATATGCATATATGTGTGTGTATGTATATAGACAAAAACACACATACATGCATACCACATACATATGCATATACAATATACATATATGTATGTGAGTGTGTATGTATATGTGTATATGTACATGCATGCATACATGCTTGCATACTTACATATATTAAGGTTAGAACTGAACTGAACTGAGACTGTGCTGAAAGGATAAAGAGATCAGAGGTGAAGTCTTTTATCTCTCTATGAACAACAACCAGCAAACCCAAAATCTCCTTGCCTGCCCTCCATAGTGATGGTGGCTCACCTTTGGGGTGAGACATGAAGACTCGTCATAGTCTCTTAGACAGGACTATAGCCATATCCTGTGGCTGTGCTCCAGACTCCCCTCCTGACACACAAGCTCCCACTCTGGGGCTTTAGGTTTTTACTTACTGAGAGTTTACCATATATAAATAGATTCCGACTCACCATATTGCCCTCTAGCCATCTTCAGACTTTACCTCAGACCTGGCGCTCCAGCTACCACCTTTTGATTGGGGAAATCTACCATATAATGCCAAAGCCAAAACAACCATGCTTCTTCAACCCTCTACATATGCCCCCCTGCCTTCCCTCTTCCTTTTTCTTGCCTCATCTTCTATCTATATCTCCAGGAATAGTAATCACATCCAAACTGTCATTGCTACAAAGAATATATCATTCAATTGTCCTGTAATTCCACTCACCAGCCCTAAAACTCCTTACCGAAACACTCCTCACCATTCCCCTAAATACTTCGTCTTCTTATATTCGTAAGCTCTTTATAGGCAGGGACCATCTTGCTCGTTATATTTTGCATCCTCTGGAGAGAGGCAATGGATAGAATTCGAGCTTAGAATCAGGAAGACCTGAGTCCAAACCCAGCCTCAGACCCTTGCTAGCTATTTGATTCAAGACTAGTCACTTAACCTTTGTCTCAGTTTCATCAACTGTACCTTGAGGATAATAGTGACACTTTTCCCCCAGGGTTTTTGTGAGGAACAAGCATTACATTTTTAATATGCCCGGTTCATGATAGACTCTTAATAAATGCTGGTTTCTTTCCTTCCAGTCTGCTTACCTGCTCTCTCCCTCCCCCTCTTCTTTCTCACCTCATCTCCTTCTTTCCCTTCTTCCTTCCTTTTTCTCCATCCCTTCTTTCCCAATCTTTAAAACAATGCCTGTAACATAGTAAGTTCTAAACAAATAATGTTTTATCTCTTTGTTCATTTATTCACAAACCCCAGAAAAGATGCTGGAAATTTGGCACCATTCCCTATCATCTTGGGACCCGGAAGAGTAGGGCATATCTTCCAATAAATTCCATTTATATATGTGAGTTGTGAACTGGAATTCAATTTTACTTTTAGTGCTGTGATTGTAACAGTAACCATATGCTGAGAGATCATTTCCTATTGAATTTGAGGGAATTTGGGAGAGAGTGGTTCATGTCTCAGTTTCTAGAACTTGCCCCTTGAACCAAAAACAGACTTGAAGAGCTGGGTTTGAGTCCTGTGTCTGCCAGTTACTAGCAATGTTACCTTAGTTAGGGCATTTTGACTTCTTAGGGCTTCTTTACTTATCTGTAAAATTAGGAGAGTAGGCAAAGATTATAAATTAGCAACCGTGTTAGTCCTTTGGGGAATTATGGTGGTGGGGGAGAGTTGGGAAAATTGGGACCTGCTTCAGTTCTAGAAACTATAGTGATTAGTTTAATCAGCAGTCTTATAGAGTTGTCTGAACCATTGAAAAGTGAACTGACTTTCCAATTGTCAGACTTCTTGCTAGACTTATCAGAGGTAATACTTGAACCAAAATATTCCTACCATTAAGGCTGGATTAACCACCTCCCAGAATTCCTTAGCCTGGTTAAAATTCATATCTCTTTAGAGAATTTATGGAGTTATACTAATGATACAAATTTCAATCACTGTAGTAGGCTTATTGGGATAGATGATTTGGGTTAGAAAAAAACATTTAGGGATCTTCAAATCATACAACATAAGTGACTACCCAAAACGTCTTTTGGTAAAACATTTATAGCTGCAGCCTTTGTGTGTTGGGCTTTGTCAAGCCAATCAATTGATAAATAAGCATGTATGAAGTGTGAGGCACTGTCGCTGTTGGTGGAGATACAATAACAAAAGTGAGGCAATGTCTACCCTCAGGGAACTTATATTCTACTAAGTGTACACAGCATATTTGCAGGTAAGTAAAAGTGAATGTGTCATTTATATATACACACACATATAAATTTATAAACATGCATATATGTATGTGTATGTTTGTACATGTATAGATATGTGTGTGTTTGTGTACAGTGATGGGGGAAAGAACAATAGGCATGATCTTAAAGAGTATGATATTTGACCTGGGCCATGATGGGCATTATAGGTTCCAAGAGGCAGGGGTGATGTGAGATAGCATTCCAGGAAGGATAGATTTAGTCTGTTCAAAGGCTCAGAGATGGGATTATACTCTCTCTCTCTCTGTATATATATACATATATATTTACACATGTATATGTTTACACACACATATATATAATATATATAAAATTCTATACACAAGAAATCTTATTTACTTAACTTCTATACAGAATACATCATGCAAAATGCCAAGCTAGATGAATCAAAAATTGGAATTAAGGTTGCCGGGAGAAATATCAATAATCTCAGATATGCAGACGATTCTACTCTGATGGCAGAAAGTGAAGAGGATTTACAAAGCCTCTTGATGAAGATGAAACAGAAGAGCGTAAAAGCTGGCTTGAAGCTTAACATCAAATAAAAAAAAAAAAAAACCCTAACATCTTGGGACTGGTCCCATCACTTCCGGGCAAACAGAGAAAGAAGAAATGGAAATAGCATCAGATTTTATATTCAAAGATCACTGCAGATGGCAACTGTAGTCATGAAATTAAAAGATGCTTGCTCCTTGGAAGGAAAACTGAGAGAAATCTGGACAGCATACTAAAAAGCAGAGACATCATCTTTTGAGAAAGGTCCATATAGTCAAAAGTATGTTGTTTTTTGCAGAATCGATGTATGACTGTGAGAACTGAACTATAAGGAAAATTGAGTGTCAAATTGTGGTTCTGGTGAACTTCTGAGAGTCCCTTGAACAACAAGAATATTAAATCAGTCAATACTTAAATAAATTAATTCAGAATATTTATTGAAAGGACAAATATTGAAACTGAAGATTATATACTTTGCCCATATAATGAGAACACTGGATTCATCAAAAAAGACCCTAATGTTGGGAAAGATTGAAGGCAGAAGGAGAAGGGGACAGCACAGGGTGAGATGGATGGATAATGTCATGGAAACAATGAACATAAGTTGAGATAGACTTCAGGAGATAGTGGAGGATAGAAGGGCCTGTAGTCCATGGGATCACAGAACAACTCACCCACAACAAGGAGACAAGAGACAGCCAGTAGGTCAGTTTTGCTGAAGCACAGAATGCATGAAGGGAAAGAATGTATTATCAACCTGGAAATATAGCCTGGGGCTGGATAAGGAAGGTCTTTAAATGGTCTTCTGGTTTTTCATCTTGTGATCAAAAGTTACTAATGATCTCTTAATTAGCAGATCTAAAGTTACTAATGATCTCTTAATTAGCAGATCTAATGACCTTTTCTCAATCTCCACAGCCTTTGCCATGACTGAGTTCCCTCTCCTCCTCAGTATTCTCCTCTATAGGTTTTCATAACACTTTTCTTTCCTGGTTCTCTTGCTACTTGTTGAACTCTTCCTCAGTGTTCTTGGCTGGACCTTCATCCAGACTGTGCCTACTAACCATGGGTATCCCCAAGAGCTCAATTATCATGTCTACACAGATTATTCTCACTTTCATTTGTCCAATTTTAAGCACTCTATTGACTTTCAGACTCACATCTCCAAATGCCCAGTAGGTATCCTTGTGTAGACACCTCAAACTCAATACGTCCAGAACTGAACTTCCTACCCTAAAACCTCCCGTTGTCCTAACTTATCTATTATAGTTGAGGGAATCATCATTGTTATTCAAGCTCACAGTCTATGTTTTAGCCACTATTCCTCACTCTCACTTTCTATATCTGATCTGTTGCCATGCCCTTTATTTTTTCCTCTGCAATATCTCTCTCATGGCCCTTTTTCTCCTGCTACATTGCCAGCACCCTGGCACAGACCCTCATCACTTCATGCCTGGACTATTTCAATAACCTGCTGATTGAGTGCTTGATTCAATCCTCTTGTTTTTGTTTTTTAATTATTTTTATTTATTTTCAGTGTTCTACAATCACTGCCGTATGACTTAGATTTTTCTCCCCTCCCTCCCCTCTACCTCCCCGCTCCCTCCCTGAGATGGCATACAATTTTATACAGGTTCTACACATACATTCCTACTAAATACAATCAATTCACTTTCCACTCTAATTTATCCATCCTCCTACTCAACTGCCAAAGTGATCTTTCTAAAGCATAGATAGATCTGACCTTGTCAGACCCTTATTCAGTAAACTCCAATAACTCCCTATTACCTTCAGGTTCAAATACAAAAGTCTCTGGCATGTTACTGAAATTCTCTCCCTCTTCATCTCCAGTTCCTGGCTTCCTTGGCTCAAGTCTCAGTTCAAATCTGACCTTCAGCAAGAAGACTTTGCCAATCTCCCCTAATGCTATTTTTTGATTTCCTTCTGAGATTTACACTGTCTTGTCTATATATCTCTTCTATTAGATTATGAGCTCTTTGAGGGCAGGAGCTGTTCTGTTTTTCCACATTCTTTGTATCCCAGTACTTATCACAGTATCTAGTACATAGTAGGTGCTTAATACTTTTTTGACTTGATCAGATAGGCTGTTAGTGATTTCAGAAAAATGATATGCCATCAATTTATGGCATATATCTTTTTAGATAACAGATGAAAAAAAATTTCTAACTGGTTCAAGTGCTTGTTTTCTGTATTTAGGAGATGGCCTGGTTTGACATGATGGAAGGAATGCTGGATTTGGGATCAGGAAACTAGAGTTTGAACCCAGCCCAAAACATCATGAGAGTCAATCATGTAGCCTCTCTAAATTTGAACTTTCTAGTGTGAAAATAGTAATAATAGTATTTACCTCCTGGGATCAATTGAATTTTCAGTACTTTATAAACCTTAAGGCTTATTACATAAATACCCATTTTTAGGACCCACCAGCTACAGACTTTTATCTCACTAATTCAACAGTGATAGCACTTAGGGGATCTGTGCTTTTGCCATGTACCCCTTCCACTGACATTGATCACATTCCTTCAAGCATCAGGAGTGTTGAACTCCCACCCAGCAGAACCAGATTAAAATGTAGTTAGGAAATGTTCAACAAAATAAATTTAAAAATAATATTACAACACAAATGATGTTAATTTGTGGTTTTCTGAGTCACAATGCTCTGCACGCAATAGGTGCTTCATAAATGTCTGCAAAACAATTTTTTAAAAAATCAAAGATCTTGTTGTCTGTTTTCCCTTCTCTGAGGACTCTCTCCCAACTGAATTATGTTGGGCTTAGGAGGACAAGCATACTCCCTTTCCATGGGATCGGATGTCAGCCTTCTTCTACTGCTGACAAGAGAGAACCATACCACTCTCCTTTCTAAAATCTTCAAGACATTTATAGGATACTTTAGAATTTAGAAAAGGCCTTACATTATGTCATTTGAAAGTTACCTCAAGCCTAGGAGGGAGGTAATGCAGATATTATTGTCTCTGTTTTACAGATGAGAAGTGAAGTGAGGTGCCCATGGACATTTGGCTAGAGTCAGTCTTGGCTCCAAGTCCTGTACTTCACTAAACCCTCTTGCCTCTCTTATAATAATAGCAGATGTTAAGAATACTTCAAGGCAATTTACATATGTTATTGCTACCAGTTTCATAATGCCCATTTCACAGATGAGGAAAGTAAGTTTGAGAGTAAGTAAATGACTTGGCCAGAATCACACAGGTATGAGAATGACATTTTAACCTAGGTCTTCCTGACTCCAGGTTGACCTGTCAATCCACTACACATACAGCCTACCGAATCACAGGAAAAGCACAGGGAGAGGACTAGAGGGCTGATGGCTGCCAACATCCTTCACATTTTCCAACCATAGGAGTAATTAATTTTTTGCACCGTAGACCTAGTAGACAGAATTCTGAGCTTAAATTCAGGAAGACTTCAGTTCAAATTGTGCCTCAGATACTTACTGGCTGTGTGACTCTGGTAAAGTCACGCCTTCATCACTGACATCAGTAGCAAGTGCTGCCAATAAGCAGGATGCAACAGCACTACTGGGAGTGGCAGCACCTATGAGATCCCAGGGCCAGCTTGCAGCCTGGCCTTCATGGCCATCATCTGGGGAAGCAATTTATGTGGGAAAAAGCAGCAAGTTCCAGCAAATGATAATCAGCTGTAGAAGAAAGGAAGGAAGGAAAGAGGGAAGGGAGAAAAGGAGGAAGGAAAGAAGGAAGGAAGGAAGGAAAAAAAGGAGAGAGAAAAGGAGGGGGAAGGTAAAAAAGGAAGAAGGAGGAAGAAAAGAAGGAAGGAAGGGAAGAAGAAATAAAAGGAAAAAGTAAAGAAGGCAGGGAAGAAGGAAGAAAGAAAAGGAAGGAAAAAGGGAGGGAGGAAAGGAGGGGAGGGAAAGGAGGGGAGGAAAAGCAGGGAAGGGGAGAAGAAGGAAAGGAAAGGAGTAAGTTTTAGATTTTCAATTATATTAAGGAAATAGCTGGCTATATTTTGGACACGATTTCACCATAATGTGAAACAATTCTTATGTCTTTCTTTTGTCAGCTCCTTCCTCTACTACTGGGGTAATAACAGTAGTCTCCTCTGTACTTTGCAAACAAGTACTATTTTACCTCATTGGAACTTCAGAGACAGAGACATCCTGATGGAAATCAATCAGGGTGACAGTGACAAGGTGATAACTTTCCTTCCTCCTTTCCTCCTTTCCTCCTTCCATCACATTTGTGTACAATGTCATGTATATTCTCTGATCTGAAATTGAGAATTGCCATAGACAGGCAAGCCAAAGCTGCAGTGCGTTTTCTCATACATAGGAACTTACCTGACGTGGGATTCTAACTTGGGGCTTCTTGAGACCAAGTCCAGAGTACTTTCTACTAAACTTCAGGGCCTCTCAGATTCCAGTATTTGGGCACCCCCTAGCAAATACTCAAATGAAACCAAAGAGAGCTCACTATGGGCAGGGCCCCTAAGAGCCAGTCCATCACTTCTCAGGTGTGTGCTTATTTAAAAGGCATGCTTCAGGTAGCACTGTATACACTCTAAAGCATACACTCATAAAACCCCGGTTTATAAGATTACAATGGAGATGAACATGTAGCCCCTAAGACTATTGTACAGAAAACAGCTTATACTGTGTGATTTACTTCTCAAAAGCTGTGCACTCTATAAGTCTACGCAAGAAGAATAACTTTCCAAAATCACGACTGTTGTCATGTTTTTATCGACTGTCTGTAATTGCTATGGAAATGTGAAACGCTGCTCCCCACTTTTTAAATAGCAACTTGATAAGCCATTCTGTCTTTCCCAAGTTTTCTGCAAACGATGCCAGCCACAGCATCCAATGAGCCCCTTAGACATTAGCGTGCCAGCCATTATCTGTCACCCTCCCGGACCAAAATAACAAATAATATGCCTGGAGGTGCTGCAGTTTGTGACTGCTAGTTTCCCTGCATGGCATATGCCGAGCTGGTCTCAGATGAGAGGTGATTGCACAGAAGTGTGATGGGGAGATGACTTAGCAGAACCCGTGATGATGTCCTAATGGCCTCCTGCTGAGGGGAACAGGAGTAATTGTTTGTCAAGGGAGGAAACACATCTGTAAGAAGGCATTCTCTGCAAACCAAGCAGCCATGTGGAAAGGGAAGAGAAGAGAAGAGAGACTTGGGGAGTGCAGAAGGGGACTGACTACCGGAGAGGGAGGAAATCTCAGGTTGTGCCTGATAAAACAATAGATGCTCTGGGAAAGGATGAAGCCAGGAGAGTGACGGCTTTGGGGAGATTTCAGTTGTGCATTTCAGAAATTGCAAACAGTTGCTTTGGAAATGAACTGCCTGCCTGCTAAGGTTACTCCTCTCAGCCCTCAACCTTGAATTGTAATGAAGAGGCGAAATGCTCCAACGCCGAGGAAGGAATTAGGGTTTTGAACAGAGGAAAATGCAAACCCAGTGTACATTCCCTCTGCATGTTTTCAAAGCCCAGACATCCCTTTCAACATTTTCCTTTTCAACATTATATTTTAGACCCTCCAACTTCCTTTGTTCATTGTTCTCCATACTGATCTAAAATGAACCACCATTTTTTAAAAAAACATCCTTTTAAAAAATCAAGGCAAAGCTATTGAATTTACATGCATTAGAAACATCAATGTCACCCAGTACAACTGAAGGATACTCATAGCCTTCCTTGCTGGCGCACTGAGCATCTTCCATTTGATCAGAAATAAGCTGGGGCAAATAAGCTAATTAATGCTGCAAAATGCTAATTCCCTCAACCTTTTATCCTGTGTCTAAATTATGATTTTATCTAATTTCTGAGGAGCTGAGATGCTCGTGCCAACAGAGTTTGTCATTATTAAAATATAAATCAATGCATTAAAGCATGTTGGCCTATGGGAAAGAGTGTAAAAAATTTAATGCCCTCCACCAACAGCTGTGCTCCTGACCCAGCAGTTTTTTGTTGTGTTTTCCTGACAGGCTACCAGATTGTATCTATTTTAGTGCTTGCTGCACATCTGAAGATATAGCAAACAACAGGGATATGCTTTCAGAGGGAGGGATCTTAAAGGGAGAAAGTAATGCTGAAGATAAGGGTTGGTCCAAAATTTGAATGGGTACATTGGGACCAAGTGACCTCAAAAGTACCTCAAAGATGTATCATAATCTCAGCCAAATAACAAGCATTAGACTAACAGAAATTTGTCCTTTGTGATCATATAGAATTTACTTGTCAGTAGGAGAACCCCTGCTCACTGCTCAAAAAATGTAGGATACACTACACTTGTGGTTCTACCAGAAATTAATCCCATCACATTTGTGTTGCACAGGGCAGCTTTGGGAAGGTAAGATTCTCCCCCTTCAGATCACTTCCACCTACTCTTTACATATCTTCAATCCAGTTCAATAAACATTAATTAAGGACCTACTATGTGCCAGCAATATGCTAAGTATTTAGGATACAAAAAGAGGCAAAGAACTGTCCTTACCCTCAAAGAGCTTGTAATTTCATGGATTGTATGTGCAATTTTTTTTGTACACTGTTCAAATGTATGTGCCTTGAGGCCAGGAATAGTTTTTTGCCTTTCTGATATCCCCAGAGCACAATACTTGGCACATATTAATTAGATACTGAACAAATGTTATGTTGACTGATTGACTGATTAGAGTCTAACAAACATGGTAGGGACTTAGAGTCAAGCAATCACTCATCCAGACAAGTATCATGGAAACACTGAATCCTTGCAAACTGGTGCATGTCTAAGATACTCAGGAGTTTATGAATTCCCTGGCTATCATATTGCTATATCTCTCCATAGTAGAATCAAACTATTCGTTTCAATTTGATGTTCCCATTTGCTTCAGTATTTGACCATTGAATGAATAGATTGAATTCATTTCTTGGAATATTGACTTATTTTATCTCTTTGCTGCCCAAGAGACTCTCAAAAGTCTTCTCCAAAACTACACCAGAAATCATCAGTTTTGAGGTGATCAAAACAGTCAGAATGGGGGACTAAACATTAAAACCTATATCTAAATTGATTTCAACCAGGTGTGGGATAAACTTAAACCCTGCTCAATTTTAATTGAGCTCTACCACATTCTGAGAGAATCCAAACTTGACCTTTAAATGAAGTTTGGTAAATGGTATACTTTCACAAGTAAAATGTAGAGATAGTTTCCACTATATCTACAGGTACCTAGGTTTACAATCTTAGGATCTTCCTAGACTCCTCACTCACACTCACCCCATGTAGCCAATCTAGACTCAAGTCTTGGATCTCACAGTCTATTGAAATCATCTTCTCTGCCAAAAGTCTGTCTCCACCCCAATCTCCTCCATTGAGCCATCAACAAAGGGCATGTCTGGTCATACTGACATCCTACCCAATAAACTCTATTGGTTCCTTATTACCTGTGGATCAAATATAAAATCTTCCACTTGACTTTTAGAGCACTTGCTACCTTTCCTGTCTTTATGTGCTTAACTTCTTTCTACATATTTCACAAAATAGACAGGACTTCTTACTGTTCCTCAAATGTGATACTCTATCAGTGCCTGTGCCTTTTCACTGACTGTCTTCAATGTCTGGAATACTCTCCCTCTTAACTTTTGCCTCTTAGTCCCCCGTAAGGCTGAGCTCAAATCCTACCTTCTGGAGGAGGTCTTTCCTGGTCTTCTCTCCCTACCACCACTCCAACTGCTATTGCCTCCTCTTTCAGATCACCTTCCTTCTACTCTTTATATATCTTCAGCCAGTTCAATAAACATTTATTAAGGACCTACTATGCACCAGGCACTTTGCTAAAAGCTAGAAATATAAAAAGAGGCAAAAGATTATTCCTGCACTCAGGGGGTGTACAATTGAATGGACTGTATATACAATCTTTTCACTGTTATACTCCTTGAAGGCAGGGATGTTTTATTTTTATCTTCTCCTGTATCCCCAGAGCAGAGTGCCTGGAACATTGTAGTTGTTTAACAAATGCTTGTTGATCGAATGGAATCTAGCTAACTTGATTCTAATAAACATGGTAGAGAACTTAGAGACAAGCTATCAGGCTCATCCAGACAAGCATCATGGAAGCACTAGATTCTTGCAGCTTGATGCATCATCATTTAAGACACTGGAATTTTATTAACTCCCTGAATATGAACTTGTAATGGGCCAAGTTAGAGCCAACCCTTGTCCATCGCAGGACGCCACACTGAGAGCCTGCCTAGATAACCTGGGGGCTTATCAGTAGGGGTGGAACTAGATGGATTTAAGGAGGAAGGGTCTTGTCTTTGTGGGCAACGTGGCAGTTCTTTGTCCAGTTCCAGATGTCCAGTGGAGAAGACACCCATATAAGAAACAGTGTTAGGTGATAGGTTCAATGTATAGGCTTAGGAATGTTCACATAATTAAGACTATATATGCATGTGAGCTAGCTGGAATAAACGGAGTTCTCACCACCTTGTCTCCCACCTCATTTCATTACTCACTAGATCAAGGCCTCTTTTTGGACAAGAGCCTTGGGTCAGGGTTTAGGGATTCCTGTAATGGTCTAGGGGACCCCAACATGAACTATCCTGCTATTACATCTTTCCACAGTAGAATCAAGCTATTCATTTCAATACGATGATCCCATTAAGACCAGCTGAAGAGCCAAAGTAGAAAAGAAATAGAACCTTTCTGCAGACACTATGTCATGTTTGGGATTTTCAATCAGATTTTTTACTACTACAAGCAGGATCCATGTTCAGACTTAACCAAAGTGAATTGGACAACCAATTAAACCCTTCCATCTCCAATGTTTGCACAAAAATAAAGACTCCATGCATAGAAATGGAAATAACATACCCCCTACCAAAAGTTTTATTTTTCTTGTCACTACAGCAAGAATATATGGCCTATCCTAAAGGGAGTTAAACATAGTTGCTTCTGGTTTTCACTCATCTTGATCTAACTTTCACCAAGTAGCAAGTCTTTTGGGACTGGGTCAATCAACATTGAAAAGCATATGGAATTCATGGACATTACTTGGTGATCTCTGAAACTTTATATTTTAGGGGGATCTACTTCTAGTGACTCTTTGCTCCAAAATGACCCAGTCATCTTGAAGTCTCTGAGCATCCCCACTAGTTGAAGATGTCCAAGTATGTCAAGCATTATTTTTATCCCCAATCTTCTTTCCCCCAAGTCCCATTCCACTCGCTTAGAGAGCTTTACTCTGGAACTGGAAAGCACCCCAGTTAGACTAAGGGGTGAAAAGGGGCTAGTCATACTTATGGTTAACTTTTTTGTGCCATCATCCACAAATGGGGCCTATAATTTTATAAATGGGGCCTTAAAAATTCTCATGATCTTAGACTCCTATAAATCCTAGGATTAAGGACTTTTACAAAATTTAGGAAATTTATCAAATCAATTACAAAGCATTTATCAAACACCCAATATCTGCCAAGTCATTGGGGAACAAAAACCAAAATTGAATACTTCACTCAAAAAACTTAGGGGCAATAGAATGTACATAGTAGGGAGTGAAGTGGTAATCAATAGATGGAGAATTTGGATTCATCTCCTCTGACTCTAATATATATAAAATCATACAAGATAAATTCAGGTAGGGGGTGGCACTATAATATAAGCTGAGAAATGGGGGTGGGGAGTCATCAAGAAACATCTGATGTAAAGGATGATGGAGCAGAAGGGTATGTGAGTGGGTTGATAGATCAAATTTAAAAAAAAATTTGATTACTGTATTTGAATATAGTTATTTTACTTTATAATCTTATTTTATTTTACACATTTAAAAACATTATTCTGATAAGGGGTCAACTAGACTTCACTAAAGTCCATGAAACAAAAAATCATATTTAGAATCCCTAGAATGGATGGTTTCTGAAGTCCTTTGTAGCTCTAAATCCAAGATTTTAGAGGTAAGAGAGAGTCACTGGAATTTATCGATCAGGCTAGTGACATGGTCAAAACCATATTTTATAAACAGCTCTTTGGTAACTTTGGTGGAGATAGACTAAAGAGGAACAAGAGACTTGAAATGGGGAGGTTAATTAAGTGACTACAGATAAGAGGTGACGGTTGACCATAAATGAGAGTGGCTAATATATGAGTTGAGAAAAGGGGACAAGAGTGCTAATGTTTCCATTACTAGCCATAGTTTACATCTAATGACATGAAAGGACTGAATGCTTTATTGTTACCTCGAGTTCTTCAGACAGTATAGATCAGTTGAGGAAGGAGGTTGCCTTCCTAGGAGCCTCTAGTTTGTTTTCCTTCTGAGCAAACTCTCAGGTAATATGATAAGATTGGATCCCTAGTCTTTAGGTAGAAAGATTTACTCACTATAATATCAAAGTACTGTCTGTTCAGACTCCTCAAGTGTGTGTTACCTTGACAAAGGATTCCAGATCATCATGGTAGTAATCATAAAGGCTGGTTGCCTTCTGGGATCTCTGATGAGAAAATAAAACTCACTGAGCATGGGGAAGGGAATTGTATCAATATCACCCCAACTTCATTTCTCTTGTTAAGGAAATTTAAATTTCACCTTGGTATTCTGAGTTTTTCTAGGACCCTGGGACAAGGTGGAAGCCAATGGGAAAGAGAATTAAATCTGAAATTTTCCAGAAGTAGGGCCAGAACAAGCCAAAGAGATAGGACTCAGGAGTGGGGATGGCTCTCAAAATTAGACCTCAAAGTAAAATGGGATACTGTACTATACATTCCATAGAACTCCTCTGATGAGTTCCAAAAATTTTTTTTCATTCTCAAATATTTTTGAGTAATAATAAATAGGAAGGGATGTAACCTACAAGTTTAAAGTATTCTGTGGCTCTGTAAGCACTAGCTCCATGGGCTTCTTCATATCCTTTGCATTCAACTAGACTTTTGACTGCTCTGATGAAATCATTATCTAGGCCTTTTCCTGTATTGCAATATATTGCAGCTCACATGTAACAGATTCACTGGAGTTAGCATTCATCCATCTTGTACTTTGCAGTCCTATCAATCATCCTCAAATCCCACTTTCATCATGGCTCTAAACCTCCAGTGGTATTCCATTACATGTAGGATAAAGTTTAAACTCCTTTTCGTGGCATTCAAGGCCCTATGAATCTTTAGTCCAACCTAATTATTCAATCTATCTTCCATTATATATTCCTATTTGCTAGATGCTGTGTGGCTATAAGCAGGTCACTGAAAGCCTCAGTTTGCTCATCTGTAAAAAAGGCAGAGTTGAGCTAGATGCATGCTAGAATTGCTTCCAATTCTAAACCTGTGATCTTCTACATAGTAATGATAATAGTAATATACCTATAGCAACAAATCTGCTAACTCAAAGGAAGCATTTAATAAATTTTACTTGACTGAGTGACAAGGTAGTTGTGAACATCAAATGAGAATCTCATGATGTGAAGCAGCCAGGTAGTTCAGTGGATAGCACACTAGACCTGGAGTTTGGAAGTCTTGAGTTCAAATGTAGCCTCAGACACTTACTAGCCGTGTGAGCCTGAACAAGTCACATTACCTCTGCCTGTCTCAATTTTCTCCTCCATAAAATGATGATAATACTACCAATGACTTCCCCAGAATTTTGTGAGGATAAAATGATATTACATTTGTAAAAGCACTTTGCAAATCATAAAGAGCTATAGAAATGCTTGCTATAAAATAACATGTAGGAAAGCACTTTGAAAGCCTGAAAATGCTATGTAACCATCAATAGCTCTTACTGTTGTTGCCTGTGTTGCTAGAATATTCCAAGTTAATTCTTTGCTCCTAGAAGCAGTATCAAAATCAAAGAATCTCAAAAGTAGAAGGGAACTCAGAGACAACGTAGTTCAACCCATACCTGAAAATGATTTTGTCTAGACCGTCCCCAAGAATTAGTCTTCCAGACTGTGCTTGGAGAACCCCCCAGGGATGGGTAACCTGCTCCATCCTTTGGCAGCCCATTCTACTCGTAGATATCTCTCATCAGTAGAAAGTCATTTCTTCTGTCTAGATGAAATTAGTTTCTTTGCACCTTCTGTCCACAGCTCCCAGTTCTCTACTCTAGAATTATGCAGAACAAGTCTACTCCCTTCCATAGAATAATCTTTCAAATATCTCTCATTTCTTCATAGAGTCTACTCTTCCTTTGGATAAACATCCCTCGTTCAATCAATTGTATCTCATATGACACAACTGACTGCAAAGGGTCATGTCCTGTGCCTCAATGCATGCATCTTTGGTCCTTATATCCAGATGTAAGCCACTTTTAAGCATCACCTCCTTCATGAAGTCTTCCCAAACCTTCTGAGAATTATCCTCTTCATCTTTTAAGCTCATGTTTTTATCATCTATACCAGCAATTCTGAAAGTGTGCTTCAAAAACCTTGGAAATCTCTGGGACCCTTCCAGAGGGTCTAGAAGACCAAAAAAACTTTATAACAATACTAATATAATTAGTTTTTAATTTCTAATATTCAAAATATGTAGGTCACATAAACAAAACTTGGTAAGGATTTTCAACAATTGCTAAGAGTGCACAGGATTCCTGAGAACAAAATCTTGTGAATCTCTGGACTACATTATCATGTTTCAATATACAGAGAAAGGGAGGGGGGGAGGGAGAGAAAGGGAGCCAGAGGGAGAGAGAGAGAGAGAGATTATAAACTCCTTGAAAGCAAAGACTCTGACTCAAACATATTTTGCACATCTCCCAGTGCCTACTATTAGATGCTTAGTCAATACTTAATGAATGAAAGGGCACAAATTCATCTTCTCTAATCCAATATCATTCATTCACTACTTATCTAATGTTTGTGAATCTTAAGCATTAAAAATTCACATATGATTCAGAAAGCATTACATTCAAAATTCACTCAGAAACCTAGGCATTAATATTTTTTAAAGAATGATATTCTGAAAAATAATCATCTTGGCCAGCTTTTCTAAATTACATGTTCTATCCCCTTCTAATGGAATAGAATGAAATTTTATCAAAAAAGATCAAATATCATCAAAATAATCATGAAAAGCCACAAAACTGTTAAAGATAGATTTAGGCATAATGACAACAAACTTATTTTTTACTGCTTCACGACTTGTAGAGTGCCTTTCTAATGAGAACACCAAGAGTTAGGCAGTATATTTCATTTTATTTTAACATCTATTAAATACCTACTAGGTGCACCTTCCACCTAGAGCCATAACTAAACTGGGGTAACTAGGGATTTGCTTCAGAGTGGTGATGTTGGGTGCCCCATTTCTTCCACAAGAGGGAGGGCTTCCTCACTGTAAGCACTGCTTTCCCTGTCCTTTGCTTTCCTCTGCCATGATGTGTGATTGCCCACAAAGCATACGATGCAATCATTGCAACATCTCTCTCACACTCTTTTCTCTGCTCTCTAACCAACTTTTCTAGGAATTCTGACTGGGCTCTCTGGGGAATAGATTTCCTCCTTGCTTCAGATACGTAGACTATGAGGTCCTTAGAAAAGATACTTGTACCTTTCCCTGAATCTCCCCCCCAGCCCTCCCCATTGCTTAACATAGTGCTTGGCACATGGTAAATATTAGGTAAATACATATTGACTTGACTGCCATTTATACATTGCTGTGACTTAGTCCTGGGTGCGTGGAATTCTTGTTACAGCCCCTTTTCCAAATGAACTTCATCTTTCTTACTGGCCGCCTGCAATTGCTTGGTTATGTAATCCATCTTGATGATTGCTACTCCAGGTATCCCAAAGGAATGCAGCTGAGTACTCAAAATTTGATAAATTCTACCTTCTTTTTCCTAGCTCTTGTTTCTGAGACTAAAGAACTCCATTCCCTAGTTCTGGTTTTCCAGAAAATTCCCTGTATCCCCAATAGAATCGCTAGCCTTCATTATCTTCCTCCCCACCCAGAACCTAGGAATCCTACTTCGTAGGCCTAGGTTCTCATTATCACCAGGGGTAATATTCCTGATTCTATATGCCTCTCTATTGGTCTAGCCTGACTCAGGCCAGAATGTTGGGTAAGAGAATGTGAAGAAGGGAGAATATCTCTGCCATTGGGCTGAATTTAAGAAAGAGCATGGAGTTTGTTAAGCATGACTTATTTTCAGGACTTCCTTGATTTTGACTAGCCTGATCTATCTCCTTCTTCCTGTGTATTATTAATAGCTTCTTTCCCTATGCCCTGTTCTTTGTGATAAAAGAAGAGTGAAAACCTGGACACATTCCTTATAGGTGTACTTTAATTATCTGTGCATGACAGTAAGACCCTCTTAGTTTTTTCTTGTCCAGGTTTGGTATTATAAAGAGTATGTTGGAGTTGTAGTCGGTGAAGCTGGATTCGATTCTCACATCCGTCAATTACCACTTGTGTGACTTTGGGTCTTTAAGGTTCAGTTTCCCAAAGGAAATTGGACTGAATTATTCTAAACTCCCTTCTGGTATGAATTACATGAGTTTTATGACAAGATTATGGGGAAAAGATTACTAATACGGTTGTTCTAATAGCACAGATTGACAGAAGAAAGAGAAAATGCATAGGAAATTGAAAATGTGATTGAGTTACTTGTAATTTTTAAAGGATACAAGGATCAAGATGAATTTGAAATAAGCATTTCTCTTGCAATAAGAATTCCTATACTTTGGAAATATGGATTACATAACCAAACAGTTGCAAGGGGCCAGTAAGAAAGAAGTTCATTTGGAAAAGAGGCTATAACAAGAATCCCAGGCATCCAGGACTAAGTCAGAGCAGTCAACATATATTTATACTTACAATTCAAATTTATATAGGACTTTAAATTTTAGAAGGGGCATTTTTCTCATCAGCCTTGAAGTTGGTTATGAGCCCCAGTCTGGGTCTCAAAAAGTCTAAGTGACTTGTCTACGATCACACAGTGTGTCAGTTGGGGTTTGAACTCATGTCTCCATATAAGTCCATCACTTATTTCAATACATATTACTCTGGTCTTACCTTCTAGAAATGAGTGATAATGGCATGGATCACTTTATACATACATATATTACATACATATATTGCACACATATCTTAAAAATATGTGTCTATATACATACACATACACAGATGTGTGTTGATAAAGGTTTTGTAAAATATTTTACACAGGTTATACTGTTTAGACCTTACATCATCCCTTTGAGGTAGATATTACAGGTAATAGAACTGTCACCTTTAAAGAGAAAGACACTTGGTCTGTATCTCCCTGCAAAAAGGTTTATTCAGTTAATGCCTATTGTGTAGATAATCTGGTTAGTCAAACAAAATTTTATTTTAAACTAAATTATTAATGAAAATTAATTTTGACAATGAAATTTAAATTTAATTAAATTCTATTTTCTATAGCAGTGCAGTTTCTTGAAAGACATTTATTTCAACTTTCTCATTGTTGTTGGCCACGTGCTGCGGTCAAAATTGTACTTATAGAAATGAGTGATCATAATTCCCTTGATGTCCATTATTAGTAATGACTCACTACAGAGGTCTTTAAACTTTAGATGAAGTTATAGGGACAATGGCAGAAGGAAATTATTATAGGTTTCCTACCTAAAAGCCTTCCTATACCATTAGCCCAGATTCTGGCTCTGTCCTCATAGGAAGGTCACAGCAGGCAAGCTTTCCACACCCAAGCCCATTTTGCTTTTCATTGCTTCATTTCTTGTGAGTGAAGCTAGGACATTCATTACCTTGCAATTCAAGACATGTTCAATGATGGGATAAAAACAGACTACTTTGGGAGGTGAGTTGTGCTGCCTGCAGTACTGTAGGATCTCCTTTTACCATTGCTACCAGCCACTTTATATTGTGTTTTGCAACTGACAATTGGTGAACTGGAAGTAATGAGTGGAAACTTCAGAGAGACAAATTTTGGATTTATGTAAAGAACGTAAACATGTGATCTATACAAAAGCAGAGCTGGTTGCCTCTAGAAGTGTTGGTTCCCCTAATAGGAAGTATTAAAGTACAGGCAAGATAACAATATTATGCCTACATTGAAAACGAAAGTTTTAGACATGTACAGATCTGATTAAATTAATTTGGAGGTGCGTTTTGATTATGAGGTTCTGTGATTCTGGGTCACAACAAGTAGTATTCCATCAACTGTAATGATGGATAAAATATCCAATTCTGCCTGTGATTTGTGCTTTAGCAATAGAAGGTTAGTTATTTATTAACAATGTGTTTAATGAAAATTGTTCAATTCGTATGCTTAATTGGTAGCACCAATCAATAGTCTTCTAGTGATAATATATGGCTAGGAGTCATAGGGTACTACAGATTTGAAATGCCAGATTAGTTACTGAGACTTATTAAGTAATCAGAGAAGAATTAGATAAACCTAGTGAAGGCACTGAGTCCTTTTATTTGGGAAGTAAAAGGGAAGGCCCCCATGGTTTAAACAATGAAGAAAGAATGGACAGGGAATCTGGATGAATAAGCATACTAGGGTATTGTGCTATCCTGATATATTATATATGTATATGTGTGTGTGTATGTGTGTGTGTGTGTGTGTGCGTGTGTGTGTGTGTGTATTCGAAGCAGGATTGGAAAAAACAAAGGGATGTCACCAGTGAGTCACAGGCATGATTGTGGACAAAGATGAGTTGTGATCTGCATCTCTGGGAGAAGAGATCACAGATCCATTGGGAATGTGGAAACTGGTAGCACAATCCTCTTCAGCAATGTAGATATTTGCTTATATTCTTTGGTGCCTGGAAAATAAGGTAGATCTATCATATTGATCCATAGCTATTAAATTAAATAAAGCATGCCAATTCCAAGGAGAAGCAAATAAAAGAAAGGTTTTTATTGATGGAGGGTCAATTTCTCTTTAAATATATGATAAATAGTTTCTAAGAGGATATTCTCCTAGACAATGTATGTTTTCAAGAGAACATCTGCTCACCATAAAAAAAAAAAAAGCTATAATGAAGCTCTGTGCTTTTGTTTGCCTATCCCTTGGCAACCCATTGCCTGGAAATGGAACATTCCATGCTAATAATGAATCAGTAATATATTGATACTCTACACTGTGACTAATCAAGAGTCCTTGTTCTTTTTCAGGACAATTCTAATTTGTCACTAATCAGCAGAAGTGAAGGAGTAGGAAGGCAAGGCAAGTAGAACACTTGATTGGAAAAAATGGTGCTCCGTGGACTGTATATTCACTCTGATACTTGGGAATTATGTTCAGTGTTCCCAAGGGCTAGAAATTCATGAACACAGAATTAAAATCACCAGTCTACTCTTCTTCCTGTGGGTCACCTACTGCAGACAAAATGTTTAACCTCTTGTCAGTTCATCTGTAAGAGGTGATACTAAACATACCTTTTCAGGAACTTGAGAAAGAGTACATAATAAGGATAAAGATCCTATTCTCCCCTCCCCCCTGGATATAAAGAATAAATAATTATAGCTGACCATTTTATTGTTCCTTGCTTTCTGAGTATATTACAGCAAACATCAGTTTCATAGATTGGAGTAGGCCATTATGGCTCTGATTAAAGTGACCCCAAACATAATCTGATGTCGATTGCCTTCTGGGAGAACTCATTGATGAATGATAAAACAAGGACAAAAGGTGCTGTTTTAGATTTTCTCAAGAAAAATGACTTTGGGAAGAAGTCAGTGTAGAAACTGATAAGAAAAAATGGGGAGGGGAGGTCATGTACGTTTTTTCACTGCTAGTGCTCATGGCTCAAAAATCCTAAACGTTTTCTCATTTTCTGATAGAAAGTATTACGGTTACCTACAGAAAGAGTAGGATATGTTTGTGGTGACATACATTGATACATTACTAGATTTCATATTAAAAATTTCCATGCCATGGCACCCCATTATGGGATCAAGACATGGATCTCAAAGTTAGAAAGGACCAAAAGGTCACCTATACCTGAATGGCATCTCTAACAAGTAGTTATCCACCCTTAGTTAGAATATTTCTAGTGTTGGGGAACTCCTCCTTTCTGATACAAGTCTTTCAACTTTGGGACCATCCTAATTCTCAGGCAGTTTTTCCTTTCTTATAACCAAAGACTCTCATTTCTTTACCAAGAAGAGAGACATGGCAGCCAATGAGGGGATTTCAAATATAAAGTCATAAAGCGAAAATGCTGAGAGTTTGAGAATGGTATTGCCTCATAAAAAAGAGTGAGAAACATGGAAGAGGAAAAAATTATTTGCAGAAAAAATTTGCAAAAAACCCATTAGAGTTAGATCATTGCTGGAGACAATGTGCTATATTAGATGCAGAGTCGTCCTCAGAGCCAAGAATCCCTGGGTTCAAGTTCTACTTCTGTGTCACACTAGCTGTTATGTCCTTGGACAAATTATTTACCCTTAAGTTCTAAGCAACTCCTTAAGAAAATAAGTTACAGATAAGCTACTGATCTGTCTTCCTAGACAGAATTGTCTCACTAGGGAGTTCCCTATGTTAGTGAAACCACAGGTTCAGTCCCTATCAAGTGCTTAGAATAGTGCCTGGTGCATAAAATGCACTTAATAAATGTTTCTTGATGTAACTATCCCTGTTCCAAAAATTTTCAAAGCATTTACTTAAGAAAATGGAAAGAGGACATTAAATAGAATAAAATTGTATAGATACATCAGTATTTCTACAATAAATTATTTACTTCATTAATGAGAGAGGAGCTGTTATCATACTGAGGTTCAACATTTAAGACCACAGTATACTACAGGAGGAAATAGAAATTTCACTAAAGGAAATAGAGATGGAAAGAGTAACTGAATTAGAATAAATCTATCACAGGAAAGACATGAACCAAGGGCTATACAGTTTTGAGTGAAATGATGCATTGATTTTCATGATATCTGAAAGTGGGGAAGATGCCAAATGCTACTCAAAAAGTCAATTAAAAGAACATTGGTAACTAGTGATTTATAATCAAACTTTTTCAGATCTATTAAATCTTTATGGCAATGATCTATCCACATATTGAGAGTATTCTTGATAAAATATTGAGTTGATAACATTCAGGTTTCCTACATGCTGTTATTACACAAACAATACTTTTAAAGTCACAAAGTTGATTAAGACATTTAAAACACACAAGATCTCACTATATTGACTGATTATATTTCTTATTTTTCAAATGGAAGAAACAAATAGATACTTTCTTCTTATTTTTTTCATTTATATTAGCAAACATTTATATTCTCCCCTTCCCATCAATCAGCAAATAATAACTTTTGTCTTGATTTGGCCAAGGGTAGATTCAATTCAATACATATTAATTTAATCATTAGTGTTTATATAGAACTTCAACATTTGCAAAGTACTTCACAAACATCTCATTTATCTTACGATAGCCCTCAGAGGTAAGTCCTATTAATACGTCCACTTTATGAATGAGGAAACTGAGACCAAAAGGTGTTATCTGACTTGCCAAAGGTCATACAAGTAGTGCGTATCTAAGAGTGAAATCTTCTGAATTCAGAAGCTGTGCTTTATCCATTGCATATCTAGCTGCTTCAGTTAATATTACTATTACAAGGTACTATACAAGGCAACAATCTAAGCTATTTGAAAAACAGACATCTCCAAAAGGAAAATTGAATGCATACCAAGAAACTAAATCAGTTCTATAATATTTGTAGGAAAGCTCTAGATGAAATAAGATATCCTTTAATTAACTGCATGCTTTATTTCTCACTATGCCCCTTTCAACTGAGGCTCCATCAGTATAAATTTGTATTATCTATGTTGAAAACTGCAGCTTAAAAGGCCATTGGGGAAGGGATTGGAAATTAAATCCAGAGTATGATATTGAACTGTAGTGAAGATTTCAAAGAGGAATTATATGACTAAAATAAGGGTCCTGATCAAGTTTTCAGGAGGACAAAGATTAAAACTAGATTTATGAGACAATATTACTTTGTGAAAGACACACACACATACACACACATATATGCATACATACATACATACATACATACATACATACGTGTATTTAAATCATTTCTTCAAAGGCGAAAAGTTTGACTACACTATGGAGAAACAATCCTGGCACTCTTCGTAAATATCACCATGATTTCTAGAAAAGGGCTGAGGCAAAAGTAGCCTCAGCAATAGATGCCATGACCTTGCCCTCATCAAAGTGAAGACAGGTTGATGAGCATTTCTGTAGTATTTGCTTTAGTGCAGTGGTCACAGTCATGTTCATAAGGCTGTCAGTTGGCCAGGGCCTAAAGAAGATTGGATTCAACTGCTTATTAAGGTTCTTTCATACTTCAGTACTTCTATGATCGTCCCAAGATAGTCCAGATGTACAGATCAGACGCCATACATACCTTTTCATCCTCTGTGCATTGTATTTCTGACTTTTCATAAACTCTCTATGGTAGATCCATTCAGCACGTTAGAGGCCTTCTTTTAAATCCTTTAATATACTTTGAGTTCCAGGGTACATCTAGATCTGTCCATACGTTATTTCTCATACTTGCAATATGACTGTCCCACCTCCTTTTCCAGTCATGAATTTCCTTGATGATATCTTTCATGGTATTTCTTTTGTGCAAGTCACCATTGATAATAGGTTGTCACATAATGTGGCCTACAATCAGCTTTACTGTCACCTATGATTTTGATCTTCTAAGACTATAGAGGGAGGTAGAGCAGTCTGGGATCAGTAAAAGTGCTATGTAGTTTCTCAAATGCAATCCAGTCTGTCTTGTTCTGTTCAATTCTGAGCCCTTCTGCAGTTGCTCTCCAAGATTGTCATACTGTTGGATAAACTTAATGGCCTACTCAATCAACTGTGTATTATCATTTGTGCCATAAACATCTCTCTTCAATTTGGGTTTTCCTTTGTGGATTGCAAAATCAATCTTATTGAAAACATATGCTGGGGGGGGATTGCTGAAAAGGTAGCATAATGAAGCACAGGTGCTAAAAGATGACTTCACCATCTATACAGAATAACTTCTACTTGGATTTTTCATTGGCCATCCTTCTCATCCTTTGTAAGCATACGTCTCTTTTCTTTATGACTTGCTTGGTAATGATGGAATAGTATCTATCATGGAATCTTATATGATATAAATATCTACAAAATCACAAAATTTCAGTTCAAGAGGAACGCAAAGGTTATCTAATATAAATTAGTGTGAATATGAAAGATGTAGTGAAGGTAGAAACAATAAGTAATGACAACCGACTGGATATGTGGGATAAGTGCAATTGAAAAGTTGAGGATTACACCAGTGTTGTGAGCCTGGGTGAATGTTACATGGTGATGTCCTGAGAAGCAACAGAAAAATTGGGGAGGAGGGATGAGTTATTTCATATTTTTTTTCCGCAGTTACATGCAAAAACAATTTTTAACATTTGTTTTTAAAACTTTGAGTTCGAAATTCTTTCCTTTCCTACCTCATGCCCCTCCTCATTGAGAAGGCAAGCAATTCAATATAGGTTATACATGCAAAGTCATGCAGAACATATTCATAATAATCATGTTGCAAAAGAAAACATAGACAAGAAAAAGCAAGAAAAATAAATTAATAAAAAAGTATGCTTCAATCTGTATTCCAATGCTATCATTTTTTCCTCTGGGGATGGATAGCACTTTTTATCATACATCCTTCAGAGCTGTCTTGGATTGTTGTATGGTTAAGAATTCATTCATGGCTGGTTCTTTTCCAATATTGGTGTTCCTTTGTAGGCATATATTTCACTTTGCATCATCTTATGCAATTCTTTTCAGGTTTTTCTGAGAGTGTCCTGCTCATCATTTTTTATAGTACAATAATATTCCATCTTAATCACATATCAAAACTTGTTCAGCCATTCCTAGTTGATGGGCATCCTCTCAAGTTCTAATCCTTTACCCCCAGAAAAGAGCTGCTATAACTTTTTTTTGTACATATAGGTCCTTTGGTTTTTGCTTTTTATCTCTTTTGGGATATAGACTTAGTGGTGGCATTGCTAGGTCAAAGGGCATAGCCTTTATATAGCTATATATAGCCCTTAGGGCATAGTTCCAAATTGCACCATAGAATGGTTGAATCAATTCACAACTCCAGCAACAGTATATTAAAGTCTCATTTTTTTCCACATTCCCTCCATTTGTCATTTACTTTTTCTGTTCTACTAGTCAATTTAATAAGTATGAGGTAGTACCTAAGAATTGCTTAAATTTGACATTCCTCCAATCAAAAGTGATCTAGAGTGTTTTTATCATATGGCTATAGATAGATTTGATTACATCATCTGAAAACTGATCATATCTTTTGGTCATTTATCAGTTGGAGAATGGCTCTTACTTTTTGTATTTTTGAGTTAGTTCTCTATATGTTTGAGAAATGAGATATTTATCAGAGAAACATTCTTCAAAACAATTTTAGGTTTCAATTGCTAACTATTTCCCTCCATCCTATTCCCCCCCCATATATTCCGTTCTCTCTTTACTTTCACCCTGTCCCTCTTCAAAAGTGTTTTGTTTCTAGTTTTGTTTCTAACTACCCTCTTCCCCAATCTTCTCTCCCTTCTATCACCCCCCCCCCCCCTTTTCCTATCCCCTTCCCCTACTACTTCCATGTAGGGTAAATAAGATAGATTTCTATACTGAATTGAGTGTGTATCTTATTCTCTTTTAGACAATTCTGATGAAAGTAAGGTTTACTGATTGCCCCACAACTCACCCCTCTTCCCCTCAACTACAAAAGCTTTTTTCTTGGCTTGTTTATGTGAGATAATTTACCTCATTCTACTTCTCCCTTTCTCTTTTTCCAAGTACATTCCTCTCTCACCCCTTAATTTTATTTTTTAGATATCATTCCTTCATACTCAACTCACACCTGTGCCTTCTGTCTATATATGCTCCTTGTAATTACCTTAATAATAAGAAAGGTCTTAGAAGTTACAAATATCATCTTCTCATGTAGGAATGTAAACAGTTTAAACTTATTAAGTCTCTAATGATTTTCCTCTCCTGTTTACCTTTTTATGCTTCTCTTGAGTCTTGTATTTGAAAGTCAAATTTTATATTCAGCTCTGATCTTTTCATCAAGAAAGTGTACAAGTCCTCTATCTCATCAAGAAAGCTTTCAAGTCCTCTATCTCAATGAATGTCCATTCCCCACCCCCCACCCCCCACAAAGGATTACATTCAGTTTTGCTGGGATGTATAATTGATTTTGAGATGCCTACAGCACCATCCAGTTTGAGCTGTCCAAAAGACATTTGACAATTTGAGGAGGCATTAAAAAAACAACAAGAACAAACAAAGTGACCGCGGACAGTCTTGGGAGGCACCCATAGTTAGTTAGAATTACATCAGATGAGTATCTAGCAAAGGAAACTGATGTCCAAGTGAAATCTACATGGTATCTTGTTGGGAATATCATAGAAGAAATTATTTGTCAGGAAATCATTAAGCTGACCGTTATCTAAGGATATAATCTTCAAACTCTACCTTGATGATCCAATGATTTGAAAATAGGTTCAATTCTGAGATTATTTTAGATCAAAGTGCTTTAGTGGCCGAGTATAACAGCAAAAATACCTCTTTTTGTAAAGACAATTCTCATTTTCCTTAAGTGGACCATTCTGTAAACCTCTAGGTAAAGTTATTTTTATATAATGCAGATTTTTACCCACCCACTTCACTTAGTCTATATAATAAAGGCAGACACAAAAGAATATCTTTTACAAGTAATAAAATGTGCTGGGGAATGACTCAACCTCAGTCAACCTAAGACCTTTTAAAGATCTTAACTTGAAAAGACCAAGGTCCCCCACTGCATCGTGTGCCATCTCCATTTGCCCTAATCTCTATTTGGCTACTTGATTCAGAGAACTCTGGAGGAGGAAGAAAGGATGATGACTTTGCACAGCCCTCTCTCACTCAAATTCAATTCACTTGCATGTCATGGCATCATCTCCCTGATGTTATGGTCCACTTTAAGAACTAAGGACAAACAGTACAATGTGTTAAAATAAAGATTTATTAAATACTGTACCATAATAATAAATAGGTTTATGAAATGAAAGGTAAAGTTAATGATAAAATATGCACAGTACTGTAAATTAAACAAAGGTGTGCAGTATGTTGTCACTTCCCCACCCGCTGCACCTAGCCTTTCTCTTTGAAGGTTGACTGTACAGCTTTTTCAATGAAACTGTGGAGAGAAGTTTGGGCAGTGGTTCTATTTTTCCCTTATACATTTGATGATAGCAAGCAATATTATCCTCTACTAGTCTTTGGCCTTTGAAAAAATCTTGATGTATTTGGATCTATCTTTTCAATATAAGAAAAAAAATACCCAAATGATAAAATGCTTTTCTTTAATGTTTCATTGTAAACATTTTTCGTTCAACCTCAGGTTCCTAAACTTTCCTCTTTTTCTTCTGCAATCTTTGCAGCTAGCAGCTCAATCAGATCTTCATTCTCAAGTTTTCCTTGAGACTATCCATTCTTCCACTTTTCATGCACTTCCAGCTCCAAAGCTTATGCTAATTTTATAATCTTGTCATTTGCTTCTTCAAATATTTCATCTTTGTCAAATCCCCAAAAATCAGGACAAACTTCTGGCACACTTTTTTTCCCAATGGCATACATGTTCCTATTACACTTTTCTATGCCTTAATATTCTGGATTGCATGATGAGTATTATAGAAATTCCAGAAATCTCTTAATGTCAAGTACTTGTCTGCATACAAAGCTGCAATTTTCTGGGCAAATGTAGTACCATAAGTAATATGCCTTGAAATTTGGATCACGCCTTGATCCATAGGTTGTAATAATGAAGTAGTGTTAGCGGAAAGGTAGACCACTTTTATATTTCATTAAAATCATCCAGATTGGATGGGTGACCTTGGGCAGTATCCAAAATAAGTAGAATCTTGAAAGGAATGCCATTATCATTATAAAATTTCTAGACATAGGGAATGAAATAGTGTATAAACCATTGTTCAAAGATGATAAAGGTTATCCATGTCTTAGAGTTAGTGAAATAATTGATGCACAAGTAATGTTTTCTTGTGGATTTCTTTCAGTGCTTTGGGATTTTCTGAGTGGTACATAAGAACAGGTTTTAATTTGCAAGCCCCAGACTCATTCCTTTCAAGCAGAAGAAAAACTATTTTTTGAAGCCTTATGCCCCAGTATAGTTCTTTCACCCCTCAAATGAGATGAAGGTTTGAACTTACATTAGTTGACAAAGTAGGCTAGTTTTATGTATGTTTAAGATTTGCTTCAGCAAGTAGGGATTTTCTATTATTTTTTTCTGCAATGACTCTGGAAACGTCTTTGCTGCTTCAAAACCTACACTAGCAGCCTATCCTGACACTTGCACGTTATGAAATTCCACACAATTTTTTAAACTGTGTAAACCAACCACTGCTTGCTATAAATATCCATGTTCCTTCAGGGTATTTTACCTTTAAATCTTCAAAGAAGCTTCAAGCTTTGGCTGGAATCATTGTCAAACTTAAAGGAATATTCTTTTGAATCTACTCTTCTTTGCACACAGTTAATAGTTTCTCTATCTCTAGAATAGAACCTTCACTTTGTTTTGACAGATAAGCCAATTTAATGCAAGCACTATGTTTTGCACGCTCCTTTATCAAGGCAACCTCCTTCACTATGGTGTTCACAGTAGACACTGAAAGACAAAGTTCATGTGCTATCAGTGACATTTTTTTTGCCCTCCACACTTTCTAATTATGCTTATTTTCATTTAAAATTCTATTGGCTTAAGCTTGGGAGATGGTTGATTTTTTCACCTCAAGCACATGTCTGCCACCAGTCATGGTGAAAATCTAAGGATCTCTATTGAACACAGGGAAGGGCACAATATCACTCACTATATAAAGACACTCAGGAACTGACTTAGATATGCTTCTGTTTCCTACCATGTACACCATCTTCCTTATACAGCTTATTGCACAGTATCTGATTTATGTAAGGAATTCTTTTCTTTTTTTTCTTTTTTTTAAAATTTATTTATTTAACTTTTAACATTCATTTTTCACAAAATTTTGGGTTCCAAATTTTCTCCCCATTTGTCCCCTCCCCTCACCCCAAAACACTGAGCATTCTAATTGCCCCTATCACCAATCTGCCCTCTCTTCTATCATCCCTCCCTTCCCTTGTCCCCATCTTCCCTTTTGTCGTGTAGGGCCAGATAACTTTCTATACCCCATTACCTGTATTTCTTATTTCCTAGTAGCAAGAACAGTACTCAACAGTTGTTCCTAAAACTCTGAGTTCCAACTTCTCTTCATCCCTCCCTCCCCACCCATTCCCTTTGGAAGGCAAGCAATTCAATATAGGCCATATCTGTGTAGTTTTGCAAATGACTGCCATAACAGTCGTGTTGTGTAAGGCTAACTGTATTTCCCTCCATCCTATACTGCCCCCCATTGCTTCTATTCTCTCTTTTGATGCTGTCCCTCCCCAAGAGTGTTGACTTCAGATTGCTCCCTCCTCCCATTGCCCTCCTTTCCATCATCCCCCCACCCTGCTTATCCCCTTCTCCCCCACTTTCCTGTATTGTAAGATAGGTTTTTCATATCAAAATGAATGTGCATTTTATTCCTTCCTTCAGTGGAATGTGATGAGAGTAAACTTCATGCTTTTTTCTCACCTCCCCTCTTTTTCCCTCCACTAAAAAGTCTTTTGCTTGCCTCTTTTATGAGAGATAATTTGCCCCATTCCATTTCTCCCTTTCTCCTCCCAATATATTTCTCTCTCATCACTTAATTTCATTTTTTAAGATATGATCCCATCCTATTCCATTCACTCTGTGCTCTCTGTCTCTGTGTGTGTGCATGTGTATGTGTGTGTATGTGATCCCACCAACTACCCAGGTACTGAAAAGTTTCAAGAGTTACAAATATTGTCTTTCCATGTAGGAATGTAAACAGTTCAACTTTAGTAAAGTCCCTTATGACTTCTCTTTGCTGTTTACCTTTTCATGCTTCTCTTCATTCTTGTGTTTGAAAGTCAAATTTTCTTTTCAGCTCTGGTCTTTCTAACAAGAATGCTTGAAAGTCCTTGATTTCATTGAAAGACCATTTTTTCCCCTGAAGTATTATACTCAGTTTTGCTGGGTAGGTGATTCTTGGTTTTAGTCCTAGTTCCTTTGACTTCTGGAATATCATATTCCATGCCCTTTGAACCCTTAATGTAGAAGCTACTAAATCTTGTGTTATCCCGATTGTACTTCCACAGTACTTGAATTGTTTCTTTCCGGATGCTTGAAATATTTTCTCCTTGACCAGGGAACTCTGGAATTTGGCCACAGTGTTCCTACGAGTTTCTCTTTTTGGATCTCTTTCATGCAGTGATCTGTAGATTCCTTGAATACTTATTTTGCTCTCTGGTTCTAGCATATCAGGGCAATTTTCCTGGATAATTTCATGAAAGGTTATGTCTAGGCTCTTTTTTTGATCATGGCTTTCAGGTAGTCCCATAATTTTTAAATTGTTCCTCCTGGATCTATTTTCCAGGTCAGTTGTTTTTCCAATGAGATATTTCACATTATCTTCCATTTTTTCATTCTTTTGGTTTAGTTTTATGATTTCTTGGTTTCCAATAAAGTCATTAGCCTCCATCTGTTGCATTCTAATTTTGAAAGAACTATTTTCTTCAGTGAGCTTTTGGATCTCCTTTTCCATTTGCCAAATTCTGCTTTTTAAAGCATTCTTCTCCTCATTGGCTTTTTGAACCTCTTTTGCCAATTGAGTTAGTCTATTTTTACAGGTGTTATTTTCTTCAGCATTTTTTTGGTTCTCCTTTAGCAAGGTGTTGACCTGCTCTTCGTGCTTTTCTTGCATCTCTCTCATTTCTCTTCCCAGTTTTTCCTCCACCTCTCTAACTTGATTTTCAAAATCCTTTTTGAGCTCTTCCATCCTGAGCCCATTGAATATTTATTTTGGAAGTTTGGGATACAGAAGCCTTGATTTCTATGTCTTTCCCTGATGGTAAGCATTGTTCTTCCTCATCTGAAAGGGAGGGAGGAGATATCTGTTCACCAAGAAAGTAACCTTCTATGGTCTTATTTTTTTTCCCCCTTTTCTGGGCATTTTCCCAGCCAGTTACTTGACTTCTGAGTGTCCTCTCCACACCCACCTCACCTCCAGATCTGCCCAACTAGTGCTTGGGGTCTGAGATTCAAATGCTGATTCCCAGCCTTAGGGCTTTCAGCAGGGGCAGGGATGCTATTCAGTGTGAGATTAAGTTCAGGTGCTCAGGTGGGTGCAGGGCCACACAGGGCTCAGTTCCCTCAGGGGGTTTATGCAGAGACCTTCAACAATGGATCTGAGCTCCTGCCTGCTTTGGGAGCCCCTGTCTGCTCCTGCCTCTGCTGCTGCCTCCCCAGGGGGCCTGAGTTATGGAGACACCCTTCTCCCTTCTTGGCAAGCCCCAAAGACCCTCTCACTGACCTTTGGCACCTGTGAGTGGAGGCACCTGCACGGCTGCTGGAGATTTTGCCCCTGAAGCCTGCTTGGATCTGCTCCTCTTGGTGCCACGCGGCCAAGGCAGGGCTGGGCTCTGCTCTGGGTCTGGGGCTCAATGGACCTTTCGGGTCAGTTTTTCAGGTCTCTCTGGAACAGAAATCTCCTCCACCCCATTGTCCTGTGGCTTCTGCTGCTCCAGAATTTGTTGGGAGTTCTTCTTTACAGGTATTTTATGGGCTGTGGGTTCAGAGCTAGCGTATGTGTATCTTTCTACTCTACCATCTTGTCTCCTCACCCAATTCTTATCATTTTTGTTTGAAATGTGGATTTCTTTCAGAATTCTTTATGTAAAGTCAAATTTGTATAACGCAAACTTATATATGTATGTGTATATACATGTGTGTGTGAATATGTCATAAACCATTAAAATCTGTTAAAGGGATAAGTAATGTTTTGAGCACAAATGAAGTCTGAAAAATTTCTGAACAATATCTGGTGCTAAAGCATTAACATTTTCTCTACTACATTGATGCTGGTGACGTGTTAACTAATTCTTTTTAAAACCTACAGCCATGTTGAAGCTTAATCATCCAAATGAAATCTTGTGGGAAATGTTACTATAACAAAAAATATTGAAGGTAAAATATTATCCCTATTAAAACTGTCCTTTTCTTTAAAAATTCTGATAGGAGAAAACACAATATTTCACTTTTCTGCAAAAACAGGCTATCTAAGCCTCCCCCCTTCACCTGCTGTGAGAATTATTCCTACATTATAATTAGTTCAGATAAAATGAATAGCAAGATTGCACTTCAAATTTTACTTTTCTGAGCTCATTTACAAGATGGTCTATGATGACATGGTTATTAACTATTCTTTGGGCAATTGACTAGGTTAGTTGGTGCAATTGTTAGCACAAAATGAAACTAAGCAATTATTTTAGTAAATATTTCTGTTCATAACACAGGACTTTGTTTTCATTCAGAACAGAAAAAATATTCAGGCACATCTACCAAGTGAAGCATTCTATAGATCTTTACAAATAGAGTAACTTTTTAATTTCACGTATTTTGATGCTCAAAAGGCTTGTATGGATGACATTAAAATGGGCATTTCATTTTATGGTACAGATAGCCCATTCGTACCTACCGATATAATCCCATCCAACTCTTATTCATTTCTTCCTATGAGCTGGTGATGGGAGACCCATTCAGTGTGAGAGGCTTACTCCTTTTTCTTCCTGATATCTTGATAATACCAGTAAAGCATGTGGACTGTCCACAAACTGTCCTTTTCTCTCATCATGTGACCCATTTATTTTCATTTCCATCTGATTCTTAAAATAACCTTATGGTTTAGGTATAACAATTAGTGTTATTATCATTTTAGTTGATTGGACTAAGCAGTTGCCTTTCTTTCACCAAAGCACTGAGGATAATGGACTGTATTATATTAAGAAAATGAACAATGTTTAGGTGGCAGCATTATACATGAAATGTGTGGTTAACACCTGCATAAATGACAGGGAAATAATTTAGGGAAATTTAGGGAATCTTGCCTCATCTGGGAACAACTGATAGACCTCTTAGAGCAAGCCAAAGAAGGAATAGCAGGCTTGTCTTTTTTTCAGTAATGTTCCATATTGTGTCTGAAACCAGGCAATTACACAACACACTCTTGGGTTTAGAATCTATTTACCTTGACTCAGCAGAGGGAAGTTAAAGAGAAACCCACGAAGGAGCCTTCTTCTTTCCCACATACCCTTTCACTGGTTGCCTGATATGTCAGTGAATATCAGGGCAGCACAATATAACAAACAAATAAAATAATTGTTGACAGACTTGACAGGAATTGACAACAAAGCCAATTAGGGAACTTGGTGGAAAGAAGGAGAGCAGTTGATCTTTCCACCTTCATTCTTATGTATCTCATATCTTTTTCTTAGGTTTCACTTACATAGTGTTAGCGATAGGTACTAGTTCTATGATTTTATTTGCAAAGAGAACTCTCAGATGGAGAACTTCCCTTTACCAATTCATTTAGTATCTTCTCTGTAACTTATCTTCTTAAAGATTTTCCTAGGGTACTGGGAAGTTAAATGATTTTTCCAGGTCAGCATGACCAATATGTGTCAGAGGCGGATCTTGAACCCTTCTAGCTCCCAGCTCTCTATTCATTGTACCACATTGCCTCTTCCATTAGTATGTTTCTCTTGCACATAGCCCTGATGATGATTCACACTCCAATGTAATGGTGACAAAAATGTCCAGGACCCAAGTATTGAAACTTAATCTATAAAAAAAATCTATCCCTAACTGACGGAATTCTCATTTTGAAACACAGCAAAGAAGGAGGTGATTGTTAATATATGGCTACCTTCTCTTCTAAGTAATTATGAAGTGAGTGAGTTATTTACTGAAGACTTCTATTCAATCCTACATGTATAAGACTTCTATTCAATCCTACATATACATAAACATATATGATTCATATATTTCAGTATTTAAATTATTTCTTCAAAATTAACTAGATATTTTCAAAAGGTCCTTCCTCTTCTGTTGCTCACTGAATTTTTGAAAAAAAAATATTATGGCTATGTTACACAAATAGATTTTTTCCAATTCCTACTTAGGTTTTACCCTTTTAGTTTTTATCACTTTTAATATTTGGCATTTCTGTGGCCTAAAAAGACTGGAATCATTTAAGATTTAATGAAGAGCTATTTACCTCCTAAATCTTCTTCCCTTGAGTAATGAAATAATTACCCTCCCATAATCATGGAAACGCTCAACTTGAATCTTAAATTGAGCTGTTGTGAAAAGTGTTAGTGATGCCACATAGGTGGTCACCATGGTAACGTTGGGAAACGGCACTGATGTCAAGCCAAGAATGCAGTATTTCTATTCCCACAAGAACTCAACTAGGGACTAAAGATGAACTCTTGCAAGGTCCCACGAAGATGTCTGAAAGCTCACATTTGCTGGGTTTCCCAGTGGAAAATCCAGATCACCATTTTACTTCATCCTCAGAGGAGGAAGCCTAAACACCACCACCATCAACAACAGCAACAAGACATCCTCAATAGTTTTAATTAAAATTGCTTTGTAATGTGATATCACTGTGTTTTTGTGTGTTTTTTTCAAAGTTGCTGTACATTAATGTGAGACATCCCAAAGGAACAACATGATGGCATTAGGAAGGGAATTCACTAAAGCTTTATTCACATAACAAAGATAATTAGATAATCAGAGGTTCTCTAAAATATCAGTATAATTTAATTTATTTTTAGCAGCATAGAATAGAAAGGTGATTCCATAAATGCTAAAGAAGAATATAGATTATCTTGGATTTATAAAAGAACAAATGAGAACCTCTCTGATCTTGGCCTATATGTATTATTTAGTAAATCTCACTTATCATTTTTAAAGATTGATTTGACAAAAGGATAATCTATATTGGTGACAATCAAGAGTTACAGAATGTTTCAAGAAAGGTAGTCCTTTTATCAAGTACACAAAATTACCTGAACTAAGCTTTAAAAAATATTGCCCAGGAGAGGGTCTGCTTATATGAACCAGTGATTGCAATGGACAAAATACATCATAATGTTTTATGTGTAAAAGTGCCTGAAATCAGTTTATTTTTTAATTAATTTATTTTCAGTTTTCAACATTTACTTCCACAAAATTTTGAATTTCATATTTTCTTCCCTTTTCCCCCCTGTCCCACCCCAGGACATCATGTATTCTGACCACCTGTAGATGTGGTAAATAAAGCTAAAAGTTGATTCATTGAAGAGACTAATAAAATTTCTAAACCTTAAGCCAAGTTGATTAAAAAGAAGGTAGAAAATAAAATTAAGAAAATAGTATGTAAGGTGAAATTACCACAAAAACAGAAGAAATAAACACAATACTCAGAACCTATTATACTTATTTATATACTAGCAAAAGTGAAAATACAAAAGAAACAGAGCAATGCCTTCAAAAATATAATGCCAAATAGAGACATTAAATAAATTAATAAATAAAGCTGATTAATTAAACTCAGAAAAAGGAATGAATGAGTTGTACAAGAACTACTAAAGAAAAAATACTTCACAAATTATTCTCAAAATATTTAACAATAAAGATCCCTATCAGTACCATTTTATAAGACAGACAGAATTCTAATACTTAAAGTAAGGAAGGACAAAATACAAGAAATTATAGACTAATATCATTAATGAATATTTGAAAATATTTTGACAAAATTCTGTCAGACTATAATGACTATATAGAAATCATTCATACAAATAAGTTGTGTTTATGCCAGGAATGAAAAGATGGTTCAAAATTAGGAAAACAATGAACATAACCAGAAATATTAAAAACAAAAACACCTAAAACCACATAAATATATTTTTACTGTTTATTTATTTATTTTTAGTTTTCAACATTCACTTCCACAAAATTTTGAGTTCTAAATTTTCTCCCCATCTCTCCTTCCCCCCACCTCAAAAAGCCATACATTCTGATTACTCCTCTCAATCTGCCCTCCCTTCTACCACACCCCACCCTTCCCTTATCCCAATCTTCTATCTTTTCTTGTAGGGAAAGATAGATTTCTATACCCCATTGCCTGTATTTCTTATTTCCAGGTTGAATTCTCAACCTTTGTTCCTAAAACTTTGGGTTCCAACTTCTCTCCCTTCCTCCCCTCTCCATCCCCACTGGGAAGGCAAACAATTCAAGATGGCATATATATATGTGTAGTTTTGCAAAAGACTTCTATAATTGTCACACTGTGTAATACTAACTATATTTCCCTCCATCCTATCCTTCCCCCCATTTATTCTATTCTCTTATTTGACCTTGTCCCTCCCCAAAAGTGTTACATCTAATTATTCCCTCCTCCCATTTGTCCTCCCTTCTGTCATTCTCCCACCCCACTTATCCCCTTCTCCCCTACTTCCCTGTAGTGTAAGCTAGATTTTCATACCAAATTGAGTGTGCATCTTACTCCTTCCTTAAGCCAAATGTGATGAGAGTAAGTTTCACTTTTTCCCTCTCACCTCCACCCTTTTCCTATCAATTGAAAAAACTTTTTCTTGCTTCTTTCATAAGAGATAACCTGCTCCATTCTATTTAGGTATCATCCCTTCCTATTCAACTCACCCTGTGTTCTCTGTCTGTATATATATATATATATATGTATGTGTGTGTGTGTGTGTGTGTGTGTGTGTGTGTGTGTGTGTGTAATCTCTCCAACTATCCAAATACTGAGAAAAGTTTCAAGAGTTACAAATACTTGTTCCATGTAGGAATGCAAATGGTTCAACTTTAGTAAGTCTGTTATGATTTCTCTTTCCTGTTTACCTTTTCATGTTTCTCTTCATTCTTGTGTTTGAAAGTCAAATTTTCTATTCAGCTCTGTCTTTTCATCAAGTATACTTGAAAGTCCTCTATTTCATTGAATAATCATTTTTTCCCTTGATGTATTATACTCAGTTTTTCTGGGTAGGCGATTCTTGGTTTTAATCCTAGTTCCTTTGACTTCTGGAATATCATATTCCAAGCCCTTTGATTCCTTAATGTAGAAGATGCTAGATCTTGTGTTATCCTGATTGTATTTCCACAATACTCGAATTGTTTCTTTCTAGCTGCTTGCAATACTTTCTCCTTGACATAAGAACTTTGGAATTTGATTACAATATTCCTTGAAGTTTCTCTTCTCAGATCTCTTTCAGGAGGTGATCTGTAGATTCTTTCAATATTTATTTTACCCCTCTGGTTCTAGAATATTACAGCAGTTTTCCTGAATAATGTCATGAAAGATGATGTCTAGGCTCTGTTTTTGATCATGGCTTTCAGGGAGTCTCATAATTTTTAAATTGTCTCTCCTGGATATATTTTCTAAGTTAGTTATTTATCCAGTGAGATATTTCACATTATCTTTTTTTTTTCATTCTTTTGACTTTGTTTTGTAATTCCTTGGTTTCTCATAAACTCATTAGCTTCCATCTGCTCCATTCTAATTTTTAAAGAACTATTTTCTTCAGTGAGCTTTTTAACCTTTTTTCTCTTTTGCTAATTCTGTTTTTTAAAGCATTCTTCTCCTCACTGGTTTTTTGGACCTCTTTTGCCAATTGAGTTAACCTGTTTTTAAAGGTGTCATTTTCTTCAGCATTTTTGGGGGTCTCTTTTAGCAAGCTGTTGATCTCTTCTCATGATTTGCTTGCATTGCTCTCATTTCTCTTCCCAATTTTTCCTCCACCTCTCTTACTTGATTTTCAAAATCCTTTTTGAACTCTTCCATGACCTGGGACCATTGAATATTTATTTTGGAAGTTTGGAATACAGAAGGCTTGACTTTTAGGTCTTCCTCTGAGCATTGTTCTTTCTCATCTGAAAGGGTTGGAGAAAATAGCTATTCACTAAGAGAGTAGCCTTCTATAGTCTTACTTTTCCCCCTTTGGGGGCACTTTTCTAGCTAATTACTTAACTTTTGTGTCCTTTGTCAAGAGGGGAGTATACTCTGGAGACCTATAAGTTCTCATTTCCTCCAACATGGCACAATCAAGAGAGAGGAGTTTATTCCTCTCCTGGCCTGCAGTCTTGTCTGTGAGCAACCAGAAGCACTCTGTTCTGCAAGTACAATTCCCTCTCCACAACCACTTCCAGCTCCATCATGTCAGCACTCTTCCTCACCTCAGAACTGCCACTCAGAGCTGAGTCCAGATCAGGGACTCAGTTCCCCCAGAGACTTTAGACTGAGGGTTCCAAAAATGGATGCTGCTACTGCAGTTGCTGCTGCTGACCAGACCAGACCACGTTTCCTTCTTCCCCAGGTGAAAGACCTTTCTCACTGACCTTTAAAGCTGTCTTTGGCATTTGTAGGTTGAGTAATCTGGGAACTACAGCTGCTGCAGGGGATTCTGTCCCCTGAAGCCTGTTCTGGTCCTGTCCCTGCTGCACCCAGGCAAAGCCAGGCTGTGTTCCACTCTGCACCCAGGGCAATATACCGTTCCTGTTGGCCTTCCAGGCTGTGTTGAGTTGGAAATCTCTTTCACTCTGTCGTTTTGTGACTTCTGCTGCTCTGGAATTTGTTTAGAGTAATTTTTTACAGGTATTTTATGGGGTATGGAGGGGAGCTTCTATAGGTCTATCCTTCTACTCCACCATCTTGGCTCTGCCTCCACTACACAAATATCTTGATGGATGCAAAAAATAAGCTTTTGAGAAAATACAATAGTCATTTATGCTTTAAAAATAATCTAGAGTATAGGCTGAAAGGAACATTTTTAATTTAATAAAAATCTATATAAAATCAAAAGCAAATGACGTGAATAGGGATGGGAATACACCTAAACTTTTCTGATGAATATGGAAGTAATGTAAGGATGTCCCTTCCTGCATTGTTGCTTGATATAGTTATGAAAAAAGCTAGCAATAGCACTGAGAATAGAAAGAATTTAAAAGTTTAAGGAGAGGTAAAATGGGGATAAAAATACCTATAGTTTCTGATTATGTTATATAAGGCTACACTTGGAACATCTTAGACAATGCTCAAAGATATCCATTGACACAACTGTTTCAGCAAAGTCTCAGGCTACAAAATAAATCCTCAAAAACCAACTGAATTTCTATAGAATGATACCAAAATTCAAGAGGAAATAGTTCAAAGGGAAATCTCTATCTAAATAACTATAAAGTGCATGAAGTATTTGGGCATATAGGAACAGTCTGCTTGGAACTTTTTGTAAGAAGAAAGAATTGGAAGCCAAGTAGATGTCTATCAACTGGAGGACGACTAAACAAATTGGCATATGTGCATGTAATGGAATATTACTGTGCTGTAAGAAATAATAGATGTGATGAATACAGAGAAGCCTGGAAAGATCTATGATGCAGAGTGAAGTAAGCAGAGCCAAAGAAACAGTCTACACAATGAATGAAACAATGTAAATGCAAAGATCACACACACACATACACACGTATATGTAAACACACACACACACACACACACACACACACACACAATCTGAGGAAATATTCCACTCCATTCCTTGGCAGACTTAGAGGGTGCTCTAGTGTTGCACATTGCACCTATTTTTACATTTTTTTGATATATTGACTGGTTGTTTTCATTTTTCCCCCTCTTCCTCTCCTTTATTTTTTTTGTCTTTAAAAAATATGAACTTTTACATGGCAGGGCTTTATGGAGAGAAAGGGAAGGAATATTGGGGAAAGTTTTGGTGATAAAAAGCACAAAAATTATCAATAAATACTATGCTAAAAAGAGAATAACCCATCTTGATTTTTTAAATATATCCTAATATTTTAAGATACAACTGTTAACCAGATAATAACCTAAAATAAATTAGTCATATTATGTAGTTAAATCACATTCTGAAAATGTTTTAAAATTATAAATCATGTATGTTTACTTTGGTGTTTTAAGAAATATATTATTTTATGGGTAGTGCCTTTTACCAATGTAGTTAAAAAGTCCTCCATGCCTTCATATGTCATTTAATGATTTTCTGGGCTTTCCAAAATTTTCTGCTAACCAACCTGGTGTAAAGCCTTAGAGATTTGAGAGTGATTGATCTATTTTATTCTTGAGTTAGTAACATTTTTGTTTTCATATTGCTTGATATCTAAGAATATTCTCTGTCTCTGTGTACGTCTTTCTCTTTCTCTATGTGTCTCTGTATGTGTGTGTGTGTGTGTGTGTGTGTGTACTTTTGTATATGAGTGTATGTCTATCACTTCATAGAATTGACATTTGAAAGAGTATTAATCGCTTAATCCAAACCTTAGATTTTTACTAAGAAGGAATTGAGGCCTAAAATGGAATATCTTACCTATTGCCACACAAAATAGCAATCACTAGAGCTTCTGATTCAAAATCAGTGTTCTTTCCATCTTTGACAGCTCTGAATAGAATGGAAAGCCCTGTTCTACACGCCCTACTATGCCAAATAAACTATTACACTTCAAATTTGCTTCAGCAAAATGGCCGGTAGTTTTTATGTGGAAGTTTTCTAGGAACTTCAGGTGATGCAAAGGAACTGCAAGACAAGGTCCCTATAACCAAGAAGCTTATAATCTAGTTGGAGAAATTGGAGGAAGATGTAACAAACAATTAGGGGAAAAAGACAGTACATTACCAAACGCCAAAAGTGTAGGGAAAATAACAAAGTCAGAGAGGCAGGAAGGTGGCCCAATGTCAAAGAGTCTTAAACCTGGAGTCAGGGTGATTCCAGTTCAAATCCTGCCTCAGACTTTTACATGTGACCCTGGGCAAGTCACTCCATCCTTTTCTGATACGATTTACTTATCTGCAAAATGAAGATGATAATGATACATACTTCTCAAAGGTTGTTGTGAGGATAAGCATACATTGTCAGGATAAAGAAGGATCATTAAAAAAAAAAACACTATACAAATGCTAGCTATTATCCTTTAGTGCAATAAAAGAAGAAGAGGAAATAAGAAGAAAACACTGCCATATCTGTATATACGAAAACCCCTTCATCTTGGTAGGATGAATAGAAGGCTTGTAATTTGAAAAGGAGCTCCACTCATTCTTTAGGCTTACCCAAGGGCTTGCATATTGTTCTAGGACTGACTCAGGCTCTTCTGTCAAAAAAAATCTGAAGAGTGAAAATTGTAATTCCTTCTCTCACCCAGGAGGTGTTATGAGTGGCATGGATGGAAAATTAAGAGTTTTGCTATCAGGCATGACGCATGGACTTGGTTTTAGTCAATTATAAATTCCCTTGCTTCTAAGGATTTAAGTCAAACACTTTACGTTGTTTGAATAATGGTTGTGTAATTTAATTGCTAATTCCATTTTAATATATTATATTAAAATAATAGCTGCTAATAGAAATGATATGGGAGTAGACATAATAAAGCATGATAATTTATCATGTAAATAAAGACAGTGAATAGCATATACAGTGGGCCAAATTCTGCTCTTGGATGAACACACAAGGGTCCTATTAGCTTCAGGATTAGCTATGTTCATGCATTTGAATTAGAGTATTAAGGTTTTATATGATTTTCAAAAGGGAATTTTTTTTCTGAATGAACTGTCCATTACAGATTGCCCTTATTTTTCACTTGTTGTTACAATGTCTGAATAAATATATGTATGTATATACATACACACATATACGTTTAATACTTTATAAATATAGTCAGACGTCTTGTAATTGATTTGTATCCTTGATCCATTTTTCTTCAGTGATCTGAGAAACCATTGATTGCATTAACCTATCTTCCTCATGTTTCAGTTTTATAGTGTGCTCTCCAAAAGTCCCTCAAATGTTGTGCCATTGCTCAAATCTTTCACATCTATTCCTTTTCGTCTTTAGAGCATTGGAGGAGAAAAGGAGGGAAAGTGGGGGAGAGTAAGAGGTTAAAAGGGGGAGAGAAAAAGGGAAGAGAGAGGGGAGAGAGGGAGGGAAGAGAGGGAGAGGGGGAGAGAGGGAGAGAGAGAGGGAGGGAGAAAGAGAGAAATTCTCTCAACTCTCAGACTTCCAATTTATGCTTTAACATGATTCTCATTCTATGGTTATTAATAAAACATGATTTGCTTCACACAATTTAAGCTAGGAATATCTTGTACGTTAATGGTCTAGGTTACATACGGGTCTATAATCTTTCATGTTACTAGCATGTCCTTTGTTTCCTTCACAGCCCAACCTAAAGAAACATCCATTCTATGACAATTCAAGCTGTCTAAAAGGGGAATGGGTGGCCTGGAGAGGTCAAGAGGGGTTATTCCTCCTTGCAATTTAAATCATTGCTACTAGACCAAATCTTATCTCACTTCCCCATGACAGGCCTTCAAAAACTTGAGGATAAATATCATATCTCCTCTCTCTTTAGTTTTCTCTTCTCCAGGTTAAACATGCCTGATTCTTTCAACCAGTCCTCATATGTGATGGTATCAAAGCACTTTATTCTCCTGCAAGCCTCCTCTGAACATTCTCCAGCTTGTCAGTGTTCTTCTTAAATGGTGGCACCTAGAACATAAAACAGTGCTCTGTGTTATATCTGATGAGGGTAGAATGGGACCATCATCTCCTTATACGTGGAAGCTATGCCCCTCTCAACTCAGTGCAAGGTAATACTCTACTCAAGGAAATTAGAAAACTTAGGTGCAAATCGCCACTTTGTTACTTCCTATTTAAACAAATTATATCATCTCTTGGTGCCTCAATTTTGTGATCTTTAAAAAAGAGAAAACTGGACCAATGACCTTTGAAGTTTAGAGATGTAATCATCTGCATGATAAAGTATTGATTGTTTTGGTCTGGTCCTATGGTTTCATTGGTATAAGGTAGCTTCTCTGCATCTCTTTGTGTCATAGGGTTGTTTGGAGGCACTGAGCGAGTGCTGCAAAGTCAGTGTAACCCTGATTCGAACAGCTAAGTTACTTTCAGAGGCAAGACTTGAAGCAAGGTCTTCCTGAATCCAATGCCAGCCTTTTATCTATTGCATCACTCTTCCTCTGTCATATACGATACTAGGTGAAAAATGATGAGTGACTTGTGGGAGATTAGCCTTTAATAACTGCTTGTTAGCTGGCATTGGTCAGGGTCCTATAAAATCAAGCTGACCATTTCAGATCCTATTTGTTACAACCACACTATGTAGCATAACATCACTGATCATTAGGTGAATCTTTTAATCTTTAGAACAGCATGAATTTATGATCAGTCATATTATCATATTATATCATATCATATTATCAGTCATGTTATTAGTAGTTTTATGGGAAGAATGAGAATAAAGGGTTGAATGGCCCTTGTGCTCCATTTTCATCTACACAATGTCAAGAGATCTGAAGGAAAGCTTCCAGCATCTGGGATGAACCCCCAAGGGAAAAATATGGAGAAACATGAACAAGAATTAGACTGCATAAGAGGACATAGATGATCTGAGAACTGTGTCTTGGAGGGTGTAGCCATATCTTTGAAAAGGCAGATCCATTAAAGGATCAAAGTAAGTATAAGAACTCTTATGCCCCCAAACATTGGCATCTTTAGAGTGATATCATAAAGCATTGGAATCCTGGTGAGAGCATGTTGAGGGTTCACAGACTATCAATGTTATCATCTATATGTAAAATACATCTTCTTGCCTTTAGCTAAATGGCTGAGAATATGGAATTTTTTAATGGAAACATCTTAATATATATAAAATACTGGTCTTATAAAAGGATTGAGAGGGAAAGACAGAGATAGAAAGAGACATATAGGGATAGAGAAAGATATGAGACAGGGAGACAGAGTGACAGAGACAGGTAGAGAGAAAAAAAAGAGAGGGGATGCTTAGTTTTTAAAAAATTGTTAAAATGAAATGAATTGAATTGAAAAAAGTTCCATGATGGATGGAGTAGGTGAATGGACTACAAGGAAATGACAGAACAAATTGAAAACGTAAAAATATCACTAATTCCTAAAACCAGGCCAGTGTTTAACGCCATTTGTCCAATGACCATTGAATGAAACACTGTAGATGACTACCATCTATCAAGCTCCAACCTCTATTTTGACCACAATCCAAGCATAAAGACATGGGGCTTTATTACTAACAAAAACAACCCCTGAAAAACCATGTGGCATTATAATTTATTATCTGGTAGAAAGCAAACCTAGCGATTGATGAGATCCCCAAAGGAATATACCAGTGTGGTACTCAGCAGCTGATATGGCGATTGGCTCAACCACAACTACCTATAGGCAAAGGAGAACATTGCATGCAATTTCAAAATGACTCAGCTGCATTCATACATGCACATGCTTGCCATGATAAGCACTGAAGTATTTCACTTTTATTCATAGAAGGAAAAATTAGCATGTAGTACATTCAGCAGATTAGTAGTACCTGTCAGTTATGATGGTATTTCTCTAAGAAATTCAATAGATCTTTTGTATTGGAATGGCAAACATGAGATTGTCTCCAAGATGGCTACAGGAAAAGGGTGCTACTTGCATACTTAAGCAAGGTTTTCCAAACTATTTACTGATTTGGAATGTGGGAGACCCCACAAAACATATGCTGTCTAGACAAAATATGAAACATCAATTGACTTTCTCTAAGGATGATGATTGCACATGGGGCAGGTGCTACTGTGTGAAAAGTGACAATTCATTATCATTTATAGAAACCAAAGAGCTTATATTCTTGCAATAGTATTATTATTGGGGCAGCTGGGTGGAACAATGGATAGAATGCTGGGCCTGGCGTCAGGAAGACTCATCTTCTGGAGTTCAAATCTGGCTTCATAGTCTTACCAACTGTGTGATCCTGGATAAGTCACTTAATCGTTTTTGCCTCAGTTTCCTTATCTGTAAAATATGATCAAGAAGAAAATAGCAAACCACTCCAGTATCTTTGCCAAGAAAATTCCAAATGGGCTCACAAAGAGTCAGACACAACTGAAAACAACTTAAAATATTATCTTTTGTTAAGGTACATATGTGTATATATGTCTGTATGCACACATATATACAAGCACATATACACATACACACAAACATATATACACATGCCCACATATCTATATAGATATATAGACATATATACATATGCACACATACTGAATCTAGGCCAAATGAGGCATTTCAAACTTATTGAAAACAAAAAGAAAAAATAGAAAAAGAAAGATGCCTTAATGACAGTGACTTGTGGTCTCCTTAAATGTAAGCTAATGTGAGAACTTGTATATTAAACACCCAGAAAGTTGTGATCTTGCTATGTTAGTATCCAAGGATGGAGTTTTATTTAGGCTCTGCTGCCAGAACAACAAAGTGTGGGTTAGTAACACTGAGTACAGACTAAACCCCTCAGGTCAGGCTGTAATGATTCCTGGATGAAAGTCAAAGACACTCTTCATTAACCTACCAAAATTCTGCCTGGGGAAAGAAATCATTGTTCATTTAATGAAAGCTCATACTGATTTTAGTGCGACAACAAAGCACCATAGAAGGACATCCAAGGAACTAAACTACTTATGATCTTGTGATAAGGTGTTAGCCCAGTTCATCCATCCGGGTACAAACTGAGTAGAGTCATTTGGATTATTTTAAATATATTAGTTCCATTTTCTTTGCTCTCTGTTATGATGACTTGAATATGATTATTCCCCCACACCCTTCCACAAACTTCAAATGTTCAAATATTTTCTGAATTTCTCCTTTCTCCAGAGTGCTCTCTTTAATTCACTTGAATGATGATGGCTCAGGTACAGTGATACTGGAAATGTATCATAAAAAAACCCTTTCCTGGCACTGAAATATTCACAGAAGTGCAGCTAAGTGACCAGTGAACTTGTGTCCATCTGACCACAGATTCCTCAAGTTGTTGTGGAAAGATGAGAGGAATGATGTTTTCATTTCTTCACAGAAGTACAGAACCACAGCACGGTAGAGATAAAAGAGACCCTCAGAGACCAGATGTACATCTCTGGAAGAATATCCACTAATACATACTCAACATGTGCTCAGTCGGTGTCCCAGTCAGGGAGAACCTCAGACTCTCTCATCTCTGGACTAAATGTCCTTAGGGATTATCCTGACAACACAGCAGTAGAAAATCTCAAACACTTCCATTTGGTGGCAGATCAATGATAGAAACCCTTTTAATGGTTGGTTGCCTGGCCTCCTTCCTCTGCATACTGCTTGGTTTTAGATGTTTTAGTCAAGCCTGACTCTTCATGACCCCATTTGGTGATTTCTTGGCAAAGATAATGGAGTGTTTTACCATTTTATTCTTCAGCTCATTTTACAGGAAAGCAGGGTTAAGTGACTTGCTCAGGGTCACACATCTAGGAAGTGGCCAGCTATACACTCAGAAAGATGAGTCTTCCTAATTCCATACTCAACCCTCTATCCATTTCACCACCTAGTGGCCCCATCTTGCTTGGTAGCTGTAGAGAATTTGGGTTATAATCAGCTGAGCAGCACATATCAATTTTGATGTCATTTGACATGTTTTTCTACTCAAGTAGTCATTATTGATTCCTTTGGATTTTATGGAGACTATACCTGCATAGACACTCATTAACATGCTCTTCATTTTACCAAATTACCCTGTGCTTCTCTAATACTTGATCTGATATCTTTCTGGATTTTTTTAAATTAAGAAATTATGAGTAAATCAAGAGTAAGAAATCATATTTCAGCATGAATGATGACCATACTTCCACAGCCTTGTGACATCCTCAACATGAATAGTTCCATAGGTCAGTTTACTAGCCATTCACACCTCTTCCTCCTGAGTGATTCAAATGTAACCAATGGAAATATAATGCTATCATACGTTACAATCCAATCTAATCCAGCCAGCATTATTAGGGACCTCTGACATGTGAAGCACTAGTCACAGAAAGACAAAATGAAGAACTATATAAAAATAAACTCTTCTAGGAGTTTACATTCTACTAGGGGAACATAGAGCCCATTAAAAGAGATGTGTATAAATATAATAATTCAAGGAGAAAGAAAGAATCACTAGCAAATAGAAAAATCAGCAAAGATTTCCCTAAGAAGGCAGTATATGAGACACATATTAAAAAAAGGTAGATGTGAAGAAGGAACTCATTTATATGGATAACAATTCACAAAGCGTGCACTCAGAAAATTTGGTGGTTAAAGCAAGGTCTCTATCAAGCAAGGATTTTTAAACTTGGTTCCACAAATCTGCAAGTGGTCATTGGACAGATTTCAGGAGCTCTATGCACTTAAAGGCAAAATTACATCTTTACTTTTACCATCTTATAACTCTTCCTTCAACCAACAAATCTCATTCTGAAAAGGGATCCAAAGACTTCACTGACTGCCAAAAGGGTCCATGACAAAACACATACACACACACACATACACACACACACACAATATGAACACCAGTTATATAGTAAAATTGATCAAGTATGTTCAACAAGATTCATGATCATATACAAGATTCAGCTTCCAGGACTGGCAAATTAATAGAGCAAGTCAGTGTTTTTATGTTTTTATTGGAATGATAGTGTCAATAAGAGCCTACAGTCACTTGGAAAATGGGGTGACAATTTCATTTTTTTAAAAACTAAGTCAAGGAACAGTCCTTATATTCTGCATAAGAAGAGGATTCTGGGTAACATACATTTAGTAACACTTAGCCTAAGTTTATTTCAGGAATCACAAATCTAAAATATCACAAAGAGAAAATAGAGAATTTTAACAAAGCCCTTGATGACAGGTAAAGCACTCGTCTTGGAATCCAGAAAATCTGAGTACAAATCTGGCTTCAGATACTTGGTAGTTATGTGGCTTTGGACCAATAATTTAACTTCTGCCTCAGTTTCCTCACCTGCACATTGAGCACAATGATAGCACCTATTCCTAGATTTCTTATGGGATGAAATGAGATCATAACTGTAAAGTGCTTTGCAAACCACTATATAAATGCATTTCTATTCCCCTCATATTTGCAAGTAAGAGAAGGAATGCATTTCTTGAGAGAAATATCTTTTCAGTTTAAAACAGTGTGATACCTGAAAGAAAAACCTCAGATCTAAAAAAAAAAAAACTGCAATAAAATTTGAAAATCTAATTGATAAAAGTTAACAGAAAATCATTCTTCTTTACATTGAAATTAAGCTCTTTTTTAGAAGGACTAATAAATTGGTATCCAACTTCTCTCCCCAACTCTGAAAATGATAATGTATATGCTATTTTTTCTTAGTTTTTAAGTACTGATTGTTAGCCTCACAGAGCTATTCCTGTGACATCACAAATCTCTTCCCATGGAGAGGCTTATGATGTCTTAATTAAATGCATTGTGAGGTTTGAACATCTCAAGAATTAATGAAGAAACTGCTCTAGAAGTCCCTCTGAAGACAACTGAAAATGAAAAATATACTAAAGTGAATAAATTAGGGAAGAAAAGAGAAATTTTATAGAAAGGACAAACAGTCCATATAATATACAGATCATTTATGAAGAATATTATTGATTTGATTCACATTTTACATGAACATTAATACATTCATCAAATATCATTTTGTCAGACATGGTACACACAACCATTTGTTTTATTTTAAAACTTTTTGAGCATCTTTGAGATCTGATGCTTTGAGTTTATAAATTTTTGAGATTGTCTTTATAACTCATATCTGTAAGGTAGAATGCTTATTTCTATGTTAAGTTTTCCATGACATAATTTTAAAATAATTTAGGAAGATTTATCTTATCTACCTAGAAAACTGATTTGGGGGTCTGTGATTCAGTAGTCAATGTATTTGTCACCAGAATGACAACCATAAGTTCACGGCTTTAGAGCTGGTAGGGAGCTCAGAGGTCATCTAATGCAATGCCCTTCTTTAATAGAGGAGGAAAATGAAACTGAGAGACAAGTGGCTTACCCTATGTTGTCCAAGTAATAAAAGTGGATGAGCCAAGATTCAAACTCACGTCCTTGACTCCAAAGCCAGCATTGTCTCCATTACGCCATGCTGACTTCTCCAATGGGGAATCATTTCTCAAAGAATTTCTCAAAGAAGCAGAAATTACTAAGCAAGAATAGGAATGATCTGAATTCTCTGACTGTATCTGTTAACATTCCATTTTGATGTTATTTGCCTAACGATGAAAATGTTTCATTTAGATCTCAATCAAGCAAGATGTCTCTGAAATGATTTGTTTTCTGCTCTTAGGACTCTAGGAAATTTGAAGGGGTGTCATTCATTCTATTGCTCTTTTATTAAGTCTTGGATCTGTGTGCCCAGATCTGGAGATGGCATGAAAGGCTCCCGATCTAAAGATAATCAAGATCACATGACCCAGGAATGGGCCAATTGTGCACAGATCTGGGATCCATCAGTGTAGAGCTAATGCCTCCTTGTTGAAAGCGTATAATCATTTTGAAGTATCTTCTGTGTGTGTGTGTGTGTGTGTGTGTGTGTGTGCGTGCGTGTTTTAAAGAGAATGTCAAAAAAACAGAGTCTAATTTTATGTGCCTAGGAGTAGCTATCTAAGCTTCAGGCAATACAAACGCTTCTATTACTAGGGAGTCAGAGCTCGGCATAATTAACAAACATCATCAGCCTTACAGTTCCTAGAGAATGTAGTAAGTTCCTTGCCTGAAGGCTGCTCTCATCCTAGTAAGTCTGTTTACCCTGTCCAAGATTAGATTAGTTTAATTATTATGAAAAAGGCTGCTAAGATCTTACAGCCTAATTATGCAAATGTTTCTAAATGTTCACAAAAGTAATTTATTTATTTGGAGATAAATGAATCTGTTTTGTCATAAAGCAGATTGCAGTCCTGGCAATGTACAAGCAGGGTTATATGGCCTCGGGCACAGCTTTCCCCACCAATATCAGTGGGATCCCTGGATTACAACACTTAAAAATACATAAATGCTTTTTTTTTTTTTTTAGCAGGTTTTTATTGTTTGGGTAAATTATAATAATCCAAGAAAGAACGATCACAGGTTTAATACTCACCGACCTTGTTATGAAAACATGGTTTCTGAGCAGAAGCATTTAAAAGATGCTAACAGCTCAAACATTCCTGGTAGACCTATTAAGGTACACCTGCTTTAGTATACGTCAGATCAGATATCTTCACAACAGCATTTTTTTTTCCCCATTTAAATTTCTTCATTGTGGTATCTCCTAGTTTAAGTAACTCTTATAAGAAACTATTAGAAATGGAGGTATATTTTCAGATGGAAGAGCATTTCAGAGCAAAGCCTCTATGCAGGGGAGTTTTAAGGAAGTTGAGACATTTGAGAATGAATGCTCCCCCAAACTATTAGATGACTAACTTATTTTAGTAAATTCACATCATGCAAATAAGTCATTATATGTAACACATATGTGTGTACATGTGCATGCATGCATGCATGCACATATGCATGTATGAGTATCTATATACATACGCAGGGTGTCCCAACAGCGAATGTATTTTTAAACTTTGATAGCTTAAAACTGCACTAAGACTTTTGGGACACGCTGTATAGTAACATACATTTTATAAAGCATACATATGATGCATGCGCACATACATAACCTTTGCTAATAATCCCAGTGTTTGAAATCTACCTTTTATGATTAATCCCATTTCCAGAATAAAATTTTATTTTACATAATCATCTTCACTCAGATACCACATGCAAAGAAGCCCTGCCAATATCCTCAAATAGCCATTTGTCAGTTCGGAAGGATGGAAGATCTATACCTAGGATTAAATATTAATATCATACAATTTTCATCTTTATGAGTAGGATAACTTTGAGTTTGTATAACACTTTAAAATTATTAAGAGGAAAGAAACCCCCAAATTGTGCCAAACAGAATATAATGTAAATTTATTGTTTTAAATATTTCCACAGCTAAAATAACCTATCAATACTATTATTGTCATAACCATTTTCATCTTTTTAAATGAAGTTCATACAGAAATGTTCCTAGGATAAGCTGATATTCTGAAATTTTTTATTCTTTTATTTCGATGGATCATTGCACAGGTAGATAAAATAACTGTGTCTAATAATTAAATAAAGGTACTGGGATCTAAGCCCATCTTCTCTAGGCCCACTGAAATTATCCTTGGTAAAACTCCAGTAGCAGAGACAATAAGAGTGACATGTTCTTCCCATACTTCACATATTTTCCTAAGATAAAGAGTATTAGGGCTAGAAAGAACCTCAGAGATTACCTAGATCAATCCTCTTATTTTACAGATAATATAGCAGGTGAGTTTTGAATACAGAGTCTCAGACTTCAGTGACATCTCTTTCCTCTCTAATCAAACTGCTCTTCTTCTGCTTCTCTTTATTTTGAAAGCTTAACTATGATCTCTTCAATGGGGTTCAGATAGAAATGATTTTCTAGGGCAAGTTGCTATATTGCTATTGTTATCAGTAGAAGTAGCAGTAGTAGCAGTAGAATAGCAGTGGTAGTAGTAGTAGTAGTAGTAGTAATAGTAGTAGTAGTAGTAGTAGTAGTAGTAGTAGTAGTAGTAGTAGTAGTAGTAGTAGTAGTAGTAGTAGTAGTGGTGGTGGTGGTGGTGGCGGTGGTAGTGGCGGTGGCAGCTATAACGGTGATGGTGGTAGTAGTAGTGGTAGGAGTAGTAGAAGTCTTAGTGATTCATTTCTTTGCTCCAAGGAACTTCCACATGGAAACTTCCTCCACTGATGTGGATAATAATAATATAATAAATTCTATTTAAAATTTATATGATGCCTACTATGTGCCAGGCAATGCACTAAGTGCTTAACAAATATCTCCTTTTATCCTCAGACCACCTGTAAGATGGGTGCTATTATTCTCCCCATTTTACAGATGAGCAAACTGAGGCAAATAAAGATCAAGTGATTTGCCCTGAGCCACAGAGATCCACACATATAAATAAACTCCCATTTAATTTATGTTCTCAAAAAAGCTTTCCTGGAACTATGAGAATTCAGCAACTTGCTCAGTCACATAGCTAGTATATGACAGAGTCAAGACCTGAAATCTATCTCTTGCAGACTCCAAAGCCCAGCTCTTTATTCACTGAATCGCTTTGAGTGTGTAACATCATAATTTTAAAACACTTTCATTATTTTTGTTTTACCATTCCAGATGTGAATCAAAATCATCTAAGATGGGAGTCTCCCATAAGTCAGTTGCAAAGCTTTGTCTGCTGAATCTCCAAGTTGGCTGCCAACATCACATCCCACCCCTTCAAAGCTTGGGATTTCTAGCAGGGAAAGTAATACATGGATCATACACCCCTCACCCTCCAGTCAGTGCTTTGAACTATCAGAATCCTCTGGTCAGTAACGTGCTATCAAGGTTCAGCCCTTTATCTTCTCCCCTCTTTGCTTTAAATCTATGACTCAGAGAAATCCAAGGCAGCCCCTCATTTGGAAAAGTTGGGATTTTTTCATTTAAACTGTATCATAATGATAGAAATAAGAATACCAAATAAATGATCCCTCAACTAGGAACTCTACTGGAAGCCAATTCATTTTGTAAGAAACAAGTCTATCATTCTTAAGTGGAGTTTTGGCTTCTAGATTTTCATTTAAATGAACTGCTATTCAAATAAGCAGGGCAATGGGTCTACGTGGAGTCTCTAGCTATATGGATGGCATGAGCAATGATTTTAACAGGCTCCTATGATTTCACCATTATCTTGGTTATTGAAGGCATTAGAAGCTGTTTGCTGTCAGTTAAATGATCACATCTCAAGTGCACCTGCTTTATAATTATTCATTTGGAGCAAGATCATTAACATATTCCTTAAGTCATTTACAGGCAATTTGACTCAATATTAACATTTTTCACTCTTTGTAACAAATTAATGAGATATATAAATACATGGGTGCAAAGACATTTTCTACAACTCATATCATAATTAGTGTATACTAAAGGTCTATGGTTTGGGTGGCATGCTTATTCTGAGATAAGTAGTGTCTGAGGTTCAGCAACAATTATGGTAGTGAGGAAGAAAATTCAGAGGAAATGCAGAAATCATTAGCATGGTCACATTAGCCTGCTTTTTCTTTACTACCAGTAAAAATTGGAGTACTTTAGAACCCAATTTTTCCACCATAGGAAAGAGGAAAAACAGTAATTTGGTTGGAACATGTGTGGGAGGGAAAATACTACAGGCTCAGCACTGTGTTAGGTAGGCACTATGGTCCTTGCCTTGGAAGAGTCTACAATATCAATCATTCAATATTTATAAAGTGCTTACTGTGTGCCAGGCACTGTGCTAAACATTTTTTGTGTCACTGTAATAGGGGAAAAAACTTTCACATATGAAGAATTATTGCAGAACTCATGCGATGACTTTGACACCTATTTTCTCCCAAATGCTTCCTATTGCATAGCTGGTGATGAAGAAAACGTGAAGTCTCAAGAAAGAAAAAAGAGGGGGGAGATAACTTTACAATTCATATCTTACATGGTTGAACTTCCCTGTGTCTTCATGTTCCTTTGCAGGAACTGAAATCCTATACAGCAGTCATTTAGTGGAAGTGATGCCAGCTGTGAAGCTTGGAAGAAATAAGCTTCCTTGTCTATTCCTCTTTTCCCTTCATTCCTAGGCTTTTGTATCTGCTACAACGACAATAAAATCAGCTCTTTGTCTTAATGGTAGCTCTTAACTAATATACTGGGATCTTCAGTATCTTTACCAGTATGTAGTAGGAAATGAGGCACAAGAAAGAGAGGGATTAAAAAGACCATTCCCCCCTCAAATAAAAGCTTTTAAAGGCACTATATTCGATCATTTCCACACCAAACTAAATATCCAAACCAAACAAAGACCTGAACAAAAAAATATGGTCCACTAAGATTAACTGTGCTGATTGGAATTCACATATGCACTGACAAAATATACTGGTCAAATATCCAACATTAAAAGAGCAGAGCTTTTCATTTGTTCATTCTCTTTACTATTTCTTCCTTCATCTCATACACAAGAGGAAAGAAGGAAAAACTAGCCAATAGGAGAAGAGGAACCCAATGATAAAGTCCCCAAGGCATTGTGCTCTCAGAGGACTATGGTCAGTCCCTTGGAACAGAAGGCGATCTATCATTCTCAGACAGTTGTCGAACATTATTTCCTCCTTGAAGATAGTTCCCTTGATATTATTTCTTCTGTATTCCTACTTTGCTTAGTACAACACTGCACACAGTAGGGACTCATTATCATCAAAAGTTTCTTAACACTGAGCACAATGCAAAAACAAGGCAGCAATCCTAAGGCAAATTCTCTATTTCATTTATTCCCAAGGCAAATTCTCTATTTCATTTATACGATGACTACAACAATATAAAGGGAAAGCACATCAACCCACAATACAACCAGAATTGAGTACAGGAAAATTAGTGACCAAGCTGAGCCCCAAGAACTCCCCAGCTCCTTTCCAGATATGGGGATTCGTGGGTGTGCATCACAGAATTAAACAATTTTTTCAATGTCTGGATTAGTTTTGCACAATTTTTTCTCCTTTAAAAATTTCTTTGTTATAAGGGTTGGGCTGTGAAGGTTGTGGATTGATGGATACCTGGGGGAAATAAAATGATACAAAAATGAGAGATCTCAAGCAACCACTATTAAAAAAAAAAGTGCTCTTGATGCAGTATGTTAACACTAAACCAAAACCAGAGCTTGAATTTTCAAAGGTGACAATAATTCATTACTTTATACTGTTTTCTCCTTTCTTGAAAGAGTTGTATCCTAGATGTAAGCAAAGAAGATGAAAAATGGTCATATTTGTCCTATAAAATTAAATAAAATGAGGATTATACACAATCCTTTAGCTACACCTTCATCATACATTCAAAATACCTAATGACTACAAGGTTTAAGTGTAATAAATAGGGAATTAGCCTTGGAATCAGGAAGACCTGGGTTTGAATGCCAACTTTGAGAGTCTCTAGCTAAATGAATATGGACTGGCATTTAACCTCTAAACAAGAGCACCTTCATTTAACTAGTGGAGATAATTACAGTGAATGTCAATAACAATTGATTCTGTTTTGGTCCGCACTGCACTCTGGGCCATCTCCTGTTGTCCTGATCCATATCTGGCCACTGGACCCAGAGGAGTCTGGAGGAGAAAGTGAGGCTGGTGACTTTGCATAGCTCCTCTCCCCACCCCTGTACACACAATTCACTTGCATGTCATGGAGTCATCTTCCTGATGTCATGGTCCTCCTCAAGAATGAAGGACAAAACAGCAACAAGGAGATAATTTCATCTGTTGTCCATCAGGCACACTCTTGGTCAAAGTTAAGTGAGACTCAAATGAGACCGTGCAAGTGAAGTGCCTGCCTATGTAAATATCAGTTGTTACTGTTATTGTTGACTGTAATACTTCAGAATGGCTCTACCTCAGCATTTAGGCTGTTCTGTATACCTCAAAGTCTATTAGCATTTCTATCAGTTTAGGGAGATTTCCATAATAGTTTCATAAAATAAGATTTGTCATACATAACCATATCAAAATTTAATTTTCCACTAAAATTAAAACTATAAAGTTTGATCTTTCAGGGATCTAAAAAACATCTAGAGCACAGTAATGATTTTACTGAAGGTATAAATTATAACTTTCTGAAAGAATAACTGATATGGGATAGATGTAAACCACTTTCCCTCTCCAGATGGTCCCAAACACTTGGCACATTGTCAACCTGACCTATAATTCAATTCCCATCAACAAACAGTTAAATCCATGGTGTGTGTGACAATTAGTTCTAGTAAAACACATGATGTTCACAGACTGCATATCTAAGCTAATTCCAAAGACACCTAGGCCCTAAAGGTAGAGACTAAGCTTGAGTCCATGGCTCTTTCATAATCTGGAACTGTTTCCAAGAATTCCATTCAGAACCGAGGAAAACAACCAGACAGGGAAAGTGAGGAAGGCCCAAGATAATCAACTTAGCACAAGATTTTCCAGACAAGAAGCTGGTAGACTCAAAGTCCAATCTGTAAAGAAGATCATATCAATGTAAGTTTCCATAAAGTGATGTCTTCAACCTGAGTTTTCAAATCAAGGGGAAATGGGCAGAGGTCAAGATTCTTTGTGAAGTATGGGACACACCAAATAGTCCACATGGAACTTAATGGAAAGTGTCAAGCTACAGCTAAGGAGAAATTCAAATGTTTCTATCCAAGGAACTATTTCAAAACCACCTTCTCCCTTAGCTACCTACATGATCTCACCATCATCCCAAAACCACTCCACTTTCAAGATGCAGAATGCTTAAATTTCTATATCTAGTTATAATGTTATCTTGTTTCTCTTCTGCCACTGCCTCTCATAAACCTCAATAACCCTTCTCTGTTCTCCAAATTCATTGTTTTGCCATGTGTGACTTCCCTCCCCTCCCTAACAGCCTTTCTTCCTTTCACAAGCCTGACCCCAGAGTCAGCCATTTCAACAAGATGTTACCCTAGTTTATGACTCCTTCAACCTTCTATTACCACTCTATGAAACCTGTGTCCCCCAGACTTCCCCACTCCCATCATACAATCTCTCTACTAGCCTACTCCCAAGCCACCAACTTCTGCTAAAAGAACTAAAGGAAATTATGTTAACTAGGTCCACTATCCATCCATAACATCTAACTTCAAGTGAACCCTCAAAATTTCAGAGCAATCTTTTTTATTCAGCTTAAGTAACACCTTCTTTCCTAAACCTGACCCTCCTATCAACTTCTCTTTTTTTCTGTGAATGGCTCTGCTCTTCTCCTATTCATCCACATTTGAAACTTTTGGAATTATCGTTCCTTCCCTTCCCTCCCTAGCAGAGCTGGTTATTTAGTTCAGTTAACTGGTGTGCGTATTTTTAATCATTTGTCTTGCCACTGCACTCTTTACTCAGTTGCCAAAACCATGTTCCTAATGCATAATCTTAATGATGTCACTACCCTTCTCCAAAATCTTCGTGGTTCCTTATTTCCCAGTGGACAAAATATAGCTGGTACAATGGATAGAATACTGGACCTGGAGTCAGGAAGACTCTTCATGAGTTCAAATCTGGCCTCAGATACATGTTATCTGTGTGACCCTTCGCAAGTCTCTTAACCCTGTTGGCCTCATCTGTAAAAGGAGGTGGAGAAGGAAATGGCAAACCACTCCAGTATCTCTGCCAAGAAAATCACAGAGAGGGGCACAAAGAGTCAGACACGACTGAAAAATGACTGAACAAAAGCAAAATATGTCTTTGTCAACCTGGTATTATAATATTCTTATCTTGGAATCACAATGTGACTCCAATCTACCTTTCCAGCCATATATTCACATTGTGAAAATAAATAAATGGTAGGGAAATATTGGCATGAACCTAGTCAACTTTTTCTCGAAATTTTCAGGAAAGGGGAAAAAAAATCTTCAAATCACTAGCCTGTCCTCAAACATAGTCTGTACAAATGCCCACCTGTTGCCATCCTCCTCTTGCTTCAAGTCTCAGCTTAAAACCAAACCTTCTCCAGGAAGCATTTGAAATATGCTTCAGAAACTTCTTAACTGTGTGACCCTGGGTAGCCACTTGACTTCTATTTGCCTCAGTTTCCTAATTGCAAAAAAAAAGAGAGATAATAGCATCTGTCTCACATGCTTGTGAGGTCAAATGTGGTAACAATAATTATATAAAAAGGTAATAAAAGAAACTGATATTTTTGGACATAATGCAGAGAGCTTTATGATTTACAAAGTATTTTGCAAATAATAATTCATTTAATCCTTATAACAAGCCTGGGGCATATGCGCTATAGTCATCCATCTCATTTTACAGATAAGAAAAGTGAGGCAGAAAGAGGCTAAATAATTTGTCTAGGGTCACATAGCTAGTAAGTACATGAGTCCGGATTTGAATTCAGGTCTTCCTAACTCCAGGTCCTGTACTGTATGCACTTTGCCACCTTTGTAAATTAAGCACAATAGTTATTGGTTTTAGTCGATATCTCTCCTTTGACTTGATCACATTTCAACTTATATTATGATTATTTACATGCATATTGAACAAATACTATATTCCTTTATTAACTTGTAGTCTCCCTCAAGACGAGAATCCCCAGAATCTAGTAACATCTAGTACCTAGTGAACACTCAGTGAGCACTGTTTAAATGTCCAATAAGTCGAAAAGAACTCTTCAGTTCAGAATTTCTTGTATTCTAAGTAGTCATCATCTAGATACATAATTTCATAAATTTTTATGAACATCATAATTATATAATATATTAATTGCAGTCTATGAAGAATCATCAAATTGTAGAACTGAAAGGATTCTACTAAAGTTAATTGATTAACCCTTATTTCAAAAGAATAGTTTCCATTCAAGTTAGAACTATGTCTATCCCAGGAAAGTAAATACTATTTTTTTCTTAAATGTTAGTTGTAAAATGTACCCTTTAACAATTTCCACATGTGAAAGTATATGGACAGAATTACAGTAGATCATGCCTTCGTTGTCACTTTCTACATTTATATGAGTTATCTCTCATTTTGTCACATGTTAAGTCAAAAGAATTTTATGAAGGTTCTACACTGTCAGATTATTGGCCCAAAATTCAGTTACTCAGCTAATAATGTCACTGAAAAATATCCCTGAAATCCCTGAAAGTTCATTGTATCTCTCTTTGTGGTGAAATGCTTCTGAACTTGATTGAATAAGATAAATGAAGGAATGGATAGATAGATGATAGATAGATGAATAGATAGAAAGACAGACAGACACAGACAGACAGACAGACAGACAGACAGACAGACAGATAGATAGATAGATAGATAGATAGATAGACAGATAGATAGATAGATAGATAGATAGAGGTAAATGACCACAATCACAAAGGATCAAGCCTATTTCAATTCCATTTCATTTCTCTGCTGCCTTCAGTCAGCATGAAATTGACCTTAAAAATTTTCTTAGAATGACATTCAGTCACTTGACTAAGTAACAATTCAGCATCAAAGCTGTAGATTTTTAAAGTATTTTCTTTATATTATCTAGCCCTGCCTAAGAAGTACATGCCGAAAGATTCCATGTCTCAGAGCATTTTCTGTCATGTTCTTTTGAGGAAAGAGAAAAATTAATAAAAAGAAAAGAAAAAAACTTTAGCCCATTAGTCAGCCTAAGTGGATATTTTTTTTATTTTTTTATTTTTTAATGTTTAACAATCACTGCCATACAATTGAGATTTTATCCCCTCCACACCTACCCCCAGCTACCCCCCTCCCTCCCCACAACTGCATACAATTCTGTATAGGTTCTACATATACTTTCCTATTGAGTACATCTTCACTATAGTCATGCTATGTAGTCGGACTAAAATAAATGGAAGAAATCATATAACAAATCAAAACATGATACACAAAAACATACACATACACAAACATGATCTGCTACATTCTGCGAATGACTTCCATATTTCTTTCTCTGAGTGTGGAAGGCATTTTGCCTTAGAGAACCACCATTGGGATTTTTTTTTTAAGAAGTTCTTATGTTATTACAAAATTCCAAGTCTACCAGAAAAAACTCTCGCACACTGTGGTGGTTGCTGTGCACAAAGTTCTCCCGGTTCTGCTCCTTTCACCCAGCATCAGGTCATATAAGTCCTTCCAGGCCTCTCTGAAGTCTTCTTGTTCATCATTTCTTATGGCACAATAGTACTCCATTACATTCATATACCATAATTTATTCAGCCATTCCCCAACTGACGGACATCCCCTTGACTTCCAGTTTTTGGCAACTACAAAGAGTGCTGCTATAAATATTTTTGTACATGTGGGACCCTTTCCCATTTTTATGATCTCTTGGGGAAACAGTCCTAGTAGCGATATTGCTGGGTCAAAGGGTATGCACATTTTTGTAGCCCTTTGGGCATAGTTCCAAATTGCTCTCCAGAATGGTTGGATGCGCTGGCAACTCCACCAACAATGAATTAGTGTTCCAACTCTCCCACATCCTCTCCAGCATTTTTCTGTCATGTTTGCCAATCTTCTAGGTGTGATGTGGTACCTCAGAGCTGTTTTGATTTGCATCTCTCTAATCAATAGTGATTTAGAGCATTTTTTCATATGATTATAGATAGCTTTAATTTCTTCCTCTGAAAATTGCCTCTTCATATCCTTTGACCATTTATCAATTGGGGAATGACTTGTATGATTACACATTTGAGTCAGTTCTCTACATATTCTAGAAATGAGGCCTTTATCCCCGAGCTTAGCTGTAAAAATTCTTTCCCAATTTACTACATCCCTCCGGATCTTGGTTGCATTGGGTTTGGTTGTGCAAAAACTTCTCAGTTTAATGTAATCAAAATTATCCATTTTGCATTTCATAATGCTTTCTATCTCTACTTTAGTAAAAAAATTCTTCCCTTCTCCATAAATCTGATAAATACACTATTCCTTGCTTCTCAAGTTTATTCATGGTATCAATCTTTATACCTAAATCATGTACCCATTTGGACTTTATTCTTGTGTACAGGGTCAGGTATGGGTCTATGCCTAATTTCTGCCACACTGTTATCCAGTTTTCCCAGCAATTTTTGTCAAACAGTGAGTTCTTATCCCAGAAGCTGGGGTCCTTGGCTTTATAAAACAGAAGATTGCTATGTTCCTTGCCTACTGCGTCTTGAGTGCCAAGTCTATTCCACTTGTCTACCTCTCTGTTTCTTAGCCAATACCAAGTGGTTTTGATAATTGCTGCTTTATAGTACAATTTGAGGTCTGGTAGCGCTAGGCCACCTTCCCAAGCATTTCTTTTCATTAGTCCCTTTGATATTCTGGACCTTTTGTTTTTCCAAATGAATTTTGATATTATTTTATCCAGCTCTAGAAAATAATTGTCTGATAGTTTAATTGGTATGGCACTAAATAAGTAAATTAATTTAAGTAGAATTGTCATTTTTATTATATTAGCACGGCCTACCCATGAGCAACTAATGTTTTTCCACTTACTTAAATCTGACTTTATTTGTGCAAAAAGTGTCTTGTAATTGTGTTCATATAATCCCTGGGTTTGTTTTGGCAGGTAGACTCCTAAGTATTTTATACTGTCTACCCTAGCTTTAAATGGGATTTCTCTTTCTATCTCTTGCTGTTGGACTTTGTTGCTAATATATAGGAATGCAGAAGATTTGTGTGGGTTTATTTTGTAACCTGCAACTTTGCCAAAGTTGTTTATTATTTCAAGTAATTTTTTACTTGAATCTCTGGGATTCTCTAAGTAAATCATCATATCATCTGCAAAGAGTGATAACTTAGTTTCTTCTTTGGCTATTCTTATTCCATCAATATCTTTATCTTGTCTAATTGCTACAGCTAACATTTCTAGTACCATATTGAATAATACTGGTGATAATGGACATCCTTGTTTCACCCCTGATCTTATTGGGAATGCGTCTAGCTTATCCCCATTGCATATAATGCTTGCTGAAGGTTTTAGATAGATACTGCTTATTATTTTATGGAAAGTTCCCTTTATTCCTATGTTCTCCAGTGTTTTTAGTAGGAATGGGTGTTGTATTTTGTCAAAAGCTTTTTCTGCATCTATTGAGATAATCATGTGGTTTTTTGTTAGCTTTGTTGTTGATGTGATCAATAATGCTAATAGTTTTCCTAATATTGAACCAGCCCTGTAATCCTGGTATGAATCCTACCTGATCATAATGTATTAAACTCGTGATAAGATGCTGTATTCGTTTTGCTAAAATCTTACTTAAAATTTTTGCATCTATATTCATTAGGGAAATTGGTCTATAATTTTCTTTCTCTGTTTTGTCTCTTTCTGGTTTGGGTATCAAAACCATATTTGTATCATAGAAAGAATTTGGGAGGACTCCTTCTTCCCCAATTTTCAAAAATAGTCTATATAGTATTGGAATTAACTATTCTTTAAATGTTTGATAGAATTCACTTGTGAATCCATCTGGCCCTGGAGATTTTTTCCTAGGGAGTTCATTGATGGCTTGTTCAATTTCTTTTTCTGAGATGGGGTTGTTTAAGTATTCAACTTCCTCTTCTGTTAATCTGGGCAATTTGTATTTTTTAAAATATTCATCCATCTTGTTTAGATTATCGAATTTGTGGGCATAAAGTTGGGCAAAGTAGTTTCTAATTATTGTTTTAATTTCCTCCTCATTGGAGGTGAGTTCACCCTTTTCATTTTTAATATTGGTAATTTGATTTTCTTCTTTCTTTTTTTAAATCAGATTGACCAAAGGTTTATCAATTTCATTAGTTTTTTCATAAAACCAACTATTGGTTTTATTCATTAATTCAATAGTTTTCTTAATTTCAATTTTATTAATCTCTCCTTTGGTTTTCAGTATTTCTAATTTGGTATTTACTTGGGGATTTTCAATTTGTTCTTTTTCTAGCTTTTTTCAACTGCAAGCCCAAGTCATTGATCTCCTCTTTCTCTATTTTATTTATGTAAGCATTCAAAGATATACAACTTCCCCTAATAACTGCTTTTGCAGTATCCCATAAGATTTGGTATGTTGTCTCACCATTGCCATTCTCTTGAATGAAATTGTTGATTGTTTCTATGATTTCTTCTTTAACCCAACCCTTCTTTAGGATTAGATTATTTAGTTTCCAATTGATTTTTGGTTTCTCTTTCCATGGCCTTTTATTACATGTAATTTTTAATGCATTATGAAGGATGCATTAATTATCTCTACCTTTCTGCACTGGATTGTGAGATTTTTATGTCCTAGTACATGGTCAATTTTTGTAAATGTTCCATGTACCACTGAGAAAAAAGGCATATTCCTTTCTATTCCCATTCAGTTTTCTCCAAAGATCTATCATATCTACCTTATCCAGAGTTTTATTTACCTCCTTAACCTCTTTCTTGTTTATTTTGAGGTTAGATTTATCGAGTTCAGAGAGGGGGAGGTTGAGGTCCCCCACTAGTATAGTTTTGCTGTCAATTTCTTCCTTCAACTCCCCCAACCTCTCCTCTAAGAATCTGGATGCTATACCACTTGGAGCATACATGTTTAGTAATGATATTGCTTCGTTGTCTATGGTGCCTTTTAGCAGGATATAGTTTCCATCCTTATCCCTTTTGATTAGATCTATTTCTGCTTTTGCTTTGTCTGAGATTAGGATTGCTACTCCTGCCTTTCTTACATGAGCTGAAGCACAATATATTCTGCTCCATCCTTTGACCTTTATCCTATGTGTATCCCCCCGTTTCAAATGTGTTTCTTGTAAGCAGCATATTGTTGGATTATGGCTTTTAATCCATTCTGCTATCCATCTCCGTTTTATGGGAGAATTCATTCCATTCACATGCACAGTTATGATTACAATCTGTGTATTTCCCTCCATCCTCTTTCCCACCATTTGTGCTTTCAGCTCTCCCGTCTCCCTTCTCCTCCTCAATAGTATTCACTTTTCACCCTCTCCTCCTGCAGCCTTCCCCTCCTTCTTTTAGCCCCCCTCCCTTTTACTCCCCTTTATTCTTATTGCTTCTTTCCTCCCTTTTAGCCTCCCTCCCCTTTCTTCCCCCTTCCCCTCCTACTACCTATAGAGCTAGTTAGGATTATCTACTTAAGATTATTTTTCCCTCCTTTAAACAAATCAGATGAGAGTACCTCTCAAATAATGCTCATCTCCCTCCCCTCCTTCCCTCTACTATAGTTTTGTACTTCTTCCTGTGATGTAATTTGCCATTTTCTGCTTCCTCCTTTTCACACCTCCTATTACATTCCCTTCTCATACTTAAATCATATTTTTGACATGACATCATTTACTTTATACCCTTTCCCTCTATGTATATCCCTTTTATCATAATAGCTGCACAGTTCTCAAGATTAACAGGTATCATCTTCCCTTATAGGGAGGTAAACAGTTTGCCCTAATTGAGTAGCAAGTTTTTGTTTTTGTTTTTTCCCCCCTGTTTACCTTTTTATGATTCTCTTGAGACCTGCATTTGAAGATCAAATTGTCTATTGAGTTCTGGCGTTTTGGTCAGGAAGCTCTGGAAATCCCTTATTTCGTTGAATGACTTTCTCCTTGCCTGAAATGGTATGCTGAACTTTGCTGGGTAGTTGATCCTTGGTTGAAGACCCAACTCCTTTGCCTTACGGAATATTGGGTTCCAATTCTTTTGATCTTTTAATGTAGAAGCTGCAAGGTCCTGTGTGATCCTGACTGTATGTCCTTGATATTTGAATTGTTTCTTTCTGGCTGCTTGTAGTATTTTCTCCTTCACTTGATAGCTCTGGAATTTGGCAACAATATTTCTTGGGGTTTTGAGTTTGGGATCCCTTTTGGGAGGGGAACGGTGGATTCTTTCAATGACTATTTTGCCCTCTGAGATTAGTACCTCTGGGCAGTTTTCCTTGATGATTTCCTGGAAGATATTGTCCAGACTCTTTTCTTCATCATGGGTTTCTGGCAGGCCAACAATTCTTAAATTTTCTCTCCTGGATCCCCACCTGAGCACCTGAACTTAATCTCACACTGAATAGCAGCCCTCCCCCCCCCCACTGAAAGCCCTGAGGCTGGAAAGCAGCATTTGAATCTCAGCCCCCAAGCACTAGCTGGGCAGATCTGGAGGCGAGTTGGGTGTGGAGAAGAAACTCAGAAGTCAAATCACTAGCTGGGAAAATGCCCAGAAAAGGGAAAAAAATAAGACCATAGAAGGCTACTTTCTTGGGGAACAGATATCTCCTCCCATCCTTTCAGATGAGGAAGAACAATGCTTACCATCAGGGAAAGACATAAAAGTCAAGGCTTCTGTATCGCAAAGATCCAAAATAAATATTCAATGGGCTCAGGCCATGGAAGATCTCAAAAAGGATTTTGAAAATCAAGTTAGAGAGGTGGAGGAAAAACTGGGAAGAGAAATGAGAGAGATGCATGAAAAGCATGAAAAGCAAGTCATCACCTTCCAAGGAGACCCAAAAAAATGCTGAAGAAAATAACACCTTGAAAAATAGGCTAACTCAATTGGCAAAAGAGGTTCAAAAAACCAATGAGGAGAAGAATGCTTTCAAAAGCAGAATTAGCCAAATGGAAAAGGAGGTTCAAAAGCTCACTGAAGAAAAGGGTTCTTTCAAAATCAGAATGGAACAGATGGAGGCTAATGACTTTATGAGAAATCAAGAAATCATAAAACAAAACCAAAAGAATGAAAAAATGGAAGATAATGTGAAATATCTCACTGGAAAAACAACTGACCTGGAAAATAGATCCAGGAGAGACAATTTAAAAATTATGGGACTACCTGAAAGCCATGATCAAATAAAGAGCCTAGACATAACCTTTCATGAAATTATCAAGGAAAATTGCCCTGATATGCTAGAACCAGAGGGCAAAATAAGTATTCAAGGAATCCACACAATTCATATTTATTAAAGAAACAATGAGAAAGAGTTATGAGAAAGTCATTAGTTATAGATTCATTTTCTATTAACCTGGATTTTTTAATGGAAAAAAATTCAAGTTTGGGGAAACGTTGTATTCCAAGTACTTCTCTGAGAGGATGAAAAAACAATTGAGATGGATTTAGAAAAAGATTTTGGTTAACTATATCAACTTCTTGGTAGAACTCAGGGGAGCTGAAACCAAGAGAGGGCAACTTCTGCATTTTGTGATTCTATTTACAACTAAAAGCATAGGGAACAAAATTTCCAGACTCCTGGGATTTCAGTTAAGCAATTATGCTCAGGCAAAGTGAACTGAATTTCTGAGCCATTTGATTTTAGCCTAGAAGTAATCTACATACAAATACAGTCTTCTAATGCTATTGTGATTTTATTTGTATGTTGGGGAGGCGGTGGGGTGGTGGAAAGAAAGAACACATGGTCGGCATTTTGCCCATTCCTGGGAAAAAACAGGAATTTGGCCAACACAATGTAGCTTTTCTTCAACCTGATGACATGACTGCTGACTTTTTTGCAGCAAAATTTGCTTTAAACCATTGCTCTGGATACATTTATGCAAGTGATCAAATGATCACACTTTACAAACAACTACGAAATTGAATTATCCCTCTCTTAATCTTCTAAAAAATCGTATTGAGGCAGCTTTGTCTACCAGCCATATATGGCTGATCTCCAAGGCTTCAGCTCATAGCTTTGGTTCAATTCTAGTGTTTCAGCTTTTCAAAGATCATCCAATTATGTGATATAAAAAGGCAAACTCATATTGTTCATATGTACAATGGAAGGTTCAACTCTAAAAGACTTCCTTGCTTTTTGCTCCATCTCTGTCATGTATTTTGTCAAAAAATACATATATCAATGGTGCTACATACCAAGACCTAACCTAAGGGAGACTTGTCAAGACAGAACAAATGAACATTTCCTGTGAAAAAGATTCCATCTTTGAGGAAAAAATAATGAATTACTGAGGCAAAGTTGGCAGGAAAAGAAGACAGATGATAGTGAATTGATCTCTATGTCCCATGAAAGGGAAATTATCATACATCCCCAAGTTATTGATATTGTCATCTCAATAGAATAGAACATACTTATCCTTGCCCTTGCAGTGCCTCCGAGGCAAAACTGCTTCTATCTAGTACCCTTAAAATTTTGACTAACATTTGATCTCCACTTTGAAATATACTTACATGTATTATTTTATATTTTTATACTATTACTTGTAAATGAGTGTTCAAACAAAATGCCTAGATACTGCATTGATGTCAATTTCAAAATACATTCAACTAAATTGAACATAGGGTTTGCTAATAAGTTAATATTAGTATTAGTCACCAATGTGATTAATTTACAACTTCATCCTATTATTATTTGAGCAATTAATCCCCAGAATGTTATGCTTTTCCCAGCTCTTTTTCAACCATTTACACTTGATCTTTGGTATTCATATTGAATTCATGTTTGATAGACATTCACATGATATTTAACAATTATTTTCTCTAAAGAAAAAAATCTCACCATTGTAACAATGGAGCTCAAATTGAACATGGGGTACAACTGGTTTCCTGGGTTTAGGCTTCAAGGGTTTCAGGACTGTTCAAACTTCCCCGGACAACAGTAATGCTGATTACAGATCATTCAAACAAATGCTCTCTGATTTGGCTATTATAACCCTGTCTGCCTGTGCTAAAGCAGGAAAAAAAGAAAAGCAAGTGATATAATTCCCTATGTGTTGAAACCTTTTAGCTGGGAACAGCTTTTTAATGGTTTTTTTTGCAGTCAGCAAGAAATGTACATTTATTCAACTGAAGGCAACAATGATGATAAAAAAATGTCTCTAACTCTTGTTTCACTACATGATTTTCAAGATGGTTTTGTAAAGTTTCATTTACAGTCTGTAACAAAGCAAATCAGAAGATACATTTATTATCTCTATAGAGCACAATAAAAGTATGGAGGAAAATAATATAACCCTATCAAATGATAACACAGCATATATGTCAAGACAGTCGCTGAAATGGCACCCTTTTCTGTTCCTCATCACAAAGAATTGGCAGGCAAATGTTACTGTCTTCACTCTCAAAAAGATATAGAAACATCCCTTGGCAACATTCAAGTGTGCTTAATGTTCATGGGCTTTCAATTCAATTCAACTAATCAATCAATCAGTCAGCAGGCTTTTATTAAGCACTTACTGTATGCTAGACTTGCGCTAAACTCTGAGGATGAAGATATATAAAAAAATAATCTTTACTTGTAATTCAGCCAGCATTAATTGAGCACTTGTTATATGTCAAGCACTTTACTAAGCTTAAGATACAGTCAAAAAAAAAAAAAAAGGAAACAATTCCTCAAGTTGCTCATCTTGGAGGTAGGAAGACTTGGATTCTAGTCCAGGTTCTCATACATGTGGGTTGAAGAATTCTAATTGTCACTTCACCTCCAAGAAGTATCTTAATGACTAAGCTGTAGAACAGTTGGTGATCTGCATTGGTAGAGGAAATGTCCCCACTGGGTGTTGTCTGTAGTACAAAACCACAGTTGTATATTTTTTAATAGTGAAAAAATAAGGATAAATGATATAAGAAGAAGAGGAGGATAAGTACCTGGAGAGAATCACTACTTTGGACATAAGAATACAGCCAGTTCCCTGTTTTCAGAGAAATTAAGTCACCATTGTGCTAAAATTTGAAAATTTCATTGCCATCCAGGCTATGATTTACAGGCAAAAAGAAAATCCAAACATTCTACATCTGGCTTGATAGATATAGTTATTCAGAATCTCAGTAAGAGGGAGTTGATATGAATAAATGTCCCAGGATACATGGTAAGTAATTCATGGTCTGGAATTGGGAGTACTTTCACCTTGGGTATCTTAATGGGAAAGAACATCTTCTTTGAATTCTCTCCAAAACAAGACCTTAGTGAGACATTTTATGTCTAGAATCTAATGGGAACACAAACTGTCTTGAGCTGGCAATTTTTGCCCCAGTTATCTCCCCAAATCTTTGCACAAAACAATAAGGGAAAAAGGTCTTTAGGTCTTTCTTTACAAATTATTGTCACAAAACAGTTTGGAACATTATGTTTATGAAGAGATTTTTTTTTTTAATTTACCAAAAAAAAAAATAAGTGTGCCTTTTACTTCTTTTAACATATTTGTTTTTTTGCCAGGATCTATCACAGTTCATCACTTTTTTCATGTAATTCATAAGCAGTTATTTGCCAGTCTGCTTTACTTGCTTCCTGGGGGATCTAAGGCAATTTTTGTTGTGGGGTGGGGAGGCTGATTGCATGTCATGTATCATACTCTCTTGTCTTAAGCTATTGCAACTGATTATAAGGTATGGGTGACATGGAATAGAATGCTCATTGAAAAGGGAGTTATGATTCATAACAAAATTATAGAGAAGTCTGCTATCGGTGATCTCAGGGTTTTATGGGGTCAGCAGTCCTTCAGCTGAGCTCAGATAGATACTCATGTATGAAGCCAAGAAAGACAGGGAGACCTCTACTTTTTGGGGTCTATACGGCAACAACGGATACTAATATATTCTGTCTTTTATCCTATTATGTATGATAACCACTGAAGACAATGAGACTTCTATTGTTTTTCATTGCATAATGCAAGAAATAAGAGAAATTAATTAACACTACATAAGGCATGCTAAATAATAAACAATTAGTAGGGACACAAGTATCCCAAGGGTGTCTTCTCTCCCTAAATTGTTTAGTCATTGCCAGGAGAATGGTCTCAAAGGGCTTTTCCACATATAAGGACCAAGGCTCTTTGAATTCCATATAGTAATGCCAACCTCAATTGAGCAGTGGAGGTAGAGTAAGGAGAAGTTTTCTATAAAGGAAAACAAATTATAGTACACAATAATTCAGAATATTAAAGGAGGAAAGGCCTTAACTATCAATATAATTGTAAAAATGTGTGTATACATTGAATGTATACATGAATATATACATTCTCAGCAAGCAATTGACTTACATTCCCAAAATGTCCTGATTAGCATACATATCCCTACATACGTCATAAGGGTCACAAACTAGACATTAGGGAATGAATCCTCGCAGTCTTAATGTACCTGGCCGTGGCATGACTCCAGGCTTTCTCTAAACTAGTTACCCCCTACATCAGTCACCTTCCATTCTAGTTAATTCATTCTTCTCACTAAACACACCTTACCCATTAGTATCTCTACCCTCCATTTGTTATCTTTTCCTCACCTGGAATACTTTCTTGTCTACTCTTTGCCTATCCAAATCTGATCCATCCTCCAAGATTCAGTTTGGGTCTCACTTTATTGCAGAAATCTTCTCTGATTCTCCCAAGCCTTGAGCTATTGTCTTATTCCATGAATTCCACAACACTCTCAATTCTCATCAAATAACACTATATCTTAAATCGTTTGGTTGAGTTATTGTCATTGAATCATTTCAGTAGTGTTCGATCCTTCATGACCCCATTTTTGGATTTTCTTGGCAAAGATACTGGAATGCTTTCACAATTTTACAGATGAGGTAACTGAGGCGAACAGGGTTTAGTGACTTGCCCAGGGTCACACAGTCATTAAGTGTCTGAGAACAGATGAGTCTTCCTGATTTCCAAACCCACTGCTTTATCCACTCTGCCAGCTAGCTGGATTCATAGGGATCCTAAAAATAACTCCCATATGTGTAGCATGTAGATAAGGCACTTTATTAACTTTCATGTGTGCTAGTTTTGGCTCTCTCACTAATCATAATGTTTTGAGGGCAGGGGCCACATCTAATACTATGTTTGTCCTCAACAGTGCCATGTACAGCAATGACAAAAATAGACAATCCATAAACAACAATGTATTAAAGTGCCTATTATTATCAGGCATTTTAAGATACCTGAGAATACAAAGGCAGAAATGAAACCATTCCTGCCCCCCTCCTCCCCCAGGAGCACCGATTTTATTAGGGAGAGGAAATAGAAGCATATATAAATTTAGAAAAAATAGGTGTGAGAGTTGATTGATATTTTCACGTCACCCCATCCCATTTAAAGTGAAGGTCTAGAGGGATCTAAGGTGGTATGAAAAAAGAAGAATGCAGGGGATAGAGATTGAGAGTTTAAGTAAGAAAGATGCGAACTCAAATCTTTCCTTTGATATTTACTCCTAGCTGTGCAACCCTGGGTTAGTTGCTTTATCTCTCTCAACCTCAATTTCCTCATCTGTAAAATAAGGATAATAATAATAATACATGCCTCATAGAGTCATTGTTAGGATCAAAAGAGATAACGTTATGTAAAACACTTTGCTAACCTTAAAGTGCTACGGCAACATCAGTTATTACTAAGGAGAAAAGTTGGCTATAGAGTTAGGCAACCTAGCTCTTGCTGTCTTGGATAGCAATGGAGCTTTAACAAAATCATATATTACTGGTTGGAGCAGCTAGGTGGTGCAGTGGATAAAGCACCAATGCAGGAGTCAGGAGGACCCGAGTTCAAATCTCACCTCAGTCACTTGACACTCACTAGCTGTGTGACCTTGGGCAAGTCACTTAACCCCAATTGCCTCATCCTGGGTCATCTCCAGTCATCCTGATGAATATCTGGTCACTGGATTCAGATGGCTTTGGAGGGGCAGTGAGGCTGGTGACCTGCACAGCCCTCCCTCACTCAAAACAAAGTCAAGTGCAAGTCATGTCGTTATCTCTCTGATGGCATGGTCTTCTTCAGCAACGAAGGATGAACACACACAGAATTTCACTGGTCATTTAGAGACACCTTTATATCACTGATTTCTGATTTATCAATACCTCAATTAAATCTCTAGTCATCTAAAGGTTTCAATACTTTAACATTTTGAGATTCACGTTTAATTAGTGTTCATTCCCTGGAAGTGACTCATAACTTCTCAGCATCATAAAAGACAGCCATAATAGGTTGTCAGGGTCAAAATAATAATAAAAATAATAATAATATTATAATAATAATAACCATATTGGTAATCATACAGTCAGAAGCTCTTTTTCAAAAATGAAAAATCCAGTTCAGACAAGTGATTTGTTTAAATTCACATGCTGTCTAGCAAAGGCAAGATTCCCACCCACTTCTCCATCCACAGCTCCCATTTACTAGCTAAGAATATGCTAGCATTGTGTGTGTGTGCGTGCATGTGAATGTGTATGTGTGTGCTTGTGTGTATACACTCACACCCACATACGTACCCACACATTCCTATTCTTATATACACATATGTGTGTATATGTATGTGTGTATACACACATATATGTGTGTATGTGTGTATTGTATGTGTGTATGTTATGTATCTATTTGTATATATCTATATATGCATATGCAGAATTTTCCCACTGTCTCCATTTAAAATTTTTTTCTAAACTTAGGATCCTATGAAATCTTGCCCATTTTAAGCACATAAAAAAAGATCTCCCAAACTGAGTCAAACTTAGAAGCTATCATAAAGTATTCAGAGGAAAAGTAGGAAATGAATATTTAAAATAGGTAGTAATAACTCTGAATCAACTAAATTATTACATGAGAAATGTCTATCAGGGTGATCAGAAGGGAATTATATGAATTATGATTATTTATATGAATTCATGTTACATGAATATACATACAGTATATAGAACCTACTATGTGCCAGGTATTGTAGTAGGTGCTTTACAAATATTATCTTGTTTGATACTTACAACAAACCTGGGAGGTAGGAGTTATCATTAGCCTCATTTTATAACAGAGGAAACTGAAGCACAGTTAAGTGATTTGTCCGGTAAGTCTCTAATGCTACACTTGGCCTCAGTCTTCCTGATTCCATGCCCAGCACTCTATCCACTATGGTGAGTGATGAATCAGTAGCGATAAGGAAGAGCAGGGAAAGAGTATACATGTGGAGGATCCCAGTCTGGTACAATAGAAAAGACATTGTAATTGAAATGAGATTTGGGGTACAAATCTTTCTACCACTTATTACCTGTGTGATTTTAGGCAGGTCACTTTGTGGCTTCAGGTCTCATTTCCTTATCTGTAAAATGAGGTAGATGTACTAAATTATCTCTAAGGTTCCTTCTAGCTCTAAGTCTACGATCCTATGAAATAATTTGTTTGAATTGTCCTTAAAAAATAAATAAATAACCCACTGAGTCTTAAATTCTTAGAAAAAAATAAACAATTTGCTATAAAGTGGATAGGTCCATTAGGGAACTTAGAATTCCTTTAGAGAATTTGCATCTTACACTTTCAAAACATCCTCTCTAAGACTCATCAGAACAGGAATTTAATAAATGGCCAAGGAATTCAATTCGAAAGGCCAACATGCCCTTTCTATTATAATAAGACAGAACAACAAAGTGCCTATGCTGTAATATTGAATAAAATGAATTCAATCAAATAAAATAAAATGGAAAATGGAAAATGCCAATACCCTGTTAAATTTAAAATACATTGAAAAACTTAAAAGAATGGAAACCGCTAAAATGAGCATGAAAATTAAGCAAAACCAGCTAAACTGAGTTGTTAAACAAAGCCATTAAAGAGACAAACTACTTCTCAGGCTATTTTCCAACCAAATAACAATTTGTTAATATAAGCACATTGGCTGCAAATTAATTCCTTGTAATGTTGAATGGGCACCATTTTCACCCACTTCACTGATGCAAAAATCTACCCACTAAAAGCTAAGGAAACACAAAAGAAATAAGGCAAAAGGAGGATGCATCTCTGAGGCTTGATTCCTCTGGTTCTAACTACACAAAGTAATTTTAACAAAAATGGTTGTTTTGTTAAAATCAGACCAATCTTATTCCTTGGTGTATGTATGGGGGAGGGGGTGAATCCTCCAGGATCACATAGTTCGTCCCCCTGCATTAGTGTGAGTTTGACCTCTTCACTCTTTCTGTAAGTGTTTTGTCTAATCTACTCTTCCACATCCTTAGTGATAGTGTCTCATCGACCTTTTTTTCAGCAAATTATTCCAATGTCTAATCAACCCTATAGTTAGAAATGTTTTCCTAATGTCTAACCTAAATGTTCCAGTTTCAGGCTGTTACTCCTCGTTATACTACTCTTAACCACCTTAAATGATTCCTCCTCCTCTCAGTGTTATCACCTTCCAAGCATTTCTACTCTGTCATGGCCATTGCAGTGTTTTTTTCTCTAAATAGCATGGTGCACATTATGTTACTTTAACCTCACTACAAAGATTGCGCCCTCCAAATTTCTCATCATTCTTGTTATCCAGACTTACCTCCCACCCAGTATATGGAAGCAGCATCGCCTAGTGGCCAACCCAAGAGATGAGAGCAAAGGATCCCTACCTGGTTCCTGGCAGCATCATATAAGTCTTGTTTACCTTCTAGACACAGAGATTTTTTTTTGACATGGGGATGGAAGCTTTTTTTTTTTAATTTCCAATACCTTAACTGTATTTCAAGAAGCCTTCTCTGGTTCTCCAAATTATTAGTGTCCCAAAAAAGATGATTTTTTTTTGGTATTTTTGTATATACTTTTTGTTCACTTATCTGTGAATTACACCCCACCCCTGTAGAATGTAAGCCAACTGAGAGTAAAATTGCCTCATATTTTTCTTGGTATTCCAAGTAGAGTGCCTAGCACAGAGTTGGCACTGAATAAATATATATTAATTCATTTTTGTCTGACGTTAAAATATAAAGATTTTATTTGGCTAAGTATTATAAAGACTGGAGAGGGATTCAGCTGATCGAAACAATGCACACTTAAAAATGTGAGCTGGTATCCATTTTATTTATGTACTTTAAAAGTTTTATTATTATTTTTTGTTTTTATATGATGGCCAGTTTCTTTTAATCCCTTCCCTACATCAAACTCTTCCTAACGACAAAGAAAATCTTTTAAACACTCAACAAACACAGCGACAGCGTCTGGCACTGTTGACCTCATTCAACATCTATAGTGTCTACTCCTTTACTTAGAAGAGAAAGGCATATTTCTTCCTCTGTTATCTAGGACCCAATCCATTCATTGTCATTCCTGAGGGTTCAGCTCTTCTTTGGTGATATTTTCATTTATATTCTTGTCGTCATTTTCTATATTGTTAGTTTATTCTGTCATCTTGGTGCAGAGAACAGAGCACCAGCTTGGAATCAGGAAAACCTGAGTTCAAATCCGTCTTGTTAATTCTTGTTTGTCTCAGTTTCCTTGTCAGACCCACCTCACAGGATTGTTGTGAGGATCGAATGAGACAATAATTGTCTCATTCTTATCATAGTCCCTGGCACATAGTAAGTGCTACAGAAAGGCTAGTACCATTATCTTTGTTACACGTCATTTCAAACAAGTCTTCCTGTGTTGCCCTGAATTCATGATCATTTTCGATAAGATTCCATTGTACTAATATATTGAATTTTTTCACATTTTTTGCTCCTAATTAATGGACACCTATTTTATTCACAGGTCTTTGCTATGGCAAAACATGCAGCTCTGGGCATTTTATTATATATGGGTCCCAAGTCTTTCTGTTAGTGGTCTTCTTGAACTATGTCCCCAGCAATGAGATTTCTATATCAATTTACTTAAATGATGAGAAATTATTTCCCGGAAATCTTAATGTGCCTGTCTTCCTATGTATCATTACTTGTATTTATCCATATATTTGTTGATTTTTGTTTTTAACTTTAATGCTTTGACAAGTGTGGAATAAATCCTTGACATCCTTTTGATTTACATCTCTCTTATTATTAATAATTGGAAGCCATTTTTATAAAGGTGATTGTTTTCATTAATTCTATTTTTTCTTTCTTTTCTAATTCTTATCAGGGTTATGCTTACTATGAGGCTGAGCCAGTCATTTAAGCTTTCCTAGGCTTAGTTTTATCTTTTATAAAATGTAGGTGGTAACAGCATCTATCTGAAGGAATTTTAGGATATACGTAGAACACATGGGAAACTCTAAAGCACTCTGTAAATATTAGCAATTATTTTTACTGTCATTGGCATCATGTACTTTCCACATCCTCTTGGTGCAAATTCACTGAAGGAAAGAAAATAAGCCCCATATCTCATTGATGATCCAAGCTGAGCTATCCCCTCCCCTCCACTCTTGTGGACACTAACATCATCTCCCACCTTTGATCTGTGAAACTTCCACAGCTCTCCATGATCATAAAGTAAAGTTCAAACTCTCCCATCTTGAGTGCAAGTTCATTCACCTCATGTCACCTCGTGAAATCTTTTCTTCATTCAAATTTGTTTACTTATTCTTAAAATATATGTTATGGACTTCCTCCTCCTTTCTCTTCCCACACTTACCACAGGGACTTCCTTGAACTTAATGTTCTCATTGATGAGTTGTTTCAGTTTTGTCTGATTCCTTATGAGTCCATTTGGGTTTGTTTTTTGTTTTGTTTTGGTTTGGTTTTTTTGGCAAGTATCCTGGAGCAGTTCGCCATTTCTTTCTGCAGTTTATTTTATGGATGGCAAACTGAAACCAACAAGGTGAAGTGATTTGCCCAGGGTCAAACAGATACTAAGAGTCTGAGGTCAGATTTGAACTTGGGTAGATGAGTCTTCCTGACTCCAGGCCCAAAACTCTATCATCTGTACCATTTAACTGCCCCTTGCACTTAGTGGGTACATAATATTTTTACTAATTTGCATAAATTTTCTTTTCGTACACATTATCAAGGCACACACTTGCATATACATATATGACCTTGTTGTCAGTTCTATTAGTGTCCATTGAAATTATGAAGTTGGTGAATATAATTCTAGTAACTGGAATTAGGCTTACCAAGTATTTTCTAAAACCCATTCATTTTCTTCTATAACCATCGGACTCTGCAAGACTTTTTTTTTTTTCTGGGTGAGGAGCTAGCTTTATTGTGGGCATTCTCAGGGCTGCTGCCTCTAGTCAAGCTTCAGGCTCAGCCTCTCAACAGGTACTCTGCCAGCCCTGCCTGGGGGTCCACCAGCACATGGTTCAGGGTGGTCAGGTGGTCGCCCAAGAGCTTCAGCTGTCTCACCTGCTCACCCAGGTAGTGGTTCTCCACGAAATCGCTTATTTCATGAATGCGGTTGGCTAGAGCCCAGGGCATCCAGACCCTTCTCCAGGTTCAGGGCCCCATGGCATCCAAGCTGCTGTCCCGCTCATCTTGGGCAGGTTTCTGCACAGCCGGGAGGAGGCCACAACCCCCACGCTGGTTCTGGAGCCACATAAAGCACTGGGCACCTTCGCGTTTGTACTTCGCCAGCCTACCAAGAAAATGTCACACCCTAGGCAACATTATCCTGGTTGAAATAGAAACTCAGGCACAGGTAGGAGTATGAGACCTGCAGGTACAGGTTGGCCAGGTGGTTGACAGTGGCCTTGGCCCAGGAGGACAAGTTTTGGTGGATCCAGAGCTCGTGGCACAGATGGCGAAGGGAGGAGAGGGCTGGTCTTAGAGGAAGGGGCGGATGGTCCCGATGATGGTCCTAGGAGCTGGCCAGCTGGGTAGGAGAGCTAAGGGGTGGGGGAGGGCAGTGGATCTGTTCTGTCCAAACACTATTGAAACAAGAACCAGAACTGGGCAACGTGGTGTCTCTACAAGACATTTTATAACAATTCTCTTATGGCATAGATCTAGTGCAGAAAAGTCAATACCAGAAAAATTCCATTTATCTTTCTATATTTATGGTAATTGAATATCTATTTTCTCCAAATGTGTATACAACTTAAATATCAGTAGCATCTCATCAGAAATGGTCTTTGTGTCTGTCTGTGTTCATCCTTCCCGTTCAGAGAAGACCATGACATCGGAGAAATGATGACATGACCTGCACTTGACTTTGTTTTGAGTGAGAGAGGGCTGTGCAAAGTCACCAACCTCACTTTCCCCTCCTGAGCCATCTGGATCCAGTGACTAGATATTCATCAGAATGACTACAGAAGGCCCAGGATGCAATGGGAGACCTTGACTTATTCAGGTACTCACTTACAAGTGAGGCTGGTGACCTGACCTGCACAGCCCTCTCTCACTCAAAAACAAAAACAAAAAACAGTCAAGTGCAAGTCATGTCATTATTTCTCTGATGGCATGGTCTTTCTTGGCAAAGAAGGACGAACATACACACACATGGAGCAAGTTAATATCCATTCAGTGAACAGGCCTCTTTCAGAATTACTCAGGGAATGGCCCTTTTAATGAGCAAAAGAGAAAAACAAGTAAATCAAGCTGGGAAAGAAAGAGCAACAGTCACTATTGATAAGCAGGAGAGTCCTGAAAAGAGCTCTTAAGTGGAGTTTGGGTGGGGACCTATTGCACAACAATGTGCAATATATGGGCTTCAGAGGGCACTGAGTTAAAGGTTTTGGGAAAGAAAGAAGGAGAGAAAGAAAGAAAGAAGGAGAGAAAGAAAGAGAAAAAGAAAGAAAGGAAGGAAGGAAGGAAGGAAGGAAGGAAGGAAGGAAGGAAGGAAGGAAGGAAGGAAGGGAAGAAAAAGAAAGAAAGAAAGAAAAAGAAAGAAAAGAGAAAGAAAAAAGAAAAAGGGAGACAGAGGAAGGAAGGAAGGAAGGGAGGGAGGAAGGAAGGAAGGAAGGAAGGAAGGAAGGAAGGAAGGAAGGAAGGAAGGAAGGAAGGAAGAAGGAAGGAAGGAAGGAAGGAAAAAGGAAGGAAGGGAAAGGAAAGTCTTGATGTAGCCTTAACATGAACTGATGTTGAATGACATGAGCAGAACCAAGAGAGCTTTGTACAAAGCAACAGCAACACTGCATGATGACTGACTTTGGTAGACAGCTCTTCTCAGGGATGCAAGGATCTAAGACAAGTCCAAAAGATTCATGATGGAAAACGTTATTCACAACCAGAAAAAGAACTATGGAGTCTAAATGCCAATGGAAGCATAATATTTGCTCCCTATTTTTTGTTTCATTTTGCTTCTTCTTTCTCATGGTTTCTCTCCTTGGTTCTAATTCTTCTTTTCAACATGACTAATGCCAAAATATGTTTAATATGAATGTATCTATAAAGCCTATGTCAGATTGCATGCCATCTTGGAGAGAGGAAAGGGGTGGGAGGGAGAAAAAATTTAGAACTCAAAATCTTATGAAAGTGAATAAGAAAAGAAGGAAGGGAAGGGGAGGGAAGGGAAGGGAAGGGAAGGGGAGGGGAGGGAAGGGAAGGGGAGGGGAGGGGAGGGAAGGGAAGGGAAGGGAAGGGAAGGGAAGGGAAGGGAAGGGAAGGGAAGGGAAGGAAAGGAAAGGAAAGGAAAGGAAAGGAAAGGAAAGGAAAGGAAAGGAAAGGAAAGGAAAGGAAAGGAAAGGAAAGGAAAGGAAAGGAAAGGAAAGGAAAGGAAAGGAAAGGAAAGGAAAGGAAAGGAAGAAAGAATTTAACAAAAGAAATGGTCTTTGTCACTTAACACAGTGTGATCAAGGCCAGCCTGTGGGGTTTGATTCATATTTCGGTCAACTGACTTTGAACAAAAAGACAAGAGTTGTGGGGGGAAGTTTTATTAAACTTTAGGTATTAGACTTCTTGCTGCTAAGTCTTCTTCCAGAGAAAAAACATTAATACCAAACTCAATCTCCTTCATTCTCTAACCCTTGAAAGACAATTGTTATACCTTCTGCCTTTTACAGGATTCTTGTGAGTGAGTTCCAAAACCAAAAATAATACAACCCTATGGCTAGCAAAGAATCATCTCTTGCTCTCTGAGTTCCCAGATACAGAAGTCTAGCTGCTCAATATAAAAGCCCTTTCCCCCTGCTCCCATCCTCATCCACCTTAGCCACCCACGTCTATTATGAAGTCTACAATCCCCATTCTTTCTTTAACAAAACTCCCTTCCCTCTTGGAGCTTTCCTTTTTGCTTCTTCCATCTTCAGAGACCTGGCTCTCTGAACAAGCCAATTGGCTCCCAGTATCCTTTTAAATCTTAATTGAAACTTCCCCATAGCAACCTCAATACACTGCTCTTCATGTAGCCTTTGCTCCTCTGATGAGCATTTAAATCTCTTTACAATTTCACTCCTATCTACCTTTCCAGCCTTTTATACATTATTCCTAGTCTTCTGCTGTTCTTTCCACACAGCATTCCATAACATTTTTGTGTCTCTGCATGACTTTTTTCCTGTTTGCAATATTTTCTGTCTTTACCTCTGCCTGTTAGAACACCCAGCCCAAATGTTACCTCCTACGTGAGGCTCTTCCTAAACTACCTATTGCCAGTAATCCTCCATGACTATGTATCTATTTTCATTTATGGATGAAATGTTGCTTCCCCCAACTGGATATAAATTCTTTGAAAACAAGGGCTATTTCATTCTTTTTCTAGAATGTCAAGCTTTGTTATCTACATGGTGCTCAGTTTCATTTGATCTTTCTTTTAATTATAATCATATCCTGTTTTCCTGCCTCTACTTATTTTACTCTGCATCAGTTCATCTATACCTTCCTATGATTCTCTTATCCTAAAATGAAAATGCAGTTGGTTTGAAATAGAATGTCTCATGAAATACTTAGAACAAACATTGGAAATGGTCTTGTAAAGCTTCAGAGGCGTAGGATTATATAACTGCCTTCACAATAAAGTGTTGATACATTCAATAAAATAACCAACAAAACATCAAAATATGATGGCTTGTCCTTTGGAAATAGAAGGTACAAGCTTTCTCTTTTGGATTGCAATTAGGACACCTGTCCCACCTAGCAAACTTGGCACAGGTGAAGAACTATCTACAAGAAGTTTGGGCAGCTATTTCACCAGCCTTTCCTCCCCTAGGATATATTAACATAAATGAAACTAGCATTGTTTACCTCTCACCACTAGCTAAATTGTTATTCACCACTGGCTAAATTGTTATTCACCTGGGGCACCTGGGAATGAGTATTTACAGAGCTGGCTTATAACATCCATCCCTAATATAATTAGATTCTACAACAAGCGTAATGCCTTCACACAGGAACAATTATCAGAAACAGTGACTTTTATCTTTCTTTGTGGGGGATTGGCAAGGATGGGAATATGTTTAACTTCTTTGGTTTAATAGAAATCTTGTATTGTCTTAGAAGGAGGTATAAAGGTGAGATTACACTGATGAGATTTCATAGGATTCTTCCAAACTTCCAGAGCTTTGGGGCACAGCTTGGGAAAGGAAGGAGGAGATAGAGGTTTCCTGCCCTTCATTCCATATCAGCCAGGGCTTTCAGGATAGTCCTTCATATGAACATGTCAGATATATCTTTGATCAAACCAGCCTGTATACAGTGGTGAAAAGAGGACATGGGGATAGTGTAGGAGTACAAGGCAGAGAGCCAGGTATTCTCCAGAAGAGATCAGCTGACAAATGTTTAATAACCAGATAGATCTCTGGAAAGGCAAAATCTGCATACAAGGTAGTTTAATTTGCGTGATAAACATTTTCTGCATCGCTTTCTTAAATCTAGGCAATTAAAACAAACAATAAATTAAGCCCTAGTTTTCAATGTTTGCTGATTCTCAGGGGGATAAATGCTCACACTTAATATTTAACAATCCGCTCTCTTTATCCCTGGTTCTACCACATTCCTGCCCTTCATTATAGAGTCCCGGACTTCTCCACTTTGTGATAGTCATAAGATATTTCTGGATATTTTTGTGGGTGTTGGGACCTATATTTGTGTTGCTCTGCTGACACAGCCTTTGTCAAAAGAGGGGAAACTGAGCAATAATGCACTTATATTTCCATCTTTAGTCTAGAAATGATTTATCTGAGTATTCTAATGGAAATCATTCTACTTCCCCAGAAAAGGATGTTTTGTTGTTGGACAAAAGGACAGTGAGAGATTGTTTCCTAACATGCCTTCTGCCCCAGCTCAAATAGAGATTACACTTAGCATTTAGTATCATCAAGGAATTCAAGGGAGGAATAAAGGTCAAAAGTTCAGATTTAGTAGTAGTCCAATCCTTACTGAACAGGGGTGCTATAATATGGTTATCTCAGTTTCCCAAAGCTACTTTTGTTAAAAGGATGACCATGATCAACTATGTCCTAATATCACAACAAGGTGCAACAGCCAGGGCTTGCCTTACTCTGAGGGATATGATGTCAGTGGCCTAAATTCTCTCTTCCAGTATTTCTCTACCTTTTCATTTATACCTGAAGTTCTTTTTAATAATTATTTAATAGGAAAATTTTATATCATTTTTTCTTACAAAAACCCTGTGAGATAGTTGCCATTATTATGCCCATTTTACAGTCAATGAAACTGAGGCAAACAGAAGGTAAATTACTTGCCCAGGATCATACACTTAATAAGTGTTTGAGTCCAGATTGGAATTCAGGTCTTCCTGACTTCAGGCCCAGTGTACTGTGCTGCTACCTGCTTTCTGGAAGAAACAGTATAAATTTAGTCACAAAGTGTAAATGGCTCACAAATTAGTTACTGAAAATACAATTTTATATGCAAGGAAGGAGTTTTTAAAAGGCATAAAGACATTAAGCAGGAAGGAAAAAAAGAACTCAAGAAGGGATAAAAAAGCAGAGAAAGGGAAAATTTCAAGTCAAATCATAGCAAAAAACATTCATTTAGCACTTATTATTATGTGCTAGACAGTGTGCACAGCTCTGGAGGTTGCTAGTCAAAAATTACTTGCATAGTACACAATGTTTAATAAAAAACTGTTCAAAATTTTCCTAAAAGGAGCTATTACGAGGTGTGTATGTAAAATGTAAGATATATAGGAGCTTTAGAGGAACAGATATACTTATTCATGATTGGTAGGATTGCAAACTTGAGCAACCTTTCTGGGCAGCAATCTAGCAAGGTATAGCAAAACAGTACAAAAATAGTCCTTTTGATTCCATCGCTGGAATTATGTTCTAAATATGTTCTAAAAGTGTTATCAAAAGCAAAGCAACAAAAAAATAGCTCTCTATTCCAAGATTTTCACAGTAAGATGGGAGTACCCTCAAAAAATGTGTAAAAAATGCCTAAATATCAGATGAAAGGGAAAAGATTCAATAAATTGTGGAAGGTCATAGAATGGAAGTGATTGAAGAAATATGGAATGATGATTGTGAAATAATACAGAGCAAAATCAAAATACTTAAATATCTGCTAACCATAATAACACAAAATGAAAAGTGAATAAGAATAAATGGGCAAAGAATCCTAATGGTGACTCAGAGGCTCCTTTAGGCATTTAAGTTATAAATGCAAACAATTACAAAGCGTATTTAATGAGTGGTTCTGATGTTCAATGTTAAGTTTATGCTAAATTATAGAGATGGGGAGAAGTACTAGATCTGTGATTTCACTGATATAGGGAACTTCAAGATGATGAGCTATTCACCAGGGGCACCTGGGAATGAGTATTTACCGAGCTGGTTTATAATATCCATATCTAATGTAATTAAATTATGCAACAAACTTACAATAAACAGAAGCAAGAGTGACTGTTACCTTTGGTTGTTTGGGGTCTTTGAAGATGGGAATACCTTTGACTTCTTAGGTTTAATAGAAATCTTGTATCGTCTTAGAAAGAGGCACAAAAGCGAGATTCTTAGAGACTTTCCAATTCTCAGGACTCTGTCAAATGTTCAGAGCGTTGGGGCACAGCTTGTTGTATTTGTCCTTCGTCCTTGAAGAGGACCTTGGCATCAAGACATGACTTGCACTCGACTTTGATTTGAGTGAGGGAGGGCTGTGCAACGTCACCAACCTCACTTCCTTCTCCAGGGGGCACAGCTAGAGAAGATGGAAGGTGATGAGAGGTGCTCTCCCTAATGAGGTTTACCCCATCTCAGAAACTTTGTTTTAGAGAGTTGATTAGTGCAATAAGAAGTTAAGTGACCTGCCCAGGTCACACAACATGTGAATCATTTATTTTTTTTTATTTAAAGAGTACTTATGCTCATACAATCTTAGCTAAGAATACATATCTCATTATTACTTAAAATTAGATAACTAATTGTCTTTTCTTGGCTAATTAGTGTTCACCTCCAATGGCTTAACTAAGATACTCCAGAACTTTCTTATTGTGGTGACATAACTATAGTCAGTCTCTTTGTGTCCAACTTTTAGAATTTCTAGCTGCCTTTAAACCCTTGCAAAATGTATTTCCAAATCTCTGTTTTGTGGGAAAACTTTGGCACAGCAAAATTTCACTGTTTAATAAAACTTTTATTTTTTCAAAGCACTTCTTTTTAAAAAATCAATTTAAAATATTGACTTTCCTTTCTCCTTCTTTGCTCTTCATCTTGGTCCTCAAACACTTCACCTCCTTTCTCATCCCCAGATCCTGCTTCCCACCTCCTATATCACCAGGAGTAACTACAGTTGGGGTTACAATGGGTCGAGCACTCTGAGAAAGGACATCTCTTCTCTGTTTCGCCAATCCTCAGCATTAGTTGTAGTTGGAAATTACTGCTCTAAAACATTTGACAGTATCTGACTGCTATGGGAAGTTGAAGTTGTATAATTAATCCTTGGTCAACGTGAACCAGAGGGACAAAAGACTGCATTGTTGACTGTCTACATCTCAGGGTTGATCCTTGCCATAACGAACAAACAAAAGACATTCCTGTTTTAAATAGAAGTGTGTTTCAGTAACAAGGCGATTGTATTGATGGGCTGCCCATATGAATTTCTGAACCATTGCTGCTTGGATGCATACCATTTTTACTATTTTTATGTAAGATAAATAAGAAATAGTTAACAGAGGGAAGGTACTAGAATTAAGAGGGAGTGGCAAAGGTTTCCTGTAAAAGACAGGCTATCAGTTAGGACTTAAAGGAAGCTAGAAGAGATTAGTAGGTGGAACAGAGAAGAGAAAGCATTCCAGCTATGAGAGACAGCCAGAAAAAAATGCTTAGAGTTGAGAGATAAGTGTATTATGTGTAGAATAACCAGAAGGTCAGTGTCACCAGATCAAAGACTATGTGTTGGGAAATAAAGTGTAAGAATACTGGAATGGTAGGAGGGGGTTAGCTTCAAAAGGACTTTGAATGTCAAATAGAGTATTCTGTACTTGATCCTGGAGGCAATAGGAAGTCACTGAAGCTTTTTGAGTAGGGGTGGAAGGTGACAGAGGAGAGAAGGAAGAAGTATTTGAGAGATATTGCAAAGGTGAAATTGATAGACCTTGGCAGCAGCTTGAAGATGGGTGGGCTGAAAGATAGTGAGGAACCCAGAATGACTCCTAGGTTACAAGTGTGAGGGACTAAGACATTACCCTCTGCAGTGATAGGGAAGGTAGGAGGAGGGAAGAGTTTCATTATTTGACCTTCCTGGGGTATATACCCAAGGTTGGGTTCACTGGGTCAAAGAGTATGAGAGGCTTAGTCACTTAAAAAATATTTCAATGTGATATCTAAATGACTGTCCAGAGAATTTAAATAACTAGCCTAAGGCCTATCCCATAAGTTGTGAGAATTCAAATATCGGACTTCTAATCACATATCAGGAATGCTTTCTACTTCTCTATGCTGTCTATGACGGTGATATATGGCCATCAAAGGTGCTGTTATCATGATATGTTCATGAATGTTTATATACCCTCTCTGATAAAGTCAAGTGTTTTCATTTTGCCTCCTTAAGCCCAATTTCTTGGGTTCATTGGAGTTAGCTCTGTTATTATCAAGGGTATTTGTGACCATAATGTATTCTAAACTTAACCTGATTGGCTAAGTTTAGCCATGCCACTGAGAACACACCAAGCCAGGAAGGGATCAGAGTGGAGGCTACTTGGGTGGAGGGTGAGGGGAAATGATGTGGGTGGAAAGAAGAATGAAATAGACCAGACAACTTAAAAGGAGCAGGAAATAGAGGCAGGGGATGATGAGGGAAAGAAAAACAAGTAGACAGCACATGCTTTCTAGAGAGAATGTCTTCCAGTTTTCTTTTTTTTTTTTCAACAGAGAATAACACCCAGAAAATAATTTTCACTCAGGGGCCTACTTAACTGACATTTAAGAAAGTTGTCTTTCAGCCTCACACATGGAACATTTCCTCCCCCAGATCCCCTATTGTTTATAGAGGTAACACCCCTCTCGCTGTCCATTTATCCATGCTGAAACTCCTTACATTCCTTGCTCAGCTTGGTCCACCCACTTTATATGTCTAAATGACTAGCAGTCCTCTGTACCATAGCACACTTTTATAGCATCAAAAATAAATTACTTGTACAAGATGTCAAAAATTATTCTGGTGAGTTTCCATTTTTAAATGAGATGCTGGTCAGGTATAGTGATGCATATGTCTAATAATCCCTACTACTTGGGAAGGCTGAAAAATTTGAGTCACTTGAGCTCAAGAGTTCTGAATGAAGTGTGTTTAACTTATTGAACATCGATCGGTATCAAGTCCTGGATCAATATGGTGAGCCCCTGAGAGGGGCAGGGGTAGATGAAGCTACCTAAGAAGAGGTGAGCAGGTTCAGATCAGAAATGGAATAGGTCAAAGCTCCCATGATAATACTAGCAGGGTTGACTCATGAATGAGTGAGTGAGTGAGAGAGAGACAGAGAGACAGAAACAGACAGAGAGAGACAGAGAGAAAGACAGAGACAGAGAGAGAGAGAATCTTTAAAAATCTAGATCCTTATTCTTCAATAATTCACAAAAGATGGAGTGGAATGAATTCAGTCCTGAGAGTTAGAAAGGCCGGCATATGAACCCTGCTTCTAATAATCAGTAGCTACCTAACTATACACAATCCTCTTAACCACTCTGAACCTCAATTTCCTCATCTGTAAGATAAGTATAATAATATCTATAGGAGGTACTTGAAAGCTAAGATCGCAGGCAACTGCCTACATAGGATAGATACCAATAACTGTTGAGGCTCACATGAGATAATGAATTAAACATCTGGGCAAATCTTAAGTCCTTCCATATAGATTCATTCCTATTATTAATCTAATACCTAAGCATTGTTTGTATATATTCCATGACATTTTACTATAATTGCTTCTAAGATTCATGTATTTGAAAATGTTTCACACTGATGTGTAGAAAGAAAAATATTTAACATAGAGGCCAAATGAATGAGTATTCCAGATTCCAAGCTATGAGCTATATATGTAATTGAGTCCCCAAAAGGGAACCCTTGAAAAAAGCCTTTAGTGGTAGAAGTTAATTATCAGATGTTACATATTCTAAAATGTCACAGCACCCGTTGATTGCCATACTGCTATACAACTTCACTATTCAATTTTTACAACTGGGACAGCCCTCATGTTACTAAATTTCATTGAATGCTTCATAGGCTTTAGAATTAGGATAAAATTTAAAGATCATTTAGTTCAACCCCCTCCCCCTGCCCCATGCCAGCTACATTTTGGATGTGAAAACTGAGATTCTGAAAGGACAAGTTACTCACTGAAGGTCAGGTCACAATGTGTATTCATTTATTTTCACTCAGTAAAAGAATTCTTGAATTCTGGCTCAGTAAGTAGCATCTGAGTCACAGGATCATACAAATGAGCTGATATGGATGTTGGAGGTGATCTCATCCAACTCTCTCCTTTTACAGATGAAGAAACTAAAATATACTGAGTTTCTATGACTTACTCAGTGTCACCAAACCAGTGATGACCGGGGCAGGATTGGAAATCGGGCCCAATGACAAGTTTAGTCTCACTCTATCATTTTGTCTCATAGATAGGAAATTATATAAATACCACAAACGAATACTAAAATGATTAGCAGACATATTTTCCCTTCTACTAACTTTCAAAAATCTAGCTTTCTCTCAGATTTCAAAACTTCTCTTGAATCATTGATATCAGACAGACAAAGATACCATTTCAAAAGAAAGTCCCTATAGGTGGCTCCCAACTGGGAACTTTGTTAGTCAATTTGAGTGATTTAGGTTGTACTTTCAGAAAATATAACATTTCTATCCACATCAGTCTAGGAAGGCATAATGAAGGGGCTGTGTGTGTGTGTGTGTGTGTGTGTGTGTGTGTGTTTCAGAAAAATCCTTGGCTGGGAAGCAATTAGACAATCCCAAAGGGTACTATTTAGGCTTGGGTCAAATAAGCAGTTCATATTTTTATCCTATGTGGTTTATTTACACAGAAGCTGGTAAAAGATGGAGAAGGGATTGGTCTTTATACTCCTGGAATGATTAATAATTCAGGTAATGATAAAAAATTGGAGGAGGATAGAAAATCCCTTTGGGGTACCTGAAAGTCTAAGAAATTGGCATTCACAATGATATCCACCATTTTTAAATATAAAGGATGAAGATTTAGATATAGATGTACACTATATCTGTTTTAGCATTGACACTTTACATAAAGTAGAGATGTTTTCCTTCTGCTTGGCTGTATGGGAATAATTCTCAAAGAAGAAATAGGGAAAATGCTCTAAGGAAAATGATTATCAGTAATGAATGTCTTAGGATGAAAGTTTACCATACCTAGGATCAAATCTCTAAAAGTTCTTTTTCAGCATTAGAAAGGTGACGAGAGATGTCTACGGGAGCTGATCACCATAGCTGCAGTGAACTGAAAGTATTCAACTTCCTTGACTATTCCGAGAGCACTTTTCCCAGGTCTTTCCTTTACCACCATCATTACATGCCTTGCATTATATTTTTAGTATTTGTATAATGTAGATAGGAGATATTCCCCATCCTCAGTATTATAAGGGTAGGGATCATGCCTTTTTAATTTTAACTTTGTATCTCCATACATGGTACATACAAAGTATTGCACGTTGTTCATAATAAGCAGTGATTTATGCTTTCTGAACTGAATTGAACCACAAACATGGATAGGGATAGTACTTGTGATTGCATTGGGCTACAGAGCTCCTTCTACCAAAGCAAATCAACATCTTCTCTCTAACTTAGACTCTTCAGCCTTAAAGTCTTCAGCCTCCAACACCAAAGGGTTATATGACTTACCCATAATCACACAGGAAATATGCTGCCAATATAGAATTTGAACCCAAATCTTCCTGATTTCAAGAATAGTTCTCTATTCATTATGACATGCCTCCTCTTACTATAATCAAAGTAGTAAATGAGTTTTTTAAAAAATTAATTGAACAATAAATAAAAAGGGATATTAACATTTACATGCCTCATAATATCTCCAGTTTTTTGAAGGTATGTCCTAAAATTCCAAAAATTTGATAAAAAATGTAATTTAATTTTTAAAAAGTGTATATCAAAATTATAGGAAGATCAAGAGAATCTATAAGTCATATCCACAAGACAGAGAGGCAACATTTCACACAAGTTAGGAATCCCTGGCCCAAGTCAAGAAGCTTTGTTCAATTACAACAATCTCCCAAAGAAAGCTTTCATAAAACTAACAGCTTTCAAATATTATATAGTCTTTTTCATTCAGAGACCTCAAAAATGAATTAATCCAATGTAGCAGAGGTGATCAGAGGAAACCTCAGTTTGCTGGACTGGGTAATCTACCATAAAGCTAGATATAAGTTGTGGTGCCTTGTTGAATGACAAATGGTTTGCCTGAGTGACGCAGGAAACCATCCAGCTCTGGGATGAACCTCAGTCCAGTAAGTCGGGGGTTTTCTAATCTTCTCCACTAAACTCATTTTATATTTAGAGAGTCTAGAGTATAGAGAACTCAGAGGACATATGTTCTTGAGCATAAGTCAGGTTATTAACTATAGAAGAGGTAAAGAAACTTTAAGTTTGATTGAGGGTTACTGGATAACAAGGCGGGGGGAAGTTACAGTGACAAAAATACAACTAAAATAATTTAATTTAGAATGTTTTTATAAAAGTTTAACTCATTCAGTTCAGTAGCTTTTAAAATGAACAAAACTGTTTAATAAATGCCAAACATACTCCAGTTCCATTTTAAGAACTTTTCAGGGTGAGAGAAAAGGAAAAGAGTAGAAAGTGCAATAAGACTGAGAACTAACCAATTTCACCTTCTTTAATCTTTTTTCATTCTAGTAATTCCTTACATGCAATTTCCATGACTGTTCATTCTTTATCATCTTCAGTGGGTGCTGTGAGGGACTTAGACATAGAGTGTTAAACTTGGTGTCAGGAAGGCTGAAGTATCAATCCTGCCCCAAATTCTTAGTTGATTGACTGTAGGCAAATCATTTAACTCCTTTATGCTTCAATTTTCTCATCTATAAAATGAGGATAATAATGGAATCTATGGCTCACTCTTAGTAATGCTCAACTTCCATACCAGTTGCCCTGCTCCCCTAAGGATGACTCCACTCTGAGATCAAGGGAATTATTGGTGAGTCTGCCTGGAACTACCATATTATTAGAAGTACTTGCCATGCTACTTTTGGCCTTCCTGGCTCACCCTCCTGCGTGTTCCACCTTCAACAGCCACCTTGCCTCCTTCCCTCCACCTTATAATTCCTCCTTTTGTGTGATCTTTCCCCATTGGAATTCAAGTTCCTCATGTTCTTGTTTTTGTATCCCCAATGCCTAGCACAGTTTTTGGTAGATAGTAAGTGCTTAATAGATATTTCATCTACCTATGCATCCATCCATCCATCCATTCATCTATCTATCTACCATCCGTCTGTCCATCTATCTGTCTGTCTGTATCTATTCATCTATCCAATGGTCTTTGCAAATCTTAAAGTCTTACCTAAATGGTAGTATTTGGTATTATTTGTGGCACTTGTAATAGTAGTAGCAGCAGTAGCAGCAGCAGCAGTAATAGCAGTAGTATATTCACTGTTATCGTCATCATCATTTGCAAAGGACTTTATACCTATTACTCTACGTGATTCCTAAAACCACTCTATGATAGGAGCAGAGATGTGCTCATTAATTTCATTCCATAAATGAGAAAACCAAGACTCTAAAAGGAGAAGTGAGCTGCCCAAAGTTACAATGAGTAAATGTCAGACCTGTATCTGCACTTCATGCCTTCTGACTCAGTATCCAGGTCTCACCAGTCATACTGTCTCCAGTTTCTGCAATTATTATATTACCAGGCAATTCCCAAAAAGTTATTGGACCCAGTTGTTCCTCAGCCATTAATATCTATTATGTCTCGCTTGTTTTCCAACATAATTACCATGATATTCAGGTAGAATAGAGCATTTGAATATATTCAAGATTTCATCTCATAACAAATACAGGAAGATTTACTGTCAAAGTATACTTTGATAAAATGTCTATTCTCAAGCCATCTACAGGGCTTCAGAAAGACCTCATGAGAAAAACCTCATGTAGTTTACCTTCGATTTGACAAATGTCCAGAGACATATAATTTTTTCTCTTTATCATCAGTCTTCTTATCTCCTATGTCTGTCATTCAATACTTTTACAAACTATATCAGATGAACCTTTCTAAAACATTGCATAACACCACCATCACCAAGAACAGCCTCATATTTTGATCAAGTTCATTCTCTTCAAGCCGTAAACAAGACCCTCCTCTAATTAATCCTACTTTACCTATCTAACCAAACCCCTCTCCAACTACTTCTGAACATAAATCCACCATTCTTGACTATTTTTTTACTGCCTTGACAGGTAACATGCTCATTACCCATGTCCAAAATTTTGCCCATGTTGTTTTCCTCTTCCTTCCTCTTTCCTTCTAAAAAACATCTCACACTTAATCAAAGTCCCGTCTCTTCCATGGAGCTTTAGACTTTGACTATCCCTTAGGATAATGAAATTATCCATAATGAACATTCTAAAATTTCCTCATATAGTACTTTTTATCTTTTCGTACATGTAGCAAGTGGGAAAGGATGCTGAGAAAAAGTTGTCTCCAGTGGAAGACAGCATTTTATTAACAGTGATGTGTATACTATCAGTAAAAGAGGTCACACTGGCACCTCAGCAAAAAGCCAGGGACCTGCGTATGATCAATTTATTAGTTGGACTGGCACTAACCAATAAATTGGGTCAATTGTCTCTCTGAATGACCAAAGTGAGGTTCTGATAGGATCTTTTAAAACCTACGTGTGTCTTCTTTCTAAACGGCCTGACTAGGTCTTTTGAACCTTCCCTGACAAAGGTAAAACAATCCTAATTGTAACTCGTCTACCTGGCTGCACATGGGCATGGGCAGCTAGGTAGACCATTGGATAGGGTTCCAGGCCTGAATCAGGAAGATTCGTCTTCCTGAGTCCAAATCTGGCTTCAGACAATTACTGGCTGCATGACCCCAAGCAAATCACTTAACCCTGTTTGCCTTAGTTTCCTCATCTGTAAAATGAGCTGAAGAAAGGAAATGGCAAACCACTCCAGTGTCTTTGCCAAGAAAACTCCAAGTGAAGTCACAGAGAGTTGGGCATGACTGAAAGGACTAAACAACAACTTCCTGACTACTCACAGCATCACCTGGCAATTAAAGAATCTTAATTGCTTGATGGTTGTCAGCTGCTTCTAGTAATCTTGACTAGAAAATCAGAGCTACTTTTATCTTCCTTGTGGAGTCCAAGTCACCTCTAGTTTTGACAAAGAGGCAAAAGGACAGGAGAATTTCCCCCTGTTAAGGGTCCAGGCCAAGCCTGTTAAAGAGCAGATGATCCAGGATGGGGAGTGATCCTTTAATGCATCACCCTTTAGGGATTTCTTAATGAGTAAGGTCCAACAAAATGGGGAAAAGAATGGATTTCTGATTAACATGATGCAACATAACATTAATTTTCTTCACACCGTTTTTACTTTGGAAATGGACCTCTTGGTTCCCCAACTAGGTTGCAAGCTGTTGCACAGACAGGAACGAAGGAGCTGCTTGTGGCACTGAGAAGCTAGGTTGCTTTTCCTAAGTCACAGTCACTGAAGGACTCACTGACCCAGCTCTTTCCAATGTATTTCACCATAAATACTAATTGACTTGCAATTTTGTGCTAAAACATTCAATAATTCAAAAACAATACAATATCACTGTTTGGCTATTTGCCCACTTGCTTTAAGAAACTGATATTTCAGTTGAGCAAAGAATAAGTAGAGAAGAACAGATATTTATTTTACTAAATATATACATACTGGAGGCAGAGGACAATAAGTACTGAGATGACCATTTTGTGGACTGATAAAAATGAAAAGAAAAAGCGTCCTTCTTTGCAAGCCTGCCGTAAGACCTTGATAGACAGACTTGGTCTTTTGGAATGGCATAAATAGGTTTTATTTATCTGTTTGCATATGTAACTTTAATGCTGCGTTAATATCATATACTGATTTACAAGGCTATAATGCAATGACTATAACCTGCTTATTCCTCACTTTATTCACGTTTTGTTACCTTCAGACTGTTTTTCTGTTTGTATTTCCAGAGCTCACACAGTGCCTGGTACATAGGAAGAGCCCAATGAATATTTGTTGACTGGATGACTGAATATTTATGTACAGATCTCAGACACACGCACATCAAAGCACTTTCTATTTCATGCAAAAGTTCGTTGAAAATGTGCTCAGTGGAAGCAAAGCATTGTACTTCGTTATTATCAAAGAGTTACAAGGTCTTCCCAAGAGTTTTTCTCTAGACACCTCAAAGCTGAAAAAAAACTCTTCCTCTATTCATCCATGTCTTCAGTAATTGTTACAAGGTGGAATAATGTACTGTAATTACATACAACCATGATAAGTCATTTAAATATTAAACATTTTGATCCATATTCCACAGTTAAATAAAACTTGGATACTCATTACATTTTGGAATATACAGACTTTAGCATTATTAAGTTCCTTGCAGTAGTTGCAGGACAATCACAGGAGACAAATGCACCAAACCAATTAACAGAACATTAAATATTTGCTAAGTAGTAGAAGTATACATAATCGCTTTTTATTGTACTGGAGGAAATATTAAAAACAAAAGGTAATGGAAATTCTTCGATGCATTGTTTTGAAATTTTATTAATTTTCTGTATCGTACGGCATATACACGTCTGTACTTGTTTCTATATTTTTGTTGTTCATCCCTCGTTTTCCAGGAGAACCTGTGACATCTGTGGTAATGTCTTGACTTGTGAGTGAATTGGATTTAAGTGAGGCAGAGTAGCATAAAATGACCAGCTTCACTCTCTCTTCCAGCCATCAAAGTCCAGTGTCAAGACAAAAGTCAAGATGACTGGTAATGAGTGTAGGGTGTAGCGGATGACCTCGGAATCTTCAATGTCTGGCCAAGCTCCAAACATATCACAGCACCTGCTTCAGCTCCTTCATGGCCATTGGAAGGAACCGTTCTCATCCACCCATTCCCCTGGGAGAAGTTTTCACATGCTTGGGGTAGATAGCCCCCTTACTCATTGATAGGTTTGAGGAGTGTCAGTCTGCCAAGACACTTTACTGAAATGTTGCTGCTGCATAAGCTACAGCTTCTTGGAACCACAGGCTAGAGTTGGGTGCCAAGTAGGCATTAAAGGTAGAGCCCTGAAAAGGTCTTAGCAAGCTCTGTTAGATAGATAGATAGATAGATAGATAGATAGATAGATAGATAGATAGATAGATAGATAGATAGACAGACAGACAGACAGACAGACAGACAGACAGACAGATAGATAGATAGATAGATAGATAGATAGATAGATAGATGATAGATAGATATAGATACATATATATGTACATTTGTGAATATATGTATGACTGTATATTTACACTCTGTGTGGATGTGTGTGTATGTGTGTGTATCCAATTCTGTGCAAAGTTATCAGTGCCATTTTTTCAAAGCTGATGTCTTCACCCAAACTGACTCAGAGCCTCCATTTATGGAGCCATCTTATGACCCTTTCCTAGTCTCTCCAGGAGCACATAAAAAAATCCTGTAAATAGATTTTAATTGCACTTAACAGTAAATTAATTCTTCCCTTCTGATATTCCACTGCCTCACCAAACTAGAAAACAGTTCAAACACAGGCACAAACTGAGAGTCACATTTTTCAAAGTTATTCAGGAGAACTTGGCCCTTTCCAATAGGTAAGAGTAACTAAGGTGATTTAAGTACAAGCAAAGGTACAGGTGCCTGAGTACCACTGCTCTCTTTGTTGAAATCTGTTCTTTCAGAAAATCATTTTCTTTTGCCATTGGACAACAAAATGCATTGTCAAGAAATTTTATAGTAATAATTATAAAAGATGTCCATTTGAACCCATCGAGGTCTTAGTGATTTTATAACACCCAGCAGACCTCCCTGCAGGAGAACGCTATATTTATGTGTGCAATATATGCGAGAATTGAGATCGTAAAATTAAATGACCACATAGAACTGTCATTTCTATGATGAGCGCCTACATGTGTGAAGGCTGGTTTATTTTGTAGCATCGGGTTGCGCTAAATGGTCCACTCTCTGTGAACATTTTTAATCACGCATTTCTTCACTCTTTCTGCAATATTACACTTGAAGGACTGGTAAGCAGTTTGCTATGAAATGGTAAATGGCTACTGGCAGTGCTAACCTGACAGAAGTGCTCACTAAAATAGAAGTACAGTACATATTGTATGCAATTGTTTTATGAGGGACATTATGGTTACTAGAATAACATTTTGCCATTACCAACTGCTGAGAGAAAAGTCATTAAGATATTTGGCAAGCCAATGCAATTTTTCAACAGAGCTGGAGTACAGACCTTAGAATGGCTTTAATAGAAGGAGGGTAGCTGTCTCAAAAGAAAATTGGGGTGGGGGTGGGAGAGACCCACCTCGACTGATCCATGTTATTTTATTTATGGTACTTCATTTTCAGATTCCAGTGAGAAAGGTATTGTGTTTGTCAAGTGGAAGATGGGAAGAACTTGGGCTAAATTGTTTTATTTTACCCTTTAAATAAAGGTTTCATGTTGAGTTCCCATGATAACAACCAGGTTTGGCTTTAGCAGAAGGTTCTTTTTTTTTCAGAGAGCTATTTTAGCAGAAAGAATAATTAAGACTTTTTTGGCAGTTCACTTTTTTTTAACTATTAAAAAAATTATTTGAGGGGAGTTCCCTAAAAAGTCTTCTACATAAAATAAATTTCAATTCAGAACTTCAGATGTATATACACACATGTAGATGTACATGTATTATATCATTTGATTATTAAAGTGACAACAACAGTCTTACTAATAATTTTCAAATTTTATCAGATATTCAGAACACTGGACCTGAGTTTTAACCCCATTTCAGTCCCTTATTAGCTATGTGACCCTGGGCAATACACTTAACATCACTTAGACATGACTTCTTGATAGGTAAAATGAGTGAAAAGAACCTGATGATTTTCAAAGTCTCTTTTGGCTCTCAATCTCTAAGTTTATATCTTCCCTGAATGCCAAATTTCTATTGCCATCCACTGGTCTTTGTCAAATTGGCGTCCTTGTCATCTCACTACTCAAAGAACATCTACCTTCTTCTCAGACTCAGCACCATCTGATGACTGAAAGGATTAGTCAATCATCTAGATTATATACATATATATGTACATATACACACATATAAACACACATACATATATATATACACACACTCAGACACAAACACACACATATGAGAGAAATTAAATTAATTAAATGAAATTAAAAGGGAACTTCACAGGTCAATTAGTTCATTTTGATGCTAACTAGACATCTGAAAATGTTCAGGCGATTAACTGGAATATTTTCATTTCCTTCTAGGTCTTTGTTATAGAGACGAACTTTCAGAGTTGTTTTAATTAATTAATTTTAACATTTAAAATTTTTTTTTAATTTACTTAACATTTTTTCTTTTAAATTGTGAGTTCCAGATTCTCTCCTTCCCACTTACTCCTTCCCCAGCCACTGAGAAGATAAGCAATGTATTGATATTATATATATAATATTAATTGTTTAAAGATAAATTCCAAAATCCCATTCTCCCTTCCTCCCCTCCCATACCCATTGTGAAGGCAAGAAATGTGATATGAATTATACATGTAAAATCAAGCAAGACATATTTCCATGTTGGTCATGCTGTGGAAAGAAAGAAAAAGAAAAAGAAAGAAAGAGAAAAAAATGCTTCAATCTATATTCAAACTTTATCATTTCTTTCTCTGGAGCAGAATTCTTCAAAAGATAAACCCCCAAGCCCTGAAACTTTAGATGACACAGCAATGTCCCATTGTTCCTGTGGCTGTCAGAGATGAGAAGTGTTGCATCAGAAATGATTGGTAAGTGAATCAGTAGGCATTGGCCAGTCTGTGTTTACTAAGAGGAATAGAGGAGAAACATATCTATCTCTTTAACCCTTGCTCTTAAAAATATAATTGTTATTTTCCCTCTCTCTTGGACTTCCACCAAAATAATGGAAAAGGATTTTTCCTTCACATTTCACCTCCACTCACCACGAGGTAACGTTAGCCACAAACATGTGTCATTGAGATCATGGACTTGAGTATGAGTACTTGGCCTTCTTTTTTGTCTCCTAGATCACAGGCTGATGGCCATCATTCCTGAAAATAGGATATTTCCAGCCCTGGCAGTAGACAATTAGAGAGGTAGAAAGTTTCTGATTCGGATGACAGTTGTCCAGTGGGAGGCACTTTCTGTAACAGCCTTTTCAGAAAAGATGACTCCTGACATGTTCATGCTAAACTGAAGGACTAAAGAGCCATGCTTGACTGACCAGGAGGCTTGGACTTTGCAAGTTGCTAGGACAGTGCAGGCCAGAGGCAAATGTAACAAATTCTATTTAGCTCTTCCATAGTCCCACAAAGTTGTCTTTACTTCCCCAGAGAGAATGAGGGTAAAGGGTTATCATTTTATGTTTCTGTATTTCCTTTCTTTTTGTTTTGTTTTATGCTTTAAACATTTTCCGTGGTGAAGAAAATAAACCACTCTGCTACTTCTGATGCCTATTTTATACATTAAATACTTCTTTCTGTTACCTATATTTTGGGAAGGTCATAGACATGAGTCCTACTCAAGTAGTTTTTTTTTTCTTTTAGAGATTTTACACAGAATGGGAAGGAAGCACCAAAGCATAGAGAAATGATAAATCTGACCCACATCTTTCATCAGGTCCTCTCAGGATGATCTCAATCTGTGAGTCCAGAGAAAATAGCCCACCTGTAGGAGAACCCTTGAATCATGGCCTACAGGGAAGTAAAGGAAGGAAAGTGTAGGAAATGGCCCATGATCTGAGACTTGAGAGGACCTCAGGATCTTAAGAAGCAGAGTTGAGGAAGGAAAGCATTTCAGACATAGTTGGGATGGAGGGAATGTAATGAGATATCATTAGAGAGAGATTGATCTTGTTTCTAATTACAATCCAGGAAAGGGGCCTGATACACATTCAACCATAAATCCTACGATCCTTGAACATCATGGGATCATGGGATTTAGAGTAGAAAGAACTATGAAGCCATCTAACTGCAAAACAGACAAGGAAACTGAGGCTCACTTTACCCACACATTGAAAAATAAAAGCTGTTAAAGACCCTTTACAGGTAGTGACAATATGTTGGCTCTGATCAATTTTCACTAAAAATAAAAACGGTGATCATTTAATGTTCTTTTAGCACATACTCTAGAGTTTATCATGTGTAGTAGCCAAAGAAACTCATTCTATGAACTTGGATGGTGTGAAAGAAACAAGATAATTATAGCACTGTTAATCTACCAGTATAGTCACTTCCTTTTCTCTGGTCCATTTGCTCTCATTCTCCTAAGTCCCTCATTCACCAATCTGGGCCCAATCACAAACCAACCTGTGAAATCTTTGCAGTAGATGGCTGGAGCTTGGGGTGAGGAAAGACTGATGAAGATCCCTTCCAAGACCCATTTAAAGACTGTATTGAGAGTTGATTCTTCTGTTTCCCTCCTAGGACCTTCCCCCTCTTCCAGTTTAGGGTTAGGAGTCTCCTAACCTCACATACTCCTGACATATTCAAGCTCAGTTAAATTGTCCCTATTTAGGCTTTGATGGGGGGCATTTCTATATGATAAAAAAGAAAACAATCACTAAGGTGATTAAGGGACATATTTGAGCCCAGAAGGTATTGTCTCTGCCAAACTAGTGAGACTGTTTGTTTTTGTTTTTTTAATGTAACTGCCATATTGACCTTTAAAATGCTGAACAGCAGCCCTTGCAAGAAAGATTTTAACAAAACATATACTTCAATTGAAAGAGAGCTGGGAAAACCTGCCGGGTAAACATAATCGCTTCATTTTTTCAAAGTTTTCCGGGCTTGTGACCCTAGGGAAAGCTTAATTAAACTCAACGAAGAAGAAAAAAATTAAATCATAAAAGTTGAATAAGTCAAAATATGAAATATTCAATTATTATTGCCTGTGGGGTTTGTTTTGTAAATATTTTATCCACAGTCCACACTCAGCTTCCTTTCTTCCCAGTCTAGAAAAGTGCTATCTGGGGAGTAAATCTATGCTTTCCCTTTTAGACTCTCACTCTCGTCTTCTTCTTATAATTTATTAACTGATGTTTTTAGAAACATAAGTACGCCAAGGTTCTCTTCTTACTGCTCTGGTTCTGTATTCTCTCATAGGACTGCAGCAATTAGAGATTTAAAAAGAACCATTAGAGCTTCAGCCCATCCTTTGGGGCCTTACACAAGATTATTCCTTTCATAGGCTATTTCTACTCCTGTTTCAAATAAAGCACACTAAATGACCCATGCAACATGACTTGCTCAAGGTGGGAGCAAATATATTTGCCTCTCTTTCATGGAAAACTACTACAGATTCCTTCTTTACCCAAAGTGATATATAGTCTTCCTTTGAAAATAATTATTTAAAACGTCAAAGCTCAGTTTATCACTTCTTAAATTTATGTTTCTTTGAGAACTCTGAGTTCACAGTGAGGTCTGGTGAAATTTTTAATCTTTCCACAGATTAAACAAAGTGCAGAGTCTGCACTTTGTGTTAAGTAAATGGTCCAAGGTTAGAACCTGCTGTAGAGAGTAAGAAATGCCATGAAGATCTTAAGAAGACCCTCCTATGTTAAAAAAAAAAATTCTCTAAGGTATCTAGATGGCACAGTAGATAGAGTACTGTGCCTGGGTCAGGAAGACTCATCCTGGAGGGTTCACTTATTAGCTGTGTGATCCTGGGCAAGTCACTTAACTTTGTTTGCCTCAGTTTCCACATCTGGAAAAATGGTCTAGAGAAGGAAATGGAAAGCTACTCTATCCAGTGTGTGTGTGTGTGTGTGTGTGTGTGTGTGTGTGTGTGTGTATGTTTGTCCTTCATTGCTGAAGAAGACCATGCCATCAGAGAAATGATGACAGGACTTGCACTTGACTTTGTTTTGGGTGAGGAAGGGCTGTGCAGGTCACCAGCCTCACTTCTCCTCCAGAACCATCTGAATCCAGTGACCAGATATTCATCAGGATGACTGGAGATGACCCAGGATGAGGCAATTGGGGTCAAGTGACTTGCCCAAGGTCAAGTGTCTGTGTCAAGTGTCTGAGGTGAGATTTGAACTCAGGTCCTCCTGACTCCTGCACTGGTGCTCTATCCACTGCACCACCTAGCTGCCCCACCAAGATTTAATAATCCAAGATGAAAAGAATTAGCTTCATGAGGTTAAGTAGGAAAAAGGAGAAAGAACAAGGAGAACCAAGTTATGGCAAAGAAGAAAGAGATCAGGGCAGGAGATTGTGGCTCACCATCTCATACGGGACTGAGGGAAATTCCAAGAAAAGATCTGCTTACCCAACTTTTCCAGCAGTGCTTATTCATTAACAGATACTATTAACATACTCGGCTTACTTTTTACCGAAATGTCTCTGGTCACCAAAATTTTACCTTAATCATAATGAGGCCATGGTATAACTAGAGATAAATATAAATTTAAATTAAGGCAAAGAGCCAAAGCTCTACCTAAATGTTGGGAATTTTCCTGAGGGTTCTGAGTGACTGGTATTGTATTCTTAACATTTCACTCTCCTTAAAGCAGGGGAGACTGATGTGAACTGAAGGTGTGTCTTTGCCAAGAAAACCCCAAATGGGTCCACCAACAGTCAGACATGACTAAAAATGACTTTACAATAACAACTATCTATAGAGAATCAATCTACCTTGCTTGCACTCTCAGAAGACTGGCAGCAGTCAGGGACAGTTTCTAATATGAATATTGACAAGGACAATTGTCTTGCTGCTTACTTACAGAGACCTTTCAGTGTGAGATGGGTGAGGACCTAACTGATTACACAGAAGTACTGGAAAAGGGGAGAGAAGAGAGGACAGGTGGCTATATGCTATCCCATCCCAGTCTTATTAGCTTCAGCTAGAAGAAGTATTTTTGACCCTGGAGAAAAATAAGGGAGCTGAAGCTGATTGAAATCATCTGGAGGAAAGATTATGGAAATCTGAAATAGGGTCATAGCTGGGCTAGAAGAGAGAAGGAAAAAGATTGACGAAACATGGTAGAAATAAAATGGAGAAACCAGAGCAAATAATGAGATATGAGAGATGAGAGAGAAGAGATGTTTAAGGATGACTCTTAGGCTGTGAATGTAGGTGCCAGGAGGTATATTAGTGTCCTCAAAAGAAAGAAAAAAATTAAAAGAGGGATGGATTTAGAAGCGAAGATGAGTTCTGCTTGGGACAATTCAGTTGGAGAACAAAATACATGCATACAAATATACCTACATGCATGTATACACACACACACACACACACACACACACATATATATATATATATATACATACATACAAATTTTTTTGATATGCATTAGCTCATTTGATACAACAGCCCTGTGATGTTGGAATTGAGGTCTTATAAGCCTTACTTTATAAATGTGGTTCTACAGTTGTAATTCATCTGGAATCATGTAGAAAATAAGTGTCAGGCAGGATTTAAATAATAGTAGTAGTAGCAGTAGTAGTAGTAGTAGTAGTAGTAGTAGTAGTAGTAGTAGTAGTAGTAGCAGTAGCTAGCATTTAACCCAGGTCTTCTTGACATTAGCCATTCCACCATGTCCTACTTCATTCTCCCGTTCTCTCTTTCACTGGTATTGATACTTGATGGTTCTTCTAGCCCATGAACTTGTCTGCCTTAAAGAATACAGTTAGCTCTCTCTTGCTGATTCCTCACCTACTTCAACTTGGGCATCCTACTTTCTCCCCACTGATTCCATTTAGGTTCCTTGTAGATAGCTCTCAAAGCTGTATCTCTACTACTGGCTTATTTGCAGAGATCTAATCTCACATTTCCAGCTACCTGGTCAACAGGATGTGTTGAAGGTATCTTTCTAACTTTGGGGGTACCATTTTAACCCATGTCTGTCCTTTGCTTTGAAGTCATTGTATGTCAAAATACATGTTGTTTAACTTGAAAGGTCTTACCAAATTCTTCATAGTATTTCTCTACCTCTTCAACAGCATAAACAAAAATTATTTTCCTGGAAATTTGACTTTTTTTCAACTACTTATCATTAGCATTGAATACAAGGTGGCAACTATCCCATGAAATGATGTTTCTTGTTGGCTTGGGCTGTACAATACAAGCAACTATCTTAATTCCTTCATTTGCCTATCTAAGGAGAATCTGTACACCATCCTTATTTGTGGCTATTCATTCCTTTTGTCTTCCAGTGTACTTTACAATGAGAATGTTGAGATTGATACAAATTAATTCTTCTAGACATAGGACAACTCATTGGTCCTTATACAAGGAACTCACACAGCCATATTAAGTAATTATTAACTCATAATAGCCATATTAAATGATCATGGAAAAAAAAAACTTTGTGATTAGAGAAGTAGCAATCTCCATGGCCCTGTAACATGAGGAGGCTGGGCTAGATAACCTCTGGGCTCCCTTCCCATTTTAGATCTAGAATCCTATCATCCTTATTTTCTGCTGCTTAGACATTTCAGTCATATCTGACACTGTGAATCCATTTGGGGTTTTCTTGACAAAGAGAGTGGAGTGGTTTGACATTTCTTCCTCCCCCTTATTTTACAGATGAGGACCTGAGGCAAACAGGGTTACCCCTCTTTGACTTCCCCAGGGTCACACTGCTAGTATTTGAATTCAGATCTTTTTTACTCCAGGCCCCGTGCTGTATCCACTGTGCCACCTAACTGGCCTGGCTAGCAGAGTAGCAAACTGAGTACCTTCTGTTTCCCTTTCTACTGTTCTGTTAGTATTACCACAGAAGCAGGAGGTGCAGGGATGGATAACTAAGGCCTATGTTTAGTCAGTCAGTGAATATACATTTATTAAGCACCTAATATATGCCAATCACTATGCTAAGCTGTAGGATACAAGAAAAGGCAAAGAACAGTCCTTCCCTCAAGGAACTTATTATCTAATGGGGGAAAGTAACACAGAAAAGAAGTGGAAAGTAGGGTGGGGGAGAGAATCTAAGGGAGTGCAATTAAGTGGGAAACGAAATGATGGCTAGCTTGCAGATGTAGAAAAAGCTCTCTACTCTCCACCCTCCCATCAGAGGAAAGAATGGTACATATTGACAGTGGTTGGGTTTGAGGACTGAGGTGATTTTGCACAGTGGAGACATTCCTGGGGTCATGATTAGGAAGTCCAGGGCAGCATAGCTAGATGGGAACATGAAAAGGCAAAGTCATTTGTCTGGGATTTTTCTCTGAGTTTCAGAATGAATGAAGCCCCTTAAATCCTTGAATAAGTCGATAGCCCAACATTGGTACTAATACTTTAAAGATTGCCAGGGAAAAAGATTAGAGGGCTAAGTGAAAGTGAAAGTCAAAGATCATAGAGACCTAGAAGAGATCTTAGACACCACATAATGCAGCTCCCTCATTTTATACGTAAAGAAAATGAAGCTTGCCCAGAAAGGTTAAGAAACTTACCCAAGGTCACCCAAGAAGGCAGTGACAGTGGCAGTATTTAAACCCAAGTCCTTTGACTTCAGTTTGGTGCTTTTTTCATATTGTGCCCACCTGCTTCCTGGTTTTAGTAAAATGAAACAATGATCTATCCTTTAATATCAATATTCTACTAGTATTGTATGGCTCATTGAATCCTACCATCTCCAGATAATTAAAAATTAGTGTTACTCAAAGGGCAATTGAGAAGGGCATGGTGTGTATGTGTATGTGCATGTATGTGTGTGTATGTGTGTGTGTCTGTGTGTACAGGTTGTAACACACAAATAATGAAGTGGAGTAAAGAAAACCAATAAATGAGAAAAGTGATCTGGTCACATTCGTGACAAAGAGGAAAACCAGTAGACAGTCCAGGGACTACACTTGCATCCTCATCATGAGGGAAAGCAAAGAAGGGCCCCTGAACATTAAGTGGGCTCCTTCTGATGGAAGACATCTGAAAGCATAGACAAGAGGTACCTAGGTGAAGCAGCCAAGCATGGGATAGAATATGGATTGTTGGGGAGAACATCTACACAGAGAAGATCACAGAGCCCTGGAGTGTTTTGGACACTTCAGTTGTGTAAGTAGCAAGGTTTCAGTAGACTGATTTTCTTGTGGTTGGGCACAGATGTTATTGCAGTTTTTATATGCCTAGAACACAGTAAATGCTTAAATTCTTATTATATTGGAGTCTAAAGTCACCAAATTCAATTACAGATGCATGAATAACTTCATACCTGATGCTCTTTTATTAGTAGAGGAGAAAGAAAGGAAGGCAGAGGAAACCTATTCCCTGGCTTTGTATCTAATAGTTAAGGGGAGTGATGACAGCTATCAGGGCCTGAGTGTGAGCCCCCCACCCCCACCCCAGCAATGCCAGCCTTGTTCCTGGTCTTGAACTGCACTGTAGCAGCCACAATCAATTATTACAGTTACTCTTGATTAGTCTGCTTATCTGGTTTGTCAATTGACCTGGGACCACGTTTTCCTCTGTCCTCTGCCTTCAGAATTTTGGACATTTCCCTGCCTTAAGTGTGGGTCTGACCCTATCACCTCCTCCATTCAGTAAACTACCATGGTTCGTTATTACCTGCAGGATCAAATCTAAAATCATTCTTTGGCTTTCAAAACCCTTTATAACCTGGTCGCTTCCTGCCTTTCCACTCTTCCTAAAACTTATGCCCATCCACACTCTTAAACCCAGTGACACTGGGCTCCTTACTATTCCTCCTCTACAGGACATTCTAACACTTAAATGCAAGCATTTTTTTACTGGCTGTCCCCAATGTCTGTCATTCTCTCCTTTTCAGCTCCAGATCCATTTCCTACTTTCCCTGGCTTCCTTCAGTTCCCACCTAAAATCCCACCTTCTACAAAAAGGCCTTCCCATTTCCCCCTAAAGCAAGCATCTTCCCTCAAAGATTCCTTTCAATTTATCCTTTCTAGACCTTGTTTGTCAGGGGCAGCTAGGTGGCACAGTCAGACATGACTGAAACCACTGAACAGTGATAACAGCAAATGCTTTGTTTGTGGGCAGCTGGGTGGTTCAGTGGATAAAATACCGAGGCTACAGTTTGGAAGCCTCATCTTCCTGAGTTCAAATCTCCCCTCAGATACTCAGTAGCTATGTGACCCTGGGCAAGTCACTTAACCCTGTTTACCTGAGTTTCCTCATCAATAAAATGAGTTGGAGAAAGAAATGACAAACCCCTCCAGTATCTTTGCCAAGTAACCCCCAAATGGGATCATGGAGTCTCAAACACAACTGAAACAATTACACAATAAAATACCTTCTTTGTATATAGTTGCTTCCATGTTTTCTTCCTCATCAGATTGTGACCTTCTTGAGAGCAGAGATTACTTTTTCTTCTTTCTTTGTATGCCCCACACTTCTCACAGTGTCTGACGTATAATGGACATTTAAATGATGCTTGTTGGCGCGACTTGTAATGCATGGATAGAGATTGAGTTATAAAGACAAAGACATGGGTTCAATCCAGGCCATGCTAGTCACTAGCTGTGAGTCATTCAATGCCACTCAGCCTTAACTTCGCCTGGTCTCAATGTCTTCTTCTGTAAGACTAGTTGGACTAGGTGATGTTGAAGGCTCTTTCCAGAGCTAAATCTTCTGATCCTCTGAAAACGTATCTACATTAGACACAACACTGCATCAGGGGATGGCATTTCTCTCTGCATTTCAGGACTAATGTGAATTTGCTATTTTCCCCTCAATGATTATCAAATTAGTAGGTTATGTCTATATTGCCACTTCTCTTCTCACTCCCATGGTTTGCTTATTTTCCTGATAGCTGCTATTCTCAATAGGGACTGGAAGAACATGAAAATTGGGTTGGTAAGGCAAGAAGGCTGATAAATTGTTTCAGTACTTAGTGTTTTTGTTCCTAAGGCTATCAGGAAGGTATTCTTCAATGGCTTGTTTGGACAATAAGGATACAAAGGTTGTATCTATTGGCCCACCAACCCAAAGTAAATATGTCACCTAAGCACAAGTCTACGCCATGCTGAAGAGATTCTTTATCAGAGGTCCAATAACTAGGTTATGATTGCTTTTAATTTAAAGCAACTTGTGAATTCTATCAGCTAAGGCATAGAGAAGCTATGTTGTACAACAGTGTAGGGGACACCTGCCCCAAGCTAGTCATGGATCCTGGAAGTATTTAAATAGCAACACATCTATTCACTCACTCACCTGCTGCTATGTACCAGGTGGTTATATATTCAATCTTGAAGAGTGACAATTTAGATAAAAATAAAGAGAAGTGCACCTGAGATGGAATGAGAAGATATGTAAGTAATCATTATCAAACACCTCCAGAATAAGTTATTCCTGGTTATAACAGTGACTCATTGGCAACTATTTGGTGACAGTGCAAAAACTGAAGAGCCAAAGAATTCTCCCTAAGCCACCGTGAAGTTCAATTGTTGACGAACTCATGTGTGTATGCATGTGTTTTCCTAACCTTTCACTGAGGATGCAGTGACTCTTCCTCCTTCCTCAATTTTCTGGCTTCTTTCAAGTCCCTGCTAATGTTGCACCTTCTGCCAGAAAGGAGCCTTTTCCAATCTACTCAGTCTTAGTAGAGAATGCCTTCTTTCTGAGACAATGCCCAATCGATCCTGTACGTATCGTTTGATGGCAGTTGTTCGCATGCCGTTTCCCCCATTAGACTGTGAGTTCCTCAAAAGCAGGAGTTCTTTTTTTTTTTGTCTTTGCATCCTCAGCATTTAGCACTTAATAAATGCTAGATAACACTGAATTTCTCATCCTGTTCTACCTATCTACCCCCCTTGTTCTGTTCTCCCTCTCTTCCCTTCCATTGTGACCTTAGAGTTGTCCAGTTTAGCAAAATATCGTTCTATCCTCTTTTATTCTTAATCCCTACATCTATTCCCACTTTACTGTCATCAACATTGGGTTGCCCTCATCATCCACCTTGTCTTCTCCAACAGCAGAATACTGATGCATGGGGTTCCTTCCCTCACCTTCAACCTGTTCCTGGTCAAATTCCCTGTGTTCTATCTTCACATTGAGGTCACACAATATGAAGGTATGCATTGATTAAATGGGGAGGCACTTCATTCATTCTTTATGGAATTTCCTTATCTCTTCATCATTTGCAACAGATTGTGATCCATAAACTACAATTATCTTCCTGGACGTCCATTTGCAAATGTTCATCACAAATAATGAAATACGCGATGACCTAGTGTGACATGAAATGAGGTTTCTTGTTGTCTTGGGGTGAAGAATAAAACCAATTTCTTTTATTTGCCCCTTCTGATAGATACTTTGAGCCATTCTTCCATTTTGGCACAGCTTCTTTTTATCTTCTAGTCTAATTTACAGCATGTCAATCATGTCAAGACTGGAATGATTTAGTTCTGTCTACTCTCCTTTTGGGACTGTTGTAAAACATCTATCTTCTTCAATCCCTAATTGCTCTACCATCACCCCATTCTTGGTACCATTGCCTCCTTTAAGAAGTGTGAAGTCAATGAACTTTGAGTTATATTTTCTTCAGTCCTGCATAACTCAACCCCTGTCTTTACTCATCCGTTTCTTTGCTTCACTCAGAGAAAAAATGTTGTAATTCTTTGATAAGGTTAATCTTTCCATTCCCTTACTTCTGACCACCTAAGAGACAGACCCTACTTAAATTCTCTCAGCAGTCATTTTAGATGTCAAGTTGGAATATATTCATTCAAACTCCTTGACTTAGTGACTGCACCATTGGGCGTATACTCCAAGAAGGTCAAATAATAATAACTGACATTGATATAGTGCTTATGTTTTCATGGGATGCTCACAACAACCCTGGGGTGTGGATATTATTATTTTTCTCATCTTATGGGTGAGGAAACTGAGGCTAAGAGAGGTGGAATGACTTGCTTAGTGTTACAGACCTAGTAAGTGCCTAAGAAGGGATTCAAACTTAGGCCACCTGACTCCAAGCTCATTTTTCTACTACACCCTTTTATCAGTCACAGATAGAAACAATTGTTGTGCACATGCCAAGATATTCATAGCTATATTTTCTGTAGAAGCAAAGAACTAGAAACAAAATGAATGACCACCGGGTGAGTAATGCCTCCACCTAATCTTTGTGAAATGAATAGAAGAGAACATTATTGTGCAATAAGAAATGACAATATGAGAGATCCAGAAAAATATCAGAATAATATGAATTTGTGAAGAGTGGAATACTCAAAGAAAAAACACAATCACCAGGTAAACAAAAGGATCACAAAAAAAGGAAAAATTAACTCTAATTAAATGTGGTTGAAGAGAAAAGGGAATAGAGCATACCTTCTTCCTCTTAGCAGAGATATGGGAGTCATATAGGGCAGAATATTTCATGTTTTATCACACTCAATCACTACATAGGTCATTTTCACTTAATCACTTTTCTCCTTTGCAATGTAGGATTCAGTATGAAAAATTAATAATAGTTCCCTCAGAAATTATTGTGTTATAAAGATAAAGATGGAAACAAATCATATTAAATAGTAATATGCAGTGTTCTGAACCAAAGGACCTCTTACCTCTGCAAAGGTGAGGGAGAAAATATTCTCTCATATCTTTTCTTTTGAAACCATGCTTATTCCTGTGTAATTTCACAACATTCATTTTTTTATTAATTTGTGGTGGTTATTTTTTTCCATTTGCATCTTGGAGTCATGCATATTGTTTTCTTTGTTCTGTTCATTTTATATCAGTTTGCAAAAGTCTGTTCTCTGTATTCATCATATTTGTTTTTATTTTATAGTATAATGATATGCCATTATCTTCACATACCAAAATTTATTTAGCCATTCCCCAGTTAATGGGTGTTCATTCTGTTTCTAATTCTTTACTACCATGTGTGCGCTCACGCACACACACACACATAAATGCTACAAATATCTTGGTTTATGTAGAGAATTATGTTTAATCAATGACCTCTATGGAAAATAAGCTTAGTTGTGGAATCTCTGGGTCAAAATTTATGAATATTTTAATTGTCTTATTTGAATAACTTCAAATTGCTTTCCAGAATAGTTGTACTAATTCACAGCTTCACCAAAAAATGTATTATCCTCATCTTTACTCACCTTTGTCAATTTTCTGGATGAGGTAAAACCCCAGGGATTTCTTCTTTGAATTTCTCTTAGTGATTTAAAGACAAATGCTTATTGAATATCTACCTCCAAGTTAAACTCTCCTTCCCTGACTTTCACTGTTCTCTCTTCTGCTTCTTTTCTTTTATGTCTTCATGTTCTTTCTACACCTTTTCCATTAGCTAAGCATTCTCCTCAGTTATCTTAAGTGTGGGTATCCATTGAGGATATATCATAGCTCTTCTTCTCTTCTTTCTCTCCTTTATTCTCCCTTGTTGGTCTCATTATTGAGATCTTGTTGGCTCCAATTTTTACTACTATGCAAATAATTCACTGTTTTACTTATCTATCTCCTTGTGATTTGCTTTCTAAATGTCACCCAGATTGGAACCCCAGACTTGATCTATCCGAAATTGAACCAACAGCCTCCCTGCTAATCTTATCCCATATACCAACTTCTCTATTTTTCTTGATGATGACACCATCCTTCTAGTCATTCAAGTCTAAATGTTCAAACTGACATTTCAGTCTTCTCTCACCCTCACTTTTCCCCTCTATCTAATCACTTCATCAGAGACACTGGATTGTCTACAACCCTTAACTTCATTGTTGACCCTGGAAGTGGGAGACCCTTACTGGATGACCAAAATGTAGACAGAACAATGATAGAACTAAATCATGTCAGTCTTGACATAATTGACATTCTATAAATTAAATTAGAAGACAAAAAGAAACTTCCCCAAAATGGAAGACTTTATCTATTTGAAGAGGCAAATAAAAGAAATTGGTTGTATTATTCACCCCCAAGACAAGAAGAAGCTTCATTTCATGTGACACTAGATCATCTCATATTTTATTATTTCTGATGAACATTTAAAAATGGACTTCCAGGAAGATCATTGCACCTTATCGATCACAATCTATTGCAAAAGATGAAGAGATAAGGAAATTCAATAAAGAATGAACTGACTTAGTCAATGTATGTTTCATATTTTATGACCTCATTGTAAAGAGAGAAATAGGTTAATATGGGAATAACAGTGACTGTTGGAAAATATGATGTAGTACTAAGGCAATATTGACAGCATCATTGGTGACTATGAATATGCCTGCATAATTCTGAATCACAAAGTATAACATTTTCTCCACATGGAAGACAGAACCAAAACATTTATTCAGACACCAGAAAACCAAATTCATCATAGTAACAAAGAGATCGATACACATTAACAATGCAAAGTGCAACACCAACCCCAAGCCTTCCCTCTGTGAGGCTTCCCACAAACCACCTCCTTTAAACAAAATCACAGATAAGCTCTCCCAGTCATGCTGGTTGCTACCCTAGCTGCCTGCTTTCTTTGTCCTTCCCAGGCCTGACTAGTCTGACCAACTTCCTGTCAGCTCTGCTCCAACTCCACCTCTTCCTGCTCCACCCATTCAGCAAGATCCTCCCACCACACGCTCATGTGGTGCAGGCTTCCATGTGACTCAAGCAGGTCACATGGGCCTATTAATGGATGGGAAAGATCTTCCTATTAAGAAGCAAAATTACATTAACAATAAGCAAAAATGCATGATCAATACACATGGCTCAAGATTAGGAAGCAGGATAGTCCAAAGACTTGTAGATTAGTTTCTTGAAGAAGAACAGTGCTGGGCATGGAGAACAATGAAGAACATTACCCCACTCCCAACAAAAATAAAGTTGATCACATGTTAAGAGACAGAAATTTACCAGTTTGGGAGCCATTCCTGAATCAACTGTGTTCAGTTGAACCTTGAACTAGTTGGAACAAAGACTAAAATCAAGACCAAATGAAAACAAAGAATAAAAATGTAAAGATACGGGATATAATTCCAACACCTTCAACTTGTCCTATTTAAATAGGTTATTTCCACTGGGACATGAGAATCTGGTAACAGAATAGTGACACAGATTATCTCCATTGCCTAATGAAATTGAACTATTATATAACAATTGCCACCGAAGGAGCCAAAAGAATTTAAGAATCTGCTTTTGCCAACGAACATATGATTGATGAAAGTTATGACAAGCAGGGTCAATAGGGAGTCAGGAGATAAGCCATCTTCAACCTCTTAGAGTGGAGGATGGTAGGAGATCATCAGTTGTTTTGCTTCACAAAACTGTGAAAGGAAAAAAAATAAGTATATAGGCAGCTTGACAGGAGCTACAATTAAGTCAGAGAGTATACTGAAAGCATTCAAGGATGAAATTAGAAAGACAACAAACAGATGAAAAATGGAAAAGATCTGTCAAGACTTTTATAACAAACTCTTTCCTCTATGACAGTCAAGACATCGCATTTGGGCTCTATCATTACAGACCTTGATCCACTGCCATAAAAGGAATAATAATAATAAACAACTACTGTTTTATAGCAAATACTGTTTATATCAAAACTGTTTAAAGTTTACAAAGTGCCTTACAAATATTATCTCATTTCATTGTCACAACAACCTTCTGGGACAGGTACTCTTATTATCTCCATTTCACAAATAAGGAAACTGAGGCAGACAGGTTAAGTAACTTACATAAGCATCTGAATCACTTAGCAAGCTTCCTAGCACATAGTAGGTGTTTAACAAATGTTTATTGATTATTTGAATGAGGATTTGACTGTAGGTTTTATTGAGTCTTGGTCCAGTACTCCATCTACCACACTATTTAGGAAAAAGAAGCATCAGTTAGGAGAATAAAGACAGGAAGAGCAGAGAGAACCAACCAAATCTACCCAGAAGAAACCTGTGCTGAAGGCTGCACAACATGGAGGACATCTAGGCATTGAATTAATGATGTAAACATGTACTGGAACATTCACTTATGCATTGTCAGATTTTTCATAAGCTCTTCTGATTTAGCTGAGGAGAGAGTATAGAGAGAAATAAAGCAATGAGAGCTGCACAAACAAGGAAATGGGTTTCTCCATTTCTGGAGGGTTTCACCTGGAAGTCAGATGATCACTTGCTTGTCAAGGATGTTGCAAAGTGACTCCTGTTCAGATGTGGGTTTAATTAAATAGCCTCTGGGGTCACTTTTAAAGTTAATATTCTCTTATTCTATAAGAATAGTAGCGTACCGCCTTGCTCTTAAGATATCTCTTATCTTTTTCTCTCATCAAAATTAGTTTTTTTAACTATAAAACAAAAAAAGCAATTAAATCAACTAACAATTATTGAGTGCCTACTGTATATAGCACACTATGTTTGGCACTAGGAGAGATAGTTCAGATAAACCATGGTTCTTAATCTTATGGAACTCACAATCTTGTCGGGAGATATGTATTTCTTCATTCAAAAATACTTATTAAGCACCTACTATGTACAGAACATTATGTTAGATTCTAGAGGCGGTACAAAGATTAGATAAGCCACAGCTTTTTCCTTCACTGAGCTAATTAATGTTTTCTTAGAAGATGAGACCAACATGGAGTACTAATATATATTACATGAAAGAATTACATCTACATTGTAAGCTCCTTAAGACTAGGAATTGTTTGATTCTTTATATTTGTATATCTAGTTCCATGGGGCCTGAACCATGGTAGGCACCTAACACAAGTCTGTGAGTTGATTGATTTAAATCGGTAACACAATATAGAAATGCTATGGCAGGACTAAGGTAGAACATCAACAACTGGGAGATATGACACAAATAATTGCAATGCTAAATATACATATATATGAGAGGTATAAACCAACACTGTGTAAATTCCTTGGGAGAAAGATTATTATGGAATTAGGGGAATTGCAGGAAGGCTTGGTGTAGCTGATTTATAAAAAATAGAGAGGAGGTAAGTCATCAATACCTCCAAGGTAACTGTGGGTCAGAATAATAATAATAATAGCTGATATTTTTATATTCCTTATTATGTTCCAGGCACTGACATTAAGTACTTTACAATTATCTCATCTGATCCTCACAATAACCCTAGGAGCAGATGCTATTATCCCCATTTTACATATGAAGAAATGGAGGCAGACAAGAGTTAAGTGGTTTGCCCAAAGTAACATAATTAGTGGCTGAGGCTGAATTTGAACTTAGATCTTCCCTACTCCAGGCCTGGTACTCTATTGACTGCACTGTCTTGCTGCCCCAACAGAACAGAGCATTCTATACTCAGATCCTCTATTTTCCAGTTTGGGGGAGTACATCTGAAAGAAAAATATAGCAAATATAAAAATTATACCTTGAATTATTAATAAATAAATTAATTGGGTAGAAGAATGACTATGTCCTACATCTTCACTGTCTTGAATATTATGGTTAGCCTTTCCATAGTTAGTTATGCCTCCAAAAGTGGCAGATGGTCTAGCAAATTGTGCAGAGAAGTTATCATCACTCAGCAAGTGATGGTCCCATTCTTGGCCTTTCTGGCACAAGGTAGGTCAGCGGTCAGTACCAACCCAAGCCATTTGAGTCACCATCCATTCGGAGAGAATTCCATATTAAACTCGGTGCCACTTCCCAGATCCCTGAGAAAAATATGAACTTTTAAAAATAGTTGTTATGGTCTGAATTTCTGTGCACACTCTCTATCAACTTGATACCTTGTTATATAGAGAACAGAAGGCACCAGCAGGCACTATAAAAACTAAGGGAAACACAGCGAGCCCGAAATGGATACTATCAAGTGTTTGGAAGGTTGAGACCAAAGAAACAATTACACATTCTGCCTATAAACAACGATCAGGTGTTCCTGGAGGGGGTTGGGGGAGAGTAGGGAGGAGGGCAACCCAGTTTACTGTGAAAAGACCTGGTGCAGAGGGGAAAAGTTCTAGATTGGGAGTCCCATATCCTGGGTGCAAATCCCAGCCCTCTCACTTATCAGCTGTATGACGTTAAGGAAGCTTTTAATTCTCCTTTGGCCTTAGGCTCCTCATTTTACAATGAGGGCCTGGGATAAGATTATCAATGAGGTCCCTAGCCTTGTCCAGTCATCTGAGTTGAGTTCTAGTCTGGTCCTGCCAATGACTTTCTTTGTGATCGTTCTCTGTGATGACGCAGTTTCTTTTCTTGTGTAACCAGACCAGTTTCTTCAACAACATAATTATACGTGACGAACTTTTATTAAGTGCCTAGAGAGAAAGCTAGTTGGTAGCATGGTTAGAGAATGGATAAAACCCTAGACTTAGAATCAAGAAGTTTTGAATTCACATCTTTTCTTGCTCTTATTTAGCTGTGTGACCCTGGATGATATAAATTTGCTAAGGCTAGTTTCCTTATCTGTAAAATGGATATAATGAAATAGTATTTTGAAGACTGAATGAGATAATAGGTAAAGTAATGTATAAGTCTTAAAGTGCTAGCTGATGAATAATTAGCATTTATATAGCACCCATAGATGCCAGGTAGGTGCTAAGTGCTTTAAAAATATCTCATTTTACCCTCAGCAACCCAGAGGGGCAAATGCTATTTTTATCCCTATTTTAAAATTGAGAAAACTGAGATGAACAGATTAAGGGACTTGCCCAAGGTCTCATAGCTACAGTATTGAGACTAAATTTGACTCCTGACTCCAGGCTGAGCACTCTAACTGCTGCTTTCTATTATTATTACTATTATTAATTTTATTTTTATTATACTGTGCTAGATATTAGAGGAGATAGAAGCTTCAACAAGCCATTGGTTCCTTACCAAGACAACCTCTATGGGGCTCTGTTTTCTCATTTTTAAAAACTAAGTGACAGGTTCACAGATTTCCAATGTCCCTTTCAGCTCTATGAGTCTATGATAATGACTAATATATATTTTTTAAAAAAGTAGGGTGAGAGCAAAGAAAGCTCTAGTGAGTAGCAATATTTTTATAGATTAAGAGGAATAGATTATTCTTTTTTTCAGCAGTTACTAAAAAGTTTCCATATCATATTTTTAAGTTTTTTCCTAACTGACTTTCATTCACTTAATTGAAATAAAAATTTAATCTGTGCTTAATGACCCTATTTACAGTTAGTTTCTAAATTATGATGTTGTGTGGAAATTTAGGATGTGAAATGTGGGTGGTAATTGTCTTTGGAAGAGGAGACTTATACACTATGTGGGAGTCAAAATTTGCCCAGGGAGCTAGAAGACAGATTTCAGGGCTTATAAATAAGTCCATTGGTTCTATATTCCTGAAAATCCTTCAGCCCCTGGCATTTACAGGTCTATTATGCATCACTACCTTTCCAGGCAATTGGCCTTTTTTCTGCTCTTCATACAGAATACTCTATCTCCTTCAAAAATGGTTCTCTCCCTCTCTCTCCCTCCCTCCCTCCCTCTCTCTCTTCCTCTCTCTTTCCCTCCCTCCCTTCCTCTCTCTCTGTCTCTCTCTGTCTCTGTCTCTGTCTCTCTCTCTCTCTCACTCACTCTTATCTTGATTTTCTCAGTGTCTCCTCTTAGAATGCCCTTCTAGCTTTCTCCTATAAAGGTGGGGGTTCGTTATTTATCCAACCTTCATCAGCTGAGAACAATTCTGGATTGAATGAATCAGTCAGAACGAGATGTGGACAAATTCCATCTCCTCAAGTGAATCAGATATTTCAAGTAGCTGAAGAGAATTAAGAGAACATGTTAGTGGAACAGAAATCTCTTTCAATTCAGGGAGAAACTTGGTAAAACCCTGCATTATCCTAAAGAGCTGAGAGGTGTTTTCTAGCTCTGCAGCTGATGAGCCCCCATCGATGTGCTTTCCCTCATGATTCTCAGCAATATGAGTTACTCCCCTAAACTTAATTAGCTTTTAGAAAGGGTATTTTACTGAGGTGGTATAGTATGAGCAGGTATCACAAAACATGCCCCCAACCCAGCAAATTAAGGTGCATATTCTCCCACCACATTTACAGAGATCAGAGAGCTCAATTCAAAGAGTACATGTAAAGGGGTAACTTAACAGGTTCTGGGAGTCATTTTCTTAGATTTTTTTCAGAATGTCCTTCTTAGGTTTAGCATAGCATTTTTTTAAAAAATTAGACTCTTTTTCAGACCTTGAGTCTGTTATCAGTTACTGCAGAAATATTACTAGTGTGCTGAGAAGTCACAAATCCATCAGACCTTTCTTGGCTCACAAAGTTTCCTTCTGCCCCAAAGTGAGGGTGGGGAGGAGATGTAGGCTGATGTTAAGATATTTTATCCCCACTGTACCCCTAAGTGATTCCTTCACAGATGTGGAACTTTCTTGTCTGGGATGCCAAAAAACACAAATGTCATTCTGATCTAGCTCCCCAGTTTTATATTGAACCCGGGAGATAGAAGGGGTCCAAGAAGTGGAGATTGTTATTTTTTTCTATTATACACGTAGAATTCTGGCTCAGTGGCCAATTAAATAAGAATTCATGGCCCATAAATAGTAGTTAGACGATTTCAGTGCCTAATCTGAAGTCCAAGTGAGGTAGGAGGACATCCTTTTTTACATAACTCCATTGCTACATGGTTAGCTCAAAATTACAGGAGAAGTTGTGCATGAATAGTTGATGGATAGCATTTGAAACTTTTGCAACCCCAAATATAATTAAAATATATTTGTGGGTGCACTTACATGAAGGAATGCAATGGAAAGCTATCAAAAGCTCCATGTCTTTGCATGGAATTAAATAGGAAAACATGAAAAGCAAGAAGAAAGAAGCAACAAGAAGACCAGCCTAGGCTTTCCAAAGAGATAATGTGAGCCACTAAATAAACTGCTTTGCATTTTAAGCAAAGGGGGAAAATGAAATGATGAGAAATTTAGGAAAATACTTTATATGACTGACATAGACTGTGTCGTGTTTAACTGAGCAAAGTATTAGACTTAAATTATTTGCCTCCAGTGACCCCTGAAAGAGGCTTATTTTTGTGGTTTGAATATAAAAAGCTCAGAAATGCTAATCATTCCATCTGGAAATCAAAATCGTAAACTGTTAGATTAATGAATGTTTCCCACCAGCTCTCACATGCAGAAGAGCAAAGACGTTGTTGGCGATTTGTTTTGACAAAAGTGATTAGAATTTTTTTCAGCATTTTCAATACTACGATTGAAGAAATCAAACTCATTTGAGTGTAATTCAGTAATACACTAATCTTTGTTAAACCACAGAATGCTGCTAAGTTAATTATATGATGTCACTTAGAACTGATATAAAAGAGACAAACCCTTCACCAGTTTGTAATCTTAAAAATAAAACAATGTTTCAATAAACTGACCTTATGTGCCACTTAAAAGATTTTTAAATAAAATTATGAGCTGTTTCTCTTGTAGTTTTACAGTATATAGCATGATGTAGGGTGTAAGTTCTTTTATTGCTTTTTTTAAAGCAGAAGATAATTTAAAATATTCTGCATTATATGCAGTCTCCTGGTATCATATCTTTTATTCCCTACAGGACCTGACCTAGAGGGGACTATGAGAGAGAAGCTCAAATTGTCCTCTAATACCATCCCTGTTACTTTATAAACCAAAATATCTTTCCTTGGCCACCACTTCCCCATATATTTTAAGGATAAGGACTCTCTTTGGTCTGGTGCTTAGCACAATGTTTGACACATAATGAGTGCTTTTTCAAAAAAAAATCATTTATTCACTCATATAGTTGCTGCTGAATCGGAGAGCGCCAATTCATCACAGACTAGCTCTCAACCCATGCTAATAGTGCCCAGATTTTGTCTTAGCTTCTCATCAGCACAGGAGACACCCTGAGGGGAAGCCATTCACTAGTCACTCTCCTAGATACCTTACTATTGTGATGGGTACACCAATAAAGAACAGACACACAGAAACATAAACAGACACTCTGGGTGTGGACTGCCACCAAAAACCCAACCTCTTCTCTTCTTTCACTTGATGCTGTAGTTCTTGTGTCCTCACAGAGAGTGAAAAACATTTATTAAGAAATTATTATGTATGAAGTACTCTATTATATGCTAGGGCTATACATATAAACACAAGATGACTCCTGCCCTCATGGGACTTTATATTCTAATGGAGAAAAAATGCACATAAAGGAGTACTGGTTAGGGAAGGGAGATTTGATCTGGGAAATCACAAAAATTTTGAGTAAAACAGTCAAATGATCCATTAACATATTTTTTTCCTGGGTCATTGGCAATGGTTCTTTGATTAGGTTTCTCAGACAAAGAGGGAGAAAGTCTGAGGTTAGGAAGAGACCATGAACATCCCCACTCCCATTCCACCTTTGGAGTTCTCCTAGGCTGCCTTTCCCACTGTGCTAAAAGCTTAGAGACCACTACTACTCATGAGAAGCCATCGTCCACACTAAGGCATTTGGTTTTACATTTTTTTCTTATTTTTCTACATCTGCTTACATAGAACCCAAAGTAGTACCAGCTTTTTCTAGAGCTCATTCATGTAGGCATTAGAGTTACAGAAGAGTTGCAAAAGATGAACAAAAATTATAAGAAACCTTCAAGGAAGTGTTTCTTTTTGGAAGTACTTTCCATTTCCACAGTCCTCACGTGTACTCCTGCACTTGTTTCATATGAGATAGCTTAAATCTCATTTATCCTACCAGAATCCTTGCCATCAAACAGAATTTCTTCTGAGGGTGATGGAGAGTGGGAAAAGCCTTGGCCTTGCACTCAGATGCCTGGGTTCAGATCCTCTATCTGCAGTTTACTATTAGGGCAAGTCCCTCAATTTCCTGAATCAATGACATCCCCACTGTATGCAACAAACCACATGGGGAATCTAAACTTACAGTAAAAATATATGTGGCCACAAGATTATTCTTCTAAGATCATTTTTGACATACCTTTTCCTGGTCAGAAGCCAAAATAAGCATCATATTACCTGTTACAGAAAATCCAAACTTCTCTGTTGAGACTTTCAAAGTGTGATTTTGCCCTCTTTATATATTATTATTTTCCACTAAATTCTGTGGAGATCTCCTCCATGCAGCTCACAGTCACTTCTACCTGTTCTCGCCATGCCACTATTAATTTCATGATCATCTCTACTACTTGTGACCGCTCATTCTGGTGCATCTACCTAGGATCTTATCTTCTACTTCTCTCAATTTTAGACATTTCAGTTATTAGGCACCATTTAAAGCCTGCCTCCAATTCCCCTACCTTCCCAAGACCTTTCTTGACTATGCAGTACATACATTGTTTCCTCTTCCTGTCCTCTGAAGTTTTAGTCCCCTTAGAATCAGAGTCACATAATCTGGCATTTACTATTTAATGGGCTTTGTTTTATCTGTCCATCTTCATTGAGAGGTGCTTGAGGGCAGCAGTACTTCTGAATTCCTAGCATGAAGCTGAATATGAAATAAGGGCTCAATAAATACTTACTCTGTAATAAAATATAGTTTCAGTCCTCAAAGTCTTTGCCATATATACATATATATTATATATATGTGCGTGCGTGTGTATGTATGCATGTGTGTACGCATGTATGTATAGAGAGAGGCAGAAACAGAGAGAAAGGGAGGGAGGAAAGTCTATCCTAGTCAAGGATAGAGTGAAAAGAAATAAAGGAGAGGAGGCATAAGTTGCATTTATCCTGCCAAAATACCAAGATACCAATATGGAAATTGACAGAGAAAGATTTAATATTCTCTTCTTTCTTAGGAAGCTAGTGGTCTGTGCCTTTAGACAATTTAGAATTTACTTTAAAAATTTTATAAAAGTGAATTTATCCAAGATTAGGTCTAATTTTAAAAATTGCAGACAGGCTTCAAATTGGAGTCATCCTAAGGTTGCTAGGGCTCTCAGTGCATAATAAAATGCTATAATTAGAGCCAGGAAGAGCTGAGTTCAAATTCCACCTAAGACTCTTAGTAGTTATTCATAGTAAGGTCTTCACTCTTTTTTGTCTCAGTTTCCTGGGTATAAACAGCACCTACTTTATGTGGTGGTTGTGAGAATTAAAAGGGAAAGCACATGTAAAGTACTTGACAAACCTATACAAACCTACTGTATAAATGTTACTTATTATTATTATTCATGGCTTTAGGTCTGTTCTCTCCATTATCCTATACTGCCCCTCTATTTAGTGTTTTATCTTGAGAAATAACTTTGACACTAATGTTTCTACCACTTCCTCAATCATCCCCAAAAAAGATTAAAAGAAAAGGAAAAAAAAAATCATCTGCTCACATTTCAGATTGGCAATATTCTGGTATTTATTTTTTTTTTCAAATGAACCTTGACCTCTCACAAAGAATGGACTAGATTTATTTCAGGAGACCATAAGAGTCTCTGTAGCCTAGTAAAGACCCATGTGAGCATTAATGAGTTGTTTACTAAATCTTAATAAACTACCAGTAAACTATATTGCATTTTCACCAGTTTAATTTATTCATTGGCATACTTGGTGTACCAACCAAGGTCTGGCCTTGCTGACAGGAATCAGCACATTCTCTCCTTTCCCCCCCTCCCTCCCCTTTTCTTTTAACCTACACTTCCTAGACTTCTGTGTTTTCTTACATATTCATGGCCTAGGCAAGCCCTTCAAATGTCACAGTCCACCAACTCTGCCAGATAATTCAACATTTTTTTTTCCCCAATGAACATTTTTCTGTTATTTCTTCAAATACCCTAAAATATGTGATGTGACTGAGGTAGAAATAAACAAAATATTCTGAAAATAGAAAATGTTTATTTAAGGGTATCTCTTAAAGCTCAATTTCTACAACTCATGATTCAGTTCTAATTATATGTGGGTTAAAGCCCAAAGAGAACAGAGCTTCATAACTAAAATCCAAAGAATCCTAAACCCAATGCAATCAAAGTATTTCTCTTATCCTTTTGGATTTGATCTCTTTTCTTGGACGCAACATTCTGGAAGGCCAACTCGGTGCTGATGGATCATCATTCAAGGAAGCAGCCGCCAAGGAGGTCCTAATGAGGAAGGGGGAAAAATTAAAGGTTTTAAAATATATTGTTGATTGAGGAACACGGAAAACATCATTTAAAAGCCTTATAAATTACCATCCCCTCCACTGCTGCTAAATTTCTCTTTGTTTTATTTCGTGCAGCTGGTCGGAATGATGACAGAGTGGTCTGTGATTATGGGCAGACATTAGGTGCCAGCTGAAATGGACACTAAAAGAGGAAATCGGGATCCTGCATTTATAATTCCCGCTCACTTGGCACTGTACCAACTTTACAAATATACAGTCCCCCTCCCCCCCTTTTTTTTCTTATAAATCCCATGGCCAATGAATGCTGCTATGGCAACGAGAGCCTGCAAAGCCAGGGGGCCTGGGATATAAACAGAGGTTTTAGAACATCCTGGTAACAGGGAGCCTGGTGGCAGAATCACAGAAAACTAGAGGCTATTATCACTCTTGTCTTACTAAGGAAGTACGACCTCCCCCCACCCTCCAATTTATTTACCTGAGCCACTGAATCAATCCCAACCAAGCTCTGAGGGCTCTAATTACTCTGATGGTTTTCATTTTCAATTATTGTATGGTTCATTCAAATCACACAGGTACATTTCCACCAGTTATGTGAAGCTTCCTAAAATAGACCTTTAGAAACAGAGCACAGCTGTCAAAATAATGTTATCGTTTCCCAGAATCTGTTTCTAAGATAGTTATTCCAAAGAAATTTAAAAGTTATATTCCTATATTAGCACACTAAGTAGTTCATACCAGTTTAGTAAATCAAATATTCCATACTGCTAGCTTAATAAGATGGGGAGTCATGCATGAAATGATTGCCAGGTTAATGACACAGGGAGCCATGCATGGCATGTATTTGCATATAATAGCACAGAATGTTCCCCTAAATCCTTGAAATTACTCATCAATTCTTAAACAGGCATTTAACTAAGTCCTCATTCAGAATCAGAAAGAAAGTAAAGAACCACCTACATTTTTAAAGTGATAGATAGGAGCTAACAAAACCTCGAGGACTATCACTGGTTGGCAGTTGTAGCTTGGGGACTGTGCCACAGATCTGCAAAAACAAACAAACCCAGTGTCTGGCAAGGATGCCAACCTGGGCATCACACCAGATTCCACATTTTCCTTCCAGGATTGTAGTCTTAGACCCAGTATGGAGAAGCATCACTGCTAAGCAAAGGACTCTTGTACTAGTTCAGGAAATGTCTAAATAGAGAAAATAAAAAAAATTAACTGCCAAATGTTCTGAAGAAACCAAATCTAGACAACATGGTTCGGGGAGAGCCCTAGAAGACATGGGCTTGAATTCTGCTTCAAATATTTACCAGCTAAACTACCCCAAGCACATCACTTAAGTTTGTGAGTCTCACTGTCTTCATCTATAAAACAGGAATAATGAAAACATCTATTTCATAATGGTGTAAAGAGGATCAAAAGGGAAATTATATATAAGTGCATTGAAAAACTTGACACCTGATAAATGTAAGGTGTTATTATTAGTTAATCAAATAAATTCTCTTTTCCATAGCAATGTCTATAAACAAGACTCTTCAAGGATCTTTGCCCAACATTTGCCTCCACCGTTCTTAAGGCCTCCGTGGTGCAACTGGATCCCATTACATCATCTAATATCAAGAAGTAGGGAAAGCACCTCTATATTTACAAAAAAGCTCTTTTCATGATTAAAAATTATGATGTTTTATTATTAAGACTAGTTCAGTGATGCTTTCTATCATCTTCATTCATTGATTCTCCTCTCCATGAAGTGGGTTACATGTTCTACCACTGAAAACAACTGGGAATGGGGCAGTGGAGAGCATACTTAGGAGAAGGACATTAACTATAGCTTGATTTTCTAAAAGTAAAACATACCCTAAAGTATGCAATTGATCAAATACCCTGCTGTTTTTTTGTAATAAACTCCATTACCAAAAATTAATACAATATCACCTGGCTTATCTCCCTCCTACTGCAGAATTTTATTAACATGCATAAGTATTAACTATCATCAGGGATTTTTTTCAATTTTTTTTAACCTTTGGAACATCTCATAAGGGAGACATTCTACAATTTCCTTAAATTAGCACTGGGAAAATCAGGAGAAATAGACTTTAAAAAAAAAAGCAATGGACAAGCTATGCCTCAAAATTAATTTCCAGTCAGTAAAGCCAAAGAGAAAATCAGTATCCCAGAGACCTATTATCTCTCACCATAAAAGTTGGTTACAGGTTCCTTGTATTTTAATCCTTCCATTGTTCTGGAGAGTCTAATGGGTACTTGGGTTAGGTTAGGGTTCAGTCGCTATTGAGTCAGACCACATACCACTGAGATGCCTTGAAGTAATTCCATATCATAGAAAGAGACCCAAATCTGACCTCATTTTGCAGATGAGAAATCAGGGGATATAATGAGTATGAGTGACTTGGCTTTGGTCACACAGCTACTAAGTGTCTAAAGCAGGAGAAGAACCAGAGAGCCCAGTATTTTGTACACTTCTCTATGCAGACTCACAAATCATGACATTATTCTCTCATTAAAAGTGGAAGCAAACCAAAACAAGTGAAAGCAAGTGAGTAATGCTTTTTCTCCTCACCTATACCACCTAAAATCCCGTTTCTTATTGAGTCAAGAGCTGTCTCCCTCTCAACACTGTACTGATCTCCCCAATTAGTGTTCTGCCTAGCCCCTAACTGAAATTATTTTGTATGTATATTTTAATTTTCTCCCTTAACAAGTTGTTTCCCCCAATTAAAATGTAAGCTTCTTGAGGGCAGGGACAGGGACTGTTTGTTTTTTTCCCATCATTGTATCTCTAGACTAAAAAGGAAGCTTATTTTAATGGACAGAGAACTGACCTCAGAGCCAGGATCTCTTAGATTCAAGTACTGTTTCTGACTCTCTCTCTCTCTCTCTCTCTCTCTTTCTCTCTCTCTCTCTCTCTCTCTCTCTCTCTCTCTCTCTCTCTCTCTCTCTCTCTCTCTCTCTCTCTCTCTCTCTCTCTCTCTCTTCCCCCCCCCAATTCATTTAACTCTTAGCATCCCAGGTTACTAAGATTGTAAGTTATAGAAACAATATTGACTTACATTGAAATAGATTGAACACAGATTCTCCATGTTTTCCATCCTTCCTCCATTGCTATTGAGAGCCTAAACTGACTAGTATAGAGGGAGTTTTCTCATGTGTGAGTTCCTTAAAAGTTCAAGTCTTACCCCTCTCTTCAGAGTCCATGCCTAGCACACAGCGGACACTTAATAAATGTTTCTGACATTGAGTTGAATTAAACTGAAACACCTTCAGTCAATACTTAAAAGGTTACACTTTCCAAATGGACAGAAGTTTGGGGATAAATCAACAGAACCATGTTGTCTTTCAATTGCAGTGTTTCCTGAAGTGATAATTACTTCTGATTGGAAAATGAGCTCTTTTTTTTTCCAGTTAGATTGGTAGCTTTGTTGGCAGACAAAACTGTAGCCAAAGATGTAGCCTCAGTGCCTCTGACAGAGGTGTTGTGACCAGCCAACTGCTTGAATGCGAATCATTTGTAAGGCCAGTCTCAACTCTAACTAGCATGACTGTGAATCTTGAGTAAGGAGCTAGAAAACATTCTATTTTAATTTCCCCAGAGAGTACATTTAGGAAATTCATTCTACAGAACCACAGAGTTGGAAGGGACTTTGGTGGTCATCTAGTACAACCTGCCTCCAGGCAAGAATGGCCTAACAGTATATAAGTGGTCACTGGGCTCCTCTCCAGTGAGCAGGACTCTACAAGCCTCACAGAGCATCTCTTGAAACTTTGCAATGTTTTCCAATGTTAGTCAGCTGTGTTTTCACTGTTGTCTTCTCCGACAATCAAGCCTAAGTCCATTTTGTCATTTCCACCCATTGTTCCTTATTCTGGCATTTGGAGACAAGCAGAATAATGTCTTTCTCTTAGACATGACAGCCATACAAGTACTTAAAGATGTCTATAATATTGTTTCTACATCTTCTTTTTTTCAAGCTAAACACCCCTTCATTCCTTTCCACCAATCCATTTATGGCATGAATTTGAAATCCTTTACCATGGACCATGTCGTAGGTTTGGAATTAGAAGTAAATCCCTTCTATTTATTGCCTGTGTGACCTCAAGCAAGCCCTCAATGCCTCTGCCTCTTCCTCTGAGGGAACTGGGCTACATTGTTCCTGAGGTCCCTTCAACCTTGAAGCCTATGACTCTATGAACATTCTAGAAAGGTGAAGGGGCGAAAAAAGTTGGCTTTTTTAAACCTTTGTTTTTGTTTCTCAAGGAGTAAAGAGGAGATTATAAAACATGGTTAAGGCCAGAGGTATTGAAGTGGCCTGTAACACTCAGGAGTGCAGCTAGAAACAGATTAAAATATAATTGTAAAATAATTAGCAAAATAAATAAAAATACAATAAAACATAGATAACATTACATTTTAAAATTAAGTCAATATACAGTCAGCAGGGATCCTTATTTATGGATCAGAGATCCCCATTTGAGTTTGATGCTACTGGTCTAGACCTTCTAGGAGTGACTCTCTTTATAGCCATTTACAAGAAGGATCAAACATTAGGTTTATTGTGATCTATTAAAATAACTACCGCTGCCAGCAACAGCAACTTTTATCAACAAAGTTGGTGGTCAAAAGTAACCTGTGTGTATTGTAATAGAGGCAATCAAAGAGGATAGAATGTATGCCAGAACAAATACATTAACATCTTGTTTATCTAACATCTATGAACAGTTGTTCCACTGAATGAATTTTCTACAGAGCCAAAATAACTTTAAACGTCCTTTCAAAAAAAATGAGTCGTTCTTTTCAATGGTTTCTTTCTAAAGTAAGTTACACATTTCCATGTCTTTGAAAAATATTGAATGCAATTTTCCTTGATAACTGACCATTAAAATTATAATCATCCCTTATTGTATTTATCAGGAGTGTGAAACTCAAACAGGATAGAGGGTAGCTAAGCCATATATAAAAATCTTTGAAGGCCATAGAGTGACTCAGAAAATCATATGTGAACAGGAGCTCTGTTCTACTGTGCTGTTAGTTATTTTGTTAAATATTTCTCAATTACATTATAATCTGGTTCAGGGCTTCACTGAGGAGTTGTGGGCAACATAAGGTGCCATGTCACATACTTTTGATATATATCTATATATAGAGAGAAAGATAGTTACATATAGATATATAGAGAGATGTCTCTATCTCTATCTATCTATCCATCTATCTATCTATCTATCTATCATCTGTCTGTCTATCTATCTATCTATCTATCTATCTATCTATCTATCTATCTATCTATAGATGTTCTCAAGGCAGGAGGACAGATACTTTTGATTAAAGGAATAGCCCAAACTGAGAGGAAACTTTCATCTGCGAAAAGGACAGGATCCAAATTGTAAGTATAAACCAGAGGCTGTGGCAAGTCAGAATCATTGCTCTAGAATGGTGAATTCAATCCATGAGAATATCAGTGTGAAGTCAAAAGGTGAGGAGAACATTTTGATTCAGAGTTATCTCCATAGGGATAAGGAGGCATACAACGAGAAATTTTAGTGACACAATTATTGGTCTAGTGGGATTTGCCTTTTTAAAGCACTACTGGGTATTTGAATACAGCTTTCTCTCATTGTCTATTGACTATACCATGCTGTTTCTTAGATAACTTGGAAATCAAACTTTTAGCAGTGATATTTTTTATCCATTATTTTTATACATATATTTTATATTTGATACAAAAATGATTCTGAGTGATTGAAATAAAAGTATTATTGTGTTCCAATCAATCAACAGCACTTATTACATACCTACTATGTGCCAGTTACAATGCTAAGTGCTACAGGTACAAGCACAATGAATTAAACAATTACTATTGGCAAGACGCTCACATCCCAAGAGAGACAAATAAATATATGTAGATAGGTACAGATAAAATAAATATGTAGATAATACATTCAAATAAATCAAGTTAGCTAAATATGAGGTAGTGTGGGAGAAAGGACACAGGCAGGTGGGGAGATCAGGGAAGGCTTCAGGTAGAAGAAGGTGCTTGGGTTGTGTCTTGAAGAAAGAGAAGGGTTATACGAGATGGCATTGAGGAGGGAGTACATACCCAGGTACAAAAGATAGCCAGTAAAAAAAGCATGGAGATAAAAGATGACATGTGTGTGGGAGAGAGCAAAGACCAGTTTGGCTGAATTAGAAATTGAGGGAGGGATAATGATGTTCAAAATGGAAGACAGTTTGGGTCTAGATTATGGATGACTTGAAATGTTAAACAGAGGGGCTTGTTTTATCCCAGAGACAATAGGGAGACAGTGGAGTTTATTGAGTAGAGGAGAAGCATGATAAAATGAGCTTAATTAAAATTACATTGGAGGACTCTATTCAAGATGGTAGAAGAAGAAGCAAAATAGCCCACTTTTGCCCAACTATTCCAGCAAAGATTATTTTTTAAAAAGCCCTGGAACAAGAAATGACCAAGAAGTCCAAAGGAAAACTACAATAAATGCACCTTACCCAGGTTCACACAAAGAGATTCAGAAAATCATGGGCATGAAGGGAAAAATGTCAAAACAGAATAGCTTGATTTAGGAGCACCACTAATGGTCTCAACTTGGAAGCCAGGGAAAGAGCTGGGAAACCTAGAGTCTAGTGTGTTCTCTCTCTCTCTCTCTCTCTCTCTCTCTCTCTCTCTCTCTCTCTCTCTCTCTCTCTCTCTCTCTCTCTCTCTCTCTCTTTCTTTCTCTCTCTGTGTCACACACATACACACGCATTCTCTTTTTTTGTTATCTCTCCCTCTTTCTGTAGATAGATAGATAGATGATAGATAGATAGATAGATAGGTAGATAGATACATAGATACATAGATACATAGATAGATAGATAGATAGGTAGGTAGATAGATGTGATACTTTGACGATGAACCAAGGATCAAAAGCTTATGGAGGTTGAACTCAGAGAACAAAAATCAAGAATCTGCACTGAAACACTTTCTTAGACCACCCCATTTATATTATTCCAAGAAGATTGCCATGTGTAGAACACTGTCCCACTGTGCTAGCCAGTCACTCCCTGGGTCCTTGAACATCATAGTGCCCCAGACCCCAAATAATAGATACCAGTACCGAATATGGTTTCATCATTCTTACCAAAGTCCCACAAAGCCTGGATCTGAAACAAAGTCAAGGGAGAGTAAGAAGGAGCAGTCATACACAAAGGAGGAGAACCAAGAGAGAGTGGTGTCATGAAAATCCAAAAAGTAAAGCAAAATCCAGGAAGAGAGGATGATGAAACGTATTGAATGTAGCATATAGGTTGAGAAGGAAGAAGACCAAGGGAACACTATAGGACATGGATTAAAATATTTTGGGTAACTTTAGAGAGAGCATTTTCAGTTGAGTCCAGAAATCATATTATAAAATAGTATGATACCAATGGGAGGAGAGGAAGGTAGAGGAAGTGGGCTTAGATATTTCTTTTCAAGGAGTTTGACTGAGAAGGGGAGGAAACATACAGGATCATAATTTGAAGAGGTAGTAGAGTCCAGTAAGAAAAGATGTTAAAAATATTAGAATGGTTTGAGGTTTGGTTAGGGGTATATAAGTGAGAAAAAACATCTAAGACTAGTCCTCCTAGTATTTAACCACGTGGCAGATAATTTTGTTTCTTCGATTTAGAGAAAGAGCTAGCCAAAGGCATAGAATCACAGAATTTGAGATTTGTATGGGACCCCAATGGCCACCTAGTCCAACCCATATACAAAAGGACTCTCCACTATAACATATCTGACAAGTAGTCAATTCAGCCTCTGCTTAAGTCCCTCCAATGAAAGGGAACTCATTCCCTCTTAGGGAAATGGCCTTTGCTGAAATCGATAGAGGAGGAAAAGAAGAACATCTAGGAGATCATAGGAAAGAGAAAAAAGAAGATGAAGAACCACAAGGATATCACCTTCTTGTTTGGATCAAATGAGATCAGACTTGTAAAGTACTTAGCACAGTACTTGGCACAGAGCAGGTGCTTAAGAAATAATTTTTCCTTTCCTCCAATCCCCTAAATTTTAAGATGGAAAGAACAAGAAAGTAGAAATATGTGGAAGGGGAATGCTATTTGAAATTATTTTATTAATTATTTTAATTCATTTTATTAATTATATTTTACTATTTTATTGTTATATTGTTTAAAATATTTTGTTGAGAACATACTGGATAATAAAGGTTTATGTACATTTTATAGTTAAAAAACAGAACGTACTAGGTTCTTAGTATTGGTGGATATACTGAAGAAAATGCTAAGGTTAATTACAACATAATTCCTGGTGTCACAGAGCCTCTAGTCCAGGGGTGGGGAACTTGTGTCCCTCTATGTCCTCATGTGTAGCCCTTTCACTGAACCTAAACTTAGTGTGGCCCTTTGATTTAATCCAAATTTCTGTGATGTCTGAATTCAGTCAAAGGGCTGCACATGAAGACCTAGAGGACCAGATGTGATCTCAAGGTCGCAGGTTCTCCACCCCTCTAATCAGGGAATATGGTACAATTACAACCAGAAGAGGTCTTAGAGAAGCTCCTTTTAATGTACAAGACATTATAAATGCATTATGAAGATAGAGAACCAAGTTACTATGAGGTGCTATGGAAAAGCACTTATCATCAGGAGAGAAGAGGGAAGGGTCCATGGGAAAAGAGACATTCAAACTGGACTTGAAAGAACAGGCTCAAAAACAGAAGGGAGGACATTCCACACACAGCAAACAGAAGCCACAATAGGCAGGGGTTTTGAGGCTCTGGAGGAAACTGAGGCAAAGGGAATGATAGACTCCTGGGGGAAGAAGATTGTTCTCCCTATGTTGTCACCTGGGGCAGAGACCCATTGGTTACAGCTAAATTTATCAGAAGGAATTGTCATGAGGCATCCTTTTATTACCTTAATATTTGTAAGATGGTTGGCATATAATACCTCATTTGATCCTCATAATACCCTTGTGAGGAAGATAATTATATAATGGTTATAAAACTCCCATTTTACAGAAGAAAAAACTGAGGCTGACTTTGAGTTAAGTGACTTTCCAAAGGTCCCACAGCCACTGTCTGAGGTGGATGGGACTTGAACCCAATACTTCCAGTTCTAATTCCAGAGTGCTTGCTACAACATCAGGAGTATCAAACTCAAATAGAAAATAATACTTAGAGCGGAGCCAAGATGGCAGAGTAGAAAGACGCACATACACATAGCTCTGAACCCACAACCCATAGAACATCTACAAAAAAGTAACTCACGGTGAATTCTGCACCCAGAGGCCACAGAACATTGGAGCGAGGGAGATTTCTGTTCCAGAGAGATCTGCAAACCTCTCACAAAAGGTCCTTTGCGCTGCGGACTGGGCGCCAGGACTGGGAGCTGAGTACAGCCCTGCCGCGGCCGTGGCACCAAGAGGAAAAGATCTGAGCGGGCTTCAGGGATGGGATCTCCAGTGGCCACGTGGGTCCCTCCACCCACAGGTGACAGGGGTCAGTGAGAGGGTCTCTTTGGTGGGTCAAGAGGGGAGTGGGGTGCCCCCATACTCAGGCCCCCTCGGGAGGCAACAGTGGAGGCGGGAGCAGACTGGGGCTCCCCAAGCAGACAGGAGCCTGGATCCATTGTTGAAGGTCTCTGCATAAACCCCCTGAGGGAACTGAGCCTGTGAGGTGGCCCTGCCCCAACCTGAGCACCTGAACTTAATCACACACTGAATAGCAGCCCTGCCCCCACCAAAAGCCCTGAGGCTGGCAAGCAGCATTTGAATCTCAAACCCCAAGCCCTGGCTGGGAGGATCCAGAGGCGAAGTGGGTGTGAAGAGAATATTCAGAAGTCAAGTCACTGGCTGGGAAAATGCCCAGAAAAGGGAAAAGAAATAAGACTATAGAAGGTTACTTTCTTGGTGAACAGGCATTTCCTCCCTTCCTTTCTAATGAGGAAGAACAATGCTTACCATCAGGCAAAGACACAGAAGTCAAGGCCTCTATATCCCAGACCACTCAATGGGCTCAGGCCATAGAAGGGCTCATAGAAAATCAAGTTAGAGAGGTGGAGGAAAAGCTGGGAAGAGAAATGAGAGACATGCAGTCAAAGCATGAACAGCAGATCAGCTCCCTGCTAAAGGAGACCCAAAAAAATGCTGAAGAAAATAACACCTTGAAAAATAGGCTAACTCAATTGGCAAAAGAGGTTCAAAAAGCCAATGAGGAGAAGAATGCTTTCTAAAGCAGAATTAGCCAAATGGAAAAGGAGATTCAAAAGCTCACTGAAGAAAATAATTCTTTCAAAATTAGAATAGAACAGATGGAGGCTAATGACTTTATGAGAAACCAAGAAATCACAAAACAAAACCAAAAGAATGAAAAAATGGAAGATAATGTGAAATATCTCATTGGAAAAACAACTGACCTGGAAAATAGATCCAGGAGAGACAATTTAAAAATTATGGGACTACCTGAAAGCCATGATCAAAAAAAGAGCCTAGAGATCATCTTTCATGAAATTATCAAGGAAAACTGCCCTGAGATTCTAGAACCAGAGGGCAAAATAAGTATTCAAGGAATCCACAGATCAGTGCCTGAAAGAGATCCAAAAAGAGAAACTCCTAGGAACATTGTGGCCAAATTCCAGAGTTCCCAGATCAAGGAGAAAATATTGCAAGCAGCTAGAAAGAAACAATTCAAGTATTGTGGAAATACAATCAGGATAACACAAGATCTAGCAGCCTACATTAAGGGATCGAAGGGTGTGGAATGGCATGTTCCAGAAGTCAAAGGAACTAGGACTAAAACCAAGAATCACCTACCCAGCAAAACTGAATATAATACTTCAGGGGAAAAATTGGTCTTTCAATGAAATAGAGGACTTTCAAGCATTCTTGATGAAAAGACCAGAGCTGAAAAGAAAATTTGACTTTCAAACACAAGAATGAAGAGAACCATGAAAAAGTAAATAGCAAAGAGAAGTCATAAGGGACCTTACAAAAGTTGAACTGTTTACATTCCTACATGGAAAGACAATATTCAGCATCTGGGTACAGGGTGGGATAACACACACACACATGCACACGCACATGCACACACACATAGAGACAGAGTGCATAGAGTGAACTGAAGAGGAGGGGATCATATCTTAAAGAAAAATGAAATCAAGCAGTGAGAGAGAAATATATTGGGAGGAGAAAGGGAGAAATGGAATGGGGCAAATTATCTCATAAAAGAGGCAAGCAAAAGACTTTTTAGTGAAGGGAAAAAGAGGGGAGGTGAGAGAAAAACATGAAGTTTACTCCCATCACATTCCACTAAAGGAAGGAATAAAATTTAGTCATTTTGGTATGAAAACCTATCTTATAATACAGAAAAGTGGGGGATAAGGGGATAAGCAGGGTGGGGGGGATGATGGAAGGGAGGGCACGGGGAGGAGGGAGCAATTTGAAGTCAACACTCATGGGGAGGGTCAGGATCAAAAGAGAGAAGAGAAGTAATGGGGGACAGGATAGGATGGAGAGAAATATAATTAGTTCTTACACAACACTACTATTATGGAAGTCATTTGCAAAACTACACAGATCTGGCCTATATTGAATTGCTTGCCTTCCAAAGGGAAGGGGTGGGGAGGGAGGGAGGGCAGATTGGCAGACAGGGGCAATTAGAACGCTCTGTGTTTTGGGGTGGGAGGAGGGGACAAAAGGGGAGAAAATGTGGAACCCCAAATTTTGTGAAAATGAATGTCAAAAGTTAAATAAATTAATAAAAAAAAGAAAGAAAATAATACTTACATAAAGATCCCTGTGAACCCCATATTGACAGTTTTGAAAAAGTAATGTCATCTCTGTCTTATCTGTATTTTTATTTATTTTTAGAATATATCCCAGTTATATTTTAATTTGGCCCTAGCCTTTTGAGATTTCTCCCAACAAGTAGGAGGCATTGATCACTTATCATGACCAGGGCAAAGATTATGTGTACTAAAGTACATAAGCACTCAAGACATAATCCCAAATATTCTCAGGGTCTCCTCAAGCAAACTGCTTTTAGCAAGGTAAGGAAAGTTAAAAATGGAATGAAGCCAATCTAGGAGCATAAAAACTCGAAATTCATTACTCTCAATTAAAATGAATGAGGATAAGGATTGCTTCCAAGTACATCAATCAAAGAAAGCACTTGTGGCAGGAAAACAGAAGTCAGGGATGTGTGTACAGAGGAATAGTCCCATGTTAATAAAATCTGTTGGCTTCATGCTATACAGGGTAAAGGAATGACTATTGGCTATTCCCCTGATGCATCATGAAGCTAATGCTCCTCAGCTCAATATTTTATGGGCATCTTTTGTGGAGTGCTCCTAATATGGATGTACCAGCCTGGGGCTGGTCATACTAATGTAGAAAGAATCCAAGATAAATCAGTTGTTAAGGGTTAGGGAGTATATAGAGATCATGACCAAAGTACATAGAGATTAAGTCACACAAGCAATCAACATTTAAGTACCAAGTTCATGTCAGGCACTGTGTAGTCAAGGGGAATGTAAAGACAAAAATGAAAGTGGTCCTGCCCTCAAAGAGTTTATAATCTATCTGAGGAGATTCATGTGTGTGCATGTGTGCGTGGGTGTGTATGAATATGCAAAATATATATCCTGTGCTGCCTCTAGCCACAAATAAGTACAAGATAATTTGGGGGCAGAGGGTTGCACTTTCATCTGAGGAGTCAGGAAAGGTCTCATGGTGGGAAGGGCATTTGAGTTGAGTTTTGAAGGCAATTAAGGATTCTGAGAAGTAAAAGTAATGAATACAACGAATGCAGAGAAAAAACATGGGAAGAAATATGGATTGACGTGATGCCAAGTAAATAGAAATGGGAAACAATACTTATACAATGCCAACAATATTATAAATAGAAAGAAAAATAGTAAAATAATAAAAATGAATGCTGTGAAATTACGACTAATAATTATGATGAATAATTATGACTAAGCTTGTTCTTGAAAAGGAAAAGGCACCTCTTCTCCATTCTTTTCAGAGGTGGGGCACTGTAAGTGTGGAATACAGCATACAATTTCTATTTTTAAAATTTATTCTATTCTGAACTTAAGAAATAAAACAAGCATTTCCATAACATATTAAAATAGAAAAAAAAGATGATTACACATGAAATCACAAATCTGTTATGTACAACTTGTTATTCATTTTAAATACATAATAAATTTATCAAGTTCCTTCTTTCCTTTTTCCTCCCCTCCCTCATACAGCTATCATTAGACACAAATGTGTGTATACATCCATACATATTATATATATATGTCATATATATATAAAATGTGTGTACACACATATTTGTAGTTCATTTGGGTATTTATAATTGTAATTCACATGTGGACCATCGACTTGGTAACAAATCTTATTTTGTTTAGTTAGTATTCATTTTTTTATTCACTGAGGACCAACTGAGTTCATTAAGTAAAGGAACATTATCCTGGACCACCTAGTGATATAAATTTTTGTCTCTGGTAGCTCACAAAACAAAGGAAAATATAAAATGCTCCTCAGTTTTTTATAGTCTCATTCCACTTCTGAAGAAATGATGGCCAATTGATGGAAAAGAGAATAGGAGATGATATGAATCATACATTTCTTAGGGTGCCAACAAACTTCATTTTGCCTGCTGGGTATTCTAAATGTGAAACCTTTGTTCAATGATTGGCAAGTAGACATATTGTTGAATTATATCATATCATATCCTTCTTATAAATGAAACTGTATGAAAGAAAGAAGCTAGAACTGGTAGAAGGATAACTTCCAAATACTTCTTGGAGAGACAAGAAAAGAATGGATGAAGTGAGTGATATTGTATGCCCAAAGGAAAAATGAAATATTATTTCATGGGATATTTGGTAATTAAATATCATAGGACCAATGATAAACATTTACAAAAATCCACTACGAGAGTGTCTTCAGTTTACTCACCAATACCAGTTGCTGAGGGAAAACTTATGAAGAACATGATTAGAACCTCCAAATTGATTCAACTAACCCTCTCATGTTTTATTAATTCATCCAGTATAATGGGGGGGGGGCAAGACAAATACATTGGATAATATGGCTCAGGAAGAAGGATGAGATGCCAAAAACTTGAAGGTCACACTGAATTTTCTAGCCTTTTAGGGAGGAGTTTTTCTTCAAGGAAAAAAAAAAGATTTGTAGGTCTTGCCCATAGCATGCTCCAAATAACATTATGTAGCAGTAAACAGATAATATATTAATGGACAGAAAAATATGTTAATGTAAGAGTGATTCCTAAGTCAGTTATCATACATGGTCACTCTCAATTCACCAAAAGTCAGAATTAGTAAAAACCAAGAAGAATGTAGCAGAGAAAAAGATATGACATTCAATCCACACAACACAACCCTGAGCCCTAAATAAGCAATTATAAATTTAAAATAGTAAATGGACAAGAGAAATGACATTAACACTGAATAAAATATTTTTAACTGGAAGCCAAAGTAATTTATTACATTATTTTTTATATTACATTCCATTACAGTTACAAAAAGGAAATCAAAAGTGTTCAAGAAAGTGACTTAGTTAGCAAATACCTGACTTGCTTGCTAAACAGGGAGAGACAGGTGCCAAAGACAACACCCAAAGAGTTTAGAGAACAAACTCATTTCTAAAATCTTACAAAGAAAGCTGATGGACAAGTATGCACAATATTGCCTCAAAGCAGGAAGAAGCAGTGAAGGGTAAAACCAATTTAAAGAAAGCTTAGGAAGAATTCTGACTAAGCAAAGGTTTCTCAAGGACATCCAAGTATTAAAATGCAAGGCAGACAGCAAACAGACAAAAAATGGAAATGATTTGCAAAAATTATAGTGACATTGTTTTGGTCAACAAAGACTCAAGCAAATAAACTTAGACCCTGACACCAGAGTCCCAGATATCGTTATAGAAGAAGTAAAAATGGTGCTTAACAAGAACAAATACAAGACAAATAACTAGATTAGACCAAGTTTATAGTACGTATATCAATAGCAGAGGTGACAGAAAAGTGAGGGCTTTGAGTGAACAATACACAAAGTATATAAAGAAGGGGAAGGCATAAAGATCATGGGATGGGCGAAAAACAAACTTTGGGTCTTATTCTGTGTGTGTGTGTGTGTGTGTGTGTGTGTGTGTGTGTGTGTGTGTGTGTGTATGTGTATGTGTGTGTTTGTCCTTTCTCCTTCGTTGCTGAAGAAGACCATGCCATCAGAGAAATGATATGACTTGCACTTGACTTTGTTTTTTGTGAGGGAGGGCTGTGCAGGTCACCAGCCTCACTTCTCCTCCAGAGCCATCTGAATCCAGTGATCAGATATTCATCAGGAAGACTGGAGATGCCTCAGGATGAAACAATTGGGGTTAAGTGAGTTGCCCAAGGTCATACAGCTAGTGAATGTCAAGTGTCTGAGGTGAGATTTGAACTCAGGTCCTCCTGACTCCTGCACTGGTGCTCTATCCACTCACTGCACCACCTAGCTGCCCCTATTCATTCTGATAAAGCTAATTAAGAGAACTTTAATTGCCAATTTATGTATATTATCCCATATGTACAAAATCCTCATGAAAATCATCTCTCCACAAATCATGGACATCCTCAATGAAGTCATTAATTAGTTTTCACAAGCAGTGTTCAACATAGGGTCACATGCTTATCATTTCACTATTCACTGAAAGATATTGTTTTCGGTTGCTTTTCAGGTGTATCTGACTCTTTGTAACCTCATTCGGGGTTTTCTTTGCAAAGAGACTAGAGTAATTTGTTATTTCTTTTGCCAGGCCATTTTATAGATGAGGACATTGAGGAAAATAGGACTAAGTGATTTGCTCAGGGTCACACAACTAGGAAGTGTCTGATACCTTCCTGATTCCAGGACTGGCACTCTATCCACTACCCCACCTAGCTGTCCCAACTGAAAGATGTAGACAATATTATACGCTATTGTGTTTACTATTTGTTGATTCTAAAAATAATATTTGATCTGATAGGGAAGAAAAAAATACTGCCTTAGAGTTTTTTTTTTACAAGATATCTTCCATCTATACATCAAAATTATTAAAGATTCCTTAAAAGATTAAAAATTGAAAATTTTTTTCTTAACTCTCTGGTAATAAACACAAGCCATAAAGCATAGAAATCTATGCTCAGCAAAGATATTTCTTTATATTTGGTCTAACACAGAGGTCACATCAAAGGAGAATTTCTTATTGATGGTGAGAATTTCTAAATATTTCTGTTTCTGGATGACCCTAGCCTAATTTATCAAGGCCCAAAGTACTGCAGAGACTCCTGGAAGAGCTCTGTACTTTACCCAAAGGATTCTGGCTTGCTCATTTATACAGGAAAAATTATGTGGATGAAAAATGTATATTGCTCTGATTTCAGCATGCATTTGGACAGTTACTGGTTAGAGCTTGTTCATCAGTCGGTTTCTCTGGGACAGATAGTCCAAATGGACAATAAGCTGGGGGCCCAGCATTGAACAGGAGGAGGATAGTTCTTTGGATTACTTTTTAAACTGATCCCAAGCTTCCCATGTTGCTTTGAAAAGAAAGCAAAACCACATGTTTTCACCACATTAACAGTCTACTGATGTTACTATGGGCAGCGAGACATGGAATATAACTGACTCCAAATAATAAAAAAATAAATATGACACATAGGTTAAATAGAGATGGACTTGATTGGTAGAACATGGTGCACCACAAAAAGTAAGAAGCTCTGAAAGAACAAAATAAAATAAGCATCAATGGATTTAATAGAATGATAAGATGCATTGATAACATAATGATGAATGAATTGATGAATGAGTGAACATTTATTGAGCTCTTAATATGTACAAAGTACAGGAGACATACAAATAAAAAACAGAGATGGTGTCTGCTCTTAAGAAGTTCCCATTCTAATTGGCTAGACAAAACACAGAGGTGGTTTCAGGCATACCTTAGATGGAAGGATCTGGGATGATAGATGAATAACCAGAATGCCCCATTGGAATCCTGGAGAAATGAAGGAAGGCTTTTAGCACACTGAGTGGATCTCTTATGTCAGATTTATGGGAGGATAAGGACAATAATCACACAGGATGAACAGCAAAGGATGAGTTGTGATTTGCATTGTTAGAAGACCTCTTGATGAGATCACAAATATATTTAAATATTTGGATTCACGAGTTTGGGTGAATGTTTTTTTTTTTTTCTTTTTCATAAGGGATGGCTCTTTGGAAGGGGGCAAGGGGCAAGAAGGTATAAAAACAAAAGAGTTTATTTTTAAATGACTAATTTAATTTCATAGAATCACTGAGTCTTAGATTCTGGAATGATCTGAGAGGCTACCTGGCCTAACTGGTACTTGGTCAATAATCTTGTCTAAAATATCAGTGATAGTGGTCATCTAGCCTTTAGCTTGAAGATCTCCAGAAAGGGAGAAATCCCTTTCTTCATGAGGCAGTCTTCTATGTTTGTGGACCACTCTCAGTTAGAGAGTTTCTCTTTAATCAGAGCTGAATCTACCTTTCTGCCATTTATACATGCAGCCATAGATGCTTTGCCACATTATTAAAAGACACAATAGTATTAAGTAACCAGCGTACTAAGCACTCCTCTGTAAATCACCACAATAACGCCACATAAATCATAGTAATTACAAGTGATTTAACATAATTTTATTGGCCTGATTAAGGACTACACCTAGTGAACGGCAATATTGCATGTGCTCATGCTGTGGTCATTCATTTTGCAGCCCCAAACCGTCCCTAGTGATGGACTCTTGAAGTTAGAGAAATGCTCACATCGTTGGCTAGGGAAATAGTGCTTTCAAGACTGGAATCATTAGGCCTCTAATATTATGGGCATTTTTGAAGGACTTAGTGTTCCAACCTGGATAGCGATTGAAGCATTTTATTGGAAATGGAGTGTGTGTGTGTGTGTGTGTGTGTGTGTGTGTGTGTGTGTGTGTGTGTGTGTATGTGTGTGTGTATGGGAGGGGAAATCAGTTCAAAGAGTAAAAGGAGTTTATTTAGACTACAAATAATCTAGAATGGTGGCAAAGTAGATAGGATAAAAGACTCATAGGAACATGTCTAAAATTGGAAGGACAATTCAATCTGACTCAAATTTACAGATGAAGAAACTGAGACACAGAGAGGTTAAGTGACTAGGATTACACAGCTAATAGGTTTCAAAGGCAGGATCTGAATTCAGGTCTTCCTGATTCCAATTCCAGCTCTCCAGTCCTACAAGGGATAGAGGGGAATAGAGAGTATAAAGGAAGAACTAAAAAAAAAAAAAATTGGTGACTAATTAGATATAAAGAGTAATAGAGAGGAGCCAAAGATAATACCAAGGTTTCCAGCCAAGGTTATGAAGAAAGTAGTGATAATATTCAATAGAAATAAGGAATTCAGGATATGAAGCTATTTAAGGGAGAACACGATTGTCAGTGTGGTCTAGAGGAAAGAACAGAGGTTTTAGAAACACAGGGTCTGGGTTCTAACCCTGGCTCTTAGACATATTCTGATACTCTGAAGAATGTTGGAATTTGCCTTCATCAGAGAATGTACTGTGCTCTATGAACAAAGCAGAATTGAAGCAGTTCAAAAGAAACACCAGATGTGAAAATTTGGAGAATCTACCCCCAAATGTCCACATGAACTATTTGTACCTGACCTGTGGTAGAGCATTCAGGGCTCATATTGATCTGACCACCCATAGTTGAATGAGAAATAACTTGACTGTAGCATAGTGTTGTCATTTTGGTCCTATTCAAAAATAAAGGATAACAACCAACCAACACCTATTATCTTTGTTGTCCTGGGAAAGTCACTTTGCCTCCTTTGGGCCTCACCTTTCTCATATGTGAAACAAAGGGGTTAAATTAAGTGATGTATGTGGTCCTGTATGGCTCTACCATATGACACCAAGTCTATGATCTCATGAGGAGTTCAGTTTCAGATATTTAATTTTAAGATACCAGCACAACATTCACATAGAAACATGAAGGAAGTAGATGGCAATATAAATTGGAAATCAGGGGAAAGATCTGGAAAATAGGCAGGTAGATGTAGTTGAAGGAAATGGATCTGAAGAAACAGGAGGGAGAAGAATGAATTAGCTCTCCAAGGGAAGGAGTATAGACAAGGTGGGTAATAACCAAATTTAGGAGATTGGGGTAAAAGAGGAAATGGAGAAAGGGACAATGCAAAGGATTGTACAGCTCAACTTAAGCAAAAGGTATTTTCAAGGAGAGTGGTCCACAGTGTCAAATGCTACAAAGCCATCAAAGAAAAGATAACAGCTTTGGATTTGGAGATTGGGAGGTGATTCAACAGAGAGACAGGATTCAATGTCAGATTTCAGCAATTAAGAAAAATGAGTACTGATATAGAAAGGAAATAGTTAGAAACAACAAGTTTGACATTGAACGTTAGGAGCAAAGTATTTATTTTGGTTTATATTTTCTATGATAGGAGAAATCACAGTAGCTTTTTATGAAGTGGGAAAGGAGGCAGTGGACAACAGAAGAGGCTGGAGATAGAGGATGCAGAAGGGGATAGGACTGAGTGCCCAGAGCGAGGGGATGGGACTGAGTGCCCAGAGCGAGGGGTTGGTCTTTGAATCACATGGTCATGGAGATAGAAAATAGGATTGATACAAAAGCAGAGACAATTTGAGGTGAAGATGAAGGACTGTGGAGAATTCATAGCTCATGACTTCTGTCTTCTCAAAAAAATAATGAGGTAAGGGAATCTTCTGACATTAAAGAGAAGGAAGAAAGCAAGAGATTTGAGAGCTTAAGGAAATAATATGCTTTGGGGGGGGGGGGCAGGTTGTGATTCCTGATCTGTGGTTTCACTGGTATAGGAAATTCTTAAAGAATTTTAATGCAAACCTGTACCTACTTAGAAATTTACGTTCAGCCTTTGTTTAGCTCCTTGTTAAATCTCAGGCCTGCTGCTTTTGCATCAAGAAAGCTCCCAGTGGTACAGAGAAGGTCCAAGTGAATTCATTCACATTTGGAACCAGCTCTCCTATGTCTCTCTCTCTTCAACATAATGGTGCTGAAACGCGGGAGTCCAAATATGAATCGGACTCCCATGATCTTCTCCTAGCCACTGGGATAAGAGGTAAGCGCCCTTTTCTGTGCTTTCTTCCCCAAACCTTTCTCTCCCACTGTCTTCCTAGCCCTTCTCTCCTGGCCTCTTGATGAGCAGTTCCTTGCAGCTGGACTCAGCAGGACTTCCCTGAGAGTTCCCCCTAGGTTAGCAAAAATGTGAATTAATGGATAATAATATTTTCTTTTAAAGTGCTAAGAGTATTGTGCCTTAGAAATTAAAATGTTACCACTAGTGATTACGAATTCAGATTTGATTTGCTCATTCAACCTGATTGGTAAATAATTGGTTCTGGTTCAAGTTTTAAATATATACTTGTGGTATAGTTATATTTCTGCATTTTCTTATTGTGTAATTTTGTATTATCTACGTTAGAAAAGCAATTTCTCTTATAATCTAGATGTTGTTAGATTAGTATCAGATTAGGAGTTTCTTCACTATCAGAATTTTGGAACCATCTAGTCATAAAATCTAATCAAGCCTGTGTAGTCTTCTGTGTAGTAGAGTTCCTACTGAGAAAATTTTGAAAGGCCTGGTACACTTATCATGATAAGGCCAGTTTGATTGGGTATGTTCTTGTCTTAGGAAAAAACTGAACTTCAATTTTGGTCTCATGTTATTTTGGGGATTTGTGATATTTAAAAGATATTTGGCACCAATTTGGTTTCCATAAATCCCAGTCTTAAAGGTTTCCAATTCATTTACTTTATGAAAGTTTAGTCCTTATCCCTCTTAGCATCGGGATGAATTGTGAGCTTTTTTAGAAAGGGAAATACTTTTTACAAAGAAATGCTTTGCAAAATCTCTTTGTGTGATTCTAAAGGCCTACTAAATTCCATTTGCAAGCTAATTTGCTTCGATTACTTGATATTGATAACAATTATATCCAAACCAACTGTAAGTTTTCTAAGTTTCACTCCTGGGTTTGTTGTGTTCTTAAATAGGTGCTTTCAGAGAAACAGGTTCATGCTTCAGGTATCCTATAGAAGTGGCACTTTTGTGCATATTGGGGTGAAAGTTTCAGTGCCCCACTCTAAATTTTTAAGGGGTGAACATAAAAGTGAAAAGTTAGAATCTTAGCACATTCTGGAGGTTCATTAAGGGATTTTGAAACTCATTAAGGAATTTTGAAACACCTCCTTTCAACCCTAGTCACTCTTACCCCACTCCCTTCCCTTGAGACAAAAGGGTGAATGAAGGAGGATGGGTCAAGAAAAAGAAGCCAGTCAGTCACTGTCTGCACTTGGTAAAATAGCCCATCCTTACAATTTTTATATGATCTGGAAATGGAACTGATGGCATCTGAAGTTTATTGTTTGTGTTTACAGCTAAAACAATTTGGTTCTCACTTATGAAAATTTTAAGCTTGCCAGTTATAGTTATAATGCTAAAACCTAAAACTGGTACACTTTGTGTATATGCATGGAAAGGAAAAAGGACAACCCTAGCAGCTCTAAGGAACTTGTTTGATTCATGGAGTTCCTAAAGAAGGAACTTATTTTGGCAAGAATTTGAAAATATATACAAATGATCTCTTAGTAATTGGCTTTTGCACCAGGACTAATTTAAAATTCAAGATGAGTCCTGGCAAATTTTTGATTAGTGGAACTTGTCATCTGAGGTAAAAGCTTTGGGGACTATAATGAACTATGTTTTGAGTTATCTGATGGATCATAAAAATCTATCAATAATCTGAGAAAAATGCCACAAGCTACTCAGAGACCATTACAGGCGGAGAGCTTCGTCTGGAACAGCTAAGAGGACAATTCTAGTCTCTACCTAGGATGGGATCCTCCTGGCTCAGTTTCCCTATTGAATTCCTTTGAAAAGGAATGTTTCCCACTTGAGTACTCCTGAGTCTGACTATGAGCTGGAATTGATACTACATGTTTGCAGAACTGTGATGTTCTCTCTAGTCATGTCCTTGCTTTTCCTTTTTATGGCAAATTTCTATAATCAAGGCAAGTGGTCAATCTGAATGAGTAGTTATTCTATACCCCAGCTGGGTAAATTAGTACTCCTTCATAGCCATGTGAAAAATTAAATCCCTGTGTGAAAAATTAAATCCCTGCAATAGAGCAATCTTTCTGAATGATATGGAAATAATTAGACAAAGGGAAAAGAAGTCTGTAAAATGAACAAACACAATGTTGAATCTTTATCCCATAGACTAAGGCTAGGATACATCTGAGCTACTACATTAAAGTGTGTTTAAGATCTGGGCTATTCAGCCTAAGATTATATTTCTTTCAAAACCCTTAAATAACTTAGTAAGAGGATATTTGGCCCAGTCATCTGCCTGTTACTAGATATATGTCTATATGGAATAAGGTACTTAAATGTTTCCAAATGTTGTTAACATAACATAGAACTGATTAAGGTACCTGCCTGCTACTCTATTAATTACTGAAGAAAAAACGCTAGATCAGAAACATCTTCGGTGTGAGGAAAAGAATTTCAGTGCAATTTTCTTAGAGGGAGGTAGCATGGAATATTTTTGTATTAATGGAAAAGTCAACTTCATTCAAAGTTTGTTACTATTGTGGAAATAATACCTGTTTATATTGTGTGTTCTGTATTCTGTGGTACAAATATGTTTTATTATAAGCAACTTATTGATATGCACTGTTTTGGAATTACTTGCTTTTAGATCCTCCCAAGTCCTTTATGATAACTGGAGTTAAAGTCAGTCTCTTATAAGTAAATTCATCCGTATAACTATTAAGCTCAAGGTACAAAGCTTCTACCTGCAAAGTGTTGTTACTTGTATTTACATGTATACAGCTGGATCCTCATCAGCATCTGATCCTCCAAAAGGAATTGGAATCAGAGTGAAAACTTGAGAAAATAACAAGATCAGAAAATCCTGTATGTCAAAAGTAAATAATAATATTGTGCGGCTCTTCCTTTCTTTGTTTTTCCTCTTTTCTGACATCACTTTTAACACTCCTTCTATTTGGGGCCTGTATATTGAACTTGTTTGTCAGATTTGTGTCTCCTAGACTAGCCTGTCCACCTGCAGATGGTCATGCCACAAGGATACCTGCTCCATACTCTCCTCATCCTCTTGATGCTGTTTCAGCCTCACTTTACTCTTCTCCCCAACCCTACTCAGACAGGGGTAGTGCCTTTGTTCCTCTCCCAAAAGCATTTGGGTTGGATGGTGAAGCGGACAGAGAAGCAAGCAGGAGGCTGGATGTGAGATAAGATGCAGGGTGTGACTATCCAGAAAAGTGATCAAAGAAGATTGCCTAGAAGCCCTTCACCTTGGGGACTTGCCTGTGGGCTTTCTAGCTACGCTGTATTCTGGACCCCACCTTGAACCACTTCTGTTTCTAGTCCACTGATTCCTGATTCCCACCCTGTACCAAGAGTTAGGCCTGCTTCCTTGGGACTGGAAGTCTAATGCCTTAATTCAGATAGGGAACTCTGTGGAATGGGCAGAGCACATGATTGTTGGGGATGCTAGCTTACTCCCCATAGCTCTCCCTCTATATTTCCTGAAGGTCCTACATGGAATTCTTCATTTGAACACTCACAGGATATTACAGCCAGCCTCTTGGATGTAAGACATTCACTCCAGCCTACTATCTCCCCCTACCTCCTCCTGGGGGTCATGGTTTGTCTCCCTTCTTTCCCCTCATTGTGACCCTGTTTTTGGTCATTTTACTCACTCTTATACTTGGTTTGTGCTTGTTTAACCTCCTGGTTCACTTTGTGTCTTCTCACCCACAGCAACTTTTAGGATTGCCTAAGCTTAATACCAAATGGCTTGCCTCTCTCCACCTTGGACTCAGTTGGCACTACATTCTACACCCCACATTGATTACCCTCTCTATCCCCACCCCACCCCCTGCCCCAACCCATTCTGGCCACTGAAGTGGACTCTTCACCCCTGTTCATCAGGAAGCAGCCACTGAAGACAATGACCTTCACCCCTTTTCTCTGGAAAGAATTCTCCTATCTAGTGGTTGAGTGGAGAAATGATGTGGATAGACACAGTGCCCTGAGAGTTAAAATAATGTTGATTGACTTTGTGAAGCCCTTGGTGCGCTAAAGTCTCCCCTTACCACAACTTCCCCTTATCCTGGACCATAAGATTCCCTGTCCCCATCCCTCATCCTGGGGGGAACATAAAATTCCCTGTTGCCACCCCTCATCCTGGGGAATGGGATTTCCTTATCCTGTGTCATTCATAGGCCTCACCATGTGATTTTAGAGGCTCTAGATCTCCAACCCCCACAAGGAAACCCTAAAATCATCCTACATAAATCTGGTCCTTTTCCTATACCATTGCCTTTGTTGAGCTCTTTGCTAAATCTCAGGCCCGCTGCTATTGCATCAATAAAGCTCCCAATGGCTACAAGAAAGAAAGAAAGAAAGAAAGAAAGAAAGAAAGAAAGAAAGAAAGAAAGAAAGAAAGAAAGAAAGAAAGAAAGAAAGAAATTCATGTTTTTAGAGTTTATGTTTTAGAGTTGTCCAGACAGATTAAATGGTTTGCCTAGGGGTACTCAGCCAGTATTGATGTAAGAGGTAGGATTTGGACCTAGGTCTTCCAAACTCCAAGTACAGTTCTTTGTCAACTACTATTAAACATCTGATAAATAGTCTGAAGTAATAAACTGTTTCCCTCACTTTGGTATGTTCAGTTCACCATTTCCCTGAAGTGAATGGATTTTATTTATGACTTCCATGTATAATTTGATTGCAAGCTCCCTGGGAGTAGGGATCAATTAATTCTTTATTTTTGTGTTCTGAGTGTCTAACAGAGTACCTGGCACATGGTAGTTGTGGAAGAAATTCTTGTGGATGGATTGATGAAGTTTCTGTGGAGCAAATCATGGACATAAGGTTGTCTTGTCCATGCCAATGGGTTTTAGGACATTTTAAAAAGGCACTCTATCAAGCATGGAGTCACTTAAATACAAATATTAGTGTAGAGTCTTGAGGGAAGGGGTATTATGAAGCATACACATTTAGAGGCAGAGGGAAAAGTAGTAAGACATTTTAGAGTCTATAAATTTGGTCAAAGGTTAGAGTACTATCTAGAGTATGGAGTCTGCTAATCCAAGAAGCATTGTGTAATTGCTTAATATACGCTAGACACTGAGCTGGGTGCTGGGAGTCAGAGACAAAATGGAAAAAAAAAAATGAAAAATCAGTCCCAGCCTTCAAGAAGTTTACATATTTCTGGAAAGAACAAATCCTCTAGGGTAATTAAATAGGGAAAGATAAGCAAAAAATGGTAGGCAGTAATAATGACTTGCCAAATTGACTGAATGTCAAAGACTCCACATATCTTTCACTTTCCATCAGAAAAAAAAGATAAGGGTGAAAAGAATGGAAGTATTGAGGAGGGAAGAAGAGGAATAAGGAAAGGGATAGGTTAACTATTGCATTAAGATAAATATTCCCATCTTATCTCAGTCCCTGTGGCCTATTTTAAGGCTTGCTGTCTGTTATTTTACTTTCAAATGATCATTTTTGTGAAATAGCCATGCATACCATCCACAACATCTCTTGAATGCTTGTAACCCAGAAAGGGACAGGAACTGACAGTGAGGGCTATGCCTAGAATAATTGAGAAATATACACTGAGTCTGCAGTGGACAATCAAATATCACCCAATCAAATATTACCATTTTGATCCAGGCAGCCTACGCTGGCTACATGGAGCCATTCTGATGCAAATGAAACTGTCAGCAGGTCACAAATGGTGCCAGCAGAAACTTCTTCTGGTAAACCATATGAAGACAAGCCAAAGACAGCCTTGATGAATGACCAGGGTTGTTTTTGATGGAAGGTGTTTGTTTTAGATTACAGTCTATAAAATATTTGTATTCAATCAGTGATACTCTGTAGGTGAGTTATTAAGACTTTGATAGAAGGAAGACAAGGGAGTTATCAGAAATTTATGGAGATACAGGATGTCCTAAGTAGAAAGAATGGATAGCATAGGAGTCAAAGGAAAGGAACATTGGTGATTTAAAGTGAACAGTTTCATTCTTTAGAAAATGAACTCAGGTAGCACTTGTAAAAAGATCCTTGTTAAAGAATCTTCACGTGAATTGCAAATATTACACACTGGTAAGGAGTTCCCATTGTGCAGGTGGAGAAACTGAACTCCAGAAAGGTTTGCCAAAAATTAAATACTGCAAAGGCACTATAATTATAAGAATTAATTTGCCTTAACAATACACACTGGGCCACACAGGCAATGTCTCTACTGCATTTTGTTCCAGCTCCTCAGTAAGTACAACTCTATAATCAAGTTTTAAAATGTCCCTAACCATGCACATTTTTGTAGTTCTTTGGGCTTAATTCAGTATTTTTAAAAGGTTCTACAACAGTATTCTTTTATGAGCATTTTGAATAGTCCTCTATAACAAAAAAAATACATTTATAGAATTATAAAATCATGGCAAATTAAAGCTGGAAGGGCTCTCAGATGTCATTTAGTCCAGTGGCTGATTGTACAGGTGAAGAAACTGAGGCTCTGAGAGATGACAGCATCTCATACCAATAGTACTTATTAAATCTTAGGCAAGGAGCTTGACCTCACTAATTAAATGATGGTGTTGCCTTTTGGATCTGGACCCCGAGATTGTTTCACTATAGAATTAGGCTTCAATTCAAGCAACATTCATTAATCACCAACACTGCACAAGGCACAACATAAGATGTTGAGGTTACAAAAACAAAAATGAAACAATACTTACCTTCATGGATGTTACATTTCACTAATAAGGTACAAGATATACACAGAAAACACAATACAAAGTATGTGCAATATTATACAAAGTAATTTTAGGAGGGACAAAGCCATAATGACTTCAGAGATCAGGAAAACCTTTTGTAGGGGATGGTGCCTGATGTAGCCTTTGAAGGAAAAAAGGAATTGTATGAAGCTGAGGAGAGGAGAGAGTGAGTGCAGTCCAGACATGGAAGACCACCTCCACAAAGGTAGGAGCAGAAGATGCCTGCTGAGAATATAGAATTACTAGAAGGTCCCTTTGACTGGAATAGAGAGTGTGAGTAAGAAGGTAGACCACATAACCTAGAAAGGCTAAATACTGCAATACTAAATAATGTGGGGTTGCACAGTGGAGCCCTTTAATCAAAGTTTGACTGTCTCTCTTATTTTTTTTTTTTTAATAAGGACAACATTTGATGGGGGTGGAATCTTATTTTGAACAACCGTCTTGATTTTTCAGATGAGAAAACAGGCTTAGAGATTTTTTTCAAAGGTACAATGAAATAAGCCCTATGATTTTTATCTCTGGAAGAGTGCTACTGAGTTGATAATGTTAAAACACACACACACACACACACACACACACAGACTGTCTTGTTTGTGTTCCTTCACTAGATTGTGAACTTCTCAAGGGAAAATAAAACCTTTTCTTTTCTTCCTATCCCCAGCATTTGCACGATGCCCAGCCCATAATAGGTGTTTAATAAGTATTTACACACACACAAACCCAAGAAAACCACAGGAATGTCCTGATTGAGAATGCTAGAGGCCACTTTCCAAATTAGTATCTAGTCATTAACGACTACTCTTTGGGTCTGATTCTTGGCTATCTTCTTCATCCCCCTAACTCTGCTCCTGTCTAGCCTACATATTTCCATCTTATCCACAAGAATATGACAAATTTTAGAAATCTTTGCTGGAATCTATGCCAACTTCATCTATAGATTTCTATGCAAGGGTTTTTACAGCATGCAAACAATTCCAAAGGCATGAGCATAAAGCCTTGATGGAGGAGGACCTGTGTGGAAGCTCTCTGATAAATAAAAATAAGGCTGTTTGGGTTGATCCTTCAGCATACTTATGTATCTATTCTAGGACCAAGGATGGAAAAAAAATCACTGATCTTACAAATGAATCCAGTGACACAGAAGTTTGACTTGATTGACCAAACCAGTCAATTTTAAGGATGTTTAAGAGTTTTGAGGCTGTTGAGTATTTGTAATGGTAATTTAAATGGGGAGATCTTTCCCATTCATTAATAGGTCCATGTGACCTGCCTGGGTCACACAGAAGCCTGAGACGCATGAGTCTGAGTCACATGGAGCCTGTAGTGGGAGGAGTTTGCTGAACAGGTGGAACTGGAAGGGGGGGAGCTAGAGCAGAGAGGAAGTGAGTCAGAGAGCAGTCAGAGTTGGAAGGATTCAGCCAGCTGGCTAGCATGAGTGAGAGAGCTTGTTTATGATTTTCTTTAATGGAGCTGGTTTTTGGGAAGACTTGGGGCTTGTGTTGTCCTCTGCATTGTTATTGTGTATAGATTTCCTGTTACTGTGATGGATTTGGCTTTCTGGTGTCTGAATAAATGTTTTGGCTCTGTCTTCCATGTGGAGAGTCTGTTGTATTTCATGATTCAGAATTACAGTGGGATATTCATGGCCACTGTGGGTGCTGTGAATATCACATTGGCACTACATTACTGCAGCCCAGTGGACAGAAGTAGGAACAACTAGATATGAGTTGCATTGAGGCACATGTAACCTTGATTTAAGAGATAATTTCATGAAAATTAGAGCTACCCGGAGCTGGAAGGGACTACTTCAGAGCAAGTAGGTTTCCTCTCATTGGAAGCCTCTAATGATGCCATATGCGCTTTTTGTCCAGTATGTTCTTAGGTTAATCTTCTTCAAGCAGATGTTGGTCTACATGAACTTGAGACAGCCTTCAGCTCAGAGATTCTGTGATTCAAAGAAGATGCTTCTGAGCTAGCTTAACCCCCCCCCCCCCAAATAGTGAGGAAACCCACCGTAAATTATTTAAGATTTTAGTCATATGTAAATATGAGTTGTTATTATTTCAACAGATAAGCTACAGAGTTTTCTATGTGATAGGACAGCCCCATAGATTCATAGCAGTCTGGTACTCACCTTGACATGTACAGTCGCAGCAAACTATTCCATGGTCACAAGGTTTTGTGGGTCAGAATGATATACCCAACAAGCAGGTTAATTAGATTATGAAAATCATAGAAAAAGAAAGAAGCATCTGTAATGTATATCTTACACTTACACTTCCCAACTCCAATGCAACTCTCAATGCAAAACTCCCTTCTGTGTTGGAGTCGATTTTTCACTATCTTCATCCTCCTAAGCCATACAAGGATCAAAATAAAAGTTCAATATCTTGACAAAATTTTCCTTTCTCCCCTTAAAGTGGGAACAGTAAACAAGTAGTTGGACTCACAATATGTGGTCTTATAGAAATTGGAGAGCATGACCAGCATCTTCTATGATTCTCTGATTTATAAATTATCTCTCCAAGCTTGGTTGCATTTACAGATTTGAAAAGAATACCATCTAGGCAAGTCATTGGTAAAAATGTTTAATAGAATAAGTAAAGATGTTTGTAATGCTCCACTGGAGATGTCTCTACAAGGGGACACCGTATCATTAATGACTTGGGTCTGGACATTCAAGCAGTTCCGAATTCCCCTACCTGGATTATCTTTCAGCTTCTTCATCTTTTCTATGAGATTAACATAAAGACAATTGTTAAATATTCCACAAATAAAACAAAAACAAAACAGGCAGACTATATCTATTTATTCTCTAGTCAAGGAGCCTTGTTGAAAAAGAACAGCGTGTGAAGATCTGTTCTTGATGAAATCATGCTTGGCTTTGTGATTACTGCTTTCTTTCATAGAAATTATTAACTATCCCTTTAATGATGTTATATAATTTTTTTTCCAAGACTCAAATAAAACTTATTGAAATATGTGCTAAGCATACTGTCAAGTCACACAATACCAATGAATGCTGCTAAAATGCTAAAATGGGTCACAAGTGGAAAAAATTTAAGAAGCCATCTTAGACAGCATCTAAGCTCCCTTTCTTCTTTAAATCTATGACTGCCTACCAAACTGAAGGTCTACAGAGCCATTGTGCTGACCTCATTGTTGTATATCTGAGAAAGAGAAAGGGAGAGGTAGAATGTACTACAAAACCTCACATAAAAGAGACAAGAAAGAACTTTCAGAATGGAAGGGAAGAGGGGGGAGGTGAGAGGGAATAAGTGAGCCATACTGTCACTGGATTTGACTTAAGGAGGGAATAAGATACATTTAATTGGGTATGGAAGTTTATCTTATCCTACAGGAAGGCAGGAGGGAAGGGGATAGGAGGAGGACTATTGTAGGGGGACAGATCAAGGGGAAGAATGGAATAAATGGAGGACAGGACAGGATAGAGGGAAATGTGGTTAGTCTTTCACAACATGAGTGTTATAGAAGTGTTTTGCATGGCTATACATGTATGACCTATATTGAATCACTTGTTTTCTCAATGAGGGTGGGTGGGGAGGGGAAAAGGGAGAGAGGGAACTCAAAGCTTTAAAACTGAATGTTAAAAATGTTTTTGCTTGCAACTGGGAAATAACTTGTACAAGCAATGGGATATAGATATCTATCTTGCCCTGCAGGAAAATAGAGGGGAAGGGGATGGTAGAAGTGAGGGTGGTAGAAGGGAGGACACATTGAGGAAAGGGGTAGCTGGGGTGCATGGGGTGGGAGGAGGATAAAGATGGAGAGAAAATTTGGAATTCAAATCTTATGGAAGTAAATGTTGAAAACTGAAAATAAATTATATTAAAAAGAACTTTAAAATTGATTGTGTGTCATGGGAGACACTGGCACAGGACCACCAAGCATGGCATGCCCTCCCCAGAGAAGATGCTGTGCTGTATGAACAAAGTAAAATTGAAGTAGCTCAAAAGAAACACAAGATGTGCAAATTTAGAGTATCCACCCCAAATTCTCACATGGATTATTTGTGCCCAAATTGTGGTAGAACATTCCAAGTTCATGTTGGTCTGACTCTAACATAGGGATGTCACTATGGTCTTCTTCGAGAACAGGATGATAGCCAAGGTCTCTTTCAGCTTTAAATCTATGACTTTATGATTCTACTTCTCTTTGATTAGTTCTACCATTCACACAGATAATCTGGAGTTATTAATATTTTAGTATTGACTTCTGTAGGGAGTGATAGATGTCACATTAATTAAAGAATTCAATTCATTTTTTCAGGGAGTGCCCTGTTTCCACCAATATGAACAACCTCATTCCCAAAGGGACTATGGGTACCATTATATTACATTACATGTTTGTTTGTTGTTGTTAAAAGTCTGACACTGATGCCTGAGATATATGATAGAACCCCTTCATGTGGGGACAATTAAGGGACCCTCTACAGTACTCTTTAGAGGATTCCATCCAAGAAAATTATTATTCATCTACCTTTTACCTGTTCAAGGCTTGCAAACACCCCAGGAATCTGGGTTGCTATCCTAGCTTCATCCTTTTTTTATATGCCTTCTCCTTCCTGTCCTATCCTTTGCCTTAAGCAAAGTCAGTATAGGCCAGATGAGTCATCAGGTCAGAGGGATAGAGAAAGGATGAGGACAGATTTCAAAGGTGAGGCCTCTTCAGGCCAGGTAGATTCTGCCTGCATGGACAGAAGATTACCAGAGAAGTCTGAGAAACCAGAGGGAGGTGAGGTTATATACACATCCTTAATTGGAAGCAGCTGGTGGCCTAGCAGATCTAGCACTGGGCTTGGAATCAGAAAGACATAAGTTCAAAACCACCCTGGGCTAATTATTAGCTTTGCAACCCTGATTCAATCATTTAACCTTTGTTTGCCTCAGTCTTCTCAACTATAAACTAGGTAGAATAGCATCTACCTGCCAGGGTTCTTGTAGGGATCAAATGAAATATCTGGTAAAAAGTGCTTAGGACAGTTGCTAGCACATAGTAGACATTATATGAATGCTTATTCTCTCCCTTAAATCTTGTAAATGAGAGCTGGGCTTTCCTAGAATTAGGAAGAGGGTGTTCTGGGAAGACCTAAAGTGATCATCTCTGCCAGTAGGAGTCTAACTTCACCCTCGGGTAGAAACATAAACAGGATTGAGATAAACACAAGGACATAATAAAGGCAGTCTAATGTATAATGAATCGAGCATTTTATTGTAAGTCAGGAGTGCTGAATTAGTGTGACCATAGGCAAGTCACTTCACTGCTTTTAATTCAATCCAATTTAAAACAAGAATTTATTAAGCATCTACTATGTTCAAGATGCTAGTACTTTTTGCCTCAACTGCCTGTTTGGAAAATTATAGCAGGGATGGGTTATACCAGATGATGCCTGAACTCCTTCTCAACCCAAACATTTTGTAACATCTCTTCTTTTTATTTCATACGCACAATCATCTTTTTTCTGAAACATAAACTTACTTTATTCTCAGTGCAGATATCTGTTCTAGCAATTTCATAAGTCTAGTTTCTCTATTCGATTACTCATAAAATGTTGTTGGTTCAGTGGTAGGGGAAGGGGAGTTAATGCAAAAGTATTTGTTTGGCTTTTTTTCTGCTAGAAATGTTGAGCTTTCTGCCAATTGGTAGTAGACATGCTCCATCACTGCACCACCATGAATAGATCACATCCAGATCCATGTCTCATTAGTGTGGTGATGGGTCTGCCAGAAGGCCTTCAATACCCTAAAGAATCAGATGTGCTAAGCCCCCAAATGAGGTACAACAGACTTTAGGCAAGAATTGGAACTTCACAGGGGTCTTGATGGGGTGGTTTGAGTTGATCTAGAGAGTCCCCTGGGGTGACAAGCACATAATTGCACTGATCAGCTGTAGGCTGCCATGATTAATGCAACCAGCCAAGATTTATCACCTACTAGAGTTTTAAACTAGTTTTCTCATCACGGTAATAGAGAACACTTGAGTTTTAAAGGAATAAAATAGGTGCCTAAAGTGATTTGTTAAGCTGGCTATAAACAGACAAAACCCCAAACTGCCCAGTCATTTTTAAGGGACCTGGGATATATGGATTTCAGATATTGTCAGTTTTTCATATAAACCTTCGTCTTGTTCCAAAATGAGATCTAAGCTTCTTTCTTGTTCTATTCTTTCCCATCTCAATAAACAGATCATACTCCATGACTTATGAAATAAGCAATAAGGTATCTAAGTGTTAATTTAGATAACAGGGAAGTTCCATGTTAGAAGTTCCCTGCTTCTGCAAATGGGTTTAGGTATTCCTATGAAGTGGTATCTGAGGCTAAGGAACTGAATTTTGAGATTTTTTTGAGATATTTGAGATATTTCATTTGAGATATTTCTTAGGTGATAATGTAGGGAATAAAGTTATGTCATGAAAATAGCGGTTGTATGGGAAACACCCACAAATACAACTCCTTGCCTTCTGGGATGGAACGGACAAATGGAATTTCTACAGATAATACTGAAATGCATATAGTCACATTTCATAAATTCATAATTTATAATCATTTGGATTTTGCCTGGGGACACATTTCTATTCAAATTATTGATGCAAACATGCTTGGTATAGATCTGAGCAGGACATCCATAAAGTTGAAATGACATCAAGAAATTTGTCAGTCCTTTGAATAGGGTTTAGAATAAACCATTATGGTTTTTACCCCAAGTTCTATGGTTATATGGAGAAATACTTGAACCATAACCCTAAGATCTCTTAGTTCCGCTAAGCTTGAATGAGAATTCCTATTTTCACATTGCAAATCAGTCAAATCTCAACAAGTAGTTTTCTAAGTACATATTATGTACCAGGCATTCTGCCAAGCATTGAAGATACAAAGAACAGCAAAAAAGCCCAGTTCTCAAGGAGTTAAATGGGGGAGAAAATATGCATACTGTGTACAAACACTACACTTACAGGGTGATAATTTCAGAGGGAAGGCATACCCTAACCCTAGATACTAAGTTCATTAAGGTCAGCAATCTTGTCTTACCTAAATTGTGTATTTCCCCCAGCACCTAGACCAATGCTTTGCACAAAGTAGGAACTTACTGAATTAATAAAAATTCATCATTCTTTACTTTAAAAAGACCTCCAGTGATAGGGAACACATTACTCCAGAGGCAGCCCATTCCACTTTTCAAGAACTTTACCTGTTGGGAATTTTTTACTGACATCAAACTAAAATCTCGCTGGTCCTGACCTCTGTGACCCAACAGAATGATTCCAATCCTCCTCAGCATAGACCTTGAAATCATTTAACATTATTATTCCTCCATCCTCCATGTCTTCTCTTTGAACTAAAATATAGCCAGTTTCTAAAATTTCCATCTCATAAAGCTTGATCACTAGGTCCTTCTCCACCTTGATCATTTTCTTACTAAAGAATAAGAGATCATATTTCCTGATAAGATGTAAATTATTCAGAAAAAGTCTCAAGAGTTGTGCCCCAAAGTTTCATGAGATGTGTAGCAAGAGTTCAAAAGTTGATAATTTTACAGAAATAGTCTTTTCTTTCATTATATCTAGACACCTAGTTGATCCATTTGGTAAAGCACTAGACCTGGAGTTAGGAAGTACAGAGCTCAAATTTGAACTCAGACATTGACTAGCTGTGTAATCCCAGGACAAGTCATTTAACCTCTGCTTCAAATTCCTCATTTTAAACTAACAACAGCCCGTATTTCACAAGGTTATTGTGAAGATAAAATGAGACAATATTGTAAAGTGAATCCTAAATTTTAAAACTCTATGTAAATGTTAGATATTTACTATGATGATGATGATACTCTTTTTTTCCTTTGCCCTTCTTCTCCCCCATCATTCACTTGTTCTTTGAGTCTCTGGGAAGGCAACTGTGGAAGAATCTGAGACTGGCCAACAGTATAGTGAGCAAATTGTCTGAGTCAATCTCTGACTGAATAGCCTTCCTAGAAAATGAAAATCATTGTAAGACAAGCAATTGTTTGTTTGCTTTTTCATCTTTCTTTACATAAACATCAATTAATTTAATTAACTTAACTAAATGTAATTTATTAAATTATTATAAATTATCACATTTGAAAAGAACTTGTCATTGTTTTCAAGACTTAGCTATCTTTCAGTCTTCTCAAAGCTAACCATCCATAATTCCTTCAACTAATCCTTACATATTGGAAGTCAAAAAGTTTAAAATTTCCAGTTACTTGGGGTTGCTTATTCTAGGAGTAGGACACTCTCATTCTTACATTTCATGGTGTCCATTCAAGGTGTCATGGTACAGTGGAAAGAGTTTAGTAGTAGGAATCGAGAGAACTAGGCTTAAGACCCTCACTCTTCCATGAGCTGTTTAATGTTCAACAAGTCATTAAAACTCTTTGAATATCAGTTTCCCTTTTTTAAATGTAGGTAATACTGAGAGCATTAAGGAGAGTAAGATCAAGAGAGAACTTAGGATTTGACACATCAAAATTGCAAGTCTTTTCAATGCTGGTTCACTACATGACCAGAGACAAGCAAGGAGTTCAGCATTTTCAATGTGCCTAAATGGTGAGTCACACTATCTCTGAATTTTTCAGAAGTTTCTGGGGCAGCTTCCTAGGATGGCTCCATAGGTTAACTCAACTTCTATGACTTGCAGGCCATGGGTGACATATTTGGTCCTGTAACTCTGAAATTCAGATCTCTGGTTAGACCTTATACTCTTCCTACAATGAAAGAACTCTTGCCCAAGACTTTGATCAAAAGACATTAATCAAATTAACCAAGCTTCTCTTGTAGGGCTGAGCTAAGTAAAGTACTTTTCTTGCTCACTTGAGGTTATTATACCCTCATATTGATAATATTAAATAAAAACCCATTTATTTTCTTTGAAAAAAAAGACATAGGTAGGATGATTCATACTTATATTACTTGGAAAGGAATTATAGATTGACAATGAATGGGAGAAGATTTTTCAAATGTATACTAGCCATAAAGCAAGTAAATGTGAGCTGTTGTTATTACAATTACCAATATGGCCTTACTAGTTGACACCTAACAAAAGAGGTCAAAGAAGTATTGTAAAGAGAGTTCACTATTTCTAAGACAAGTTTCAGGTATGTCTTCCTTAGGAACTGAATTTACAGAATCTCAGGAAATTTCAGAAGGCTTCAGGTGAAGCCTGAACCTTTGACTGACCTCAGAGGGCAGTCCAACTGAGACTAGAGGGGGGAGAAAATCAAGAAATCCATAAGATAATGAAAACCAGTAGTCTTTGTTTGAAGAGCATTCTGTCTTCCAAGGAAGTTGGAAGCAATCTTCTTGCTAATTTTTCATTTAAAATTTTTGCTTTGATATTCATTAGGGAAATTGGATTATGGTTTTCTTTCTTTGTCTTTACTCTTCTTGGTTTAGATATCCAAACAATATTTGTGTCATAAGAGGAATTTGGCAGGACTCCTTTTCCTATGTTTCCAAATAATTTGTATAGTATTAGGATTGTTTCTTAAATGTTTAGTGTGAATCCCTCTGATTCTAGGAACATTTTTTCTTAGGGATATCATTAAGGCTTATTCAATTTCTTTTTATAAGATAGGGTTATTTAAGTGTTGTATTTTCTCTAATCTGGGTAGTTTATATTTTTGTAAATATTTATCTATTCCACTTACATTATCAGTTTTACTGGAATATAATTTCACAAAATAGCTCCGAATAATTATTTTATTTCATCTTTATTGGTGTTGCATCCATCCTCATCATTTTGATACTAATATTTTGTTTGCTTCTTTTTTAAATCAAATTAATCTTTCTTATCTACTTATTGCTTTTTTCTTATAAAACCAGTTCCTAGTTTTTTTTATTGGTTCATTTTTTTTTTTACCTTTCATTTTGTTAATATCTCCTTTGATTGTCAGGATTTCTATTTTGTTATGTATTTGTGGGTTACTAATTTGTTCTTTTTCTAGTTTTTTTCAGTTGCATGCCCAATAAATTTGATCTCTTTTTAACCTTTGTATGTATTGCATGTATTGATGTATGCATTTAGATATGTAAGTTTCCCCCTAATCACTGCTTGAGCTGAATCCAACAAATTTTGGAACTGATTCTCATTTTTGTCAATCACTTTAAGTCACTGATTGTTTCTGTAATTTGTTCTTTCATCCCCACTTTCTTTAGGATTAGATTATTTTCTTTCCAATTAGCTTTTAATCTATACCTCTGTAGTCCTTTGTTAAATGTTATTTCAATTGCATTATGTATTGAAAAGGATGCCTGTGATGTTTCTGTTCTTCTGCACTTGGTTGTGGGCATTTTAAACCCTAATTCATGATCAGTTTTTATGAATATGCCATGGACAGCTGAGAAAAAGGCATGTCCATGGACAGGCCTCTAGTGAAGATGCTTTTCATTTTCAATGCCCAAGTTCCATTTAAGGATTGACTTAGAGTGATAATCAATAGTAACTGTTGCTCTTTCCCTCCTGGCTTCATTTAGTTATTTTTTTTTCTTTTGCTCGTTACAAGAGTCATTCCCTGACTACTTCTTAAAGAGGCCTATTCACTCAATGGGCATCAACTCCCTCTAAGTAAGTACCTGGAAAGGTCAAAGCCCCCCACTGCATCCTGGGCCATCTCCAGTTATCCTGGTGAATATCTGGTCACTGCACCCAGATGGCTCAGGAAGAGAAAGTGAGGCTGGTGATCTGCACAGCCCTCCCTCCCTCATCAAAGTCAAGTGCAAGTCATGTCATCATTTCTCTGATGTCATGGTCTTTGAAAATGAAGGAAGAATAAAATAACAACAATATTCCCTTCAATTCCCATTCTGTTATCTCCAGATGTCTGTCATATGAAACTTTTCTAAGTTTCTATTTATATCTTTCTTTTTCGTTTATTTTTATGGTTAGATTTATCTTTCTCTGAGAGTAGAAGGTTGAGGTCCCTCACTAGTATAATTTTACTATCTATCTACTTCTATAATTCACTTAACTTTTCCTTTAAGATTTCAGATGGTATGGATTTGGTGCATATATGTTTAGTATTGATATTATTTCATTGTCTGTGTTTTCTTTTAACAAGGCATAGTTTCCATGCTTATCTCTTTTAATTAGGTCTATTTTTGTTTTTGCTTTGTCTGAGATTATGGCTGCTACACCTGCCAATTTTACTTTAGTTGGAGCATAATAGGGTCTGGACTAACCCCTTATTTTGACTCTGTAAATGTCTCTCTTTTTCAAAAATCATTCTTGTAAACAACATATTTCTGGATTCATGTTTCTAATCAGTTCTGCAGTTTGTTTCTATTTTCTGGGAGAGTGAGTTCATCCCAATCACATTCAAGTTATGATTATTACCTGTGTATTATCCTCCATCCTAATTTCTTCTGTTCTTCCTTCTTTCTCTCCTTTTATTTTCTCTCCTGTAAAGTCTGTTTTGCTTCTGACCATTGCCTTCTTTTATCTGCCTTCCTTTCTATCACATCCACTTCCTCTTACTCCCTCATGCTTCTTTGCTAGATTATATTGATTTCTATTAGCAACTGAATGTGCGTGACAGTGCATGTGTGTGCATATATGCACACAAGCACAGGAATTCCAGCACACATGAGCACATAGTTTTCCCCCTCATTGAACCAATTTGGATGTGACTGAGGTTCAAGTACTGCCCACCCTTCCCACTATTTTCATCTCTACTATAAAGGCTTTTATTGCATGCATCTCTTATGTGAGAATATTTTACCTATTCTTCCTCTCCTTTCCCCCTTCCCCTGGGGATTCCTCTTTCTTACCTACGTTATTTTCAAGCCACCCCAGCATAATTGATTCATCCTGCCCCTTTTTTCTGTGTAGAATTCTTCTCCCTGCTCTAATAATGATGAAGTTCTTGGAAGATACATGCATCATCCTCTCTTACAGAAAAATGCACAGTTTAATCTTACTGCGTCCCTTATGATTTCTCTTTCACGTTTACATTTTTGTTTACCTTAGTCTTGTATTTGAAAGTCAAATTTTCTATTCAGCTCTTGCCTTTTTTATCAGGAATGCTTGAAAGTCCTCTAATTAACTACCCATTTTTCTCTTGAAGGATTATACTCAGTTTTGCTGAGTAGTCTGTTCTTGGTTGTAACCCCAGTGCGTTTCCCCTTCCAGAGTATCATATTCCAAGTTCTCCTCTCTTTTAATGCAGTAGCTCCTAAATCTTGTGAGATCCTCACTGTGCCTCCATGGTGTTTGAATATTGTTGATGTTTTTTTTTTCTTGCTTGAAGTATTTTCTCTTTGACCTGGTAACTCTGGAAATTGTCTATAATATTCTTTTTCAGGTGGTGATTGGGGGATTCTTTCAACTTCTATTTTGCCCTCTGGTTCTAGGATATCAGAGCAGTTTTCCTTGACCTTTTCTTGAAATATGACATCTAGACTCTTTCTTTATCATAGCTTTAAGATAATCTAATAATTCTTAAATTATCTCTCCCAATCCATTTTCTAGATCAGCTGTTTTTTAAAACTATTCAATAAGTCTTCACTATTACCTAAAGAATCAATTCCAAACTCTTTAGGCTGACAATTGGAGTGCTTCATATGGTTCTAACCTTCTTTTTGAATATTACGTGTCATGGTAGGGCTTGATCAAGTAAATCAATAAAACATCTCATCTCATTTATACTGATATCTTAATGCAATGTTCTCTCAATCAATAAATCAGTCATTTTAGACTACATGTGCAAAAAACATTATTGAATACTTATAGTTAATCTTCACACAGGAAGCATATTCTGATTGACTGAAGAAAATGCTCATATCATGGGGGTCATTTTTAAAATATCAAGCCAGTTTGGGTCTGAAAGATTGGGGAAAGTATGATCCACAAGTAACAGTTTCAGAAAAAGAAAGTCTGAAGAGGAACTACCTGGGATCAAGGTATGAGGGTATAATAGTGGTTTAGTTTTACCCTCAGCCTTGGTTTCTTTCCCTCTCCTTTGAATGAAGGAGCATCTGATAAGCTGCAAAGAGTCTAGAGGATTTGGGACTTATATTCCCATTAGCATCCTAGTATATTCCCCCATCCCAAGATAGCTACAGTGGCAGTCTGCATTGGGAACCAAGAACAGATTTGGAAGTGATGTAGAAAGATCAATTCGTGGCTCTACAGGGATCCCTAGAAAGAAACCACACCATAACCAAGTTGAATTTCTTTAGAACCCTACAAAGGGGAGAAAAAGAACAAGTAGCTGGGAGTTATCCCTTTGTCATATATGTTATCTAAGCTTGAGCATACTTTCCATTATATTCTTCAAATGTTTGGGGGAGAATATGGTATAGATTTTGATGGGATGTTTTATACCCAATGTTTTTATTATACCCCTTTAAAAGCTAAGAAAGTTGGTTGACTAATAAAATATAACCATGGTAGGAAGCACATCAGTGGGACTTCATGAACTATACCACTAGAAGAGACACTTTCCAATGGAAATTTCTAATTTCCACTTTCTAATGGAAATTAGCTTCATCTCTCTATCCTGTCCATCTCTGTTGAGGAAAGAATAGAAATGATATCTCCTCTCTGAAGTCTTCAATAATCATACTGTCTAAGAATATTCTTTCTGCTTTCCCATGTTTTCTTGGTTTGGCCCCTTTTTGTGGTACTCCTATATTCCTTTATATTATAGTTAGTTATAATATTCATTTGATGTTATAGTATGTCATCACTTTTACTAGATTACATGCCCCTTGACTAGGGATTTGTGTACCACGTACCACCACTAAGAGCATGAGTACGGTGCCTTCTACATAATAGGTGTTCTGAATTGTATTACTGAGTTGAAAAAGTCAATCACAGAGAGTACAGCTTACTCTTCTAGGAAACTCTCTGCCTCTTGAATTCTGTCCTAGTTCACAGTAATGTTTTTTCTGAACTCTGTCTCTGAATGAGAGCCCCTGAGAAAATTGTCTACAATAGTCTAGTTTTAAGGGAATGGGAGGGGAGAGGAAGAATGTATTGACCCATATGAAAGAGAGCTGTGTCATTCTATCTTTCCTACAATGGAGGCATGTCTTGCCCATGGAGCAAGACATCTTTCTCAGATCCTCCTCCCTACTCTAGAAATAATGACTCCACCCTCAGCACTGAAAAATTCTGCATAAAATTAATGAGAACAATCATCTTACATAGGGATCATCCCATATTTTTCCATTTCCTATGTGAAATGAATGGCCAGTATTTGAGATGCCACATCTCTCTGTTTGGGAGACCCTGACAGACAAGGAAGCCCTCATTAGCATTTCTATTTTGCATTCCAAATGGATGGGGTGTGTGTATTAAAAACTGAGTCTGCTAGAGCTTTTTAGAGCATTCCCTAATTATATGTTTGGTAATGCCTGAAAGGCAGAGGAATCCCTGTGAATGGGAAAAGTCATAATTAGATAGTTAAAGCCTTTGGGAGTGGACACCAAGAAGAAGATAAATCATAGTATCCAGGGGTGAAAGGCGCCTTGAAGGGTCATCTATTCTGTTCCATTCCTTCAGCTTCAGGGAGAACCAGGCAAACCATTTCTGACAGATGGAAAGAGAGCTCATTTTCAAAGGTCATCAGAGGAGGAGACTCTGCAACCCTGCTTGACAGGCAGACCACTCCAAGGCAGAGAAACCAGTGTAATCAGGAAGTTCGTTCTCCTATCTCATCTAAATCCTTCACTTGTCTTAGAGAATTATTTCTATTTGTTCTATACAATCATAATTTTAAAAAGAGGACAATTTCAAATTTCTGAAAGATAAGCCACCAAATGCAAGTTTGAGATATTGCATTTCATTGGTACGTTTTGTTTTTTTCTTCCTATTCCTAAGTTTTAACTAAGTTTTATTGCCTTCTCCCTCTCCCTCTTCTCTTTTTTCTCCCTCCTGTTTTATTTCTATTTATCTTAAGAGGAAGATATGATACAGAAATTTAAAGTCAGTTTTATATGTTGGCTTTTCCACTAAATATCTGATTTAATGTATGTCATTAACACTGAAAGTGGAATGACATCAACTGTTCTTTCAAAGTATTTAATGTAAATCATATGACTGAAAAATGAAATGGAAAGGTATTTAAGAGAAAATGATCCTTGCTCTGCTCTTTTGCGTTGGTGTCCTGTGATACTGGCCACCCACACACCAATAGCCAACTTCTATCCATCCCTGCCCCATCCAGGCTTCCCACTTTCTTACAGTCACTCTCTCTACACACTATTTCCTTGCATTTTATAATCTTTTTCCTCTGCTTCTGATCTTCACGTGCTATTATTTCTGCCTTTTCTCCACATACCAATCCTCAGTATTTTCTTCTTTTCAATCATGCTATGTTTGTCAATTTTTCTCTGAGCTTTGCCCTCTTCTTTCCCTTGTAGCTTTGTTTCTGTGTGATAGATAGCATCTCCACCAAGAATAACCTAGGTAAGAAGAGCCTTACCTCGATTTTTGTGTTATATATGATTCCATATGTAAATATGTGTGCATGGGTTAATTATGTATATATGTGGGGGGTATGGACTGTTTCTGGGTCTGTGTCTGGAGAGGAGAACAAACAGAGACAGGGAGACTGAAGTAAATAAGTGGTGCAGCTGCATTATTATTATTATTTGTGATGCTATCTGCATTGGGTACTTCTTTGCAGTTTTACTCAGTCAACATCTTTGGAAATTTGTCCGTATTTTGTTTTGATTTTATTTAGAAGTTAAAATCACAAGTCTTATTTTTTATCTCTTAAAAAAATCCTCAGCTGGTCCAGTAAGGAATTTATTTCAAGATTCTATTCTTAACATTATGTTTTGGTCTAGATATATTAAGAACATATTAAGTGCTAGGCACTGTGCTAAACCAGCAGTCCTGGTTATTTCTTCTCTGTGGTGAGTCCTAGTGTGGAAACTCCCTCCATCAAACCAGACCAGTAATTTGTCTAGCTTACAATTTTAGAGAATTGCCCAGGGTCACTGAGATATTAAATGCCTTGCCCCTAGGCACACAATTAGTATGTGGCAGAGGCAGGGCTCAGTCCCTGGACTTGATTGGTTCAAATACAGAGTTTTCTGACTCCAAGGCAGTTTACCAACTATACTATGCAGTATTTCTTCTCTTTTTCTCACTTAAAAAAAGTAGCATGTAAGTTTAAAAGTCTATATGCAATTTTCATGGGTAAAGCTCCCTCAGCCATTGGCTAGCTTGGATTTAAAAGATTATAGACCAATAAAATTATGAGAATGTTTGGTATGGCACAATTCATCTTGAGGGTAGGAGTAGTTGATTAGTGATGTAGATCCAAGAAGTAAAGATCAACTCATCTGGCCATATCATTATTAATTCAAGCTTGGTTCCTAGAGAACAATGAAATTTGCCATAAAATACTTTTGATCAGTTTTATGTATGGATAGAATCTATGTTAAGGTATCTAGATATAATGGTAAATGACATATGTTCTATAGAGTTGGACATGCTTGAAGGACAGAACAACAACAAAAAATCATCCTGAATCAGGAAAGCCAGAGGCTCTGTCCTCGTCATTACAACCTAGCCCCAGAGAAAGAGTGAAGAGATAAATGACCTAGGAGACTTTACCAACTAAGTTATCAAAGAAAATCTTCAACATTCCACTCTTGAGATGACTTGTGATAACACCCATTGAGCTTGATGCTTCTCTAAATAACTCAACAGTCAATTGCTCAGAATGGTCTGGCCATCCACCCATAGCCACTACTTTGCTCAAGATTATTCAGCAAAAGAAATCTCATACTAGAAAGTGATCCTATCCAAAACACAATTTTAAAATCCCTTTTAGAAATGAGCTCAAGAATAGAATGGTCAATAGCCTAAAGATGTCAGGAAAATTGCGTCTGATCATCAAACTCAGTATGAGAAGAGCATATGTCTGTGTCACCCTCTGATAAATTTTGAATGCTGATTCCTCCCACTGGTATATAATGCTTTGTGGATATCATGGTAATGGTGGTGGGGGGAGTCAAAATGTAGGTTGCTTTATACACATTTATAATGATCTTCTCCATTCATCCACAAACAGTATGACATCGAGGGATAAAAAGACAAAGCCTATGAAATCAACAAACAGAACTTTTGTTTTATGTATGTTTCAGAAGGAAAGTAAATGGTGATATGTTTAAACCACTTCTGTAAACATTTTGCAAGTCCACGGTGAATTTCATCCCATTAATCTTTTAAAATATGAGCTCTGGTTCAGGTCCTTATTTTCATAATCAGCATTCCTTGCTGCAGGATATCATTGCCTTACAGGGACATCTGCTGGCAGATAAAAGCCTGGGACATTGAAATGCTACTTTCACCTCAATACTAGTCTTCCTTTGCCAATGCATCTTCTGAGTCAATAGCCTACTGTACATCTGTTTCAGTTAGGGCATGGCTGCTAAAATTCTAAATATTTCATCATTTCAGGGTCAAATCCTTCTCAGATCTCATAAAACATGCCTTCTCTTCCCTTGTGCCTCTTTTCCTCAACAGGCTCACAGGTGAGGTTAAGGTTGCTCTTTCATTCCAACTGTGTATCTTCCCTGACACAGCAAGTCATGCTGGAGCACAGAAACTTCAGGTCAGATGGCATGAGAACTGGAACATTTGCTGAAAACAGATTCACAACCATACACCATCACCTGTTCCATCACCTGACTGGAATTTGCATAGAGACATTCACATTTGAAATGTACTTCAGAAAAATCGCTCTTATAATTTCATAAATGCTAAGTGTTTGAATGGAAAAGTAAAATAATTTCAATAATATTTCAATGTTTATGTTCCTTGTGTTTTGTTTGTTTTTGGTGGGGGAAGAGACATTTTATCTTGATGACTGTACAATCTGTAACTATGTATTTGCATGGCTGAACAATAAAACATGCGCTAAAAACATAGTTTTCAAGATCAGTGGTGGAAAGGGAGAGAGATCCTGGAATATCCGGAGGGTCTTGCTATTTTGATTAATTAAAACAATGAAAAATAACATTATCTCTGAAATCAGAGGGCCTGGATTCAAATCCTGCCTCTTATAATTAATGAATAGACAATCATTTATAGAAGTTTCGATTTCCATTTCTGTAAAACAATGTGTAGGACTGAATAGGCTTCCGGCTTTTGGTCTATGTGTGATCCTATGTATGATCCTATGTATTGGTGCTAAACTTAGGACTGAAGAACTCTAAATGCCTGCAGTGACTTCAGGTTTGGTGACCTGAGACAAATCTCTGGTCAGCATCCTGGTTTTATTTCTGAGATTATGCCAAAGTGCCAAATCAGCACTCACTAAGTTATTTTAGTTCCATCAGAAAATCATTTGTGACATCAAGTCAAATTTGCTTTGTTACTTTCAAAGTGACTCCAAAAAAGTGAATAAAGGTGCCATTTCTCCATGGTGTGGTAGAAACAGTATTGGATCTAGTACAATAGATATGCAACTTAATACTTGTGTGACCCTGGCTAGGATTTAAATTTCTGTAAGCCTGAGTTTTTACACCTACCAAATTAGACCAGATGATCTCTGAAGCACCTTTTTACTCTACCTCTTAAGATTCTAGGATCCTGGTCTTTCCCACAACCAGATAAATAGAATATGAAATTAGGTACTTTCTTTGGGACTTTTTTGAACATATTCATGCCCTCTTTTCTAAAAGAAAAAAAATACTTTACCTAATCATGGAAAACAGGCATTTTTGAAAATGAAATTTCACCTAAAATGGAAAAAAAGCAACCTCCAACAGACCAGTAAAGTGGCTCATCTCCTGCTTCATTGAAGCACTTTCTTGTAGCGTAACAGCAGATACAACAATTATCACATGTATCTCTGGTAATCTCTTCTTCCATTGTTTATTTTTTTAAGAGTCAAATTGATTCATCAGCTAACACATTCCCTGCCAAAAGACATGACATAATCATTAACTAATTACTACTAAATAACAGCAGTGCACATTTTGACAGACAAAGGCACATTCTACTTGGAGCTGAAAGTGACAGAAAGGGCCTAATAAACCTGATAGACTCACCATGGACTCTAGTGCCAACATGAGCCATCAACTTCTTTAGGAAACAAAGCAACATCCTAGTCCATGTTCCTTCATGTGCTTCCCCTCTCCTTGCTCACAATTAATTGGTCACTAAGACCTTCACCAAGTCCATAAAATGATAACCTCACTTTAGGACTGGTCCCAGGCTCATTTATGGAGTCCTTTGATACTGACAAGTTATAACAAAAAAGTAGCACTTAGAGTACTGTTTTCCCTACCACCAGTGGCGGCAATAAGGTTGTAAGACAAACATGACAGCCCTCAGAAATGGGAGGAAAAAAAGAAAACAAGTCAAAAGAGTAGTCCAAGACTCAATGCCAATGGTCTCTACATCTTCCCCATTAAATTCTAATTGATTAAAGGTCAAATTGCCTACAAATGTTCTTAAATTGCATATTCCTGCTCTCTTCGCTGAAGGACTCTGCTTTAGATTACACATAATTAAAATTGCCTTGTAAAATAATACTTGGACAATGTCTCAAATATATTCCCCTCTAGCATATCCTTATGCTTGATTATAGCTTCCCTCCCCCCCCAAAAAAATTGTCCTTAAAGAAAAGAAAAAAAATGCTCAATCACATTTGAAGAAAACACCCTAAAATAACCAGAATTGGGGAATTTAGGTTGTTGAGAATTATTGCTTTCCATCTTTTCACATGTGATGGGCTGATAAAGTTAACAAAAGATAAACATACTGGGAATACAGAGTAAAATCTATATGCTTTACACATTTCAAATAAGACATATTTAATATCTTAGATGAAAGCTTAGGATCCATTTTTTCCTTAGAAACCCCATAAATTTCTGATATTCATGATAATGGTTATATACTTGATTCAAAGAGATTTCTAAATCAGTCATTTTGCTACTAGAGAAATGTGGAGGGAAAGGATCAGGATGGGAAATGGTAACCGACGCCACTGGAGGCATCTGAAACCAATTACTGAGTAATGTAAGTAGTCACATTTTAAACAGCTCTACTACCGTTATCCTTCCCAATGTCTTTGCTATGAAAAGTTATATATGTATATGTATGCATATACATATACATATATATGTATATATATGCATACATATACACATATAGATAGATAGATATACATATAGATAGATAGATATCTATATATAGATATAGATATATCTACACACACACACACACACACACACACACACACACACACAAAGGTCCTTAAATATTTCTTTTCAAAAAATTATGTTCAAAAGATGCAAAAGCACCTAGAATTATTTCAGAAGGATGTCAAGTTATGAAGCTAGAGGAGTACAGTGTTTCATAGAACAAAATGTATGAAATGTAAGAAAAGATATTTATATGGGAAACCACCATCACCATCACCATCACCACCACCACCACCAAAACAAAACAATAACAAAATTCAAGACCAGATTTTTAGTTGTTTACCTTTATAGTTCAGCAGAAATGTCCTCTAGCCAATTAGCATGAGCTATAGTTTAGAAATTAACCAGTCATGTTGAGTTCCTATCTCTAGATTTACAATTAGTAATGCTATTAATGTGGTTCCTGTACTTAGCGTTACTAATTATATTGCTATGAACTAATGGTGTTAAAAATAGCAATCGCCATCAACTACCAATTAATGCTTAATGAGAGCATATAAACCCTGGCATTGTAATGAATTTCAAAATTATTGTTGCTAGAGCTCTTCTTGTGATAGTGCAAAAATGGGTATAACCAGTAACTATTGAAGGAGGGTAGTGATGGAAAAAAGAGTTAACACCTCCATGCAAGCAAAATAATAGATCACCATGTAGGGAATCTCTATTTTTTAATCTTGAATTTGAGTGTGAACATTTTCCTGTAGTATGGAGACAAAGGGGGTAGGAGAGGATATCCCTTTCAATTATTATTCTTACAATAAAGGAGGAAGTCAAGAGTAGAAAATACAATTAAGGGAAGTTAGAAGAGATTAGAAAGGTATCACTCAAAGTGTTAACGGCTCCTGGAATATATATGACAGAGGATCTCCAGAATTACAAGAAACAAACTGTCTCTCAAATTCCTAATATTGCAGCAAACATAAATTTCAAAAGCTGACAATATTTGTGTTCAAAAGACTTATCTGAAAATAGAAGCAGAAATCTCAGGGGAAGAGAGAGAATGGGAATCAATGGCTAAAAAACCAAAATTTCCTTTTATGTTACTAATACTCTATACTTTGGTAGTCAAAGATGTCATGAATAGGCAGCTAGTGGATGATATACTGGACCTAGAGTAAGAAAGACTTATCTTCCTGAGTTTAAATCTGGTCTCAGACACTTACTATCTGCATGACCTTGGGCAAATCATTCAAAACTCTTTTTGCCTCCATGTCCTCATCTGTAAAATTACCTGGAGAAGGAAATAGCAAACCACTCCAGTATCTTTACAAAGAAAATGATAAATGGTATCATGAAGAGCTGGACATGACTGAAAAGACTAAGTAACAAGAACACATCATTGGGGGAGGAGAGAGTGTTTTGACTGAAGATTTTTACCGTCAGTGTGTGTGCATATATACTTTTGTGTGCATACACATATACGCATACAGAAACATATAACGTCATATCCATTTTCATTCCTATCAGACAAGCTATGTTATCAGTCAGTCTTTGAGTATAACAATCTTACCATGTGCTTATGTACATGGAGGTATGTATCGTACACATTCAAGGATTGTGTATAGATTTTCAAACTCGTATTTCTTTTCTCCGCATGGTGTATTTCTTAGTTCTTTGACAATTGTCATACACAGAAAACATCCTTAAAAGGGAAAAAAATAAGAATTTCCTTCTTTGAGCAATTGAACGGCTTGTTCATTCAAGCAGTTTCTGGTCAGTTGTACGTTAAGCCTACCAACCAGTCAGACTCAAAACAGCTGTGAATGATCACTGGTGGTCACAAGTGTGACTCAAGGTGAGGTAGAGGAAGCATTTACCAAGACTAGACCTGAAGGCACAGCTCAAAATTGAACAGGAATTATGCTTGCTGAAAAGTGTCAATTAACAAAATGACTCAAGTGAAACAGAAGAACTGGAAAGGTTACCACTCATTAATCATGGAGGGAAATCAGAAGTTTTTTGAAGTAAAACTCAACCTAAGCCTTCATGGCCTCCTACGTTTTGGGTTTTTTTAAGTGGCAAACTCAATAGAATTATCGTATTTTGACAGGAAATACTTGGTGAAATTGTTATACTCTTTAACTTCATTTTCAATTTATGGAATAAAACAAGCATTTCCATAACAAAGTGGAAAAAAAACAATGCTTGTACAAAGAACTGATATACTCTTAAGAAATAGAAAGTTGGGTAGAAGGACAGACATGTAAAAGCTCCTCCCCCCCATAGCCCATAAAATACCTATAAAAATGACTTTAAAAAAATTCTAGAGCAGCAGAAGCCACAACATGACAGAGTAAAAGAGATTTCCAGCCCAAGGCAGCCTGGAAGGCTGACAGGAAAGGTCTATTGAACTTGGCGTGGAGTGCAGCCCACAGAGCCCAGCCCAACCTTGACCATGTGGCACTGACAGGGACCAGCAGGGACAGAACCAGAGCAGGCTGGGATCAAAGGACTTGAAATATGATGTTCCAGAAGTCAAAGGAACTAGGATTAAAACCAAGAATCACCTACCCAGAAAACCTGAGTATAATACTTCAGGGGAAAAAATGGTCATTCAATGAAATAGAGAATTTTCAAGCATTCTTGATGAAAAGACCAGAGCTGAATAGAAAATTTGACTTTCAAACACAAGAGTCAAGAGAAGTATGAAAAGCTAAACAGGAAAGAGAAATACTAAGGGACTTACAAAAGTTGAACTGTTTACATTCCTACATGGAAAGATCATATTTGTAACTCTTGAAACTTTTCTCAGTATTTGGGTAGGTGGAGGGATTACACACACACACAAACACAAACACACACACACACACACATATAGACAGAGGGTACAGGGTCAGTTGAATAGGAAGGGATGATATCTAAAAAATAAAATTAAGGTGTGAGAGAGGAATACATTGGAAGGAAAAAGGGAGAAATGGAATGGGGCAAACTATGTCTCATAAAAGAGGCAAGAAAAAGCTTTTTCAATGGAGAGGAAAAGGGGGGAGATGAGAGGGAAAAAGTGAAGCTTACTCTTATCACATTTGACTTAAGGAGGGAATAACATGCACAATCAATTTGATATGAAAATCTATCTCACTACAGAAAAGTAGGGGAGAAGGGAATAAGTGGGGTGGTGGGATGGTAGAAAAGAGGGCAAATGGGAGGAGGGAGTAATTTGAAGTAAACACTTTTGGGGAGGGACAAGGTCAAAAGAGAGAATAGAATTAATGGGGGGCAGGATAGGATGGAGGGAAATATTGTTAGTGTTACACAACATGACTATTATGGAAGTCTTTTGCAAAGCCACACAAATATAGCCTATATTGAATTGCTTGCCATCTCAGTGAGGATGAGTGGAGAGGGCGGAAGAGAGAGAAGTTGGAACTCAAAGTTTTAGGAACGAATGTTGAGAATTGTTCTTGCATGCAACTGGGAAGTAAGAAATACAGGCAAAAGGGTATAGAAATCTAACTTGCCCTACAAGAAAAGAGAGAAGATGAGGATAAGGGAAGGGAGGGGTGTGATAGAAGGAAGGGCAGATTAAGGGAAAGGGTTATCAGAATGCTTGGTGTTTGGGGGTAGGGGAGAGGAGAAATGGGGAGAAAATTTGGAGCTCAAAATTTTGTGGAAATGAATATTGAAAATTAAAAAGAAATAAACATAAAAAAAGAAATAGAAAGTGGGTAAGTTCATTTTTTTCTGCAACTACAAGATTTTCAAACTTTAATGCCCCTGAATATTTAGAATACAAAAGTTGCTTATCTCTATGCCTATTGTATTATTAAAGATGAAGTTGTTATTGGAAAAGGGAAGGAAATATTTCTAAATTTCATAATCATATTTCATTATTTCAAGTGTCTAATTTTCTCAGGGTGGGTAACTCCCTCCCTACTTGTACACTGATAGATAGGTAGTTGCACAGTAAATGGAGCACTGAAACTGAAATCAGGAAAACTTGAATTCAAATCCAACCTCATACACTGTCTAGCTGTATGACTTTGGACAAGTTATTTACCTTCTTTCTGCCTCAATTTCCTCATTGGTACAATGGGGATAATGGTGTCTACTTCCCAGGGTTGATGAAGTGTATCAAAGGTGATACCCTTTAAGCACTTTGCAAACCTTAAAGTGTCACATAAATGTATATTATGGGGCTATGTCTTTTGGCTAAAAATTCATCATCCTGTGATGAGCCTAGTGTTGACTCTCACTTGATGTCTCTAGGCTGGTCCTCAGAAAACAGAAATATAATCTTGCCACAGGGCCCATACTCAAGGTTTTCCAGTTTGATAGGACCTTCAAGAATTTCTGTCTCCCATACACCACCTTCAAGAACTGTTACCCTCCATATCATAAAGAGCCAATGAGAGTCAGATTTTAGCCCAATTATCAATATTAATGGAAATTGTGGAGGCATCAAGGTAGATGGAATAAAAACTGGCCTTAGAATCAGGAAGACCTGGGTTCAAGTTCAATCTTTGGCACATACAGGCTGTGTGACTGATCAGGTCACTAAATCTCATGATGCCCTCAAACAATTCTCTAACACTCTAAGCTGTCAAGCAAGTTCAGATCTTCTGTAGGAGAAGAACTTCAACACCAGGCATTCCCTATCCTAATGTTTCATGGATCTAGTAAAAAAATTTAGTGAAGTATAAAGTCTTACGGGGGGTTAAAAAAAAGACAGAGGAGGAATAGCTACTGCTGCTGCCATTGCTCCTGCTGCTGCTGCTGCTGCTATTACTACTACTACTACTACTACTATTATCACTACCACTACTACTACCACCACCACTACTACTACTACTACTACTACCAATAATCAATAATAAAACTAGGTAACATTTATATAGAGTTTATATGTGTCAGGCTTTATGCTGTTTTACAATTTTTATCTCATTTGCTCCTTACAACAATCTTGGGAAATAGGGGTAACATTATTATCTCATTTTATAGTTGAGGAAACTGAGGCAGACAAAAGTTAAGCTCCTTCTCCAGTGTCACACAGCTCGTTGTTGTTGTTCAATCATTTCAGTCATGTCTGATTCTTCATGATACTATTTGGGATTTTCTTGGCAGAGATCCTGGAGTGGTTTGCATTTCCTTCTCCATGTAATTTTAAAGATGAGGAAACAGAGGCAGACAGAGCTAAATGACTTGCCCAGGGTCACATAGATAGTAAATATCTGAGGATAGGTTTTAACTTAAGCTTTCTTGAGATCAGCTATGTGACCCGGGGCAAGTCATTAAACCCTATCTGCTTCCATTTCCTAATCTGTAAAATGATCTGGGAAAGGAACCAGCAATCTATCCACAGTGACAGCTAGAAGTTTTTTTTTTTCATATTAAAAACAAACAGATAGAGATTTTAATTATGGTACAAGTTCAAAATGAACTTAATCATGGTACAAGTTCAACACATTTGGGGTAAAGAAAGCTAATGCAAACATAGGCTATTTTAATAGAGAAATAGAACCCAGGCCTTTGGGGATAATGGTCCATAGTCCGCTTTCCTAGTCAAAATATTTATGGCCCATTGTATTCATTTTAAGGTATCACATTTTCAGAAGGACATTGCTAAGCTAGGCAACTAGATGGCAACATGTAGAGAGTGCTAGACTTGGAATAAAGAATGTTTGCTAGCTGTGTAACCATATAGGTTCATTTAACTTCTCCAAGTCTCTTTTTTTTTTTCATCTGTAGAAGGTAGATAATTTTAGAATCTACCTCAGAGTTATGAGAAACACATGGGATAATATCAGTAAAATGCTTTGCAAACCTTAAAACACTATATAAATGCAAGCTATTTTTAACTATTTAGCCTTCACAAACTTGAGTTATACAAAACAAACCAATATAGCCTCCATATTTCTTTGAACAACTCACATTACAAGGAAAAATTTGGGAAGTGGTACTCATTGGGAAGCAAAGGTGATTTCTATAAGGCAATATCAATAAAATATTTGTTAATAGGAAAAATAAAAGATTTTCGCCTTCTAAATTAAGGGATCAAAGGGCTTGGAATATGATGTTCCATAGGTCAACAGGGCTAGGATTGAAAGCAAGAATCACCTCCATAGCAAAACTGAGTATAATCCTTCAGGGAAAAAAATTGATATTCAATAAAATAGAAGACTTTCAAGCATTCTACATGAAAATATCAGAGTTGAATAGAATATTTGACTGTCAGATACAAGAATCAAGGGAAGCATGAAAAGATAAACAGGAAAGATAAATCATAAGATAAATCCCCCATTGTATAATGTATGCTAGGAAATTCATTATTAAGTTCTATGCAATTAATCTTCAAACTACTTATTACAAATTAGCATTAAGACTGTATTAGAAGGAGCATCTATATGGGTTTCTCTCTATCTATACCAAGGTGACTTTAGTGTTTATCTAGAGGTCACAGAGAAACATTACTATTACCACAATTTCGTACTTATTACATGACTAATTCCTCCCAAAGTACATGAAAGTTCAAAAATCTACATACTTTAATCTACATACATAAAAATTTACATACTTTAATATTGATTGGTCAGTCAACAAGCACTTATTATTTTTTCACCAAATGTTAGCCACTACACTGAGCACAGGAACCTATGCAATTGAAAAGTCTAGCATATTTAAAACATGACATTATTTGCCAAGTTTTATCCAGTATAGTCCAAAGACTAAAATAAAGACTGTGAGTGGGGCAAGAGGAGACATCTTCATTATTTCATCTTCCTAAAGTCACAATGACATAGTTGAAAGGGGTCATCTAATTCAATTCATACTTGAACAATAATTCTTTCTCCACCATACTTATCAAGCGATCATCCAGCTGAAGCTCAAAGACCTGACCTTCAAAACAATATACCATTAAGATTTCCCTCTATAAAAATGAATTTGAATCATGCAACCTATAATATTCACTTGTGATCTCAAACTGTATGGACTCACAGATTCATGGATTCAAACAATCTTAGCATCAGAAGGAACAATAGAGAGTATCTGGTCCAACACCTTCATTCTGTGGACAAGGGAAAGGGACCAAAGAGTCAAGTTGATTTGCCCAAAGCTACATAGCTCTTAAGCTGGAGAGTCAAAATGATATAGCTCAAGTCTTTAGACATCTTTTCCAGTGTTCTCACTTATTAAAGCTCCTAATAATGGGGGGGAGTGAGGATTTCTGTATACCAAGTGGTCAAATGTCATAGGATCATAGATGAAGATCTTGAAGGGACCTCAGAGGTTATCTAGTCCCACACCTTGTACAACAATTAGAAAATGCTGTCATGGACATTCTTTCACCTGATCCTTCTGTCAGGCTTGTTATTAGCCGTATTTCAAAAAGGGGAAAACTGAGTCTCAAAGGAGGGGCATAACTTGTCCAGAGCAACACAAATAATAAATATAGAATCCACACTATATCTTTTTAACCCAAGTTTGGTACCATTCCTTATACTATACCTTCTCCATAAGAGTTCAGGAAATGCACTGAAATTTCTTCCTAACTCCATCTTCTAGACTCTACAACCAACTTTGGTCTGTCATTATATCTCCAAGATTATGGCTGACATTAAAACAGTTTCATTTTCAGGTGGCTGCTCCCTCCCAATACATCAAGAAGTCCCTTAATTTTCCAAATAAGTCATGGTCAGATAACAACATGAGTGGGGTATAACTCATTCTATCCATTATATGTTGAGTTTCCTTGACTTCCATTATGAAAACAAACAAACCAACAAAACAAACACCCATCTTAATTGAATCCATGTAGTCCAGAGCCATTATATAATCATCCCATGGCTATCTCATGTTTCCATTTGATCAATAAGTTGTAAGTGAAGGATTCCATTGATTATCCCAACCACCTAAAGGCAATTAAGAACAATTCTTAATTGAATCAATCAATCAAAACAATGTGAACAGAGCCTGTTTGCCTTCTTGAATCATGCATAATCATTGTATGAGACACTTGGTCTTCCCTCAAGATTTAGTATAAAATGAAGGCACTCTCAGAACTAGAGATAGAGATTTTGAGGGTCTATATAAAAGTTTGGAGCAACCATGGTCTTCCAGCACACTGCTGAGGAGCAAAGAAAGGACTGAGATGTGGCTGGAGATGGAGATAATCAGGAGAGTTATTAGCTATAGAGCAAAATACCCAAGCTGAGGGGAGTCTGATCAAAAGGTTATTTCTTCACCCAACTTTTTCGACCAGTATTTGTCTGTCCACAAAAATTATATTATAATATGCTGATTTATTAGCAAAATGGCCAGAGTTAATGACGAGAGAGAGACAGAGACAGAGACAGAGACACAGAGAGACAAAGAATTTTCAACTTCTGTCTTAGTTAGGAATTTTTTAACCCAGAGGTTCAAAATTATTGTGCCAGAACTCAGAACTTTTTTGCCTAAAATAAACTTCCTAAAGCTGAAGAAGAAGAAGTGATCATGGACCTCAGGGGACATTTCATTATTTCCTAGTCTTAAAAAAAGCTAATTATTATAACAGTATATAGTATATTCATTCATTTACTCAATAGACATTTGTTTTAAAAAAAACTTATTCAAAACCCTGAATTAGGCACTGGAAAGATAGATAATCTCTACAAGACATGGTCCTAAATATTATGGAGACTGTAGTTAAATAGAGATTGAGATATGACTACAGATAACCTACTATAACCCACAATAATACTAATGAAGGCATTAGAAAGATAATGAAAAAACACAATTCTGATGGATTCTGGGTTCTGCTCTTTTTCTGTCTACACAAATACTTAGCCTTTAAGTGCCAGTTTAAAAGCTGAAAATCCCTATAAGGTTAATCAGATGGCATATTGAATATTCATTAGATTTCCAAAGACGTCATAAAATTTTCATAGTCAAAAATAATTTTGAGGGAAAAAGTTATATTTAAAGTATATATCAATAACCATGCTAAATTACTTAAATTATATGAAAGTGGTCAATAAACTGTACATGCCACTTGACCTAAAGATGAAACTACTAGGCATATACTTGAAGGAATTAAAAGATACAGGAAAAGTTCCCATATAAACAGAACTATTTATAACAGGACTATTTTTTTTAGTAGCAACGAAGGAGAATGAAAGTTGGGTACCCATACATTGTGAAACGGCAGGATGAGTGGTGATATTGGAATGTTGTGGAATATTGTTGCAAATGATGAATATGGAAGAAATGATAAATATGGAAATCTCTGAAAAATTTAGAAACATTTGAGTGTACTAATATAAATCGAAGTGAGCAACAAAGAGAAAAATTTGCATAAGGAGCACAGTAATGTAGAAAAAAATGTCATTATAGGGCTTGAGAGCTCTACTGAAGGAGCTTCAAAATGTGATAAATTGTGAAGCTTGTTTCCTTCTTTCTGGTAAAGAAGTAATGGGCTGTAGATGCTGGATGAGGCCTCCATTTTCTGACATGGCCAAGGTATAGATTTGTTAAGTATACTTCTTTGTCACAAAGAAGGGTTCTACTGTGGATGGAAAGAGAGACATTGGGAAGAAACCGTGATATATAAAAAGGGAAGAATCAATAAAAAAAAATTTAAAATAAACTAATGTACATGTACATATATGTGTCCTTTGAATATATTTCATTATCATTTATACATTTCTGGATGATTTATTTTGCGGACAGTCTATAACCCATGTCTAATCCCCTGTAGGTCAGTTTGTTTTTCATTTTCCCTCATAAACAGTTGGTGTGTGCTCAAGGAATGCAAAGAATGCAAACTAATTTTTAACGTTAGCCTAAGCAACAAAACATAATTAGTAAGGTAAATCTGATGCCAAACTAAAGTGATAATAGTCTAGAGTCCAATAACACTAGTAAAAATATCTTCATTAAGACCCCAATTTGTATGTAAATGGAACCATGTAGAATTAACTTTGCCTTCCAGTATCTTCCAATCTAAGACAGACACACTGACCCATAGAGAAAAAATAACAACCCTAATAAATACATTAATCATTTTTTTTACAAAACAGCGAAATATTGGCATCAGGCAGAGGGCATGATTGAGCACGGGTCATGAATAGAAGAAAGGAGCAAGAATATTATTGAAATGGAAAACAGACTGGATAGCTGTTGTTCTCTGAGAAATACTGAAAGGTAGGACACCAAAGAACCTTGCAGGTTAAAATGGATGGATGAGAGAATGATGGGCCGGTATAAGACTAGAAAGTAAAAGTACAAAAGTAGATTACATCCTGAGCTTAGTGGTAACAGTAATAATAAACATTTAAGTACTGAACTTTATAATAACAATAGCTAACATGTAAAGTTTGCAAAGCACTTTACCAATATTATCTCACCCTACCCTTGCGACAACCCTGGGCATTAGGTGTTATTATGATCCTCATGTCAAAGAAGAGGAAACTGAGGCAGACAGAAGTTGAGTGACTTGCCCAGGGTCACACAGCTAGTAAGTCAGTCATAAAGCTAGTAAGTGCTAGGACCAGACTTGAGCTCAGGTCTTCCTGACTCCAGAGGTCCAGCATTCTCTTGACTGTTCTGCCTAGTTGTTGGAGTGGAATCAGGACATAAAAGAAGATAAGAGAAATGTGATTCTTACAAGTGTCCTGGTGGACACTTCAGACACATCCTTCTTCAGAAAGGAGGATAATGACTCTAAATTTGAGTCACTGGACAATAAAAAGACACTGTGGAGTTTTAAAAGAGGGATTGTCATAATAAAATTGACTGTTTGTGTCCTTGCATCACTAGAAGCTGGCAAAATGCTGGTGCTTAATAGTTACTCAAAATTACTAAATGAAAGTAGGTACTTAATAAAGGCTTTTTATTGAATAGCAGAAAATAAAATTGAACAGTAGCTTTGTTATCACTGGTGAGGATAATTCTGGAAGCAGAGAATCCCTCTAAGAAGTAGACTCTAATATTGTGAACAAGAGATGGTTATAATAAATGCTTGTTGACCCCCTGAGTAAATGACTGACCAGGGCCTAGGCCAAGGTTTTAAATACGGCACTGAAGATAGAGAGAAATGGGACAGATATAAATCATATAGGAACACACAGCAAGAACTGGCAAATGATATTATGCATAAAGGATAGGGTCGGAGATTAGTGATGTAGTACCATTCCCCACCAATGATGGATCTGACTGTCTCCTCAAGAGACCATACTACAAAGGTGGAGGGGATAGGGCACCTGACTGGCTAAAATTTTTCAGAGAGGAAACAACTAGCAGGGGAGCAAAGATATGGAGAAGAAATAAGATGTAGACCTTTATTGGAGGATAGGAGAACTCCCTAGAGTTATAGATGTGTGAGAAAAGCCAGTTCTCCAATATGTTTGATTCGTAGCACTCGCACCTACACATTTCTTGAGTGAGATCATTCTCCCCTTGAGAACTGGTTTCATCTCACTCTTTTCTCCTGTTGTGCATTGTGTTGTCTCAATTAATAGATAACATTTATAATAGCTCATCTCTATGAATTCTCCAATCACTGTTTTACTTGATTTGATAAATGCATTTGTTTACTGTCCATGACTGACTTATGTGTAATAAGCGTTTTCTAGAAAGGAACTAAGCTGGCTCAGGTTAAACTATTTCCCCTCACTTACTTTGACAAACTAGGCAAAGTGTTTGTTTCTTCTGACCCCACCCCAAAAGAACAACATTCTGCGATTACTTGATGTGTAATAAATAGAAATAATTCTAATCCAATATGTGCATTGGAAATAGTAAAGGGTGAGTTCCCAGCCATAATCTTCCTCTCACTCCCCACAAGTGTGGAAATCAGTCTCCCCATAGATGGGGCGGAATAGACGCCAGATTGTAGCAATACAAATATGTCACTGTAACACAAGTCATCCCCAGTCCCAATGTCAAGACCTGATTTGACATGAAGAGTTATCAGTGGTATGCATCAATTTGGTAAATAGCTTAGGCATGGAGGAGGGAGTGAAAGTGAAAAAGCTCTGTCTTCACAAGCATCAATGTGAGATTATGGCTATTAGATACACTTAAATGACAGGATAAGCCAGTATTAAGTAGGGTATAAAGTGAGGAGGGTAAGGAATTGAGAACAGTATTCAAAAGTCTTCTTATTGATATGTCAGTTCTTTTGAGTCAGAAGAAAGTGAGAATATCTAATATAGAGAAGAGGAGACTTAGGGGCAGGGGGAGGTTTGATGATAGAGCTATCTGTAAATATTTGAATAGCTTTTCTATAGGAAACAAAAAATTCAGAATCTATTGTAGCTCTAGATGACATATGTAAGTGATGAGTTCAAGTTCCAGGGAGACAAATTTCAACTGTATGTAGGGAAAAGAAATCCCAAATACTAGAAGCATACAAAGGAAATAGAATGTCTCTAAGTAGCAAGTTGGCCATCACTGAAGTAGATTGAGTAGAGGCTATATGACAACTTGTCAGAGATTTTGTAAAGGCAGTTGAGGTCATTCAAAGGAGAAACTGCTGTTACTGGCCCCAGAATCAAGAAGCAAATAGTCTTAGGAACACAGAAACCATAAGTACTCAGGTTAGAGAAGATACTAAAAAGTCGATAGTTGGGAAGTAAAGATGAATGTTCATATTATCTATTCTGAATTGACTACAAAATCATTTTTGTAATTCTCAAGGAACATGTATATGTAATACAAGAAAACTTCAGAAATAGAGTTTATTTTTCCAAGTAATCTAAAGAGACAAGTTCTTGGATTATTAATCCTCATGTCTTCTTGAAGATAAAAGTTCTTTTTAAAAAATAAATATTATCCAGCACAATTAATTGCATGTATAATTGTCAATAAAGAATGTATATGTAACAGAAAGTTATGTAATACTCTAAAATATTCTGTGCTACCCTGGGGTCAGCATAGGATTGTTTATATAATTGTAATTTTGAAGATGCAGCCCCAACCCTCATTCAATACATTCTCCATAAACCAAAAATCAAAGCATTTCACTGGAATGGAATAGAAAAGTGAATAACAAAGCAAAATCAAGTGGCAGAGTTGCTCTAAACTATCTATTCCTCCTCCATACATATGGAGGTATAGACATCCACACTAACGGGAAGGAGCTGGGTCACAGTTGGAATAGCTCTCACAACCCCTTCTCCTGATAACCGTGACCCACAGTTTCTTGACTTTACTTCTCATTGTTCTCTGGCATGGTTCCAGAATTACCCTTGCCATCACTGGTGGAAGCTCTTCTTCTAATCCATTCTGTGGATCCAAGGCTGAATCTCTTCTTCTGTCTCTCCTTTCTGCCTCTGGAAGAGTATTTCACTGCCTCTCCACCAAGCCTGCACTGTTTTATGTTGGTGATGTCTACAGCTTTACTGGTCTTTTCTATGGGAGGAGCACTTCATTCCCTCTTGTAAGGTCCCCTTGGCCAGCATAACTCAAGGGCTAATCAATACATGATCAGCCTTTTGGATAGGAAAGCCTACACTACACTGGCTGATACACAAAGGGACCATTTGGACAAATGATAAAGGCAGCTCGATGGCACACAGAATAGAGAATTAGACTTAGATTCAGGAAGATCTGAGTTCAAATTATACCTCAAACGCTAACCATGTGACCCAAAATAAGTCTGTTAGCCTCAAAGTACCTTTTTATCATCTATAAAATGAAAGGGTTGGTCATGGCACACTCTAAAGTCAGTTCCAACTCTACATCTATACTATAAGCGTCTTCTGCTTGCTCCAATTCAAACCACCAAAAGGTTCCCAGTCCTTACTCTAAACTCATATAGGACAAATTAATTCTTTTCATATTTTACCTACCTTATAGGCCATGTGCCTACATGTAAATATGGTGCAAAAAAAGTGAAATGACTTGTCCAAAGGCACACAAAGAGCAAATAACAAAGTCAGTATGTGAACTCCAATCACTGACTCCAAATCCAGTAATTTTCCAAATTGATCATAGCTACAATTCTAACTTTTTAAAATAAGATCTTAAATTTAGAGCTGGAAGGACCCAAGACTATTATGGTCACTCTCTTCATCTCACAAATGAGGAAACTGAGGCCCAGGGAGGAAGGATAAGTGACTTGGCCAAGGGAACAAAGAGAGTAAGTCCATGCCAGTGGCTAGTTGGGTACTGCTAGGTTGAGGCTCTAGAAGCCAGCAGACAACATCAGTCCCTGTTCTGTACCTGCCCTTGTGGTTTACTCTGAGTTCATGGATCTGGAATTTCCTGTCATCTCTTCCAAAGGGGTCCAGTGTATATATTATATATAGAAATTATAGATTTCTAAGGAACAATCTAATTTTGCCTTTTGTGTAACGGCCCTCCCTAATAGGATTTTTAGCGGGGGGGGGAGGGGAATGAAGTAAAAAAAAAGACCCGGAGCACAAATAAGGGTAAGGCATACTTATTGCCACACAGAAAAGGGAAAGTAAAGCAATAATGATAGCATGATTGTTATTTGGTTCAGAGTTTCCTATTCAAGCCGATTGACACATTTGCGAACAGCTATATATAGGAATATATAGGAAGTTTTATTCTAATTCTAGTTAAAAATTTGAGCTGAATCACATTCAAATGTAGTGGTCAAAAGAAGCTAAAAAAATAATTTACCATTATTCTACATCTACCACTTTATTTGCAAAAATAAAAGATTCTACTTTGAGTTAAGTTTAAGAAGCTCCATGATTTTTAACCTCTTTCGTCCAGGCGTTAACAATGATACTAATTAAAATAATGAATCTTGAATAAAGCAACTTCCCACAAAGTCTAGCTATCACAGAACAATAACCACCAAAAAGCACCAATTTAAATAAGGACATTTATCAAACAATTAGCTGGGTATATATAGTTGGGAAGTTTCACTTTTCTTCTAGAGAAATGCGTAACAATATATTTATTTATATTTTATTTTTCTTCATTTGTGATTAATGTGATGTAATTAGGTATAAAAGCCTACATGCCATTCTTGACAGACACCCCTTCCCTCCAAGGAGTTAAGAAGATGTAGGTTTAAGTCCGGATTCTGACACTAGCTATGTAACCATGAGCAATTCACCTAAACTCTAAGTGCCCCAGACAATTTTCTAAAACAATATATTAGGGAGGAATGGCCTCTATGCATTGATGGAGAGTTTCTGGACAAGGGACTCCTCTCTATGGATGAAATCAGTAGTAGAAACCAAAAGAATTAAACATAATAATGAAATATCTCTTGATTTTATACTGATGCTTTTTTTTCTTTTCTACATATCATTTCTTCCTTTCTAAAGTCACAGTTTCTCTTAGTTTTATTCACATTTCTTACAATCTTTGTCCTAGTCTATGATTCATAACCTCATTTCATGCCACATATTTTTAAAAGAAAACTAAATACATCCATCTCCACTGTTAGAATTTATGGTCAGATTCAATGGTCAAAAATAAGATGATTTAATGTATGCAGTATCTGATAGTGTTAATCAAAACAAACTTAAACAATTATGCATAAAACTAAAACTGAGTTTCTTACTTTCTGCATATAGCTAACCAAACCATCATTGGGCTGGAAATGACTGGGCCACAAATTGTGTTGAGGTTTACCTTTGGACCCAAAGCTCTAATCCCATTATAAACCCTTTGAATTAATGAAAGTGTCAACAGACACCTATGTTCAATAAGGATTGTAATACATTATACTAATACTATGCAATTACCTCAACCACTTTGAATGGAAAGGGATGATGAGACTAATCAATAATATATAAGCTTACAGATAAATGAAAGCCATCGATAACACGAGTCCTTGTTTTTGGCAATAGTGTCAAGCTCCACCACCAACTCTTTAACCAGAATTGCTAATAAGCAGCCAAATGGGCTGACTTAAGGGTCACATCCTTTGCTTGTCCATCCTCTCGAGGAAATGTTAATGAGTAGTGAATTAGCTCAAAGGTTGGCAGCAGGGAGGACAAGTAGAAGCAGGGGGTCTATGGACGATCCACAAACTAATCAGCCTTTGAATAATTGGAATTGGATCTTTATTATTTTCTCTCTAGTCACCTTCGAATATACGTGTACATTTTTATAGAAACTCCTTCATTATACTCTGTGTTCCAACTATTTCTAACCCCACCATGCAAATTACCATGAGCCCACACAGTTGGATCCTGAAAGAAATTAAAGTAGGTCTTTTTAAAAGCCCAGAAAGTAAAATAATAATAAAATTTTAACATGAAACTTCATTCCAATCACTCTAATCCTAACTAATCATTGATGTTTCTTGTCTTTATTTCCTATTTAATTAATTTTGGGCTTTTAACTTGGGATAGAAGAGTCTGGAGATGGATTTCAGAGTCCATGAATCTAGAACTTTTAAAATTTTGATAACTATTTCAATATAATTGGTTCACTTTGTATTTCTAGGTATTTTATGTTATTCCTTAAAACACATTATTCTGAGAAGGGGTCTACAGGCTCTGCCAGACCACCAAAGGAGTTTATGAAACAAACAAAAAAAGTTAATGACCTCTAATATTTTACCCATGATGCCACAATCTAGGTAGCTTCCCAAACTAAAAAATACCCAACGTGATGGCCACTTTGATCATTCTCATTCTTTCCTTCTTTATATTGAATCCATCACCAAGTCCTTCTTCATCTAATTCTCTTCATTGAAAATGTCTCTCAGATCCACCTCTACCTTTATCTTCCTATTGCTCTATGCAGGATCACCTGACCTTGATCTTCTAATGTCTAGATTACTGTAGCAGACTCCTACAAGATCTCTGTATTCAATCCATCTGCATACCACTCCCAGAAGAGCATGACGAGAACAGAGCTTTTATCAGAAACCTCCCCTTATGATGAACTTCAAATGGCTTCCTGTTACCAAGACACACCAAATACAAACTCCTCTTCCTGGCATTCATACCTCCCATAACTTGGCTCTAGCCAGTGGATTGCACCTTGTTTCCCTCTGCTCCCTCATAAGATGACAGCACCACTTCAGACCAGCTGTTCTCCTCCTTGAAATCTTATTCCCACTTTCTATGCTTTGTGCTTGATTCTGCCCCATCTGGAATGTCCTTTCTTTTACCCTTCTCCTCCTGAAATCCCACTTCAAGGTGTAGCTCACGGCTCCTCCACAGAACTCCAAGCTACTCCAACCCACAGATATCTCTCCCTTCTCTCAGATTCTATCACACCTAGATTCCGTCCTCTACAAGTGGTTGCTTAATTGGTCAACCCTTGTTTCCTAATTGATTTCTATATGCTCTTTCTATTTACCAAATTAGATTAGAAGTTCTTTGAGGGGAGGAACCCGGCCATATACGTCTTTAATATTCCCCAAAGCAGTGGCGAGCAGAGAATTATTAAATTTTAGAACTAGAAAGGAATTTGTATACCGGCTAATATCATAGCTAGCATTTATACAGTGCTTTATTTAAAATTCTTAGCATGTTATCGCACTGGATTCTCACAACTAACTTGTGAAGCAGGTGGTATAATTATCTGCATTTCATAGATGGGAAAGCTAAGAAAGACATTACGTGACTTGACCAGGGGGTTTCACAGCTAGTAAGTGTCTGAGGCACAATCAGTCCTTAGGTCTTCCTGGTTCCAAGTCTATTTGCTATGACACTGAGATGTTAGCTACCTTGAGACACACAGAGAGAGAGAGAGAGAGAGAGAGAGAGAGAGAGAGAGAGAGAGACAGAGAGAGAGAGAGAGACAGAGAGAGAGAGAGAGAGAGAGAGAGAGAGAGAGAGACAGAGACAGAGACAGAGAGAGAGAGACAGAGAGAGAGACAGAGAGAGAGACAGAGAGAGAGAGAGAGAGAGAGAGGGAGGGAGGGAGGGAGAGAGGAAGGGAGAGAGAGAGAGAGAGGGAGAGAGAGAGAGAGAGAGAGAGAGAGAGAGAGAGAGAGAGACAGAGACAGAGACAGAGACAGAGAGAGACAGAGACAGAGAGAGAGACAGAGAGAGAGACAGAGAGAGAGAGAAGGAGGGAGGGAGGGAGGGAGGGAGGGAGAGGGAGAGGGAGGGGAGAGGGAGGGGAGAGGGAAGGGGGAATATATGATATAAGTAGCAAAATACAATATAAAATATAATGTAATCCTTGTGAATGAGTAGGAGAAGTGAAATGTCTTGTCTCTAAAGCTTGTTTTCAAGACAAAGTCAAGACAAGAATTCAGGTTTCAGTAATCTCAGTTCAATGTTTTTACCCCCATAATGTCATTTATTTACCAAGCATTTATATTGGAATGTAACTATTCATGAAAAATAATGCTGGTCTAATTTTAATTATTCTAAGGTCAATTACTTTGTGTATTGCCCATACCACCATCTCTCCCCACTGTTTCTCTTACACTATTGCTAATTTTTGAACTAATTCACATTATTCTGAAGGGCAACTAGGTAGTGCAGTGGATAGAATGCCCAACCTGGAGTCTTGAAGAGCAAATTCAAACATGGTCCCAGACACTAGCTGTGTGAGCCTGGGCAAGTCACTTAACCTTGTTTGCCTTAGTTTTCTCATCTCTAAAATGAGATATTTTATCATACCACTTCAATATCTTAGCCAAGGAAACCCCAAATGGCATCATAAAGAGGTGGGCATGACTGAATAACAATAGCAATCATTCTGCACATGTTAGATGTTGAATAAATATTAGTTGGATGATTACTCCAGTGGGTTTTTTGTTTGTTTTGGTTCTTAGCAAAGGAATTGTTACCACCAGACATTCCCTATAGCATTCTGATCTCATCTCATCTATGCCTCTTCTCTTTCCATGAGACTTCTGTCTGTGTCCTCCTCCAAATCCACCACAAGGAGTCACCTTGATGTTCCAGGTACCTTCAGTCATTACACAGATTCTCATATATAGTGCAAGCTTAATATATCATTATTGGTAATTGAATCTGGATTAATTATAAAAGACAAAATCAATTCATAAAAACATCTTAGATGAATTTTGAATGTTAGCTGTGCCTTTAAGATTTTAAAGGATTAAAATTTCTTGGACACAAACCCTGGTTCTGCTCATGTAATGTCTCTGTGACCTTAAACAATGTACTTAACCTAACACTTTCCTTATCTATAAAATGAGTGGATTAGACAAATACTTTCCAAAATAGCTCCAATTCCAGATATAAAGAAAGCAGATGCATGGTTCCAGCAGTTCTAGCATTTTGATAAAATGTAAATAATCCTTTAATTTGGTTCAGCTCAATTCAATTCAATTCAGTTCAACAAATTAACTGACACATATGTATTAAGAACCTGTCATGTACCAGGAGCTCTGCTTGGTTTTATAAAGTTGGGCAGTCCTGAGCTCAAGAAGCTTGTATTCTAATAAAGCATACAAAACACCAAGGAGATGATGGCAGGGAAATGAAAATCATAGATATGATGAGTAAATTGCTTCATGCCAGAGCAAGAGATGGACAGGGTGACAAGTTAAGCAGACAGCTGACAACCAAAAATCTATGCTGAATAGGACCTGGTGTTCCAATGTAGTTGGGCTAGCTCAAGTGAATTAGATGGGTTTTCACTCACCTATTTCTATTTCTTTTAAATTAGAGGAGAATGAATGAAAAGTGAAAAATAAGGGCTAGGAACTAAGGATAATGGACCATGTTGTTGCTAAAAAAATATCATGCTTTAGGAGGTTAAAATACAGATATTTCTACTTGGAGCAAGATTCATCGCAGAGGTTGCATTGAATTGAATTGAAGTCTTGAAAGATGGGTAGGATTCCAGGGTTTTCATTGGACCCAAACAGATCTTTGTATAATCATTATTCTTATTTTGCTCAAGTTTTGTATTTATGATACTTTGAACTGTCTAAGGAAAATTACAGATGAATTTTAGTCTGCATTAGAGAAGGGAACTTCCACACCAGGAGACGCCTATATAGATGAAATCATAAATTGAGACCAAGACTTTTTCTAAAGGCACATTAAATGATTTCCTACTTTATTTCAGAGCAATACTCAGCTTCATATATCATGTCAGTGTCCTATCCACCCCACTATAGATAGACCAGTCTAATTCAATGAATTCAGGAAAGTACTTGATAGAGATCATTCTGCCTATACTGAGGATCATAGGATTGGGAGCTAGAAAAGAAGTCAGAGATCATCAAGCCCAAATTCCAGGACATTCCATAGTTAAGAAAAATGAGGTTCAAATAATTTTCCCACCCATAATCACATAGATCACAAATCAAGATTTGAATCCAGGTTCTTGGACTCCAAATCCCGTGCTTTTCCTACTAAGTCACTTAAATTGTTACTGTCTTTTCTTCTCTCTGTTCAATTAAAAATATGCCAGATGGATTTTTCTTTAAATGGTTCTTGCAATTAAGCCGCTACAATTTATTGGGCACATATTAAATAATGTTCTCTCTAAATGACTCCAAATTCAAAATTTCCTCTTAGGTATTTGATATATGATTTGCATCTTTTACACATCTCTAATGAGTATAATATGTTTATTACAAATCTTACTGGGAATCACAATTAGGAATTCTCCTATTTGAGTTCAAATCTGATACAAAGCCATCTGATACAGGGACCACAAAATTTTTTTTTAATTCATCTCAGTATATTCATTTTTTCCCTCTATCTTTCTTCTTGGAAGCATAAACAGAGAGCAGGCTTTCTGAGCTCCTTGAAGGGAAGATCTTAAGTTTCTTTACAAGCTATGGCATTTCATCCTGTGGCATGCAGCTACATTATCGAAAGAAGATCAGTTTCACGATGGGATAAGGTTTGCTTAGGTGCTCCTGGGAGGTGTAATAACTTACCAACACAAGGTGGTGCTCTATTCTTATGAAACAGTAGAATGTCTTTGATTTGGATGTTGCAAGTAGGGGTCAGATAACATCTTTATAGCTTGACCACTTTTTCTCCCCAAGGTTTAAAAAAAAGGACAAAATAAATTAAATGAAAAACCAGCTGGGGGAAAAATTGGCTGAATGATTTAAGAAGACTCTTAGAAAATGGTTCTTTATCTTTTAAATTATTCCCAATAACTTACTGTCTTCATGGAGATTTAGAGATAGAGGGACCTTAGTGATCATCAATTCCAACTCCCTTCCTTTACAGATAAAGGAACCAAGACCCAGAGAGGTTAAAAATGGGTTAAGATTCAGCTGTATAGTAAGTAGCATCATGGGAAATCAAACACATGACTAGTACATAGAGTCACTGATTCAAACATAGACCTTCTGACCCCAAATTTAATACTTTACATTATGCCTTAATGACTATATTAATTGTACTTAGATTTATGGCAGTTGGTTGCATATCTTTTATGGAATACTTTTCCCCATTTTTTTTTTGAATTTAGGAGGAAATTTTTTGTTGTTGTTGTCACTGTTTTTTTGCTTTCTCCCCAGTTCACTGCTTTGTATTTGTTTCATTACCTTTGTTTCTGTGATTAAAATACAATTTTTTCCAGGTGAAAGATTTTTCAATAACTTTACACAGAGAGAGAGAGAGAGAGAGAGAGAGAGAGAGAGAGAGAGAGAGAGAGAGAAAGGGAGGGAGGGAGGGAGGGAGAGACAGACAGACAGACAGACACAGACAGACAGACACAGACAGAGAGAGACAGAGACAGAGAGATACATGTCTACACAGACAAAGAGAACATCCAAGGAGGTCCTAGTCTAATGTCTCATCATGATTGACCATGGCCTTTCACCCTATGCCAGAGTGCATGATCTGGCTGTTTCTACTATGCTAGAAAGACTTTGAGTACTGATGCAATGAGAATCTATATATCTGTAAACTAAGGACTAGACTAGGTAAGTTTGGAGATGATCTTCACTGAATAATTGGCTACCAGCAACTAGGAATTTTTAACCAGACCACGTTATTGAAATGAATCCATTAAAGAAAGAAGAGGCTTAGGACCTTCATTTATACATCAATGAAATCAACCATAGATTGTTGTAGCTAGCATTTATGGGAGGACATGGCCAAAAAGTCATGTAAGATGACAAGTGTGTGTGTGTGTGTGTGTGTGTGTGTGTGTGTGTGTGTGTGTGTGTGTGTGTGACAGAGAGAGAGAGAGAGAGAGAGAGAGAGAGAGAGAGAGAGAGAGAGAGAGAGAGAGAGAGAGAGAGAGAGAGAGAGGAAGTCTCTTTCTTTCTTACCTTTTCTAGGAAAACCAACTGCTATGTATAAACTCAGGCCCATTGCAAGAATCTACTTAATTCTTTCCTAAGGTCCAAGTTATGACCTTCCACAGTGACAGCTCCTGTCATATGAAATTCACAAAATATTTTGCTCTGTACAATCATCTCTCACATGGATGGCCTAAGCCATTCGCTGTGTGACTTTTCTCTGTAACCTTCTCCCAATGACTAAATGTTGCTTTTTACCATAGGACTATTAAGAAACTACAAGTCATCAGGCATTGAATAAATGAATCTGTGAAGAAGAACTTAGATGTATCCTGATGATGCCACTAATCACTTAATTCCAAACATACAGGTCTTGCTAATGAAATCACAAGATTGAATTTAATTCAATTCAATAAACATTTGATGATTCAGCCCCTACTATGTCCAAGGCACTGGAAAAACAAAAACAAAACTGAAACAGTCACTGGTCTTAAGGAGGCCAAATTACATTTTAATCATGGTTCAGGCTACATTTAGGAGTGTTCTACTGGAGGAAGCAGCATATTCACAGTTAGGTAAACATAAAATATCTACAAAGTAAATTGCAATTGGGGATGGGATAAAAGGATAGCACTTAACACAAGGGGGATCAGGAAAGATATTGTGTAGGAGGTGCCACTTGAATTTAGACTTGGAGGCATCTCAAAAGATGGAAAGGATGAGGGAAGGCATGTCAGGCATGGTGAGCTAACTATGAAAAGGCACATGGGTGGTAAATGAAAAGTACTTTACAGATAACATAAGTAGGTAAATTGGTTGGAACATAGAGTACTTTGTTCTAAACCCAGTTTAACTCAAAGTAATCTCATCCTTTAGGCTCAGGACTGAAAAACAACAAAACACTCTTAGAACATATTCTATCTAATAGGAGAATTTTTAGCATTACAAAATGACTCACTAAGTAGATCTTCGGGAGGTGGGGGGGGGGGAAGGTGGTGCAGTTTTCTTTCTACCTTTGTCATAGCAGGATTACTAGTCAAAAAAGATGACTTGTCTCTCAGGCAGTAGGGATTCCTTCAAGCCTGGGAGATGTACACTCTGTCTAAGCTTTTTATGCTCCCAGATGACCAGGAAGCCACATCAACAGTTTGAACCCATTCACATGAGCCAATCAAGCCTTAAAGATGAATTTCCTGCCCCTTTAGTAGAAGAGAAACTACCCCAGCCTACGTGATGTAAGTATAACCTCAAGGTCCCTTGGTATGGAGCTCTCTCCTTATTGGTGGAAAGGAATGCCCTATCCTGAATAAGGGGCATGGCCCAGTTACTGGCAAGAAACAGAGAACCTGTATTCTCAGCCAGTCCTTTCTGAGACTTTCCAAGTGACAATCCTCTTTGAGTCCCCCTTCTGACTCTTCAGGACCTTCCATTCCTTGGGACTCTTGAAGGGAAAGTCCCCCTTCAGGACTCTTTAGTGCTAGTCCCCTCCCTTTTGGGACATGTCAAGTTTCACGGTTTTTTGATAATTGAGTGAGAAGGAAGAGGGCAGTCCTTCACTCTGTTGAAGGAAAAGACTCTGGGAAGACATGAGAAGAGTGGGCAGTCTTCATCATGTATGTATTCTCATTTGCTGACTGACAAACTGAAGGTCTACAGAGCCATTGTGTTGACCTCATTGTATGCCTGTGAAACTTGGACAGTCTACCAGCACCATGCCAGGAACTCAATTGCTTCCATTTAAATTGTCTTAGGAAGACTCTGAAGAGCATTTGTCAGGATAAGATACTAGACATTGAGATTCTTTCTTGAACTAAACTGCCAAGCATTCAAACTCTACTGCAGAGAGCGCAACTCCAATGGGCTGGCTACATTGTTTGAATGCCAAACATATGCTTGCCAAAAAGACCATATTATGGAGAACTCATACAGGACAAGTGTTCCTATGGTGGTCAGAAGAAACAATACGAAAAGACTCTCAAGGTCTCTCTTAAGAACTTAGGATTTTATTGTGTGACATGAGAGATACTGGCACAGAAGCACCCTGTGTGGCATGCCCACATTACAGAAGGTGCTATTGTCTTAAGCAAAGCAGAATAGAAGTAGCTCAAAAAAAAATGCAAGTTGTGTGAATTTAGAGAATCCACCCCAAATGTTCACACTATTTGTGCATGACCTGTGGTAGAATATTCCAGGTCCGTATTGGTCTGATCAGCAACAGTCAGACACACTGTAACTCGACTTTGAGAATGAAGGAAGACAACCAATTCTCAGCTTACAACTCCAGAAATTTCAGCAGGGTTTCCTGTTGGGTGAGATTTAGGCCACTCATTCTTGGTTGATCTGCACTCTCTCATCAGCAATGGGAGAGTTCCTTCATTTTGTGTTGTTTGATATATACTCTCCTATGAATACTTTCTCTGATTTCTGTTTTGCTATGATCTAAATAAATGAGTTCTTTGGTTATTTGCAACATATGTTCATTTTGAAACTGTTCTTGGGTGGGGAAAGAGTCATCTTGCATATAGAGCTTGGGGTCCTCCCCTCTCCCCAAAATGACAAAGCAATCAAAAGTTAGCTGTAATACAATCATATCCCCTAGACTAACAGTGTTTGAAGGAGTAGATATACTCATGGCCTGATAGCCACTTCCCTCCAAGGAGAGCAGAGTGGCCTCTGACTTGAAAACTCTGCTTCCCTTCCTGGCCCTTAGAGAAGGGTGGGGGGAGAAGAAAAGGGTATTCTGAAGCCCCTCTAGGCACACAGTAACAGACTTCTTGCCACATGTGGGCCTCAGTACGGACCACCACTACTCAACACCTCCCTCCTTATGCAAACATTGTTCCTACCACAATTCATGTGGAGTAATATGAGCCTGGAAAAGACCATAAATGCTAAAGAGAAGAGTTTGTATTTTGATCTGGAAGTAGTGGGGAACCCCTGAAACTTCTTGATCAGGGGAGTGAACAAGTTAGGTCTGTGTGATAAATACCAACCTGTCATCACCATGGAGAATACATCAGAAAAGGAAGAGAACGAAGCAAGGAAGACCAGTTGCAACACTGCAGGAGAGATGACAAGAACCTAAACCAGAATCAAAGTTCATTGGACCTGAAAAAATTTTTGAAATTATCTAATCCAGGAGTGACAAATTCAAAGAGAAACAGGGGCTACTAAACCATACATAAGGATCTCTGCAGCTGCATATTGACTGAGAAAATCAGAGATTATTATCTATGGTATATTTTTATTTGTTTTGTTAAATATTTCCCAATCATATTTTAATGTGATTCAGGCTGCCCTTGGGAATGTTATTAGTCCAACTGTAACCCCTGGGCTTCATATTTGATACCTCCAATTTAGACCATCCCCTCTTTTTACAGAGAAAAAACTTGAGGCTCTTAAAGGGTCAGTAGTTTTCCTAAAATAGCCAGATGAAATCCCAGGTCTCTTGACTGCCAGTGGTCATCCAAGGCAAATGTAATCTGTCTACTCTAAGCCACCCTATGTAAAGGCTTTTATCCTCAATAGTTCTCAAGAACCTATTATATAAGTGGTCCAGTCACTGAAAATTTATTTCAAAATCATCTTTATTCAATTTCTATTCCATTTGGAAGTTTAGGAGCGTAATTGTCTAGTTTAGAGCCCTGAGCCTTTTTTAGCAGAGAGAAGAATAAAAATCAAAGTGCCCCGAAGCATCATGTTGGGAAAAATAACACATTTCTCAAATGTCTTTAAAAGCTCACAGCCAAAATCATTCAGGAAGACCTCGAAGCAACCACACATACCCGCTGGTCCAGACTCTTGTTATACAATCAGTTCTCTAATGAGATTTTGCTGAAGTCATGACGATGTTGGAGGCTCAATCCTCAGCAAGAACATATTGTCTGGTTACTATAGCATCTCCAGATATGGATTAATGAGAAACGGAAATGGGGATAAAATTAACTGCAATTAAATGAACCCCCTCTCAGGGAAGCTAATTATCACACTGTACCCGCTGTCTGTTTCATTTACTATCGAAAATGTTACTTCTCAAATGGAACATTATGCCCCTGAATCTAGAAAGTGAAACCAGGTCCTCACTAGGTATAGCAAAGGACAATCTTTTGAAGTCAGATATTCCCAGGTGGTTTTTTGAAGATGATTATTGTTTTTCTTGTCATTTTTATGATAACAGTCTTCACCAGAAAATACTTAGAATTGGACCAGGCCTCCATTACTCTGCCCCCCACCATGCTTTTAATGGCCATTATCCTACCTTTTCCATTGTGGGATAAGGAAACTTTTCAAAGCCACAATCCAGAAGTGTTGGGGAAGATTTAGGAGAGAATGACCCTTTCATAAAACTGAAAGAAATTACTATCCCACTAAGACTATGTTTGTAATAAATGGTGTTTCCTGAAAAATAAAAGGAAAAGTAAGAGGAGAAAGAAAAGAATTTATAGCTTGTGAATTAGGGTGGGATGCTCTGCTTTTTAAAATAACCCATAGAGAACAGAATCTTCCCCAATGTCCAATTGGTTCCAAATCTAATGAAAAGGTAACATTTATGCTCTCTTGAGCCCCTGACTATTTAAACTAGTGAGACGAAGTAAACAGGTGTTAGCTGGAAGACATGAAGACCTAGATTCAACTCTCACCTCAAAGACTTCTTAGTTCTATGACCCTAGGGAAGTCATTTACTTTGCTGTACCTCAGTTTCCACATCTGTAAAGAAGAGGGTTGAACTTGATGACTTCTAAGGTCTCTTCACCATCTAAATATAGGGTCCCATGATCCTTTATCCACGAGGAGCAGTGGTATAGTGGAAAAAACATAGGTTTCCCTTCCATAGAGTCTGAATCAAGAGCATTTTCACTATCTGATAATATACCTCTAGTGTCATTTTCCTGATTTTTTTCTCTTCCAGTGATAGTATTCCACCTCCTTTCTCTTCCCCCATTCAATCTATCCTCCATGTTGTTGCCAAGGCCTCCCCATCCCCAATCCTCTTTGAAAATCCAGATTTGGGGGCTTCTCTCTCTGGTAACTACGTATGTATGGTCAGACAGTTGCATCCATCTGTTGATCTGTGATGTATCTATTGCTTACGCTCAGACAGCTGGAAGCCCCTTCTCTCTGTTGATCTTTGTTTCTCTGTTTGTATTTTCTCTGAATTTCAGGGGGCTGTCTTTTCCCTCTGAATGAAGTGAACGATACATGTGCTTGATTAAAGTGATTGTTAACCCCTCAAAAGTTACTTTCCTTTTAGAAAAGCAGATGTAAGAACATGTGATAGCAGACCCTCCTGTGTGTGTCAGAGTCCTTGCTGGTACACAGAGGAGTGACATGACCACATCTATAGATAAGAAAGGCCATTCTGACAGTAATATAAAGGAGAAAGGAGAGTGGGGGGAAAGAGGCCTGCAAGGAAGCAATTGGAACAGTTTAAGTAGCATATGATGAAATCCTGAGATTGTCTACTAGTGCTGTCAGCATAGGACCTAGAGAAAAGGAAATATATGTAAGAGATATTGAAGAGATGCAATTGACAAGTCTTTATATCTGTTTGAGAATGGTGATGGTGATGATGATAGTGACAATAAAATTAATTTACACTGATGTTCTTTAAGGTTTACAGAATCATAGAATCTTTGAATTGGAAGGGATCCCAGAGGACATCTTATCTGAATGAAGCCTAAATAAATAGTCTATATAACCCCCAAAAGGGATTTATCCAGTTTTTGCTGTAAGACCTCCAGTGAGTAGGAACCTGCGTGGTGGTGGTGGTGGGGGCATGTAGGTGGCCCAGTGGCCACTGGCTTGGAATTAGGAAGTATCATTTTCATGAGTTCAAATCCAGCCTCAAACACTAGCTGTGTGAAAGTCAGTTAAGCCTGTTTGCCTACGTTTCCTCATCTGTAAAGTGATCTGGAGAAGAAAATGGCAAGTCATTCCAATATCTTTGCCAAGAAAACCCCAAATGAGATAACAAAGAGTTGGACAGTCCTGAAACAACTCAATATTATACTTGTTGGGTAGTTTTCCTTTCTATCCAGCCTGCCTTTATTTGCCTTTTTTTTTTACTTCTACCCACTGTTGCTAGTTCTGCCTTCTTTCATCAGAGTAGGATTAAAGTCAGTCCCAAAATTAGAAGTCAGAAAGAGCAGGTTTGGTGAGAAAAGACAATGGCTTCAGTTTGGAACATTTGAATTCCACTGAGGTACAGAAGTCGTACAATGAATTGAGGACAAGGGTCTGGAGCTCAGAAGCAGCCAACAATACAGATTTAGAAGGCACTTGTATAGAGGTGAGAGATGAAATCATGAGATGGAGTTAGGCCTGTCCATCCAGGGTAGTGTTATTAACATCACATGACCCCAAATCTACAGGGACATACAGTTATTTTTTTGCCTTACATCCTGAAAGTATTTAAGGACACTGTCCCCAGTGACCAAAAAACCACTCCTACGATATAGCAAAAGAAGAAAGCAAATACAAAGACCTTGAACTTTCTGACCTTTTAACTTTCCTCTCAAACTTTAACCTCACATATCCTCTAGAAACTTAGCTTTCAGGGAACAAAAAAAACCCCATTATCAAAGTTTTTAAATCCTTTTTCTCCTTTAGCCTTTCAGAAAAACAATTTTGGTAGAAAGAAGGAAAGAAGCACTTATTAAGCACCTACTGTGTGCCAGGCACTAAGCTAAGTACTTTACAAATATTATCCTATTTGGTTCTCACACCAACCCTAGGAGATAGGTACTGTTTTTATCCACAATTTATTGTTGAAGAAACTGAGACACACAGATGTTAAGTGACTTGCCCAGGGTCACACAGTTTTAGGCGATATTCACACTCATGTCTTCCTGACTTATGGCCTAACTTCCTGATTCTCTCTACTGTACCACCTAGTTAGCAAAGATAAATTAGGCACAGTGCTCTCATATAATATAATGGGGTCAATTTCTAAGCTGCCTGGTACATGGAAGAAATATCTTATTTCCCCTAATCTGAAACTAACCTTGTGTCTTGTAGTATAGCCTACAGATTCTTCAGATGTCTGGAAGAAATTTAATAACCTTCTGAATTTTATATTTTCCATATATCCATTGAGAAGCATAACAGTGTAGTAGATAGAAAGCTGACCCTACAGTCAGGAAGACTTCAGTTCTGCCTCTGACACTCTGCATGACTTGACATTAATGATGAGTTGTTGATCTATGATAGAGGATGGAATTGGAACTGGAAGTTCCCGATATTTATGGAGTCACTGATATGCCCTTGATCTCTCCTCAAAAAATTTATCCACTAGATGATATAATAATTTTAAGAAGTCTAAATGACTGAATTAACATGCATCTGTAATGACATCTCATGGGTACCTCAAACTCAGAATATCCAAAATGGAGTGCCATCACCCACTTCATTTTCCTAATTCAGTTGCAGGCACTCACTCAGGTTCACAAGCTAAGATCCAGATTCAACTCTTTACTCTCCACTGCTCCTCATATCCACCTCTTTGCCAAATCAGTTCTACCACCCACATTTCTCAAATTCACAGGATCATAAAGCTGGAAAAAGATATTGGAAGTGCTGAGTCAATCTCCTCTCCACACCACTAGCATCCCCCTAGTTCAGGCCTTCATCGCCTCAATTAACTTGATACCATCCTAATTGGTCTCCCTGTCTCAAGCTCTCCCTTCTCCAATCCATGCTCCCCATAGCTGTCAAATTAATATTGAGAAACATAAGTTGAACCCTGTCACTCCATAGATGAAGAAACTTAGGGAACTCCCCATTTCCTCTAGGATGATATATAAGCTCCTCTGCTTGGCATTGAAAGTCTCATCCTGGCTCAAACTTCTCTTTCCACTCTGATTTGAAATTTCTGCCCTCCGTACACTCTACATAGCAGCCAAACTTGACTGTTTACTGTATCTCATATATAAAATCCTGTTTGTACTTTTGTGCCAGCTGTTACATATAGGTGGCCACACATGCACACACATATATACACACATACTCACACACATATATACACACATACTCACACACACATTTTTCTTAAAATTCTTAGCTCAGCTCATGTGATCATTTCTGATACTCCCACCCCCCCCCAGCTTTCTCATAACTATTTCAGCAAGGACATACATACCCACACATGCATACACATATATACATATGTATACATACATACATATATTGTGCATGTATAAACATAAATATATGTGTGTGCTTGTGTGTGTGAACCTTGGACCAAGAAATACACTTTGTCCAGATCCAAACAAAGAGAATGAGCCAGAAGTTCTGGGTAGGTAAAATGCCTGATGCAGAAACACAGCTAATGGCCTCATTTTTGAGATCGGGGATGTTAGGGAGCCTAAGCTAAGAACATAAGAACACACACTTTCTCTTTCTCTGTCTTTCTCTCTCTGTCTCTCTGTCTCTCTCTGTCTCTATCTGTCTCTCTCTGTCTCTGTCTCTCTCTCTGTCTCTCTCTCTCTCTCTCTCTCTCTCTCTCTCTCTGTCTCCCTCTCTCTCTTACACACACACACACACACACACACACACACACACACACACACACACACACACATTTCCTACCAGTAGAATATATGCTACTTGAGAGCAGGGAATGTTTGTTTTTTTATTTTGTTTGTTTGGTTGGTTTTCTTTGGTTTGGATTTGCTTTGTCTTTATATCCTTAGAACTTAGCACAGCACCAGGCACACAGTAGACAACCAAGTTCAAGTGTGTGTCTGAAAGAATGAAAAAAGCAAAAATTCTTTTTTAATAGGAAAATGTTGTCCCCACCAGCAGGCCCACCTGGGACTCACCTGTGTTAACAAGTAGACTGTCAGGCTCCAGAATTTCCAGATGAAAAGATACAGATCAGAACATCAAGTGAGTTCAATCATAAATTGATTACCCGTGATCTAGCAATTCATTCAATAAATATTTATTTATCCATTCCAGTCTAACATGTATTTTTCAGATACCTACTATGTGAAAAACAATGTGTTAGCTCTGAGGTAAAAAAGGATAAAACAAGTGAAAGAAACAGAAAAGGTGGTATTCAAAGTATTTATATTTATTTGTAGGGATGGTGGGAAGATTCATGGAAATCCTTGTTTTTCAGTCTTCTTATAACTTAACCCTCTCAGCACACACTAACTATTCATTGACACTGACCTACCTTATATTTCTTTTACACAACACTCCATCTCTCTATTCCATTGCTTTGTACCATATGTACTCATTCCTGGGATGTTGTGTCTCCTAACCTCTTAGCATCCCTGACTTTCTGCAAGACTCAGCTCAAATCCCACCTTCAGCAGGAGAACTGTCCCTGTTCCCAGATTGCCATCCTTCTTTTCCAAGTACCTTCTCTCTGAGATTTTCTTCCATCTGCCCTGTTAAAATAATTAGGTTCATTTCAAGTCTTAAGGGAGTTATTTTTACCCTTAACTTTCATGTGGTTCCTTCCTCTTAAGATTTAGGGTGTTTATTTTAGACAAAATGTTATGAGATTAGTCACAAATACTCTGAGCCCCCAGTTAGAAAAATTACTATTATTTAGGCAGAGGTTGGTGTTTCTTCCTAAGCATACATTTATGTATCTGTAGTTAATTCCTGGCTTTTTTGTAGTTGAAGCAAAATTCTAGTTTACTAGAAAATTTGGGGTAACAAAATAGAAGATTGTATTATTATATTATAGTATCTATGGTTAGACCAACACTGTGTATTCCTGGGTGGGGAGGTTGGGGAAAAAGCAAACCTTTTCTCAAGACTGCCCTCAAACCTTGATTAAGTGGCTTTACTGTTTGGATCAGCTTAGAACCTCTGCTCCAAAAAGCCTTGAAAGTTCACATCCTTCTTAATATCTCCTTTCTCTGTCACAGTTCAGTTCTACCTTCTTTCTCCTTTAACTGACTACTCCAGGACTTACCTTTGTCCTCTTAGGCACCAGTCTTCTGAATACAAATCTCTTTCTCTTTTCTTTTAAGCAATTCCTTATAGCATTTCCAAGTCTTTCATATGATAGCTTTGATTGATTCAAAGAGGTGTACAGGCCCTGTTCACACTTGATTCTGGGCAATTGATTCAATTTACTTTTAGTGTATATTTACTTTTAATACTTACTTTTAGTGTGTGAGGTAATCAGTGGTTTTAATTCTAGTTTTAATTTATCTTACATGTACATACAACTGTGTTCCACATTAATGCAAATAATAAATCTTATGAAGTTCTTATTTGAATTCCCACTGCATATTTCCATTGGGGTAGAACTGACTGCATATTTTACAAAATTATAACTTTGAATACAGCAAATTAAACATGTGCCAATCCTTCACAGGATTCATTATTAATACTAATAAAGGTTTCCCTGCAGTTGTGGACTCCTTGATAACATACCAGTGTTTGCTTTTCTTTATATCCCTTGCACTGTGCATGGAATATAGTAAGTAGTTAATAAATGATGGCTGATTGATGAACATATAAAGAAAATAAAGTCCCTGTCCTCAAGGATTTCACAATCCAGTAGGAGAGATAAGATACCTACCCAAGCAATTATAATATATAAGGGAGAGTATCTAAGAGATTCTAAAGCTGACTTTAATATTTAAGAGAGTCAATCATATTGAATAGCTCTATTTCTAGTTTCTATAAGTTTTAATTCTGTTTTAGTTCATTGGAAAGATGGATGATACTATGTAGGCTCCCTACAAAAACATCTTCAATGATTTAATGTCATGCCCTTAAATTTTTTAGATAGGTTAATCTGAGAAATATGAAATTGAAGAAATTTTCTGTCTCTTCTATTCATTGGAAAAAATAAGTATTTATTAAGCACCTCCTAGTTACCATGGGCTTTGTTAAGCACAAAGACAAAACTGAGACAGTTGCTGCTCACAGGGAGCTTATATTTTACTAGGGAAGACAAGACAGATGCATAATTATATACAAAATAACTACGAGGTAATGTGTCAATGAAAGATACTGACAGTTGGATAGCAGGAAAAACTCATCCAGAAGATGGCAACTGAGCTCTACTTTGAAAGAAACCAGGATTTTAAAAGGTAGAGGTGAAGAAAGGTACATTCCAGTTATGTGATTGTCTCTACAAAAGTGTAAAGATAGATACCAGAGCTTAACAGAAATAGAAAAGTTTGTAAATGGGAAGGATTTGGAGGGAGAAATACTAAATTCTCATTTGGATAAATTGAGGTTGAGATAGCTATGGAATGTCCAGTTTGAAATTTCTAATAGGTAGCTGGTGATGTGGGACTTTACTTCATAATAGAGAGAAGGATTAAAGTGTAGATCTGGAAGTCATTTGCATAAAGACAATAGTTAAACCCTAGGGAGATAGTGAAATCAATATATCAAACTCAAGCATTTAATAAATGCTTTCTTTGTACCAGATGCAGGAAGTACTGAGCTAAGCTTGGGGGAAATACAAAGAAAGAAATAACAATGCCTGCCCTCAAGGAGCTTTCATTCTAATGAGGAAAATCACATGCACATAAATAGGTGTATACATGGTACATATGGAGTGGAAGGTAAGAGAGTAACCAGAATGGAAAAGGCACAAGCTACAGTATGAACAATGAAAAGCCATGTACAGCACTTGGTACCTTAGGCTCAGTTTTGAAGAAAGCCAGAGATCTTAAGAAGAGGAAGATGGAGTGCACAGGCATGGAGACTGAGGCAGTTGGTGGTACAGCATATCTGCAGCTGGAGTGAAGTCGGGAAGATTTGGGTCCCAATTTTGCCTTCAACACTTGTTAGCTGTGTTACCCCTAAATAACGGAACTTTTTCAGCCTCAGTTTCTTCATCTGTAAAATGAGGATAATAACAATAATTGCTTCCCAGGGTTGTTGTGAGGATAAAATGAGAAAACATTTGTAAAACATTTTGAAAAATGTAAAGCACTATAGAAATGCTAGTTATTGTCATCAATAATTATTATTATTAGCAAGAAATGAAGCATGATATAAGAAATAGTACATAAAGCAATATGCTTAGACTATAATCATGAAGCTAGCAGTGATGTGTAAGAACCCCAGAAAGATAGAAAGGGGCCAGATTTTGAAGAGCTTTCAATGGAAATTTATATCTGGTTTTAGAGATAATTCAGGAACTATGAGATTTGTTTAATTGAGTAGGAGGCAGAGGGAAGCAGGTCTGTACTTTAGAAAAAAATCACTTTGAAAAGATGGATTGGTATAGGGGAGAAACTTAAGGCAAAGGAAACCATTAGGAGGAAATGTAAGTAGAGAGGAGGAGACACATACCAAATGTGTTGTAGCTATGGAATCAACAAGATTGGACAATTGGAATATATTTGGAGAGTGTATGAAGTGTCAGAGATAACTCCAAGATTGTAAACCTGACTAGAATGATTCTCAGTAGTAATAAGAAAGTTTGGAAGAAGCATTCATTTGGGGTGACTTTGAGAAGACTAAGGAATGTGTTTCAAAATCTCAAAAAGGCAATGGATGATCAAGAATCTGCTGTTGGGTATGTACTCTAAAATATATGCCTCTGATCATTTCCAATAAAGGATGACAACTAAATCCAGAGTAGGATGAGGTCATCAAGCAACAGAATAGAGAAACAGAAGAGAAAGACATCCACAATAGGGACTTGGACAGCCACTGTTGGAGGATTGACATGGTTAAAAATAAAACAAAGACCAGTAGATTAGCCACTTGATTATAGATGCTTTGGTCATGGCAATGATTTTTAACAGCTACTGGGGGCAGCTAAGTGGTGCAGTGGATAGAGTACCAGTTAAGGAGTCAAGAGGACCTGAGTTCAAATCTCACTTCAGACACTTGACACTCACTAGCTGTGTGACCTTGGGCAAGTCACTTAACCCCAATTGTCTCATTCTGAGTCATCTCCAGTCATCCTGATGAATATCTGATCACTGATTCTCTGGAGGAGAAGTGAGGCTGGTGACCTACACAGCCCTCCCTCACCCAAAACAAAGTCAAGTGCAAGTCACGTCATCATTTCTCTGATGGCATGGTCTTCTTTGGCAACGAAGGATGAACACACTCTATCTATTGTAATCTCTAACGTAGGGAATATTGAATCTGACACTTAGGATTAATGGAAAGTCTGGAGAAAGTAATTTCAGTTGAGTGAAGAGGTTGAGAATTAGACAGCAAGGGATTAAGTAGTAAGAGGAGAAGAAGTAGAGGCAATAAATGGAAATAATCTGTTCTTAAAAGTTTGAATGTCAATCAGTAAATAAACATTTATTAATACCTACTTTGTCCTAGGTGCTATGCCTCGAAGCATTCAGGATACAGAAAAAGGTAGAAGACAGTCCCTGTTCTCAAGGAGCTCATAGTGTAATGGAGGAGACAACATTTAAACAACTACGTACAAACACACTACGTGTTGTGTTTCTAAGCCTGGAGTTAGAAGACCTGATTTCAAATCTATCCTCTACATTTGCCAGCTGTGTGACCCTGGGCAAGTCACTTACCCTCTGTTTGCCTCAATTTCTTCATCTATAAAATGGAGATAATAATAATACCAACCTCCCAAAACTATTGTGGGGATCAAATGAAATAATGATTGTAAAGCACTCAGCACAACGCCTGGCACGCAGGAGACAATATGTAAAGGTTATCTATGATCGCTGTGAGGACGATGTTGATATGGGAAAAAGTGGGAATAATTAACAGAGGGAAGGCACTAGTACTAAGGGGATCAGGAAAGTCAACCTGTGGAACATGGGATTTTAGCTAGGGCTTGACCGAAGATGAGAGGGAAGATGAGAGGAAGTGATAGGAGGAAAAGCATGCTGGTTGTGGGAAACAGTGCAAAAACCCAGGAGATGGGAGATGCAAAACATAGCAAGGAGGCTATTATCACCTGATCATGGAGCACATGGAAGGATGTAAGGTACAAGAAGACTGTAAATGTGGGACGGGTAGTTATGCAGGGTTTTGAACAAAAGAGAATTTTATATTTGATACTGGAGGCGATAGGGAGTCACTAGCATTCCCTAAAAAGCAGGTGACCTGGTGAGATTTCCAGTTTAGGAAGAGCATTTTGACAACTGAATGGAGAATGGTTTGGAGTGGAGAGAGGTTTGAAGCAGGGCAACCGATCAGTAGGCTATTGTCGTAATCCAGCCATGAGGTTATCAGGGCTTGAACCAGGGTGGTGCCTGTGTCAGAGGAGAGAAGAGGCTATACGTGAGATATTACAAAAGTAAAATTGCTGGAACTTGGCAACATATTGGATATGGGGGAGTGTAAGAGGGAGTGAAGAGTCAAGCATGACACCTAGGGTGACTAGGAAGATGGATCTATGCTCAGCAGTAAAGAAGAGGTTGGAAGGGGGGAGGGAAGAGAAATAAGTTCAGTTTTGCTTATGTTGAATTTAAGCTGTGTTTAGGACATACAAGTTCTTGATATCTAATGGGCAGTTGAAGATATAAGATTAAAGTCTGAAGAGAAGTTAGATTTGAGAAACATGAGCCTAGACATGATAATTGAATCCCTGGGAGTTGGTGAGATCACTACATGAAATCAAATTGAGAGAAAAGAAGACTCAGAACGGAGTCCCAGGGAACACCCATGGTTAGTAGGTGTGACCCAGATGGAATTCCAGCACAAAAGACTCAGAAAGAGATGTCAGGTAGGTAGAAGGAGATCCAGGAGAGTGTGATGTCTGGAAAAATGTATGGAGAAGAGCATATCAAGGAAAAGATGGTGATTGTCAGTGTCAAAAGACACAGAGAGGTCAAAAAGGATGGGGACTGAAAAAAGTCATTATATTGGGCAGTTAAAAGATCATTAGTAACTTTGGAAAGAACTTTGGAGTGCTGAACTGTAGAGAGACAGAAAGAGAATAATAGGAAAGGAAATAGAAGTACCCATTATACCAACCCTTCTCAGGCAGTTTGGTCACAGAAGGGAGGAGCATTATAGGATAACAGTGAATAGAGTTGGGTGGATGTGAAAATGTAAGGAGTAAAAGACAGAAAGTATATCATATAGGAGGATATAAGAATAATAGCTTGAGAAATAGCAACATTCTAGTAGCCAAACCTCCTACTTCCTTTTTATATATGATTTCTATTTCATTGTTCACATGTACTTTCTTCCTCTTCCCATATATTCTTTGGACAAACCTCTATAGAGTGCTCACAACGTATAAGACATTGTATTAGGTGTGTGGGTATTTGAATTGAAAATATAACGTCAAGGACTTAAAGCTACAAGGAATATTAGAAATCTAGCTACTGCCTTTTCCCTTAACTTCCATGACACTCTTCTCTGATGGCTCTCCTCCTTCCCACCAGACTTCTCCTTCAACTCCTTTTCTAAACCATCATTCATCCCCTAGTTGTCATAGCTGTTTGCAGAGTGTTGTCCTCAGCTTTCTCTTTTTTTGTCTATATACTCATTTGGATATGTATCCATGGACTTTAATATCATCTCTACATAGGTGTATCACCAATATACATACTTAATTAACCTTAATCCTTCCCGCTAAATCCATTCCCACATCTTGAACTGCCTGAGACATATCCTCCAGGGCGTCCCATTGGCATCTCAAATATAATATAACTAAAATGGAACCCATTATTTTCCTTCTAAATTGTCCCTGCCTTCAGACTTCTCTATTTCTGTTGTGGGAGTCACCATCCTCCTAGTCACTTACTTTCTGAGTCATCCTAGTTCCATTAAGTCTTTCTCACTCACTATAACCATTCAGTTTCCAAGTCTTGTCAATTCTCCCTCCACAACAACTCTTCTCTCCATTCCCTACTCTCCACTCACATGGCTTCTAACCAAGTTCATTACTGGGTTGGAAATATATATAATAGCCTCCTTATTTATCTCCCAGTTCCTGTTTCTTATTCAATTTCAATGTGAAATATTTGGTGTGATAGATATTTTTCTAGTCTCTTCTTCACTTCTTTTTTATGGTGAAAAATGGCTATTTAGATGGGGGAAATTCACATAAAATGTAACATAGTATTTATCCAGCATATTCAAATAAAACCAAAGAAAATAATTTAAATTTTCCAAAGCTTTATTCAATCATAATTCGTTAACAAGGTAAGGCTAGGGAGAAAAAAGAAAGGCAAAATTAAACCTTTTCAGATTAAAGCATTGTTCATGTTACATAACACAATTACATCTGAAACTATAACATTTGTAGAACAATGACTTTTTAGCCAAATAATCAGTGATTCAAACTAAATATTGTGACCTCATTTGGCCAGGTCTAGAAAGACAAAACAACATACAAGTTTTTACACAAAGTCAGTCTCCCAATCTATAGAATAAAGGAAAAGGATGAATGAGTTTTCTTGTGTGTGTTTGTTGCATCCTAATTATAGGATGCCCTCCACCACCACCACACATTTATCAGCAAACAGCAACTTTAACAGGTCGATGATGAGTCACCAACAGGTGGCCACACATAAAGCCTTCAAAAATCCAACAACAATTTAACTTGTTCAACTGAGAACTGGGAGGACGTATTTTTGCCAAACCTAGAACCCATTTGACTCTTGTGAATTCTAACCTTTATAATGACCTTCAAGCTCTGGAGAATTTGTTTGTTTAGCCTCAGAAAATTCTGACTTTCTGTTAAAAAAAAGGAACATTTCCAAGTGATATTCAAAATATTCTTGGACATCAGGTAGCGCTCCAGTTCACATCGGATGACTTATACATCAACAAATTAAAACCATATGGAATCCATTTCCTCTCAAGTACAAATTGTTTCTTTTTAAAGGAAGGAGGAAAGTACTTGCAAATGTCTTGAGGGGATTTAACTATGCGAAATGCTGTTGAGGAGAGTGAGAAATTTAATATATACAAAAACTAACTTGGTTTTTTTTCATGTTTAAGATAAAGATAATCATGGTTTATAATATGAAAAAAATAGTTTGAAGTGAGAATGCAGTGTTCATTGAATAAGAATGGTTTCCTTGAGCATATTGTTTACAAACACACCTTGGGATTTCTCTGCATTTCTGAGATCATTAACTTCTTGGTATATTCATGGAATATTACCCTTTGTAGACAACTAAATAACACTCAAATTAGGAAAGGAAAACACTGATCAATCCAAACAAATAATTATTTTAAATAGATTAATACACTTCCTACCTAGGAAAACAAAAAATTGTCAAAGAACCATATTGATAAGTGTAGTATTGATGGCCACGTGATGTAAAGATAGGTCATGTGAAACCTGCATTTAAGTTTATATGAAGTTTGTGACACATAACTACTAATACACATCCCTTCCTTGGAGCACTTCCTTTTATTACCTATTTCGTAAGGTGCTATTCCTATCATTCCATGTCATTTCATTTCACAAAACTTTGCTAACACTTAAATAAAATGAATATGGTATTTTGCCCAATATGCCATTTATGGAGATGAACATGATTTTAATAATGAATTTCTGAGCAAATTTTGATTTTTTTCCAGTAAAGATATATCCCTTATCAATTTATTTTATTTAAAGTTTTGTTTATTTAGAGCTTTGTTTTAGAATTCTGCATTGGACACTAGCCAGTAGGAAACAAGTTTCAAATAAAGATCCTAATATAGTCACATATTATATTAATATTATATTAACATAACAGTATATTAACATAACTGAGACCTAGTTTAAAAAGTTGAATTGCGACAGGAAAATTGAGTGAAATAGACAAAAGGAGAAGAAAGAGAGGAAGGAAGGAAGGAACGAACGAACGAACGAAGGAACAAAGGAACGAAGGAATGAAGGAAGGAAGGAAGGGAAAGAATAGATAGATAGAAAGATAGACAGATAGACAGACAGACTTAGGGAAATAGAATCTTAAATAGATAAACTTCTTTTTTTAATTAGAGTTTAAACTAGTGACTAAGAAAGATGAAAAGGACAGATGAAGTGAGAAACATCCTATAGTAGCAGCACTGGTGTTATGATCTCTCAAGAAAGAAGGGATCAGTTTGATGCCATTTTTGAGCACAGTGTGCATCCAAGCATAAAAGGAAGAGGTGGATAGGAAGCAGAGCTGAACTAGGAAAAGACTAGAGGAAGACACTGCAGGAGGCAAACTTAGCAGTTAGACAGATGGGTAGATGGAAAGTCTGGAGTGTGGATAAAGATGTTCAATAATGATGCAGCTAAAATACTAAAAAAGCTATGAAATGACTCAGTTGTACAGAATAACAAAAAATCACTCTTATTAAATATCTGCAGAAATTACTTCAATAAGAGTGGCTCACTATTCTTTCTCAGACTGTTTCTACCTGGCTCTGTTTATCCCCAATTACCCTCAAACTTTTTGAGTTTATTTCTACACCTCTTTAAGTTCTACTTAGTGGTAGATTTTTTTTATGTCCACGTTCTTATGTTTCCTCTTTTGAAAGGACTTTTGCACTTCTTTTTGCTGGCTGTCAATGACTTAGATAAAAACATACATGAAACAGATTTATCTGACTTTTGAATGACTGAAAGTTGGGAAGTATAGCTAAAACATTAGATAACAGAGTTGGGATTCAAAAAAGATATTAAAAGGTTAATGTACTAATATGAAATATCATAGAAAAAATATAGAGTTTTCTACTCAAATTCAAAAAAATGACTTACAAAGTTCAAGATGGAGAGGTATGGCAAGACAGAAGCTCATCGGAAATAGATATTCAAGTTTGGTGGTCAGCAAGCTCAGTGTGACCAGGATTCCAGGAAAACTAATGCCATCTTGTGCTACTTTTAGAGAGTCAAAGCATATAGGAAGAAAGAGGTGATAGTCCATCAGTACTTTGTCCTGGTCAGATGACTTACAGGGGTATGGATATTGACAAATAGTAATGTGGTCAGAAATGGAAATCTACAGTAGGAGAATGAAATCTCAAGTTTGTGCAATAGGTAGATCAGGTGAAAGAATTAAAGATGCTAAGCTTGGTGAAGAAAAGACTTAGAAGGGACATAATAGTTTTAAAGTAATTGAAGAGCTATCACAGGGAAGAGAGAGTAGACATTTCTGCTTCAACCCAGAGGACTAAATCAGAAATAATTGGCATTGGTAGCAGGGATAGATTTAAGTTTGATGTAAGAAAAAACTTCTTAATTATAGTCATTCAAACATAGAATGGACTGCCTCAGAAGCTAATGCATTTCCCATAGGGGTGTGCTGGAAGCAGCTCAGACTGATTTGTTAGAGACAATTGTTAAATTTTTAGTGGGAGCATCTAAATTTCAGAAATCAGCAGATGCTACAAACCAGGGATTGACATACTGTTTTATTGGATGCCTAAACTTAGAGGATGGATCAAATTATAATAATGAAAATAAGACCCAAAAATATGTCATGGATATCTATTCCCCCAGAAAGCCAGTTGTTAAAATATTTCCTAGAACACCCTTGGTTTTCCATCATTTGATGTCTTTGCAACTTCAATACTCTTCTCGGGTATGCTATAAAAGAAATGATTGGGAAAGTGATACATAAATGGGCCCAAAGTCTGTTTTCCCACTAAAATTCTGTAATTCTGTGAAATTCTATTCTAATGTCTCAATATAATAGCAAAAAAATAATTTTGGGCTATTAAAGGATAGCTTAATAGAGTATAATCTCAGGCAGATTATTCTCAGGCTAGAATACACGACCACAGGAATATGAATTTAGATATGGACAGCACCTTAGTGATAATCTAGTCCAATGCTCTTTTTTTCACAGTTGAGGAAACTGAAGCCCAAAGAGGCTAAGTGACCTGCTCAAGGTTACACTAGGACAAAATGGAAGCATCAAAATTTGAACCCAGGTCCTATGACTCTAAATTCAGTATACTTCTCAATGTACTAAGCTTTTAGAAAAACCTAGAAATAGTCATCACATATTTACGTATCATTCAAGGACCACTCTAGTAAAGGCAGAGAGGTTCATCACCAAAGTTGGATCGGCGCCAAGAACTGTTTTCTTGCTTTCTTATTGTTGTTATTTGGGGCGGGGAAAAACAGTAACTGATGAAGCTCAATTGATTTAGGAAGGAATTATCTCTGTCATTAGTGGGAATATTAACAGTGATGAAATCACACATCTGTCTAGCACTGAAGTTCTAACACATGATCCATTGTTCTTTCCCTTCTCTTTTTACGTATTCTACTTGTTTAACTCCTCACAGCCCTTGCTGGTTTCATATATTAATTCATACATTAATTACATTCTGAAATGTAACAATAATGCGATTAACAATAATCTCCTCATAACCTGACCTGTCATCCATGTCATGGAGGTGGGAGAAAGGAGAAGACGTAAAGCAAAGTAAAAGAATCCAGAAAAAAATGACATGTAGTGGGGACTTTGCATGTTATAAAGCTGTTATGATAGCAAGAATAGCCTGAAAGGAACCATGAATCGATAACAAAACGACCTCTGGTGATACCATCAATTGGGTTAACATCCCAGATCAATGTTACATAACTGCTCTTAAGAGTCAAAGGAAGGGATGGCATATATTGAATTGTAGACTGGTCTTACTCAAAAACTGTGAAAATGATCATCTTGACACATAAAACAGCAAGGGAATAATGGTCCTCCCAGTTCTAGCAGCATAAAAGGTAAGGCACACTGGAAAATCTTATACATATCTATATTTCATCTGCTAGAAATGTTTCATATTTGACTAGTATATCATATACTAAATGCTCATTAACAGCCTGTAGATACGAATACTTTTATTAGGTATCAGTTCTACATCATTCCAAAATTAGAAACAGATATTACCACTTATAGGCAAGGGCTTCATGCTATTTTGTCAATGGTAGCAACAAGTAACATCATAAAATATTGTGAATTAATATGACAATTATAAGAATCAACTTCATCCCTAAACTTAGATTAGATTAAATAAAATAAGAATAAGAAATTGATGAGCTACTAACATTTTGGAGGGAAAAGTTAAAGACCTTGAGGTCATTGAAAATGTTTACTTAATGGTAACTCCAAAAGTTCTACCTAATAACTAACTGACAAAAACAACGACGTCTCAAATGATTTTGAAAAAGAAGCAGATATACTTAGACTGGAGTTCTGAAAAATTCCCTTTTATATTTGATAACATGAATGTAGCTAGAAGACCAAAAAAAGAATAACTTTTGAAAGCTAGCATTTTCTATATCCATTATGAATGAATACATTTGCCAAAATATTGGACTAAGAGTTTAAAAACATTTAAAGAACTGAACCTAACAGTAAATGCAACAGCCATTATCATAGTAAGAACCACAGAAGGAAAACTAGAACTCTTAAGGAATGACTCCTAAGGAATAGTTTCAAACACTCAAATAGTAGAAGCAACTTGAGAGCATTGTTGAAGATCTTTGGGAAGGTGCTACAGGATTGTTACATCAATACTGAGGTTAAATTCATAGTGAAACCAAATAAACAATCAAGAAAACTTCCAATTTATCCGCAAGGAATGTTTAACCAACCAGGTGCCATTTTTCCAGAAGGCAATGAAAATACAATTAGAATGGGAGTGGGGGGAACTCACTAATTAGTGGCAGAGAATCAAGAATAATTTTAAAAAGCAAGGCATTTTATATGTACTATTAAAAAAAGAGATTTCTACAGTCATGCTAAATGTGGTATTGGACCACAGTTACATTAACTTGGCGTGTAGATCAAGTGCCACAAATTGAAACCATTGAAGGACCCCCTAGTTCTTTTTCTGTCCTTGAACAATCTAATTTCATACCAAAAGATTGTTTTTTTCTCACCTCACAATAACAGCTAGCATTTTTATAGGGGAAAAAATAAATAGTACTTATGTTATCTCCTTTGATCCCACAATCCCTCTGTGAAGCAAGTGCTGTTATTACTTCTCTTTTTTCCAAATAAAAAAAAAAAACTGAGAGTGATACTAAGTGCTTAGGATCACACAACTACCAAGTGTCTGAGACAGAATCTAAATTCAGATTTTCCTTGCATCATATCCAAGGTTCTATCCATTATACCACCTAGCTACTTAATACCTTCATATTTCCCAGAGTGCTCTCTTTTACCTCATAATTTCAAGAATTCTAGGCTTGAAGTCAGGGAATATGGACTTGTTCTTACCTTAGACATTCATAAGCCATGCATGGTAAGTCACTTTATTTCCCAGCTTTGTTTTCTTCTGTAATGTGGGAATGATGATATCAAGCATGTTGCTGTTCAGTTGTTCCAGTCATGTCTCTGACTTTCCATGACCCTATTTGGGGTTTTCTTGGCAAAGATACTTGGATGGTTTGCCATTTCCTTCTCCACTCATTTTACAAATGAAAAAACTGAGGCAAATAGGGTTAAATGACTTGCCCAGGATCACACAGCTACTAAGTGTTTGAGGCCAGATTTGAATTTAGGGCTCCCTGACTCTAGACTTGAGTCTTCATTGTACCACCTAGCTGCCTCAATACTTGCCATACTTGCCTATAAAAACTGCTGTAAGAAAAGTATTCTGAAAACTATGTATTGCTACATAAACACTAGTTACATGACATATTGAGTGATAGCCTACAGTTACATAAATACTAGTTATTATTATCATAGCCTATACTTAATAGCTTTATATGCTTTTTAATTCAACCCTATTTTACCAAAGGAGGGAATGTATCAAAGGAGGCTCAAGTTGAAAGACTTATTTAAGGTCACACACCTAGAATATACCAATACTGGAACTTGAGCCCTCATATTCTTATGCAAGTATTGGACCTCTTCTACTACACTATGAGTCTAACTAACTACTAAGCAATTTTAAGGACCCTGTGACTCAAATGATGAATCTAAAATTGTTAGAAGCAATCTAGTGTGCTAGAAGTACCACTAGAGTCACTATATGTGTTTATTAAGATGGCCCATAGGTGGAAAGGATAGCTTACACACTGATTGATAATTAGGGTCTAGGAAAACATTAACAGATGAGATCCCTGGATTTAATCTAGTAAATCAAATTAAGCGCAATAAAGGTTAATGTGAGGTCTTACATTTAGTTTCCAAAAATCAACTTCACAAAGGTAAGGGTTGGACTTACAACAGCATCTTGTAACACTCCCCCCACCCCCCAAAAAAAGCTAATGTAATCTTAGGCTTTATTATGAAAAGTCATTATGTCCAGTTCTGGGAAGGCGGTAGTCCCACCATACTTTTCTTTCTTCCTTGTCATATGACATTTGGAGTATTGTGTTGAGTTCTAGGTACCAAAATTATAGGAAGGACACTGACAAACTTGAGGTCATGCATAGGAGAACAATCAGGAAGGTGAAAGGCCCCAAGAGAGTAAATCCTAGAAGAATCAGATGAAGGAACTGGGTATGCTTGACCTGTAGCAGAACAGTCTCAGGATAATTGCCCTCAAGCCTTTGAAGGACTTTCATATGGAAGAGGAACTAGACCTGTTTTCCTTAGTCCCAGAAGGGAAAACTAGGAGTGAAAGTAAGAAAGAGGGAAATGTAAGCCAATATCAGGAATCTTTAACAATTTAACAGCCATCCAAAAGGAGAATGAATGAGCTGCCACAGAAGGTGATGGCTCCTTCTTCACTGAAGACCTTCAAGTGAGATCCAGATGGAGAGGGGATTCTAGTCCATGGGTTGGTTGAATTGGATGACCTCTCTTGCTCTATATAATGTTTGGAAGGTGGAATTCCAGACACTGGTTCTAGAGCTGGTTCTTCCACTAACTAGCTTTACATGCCTCTGCATCCCCATGTCCTCATCTATCAAATGAAGGACTTGGGTAAGATGGTCTCCTTGATCACTCCTAGCTCAAAAAAATCTGTGAGTTTTTGATTCTAATCCCAGTTCTCAGTCGTTTCTCCTTCACACAAGCTAAGGGAGAGTAACTAGAGGACCTTTAAAATGCAAAAATAGCAGATATGAAAGACAGACTGGAGAAGCAAAGGATTATGAATAATAAATCAGAAGATCTTTGGTGTCCTATCACAAGAGTCATTAGAAAGATCAGGTAAAATGCATCTTTATCTATAGACATATTAGATTGGTACAGCTACTTTTAGAACTGTTCTCTAGGACACAGTAGGGGGAGAGTACTTTTGTATATTTTAAAATTTGACATCAACTTCAGGATATATTCAATTAAGGTGTCATGTCTCATCTCAAGTGGAAAAACAAAGGTAAAAAGCCAAGTGGTACAATAGCATTTAACAGCTGATAATAGTGTTTCTGCTTGATTGGGTGTAATTACAGATTGAACATGTACAGCTTTAGAATTATAGGCAACCATTAATTATCTATTCCCTATCCCAACATGTATATATTTTTCTCCAGCTTTTAGGGTTAAAATCCCAATAAAAGTGCAGCAGTTTGTTTTATTTAAACTTTGGGTGTATTGCACCTTTACTAGGATTTTGAAAAGACATATCTATCTTAATGTGATAACTTTTTAATGAAATATATCAATACCCTCATTTATATCAATTTTGTGGACACTGCAAAAGTCTATAAATAACAAATTAAAAGGAAAAAAATGAAATAAACTTCACTAAGAAACCATCCTGCTACTCATCACTGAAGATAAGAGTTAAGTCTCTTAGATCTGGAGCAAGACGAACTTGGGTATCTAGTTAATTCATCAAAGTTAAGTCATAGATGAAACACTGTCCACTCTGACCTCCTTCCCCTTGGTACTTACCTCCACACCCCTTGGCACCTTAGCTAGAACTCACATTAAAACCAACATGGAAAGATGACAAACAACCTAAGTGCATAGAGATTAGCTGCTTTTGTCAGGGACCAAACTACTTTACTGTTGAAAAATTCCACAACTAATATACAACAGAGTGTTAATAAAAGGGGTTACCTATCCCAGGGTCTTTGTGGAATCCCAGAATTTTAGAGTTGAAAGGGGTCTTCCCAGCAGGCACTTAGTCCTATTGACATTCCCAAAAGAATCTTCTCTACAACACACTTAACAAGGAATAGTCTATACTTTACTTGAGTCACCAATCAGGAGGAGTCTACTACGTCTCCAAGGATCTTGTTACACTTAACTGTTAGGAAATTCTAATTGCTGAGAAGTTTTATATAGCATCAACCTTAGATTTTCTTTTTTCGCAAATTCCACTTGGCTCTGCCCTCTGGGGCCAGACAGAACAAATTTAAAAGTAATCTTTCAATTTATTGGAACAGTGAATGAAATACGTAGCCTGCCATACCAATACAGATCAAATTCTTCCTCAAAACAAACAAAAAAAGTTGAGGGACATCCTAGGCTTGCTTAAAACTGATAAATCACAAAATCCAACTGCTAATATTAAACTACACTTGTGGCTAGTAGATCAATAAGTTAATCATCATACAATGGCAAGATCACTGGACAGATCAGTTCTAATCCTAGTACTTCTGTTCACCACCTAGTAGTTCGAGATGAATGAAAGGATAAAATTAAATGATCCCTGAGGTCCCTTCCTGCTCTAACATCTCATAGTTCTTTTCAGTCTTGGCTAAGCATACAGTATATATGATATATGGCACTGTGATAAGAAGAATGCAAAGATGATAGAGATGATCTTTTGGATTGTGGTTATAAGTATGACTTGTATTCCCAGAACTAGATCAAAGCTGAGATTTAAGAGTGGCATTGTGGTTGAAATGTATCTCCATTTATCCTATCCATGTGAGGAAGAATTCCACTGAAGGTTTATAAACTATTAAAATACCCTATCTTCAAATTAGAGGTAAATGTCATTGTGCTCACATCCCATGAGATCTAGAGCTAATCACAGTGGCTTTGAGAAAAGTTGTCCGGTCAAACAAGAATCTAAGAGACATTGTTTCCAGGAGGATCAACACATTGCAGCTAGAGCCAGTTCATGACCAAAGGTGTTATCCATAGGATGTTGAAGGATTGATCCTTTATTCCATGAGTAATAAGACACCATGATCAGTAGCGTCATCTTCCAACACAAAGACCAACCTTTCATACTACATCCTCTTGGAAGGAGAAAGAAGCCAAGATTCAAGCATACCCCTTTTGGGTAACTTCCACAGGTGTCATTTTGAGTCACTATAGACAGTTTTTTGGATATCACTACTACTAGTAGAAGCCATGCAGAGTTTGAGTCTTAAACCAAATTTCTGTTCTTCAAAACCATCAGAGAGAATTCTGTAGAATCCATAACCCACCTTCAAAAGATCAGTTAGGCCTTCTTTTCAAATATGTGACTTGTCCTTTTGGAAGTGTTTCTATCCATTCCTCTTATTGGCTCTTTAAAAAAAAAACAACAACCACAACAACATAGATTCCATTTTTCCTCCTTTGAACCTCTTCCCGAGGGCTCCCATAAAATAACATGATTCTAGCTTTTCACCCAACCCATTGATACCATCTTCCGGTGTGGAGGACCATTTGTAGAACTCCTGGGGCCACAGAGAAATGCTCCCATCTGGAAAGCATGGTGTTCAACTTTAGCCAATGACATTTGCACCATCCTTCTAGGAAATGCTGGATCTCTGTGAAGGGTAGCACTTACTGAAATCAAACCCTAGGAAGTTGATCAGACAACAACAATCTTGCTGAGTATATTCTAAGACAAGCTTCCTTAGTAAAAGAATTTATTTGTTGAAATGTGAAACTGAAATCATCCTGTCTCTAATCCAGTCAATGTAGAGGGGAAAAATAATAATGTCTTATTTCTAGTTATAACGAGGTGAAACTAATTCTGCTGCTATGTTGTTTCTGGTTTGCCATCCCCAGTCTAATTGTTAGTGGATATGGACCCTTCTAAATGCACTGTTTGCTTTGAATAAAGTCTGAGTGGGGAAGAAATGCAGCTCACAGCCTATGGAATCTATTGACATCTCCAAGGAAATAGTTGTTTACCAGTCTGTTGTCGTTTATTCAGAGCACAACACAGGAATGAATTCCCATCAATATTCATAGTCCTTGTGGCCTCTAGAGGCTCTCTGTGTGATTGTGTCCCATTTAGCTCCAAAGCTACATTCCCATACAGATTTCAACAAGAGAGCAAGGGAAATCTTGAAGTCTTTTGTTCTCAGTCACTGTAATATTGAAATAGTCCACTGGGTTTGCAAGTATTGCCTCTCCTTTATGGGTTTGATATATTCAAAAAGATCTACCTTAGGGAAACATAACTTTTCTTTTCCCTCTCTGTTGTCATTTCTGATTCGGCAAACCCTTACCTCTAACCCACACTAGCTTAGCTGTGAAACCAATTTTCCCCTGAATCTGCTCAAAGTTAGGAATCTACAATCTCTAAAATTGTGGATGCTTATCTTTCCTTCCCTAGGAGTTTTCCCTTCTTCACTTAGAGAACATTTCTAATCAAATTAGAAGTGTGTTTCATTTAAATATTTAGTCCCTCAGAACTTTTACCCTGGGCCAATTACAGCATGAAGATGTTGCTGGTTGGAGGGGCCTACAAAATAAACTAAGACATCTTTTATCCAACTTTTACCTGCTCAGAAAGAAATAGGAGGAATACCTCAAAAGTAATATACCATGTATTGTACTTTTCAAGTATGAGTTGTATACACCTTGTGGATCATGGACATGGCTACTTTACTCTGCACTCACAGGAGAAAAAGAGATCTAGCCTCTTCTCTTAGTACAGGGTGGGGGAACCTGCAGCCTCAAGGTCACATGTGGCCCTCTAGGTCCTCAAGTATGGTCTTTTGATGGAACCCAAACTTCACAGAACAAAGCCCCTTAATAAAAAGTTTACTTCTGTAAAACTTGGACTCCATCAGACTGCTGCACCCAAGGACCTAGAAGGCCACATGTGGCCTCAAGCCTGCAGGTTCCTCATCCCTGTCTTATGGGCTCCATTATAGCCAAACACATGTTACCTCATTTACTAGAAGTCATTGTTTAAGAAATAGAAGGATCACACTTGAAAGGCACTATAGTCCAGTCCAGTGGGTAGAGATCTAGCTTCAGAATCAGTAAGACCTGACTTCATGTTCTATCCCTAATTGTTGTGATCCTGGGTAAGTCACTCAACTCAATGTCTTAGGCAAACTTCTAAGATTATAAGTTGCAAATCAGCTACATATCTATATAAATAGAGAGGATTATCTCCTTGCAAGTTCCTATGTCAGCTAAATCCCAAGTTCAGGCTAAAACCTAATCATAATTATAAAGGCAGCATGTCATGGGAGGTTGGGAGAGGGGGGCTGGACTCAAGTCAGGAAGACTGAGGTCAGAAACTTGCTGATATTTGTTACCTGTGTGACTACAGGCAAGTCACTTAACTTTTATTTGCCTTAGAACTCAGTGGTGCCAAACTTAAATAGAAATAGATCCCTATAGGCTGAATATTGACTAAAAAACCCACAAATTAATATTATTTATGCTCTATCATGTTACTATGTCCAATATCTTTCAGTTGCATTTTTATCTGGTTTTGGTGGGGGCTTCATGCTATCCCAGGTCTGTAAGTCTGATACCTCTGCCATATGTAAATATTTAGCACACACCTCCCAAATTATAGATGAATTGCAATCTTACTGGGTGTAGGGAATTAGCACAGAGTTCCCCACATTGATCACAATTCAGATCATGAACCAACTAAGAATTCCTTATTATGGGGAGTAGGGGTCAGAGTCAAGATGGTGGAGTAAAAGTGTGGACTAACCTGAGTTCTTACACAAACTCCTTCAGATATCTCTAAAAAGTGAATTTCAACAAATTTTAGAGTGGTAGAATCCACTAGGAGACAGAGTGTGGCAGATTTACCATGCAGGACAGCCCAGAAGGTCAAAGGGAAGAATCTGTTGCACAGGTCTGGGGGAGTGCAGCGTCTACAGGCTGCACGAGCACAGACTCAGTCATAGCCATAGTGGAATGGTCAGGGCAGACCGAATCAGAAGCAGTAGTGCAGATTCCCAAGGCTCTCAGTGAGGGACCAGAATCCAGCAGACCTGAGTGAGAGAGAAGCACAGGGCCCATGGCAGCAGCTGCAGGCACTCAGACGGCCAACCAACTAAATATCTGGAAGTCATCTACTTGAATTTCAGGGAGCAAAGATGGTGGAGTAAACTCTAAGTGTTCTCACCCTCCCTTTGTTGAACTCAAAAAGTCCAGAGAGTATTACCCCAGAAAAAATCCTGGAATAGAGGAGACAGCAGAAGGGAAATAGCAGTCTGTCAGCTTGGGAGGCTAGAGAGATTGATGGGAAGAGTTCCTCTTGCTGTGGCTAAAGGAGACCAGTGCAGGACCAGAAGCATCCCACAGCAAGCACCACCTCAGTGGACCAATAGAAGAGCCTGAGGCCCAGGGGGGTAAGCACTAACACCAGGACCCTGGGTATGCTTTAGCAAAACCTGGGGAATTGAGCAGACACCAGCACAGACAGGGCTCACCAACAGCTGAGACTGCCTGTGCTGTAGTGTAGATCTAGAGGAGGAGGAGATCTCCCATGACCAGACCACTCCTCTCCCACACTTCATACCAGGAGCTTCAGTGTAACTCAGCGGAAATTCAGAAAGACTTCATCTGGCCTCAGACTGGGCACATACCAGTCAGCTCAGCATCAGGTAAGTTGCAGTGTTATATAGCTTCTAGCTGAAAGAACCAGAGTTCACAACACTCAAAGTCAGAAGCCAGGCTCCAAACTCCCAGCATAAGAAATGTGGGGCAGAGTCCCCTGTGTCCCATAAGCAGAGATCCACTTTAAAAGTCAGGAAAAAGGCAATCGCCATGAGCAAGAGGCAAATCAAAAAAGTAAAGATCATAGAGTCTTACTGTGGGGACAGGGAAGATAAAAATATGAATTCAGAAGAGGACAGCACTGACAATACACTCACATCTGAAACCTCAAAAGGGAATATGAAGTGGTCTTAAGACCAAATAGCATTCTTGGAAGAGCTCAAGAAGAATTTTAGAAACTAAATTTAAAAGGTAGAAGAAAAATTGTCCAATGATTTGAAAACTAAAATTGACAAAAGAAAAAATTTCACTGAAGAGAGCAGCTCCTTAAAAAGTAAAATTGGCCAAATAGATAAGGAGATACAAAACTGAACTGGGAAAATTGGACAAATAGAAAAGGAAGTACAAAAGCTAACAGAAGAAAACAATTCATTAAAAATTAGAATTGGGCAAGTAGAAGCTAATGACTCCATGAGACATCAAGAAACAGTAAAACAAAATCTAAAGAATGAAAAAATAGAAGAAAATGTAAAATATCTCATTGAAAAATACAACTGACCTGGAAAATAGATCCAGCAGAGAAAAATCTAAGAATTATTGGTTTACTGGAAAGACATGATGGAAAAAAAAGAGCCTGGACAATATCTTCCAAGAAATCATCAAGGAAAGCTGCCCTGAGGGCCTAGATCCAGAGGTAAAATAGTCATCAAAAGAATTCACCAATGACCTCCTGAAAGAGATCCCAAATTGAAAATACCAAGAAGTATTGCTGCCAAATTCCACAACTATCAGGTCAAGGAGAAAATACTGTAAGCATCCAGAAAGAAACAATTCACATATGGAGGAATTACAGTCAGGATCACACAGGACCTTGCAGCTTCTACATTAAAAGATCGTAAGGATTGAAATATGATATTCCATTAGGCAAAGGAGCTTAGACTATAACCAAGGATCAATTACCCAGTAAAACTGAGTATAATATTTCAGGCAAGGAGATGGACATTCAATGAAATAAGGGATTTGCAGACCTTCCTGATGCAAAGGCTGGAGTCAAAAGAAAATTTGATCTTTAAATACAAGACTCAAGAGAGGCAGAAAAAGGCAAAGAGAGGGAAAAAATGGGAAGATGATACTTATTAATCTTGAGAACTGTATATTATTTTAACATTTAAGAGGGATATACATAGATACAGGAAGTGGGAACAAATTAACTGATATATTATGCTTCAGCTGATATAATAAAGCAGGGGTAGCAATCCTAATCTCAGACAAAGCAAAAGCAAAAATAGATCTAATCAAAAGAAATAAGGAAGGAAACTACATCCTACTAAAAGGTACCATCAAAAATGAAATAGTATCATTACTAAACATATATGAACCAAGTGATGTACCATCCAGATTCTTAGAAGAGAAGTTAAGGGAGTTACAGGAAAAAATAGACAGCAAAATCATACTAGTGGAGGATCTCAACCTCCCCCTCTCTGAACTTCATAAATCTAACCTGAAAATAAACAAGAAGGAAGTTAAGGAGGTGAATAGAACTTTGGAAAAGGTAGGTATGATAGACCTTGGGAGAAAATTCAATGGTAATCAAAGGGAATATAACTTTTTCTCAGCAGTACAGGGCATATACACAAAAATGGGCCATATACTGGGGCATAAAAACCTCACAGAGCAGTGCAGAAAGGCAGACATAATCAATACATCCCTTTCAGATCATGATGCATTAAAAATTATATGTAATAATGGGCCATGGTAAAATAGACCAAAATTAATTGGAAACTAAATAATCTAATCCTAAAGAATAAGTAGATGAAACAATCAATAATTTCATTCAAGAAAATGACAATAATAAGACAACCTACCAAAACTTGTGGGATACAGTGAAAGCAGTTATTAGGGAAAGTTTTACATCTCTGAAAGCTTACGTGAATAAAATAGAGAAAGAGATCAATGAATTAGGCATGCAACTGAAAAAGACAGAAAATACAAATTGAAAATCCCTAATTAAATGTCAAATTAGAAATACTGAAAACCAAAAGGGAGATTAATAAAATTGAAATTAAGAAAACTATAGAACCGATAAACAAAACTAAGAGTTGGTTTTATGAAAAAACAGTAAAATTGATAAACCTTTGGTCAATTTGATTTAAAAAAAGAAAGAAGAAAGCCAAATTACCAAGATCAAAAATGAACAGGGTGAACTCACTTCCAATAAAGAGGAAATTAAAACAATAATTAGAAATTAATTTGTTTAACTTTATGTCCATAAATTTGACAATCTTAGTGAAATGAATGCATATTTAGAAAAATACAAGCTGCCCAGATTAACAAAAGAGGAAGCAAAATACTTAAATAACCCTATCTCAGAAAAAGAAATTGAACAAGCCATCAAAGAACTCCCTAGGAAAATATCTCCAGGGCCAGATGAATTTACCAGTGAATTCTATCAAACATTTAAAGAACAGTTAATTTCAATACTATATAGATTATTTGGTAAAATTGGTGAAAAGGAGTCCTATCAAATTATTTTTATGATACAGATATGGTGCTGATACCTAAACAGGAAAGAACCAAAATAGGGAAAGAAAATTATAGATCAATTTCAATAATGAATATAGATGAAAAAAATTTAAATAAGATATTAGCAAAAAAGAATACAACAACTTATCAAGGGAATAATACACTTTGATCAGGTAAGATTTATACCAAGAATGTAGGGCTGGTTCAATATTAGGAAAACTATCAGCATGATTGATCATATCTACAACAAAATGAACAGAAACCATGTGATTATATCAATAGATGCAGAAAAAGCTTTTAACAAACTACAACACCCATTCCTAATGAAAACACTGGAGAAATAGAGCCTTCCTCAAAATAGTAAGTAGTATCTACCTAAAACCATTATATGTAATAGGTATAAGCTAGATGCATTTCCAATAAGATCAGAGGTGAAATAAGGACGTCTATGATCATCACTGTTATTCAATATGGCACTAGAAATGTTAGCTTTAACAATAAGAGAAGAAAAATAAATTGAAGAAATTACAATAGACAAAGAGGAAACTAAGTTATCAATATTTGGGAATCTACGTGCCAAAACAAAGCGAGGAACAATATGAACACAATTACAAAACACTTTTCGCACAAATAAAGTCAGATCTAAATAATTGGAAAAACATCAGTTGCTCATGAGTAGGCCAAGCTAATATAATAAAAATGACAATTCTACCTAAATTAATTTACTTATTCAGTGCCATACCAAACTACCAAAATATTACTTTTTAGAGCTAGAAAAAATATAATAATTCATCTAGAAGAACAAAAGTTCCAGAATATTAAGAGAATTAATGAAAAGAAACGTTAGGTGGCCTAGCCATCCCAGATCTTAAATTGTATTATAAAGCAGCAATGATCAAAACCACTTGGAACTGGCTAAGAAATAGAGGAATAGATCAATGGAATAAGTTAGGTACACAAGACACAGTGGTCAATGATTAAAGCAGTGTACTGTTTGATAAACCCAAGGACTCCAGTTTCTGGGGTAAGAACTCACTGTTTCACAAAAACTTCTGGGAAAATGATAACAGTGTGGTAGGAACCAATGCCTAGACCAATAGACCAATGCCTGACACTGTACACAAGAATAAAGTTCAAGTGGATATAGATATATCTAAAATATAAAGTTATACATATATACACACACACAAAAATAAAGTTTGCATAATCTAAGCATAAAGGCTGAGACTATAAATAAATTAGGGGAGCAAAAAATAGTTCATTTGTCAGATTTATGGAGAATGGAGAAATTTATGACCAGACAAGAGATGGAAAGCATTATGAAATGCAAAATAGATACTTTTGATTACACTAAATTGAAAAGCTTTTGCATAAATCCAATTCAATCTTTAGAGGGAAGCACTAATTTGGGAAAGAATATTTACAACTAGTGTCTGTGATAAAGTCCTCTTTTCTGAAATATATAGACAACTGAGTCGGGTTTAGAAGAATACAAATCATTCCCCAATTGATAAATGGTCAAAGGATATGAACAGGCAGTTTTCAGGGGAAGAAATTAAAGCTATCTATGGTCATATGAAAAAAAAGGCTCTAAATCACTATTGATTAGAGAGATACAAATCAAAAGAACTCTGAGGGACCACATCACATCTATCAGATTGGTTAACATGACAAAACCAGAAAATGATAAATTTTGGAGATGTGGTTGAGTTGGAACACTAATTCATTGTTTGTGGAGCTGTAAGCTGATTCAGCCATTCTGGAGAGCAATTTGGAACTATGACCAAAGGGCTTTGACCCTTTGATTCTGCAAAACTGTTTCTAGGGCTATATCCCAAAAGAGATCATAAAAATTGGAAAAGGACCTACCTGCACAAAAATATTTGTAGCAGCTCTTTTTTGTGGTGGCCCCAAACAGGAAATCAAGTGGATGCCCAACAACTGGGGAATGGTTGAACAAGTTGTGGTATATGAATATAATGGAATACTATTGTGCTATAAGAAATGATGAACAGGAGGACTTCAGAAAAACCTGGAAAGATTTATATGAACTGATGCTGAGTGAAGTGAGCAGAACCAGGAGAACATTATACACAGTCAGAGCCACAGTGTATGAGGACTGTATCTGATAAACTTAGTCCTTCACAGCAATGCAAGGACCTAAAACATTTCCAAAGGACTCATTAAGCAAAATGCCATCCATATCCAGAGAAAGAACTATAAAGTCAGAACACAGAATAAAGCAGATTATTTTATCCTTTGTTATGCTTTGTTTTGGTTTGGTTCAGTTTTTCTCATGATTCCTCCCATTTGTTTTAATTCTTCTATGTAACATGACTAGTGTGAAAATGTATTTAATAAAAAGTATGTGTAGAATCCATATAAGATTGGAAGCTGTTATGGGGAGGAAGAATGGGGGAGAAAATTTAAAACTTATGGAAGTAACTGTTGAAAACTGAAAACAAATAAATTAATTTTTTTAAAAAAAGAAAATAAAAACAGCACTATCCACATCCAGAGAAGGAACTGTGGAGTCTGAATGCAGATCAAAACATGGGATTTCCCCTTTTTTTCTTGTGGTTTCTCTCTTTTCTTCTGATTCTTCTTTCACAACATGACTAATGTGGAAATATGTTTAACATGATTGTATTTGTACAGCTTGTATCAGATTTCCTACTGTCTTGTGGAGAAGGGAGGAACAGAAGGGAGAAAAACAGTTTGGAACTTGAAATCTTATAAAAGTCAATGCTGAAAACTATCTTTGCATGTAATTGTAAAAAAATTCTATTAAGTGGGGAAAAAAGAATTTCTTATTATTTCAAACTACCCAAAACACATTAATGACTTAGTTCTATCATATGGCCATGGAAATAAAAGTCAGTGGATTCTAATTACAGGGAACAGAGGTGAAATAATAAACAGAGGTGATAAGTATTACCATGGTACAGGGTACTAAGGAAGGGTATCACTTCCTTTTCCTAAAAATTGTGTGTGTTTTTTTAAAGAAACTATTCATCCATCTACCTGGAATAGTGTGGGAAACAAGAGAACTTGCAGTTTGAAATGCCATGTGTGATTTTATGAATATAGCCTCTTAGATCAACTAATTTGTTCATGTTTTTACGTTCCCTGAGACCCAATCCTTATTCCTATAAATCACTGAAGAATTAATATCTATATATCTATATGCATGTATGTATTTATGTATATGACATATACATACATATGTACATTACCAGTATTTAAAGATTGACAGAGTCCCAAAATCATGACCTTAGTAGTCACCTCATCAGTCAATACCCAAATAGGAATCCTATCTTCAACACACCAAGTGGTCATTCAGTTTTTTTTTTCTTGAAGTCCTCCAGTGAGGAGAAGATCTAACTCTCCCAAGGCATTCCCATTTTGAATAACTGTAATTCTTAGGAGAAAGCTTTCATTCACACCATTTCAAGATTTGCCTTTTTGTACCTTCCTACTCCATTGCTTTGAGTTTGGCCTTTGGTGGCCAAGCAGAATAAGCCTACTATCTCTTCCATGTGAATGCTGTTCAAGTCAGCTATCGTGTCCCCTTCCCCACTGTTCCTTCCCCAGATCTTCTCTTTTTCAGACCAAATATTCCAAGTTCCTTCAAGTGATCCTCATATAGCATGATGTAGTGGCCCTTCACCATGAGCATTGCTTTGCTCTGGATATCCTCCAGCAACCAAATCCTCATTACCCTGTGCATATTTCTTCAAAGACTTTCCTAAAAATCTATTTTGTTATTTGGTATCTGTCCAAGGACACTTCCAAGGCCATGTAATTGGACCTTCTAAGGTTATGAACGTGGTAATGTTCATGGATACATTTCCAGGGTCATGCTCAATTGAATTTCATTCTAATTTGATTTCATACTTGGGGTCATAGAGAGTTTAAATCCTATATATTTGGGAATAACCATATACTGAATTACATTTCTTATTTTAGGAAAATAGAAAGTATCCCCACAATATATTCACAGTTTCAGAAAATCAAATTAACTGATGATCTTCTGTAATGATACAAAGTCTGCCCCTCTCAAATGAAAATTATGTTTCTATAAAAACAAAAAATAAAGCAAAACCCCAAAAAGTCCATGTCCATTCATTTATTTACATGTAAAGGAAAAACACACTTCAGAAAGTCATTTAACAAGTGTTCTGGCTATAAACACAGCTAGCCTGAGTGAATTTTAGGCAATGCTGATGGTAAGTGTGTCCAGGTGAAATTTGCATATTTCCTGTCATTCTTGTTGTCTTTTATCACATATATTAAATGTCCAGTATGGTGTTTAAAAAAAAAAAAACAGAGGTGCCTTCAAATACCAACATGGTGAAAAAGTCATTAACATGGGCCATTTGGTTTCAAGGATTTATTGTATACCTTGCTTTTATAAGGAAACGCTTTCTCTTGTCAATCAATCAACAAGCATTTATTAAGACGTGAGGCATTATGCTAGGTGCTGGGTCTATAGAAACAAAAATGAAATGGTCCTTTCCCTCAAGGAGTCTACACCATTTCTAATGTCTTAGGTCAAGAGAAGACTGGCCTGCTATTTTGAGAAAAGATCAATATTGCTTATTATAGTCAAGCAAACCTTCTCCCTTAAGATATGACTTTCTTTGATGAAAGTACACGAGCTTTTTCTCCCTAAAGGACCAACTTCTTTGTTTTGTTTTATTTAATACCCAGACACCAAATGTCTAGCCAGGCTTTTTTCCTATAAATGATTTTATTATGAAAACAATATCAATTAAAGATAAAGTCCTTGGTACAACCAGTCATTCTGGCTCCTCTGATTAATCTTGAAGGAGAACCTCACAGGAAGACATCAGATGAATGGAATGGAAAAGCACTCCCTTTACATCTCCTCTTTCCCTGCTCAGAACATTGACTATAGTTCTCTGATAAGTATAATTGTTTGACAGTGACAAACCACGAGCAGATGTCTAGCTATCCCAAAGACAGAGTAAGGTCATAGAATTTTGTGAATCCCTGTTATACATGGGGGGATTCTTGTAATAGCCAGCCCTACTCTCTATCATTTGGGGTAAATAGGTACAGTCAACAAAGATTGATGGATCATCTTAACAGCAGATCTTTTCCCATAATGTCAAATGTCCATATGATGACATTATTTTCGCTAACCAGAAGACAAGTAGGACTAAAGGATAAACTTTGCCTATAATTCTACATTAATAAATGAGTTAAATTGGTTTGTATGCCAAGGGAAAAGAAATAAACCTATTGTTTCTAATGATCCACAATTTATTTCTTTGTAGGTCACCCAATGACTTTTTTAAGTTCAAGTAACAGACAGCAGCTTAGGACAGGATAACCTTTCAAATTGTGGTTCTGTTTGCGAATGTGGATTTTATCTCTGCTAATTTGCAAAGGCAGGATAGTAACACTTTCTTGATCCTTTCCCACTAAACTGCTAGTGGCCTATCCCCTAAACCACTTCATATTCATTTTTTACTTATATCCTACATACATATATAATATGTGTATATGCACATGCATATATCAGAGAGTGCAACCCCGATGGGCTGACCACGTCGTTCGAATGCAAAATCTATGCTTGCCAAAAAGACTATTTTATGGAGAACTCACATGGGGCAATCACATGGTGATCAGAAGAAACGATACAAGGACACTCTCAAGGTCTCTCTCAAGAACTTTGGATTTGACTTTGCAACATGGGAGACGCTGGCACAGGACCGCTCAGCATGATCTTCCCACATCAGAAAGGGTGCTGTGCTCTATGAGCAAAGCAGAATTGAGACAGCACAAAATAAGCATAAGATGTGCAGATTTGGAGTATCCACCCCCAAAATTCATATGGACTATCTGCTCAACCTGTGGTAGAGCATTCTGAGTTCATATTGGTCTGATCAGCCACAGTCGGACACATGAAATTTCACTTTATCATAGTGATGTCATTTTGGTCCTCATCGAAAACAAAGGACAGCAAACAACCAATCAACCATATGAGGTAATATGAGTCAGGTACTCTTTCTAGATTGACTTTGATTAATTTACTGAAATAGAAGTGTACACTATGTCACAGCCAAAGTTGTCAGCCATTTGTGTATATTGTCTCCTCCCCCAGAAGTTGGTTCTTTAAGAGCAGGGATCATTTCATGACTGTGTTTGTATCCTTAGACATCCGTATAGTATCTGGCATACAGTAAGCACTTAGCAAATGCTCATTTAATTATTCCAATTGATTTATTGATTAGAGGTCATGTCACAGCCAATTTTGATGACTGTTTCTTAACCCCAAATCCTAGACAGGAAAGGATAACAAAATTTTTATTCTTGCTCTCTATGAAAACTAGGTCACAGTATGTATCATGAAGAGACATTGGGTTTTTACAATAGAATCACAATAACAAATGCCCATATCTTTTAGTTTTGGTACCAATTTGACTATCACTCATAACCCTTCCCTTCATAGAACAACACAACCAGGTTACCTTGGAGCAGGGAAGGGTTAATGGTGACATTTCTAATCATAAATTGAAAATTTTAAGTATCAACCACTCCAATAGGGAGCCATTGGAATTTACCTAACTAGCTGAATGGCAATGTCAGACATACTTCAGTAAGATTCCTTTGGCAAGTGAGTGGAGGATAGATTTGAGAAGGGGACGTCCTGAGGCAAGGAAACAAATTAGTAGTCCACTGCACTAATGCAGATAAGAGATGAAGAAGGTACATTTTTCAAATACAAAAAAATTTTAATGATGAATAAAGAGAGTGGGGAAGAAGGCTCAACTTTAGAATCCTTTGGGAGAAAAGTAGTTCTATTTTGGAAGTACAAAGGGCAGTAACAGTGGCTATTGAAGACCTGATTCCAGCAGTGTAGGGAGTTTCAGATGAGGACATTCTCTCATATCTTTATAGTTTTATTACTTTTAAGTGCTATAAATATAACTCTATAGTGATATGTAACTAGATTTCATTGATACTTCTCACTGATTCCTCCAAAAATACATATCCCATGTCAACAATTGCTATCATACTGAGATTGCTATTCATGTCTTGACATGAGTCCTTCATGAGAGCCCCACAATACAGTTAGGATTCTTCTTCTAGACTAATGGCCTCCAAGGTGGGAGGGGTAGAGGATATCTCCAGCTTAATCTCAAAGGGATATGTGATCATCCTATGAGAACATTGGTTGTATCTCACTCTACCCCACCATAAGCAAATATGGACTTGTCTCTAACCCACCTCTACCGTTCCTTTAAACACTCCCTCCTCTTCTTGCTCTCATTCTTGACAAAGGATCACGGATCTCACATATAACCTCCTCTGACCCACATACCCAAACAAATTTCAGAAGATGAAATTTCCAGAATGACCAAGCCCAGGAAACATCCCTTGGTGCCTGACTCTGGTGGCAGGCTGGGGCTCTTAGGGTTATTTCTAGTAAATAAACCTCCCCACAAGGGCTTTTAATTTGCAGTGGGAAAGTATAAGTAATGAACAAAGTTGGGTGGGGATTGATTACCTTAACTTTTCCCCCAAACACACTCCTCTTACAAACTTCCTTTCCAGTCATCTAAGTTTGAAATCTTGACTTTATCTTGGACTCTTCACTTTCCTTCTTCCTAATATCCAGTCAGTAGCCAAATCCCATCAATTCCATCTGCACAACACCTCCATTCCTTCCTCTTTACTCACACTACAACTGGATTAATTCATGACTATATCACCATGCATCTGGTCTATTAAAATAGCCTTCTCATTGGTTTCTTTCTCCTAAGAGAAATTCATCATTCACAAAGCAGCCAAAGGGATTTTCCTGAAGTTTGGGTCAAACCATGTCACTCATCTTCTCCATAAACCCCAGCAGTTCACTATTGATTCTAGGATCACATAGTATTTCATTTGCATCTCATCTTTATTTTTTAATGTGTGTGTATGTATGTACACTTGTGATTTCATTGGTATAAGGAAGACTATGGAAAGGACATTTTCTCTACCAATGCAGAGTAGCAATTTCTCTGCAGCTTAGAATCTCAAATAATTGTCCAGGTGCTGACATGATAAACGATTTCTCTGAGGTCAGTGAATATATGTCAGAGGAAGGATTAGGACTTTCTGATGCAAAGGCCAACTCTATCCACTATGCCCTGATGCCTCTGATATATATATATATATATATATATATATATATATATATATATATATATATATATATATATATATATATATATATATATATATATGCATACACACATACATACATGTAAATGTGCATGTACATGTATGTGTGCATATGCATCTATATACAAGCATGTTTTTATACATATGGGTGTATGTATATATGTGTGCATACATACACCCATGTTTTTATACATATGGGTGTATGTATATATGTGTGCATACATACACAGAGAGATATATACACACAGGTGTCATTTATGCTCTTTATATTTATTATCTAGTATATATAATTTATAAAATAAAAATATTATATACATAATTTTTAATAGACATACACATATTGGGGTACATGATCAAAAAATTTTGTTCATTGGTTTGTGTGACAAAGATGTTTGGGGAATAATTCTCTATACAATGGGAAAAGTTCATGGGTGGAAAAATCTTTACTATTCTCAATAAGCCATTTAGCCTAACATTATTAAATGAAAATCTTCCTTGCATCTCATTTAAAAAATATGGGGTTTTTTAAATTTAAATAAAGTAAGATCCTTTCTGAAAGTCTAAGAGTTATTCTTTACATCTTGGTCTCTTTGTTATATAATAACCAGGTATTTGATGTCTCAATTATCACAGATTCCAAGTTGTCAATTAATAAGTTGATAATGAAAGGTAATTCTGCATCTTAGAGCACTATTTAAAGAATAACTGTGATATGTTTATTACTTGAATCATTGAGCTATAATAGGGAAATGATACTTAACAAAATTATTTCTAATAGTTTCCATATAACTCTTTCCTCAATGTCACCAGGAGACACACACATTGCAGTTTCAATGCTCATGTGAAAATCATTCCTAGCCAGAACTTCTGGGGGGAAAAAAAGTAAAGGACAAAAGGAACAGAGTTCAAGACTCAATTTATAGGGCCAGGGTCAGGAAACTAAACAGTTTATATTCAATAACTGCTAATTATTTTAAATGAGTGTTGTAAAGAAAACCATGTACTAAAAACAGTGGGAGAGGACATTAGAGATCACTCAAAATGTAAAAAATAGAGAAGGAAAGAAGGGAGGAAGGGAAGAAGGACAGAAAGAACAAAGGAGGAAAAAGAGGAGGAAAAATGAAGGAGAAAAGAGAGGAAAGGAGGGAATTAGGAGAGAAGATATTAGAAGGGGAAAGGAAAAGGGAAAAGAGTGGGACATTAAAAAATCACTCAAAATGGGAGAAAATAGGGAAGAAAGGAAGGAAGGAAGGAAGGAAGGAAGGAAGAAAGGAAGGAAGGAAGGAAGGAAGGAAGGGAGCACCTGCTATGTTTCAAACCTTGTGCTAAGCATTTTACAAATATTTCATTTTGTCCTTGCAACAACCCTTGAAGGTACATGTTATTAATGTCCCCCTTTTGCAATTAAAGAAACTGAGGCAGAGGTTATATGACTTTCCCAGGGTCACTCATATAGGGAGTATCTGAAGCCAGATTTAAACTCAGTTTTCCTGAGTGTTCTATCCACTTGGCCACCTACTTGCCTTAGAGATCCTACAGAGATAAAGTGCCTTATTTAGGGTGGTGTCAGATATGGGCTTAGTCCCTAGATCTCAGGGACCCAGTCCAAGGTTCTTTCTGCTCTAAAGCACCACCTCTTTTGTCAAGTCCACTGAGGCAGAGGGGGGAAAAACAGAGTGTAACTAAACCTTAGCATAACTTTAAAAATTGACCCTATCAGCTATTTTTTTCATCATGTGCAGCTGCTTAAATGTATTGTTTTCCAAAGAAAACAATGTAAGTAATTGCATAGCATAAAAGTAAATGTTAAATTATAATTAAATTATTCCACAAACCAATAACGCAGTTTACGACAGCTCCATCATAGAGCAGCAGCACACAGCACAACAATTAGAGAGAAAGAAATGTTTGCAACTGAAATCTCAACTTTCTGAGAACCCTTTTCCTTGAAGGCATCTTCTAACATTCTTTATGTCATTACTTTTCATTTTATTTTGTCAACTGTCAGCTCCCCCTACTCCCTTAATAGACATACACTGTGATCCCTTCACCCTCTGCTGTTGACCATATTCTTCTACAGATTCAAAGAAAATGTTTATTTTTTCCCTTCTGCTCATTTTTTTAATTGGCCACAAAAAGGCCCTTGTTTGTTTTTCATGTAATGATACATCTTTCTTTGAGCTTTGGAGTTATTTATTAGCTCTTTCTCAGGATCACTCTGTGAAGCTCTCTCTTATCATATCATTTGACAAATGAGAAAGAAACAGACCCCAAAAGATGAAATTAATTTGGCCAAGGTAGCAGAGTTGGGGCCAGGTCCATCAAAGAGAAAAGCCAGGACTCTTTTGAAACACTTAGTTTGTGCTTTCTCACCCATCCTACTTTTTCCCTGATAAACGTCACCCATCTATTTGGCATTTGCTTTTCTCTTGCATCACGAGTTATGTGTGACATGGTGAGTGATATTGCTTAGTTGGTGACTATTACTCAACTCCTATTAAAAATTCAAAGGACACAAATTTCAAATATTTCTCAAGCATAAGACCGAACAACAGAACAGAAACAATGAAAGAATCTTGGTAGAAAATGATGTTCAGTTTTCATCAGTAGCCCCAACCTTTTTAAGTATGAGCATCCATGTTTAAAGGTCAGAAAAGAAACTCACAGTTACCTTGCAATATTGGTTATATTAATTGTTGTGTTTGTATCTGTTGACTGAGAAAATAAGGATTAAAATCTATGAAGAATGAAGTAACACTTTCAAATGAATTTGAGGTGATCCAGGATGGAGTCTTAAGTGATTCCTAAAGCTGGTAAATTCCTTGAAAATTCAGGACCACTTAACATGGGATACATAAACTTTAAAAAGAAAGATAGCTATTTCAATATAATTACCTTCCTTTATAATTTTTGATGTGCATTTAAAAATATTTTGTATGTTCATACATAGCACATATGTTTCACCATACTGTGAAAGGAATCCAATACTCACAAAAAGGTTAGGAATGCTGGTTTTGATGCTTTTGTTTGTGGATGACATTGTGTTGATTATATCAAGACTCAGACTATTGCAAAGCCCTTTAAATGAGATCTATAATCAAGCAAAAGACTTTCAGTTTAACTAACCAGGGAGGAAAAGGCAAAAGGAAGAAGAATGACAATTGCCCATAATATGATATTCAAGTTGATGGACAGTCTCTAGAGCTTACCCATCTGTACAAACATCTGGGCCAGACATTGCAAACGGACGATGAAATGGGTACTAAAATAGACAAAAAGAGGACGGGAGACTGGCTTACCTTTTGGAAACTATACAGGTCTTTTGATGACTCCATACTTGTCCATAAAACAAAGCTTCACCTTTATTCTTGTGGTAATATATGACATGAATACGTAGAAAATTAGCCTCCCAACAGCTAAATTTGAAGATCACCCAAAAGGGTAATGAAGGAGCACATGTCGGTCTTAGCAAACTGGAACATATTATGAATGAGAAATTTTGCAGAAGAAATAGCACATGACAAGTCATCAAAGATATAGAATCAGAATAAAAATGATGACAGTTATGTAGCAAGACTGAAGGACAACCAATGGACAATCTGCATACATGTCAGGAGAATTCAGGGAAGTCCACCATTCTATTTAGTGGATGACCTTTAGTGAACTTTGTGAAAAATATAAACAAGAGTTACATAGGATGGGCCAGTATGAAATGAATTTCAATATGCATCATTTGAGGGAAAACCTATACCAATATATCACTCATCTATAAGAATATTGAAGTATTATCATGACATCTATACTTTGAAAATAGCAATATTTATATATGTGACAAATATAATTTAATCAAGCTACCAATTACACGCTAGCTACTTTATTGATTCACATCTAAATTAATGGATTCTTGGCAAAAAGTCTGTGCTCTACTCAGGGATCTGCAGACCTCAAATTATAGTTAGATTAATGATTTTGATGGTAATACTAGACAAACATAAACAAACATTCTTATTCAGCCCAGTGGCAGACTATGGGAAATATACAGAGGAATACTAGATAAACTGAGTGCCTATGAGCTGCAAATTGACTATTTGGAGGCGGGGGGAAGCTGGAGTTCATTCCTGACAATGTCCCAAGCAAATCAAGTATGCTCGTTCCACTTGTAATACAGAATTAAATAGTGTGTTTTAGAGTGCTATGATTCTGTCCTTAAAGTTATTTTGATTAGACTTTGAATGAATAAGTTATTTTGACTATTATAAATTAATTACAAAGGGCATATGAAGAAAGATACTATCTGTATGTAAAAAAAGAACTGATAAATAGAAATATGCATGCAATAATTTTACACATATATGTATATGTTTAAATACCTATTTGTGTCTAATGGTTGCCATCTCTAGCATGCTGGGGAAGGAAAAGAAAGAAATTTACATGGGAATTGTGTTGTATATTTCAGAGGAATAGTATCTTGTACATTGCAGATTTGCAGCTTCATGTGCAATCATCTTTTTATTGTGCTGTTATGGAAATTTTTATTTTATCCTATAAATCAAAAATAGAATTTAATGACGAAAAATGGGGTCCTGAGGAGCTGGACACAATTGGACAACTGAACAGCAACATTAAAATGTTCAGATAATTCAAAAAATGGTGCTATAAAGAAGTATCAGTAACTCAATTGAAGTCTTTCAATAAGACTGATGAGAATCTAGTGAGTGGGGCAGAGAGAAAAAAATGAGAAAGGAGTTTGAAGGCATTATCAGTCCACTTTCCATCTTATTACATTCTTCCTAGAGCTTGTACAAAGTGTGGAACTCCAAAACAATGGGAAATTATCTTTTTACAAGTACCTCCAAAGATTCTTTGTAGGATAGTTAGCACATTCTGCTGTGTTGTTCCCTCTCTTTTCTCCCTCCAACACACACACACACACACACACACACACACACACACACATCACTTTTGAGGGTATGTACACCAAATCTCATTAAATCGGTATGGGGTCTTATTTTAGCTCTCTTGGTAAAAAAAGTATAATTGTTTTAGTCATTCAGTATTCACCAGCTCATGTGTTCTAGCTGAAGAGTAATGCATGGAGCTATGATCTAAAAGAGAGAAATAAATCACACTAAATTATACCATCTTCCAGAATCAAAAGAAATAAAATATCTACAATCAGATTTAGGAAGAAAGGGGTTAGGGATGCATGGAGTGGATTCTTCCATAAGAGGGAGAAAAACTAATTATATTGTATGATTAATTCTTAGGTAACCAACCCACTTAGGGGTACAGTTAGCATACCCTCTAACTATAAATGCATGGTCGAAAAGAGAAAAATAAATAAAAGCATACTAATTTCATTATATCTTCTTTTTTAGTAAAATTATATTTCAATTAATGTAACTATAAATCTGTTTCTTCGGTTGTATACTCGGAAAAATAGATGGGCTGGAGGCATATAAAAGTGAGGTCATGCTAAATATGACTTGAGCATCCATTAAAAAATAAAAGACCTAGAGGAAGGAACAAAATGCATTGGGTGAGACATGGAAAGATGTTAGCAAAGACATGGACAAAAAGCCCAAGAAATGAAGGAATGAAAGGCTAAATCTGCACTAGTCAAGGGAATGCCCATGTTGAGGAGATCACAGATATCTCCAAGTGTAACCACTTTTTTGGCCAAGCTAAAAACCCCACATTTGGCTTCTTGCTTTCAGAATTCACAAAATCATAACATCACAGGATAAATATATAAAATTGGCCATCTAAACACCAAGTTAATATCCTCATTTTAATAATAATAGCTCACATTTGCATAGAATTTATTACATGATAAGTATTTTGCAAGGATTATCATAGTTGAGTCCACAACAGCCATGGGAGGGAGGTGCTATTATTATTCCCATTTTTACAGATGAGGAAACTGAGGCAAATAAACATGCGAGAGCAGGCAAAGTAGGATCTTTTGCTGTTTTTGTTTATGCCAAAAAGTATAATGCCTCTGAATAAAGTGATTAAGGAGGATCTTTCCTACCCATTCTTGAACCTGGGAAGATTGTAAGGCCCATATTTTCTGTTAATGAGGCACTTGTTCTCCCCTCTGGCTCTAAAAAGTGTATAAATACTCTGAGGGTGAGGTTTTACTTTGATGCTTAGTTTTTGGAAGAAGGTTTGTTTAGCCAGATGAGACTCTGGGAAGCTACTCAGCAGCCTCCCAGCTTTGAAAACCCAGACATTGGTGCTTCCCTCTCTGTTAACTATCATCAGACAGTTGGACCTGTCTGTTGAATTGTGCTGTATGTATAGCTTACAGTTAGTTTGGAAGCACTGTCTTCTGATTTAGATTTCTCTGTATTTTCTCTGAAGTTGAGGGCGCTGACATTTCCCCCTGAACTAACTGAATAATACATGTACTTGATGAAAGTAATTGCTAACCCCTCAAAAGTTGCCTTTCCTTTTAGAGAAGCAGATCTGTGACAGCAGGCCCTCCTGCGTATGTTGGGATGTTTACCGTTTCAAAAGGTTAAGTTACTTTCCCAGGGTCACACAGTTAGCAAACATCTGAGCTAAGATTAGAACTCAGGTGCTTCTGTCTCCATGTCCAGTAATCTATTCACTCTACCATCTAACTGCCTCCAAGGAAAAGATAATAGTAAAGAACTAAAATTGTTTTATAGTTTTTAGAAACCCTTGAAATAAGATGATCCTTAGAAAGTCTTTAATTTTGGGGGTCCTAGTATCCTCACCTACAGAGAGTTGGATTCTGTAGTCCTTTCTAGTTCAATAAGTCATTATTCTATGATTAGAGTATATAGAGAGGGTATTGAGCGGGGTGGAAGGTGGCAGATGGTGTTTGTTTGCATAATTTTGTTTAGAAGCCAATAATTTAAATTTATGCCACTAGCCAGAAAATGTAAACAATGAAAAATTCAATTTCCCTCTTTAAAATAGCTGTCATCTATAGAATATTTTAAGGTTCTGCAAAATGTTTTACAAGGATTATTTTATTGGATCCTCACAAATTGTCATTTTACTTATTATTCCTACTTTAACAGATAAGGAAACTGAGGTTTACAGGCCAAATTTGGCCCAAGTCTTGAAATTCCAGACTCAGTGTGCTACCACTTCAAAGAGAGGTTCTTAACATGGGATCCATGAATTAGATTTTTTAAAATGTGTTTTGATGATGACATTTAAGTATAATTGGTTTTCTTTATAATTCTATGAGTTTTATTTTATGCATTTAAAACCATTTTTTCTGGAAGGAGGCCATAAATTTCACCAGACTGCCAATATGTTCCATGACATCAACATGATTAAAACCCTCGGTCTTAAAGCTAAATTTGGGGGGAGAGGGTTCTGCGATACACTTTATTTCCTTAAAGGGAAATGAGCACTCAATGGATCAAATTTAAATTCTAGAATAAAACATGGAACAAGAACAAGGTCAATGAAATAATTAAAATAGATTATAGATCCAAGCTTCTTTTCTTTCATAGTAGACCTTTCCTAAGACAATTCACCAGTAATCCTTTGAAGCAACAAATAACTGTGAATGTCAGGCAACCTCTCTTTCCTAAAAAGGTGTTTGACCAGACAATAGGTGTTAGAGGAGTAGCTTGGAAAAGGCTAGCAGTTCTTTGAGGTAAGGTGGTTTGTGGGAAAAGATGTCATTCAACATTCTATGGGGATCATCTCTCAGGTTATTTGTGCTAATATTCTAGTCAACAACGAAAACTTTACCCAGGATGTAAATGAGTTCACTGAGACTGAAACTAGTTGTTCCCCTAGCATTCTATGGGGGAGAAAACCACAATTACCAAGGTAGGCGTTTCCTTCCTTTTGTTGTCATTTTACACACCAAGAGAATTGAGAGCCATGACATAAAGGCCCTACAAGCTGAAGAGTTGACATTGAATTAAAATGTAAATGTTTGGTAAGTCAATTAGCCTTTTCATATCTCCATTTCTTCATTTATGTACAAATTATACTTTCAGAATTTTTTGCATGTATGTATAAAATGTACATGTATGCATATATGACTATATGTCTATATAACTATATAGACATATACATACGTAGTGTGTATATATATAGTATACATCTACATGCCTATACATATTTAAATGTCAAATTTTAGCTATCTGGATACATGCATATATACATACATTTGTGAACATGTGTGTGTGCATATGTCACATACCTGAAATTTCATTAGAATAAAGAACACATGGTAAAGAAAATCTTCTAACTAGCTTGGCAATTGCAATTTCATGAAATTATAAATCTATAGCTCATAAGGAACCTCAAAAACCAATTAGTTCAACTTCTTAATTTTACTGTTGAGGAAACTAGGGATCAGTGTTTGTTTGATGGCACAGTGTCAGAGGTAAGATTTGAACCTAGGTCTTTAGATGCTAAAGTTGGTCCTCTTTCCACTATATATACATGTGTGTATACATGCATGATTGTGTGCATGTATGAGCCAGTCAAGCTCAGCCCCAGGGTAGAGTTTCAAAGCTGTGTGGGTTAACCTAAGGTAGAAGATATGATCTTTCTTTTAGAGGAAGGGGTTATTCTGATTGGGGGCAGAGAAAGTCATAAGACAAATGACATACTCATGAATAAAATCTCCAGGTGCAGCAGATCAAAATTGATACATCAGGACATAGTATAATGCATAGAGTTGGTCTTAATGCTAGGAACATCTGAGTTCAAGTCCTGTCTCTGACACGTAAGTACTCTGGGACCCTGGGAAAGTCACTCAACCCCTCAAAGCTCTAGACAACTCTCAGAACTCTAAGCAGAGAAAGTACCAGCTTGCTTTGGTGTAGAGGAATTTATTCATCCAAGAAATGCCCTACATCAAGCAAGACTCAAAATTATAGGTTCAGTCCTTCTTCCTATCCTCTATGCTATTTTAACTATTGATAGCTCTGCACCAACCACCACTGGCCTGGGATACTCTTCATTTTCAAAGCTGCCAAATTCAGATATTCTCACTGAGAGTCTTACCTTGTGCTAACCAGATGGCTGCTTACCATGTATTATACATAACTTGATGCCTACCCACATTTGATTCATTTCCACAAGAAAATTAATTTGAATATGTTCTTTAACCTGCTAATTTTCACACCTCATAGAACCAAAATAATGACTTCCTTCTCATGGCATTGAAGTAAAAGGGCTTAGAATCCCAAGCTACTGGAAATAAACTGATTGGTGAAACCCTTCCAAGGGTCTCAGATTTAGTACTGGAAGAGATCTTAGAGATGAAGAAACTGATACCTAGAAATTTTAAATGACTTGTCCAGGGTTTCACAGGTAGTATCAGAGGAAGAATTTGAACCAAAGTCTTCTAATTCCAAAAATACGGTTCTTTCCACTATACCCCACTGACCAACATCACTGTGACACCTCAATGCAATTCAATATTAAACATTTATTAAATGACTTATTATGTGCCAAGTACTGTGGGAGCTGCTAAAGTTACACAGAAAAAAAAGAAGTCCCTGATCTCAAATAGCTTACCTTCTACTGGAGAAACAATAAATGCACAATTACATAATACAAAATATAGAGAAAGTAATGGTTGGGGTGGGGGTGGGGATGACAGTCAATAGCAATTAGGAGGAGCTATCAGTCAAGTTGCACCTTGATTGAAACTAGAGACTCCAAGAAGCTGAGGTAAGGAAGGAGAGCATTTCAGGCATGGAATACTACCTATACAAAGGACATGAGGCAGGAAATAAAATGATGTCTTTGAGGAATAGCTAATAATCTATTTTGGTTAGAAAGTAGAGTCATGATGGACTCCAATATCTATGCTATGCTCCATATTTCTGTGGCCACCTCCAACCCAGTACAATGAGATCATGACTTAGAGGGACTCTGGTACCATCCCAATGCACAGAGTGGAAGATCTCCTTTATGTCCCATTCATAGGGATCTGATCATGGATTTAAAATTGGAAAAATTCTTAGAGATGATCTAATCTAAACCTTTCATTTTATAGGGGAGGGAAATAAAGCTCAGAAGGGTTAATGAGGTACCAGTGTGACCATTCTCTCACTTTAAAAACTCCTGGAACTCCCTATTGTCTTCAGCATCAAGTACAAACCACTGTGTGTGGTTTCTCAAATCCTTTCTAGCCTGGATTCTTCTTGTATTTTCATTCTTCTTACAATTTACTAAGCACACATTCTATCATCCAATGATACTCACCATCTTGCTGTTTCTCATAAACAGGACACTCCATCTTCCAACTTTGTGCCTTTTCATCACTGGTTGTCCCACTATGCCTGGGATGCTCCCTCTGCTCCTGCACCTCCCAACTTTCTTCAAGATAGATCTCAAATTCTTTCTTTTGCAAGAGGCTTTTCCCAGTCTTAACCTCTTCCTCATCCCCTTCCACAATATTTTCCCTCTAGAAATACCTTCTAATTGCACTCTGTATATCCTAACTGTACGTAGTAGCATGTCTCCCTCATTGGAATGTGAGATTCTTAAGGGCAATAGTTGTTTCCTGTCTTTTCATCCCCAGTACTTACTTAGCACTGTGCTTGACCTATCGTAGGTGATAAAGAAGTGTTTGTTGATTGATGAGAACTCTGAATCCTTAAAGAAACCTAAAAACACCCTGGTTCCCATAATCCAACTTTGAAGTACCCTGGGCCTGTCATGACAATCTCTAGGTATGGTTACTTCGATCATGGAGATATTACTCTGTACAGACCTCACAGAATCTAGTCTACTTCCCTGTAAGATTGATTACTCCCATTTATTCTCCACAGACAGTGGAGTTAGACTGTGAGCTTCTTGGGAAGAAGGACCATTGTTTTTGTCTTTGTTTGTATTCTCAGTGCTTGGAATAAAGTAGGTGCTTAATAAAATACTTATTGAATTGACTTGGTCTTGAAGGCAAAGACATTCCCAAAGGATAGACCAGATCTTAAGATTCTTGACTATTTTAGGAACAAATTGAGCTAGACTCAAGAAAACTGAAGTCAATCTATTCTTCCCCAAAGTATCTAGGACTCTCTGACATTTCTTAAGTCATCCCAAACCAGTGACTAAATCATGTTCAATGAGTTCATAACTCTAGAAATATCCCAAGGTACCAAGTAGAGGTCCTTCTGTATGTTACAAAAGATGGCCTGATTACAGGATTTAAAACCTGAAGCTCTGAGATCCAATCCAAACTTTTAATTTTCAACAGAAGGAAAATGAGGTTTGGAGGGTTTAAATGACTTTCCCAAGGTCACCTAGAAAATGGTTAGGCATACCCAGATCCAAGCCCCGTGACTTCACATATTATGTTCTTTCCATTACCATACATGTATCGCATGAAGATATTTGAAAGTATGAAGGCCAGGTTATGAAGATCTGGGATGAGGTATGAGGAGACATACTTTTTCCATTCAAAACATACTCTTAACATTCAGAGAAAATTCATTGTAAAGCTCCCCAAAAGTTAGTAATTCTGAAAAAAAGCTGCATCTAACTTGTAGAAAACAGGGAGAGAGGGAATATTTGGATGCCTGTATATTCTTTCTCTTTGGTCCTTCCATTTTCTCCCTAGTTGGAAAGAAGGAAAAATTGGATTACAATACACTGGAATGAACTGGAAAGGCTAGGCTAAACTGGCCTAACCTATGAAAATTGGACTGATTTGGGGAAAGCTGATATTTATTATTTTCCAAACTAGTTTTGGGTATTTATCAAAACAAGCCTGGGCAACCTTTCTTCCCAATTTTGAGAATCACCCTGGTTGCTCCTAAGAAGATGGGTAAAATATAAAAGTAGCCCAAGTTTATCATATTCCCTCCTCCCTTTCCTATCTCTAATTCTTGCCTCCTCTTGTTCAGATATCTGATAATTCTCATACTGACCTTAGATACCCAACGTTCTCCCAAATCACTCAGATCAATTTTTCAAAATTTACCCTCCATTATAATTCCCTTAATCAAAATTCCCAGTCCCTGATGGATGGTGATCAGTTGATCAGCCTGGTGTAACTAAAGTTTTAAGGTGACTTTACCCTCTCAAGAGATAGTTCTAGTTTAACAGAAAGGCTAATTAACATAAATGAATCTCTGTTAGGCAGAACTGTGGGAGAGATATTTTCAGGGATGCCTTAGATACTCATTAACCTAACCCTAACTTCACTTTCCCTTAACTTATATATATTGCCTTTTGGCTTACCTAGTCTCTCAGGCATAGAATTTGTATCATGGCCAGATATTAACCTAAGTTTTCATCTTTGCAAACAACCCATACAATGTCCAGCAAAGTATAACCATGACTTTGGGGATGACACAACAAATTATGAGTATTTAAACTGCCAACAGGGACTAGGTGGGAAGATGTCCACTTTGTCCCCAGGATTGCTATAACCTGAATATGAAAAAAAAAATGAGGAGGGAAACCAGAAGGAGAAGAGTTGGATAGGGTAAAGAGAAAGGGGGAAAACGTATTTATATCACATCTCCAAGGTGGAATCTCATTTTAGGTTCCCCAGTGAAAGTTCAAGGCTTGGGGAATATTTCTTTAATGTGGCCTTGTTTCTAATAGGACATGAAAGAATGATCCACACCAGATCATGGCTTTCAGTTAGGTTCAGGAAGATTTCTCTACCTTTATAAAGCCTTTACCAAATTTCTCCCTCATCTACCCCTACCTTCCCACCCCCTACATCACAAGGAAATTAATAAATGCAGAAAGCCTGCCAATGTCTGGCCCCAAATGAAACTACAATTTTTATAACATTTTTATCAATGTGTGAAGAATGCTAATTAATTATTCTGTGTAATACACTGTTATAAACCTTCTATCTTTTTCTTAACATCGAAATAATAGTGCAAGTATGAAGATAACTGGTTCAGTTGTACGCCATGAACTCGGTCAACCATTGATGAAGGATAATTAATGAAAGAATCTCCACAGAGAGATATTTTGAGAGAATCAATATTAAATTATTAAGCAAAGAAGGAAAAGTGATTCTGTTAATTGGGTCAGGAAGTATTTAGTGGAACTAAACTATGGTGATGCAATGCCTCCTTCCCAGGTAGCCTTCAGGAACAGGACAGTCATCTGCACAAAAGGTGCTAAGCCCATTCAGCTTAATCTGGAGGCACTAATTAACTCCCATGCTGTTCTGATTAACCCTGGCATTTGCTTTTTCCTAGTATAGGGTTGGGCTCTGTGGGAGACAGACACAGAAAGACACCTCTTGTTAGTTGGCTGGACAAACATGGATTTTTACTCACATGGCATCAGACTTCCCTTTTGTGACCCAGTAAAAGTGGTTTCTTATGGTCAAGTTTGAAGATGTCTTTGTTTTGTGCTTTTCTCTCAAATAGGTCAAAGGGCTGAGTACAGAGACTGAGTTACCAAGGAATAAGATAGAACAAATTACAAAGAGGTGTTTTTAGATTCAACTGAGTCACAGAAAAAAAGATTGTTGAAGTGTTTGCTTAGTGACTAAGACAATGAGATGGTCCCAAAGAAGAGACATAAGAAGACACTTCATTCTGTTCTTTTGAGTGGGGGAGAGGGCACTCCACAGTGTGTAAAATTGCACGTAATATCTAATTTTTTAATATATTTTATTATTTCAAGACATTTTTTATTATCGTTAATATTTTGCTCAATTTCTTTCCTCTTTCTTTTTTGGTTTTATTTTGTAAAAATTCTTTGTCATAAGAAATGATTCTCTGGGAGAGGGGTTCTTAAACATGAACTTTCAGTTTTTGTCTTTTTCCTCTCTCTCTCTCTCTCTCTCTCTCTCTCTCTCTCTCTCTCTCTCTCTCTCTCTCTCTCTCTCTCTCTCTCTCTCTCTCCCTCTCTCTCACTATAACTTGTTTTTACAAATTCATTCATTCTCACTTTGAAACTCTCAGGTCTACACAGACGGCTGCCAAGCTTACTTTTACATTTTACATTTATTTACATTTCCATCCCTCCAGCTCCTCACAGGGCATCTCTACTTTGGAGGATCCCACAGCACTTCAAGTGCAGCAGATTCCACCATGTTGCTCCTTTTGACTTCACAATCTCTATCAGTGCTATTGCCCTTCTCTTAGACTTTCATACTTCCCTGGTTAGTCTTTGACTCTTTGATGTCACTTCTCATGTGCAACCCTGTAGATATCTTGCTGTTTACCTTTTATCTCCTCCTTATGGTAGTAAGCTCCCTGACAGCAGGAACTGTTTTGCCTTTCTTTGTATCCCCAGTGTTTAGCACAGTGCCTAGCATTTAGTAGGTACTTAAAAAATGTTTGTTGATTTGCTGATATTCTCCTAATTTAAAAACAAACCAAAAAAATAAAAAATAAAAAAACCTGAAACTAGGCCTGAATCAAAGGTGCCATGACTTGTGAGAACCATCACTGCTGGATGTCTTCTTTATTCCAGGGCCAAAGATGCTGGTGAATAACACAATGCCTTTTATTTACAGGCTTATTAAAGGAGCACAGGTAAAACATTTCCACATGTTTTTGGAACACATTTTATTTTAGTGCTTTAGAGGGATAATTGTTGGAGGAATGAAAAAAAATTATAGGAGCTTAACTGGAGAATAAAACTCTGTTTGGGTATTTTAGTGTCTAAAGATTTTGGAACTGCTACATGTTTGCTAATCAAGAGGCAGTAGAAATTCACAATCAGTCCCTAAAATATCAAACAATTCTATTCACTGTAAAAATATGTTTACTGCATTTACTTACCGGCTGTTTAGCACAAATGTTGTTTTGTCCCAAAGCTGGTAATCCTATAATTTCCAAAGTGCTCGTATACTGCAGCTGTAGGTATACAAGGCATTTGTTAATGGTATCCACAAGTACTATTTGTTTCTTCCTTTCTCACATGCCACCTTATTCTAAGTCACTCAAAGGCCCTTCCCCAGTTCCCTCTTGCCCAACTACTTGTTTATTACATGCTCAGAGAAGCCACTTGGCATTGGGGCAAGGAATAATTTTGCTATGAACCCACTGAGACTCAATTTGGTTGTTTTGTTGCCTTTTTAACTTCATGATTGTGCTTTCCAATACACTCTACTTTTTCAGAATTAGCATGGGAGGTGGGGCACAGGGCACTAGGGATCCATCAGCAGTAAAGCACCTGCTGCCCAGAGGAAAATTCCAACAATAGCTACAGTTTTGAACATCTGAGAGCACATACCTTGGATCTGAAGGTATCTTGCTTTTCTTTTAGTTGTCAATTTATCTTCAAAAATCACACACATTCTTGTCTCTCCTTGGGCTTTGACTATTCTTCTTAACACAAAAAAGATATCTGGATAGATATCTGGAACATAACAGAAGATCCAGTTCCTTCTAATATCAGGAATGGAGATTGCTACAATAGATCCAGCAAATATGGCATAGAAACCTCCTCAAATACCATTATCTATTGAGATTATGGACACTGCCTTACTTATAGCAGTGACTCCAGGCTTCAGTGACATAGCTGCCTTTTTAATACTCACTGAATTCTATTGGGATTATGGAACTTTGTCAGACTTAGCCTGCAAAGACCGATAATATGATATGATATGATATGATATGATATGATATGATATGATACATATATATATCATATGACATGATACAACACAACTTGATTTGTAATGTGATATATTTAATATAATATAATACATATGATAGACAACATGAAATGAGACAAGAGGAAATAGGCAAGGATATGATAGCATGGGATAGAATATTTTATGATATTCTATGACATAGCATAAAGAGATGAGAGAAAACTGGATGAGACGACATGAGATGAGATAATTATTGCAATCAGAGATTTAAAAGAGAATGAAGGCAAAGTTTTAAATCTGTAAATATTGGCTCCAGTTGCAGAAACTTGGTATATGAAGTTTAGGTAACATGGGAGCACCCTTGAGGGACCTTTGGAGCAACCCTCTGGCCTCCTTTTTAGACAATCTGGACATGCTCCAAAGGCCCCTTGAAGGTGCCCTCATTAGTGGAATTAGACATGCGTAGACCAGACCAGGTTACACCTGTAAAATTTTTCCCCAGATCAATTAGCATGCATTTATTAGCTATCTACTACGTGTCACAAAATCCATAAATGAAAGGAGGTTTTCCATATCAAGATAACTGTCAAAAATCTAAAGCACCAAATTCTACCAGTTCATCACTTATCTTCTCTACATTGCTAGTACCTTGTCTGAATTAAGTCAGAGGAACCAAGTTAGATTCTGGGTTGTGACACACCTGATCTGTTTGACTGGGCAGTTCAAATCCCATCTCAACCCATCTCCAACCATTGCTGGACAAATTGAACCTCTATAGATCTCAGTCTCCTCATCATCAAAATAGATGTTTGAACCAGAAGTCTTCTAATGTTTCTTCCAGATCTACACCTAAAATCCTAAGATCCCAAGACCCTATAACCGTAAATTTTCCCATTTACAAAAATGAAAGAGTTGGACCTCCAAGGTCCCTTTTAGCATAAATCAACAAACATATAATCCTCAGATTAACTAACAACAAACTTACGGTAAAAGTAGTTTTAGGAAATAAGGCTTATGTACCTGTGGCACATAACAATTTCCTTCTCCCTTTCTGAAAAAAAAAATACTGACTTCAGCATATGTCCATGTAGTGTAGTTGGGGGCAGGGGCAAGGGTGTTTAAAAAAAAACACAAGAGAGATGGGCAGGAAAAAAATTTTGTAATTATGTTTATGACCACCTTAAGCTTCATAATAGCTCTCTCAAGGGGTGTAAAATTTCCCCTGAAGCTTAATTAACTTAAACCTAACTCAACAGCAAAGCTTAAAAATCCTATATCTGAGGCTGAGCAACACAAACTGGGCTACTTTTTTATTAAAGAAGCATCTATGAGGCCAAAGTAGAGCAGACTATAATGTGTTACTAGAAACATTTGCTGAAATACCTCTTTCAACTTATATTGATATGTCGTATTTGAATATATCTTTCCTTCTCCAATAGAATATAGGTTACTAAAATTAGGTTAAATCCTTTATATCCCTACTACCTGCTACAATATCTGGCTTAGAAGAGTCACTGAATAAATGCTTGTTTAATGACTTATTCATAAATACTAGCGAAGCCTGTGTGATATTTACAGCTGACATTCATAAGGTTCAAAACATACTTCATATGCATTATCTCATTTAACCTCACAAGGACCCTATGAGGTCAGTGATACAGTATTACTTTCTCCCCATTTTACAAATGAGAAAACTGACCCTCAGAAAGGTGAAGTGATTTTCTCACACGCACAACTAGCAAGGGTAAAGACAAGATCTAAACCCACAGCGTTTTGATTCTAAGCCTAGCATCTTATTCCTTATGGCACACTGCTGCTCTGAAACATTTTAAGAATATTCTGAATCAAGAATTTAGTAGGGGGGGGGAGCCAAGATGGAGGAGTGAAAGCAACGACTCACCTAAGCTCCTGGAAAAACTATCTCTGGGGGGAGAGTCTGACCAGACTTTGGAGGTGTAGAATCCAGTGGGTGACGGACTTTGATGGATTTGGAGCCCAGGCTGGACCGGAGGGTCCACGGGAGGGATATGTTCCGCGGGAGTAAGACCCCGGCGCACAGCGCAGCGCGGCAGGGCGGAGGGGACCAGAGGAGCCCGAGAGTGGCGGGAGAGACCAGCGGAGCAGGAGATAAGCCAGGCCGAGCCGGTGAGAGCCGCTGAGCGCCACATATCAGCGCAGCAGCCCTTGAAATCTTCAGCCTGAAGACGGACTTCGGTGGGTCACTACTTGAACTTCCAGGAACTGGGATGGCAGAGTGATCAGTAAGTGCTCTCTCCTCCCCCCTGATGACCGTGAGGGAACCATAAAATTCTTCCCCAGATTAATCCTGGATCAGCAGGAACAGCAGAAGGGGGCGGGTGGTCTCATAACACCAGAGGCTGGAAAAGTGGCAAAAGGGGATTCTTCCTACGGTGGCGGAGACGGCTGGAGGGACAGACGACCCAGGGCAGAGAAAATTCACACTGAGACCCAGGCAAGCCTCAGAGCCGGGAGACGAGCCCCAGGAGGGGCGGGAACACGCGTTAGCTTCTAGGCGTGCCCCAGCCCTCCAGGGGAAAAGGGAAGACAATAGGGAAGCTGGGATCACCATCCCCTGACCTTGCCTTTGCCTCAAGTCAGCTGAGGAGATATCCTGAGACCAGACCACCCCTCCCACACACCTAACAAGCTAACCCCAGGGTTGATCGGGGAAACAAAAAACAAAAGCCTGCTTTTAGCCTAGACACACATCAGCTCAACTTAAAGATCTGTACCTTCTGACTGAAAGAACCAAAAGCTACAACACTCAGCCAACATCATGAATCGGAAAAAGCAGACGAAAAGTGAAAAAACCATAGAATCTTTCTATGGGGATAAGGACCAAAACACAAACACCAAAGAGGTTAGAGCTGAGACTGTACTTCCATCTGAAACCTCAGATGGGACTATGAATTTCTCGCAAGCACAACTAGATTACCTGGAACGTCTGAAGAAGGATATAAAAGAAAAACTGGCCAATGATTTTAAAACTAGAAAAAAAGAATTCACTGATGAGAACACCACCCTGAAAAAGAAAATTGAAGAAATGGAAAAGGAAGTTCAAAAATTAACTGGAGAGAATAATTCCCTAAAAGGAAGAGCTAATCAAATGGAAAAGGAAACCCAAAACCTAATTGGGAAAATTGATCAGATGGAAAAGGAAACCCAAAACCTAACTGGGAAAATTGGTCGAATGGAAAAAGAAGTACAAAAATTAAATGGAGAAAATAGCTCCTTAAAGGGAAAAATTGGTCAGATGGAAAAGGAGATGGAAAAGCTAACTGAAGAAAACACTACGATGAAGATTAGAATTGGGCAAGTAGAAACTAATGACTCAATGAGGCAACAAGAATCAGTCAAACAAAATCTAAAGAATGAAAAGATAGAAGAAAATGTAAAATATTTAATTGGAAAAACAACTGACCTGGAAAATAGATCCAGGAGAGAAAATCTAAGAATTATTGGCCTACCAGAAACCCATGATGAAGAAAAGAGTCTGGACAATATCTTCCAGGAAATCATCAAGGAAAACTGTCCAGAAGTACGAGACTCAGAGGGCAAAATAGTCATCGAAAGAATCCACCTTTCCCTTCCCGAAAGGGATCCCAAACTCAAAACCCCAAGAAATATAGTTGCCAAATTCCAGAGCTATCAAGTGAAGGAGAAAATACTACAAGCAGCCAGAAAGAAACAATTCAAATATCAAGGACACACAGTCAGGATCACACAGGACCTTGCAGCTTCTACATTAAAAGATCGAAAGAATTGGACCCCAATATTCCGTAAGGCAAAGGAGTTGGGACTTCAACCAAGGATCAACTACCCAGCAAAGTTCAGCATAACATTTCAGGCAAGGAGAAAGTCATTCAACGAAATAAGGGATTTCCAGAGCTTCCTGACCAAAACACCAGAACTCAATAGACAATTTGATCTTCAAATGCAGGTCTCCAGAGAATCATAAAAAGGTAAACAGAGGGGAAAAAACAAAAACTTGCTACTCAATTAGGGCAAACTGTTTACCTCCCTATAAGGGAAGATGATACCTGTTAATCTTGAGAACTGTGCAGCTATTATGATAAAAGGGATATATGTAGAGGGAACGGGCATAAAGTAAATGATGTCATGTCAAAAATATGATTTAAGTATGAGAAGGGAATGTAATAGGAGGTGTGGAAAGGGGGAAGCAGAAAATGGCAAATTATATCACAGGAAGAAGTATAAAACTATAGTAGAGGGAAGGAGGGGAGGGAGATGAACATTGTTTGAGAGGTACTCTCATCTGATTTGTTCAAAGGAGGGAACAATAATCTTAAGTAGATAAGCCTAACTAGCTCTATAGGTAGTAGGAGGGGAAGGGGGAAGAAAGGGGAGGGTGGCTAAAAGGGAGGAAAGAAGCAATAAGAGTAAAGGGGACTAAAAGGGAGGGGGGTCAAAAGAAGGAGGGGAAGGCTGCAGGAGGAGGGGGAGAAAAGTGAATACTATTGAGGAGGGGAAGGGAGACAGGAGAGCTAAAAGCACAAATGGTGGGAAAGAGGTTGGAGGGAAATACACAGATTGTAATCATAACTGTGAATGTGAATGGAATGAACTCTCCCATAAAACGGAGACGGATAGCAGAATGGATTAAAAGCCATAATCCAACAATATGCTGCTTACAAGAAACACATTTGAAATGGGGGGATACACATAGGATAAAGGTCAAAGGATGGAGCAGAATATATTGTGCTTCAGCTCATGTAAGAAAGGCAGGAGTAGCAATCCTAATCTCAGACAAAGCAAAAGCAGAAATAGATCTAATCAAAAGGGATAAGGATGGAAACTATATCCTGCTAAAAGGCACCATAGACAATGAAGCAATATCATTACTAAACATGTATGCTCCAAGTGGTATAGCATCCAGATTCTTAGAGGAGAGGTTGGGGGAGTTGAAGGAAGAAATTGATAGCAAAACTATACTAGTGGGGGACCTCAACCTCCCCCTCTCTGAACTCGATAAATCTAACCTCAAAATAAACAAGAAAGAGGTTAAGGAGGTAAATAAAACTCTGGATAAGGTAGATATGATAGATCTTTGGAGAAAATTAAATGGGAATAGAAAGGAATATACTTTTTTCTCAGCGGTACATGGAACATTTACAAAAATTGACCATGTACTAGGACATAAAAATCTCACAATCCAGTGCAGAAAGGTAGAGATAATCAATGCATCCTTTTCAGATCATAATGCATTAAAAATTACATGTAATAAAAGGCCATGGAAAGAGAAACCAAAAATCAATTGGAAACTAAATAATCTAATTCTAAAGAAGGGTTGGGTTAAAGAAGAAATCATAGAAACAATCAACAATTTCATTCAAGAGAATGACAATAGTGAGACAACATACCAAAACTTATGGGATACTTCAAAAGCAGTTATTAGGGGAAGTTTTATATCTCTGAATGCTTACATAAATAAAATAGAGAAAGAGGAGATCAATGACTTAGGCTTGCAGTTGAAAAAGCTAGAAAAAGAACAAATTGAAAATCCCCAAGTAAATACCAAATTAGAAATACTGAAAACCAAAGGAGAGATTAATAAAATTGAAATTAAGAAAGCTATTGAATTAATAAATTAAACCAATAGTTGGTTTTATGAAAAAACTAATAAAATTGATAAACCTTTGGTCAATCTGATTAAAAAAAAGAAAGAAGAAAACCAAATTACCAATATTAAAAATGAAAAGGGTGAACTCACCTCCAATGAGGAGGAAATTAAAACAATAATTAGAAACTACTTTGCCCAACTTTATGCCCACAAATTCGATAATCTAAACGAGATGGATGAATATTTTAAAAAATACAAATTGCCCAGATTAACAGAAGAGGAAGTTGAATACTTAAACAACCCCATCTCAGAAAAAGAAATTGAACAAGCCATCAATGAACTCCCTAGGAAAAAATCTCCAGGGCCAGATGGATTCACAAGTGAATTCTATCAAACATTTAAAGAACAGTTAATTCCAATACTACATACACTATTCTTGAAAATTGGGGAAGAAGGAGTCCTCCCAAATTCTTTCTATGATACAAATATGGTTTTGATACCCAAACCAGGAAGAGACAAAACAGAGAAAGAAAATTATAGACCAATTTCCCTAATGAATATAGATGCAAAAATTTTAAATAAGATTCTAGCAAAACGAATACAGCATCTTATCACGAGTTTAATACATTATGATCAGGTAGGATTCATACCAGGACTACAGGGCTGGTTCAATATTAGGAAAACTATTAGCATTATCGATCACATCAACAACAAAGCTAACAAAAACCACATGATTATCTCAATAGATGCAGAAAAAGCTTTTGACAAAATACAACATCCATTCCTACTAAAAACATTGGAGAATGTAGGAATAAAGGGAACTTTCCATAAAATAATAAGCAGTATCTATCTAAAACCTTCAGCAAGCATTATATGCAATGGGGATAAGCTAGATGCATTCCCAATAAGATCAGGGGTGAAACAAGGTTGTCCATTATCACCACTATTATTTAATATGGTACTAGAAATGTTAGCTGTAGCAATTAGACAAGATAAAGATATCCAAGGAATTAAAATAGCCAAAGAAGAAACTAAGTTATCACTTTTTGCAGATGATATGATGATTTACCTAGAGAATCCCAGAGATTCAAGTAAAAAATTACTAAAATTAATAAACAACTTTGGAAAAGTTGCAGGGTACAAAATAAACCCACACAAATCTTCTGCATTCCTATATATTAGCAACAAAGTCCAACAGCAAGAGATAGAAAGAGAAATCCCATTTAAAGTTAGGGTAGACAGTATAAAATACTTAGGAGTCTACCTGCCAAAACAAACCCAGGGATTATATGAACACAATTACAAGACACTTTTTGCACAAATAAAGTCAGATTTAAGTAAGTGGAAAAACATTAGTTGCTCATGGGTAGGCCGGGCTAATATAATAAAAATGACAATTCTACCCAAATTAATATACTTATTTAGTGCCATACCAATTAAAGTATCAGACAATTACTTTCTAGAGCTGGACAAAATAATATCAAAATTCATTTGGAAAAACAAAAGGTCCAGAATATCAAAGGGACTAATGAAAAGAAATGCTTGGGAAGGTGGCCTAGCGCTACCAGACCTCAAACTGTACTATAAAGCAGCAATTATCAAAACCACTTGGTATTGGCTAAGAAACAGAGAGGTAGACAAGTGGAATAGACTTGGCACTCAAGATGCAGTAGGCAAGGAATATAGCAACCTTCTGTTTGATAAACCCAAGGACCCCAGCTTCTGGGATAAGAACTCATTGTTTGACAAAAATTGCTGGGAAAACTGGATAACAGTGTGGCGGAAATTAGGCATAGACCCATACCTGACACCGTACACAAGAATAAAGTCCAAATGGGTACATGATTTAGGTATAAAGATTGATACCATGAATAAACTGGAGAAGCAAGGAATAGTGTATTTATCAGATCTATGGAGAAGGGAAGAATTCTTTACTAAAGGAGAGATAGAATGCATTATGAAATGCAAAATGGATAACTTTGATTACATTAAACTGAGAAGTTTTTGCACAACCAAACCCAATGCAACCAAAATCCGGAGGGATGTAGTAAATTGGGAAAGAATTTTTACAGCTAAGCTCGGGGATAAAGGCCTCATTTCTAGAATATATAGAGAACTGATCCAAATGTATAATCATACAAGTCATTCCCCAATTGATAAATGGTCAAAGGATATGAACAAGCAATTTTCAGAGGAAGAAATTAAAGCTATCTATAATCATATGAAAAAATGCTCTAAATCACTATTGGTTAGAGAGATGCAAATCAAAACAACTCTGAGGTACCACATCACACCTGTAAGATTGGCAAACATGACAGAACAAGAAAATGATAAATGCTGGAGAGGATGTGGGAGAGTTGGAACACTAATTCATTGTTGGTGGAGCTGTGAGCGCATCCAACCATTCTGGAGAGCAATTTGGAACTATGCCCAAAGGGCTACAAAAATGTGCATACCCTTTGACCCAGCAATATCGCTACTAGGACTATATCCCCAAGAGATCATAAAAATGGGAAAGGGTCCCACATGTACAAAAATATTTATAGCAGCACTCTATGTAGTTGCCAAAAACTGGAAGTCAAGGGGATGTCCATCAATTGGGGAATGGCTGAATAAATTATGGTATATGAATGTAATGGAGTACTATTGTGCCATAAGAAATGATGAACAAGAAGACTTCAGAGAGGCCTGGAAGGACTTATATGACCTGATGCTGAGTGAAAGGAGCAGAACCAGGAGAACTTTATGCACAGCAACAACCACAGTGTGTGAGAGTTTTTTCTGGTAGACTTAGATTTTTCTAATAACACAAGAACTTCTTACCAAAAAAAAAAAAAAAATCCCAATGGAGGATCTCAAGGCAAAATGCCTGCCACACTCAGAGAGAGAAATATGGAAGTCACTCACATATTGTAGCAGATCATGTTTGTGTATGTGTATGTGTCTGTGTATCATGTTCTGATTTGTTATACGATTTCTTTCATTTATCTTAGTCTGACTACATAGCATGACTATAGTGAAAATATACTCAATAGGAAAGTATATGTAGAATCTATACAGAATTGTATGCAGTCGTGGGGAGGGAGGGGGGTAGTGGGGAGTAGGTAGGGAGGGATAAAATCGCAATTGTATGGCAGTGATTGTTAAACATTACAAAAGAAAAAAAAAGAAAAAAAAAAGAATTTAGTAAATATAGTATATTCTGGAGGCCTGACTTTGGGATTTGCAGCTGAATTTGAGTCCAGAGTCTGTTATACCTAAGAAGATCACTTGTGCAAAACTTTCTGAGTTCATTTACTTCTTCTGTAAGATGAAGGCATTAAACTAGATGACCCTGAGTATACCTTCCATATCTAATTCTTATAATTCAAGCCTTTCCATAGTGCAGTATCTGTAGGATCATAGACTTAGAGTTGGAAGTAACTTTTGACACTAATCAGTTCAATCCTCCTTGTTTTGCAGATGAGCAAATGAAAGTCCAAAATGACTTGTCCATGGTAACCCAAGTAGTAAGCAATAGAGTTGGGATCTAATATCATGTCCTTTGACTCCACAGCTAGGTTTCTTTCCACTATAACCATCCTGCCTCTTGAAAGTTAAACTCTGTTTAAGAAAGAAACAAACCAATTATCATCAGTAAACCAAAGTGAGCATAGGTTGACACTCCCATGAAATATTTTCAGCCACTTTTCAAAAATGAGAAGCAATTTAAAAAACCAAAGACATATTTATCGTTTACATATGGTGACCTGTAGTGGAATTCATGCATACAGTAGCTTTCCCAGAATTCACATTATTGTGAAACTTTCCCTTAGAGCTATTTCCATCACTGGTGATGTAAAGTTTTTGGAATCTTTAGGAACTCATCAGAATCCCAGTGCAACCTTCAGAGTGTATGTTTGTGTGTGGAAGGGGAAAAAGAGGAGATGGTAGAAACAAAAGTAATAGGGGAAGGATGTGAGTTCTTGTTGTGATAAGGACTAGACACCTGATGTGCTCAGTCATTTAGCCTTCAGACTGATGGATCAAATGAGAAACTGTTTTGCTGTGTTTCAGAACTGATTGACATTTTAATTATTCTACAGCTGGAAGTGTTAATCACACCAGAGAATGAGGTGATAATTCCCAGCTGGTAAAATTTCACACAATAGTTTGGCAGGCACCAACATGGAGATAGTTTAAATCATTTGTTAAAGGGAAAATTTATATTTAAGTTTTGCTTACAAACCAAACTAGTACAAAAGATCAATCTATACCCAAAGTGGTGGAAATCTGTCCAATTATGATCCAATATCTATAACCAGGTACTCAAAGGGTTAAAAATCTGAGAGGAATCCAAGAGGATAATTGTATATATTTCAAACATTAAAACATTTTGAGATGAAAGCAACCAACCAAGTTCAAGAATGCAGGAGTTTGCTCCATTTACCAAAAACTTATTAGAGACCCAGAGAATCACAGGATTTTAGAATTATAAAGGGAATATCACAAGGAGAAACAACATGCTGTGAGTGATTTAAAATTCTAAGAAGTCAAGGAAGTGCCTCTGACCTTATGAATAGGCCTTCTGAGAAAGTCTTGGGGCATTAAAATTTTTACCCTTTCTGCAGCTGATTTCCTATCCTGTACTGAAACTCATGGTTTGGGGTATCCAAAGAGTGGAATGACTAATAATTTCACAGAGTTCAAGGTAATTCTTGATTTTCTATTACTTTTACTAAGGAGCCCCCACAGGTGTGCTTCCCATTGATAACTGGCCAATAGCCTCAATTAGCTTTTAGAAAGGGCCTTTACTAAGGTGATGAAGCAAGAATGACTGGCACAAAATATCCCTGGGAGCAGAGACTCTTTTATTTTTATCTTTGCAATTCCAGTACCAAGTGCTTTACTCCCAGTTTCACCTACTCTCTCTCTGTACCTTTCTACCTTCTCAATAACCTCCACCTTCTTACCCAGGAGATACCTCTAGCTTTGGCCTTCTTTGATTTCTGAGTTACTGCTCATACTCATTTCCTGGTCCTACAAGTTCAATGTGATCCAGTTATTATTCAACAAGATGAGTTATTGATCCAGACAACCACATCAAGAGATATCCAGGCTATCCACATTCACTTCACTCCTGGTTCCACTCCTGACTCTCAGGACTTTTCTATGTTTCCTCTAGGTGAGTGCTCTTCTCATTTCTTCCCCTTTTCCAACTTCATTTTATGTGTCTTTCCCCATTTCAATTTAAATACCTTGAGTATAAGGAAGTTTTTTTCCCCATATGTGTAATCCCAGCACATAACAGAGTGCCTAGAGTATTGCAAGCTCTGAATAAAGATTCTCTCTATCTAGCTATCTACCTATCAGAATATCTTCCCTTATACTTTATAAAGGACAAAGTTTAAATTTGTGCTTTGTCATTTACTTTTATTTGTCAGTTTCCCCGTCTGTAAAATAAAGTTATAGGACTACTCGCCTTCCCTATTCTAAGTCTCTGATAACTATATGATTTTCCAACCTGCCCCCTCACTTCACAGGAGCCACATGTGGCTAGAGTTTTGGACTTGAAGTCAGGAAGAGCTGGATTTGAGTCTTTTTTTTCTGATATCTATCCTCCACAGTTCACTTATCTCCTTAAATCTCACTTTCCTCATCTGAAAAAAAAATTGTGATATCAACGACTGTAGAACTCATACTACAACATCATCATGAGGTTTAAATTTATGTGTGTAATGCACTTTGGAAATTTTTAAAAGCTATGCAAATGCCAGTTATTATTTATGAGAAACTGCTTAGGAAGGTGGTATGTTCTCTCTCCTTACAGTTAGTCAAGCAGAGACAATATAAGCATTGTCAGATATATTAGAATATTCTTTGGTGTATGATATAGACTAAATGGTTTCTAGAAATTCTCCCAGCTGTCAAAGTCTGTGATTCTGACAACTCCTGGCTCAATTTCTTTCATTCTAAGCTCTAGACTCAGTCTTGGCATATTTTTAAACTCTAGCCTTCAAATAGAAAATTAAAAATCTTTTATTTTTTGCTTTTTAAAGAAAATGGATGCCCATACTTTCTATCACTGCTTGCAGGTTCTGCAAAATGCAGCCTTGTGAATTTTTTTTCTTCAAACTGAATGTCAGTAACATTTTGTCTGTTTTTATGCCTTCATCTGTAATACAGTTATGCAGGGTTCCTTGGCTATTAACACATCATCATTGATGTTACCAGTCGTGTATGTGTTTTATACCTCATTAAATTCTCATCTTTCTTGCCTATAGCCACAGGCTGCTAACCTAGGCTCAAACTTAATGTCATCTCGTAATAAAAAATGTAAAATTTCCACCAGAGAAGGTTGATGGTCAGAGACAATGGTAGTCAATCAATTGATTTATTATTGAGGAGGATTTGGAGAATCAAATATAGATTTATACATGTCAAAAAGCAGGCAAATTCTCAAAATATATGCTTAACCCACAGTATGCTGAGTCTTTATATTTCAAAAACTATGGTAGTAACAGGACTGAGTGAAAATTCTGCATAATCTCTGTAATTTGCAGAGATTTTGCCAAAATCAAGCAAAAACTCAAAGAAATCAAGTTCATACTAATTTCCTGGTCCTACAAGTTCAAAGTGATCCAGTTATTATTCAACAAGATGGTTCTTAATCACAATTTGAGGAAATTACTTTCATATAATGGCTATTTTGAGTTACTGAATTGAGTGATTATTCACAGTACCTAGCATAGTGCATGCTGGGCATTTAGCCTGCACTCCATAAATATTTGTTGATTGAAACAATTAAAATGTATAAAATAGATAATTCATTTGAAGGCAGAGAATGTTCCCCCAAAGATAGAATACTGGCTAAAGTCCACAGCAGGGAAGAACAATTAGGCAAAGCCTTAATTGTTCATGCATACTTTTATTAACAGAGATAATTATGTGTTTGTTTAATTAAGGTTTCCTACCTTGATCAGAGGTGTTACCAGAAAAATAGTTGACAAGCTTCCCTTCCTAAACTGAAATGGGAAATATGTGAAATTCAAACATACTTGTGAAATCTAAACAGCTTTTACTTATTAAATTTAAATATCTCCAATCCATTGGATCCTCTTTCTTAACTCAAAAATTAGCTTCAATAATATAAGTGTAAATAGAAACAATTCATGGATTTATTAATTGCATACTCAAAAAAATTAAGATTGGCCCTAAAAACTGTGACTGTTCCTTTTTTGTTGTTCAGTCATTTCAATCACGTCTGACTTTTCCTCACCCCATTTGAGGTTTTCTTGATAGAGATATTCAAGTGGTTTGTCATTTCCTTCTCCAGCGTGTTTTACAGATGAGGAAACTGAGGCAGGTTTAAGTGCCTTACCCAGAGTTACACAAATAGTAAGTGTCTGAGGCCAGATTTGAACCCAGAAAGATAAGTCTTCTTGACTCCAGGGCTGGGACATTGGGTCATGTAGATGCCCTCTTGTCCAATTACATTGAATTAATTAATTTCAACAAATAATTGATTAAGGACAAAATATATTCAAGGTATATTACTGAATTCCATGAATTGGAGTGGAAGTGGGAAAGGGGGAGAACTCCTGCAATGAAGACCAATCAGCCATCAGTAACTCTTTTGGGCAGCTAGAGAGTACAGTGTGGTAGGTCTGATGTCAGAAAGACTTGTCTTCCTGATTTCTAATATAGCCTTCTACATTTACTAGCCATGGGGCCCTGGGCAAGTCCCTTAATCCATATTTGCCTCAGTTTCCTTTGTCTATTAAATGGGGAATAAAAATAGCACCTACCTCCCAGGGTTATTATGAAGATTAAATGAGATAATAATTGTAAAGTGCTTAGTAGATACCTAGCACATGGTAAGTCCTTTATAAATGGTAGTCACCATCATCATCATCATCACCACCAAGTCTTCAAGAGTAATCAGGAGCATTCTGATATTAAGATCATGGTCACCTAGCTAGTACAATGTCCCATAATTCTAAGTACAATTTTAAGCTATTGAAGCTGCTTAAAACTAAGCTAAAACTTTGGGGACAGCCTGAGTAGGTCACAGGCAAAATATCTGCAAAGTGAGGGTTACATTGGATGATATCTAACGTCCCTTTCTATTCTCGAGCTACCGTTGTTCTATGCAATCTCAAACTAGTGTTTGATTTTAAAGTGTTAATCAGAAGATACAGGGATAAACTATTAATTTCTTACCATCCAGAAGACCTAATTTTGAATCCTTCTTCAAACTCTTACTAGCTATGGTGAGGTCACTCAACCTATCTCAGACTCAATTTATTCACCCTCATCATAGCGACCTTCTTCACAGGGTTGTTTTGAAGATCAGATTGCATAACATGCAAATCTCTTTGCAGACCTCAAAGTGCTCTATAGATGCTAATTATTCCTGTTGAGACTTTGATTTAAAAACAAATGTCCAATGCAACAAGAATTCATTAGGTGTCTACTATGGATCAACCAGAGCAATAAGGTTGGGAACATATGGTCCCAAAGAGTCCTGCCACTCAAAAAACTCCCATGCTAGTGGGTAGATACAATATGTGAACCAATGTGTATATGTGTAAGGATTTGAAGAGGGATAAAGAAGTCCCTAAAAGCCATGGGGATCTACCATTTAACAGAAAAGTTTTCTGCTAAAAGATGGCTCATGAAAAATTTTTATTTGAGTTTCTTATTTTTCAAGACATGTAAAGAACAAAAGGGGCCGAGCCAGTATGGTAGAGCAGAAACAGAGACCTGCCAAAGCTCTCCCATCAAACCCCTCAAAAAACTTGTAAAAATGACTCCAAATTCTAGAGTAGCAAAAAAACATAAAATGACAGACTGAAACAAATTGCCAACCCAAGACAATCTGGAAGGTTGACAGGAGGGGTCTATCCCACTGTGCTGGGAGCATAGCACAGAAAGGACAGAGTAGAATCAGGCCAGAGGGGACTGAATTGTGGGCAATTGTTGTGGATTCCAGACTTCTCAACCTACAAACAATAAAGACAGATTCAAAGGTCAGTGGAAAGTGTCTCTCACCTGGCTGAGAGGGTCCACGCTCAGTCGCAGCCCCAGTGAGGCTGCAGCCACTGCTAAAGTGGAGGCTGTTTCTGGAGAACTGCCCTTAACAAAACTCAAAAGTCAAGTAATTGGCTGGGAAAATGAGCAAACAGGGAAAAAGAAACAGACTTTAAATTCTCACTTTCTTGGTGAAGAAGTATTTTCTTATGTCATTGGTGAAGCGGAAGATCAAAACATACAGCCAGAAGAAGACAACAAAGTCAAAGCTCCTGCATCCACAGCCTCTAAGAAAACTGTGAATTGGTCTCAGGTCATGGAAGAGCTCAAAAAGTATTTTGAAAATCAGGTAAGAGAAGTAGAGCAAAAATTGGGAAGAGAAATGAGAGCGATACAAGAGAATCATGAAAAATGAGTCAACAGCTTGTTAAAGGAAACTCTCCCAAAAATGCTGAAGAAAATAGCACCTTTAAAATTAGACTAACCCCAATGGCAAAAGAGGTACAAAAATCCAATGAGGAGAAGAATGCCTTAAAAAGCAGAATGTGTCAAATGGGAAAAGAGTGTCCAAAAACTCACTGAAAAAAAAAATTCTTGACAAATTAGGATGGAGCAAAAGGAAACTAATGACTTTATAAGAAATCAAAAAATTATGAAATAAAACCAAAAGAATGAAAAAATGGAAGACAATGTAAAGTATCTCATTTGAAAAATAACTGACTTGGAAAATGGATCCAAGAGAGATAATTTAAAAATTATTGGACTACCTGATAGCCATGATAAAAAAAAAAGAGCCTAGACATCATTTTTCAAGAAATTATCAAGGAAAACTGCCCTGATATTCTAGAACCAGAGGTTAAAATAGAAATGGAAAGAATCCACCAATCACCTCCTGAAAGAGCTCTCAAAAGGAAAACTTCTAGGAATATCACAGCCAAATTCCAGAGTCCCCAGGACAAGGAGAAAATATTGCAAGCAGCAAGTAAGAAACAATTCAATACTATGGAAATGCAATCATGATAACACAGTATTTAGCAGCTTTTACACTAAGGGATCTGAGGGCTTGGAATATGATATTCCAGAGGTAAAAGCAGATAGGATTAAAACCAAGAATCACCTACCCAGCAAAACTGAGTCCAGCGTTTCAGGGGGAAAAATGGAACTTCAATGAAAGACAGGACTTCCAAACATTCTTGTTAAAATGACCAGAGCTGAATAGAAAATTTTACTTTCAAATACAAAAATCAAGAGAAACATGAAAAGGTAAACAGGAAAGGGAAGCTATAAGGGACTTATTAAAGTTGAACTGTATATATTCCTACATGGAAAGATGATATTTGCAATTCATGAGACTTTTCTCAGTATTAGGATAATTTGAGAGAATACATACATATATATATTTATACACATTTACATATGTGTGTGGCGAGAGAAAGAGAAAGTCAGAGATGAGATGAATTTGAAGGGATGATATCTAAAGAAGAAAATTAAGGGTTGAGAGGGACATACTAGGAGAAAGAGAAAGGGAGAGTTAGAATGTAGTTCATCATCTTACATAAAAGGGGCAAGAAAGAGCTTTTACAATAGAAGGAAAGAAGGGGAAAGTGAGAAGGAATAAGTGAATCTTCCTTTCATTGGATTTGGCTTCAGGACAGAATAACATATACACTCAAGTGGGTATGGAAGTTTATCTTACCCTACAGGAAAGCAGGGGGGAAGGGGATAAGAGAGGGGAGATAATAGAAGGGAAGCAGATTGGGGAAAGGGGTAATTGGAAGCCAACACTTTTGCAGAGACAGATCAAAAAAGAGAACTGAACAAATGGAGGGCAGGATAGGATAGATGCAAATATAGTTCATCTTTCACAACATAACTGTTATAGACATCTTTTGCATGACCACATGTGTATAGTCTATTTCAAATTGCTTGCCTTCTCATTGAGGGTGGGTGGGGAGAAAGGGAGGGAGAGAATGTGAAACTCAAAGCTTTAAGAATAAATACTAAAAATTGTTTTTACATTTAACTAGGAAATAAGATATATAGGCAATGGTGTATAGAAATCTATCTTAACATACAGAAAAATGTAGCATGGGGTGGGGTATGATAGAAGAGAGGTCATATTGGAGAAAAGGGCAACCAGAATACACAATGTCCTGGGGTAAGGGGGAGAAGGGAAAATGGGGAGAAAATTTGAAATTCAAAATTTTATGGAAATCAACGTTGAGACCTGAAAATCAACGTATTTTTAAAAAGACATGTAAAGAACAACCATATGGAAACAATTTCAGAACAATTCTCCCAAAATCAGATTTTTAAGTATTTTTCTTTCTTCTCTTTCTTGCTCCTACTTTTCTTCAACCACTGGGAATCTCTCTCAATAGGAAGTATTTACAAGGCTTCAGGTAGGGGGAGTAAAGGCCAATAATTACTGACTGAGACTAAAAGACTTCCATATCAAGTGAAGGCACTGAGCAACACACATAATTAGTCAAGTTACATAAAATCAACAACCCTTTGTTAAATGCTTAGTATATGCCAAGCACTGTGTTCATTGCTGGAAATCCAAATAAAAGTAAAAACAGTCCCTGACCTCAAGGGACTCACATTCTAAAAACAAGATTGCAAACAACTCTGAACATGCAAGATACATACAATGTAAGCTGGAAGCAGTCTCAGACAGTAAGCAAGCAATCCAAAGAAGGGAAAGCCATTGGTAATTAAATTTTATTTCATTCCATTCCCTAGAATTCAATGTCATGTGATTTTCCTGTACTATATAGAAGAAAATTCAGTTCACATATCTGATTTATTTCTGCTTAGATAATCAAAAAGTGTTTTGAAAAAGTCAAATGATACCCAAGAGAGATATTTTTTAATCTGTTTATAACTATTTAAAGTCTTGTTTTCCTTAAAGCGGAAGTAATATTTTTCCTAGAGTAAACAGTTTTACCACACACTGGCTTTCAGGCAGCAGAGGGCTTTACTATTTTTTTTTAAGTTGCTGAACTGAACATGCATTTTTTTTCACTTCTCATTGATTTGTATCTAAATTGTTAATGTAACATCCTTGCCCTGTGTGAATCCATGAGACCCTACATCTAGCAAGAAGTAATGCCAGGGGCCCTTTTGCTCTAAGATAGACAAAGGCATTCAGTCTTGTTTAGAATGTACCCATTTCCAAGTAGTCACCCTGTATCCTGTGAAAAGATATTTTACATTTAGCAAATATGTACGTGTGTGTATATACACACACATATACATATATATGTACACACATATGTATATATACATATATGTGTTTTATACATGTATATAAAGTATGTATGTGTACAGGTGTATATGTATGCATGTATATACACACATACAGAGTGTACAAAGTACTCTTGAATTATCATGTTTCAAAGGCACCTTCTTTCTAAGCAGAGCAGATTCAAAATCTGAACAACAAAAACACAGTCTGTTGATTGCAATGTTTATTTTTAATCTCGTACCAAATGTGGTTTTCATCTCAGATACATGTGGACAAAATATGAGTTATGAGTGTGATGGAAGAGTCCTACAAGTTCTGGGTGCAGATTCATCAGCCTTTTGAAGAGGACATTACGAAGAAAACAACTGTTGGATTATTTAAGCAACATATGGCAAGTAACAATCAAGAAATGAGTTACCCAGGGATATGATATGCTTTCCTCACATGACAGATTTTTGTGTGTGTGTGAGGGGAGAGGAAGATCACATGTTTATATTTCACAAGATCTGGATGTGCTGAACTTTCTTTGGCCCATTTCTATTTCCTCTATCATTCTGGGTGCTTTTCTACAATGAGCACCTTATTGTGATAACAATTTAGTCCTAAAGCCTACAGAAATTTGGAGACATCAGGAAGGACTCCAAAAGATGAAGAAAATCTTTCTTTCAAGTAAGAACATTTTCACCACAAGTGCACAGGAATCCATAATATCTTGCACATGGTAGTGAGGGCTTGATAAGTATTTGTCACTATATACTAAGGACCATAGTCATTTAAGTGGCTCAACTACAATTTAATGAACTACTATTAGATTACGACCTCCTAAAAAGTAGCAACTTTTTTTATTTGCTTGCTTGTGATTTAGCCATTTTTGATTTGTCTGTGTGTCTGTTTGTGTGTATGTATGTGTGTCCCCTAGCACGACACCTGACACATAGTAAACACTTAATAAATGTTTGTTGACTTGACTGAACTACTTTCTACAACTCATTACCACCTTCATCTTGCCCCCATCCTGTTGTGCTATTTACTCAATCATTCATTCAATAGACATTTATCCAGCAAGTCACTGTGGTAGCCACTGAGTTAATTTCCCTGTCAATAGGAGTTCTACATGATGGTAGAATGACTGATGCCACCATTATATGTCTGAATGGTGCTCACCAGTCCCAAAATATGTCCCCCAATTAAATTCAATATGCTTAATTTTTCACCATAAAAATTTGGGTAAAGGTACTTTGGGTAAAGATACTAGCTCCAGAGGAAACTTATTGAAATATAGAATATATTATTTCAGATTAGAATTGTTTATCATTTTACAACAGACTAGTTTAGCAGATTAACTATTTTAACAAATGAATAGAAAAGCAACTGGACCCCGAGGAATGGAATCTTAGTAAAATAAAAAAAAGTAAACTGCTGGGATGGGGAGAGGTGGGATAGAGAGAGAAGGGAAAAATGGAAATCTGAAGCATAGGCTACTAGCAAACAGAGTAGAACCTGTTAGAGCGCCATAGTGGAGGCTTCTGAGCAATCCAGAAGCTGCCTGAAATTACTTGGTCTCTGACATAGTGGGTAGGAGGGGGAGAGAGGGAAGGGGGAGGGGAGAAGGGGCTTACAGACAAACTAAAAGTAAACTTTATTTCACAGTTTTATTGTGGGCTAGAACTATCCATGAACACCTTATACTTCATACCTATATTCACCAATCAATTTGTCATTTGTAGTCAACTCTTAAACATCAGAGCCTTGAGTATTGGAGGTAGAGGATCATGGGGTCATAGTTCCATAGAACTGGAAGAGACCTTAGAGATTATCTAGTCCAACCCTCTTATTTCATTTCTAGTTTCTGATATTCCCTGTTCAAAACATTCATCCAGCATTACTATATGTAAGGCACTGTGCCAGATACTAGGACAAAGACAACAGTGAAATAGTCCCTTCCCTCAAGGGGCTTCCATTCCACTGGAAGTATATATAATATCCACAAAAGGCACAAGGCAAATAAAGAGTTCAAGAGAAACATTGACAACTGGGCAAATAAAGAAGACTTCTTGGGCAAAGTGATATTTGAGTAGAACCTTAAAGGAAGACAAGGATTCTAACAGTTGGAGATCAGGCTGGAGGGCATTCCAGGCAGCCTTGTGCAAAGGCACAGAGGTGGGAGATAAGGTAGGTGGGAATTAAATCATGGAGGACCTTCGATGTCAGAATAAAATGTTATCCCATTCAGGGGTAGGGAACCTGTAGCCTCAAGGCACATGTGGCCTCAAGTGGGGCCCTTTGACTGAATCCAAACTTCACAGAATAAATACCTTTAATAAAAAGGACATGTATATATACACATATAATATATATAATACACAAACACACACATGTATATATACATATACATTTATAGTATAAGTAATGAAGAACCACTGGAAAGTTTTTTTATTTTTATAATTTTTAATTCACTGAATAAAACAAGTATCTCCATAATATGGTATAATAAAGATTATTCCATGTGCAAATGCAAATCTATTATGTATAATTTGCTATTACTTTTAAATATATAACAAAGCTTTGAACTGATGAACAGCATAGTCAGATTTTTGCTGAACTATCCTAACAACTGGCTTCAGGCGTAGGTCAATCTACTGCTTGCAAAGGTAGGGAAGTGGTATATGACTACTACTGAAATTTTAGATTCTGTAAATTTTCTACCTGGTAAAACTGGGAGGAGACATGGAGGACAGATGAGGGCATTCACCAGGAAAAATATACTCTACCCAGAATTCATTTGTTAAGACTATTGATTAGTCACACGTTAACGGTAATTTCTTTATCCAACTAAGACCAGTAAGTGAAAGGAAGTGATTACAGAGGTTAAGTTAGTAGACAGAGCCAGGAGCTGATGAAAAGTCATGCAGAGCTGATGAAGTATGGATGAATATCTCTATTTTTTATGTATTAATGATCACTAAATCAGTAAATTCTCTGTTACTCCTACAAATGATTTGGGACTGATGATACCTTAAGAAATGTAAGAACGGAATTTCTAAAATAGACATTATCCTATGGCATAGATATCACAATGCCTTTTCCTTCTACAAAAGACACCACAGGGTCTACAGACCTGATTAGGACTCCTAGCTCTTCCATTTATTAGCTGTGTGAACTTGGGTAAGGCAATTTCTTTCTCTTGTCTTCAGAGTTCCCTCTTCTATAAGTGGGGGAGTTAGACTAGATTAATTGGTTCATTGATTTATTGATTCAGTCATTCAATTAACCAGTAAGCATTTTGAAGTCTCTACTGTGAACCAAGCATTGTGCTAAGTAAGATACAAAGACAAAAAAAGAAACAGTCCTTGTCCTCAAAAAGGTTACATGGAGGAGGGAGGAGTTCAGTTGTTTTTCAGTCATGTCTGACTCCATGATCCCACTGAGGATTTTCTTGGCAGAGATACTGGAGTGATTTGCTATTTCCTTCTCCAGCTCATTTTACAGATGAGGGAACTGAGGCAAATAAGGTTCAGTGACTTGCCCAGAATCACACAGCTAGTAAATGTCTGAGGCCTGATTTGAACTCTGGTCTTTCTGAGCACTAAGCCCTGTGCTCTACCCACTGAACTACCTAGCTGCCTCAAGAACTTTCTTTCCTAGCTCTTTGGAAGATGTAAAGTAGTAGGTGAAGTAATGGTATGACTCCTGCTATTCACAAAGCTCTGAGACTTGGCCTCCTGGGTTATCATCAGCAGGATCTGAGGGATGGTATTGGAGAAGGTGGTGGTGGTTTGACCTTCCTGGATTACTCTGTCTCTTTCTTAGGGTAGTTTGCTGCTTCAGCTAGGCTGTCTTACCTGTCTTGCATGTAGCATATGGTAGGGATGACTGGTCCCTTCTCTAGAAGAATTGCTTCTCCAGATAATGACTGTGAGAACTGACCTAAAGAAGCACCAATGGAGCAGCAGAGGGAGAGATGGCACTGCCAGTCCCCAGGACTCCTGTTCTTGTGTGTTTGTATCATGTATTGCCAGTGGCAATGAGGAAGGTGGACACCTTCTTCACAATGAGTTCTCCCCTCAGTGATGGTGATGGGAGCTTGGCTAAAAGGAGAGGGAAAGAGAAAGGAATAATCATTTATATAGCCCCTACTGTACGCTAACTGCTATTATCTCATTTGATCCTCACAGCAAACCTGGGAGGGACGTAATATCATTATCTCCATCTTACAATTGAAGAAACTGAGATAAGCAGAAGTTAGGTTACTCACCTAAGGTCCTGCAGCTAATCAATGTCTGAACTCACTCAAACTCAGTTCATCCTGACTCTAGGCCCAGCACTCTGTGCTTTGGAATCTGCTGGAAGCAGTTCTGGTAGTTTGGAAGGCAGCACTATTGCCAAAGCTTGGGATCGGAGTCCTGGTCTTTCTCCATTAGGGTCTGAGGGTGAGATGGTGGTCAAAATGCTGGTGGTAAATATAACAAATAAAGAATATGTAAAGAATTTATCTTACCCTTTCCACTGGATGTCCCGTAATGAGGGGATCTACAATGAATTGTTTTTAATTTAACAAACACAATAGAAACTAAAATAACATTTCCTATCAAAATAATATTTAAACCAGATATTTAATCCACTACTTTACAAGCAAATGGAATAATGCACAAAAACATTCCCGTTCCCCAAACACAACATCCAGAGTTATAAATGTGTAATAGCAGGAGAACTGATTATTTGGGCAGAAATCTGTGTCTTCTGTGGAGGGCATATTCCTAAGAGTTTTCTGCATATCATACATGGATTTACATTGCTTAAAATTCATTTAGATTTCTTTGAGCCTTTTATACTGCAAAGCCTTTTTTTAATGTCGTCTTTTAGAAAGAACAGGAAGTCATTATTCCAAGAATTATGAGACTCTATGAACCTTGAAAAGGTAACTGACCTTTGTGAAAGCTATTTATCTATTAGAAGTCATAATTCTTTGTTCTGTATTATTTATTTGGAACTCTATAACACAGCTCTAAAAATAAAGTTCCAAATATTAAGACTAAAAAATCTCTTTCCTTTTCCCAAAAACATAAACTTCCTCTGAAGTGAATGAATTTTTTTTATTCTCATCATTCTAAATGAATGTTTTAGGAATATCAGAAAAATATTTGGTAAACATTTGCAATATCCACTTTTTGAATATCTTTTACAATCTCTTCCAAAATTTTCTTTTTTTTCATGATCATGAAAACACTTAATCTACTCGAGGGATTAATTTTGTGTAAGGTTTTATGTCTAAAAACTGAATTCATTTTTCCACAGGCGTTAAGCAAAACAACATCTGTAAGTCATTAAGGGAACTTACTTGGGAAAGCACTATAGTTTTACTATACTGTATAATTTTCATATGGCATAAAGGAATTCATATGTTTCAGCATGTTTCATGAGTAGTTTTGACTTAATAGCAATGACTTGATTTTAGTCAATAAATGAAGCTAAAATTTACATTGTACAGCTTAACCTTGCTGCTCTCATCGGATGTGCTCCTGAAAATTCTATGGACAGTATTTATTGATGTCAAATCATGTTTTCCATGGAATTTGGCTAGGGGTTGAGAGACATGTCCTTGTAGGGGGAAAATGGCCTTGCAATAAAAACTTGAAATAAAAACCATGTTATTCTTTTATAGGAATATTCTGCATTTGCCAACGATGCTTCCTCTGTGAATTTAAAATGATTCCAGCATGAGTGATATCAATTCAAAATTTTGATCAAAATCTTTCTTGGGCATCAACAAAATATATGCTTGTAGTAAATGAACTGTTTTCCTTACTAGACCACCCTTCATTAAATCTATATATGTCTATACCAGGGGTGGGGAATCTGTGGCTTTGAAGTTTGGATTCGGTCAAAGGGCTGTACTTGAGGACCTAGAGGGCCACATGTGACCTTGAGGCCATAGGTTCCCCACCCCTGGTCTACACAATTAAAATCTTTGCCTAAGTATATCCTATCTGCCTCTGCAACTCAAACTAGAAGCCATGTCCCAAGGTCCTTTACCCTTTTAGCTCCAGAACACCCAACAAAGGGCCCATGCTGTCCTGACTGCTCAAGATTGCTCTTAATCCACAATGTTGAAACTTTTAGTTATATATTCAGCTATATACCAGTCACCTTCTCACCTCAGCTTGGCCACTATCTCACAAATACATCCTCTTTAATCTTTCAAGCTTTAAAACCACATTGAACAGGTCACTAACCATCCCTCTGCCTCTGTTTCCTGGAGTATAAAATAAGAACTTTGATTCAGTGAGTTCTAAGATCCCTCCCAGCTCTAAGACAATAGGAGCTAACTCCATTGTGACTGGAAAAAAATATGTCAATGTTTATTTCCCTAAGGCTCCAATTAGCATCTTTGTGACTTTTCAAACCAAAACACCCATCCATGAACAGAATAGGTCTAGGGTTTATCTGATTTGAATGTAAGTTTCTTGAGGGTAGGAAGTATCTCATTTTTATCTTCATATCCCTAGTGTTTGGCAGATTACTTGACACACACAGCAAGTTCTCAATAAATGCTTTTTTCATTCATTTTCATCCAGGAACCCATTAAAAAAAAATTGTACCTCTAGGCATTTTTACAATTAACAAAAACAAGCCTAAAGGAAAAACAATTAAAAAGCAAAAACAGAAAAACAATCCTACCTTCAAAAAAGTACTCCTCCCTGTGGTACCACAGAGACAATACCCTATCCCTCGTAATGGCATACTTTCTTTGGTACCTGTAGGAAACACAAATGGATAGGACTATTTGGAGGATTCTGGATACTACTGGGTTTCTACATTCTTCATTTCTTCCATTTTACCTCTTTTCCCCAGATGCCCCATACAGAATCCTACATTCGTAGTTTCTACCCCAACCCCCCCCCAAAGGGGATTTATTTCAAAGAACTACAAGGGAAACATATAAATGCAGAAGGAGAGAATATGAACTAGTAATAAATGAATGGAATAAAGGCTTATAAATTCACAACTTCATAGACTGAGAGTTGATACAAGCCTTAGAGGTAATTGAATTCAATTTCTTTAATTCTATGTCAGAGAGGATAAGGGAATGACATGTTTGAGATCACATAGACAATCCTAGCCCAGCACCTCTGTCTTAAAGTTAGCACTGAATCCTTCTGCCTTCTCAAAATTCATTGATAAAATTCCGCTCTTAGAGGCCAAATATAAAGAACTAGGCTCTACTCCTTCTCAACTCCTGCTACCCTCCCATCTGATCTTCTCTAGCAAGTCTTGTCCTTACCATTAGCCTCATTCTCATTTTCTTGTTATGGATTCAGTTGGCAAACCTGCTAGGGTTTTAACCCTCTAGAATACAATTGACTCAAGTTATGGATGTGGTAGTCCAAGGATTGAAACATATATACTTCCCACCACTAGCATCCCCCCAACACTATCATGATAAAGAGTTTTCTTTTATTCTTGTAACTATAAACAACTTATAGAAAGCATATTGGGAAAGAAGGAAGGAAGGAAGGAAGGAAGGAAGGAAGGAAGGAAGGAAGGAAGGAAGGAAGGAAGGAAGGAAGGAAGGAAGGAAGGAAGGAAGGAAGGAAGGAAGGAAGGAAGGAAAAAGAAAAAAAGAATCCCCCAAAGTACTTTCTCAGTAAATGAATCTTGGGTTATTTTTTCCTTTCAATCTGAAAATAAGTTAAAGGACCTCTTTCCTGTGTCTCTGATTATTCACCCCTTTTGCAGGACCATTATTGTAAGAGACTAGTAGAACCTGATACACTCCTAGAAAACAGAGAGGAAGTTAAATTGTAGTTTCAATTAGTATTTTTTTAAATAAAAAATAAAAATCTTGTTATTTGACTATGTGTGCCCTTGAGGAGTTATTTCAGTTCCACTCAGATGGATCATTTCAGGAACAGCCCAAATTTCTTACATTAGTCAAGCTTAGATTGAGATGAACAACTGAGGGAAAGGAGTGTTGGGAAATGAGGCTGGTGATTTCAGAGGGACAGTGAGCAAGTTTCAACCATTTTGTGTGAGGTTTTTTATTTATTTTAATTTTTTTCCCTGAGAACGCACCTGCAATTCACACTTGGGAATGAAACTGAAGGAAATTAATTACATATCTCCCTACATCTTGCCAGCAATACTTGGCCCTTCTGTTTTTGGATCCTATATGACTTAGAATCATCTGTCAGTTTGCAGTGGCCTGTTGGATTTCATTTGTAATAGGACGGAGCTAGGAGGAGGGAAGGTGGGAGGCACTGTGGTAGTGGCTGACTTGACCTCTAATGAAGAGGAAAACTTGATTCAGACTCCGTGGCATTGAAATTGACACACTCAAGCTTATCATTCATCAGTTAGTCTCTAAAGACAGCAGTGAAGGGGAAGTTTGTCATTATCCCCTCCCCTTTTTTTTTATTGTGGCCCAGCAAATATTGGAGACATCTGAGACAAAATTTCAGACGAGTAATAAATTAACTAGACTCCAGCCACAAAGAAAAATAAGACAATAAATAGGAAATAAATGGCTGAAGGGATAGAAAAGGTTTCCTCAAGCAGCAGAAATCAAAGAAGGCAGAATGCACAAAAGGAGAACAAAGGACAGGGAAATACAATGAAAACATGCAGGGTACCATGTAGGGGGCCTGTGGAAGAGAATCTTAAAAAAGAAATACAAAGAACACCAAAGAAAGAATTAGCAACTTGAAGGACTAGGAAGAAAAAGACCAAATCAAAAAGAAAAAGTATAAAAATTCAAAGAGGCAAAAGCAGACATAAAAAGATACTGAGTTCTTATGTTAGCCAACTGCACCAGAATGCCCTGTCATTTTGCCAAGACTTTGAAAACATTGAAAAAAAACTAACTGAAAACTAGTTGTCATTAGGCACTAGATTAAAGTTCCAGAGCCCTTCAGGATCCACAGACTTCTATAAATATCATAATAAATTATGCATCTATAAAATAGATTGGAACGCCTTAATCTTAAAATGATCAGTAATTCAAAACCATGACCACCAACCCTATCCATATAGAGTTTCTGTGGTTGGATGCCAGAAGCTTTTCACCAACGATGAGAGTTGATGTCAGTCTACTTCTTTTCTATCATGTGCAGAAAAAAATATACCATGACATGCATATTTGCATGTATAACACTTGGTGACCATAGCTTAACACCTAAATTTCAAGTTAAATGGTGGAGTAAATTATTCAAAGCATTTTGAAATTTTCTATTAAGAAAAAATTCTTGTTCTTGTATCAATGCTCTTATGTACCTAATGGCACTATGATGGATATTTTGTGCTCCTTCAGACACTGCCAATTGAAGTTAACATAGACAGAGAATCAGAGCTTTTAACTTTGCAAAGTTAAGTGATTGTAAGATCCTTGGCATAAATAAAATTAGGTCAGATTACATATATGTGTGTATGTTTATATGTGTGTGTATAAATGTGCACATATATGTATGTGTGTATATGGATGCACATGTACATATAGACATGTGTGTACCTATAAACATACACGAAATAATAATTGTTAAGTATTTAGCACAGTGCCTGGCACATAATAAGCACTGCATAAATATTATCTATCATCATTTTTATACATTTATAAAATCTGATTTACTGTAACTGACACATGAATGTGTATACTCACATAAATTGTTGCTTCTATGTAAAGAAAAATTGGTGATGAGCATTCTTACATAAAACATGTTGCTTCAGACAAAGGAACATAAGACTTTTCCCAGAGAGATGGGGAATAACTGTTCCATGAAATGTCCCTTGCAGCATAATACTTAGATCTGATGTATCATTTCTCCTAGATCATAAACAGAAGACCTTCATTTCAAATCATCAATCTTTCCTCTGTGGACAAACTCCCTTCTTGGGGAGCTGGCTACATTGATTCAATATTTCATTTAGGGATTAACCCATACTAGCTTTTGGGACAGCAGCATTCAAATCTAAATTTAAGGCTTGGTTAAAAACACAGGGAGCTTGCTCCCAGCCTGGTCCTCAAAGAACATTCATCTCTGCTCTGAAAATCAAGACACAGTTGACAGCCTTAGTTCAAAAGAAGCACAGGAGTGGAATACCAGGGACATTGTAAATTAGCTTTACAATATATTTGTTAAATATGTGGAGTAAGCCAGGCTCCCTCCCCTCACTTTACCAAACATAAATTTCCCAACTTAACTGCTTCAACGTAGGTACTGTGATTTTCTCTGTGGCTCAATTTCCAGCCGTTAAAATTCCATTTAACGAAGGCACTTGTGCTGCTGTGTATTATACTCCTGCAACTGCATTACAGAAATTATGTACTAAGGAGGCAGTGATTAAAATTGATATTTGCCTTAATTACAGGGTACAGTACATGGATATTTGAACATAACTTCGTGGAAAGCAAGATGTCTATTTACAGGGATTTTCAAAAGCTTTTATATTTCCAGAAATCTAGTTTAGCTGAAGCTATTAGGCTACCTCCAATTTTCTCAGGCTAATATGTTGACTCCAGCTTCAGGATGAATGCAGAAGAGGAGACCTGAAGGCAGGGGAAATGTGGTGTTTACTCAGGTAAAAAGCTGATTTATTTCTTTTTAAGCATACTCTTCTAAATAAGGCCCTTTCTGAATGAATCTAAATTCTATCATAGCTCAGCATGCCTGACACCCATTAAGACCAGTGGTTAAATAAGTCAGCCACAACTTGTTCTGAAAACTCACTTTAGTGAAATGTATCTGTTAGATATATTTGGACTAAATCATTTGAAATAGAAACATTATGTCAAGGAGAAAATGTATATCCCCACAAATTACATGAACAATTAGGCAATCTAATTTGTTTGAATAAACTGTAAATGATTTGAATGAAATGGGGGAAAAATAGTTCTGGGTTGATTTAATAGAAAAGGAGAAGGAAGAAAGGAAGGAAGGAAGGAAGGAAGGAAGGAAGGAAGGAAGGAAGGAAGGAAGGAAGGAAGGAAGGAAGGAAGGAAGGAAGGAAGGAAGGAAGGAAGGAAGGAAGGAAGGAAAGAAGGAAGGAAGGAAGGAAGGAAGGAAAAGATAAAGAATGAGAGGGAAAGAAGAGGAAAAGAAGGGGAAAAGGAAGAAAGGAAAGAGGTTTGAGGTAAAAAAAATTCCTTTGACTTGAGCATAATTCAGTCAATTCCAATGGAAAAGATTTTTTTAATCTCTACCCTCATAGAAATACATATACATCTATACACATTGCAACGTGAAGGAACAAGGCAATGTTTATATGAATGTTGAGAGAGAGAGAGAGAGAGAGAGAGAGAGAGAGAGAGAGAGAGAGAGAGAGAGAGAGAGAGAGAGAGAGAGAGAGAATGAGAAAAGAAAGTCCTAATTCTTTGCAAATATTTTTGTGCCCAGATGGGAGTCCTGATGGACAGGGGGATTAATCAGACAATCACAAAATAGTACAGATATTCAGCAAACGTATTTATCTGGAAAGGCTTCATCAATACAGTGAATTGATAAATAGCATACTTATTAGTTGTGACAGAACAAAATATTGGATACGCATTTAAATTACAAATTTAACAGAGCATGTGAACATTTTCCCTATTAATATACAGGGACAGACATCATTTCTCAAATTTTAAAAATTTCACCTATGGGGGGGAATTACTTTCTGGGGTCTGGTATGAACTTTCATTCATAAACGTTATTTGTAGTCAAGCATCTGAATAAATGACAATAACATGTTTCACTGAGAGATGTCAATCAATCCAATGCAAAGAGAAATATTAATTTATAGAATCCCAGTAAACAGCTGAGAAAACATTCCCCTGCTTGAGCAATTAGGCTCACATCTGCATACCAGGTCCCAATAATAAGTCACAATTTCTATAGTGTCTTAATGTTTGCAAATCACTTAACATTCAGTTATCATTAAATCGGTTAAGTCATTGGGGTCTCACAACTTTGGGGAGTAGTTACAAGAGGTGTTATTATCTCCTTTTGAGACATGAGGAAATGAGGCTTAAAGATGCAAACACACTTGGTCGCACAACTAGACAGTTAGAAGCAAGAATCTAAACTCAAGTCTTTCTTGCTCCAAGTCAAGTACAATGTGCCATCGTACCTCACATATACTGTAGGGAACAAACCAAATGCAAATGACTCCGGCAGCTAGCCAGGAAGGTGTGATGGGAACTGGGAGGGGATAGGAGTACTCTTGAAACTTGAACATAGATCCTTTCATTTCCTTCTAGGGAATGATGCAAATCTACCAAACTGGACTCTTTGGTTGACTTTTTAATTGCTAATTATTTCCAAACTTGTGCAATGTTAGTTTCTTTTGCCTTATTTTCTTAACAGTGTTCACACTATTTAGTGCTGGCTGCAAATTATGGTGTCTCTGGTTTCTGTACCAAGTACTATGAGGTCCAAGGGGCATAAAGCCCTGCCAGACTTCCTGTATGAGGAACTGAAGCCGCATAGAGCCTTGATCCTCACTTTCTCTGAAATAATTTTCAAAAGCTACAGATAAACTGTAATTTTGAAGAAAGACTCACGAATAAAATAACAAACATTTCTAATATGAACATGTCAAACAATTGCTTTAAACTTGTGCTTCTAAAACAGTCACTATTATCGATGACAGAATATGGCTTATTAACAATCAGTGGGCTTCTATCACTTCTAATTTAAACAACATTTCTCTAAAATTGTACATGTTCTAGTTATTATAATATTGAGTGTATAGTGCTAATTAAAAGTTATCATGATGGCTAAGATTTTTAAAAACTTTGTCTATTATATATATGTACATATATATTCTTAAATATATCTTTAATTCTACAGCTATATAAAAGTTTTTATTTTTAAGATTGGGAAATGACTTTTACAAATTTAACTTTTAAAAGAACAGAGAATGCCATAATGAGTATAATGTGAGAAAATGCAATTCCTTCCAAAAATTAAGCTTCACCAGAAAATTTTTTTTCCCCTCACTTATCCAGCAAAAGTGACTGTTAAGAATGCAACTAAAAACCTCAAACAGGGAGAAAGGATATCTGTGTAGTCAAAATAGATACTAGAAGATACTTTTTTAGTCACTCATTCACAGCCTGTTTTCTCATACTTTAATACAACTCCCTTCTGCCCAACGTGCTAGCATAATATATAATTCCTCTTCAATTGCTAAAGAATTGGAGCTAAATCATTGTGGGGTTCTTCAGAGCTTAATATGCAAACTTCAGTATTATGATTACCATTGAGGGTGAATGTGACCTAGTACATGAAGGCTCAACTTGGCATCACAAAGATCTGGATTCAAGTACTGCCTCTATTACTTACTAGCCGTGTGATCCTGGGCAAATTACTTAACTTCTCAGGGTTCACAGGCAATTTTCTAAGACTTTAAGTTACAGGTGAGTTATTAATTTGTGATGGCTAGGGGAGTTTCTGCTCTGGGAAGTGGACCAATGAAATCACAGGTCTGGACCCATTCACCCTTGCCCTCCCAATAAATGTATTTACATGCATACACAGTGTACATATGTGCATGTGTACATATATACACACATACATACACGGATTTTTTTATCTGGCATTTCTTATCATCATTGCTATTATTAATATAAATATGTATATGATACCTTATAGATTATAAGGCATTATTCATACATTATCTCATTTTATCCTCACAAATAAATTGGATTATTATCATTATTATTATAGAATATTATAGAATACCAGCATTATAATTATAGAATACCAGTGTTATAGAATTCCAGCAAATTCATTAATTAATTAATGGATGGCCAATATAAACTCCTCTATTTGGCTTATGAAGCCTTTCATTACTTGGCTCCTCCCAGTATTCTTATACTTAATCCCTCTCCTTCATAATTCTAGGGTCCAACAACACTGACCTCTTTTCTGTTCTCCCTACAAGACACCCCATCTCCTGACTCCATTAATTTTCACTGGACATCCCCCACAACAGGATAGTTCTCCTTCCTCACCTTCCTCTCCTGTCTTTTCTGGCTTTCTTCCAATCTCAGATAAAATCCTCCCTTCTGCAAGAAGTCTTTCCTGATCTCCCTAGTGTTAGTATGTTCCCTCTAAGATTACCATCAAGTCATCTTCTGTATATGCACACATATATTTGCATACATGAGTATAAATACACACGTGTATGTATGCTTACATATACATACATACACATATACACTATTTACTATACACACATACGCACAGAGTTTGTTCTTAATAGTTTGCATGTTGTCTCCCCCATCAAATTTTAAGCTCCTGGAGGACAGGGACTGTTGTATCTTTCTTTGCTTCCTCAGCACTTATCACAATGCCTAGGTCATAGTAAGTGCTCAAATTCCTTTGAAATGATGATGGTAGACAGGGTACTGAATCTACAGTCAGGAAATCCTATGTTCATATGCCTCCTCAGACGCTTATTCGTCAAGTTACTTACCTTTCCTTGGTTTTAACATCATCACCTATAGGAAGAATGCACTGGACTCACAGATCTAAAAAGTCCTTTCCAGGTTTAAATCTATGATCCTCATTTTAAGGAAGAGAAAAATAAAGTTCAAAAAAGTGAAAATGACACACTCCTGTACACACAGGTAGTAAGGAGCACATTGATTGAGGACTCACACTTGTGAATCTATAGTTCCTACTCATTTGTCAAATTTCTTCAAACTAATTCTTCCAGGAGAATTGGCATCCCTTTCACTCTGTCTTGTACATATTCATTTAATCAAGACCATGGCTTAAAGGGCTATGTTTTCCTGCTGAAGGAAGGCATTTCTTAAAATACGTTTGTATTGATATTTTCTTCCTTATATCACCACAGTATCCCACTCAGCCCACCCTCTTCCCTTCTCAGAGAGCCATCTTATATGACAAATAGTAGTTTTAGAGAGGAAAAAGAGGCAGGGAAATGGATGGGAGGAAATCAGTACAATGGATTGATATGAAAAGTCTGAAAATGTATGCAGTGTATAAGGTGTATGGATTTCCCATTTCCACTAAAGGATAGGTTGGCAGTCTCTCATATCTCTTCTTTTGAACTCCACTTGATCTTTATAATTTTGCTACATTTACTTTTGATCTTTTGCTGTGCCATTCTTTCTATTTAACTTGTCGTTATTGTGTATATTGTTTTCTTGACTCTGCTTACTTCACTCTGCATCAGTTCATATATATCTTTCCATGCTTCTCTGTAGTCATCATACACATAATTCCTTATAGCTCAGTAATATTCCATTACATTTATGTACTACAATTTGTTTAGCAATTTCTCAATTGATGACCTTCATTTTGTTTCCAATTTTTAGCTACCACAGAAAGTCCTGCTGCTATAAATGTTTTGCAGTATAGGCATTTTATTTTCTTATCAGTGGCTTGGGTTGTAAGTTCAGTAATGGAGTCTCAAAGGATATGAACACTTTAGTCACTTTATTTACATAATTCCAAATTGCTTTCCAAAATGGTGGTACCATTTACAATTTTTGTCATCTTAACCAATTTGCAGTTTTTGAGAAGAAACCTCAGAGTTCTTTTGATATATATTTCTCTTATTAGATTTGGAGCATTTTTTCTGTATGGTTATAAGTACTTTCTTTTTTTGAGAACTATTTCTTCCTATCCTTCAACCACTTATTGATGGGGGGATGACTATTAGTCATATGCATTTGTTAAGTAGACTTTTCAAGAACCAAATCCCCCAAATCTCATCTAGTGTGAGGTCCCTATCTCCTGTTACTGCCCATCTTTCTCCACTTACAGAAATATTCAGCAGGAGAATCATCTCACACTGCCAAGTAAGCCTTCTTTCCTTCCTCCTTTTTCAGTCATTTCCCTTTCCTCCTCACCAATTCCCAGGTAGGGTCTTATCTTTCTAAGACCACAGATATCACTTTTATTTTATTGCTGGCTCCTGATTTGACCCCACTGCTCCACCCACTCCTTTTTAACCCCCTCCCTACCCTCTTTTATGTACCTTCCTATGTTGTAGTATAGTGCCACAAAAGAAACATTGACCTGCGGGCAGGTTCTGTCCATAATACTCCCATCTACCTCTTTACTGTTTCTACAACCAGGTTGTCACCTTCACCCGTCTCCTTGTATACATTTAGAAAAAAGTCTCCTACAGGTCTCTCTACTGTCACCCTATTGTTCCTGTCTCTGCTTGCAAAACTTATTCACTCCTCCCACATTTCTGCTGTTTGGAGAGTTTGAGAGGCATATCTCAGTTTTAGTTTTCTTTATAAAAATATTTCAAACTCTTCTTTATTATTGAACATCTATCTTTTGTCCTACATGGTTAAGCTTAGTTATGCAGGATAATTCACCCTGGACTGCATCCTGAGCTCCAGTGCTCTTCAGAACACATTATTCCATTTCTTCCTCCTTTTTCTAGTGATATTGAATAATCTTGTGTTATTTGCATGTTCTTTCCTTTTTTTTCAAGGTCTTTTTCCTGGTGGCTTGCAGAATATGTTGGTTATTTTTTTCGAATGGAATTGTTAAGTTTAACCACTATGGGTCTTAGAATTTACAGTTGTGTTATTTAATATTGTTTTGTTTTTCTTTAAGAGAAGGTGAATTTTTTCAACTTGAATCTCATTTTCTATGCTTAGAAGTTCTGGGCAGTTCTCTTCTATTATTTCCTTCATTGTGTTGGTAAGGTTTTTTGTCCTGTTATGGTCTTCTGGCAGACCCCTGATTCTTAAGTTGTCGTTCCACATCCTGTCTTCAAAATCAGTATGTTTTGCTTGCATAGTCAGCATATTTTCTTTTAACATTTTTTGAACTTCTCCTGGATTGTCCTTCGCTGCTGCATATTTGTATCCCCAATTTATTGTTCTCCTTTTTTTGTTTCTTTGGTGAGATCTGTCATTGCAGATTCCATTTCTAATCTGATCACTATTTTCATTGCACAGGAAATCATTTCTGCTCTCATAATTCTCATTTGTCTTTCAAATGACACCAGAATAGCATGTTGTGGTTCCATGTTCTCCTCACATTTCACAGAGTTTTCTCTCCTTAAGTTGCATCATTCCCAGATTTTTAAGATTTAAGTATTCACAGTAAAATTTTACTAGGCTTTCATGAGCTGGGATAAGTTAACTCTAGCACACCGCTGAATATAATCCAAAGAATTTATCTGGTAAAACTTCCAAAAATTAATGATTATATTACCTAGTGGTAACTAGTTAGTGGTCAATCTGTAAACTCCCAGGTATGGGAAACTTTTTTGTTTGTTTTTGTTTTCCAGAAAGAAGAGTTCCATTTCCCATGTCATAAGTTATGCAAAATAGTGTTGGGATTACAAAAATGAAGGCAAAATGCAAGAGTTCCAGTGGTAAAAATAAATATAATTTATGCAAGCTCTTTCAAAGATGTAAAATCATAAGACTGAAGCAAAAAATGAGTACTATTGCAGACAAAAAAAAAGGAACCATTAAATCTCATTGGGTCATAGCTGATTTTATTTATTTCTATTAAGAAAATATGGCATCCTAAAGGACCTTGACTGAGAAAGAAAAGTAATAAATCTTCAAGCACAACTCCTCTGTGTTGGAAAAAGAGGTAAATCATGTTCTTTCATCTAGTTTCTCCTTTGGTTTACCCAAATACAACCCATTCTAAGAAACTAGAAAGAAGAAATGAATTTCTCATGATATTATGATTATATAACTCTGAAGATATATTGAAGGGTTTACTTTCTCAACTTATCAGTCAAAATCATAGGAAGGAAAAGGATTTATTTTATAATTTGCCTTCTTGATTTATGCTTCTTCAAATCTAGTGAACAATCAGCATTTATTGTTTATTATGTGCCAGAAATTGTGCTAAACAATGAGTTCCCAATTTGACTCCTTTCCCCACTTTGATATTGAATTTATCACCTGCATGAAGGGAAGAGAGGACCATTCTTTCCACGTTCTTTCTTCCATTAAGAGGCAGAGTGGAATAGCAGAGTGCCAAACTTGGAATCAGGAAGACCTGGGTTTAAATCTTACCCCAGACACTTATTAGATATTTGACCCTGGGAAAATCACTTAAGTTTTCTGGGTCTCAGTTTCTTCATCAGTAAAATGAAAGGGTTGGACTAAGTGGTCCCTAAGACTCCTTCTAGCTATGAATGTATAATCCTAGGATTACTGCTGGTTGCTTTGCAAGGACATTTGGTACAAGGATTTCACTGTTATCTGTCCTTCTTTCTCAAAGAGGACCATGACATCAGGAAGGTGATGTCATGACTTGCAAGTGAATTTGATTTAAATAAAGGAGAGCTGTGCAAAGTCATTAGCCTTACTCTCTGCCATACCTTAAACCCAAATCACTGTAGAAGAATTTCACTAAAGGAATATAAAAAATATAATTTGAGACTAGGTCTCAATCATAAAAACTGAGCAGAAGAAAAAGCATATTTACTGAAAATTCCTTGCAAATCAATTTAATCTATGATTTTTATCTCTGTGCCTGGGTTAATCCAATTGTGTTATGTATCATGAATGACTGATAGAATCTCCTAAAGAACTTTTGTGATGAGCTAAAACCTAATATTTCACTGATTTTTCACAAAAGATGTCACTTAAGACTTTTCATTAATTCATTCTCAGTTCCTGACTCTTCCTGAGTCTTCTCCCCCAATATATTCTTTTTTATGGTCTGCTTTTCTTGATTTATCTAACCAATGTTCAAGACCTCAATACTTTTCACCTGTACAATCACAGGTCACTCAGTTTCTCTCCTTGTCTCAAAGTCATCTCTTTTCCTCTCCCTCCTCCACACAACCACCAAAATATTTTTTTTTCCTAAAGCACAGGTTTGACTCTGTTGCTCCTCTACTGAAAAAAATATCAATGGCTCTCTATTTCCTGTAGGATAAAATACCATCTTCTCTGTTTGACATTGCAAGTCCTTGACATGCTGACTCCAGACTACCTTTCCATCTTATTTGAAAGTATTCTTAATGTACTCTGCAGTCCAATGAAACAAAGCTGCTCCTTGTTCCTCACATATAGCTCTCCAGGCTCCATCTCCATGTCTATTGAACATTCAGTTTTGAGATGTCTGAAAGGCAGTTAGAGACTCAATATTAGATGTCAGCAGAAAGGTTAGGTCAAGATAGATAGATATGAGAACTATCAGCATAGAAAACCAAGGACAGAATCCTGAGAAAATCCTGTGTTTAAAGGGGATGATCTGGATAAGAATCCATCAAGAGAAGTAAGAAGGAGCAGTCAGAGAGGTAAGGGGAGAATCAGGGGAAACTGGTATCCCAAAAACCTAGAGAGAAGAGAGTTTCAAGTTGGAGAGAATGATCAGCAGTGTCAAAGGCTACAGGAATGTTGAGGTAGACTGAGGATTGAAGAAAAAGTCATTGAATTTGCTAATTAGGAGATCACTGTTAACTTGAGAGAGAGTAGAAGCCAGATTATAACAGGTTAGGAAGAAAATGAGAGATGAGAAAGTGGAGGCACCAATTGTAGATGGCTTTTTCAAGGAGTTTAGTCACAAAAGAGAGAAGAAATATAGGAGAATAGGAAGGATAAAAGAATTAAGTGGGGGGCGGGGTTTGAGAATGTAAGAGATATGGGTTTAAAGGTAGGTAGAAGAGAATAATTCAGTAAACAGAAAGAAATTAAAAATTAATGATAGTGTGGAAATGATAGAGAAGGAAGTCTGTTGGAGGAGATGGAGTAGAATGGGATCACTTAAGCACATAGAAAGGTTAGCCTTGGAAGGACTAAGGCTATGTCATCATGTGAGACATAGGTGAAATACAAAATAGAGGCAGAAGCCATGTGAGTGATATAAGATGAGGAGGAAGTGAGAAGCTGTGGCTTACAATGAATGGCCTCAAGTTTTTTTCAATAAAATATTAAGGAAGGTTCCCGGTTGAGAGGCTGGGGGGAGGGGATCCTCCAAGGTTTTGGGAGGGATGAAAAGGTATGGAAAAACTGCTGTGAAAATAGGATAGTGAATTGATGAAGGAGGTGTTATAAGATTCTTATCAGCAGTGAGGGCCCAGCTGAGATTGTGTAATAAATTTCTAATGAACCCAATCAGAATAGTTGCATGATTTTACCCTCCTCCATTCAGCAACATGTGTGTAGGAGCAAAGGCAATGGATGGTGGGAATTATCCAAGACTAAGGCTTAGAAGAATATAATAGGTAAAATAAAGGGGCTATTTAAGAGAAGAGAATAGTATAAAATTGAATTAGTTTACCAAGTGATCAAAATGAGGAAAGAAAGAAAGAGTGGTAAGAGCAAAAGTGATGTATAGGAAGAGAACTGACCCTTGAAGCAAATGAATGGGGGTCACAATATGGTTGAAGGCTAGGGTTTGAGGGAAAGATAGAAAAACCATAAGTTTTGGTCAGATAAGAGCACTTCAGAATTCTTGAACATGGAGATTATATATTTTCAGGTGATGTCATGATAAAGGATATGACCATTTTTGTGTGTGTCTGATCTGAGTTGGAGGAATAAGACATGGGAAGTAAGTAGATTTGGGAACTAGGTGGCTAGAGTGTTTGAGGGAGAGCCAGTATGAAAAAGTTGGGAAGAAAAAAATGTGGGCCATGTACCACACTCATCAAGTAGGGAAGGGAAGTGACTTAGAGATCTATAGACAATAGCTACCACATTGATGATTGAATGGTAGAGATAAACAGCATGAACCTCAAGGGAGGCAAGATTAATGTATGATAGAGATAGGAAGAGAACCCGGATGTGACAATGGGGAGAAAGAAGTGTTCCAACTTCCCCACCAGTGAACTGAGGAGAACGAGTGAAGGTGTAGCCAACACTAGAAAGGCTGGCTAGGGAAGGTGTGTCATCACTGGCAAGCCAGGTTTCAATAACAGCTAGAGGACAGAAGGAGTAAAAAAGAAAAAGATTTAGGATGAAAAGAAGTTTGTTGCTTATAGAACAAGCATTACAAAGAGTACAGTAGAAGGGGAGAGTGATGTTTCATTGGAATTCTGAGGTGAGAGGGTCAAAAGGAATGGATAAAGGAATCATTGAGTGAGAAATGGAGTTGGGTTGAAGCCCCAAAGGGGTTCAAAATCTTTGGAATATGTAGGGGTTTACTGTTGATCATTGAATGGAAGGTGTCACTCCTCTTCTGAAAAGATGCTAGAGATTAAGCTGGAAACAAGTGAAAAACTTGCACATGATATTTATTTCCCCAGTGCTTTGCAAATATTAAGTGTTTAGTTGATGTTTTGGCATTCATTTATTCATCATAGAAATGCCAAGTCCTCATGGCTAAAGGACACTACTTCTTGCCACACCGGTACTGAAACATTAATGCCTCTTTTTGCGTATTCCCTAAATACAGGGAATAATTTATGATCCCTATAATAAAAATTATAGACCTACACCTAGACCAGACCTCAGAAGGCATCTAGTCCAATCCCTTCACTTTACAGATGAGAAAGTTGAGGGAAGAGAGTTTAAGTGACTCACCCAGAGTCACATAGCTAATAAACATGAGATACAATCAGAACTAAGGTCTTCCTGACTTCTAGTATTACTTGTTCATATGACACTGCCATACTCTGCTTGTGCCCACCTATTTCCTAATCAAGCTTAACCAGAGAGGAGTCATGATGACTTCAGAATACTATAGTATTTGTTCATATCAGTATAAGTTGCTGATATCCTGAGAATTGTTATCAGCTACTGCTTGTGCAAACAATCTAATTGAATCTAGTTTCACAAGAAACTCAGTACTCATTTTTTTATCATTCATTTGCCTTCCAATATATGGGTTACTCATGACTAAAAGCAGGGTTGCTTTTTACAAAATGATTCCCTATCTTATTTTGTGTTCAGCAACTGGTTTAGAAAATTAGTTTTTCCACCAGCCTATAAAAGAAAACCTAAATTCAGAGTCACTCTCCACTTACATGGGCGTTAAATTTCCTTTTTCTGTGAACACTATGACACACTTTGTCTCTTGTTCCTCCTGTTCAGGGTCAATTGTAGGAAATTGAATTTTAGCTACAGAAAAACTCCTGGAGATAGAAAACAGCAGCTCAAAATTTGAGAAACTGTTCAATTGTGACTGTTCCAAAATTTGTGAAGGAAAACTCGGGAAAAACAAGTTATCATTGATAGTAGTAGTAATGATAATAATACACTGATTTCACACTTCTTAATATTATAAGAATTATAATATTCTTATGTAGTCTAACATATTCTATTATATATTCTAATTATAATATTATTATATATTTCACTCTTCATGTTAGCCTTATGAGATAGGTTCAACCCATTTTTGTAGAGGAGGAAACTGAAGCTAAAAGAAGTTATAGATCTCTCCCCAAATCACTGCTGTGTGTGATGGAGAAAAGAGCAGTTAGTTTTGGGGTAACAAATCAGTGAAGAGTAATGCTACAAATGAGAGGGTGAGAGAGAACCTTGTGAATGAGAATCAGTTCATCATGTGGTGGTAGGGAAGACAGCTAGAGAGTTTGGAAGGCAGTGGTCCTGCCTGGGTATCAAGCCAAAGTAATGAATCTGTTCATTGAAGCCCTCTGAGGGCAAAGATAGCTTAAAGAGAGTCTTCGTAGGACTTAGTACTAGAGTGAAAAGTAACTGACACACAGTAGGTGTGTATTGTATGTTTAACAAATTAATGAGAGGGAATGAGGCAAAATGTTAAATTGGGAGGTGATTCAATATGAGACAGGGCAAGAATTCTCAGAGAAGTTAAAATGTATAGAGATAGCAGGGTACTGCTTAGTTTTTCTTTCTGTGTTCTGTATGCTAAATTCCCTTCTCTCTGCGCTATACCAGGTTGGAGAGGGAGAAGGGGGAGGGAAGAGTGTATGCTGAGAAAACCCAATTGAACCTAAGCAAGTAATAGTCTCTGCAAGGAAAAGATGAGTCATTGAGAGGGTACAAGTGACTTAGAATGCTTGATGGGAATGAAGTCAGTATGACTCACCACATAGTTAATAATTGGTCTATGTCTTAGTAGATAATCTTTTAGCTGTTATGGCTGAAAAACTCATCATCACCAGGGGGATAACAACCAGCTCCCCAGGCATAGAGTGTGTTGCTGGACCCATCCTCAAAGCCTTCTGCTGTGGAGATGTCCACTTATAGGAGATGTCCACATATTGACTATCTTCGCAAGGTTAGACATGCAGCTGCCTTCAAAGATCAGTTCAAATGGAGCCTCTTCCATGAATCCCTTCCTGATCCTGTCCTTTCATTTGTCTGTACTTGTCCTCTCTACCTCTAAATTACTTTATATTTACTTATCTGAATATATGTTATTTTTTCCATGTTACATAAAAATCTCTTGATGGCATTGACTGTTGCTTTTTGTCTCTGTATTTCCAGTCCCTGGCACATGATAACCACTTAACAAAAGCTTACTGAATTGAATCAGATATGTGAATCATAGGCAGAATTTGGAGAATTTATCCCTTTTCAGATTTCTTCTTTTATATATTCTGCATTCTAGATAATGGGACCTGACTCTGAAATTTGTTGTTGTCAACTCATTTTTTGTTTCTGACTCTCTGTGACCCCATTTGGGGTTTTCTTGGCAGAGATACTGAAATGGTTTAATATTTCCTTCTTTAACTCATTTTACAGATAAGGAACTGAAGCCAACAGGACTAAGAGACTTGCCCAGGGTCACACAACTGGTAAGTGTCTTAAGTAAGTGTCATCATGAGAATGAGTCTTCCTGATTGTAAGCCTAGTGCTCTATCCACTGCACCACCTAACTTTCCTGACTTTTTAAATATAGGTATACATATGAAGGAATGTAGAAACATCAAACAAGGTTCTATCTGCCTTCCCTTCCTGGAGATAAAGCATTCAGGATCACATATAATACCTATGCATGCAGAAGGAGGAACACAAATGATCATGGTCAAGTCACTATAAGCATCTTAGAATTTGTCTGGATATTCTCCTACATGCTGCATTCTAAGTTTTGCCAAAGAGTCTGACAATAATACACCAGCATCAAAATCAATATTAAAATATATAAATACGATTTTCCTAAATCAAATATTGGTGAAGTCTCTGAAATGAATGGTTGGTGAATTCCTCCAGCTAGGATCATGCACTCTAACTCTTTGCTAATAAATTGCCAATTAAGTGGGCACTGTCAGGCTTTATAATCCATAATTAGTTCTCCACTCCCTGATTAGGCATTAGAGTTGGATTTTATTTATTTACTTTTAGTTTTCCACATTCATTTCCACAAAATTTTGAATTCCAATTTTTCTCCTCATCTCTCCCCTCCCCCTGCCCCATAATATCTTGCATTCTGATTACTCCTTCCCTCAATGTACCCTCATTTCTATTCCTTATTCCCTTATTCCCATCTTCTCTTTTCTCTTGTAGAGCAAGATAAATTTCTATATCCCATTATCTGTATTTCTTATTTCCCAGTTATATGCAATAACAATTCTCGACATTTGTTTTGAATACTTTGAATGCCAACTTCTCTCCCTCCCTCCCTCCCTACCCAACCCCACTGAGAAGGCAAGCAATTCAAAACAACCTATATATGTGTCATTTTGCAAAGGACTTCCATAGAGGAGGAGCCAAGATGGCAGAGTAGAAAGATACACAAACGTTTAGCTCTTACCCCACAGCCCATAAAATACCTATAAAAAAGAACTCTCAACAAATTCTAGAGCAGCAGAAGCCATAGAACAATGGAGCAGAGGAGATTTCTGTTCCAGAGTGACCTGAAAAACCAAAGGGAAAGGTCTGTCACGCACTGGATGTGGAGCAGAGCCCAGCCCTGCCTTGACCACGTGGCACCGAGAGAAGCAGATCTGAGCAGGCTTCAGGGATGGAATCTCTAGCAGAAGCACAGATCCCTCAACCCACAGGTGCCAAAAGTCAGTGAGAGGGACTTTTCGACTGGCTGAGAGGGGAGCAGGGTGTCCCCATAACTTAGGCCCCCTTGGGAGGCAGCAGCGGAAGCAGCAACAGACAAGGGCTCCCAAAGCAGACAGGAACCCAAATCCATTAGTGAAGGTCTCCTCGTAAACTTCCTGAGGGAATTGAACCCAGTGTGGCAACCCTGCCAGACCTGAGCAGTTGAACTTAATCTCACACTGAATAGCAGCCCCACCCCTGCCACCAAAAGCCCTGGAGGCTTGGGGGCAACATTTGAATCTCAGCCCCCAAGCACTGGCTGGGTGGAACTGGACGTGAGGTGGTTGTGGAGAAGAAACTCAGAAGTCAAGTAACTGTGTGAGAAAATGCCCAGAAAAGGGAAAAAAAATAAGACAATAGAAGGTTGCTTTTGGGGGGAATAGGTGTCTCCCTCCATCCTTTCAGATAAGGAAGAACAATTCATACTGTCAGAGGAAGTCAAGGACCTTGCCTCCAAAGGGGACTTAAACTTGGCTCAGGCAATAGAAGACCTTAAAAAAACAAGTTAGCAGCTTACTAAAGGAGAAGCAAAAAGATGCTGAGGAAAATAACAGCTTTAAAAAGAGGCTAACTCAATTGGAAAAAGAGGTCCAAAAAGCCAATGAGGAGAAGAAGGCTTTAAAAAGCAGAATTAGCCAAATGGAGGAGAAGATTCAAAAGCTCACTGAACAAAATAATTTGGTGGAAGAGAGAATTGAGTCCAGGGAAATGGATGACTATGAGTTAAACCAAGAAGTTAGTAAACAAAACCAAAAATTTGAAAAAAATAGAAGATAAGGTGAAACAACTCATTGGAAAAACAACTGACCTGGAAAATAGATCCAGAAGAAATAATTTTAAAATTATTGGACTACCTGAAAGCCATGATCAAAAAAAGAACCTAGACATTATCTTTCATGAAATTATCAAGGAAAACTGCTCTGACGTTATAGAATCAGAGGGCAAAATGGATATTGAAAGAATTCATTGTTCACCTCCTGAAAGAAACCCAAACAGAGAAGGAATATTTTGGCCTAGGAATATTGTGGCCAAATTTCAGAGTTCCCAGATCAAGGTGAAAATACTGCAAGCAGCTGGAAAGAAACAATTTGAGTACTGTGGAAATACAATCAGGATAGCACAGGATCCGACAGCTTCAACATTAAGGGATTGAAGGGCTTGGAGTGAGATATTTCAGAAGTCAAAAGAATTGGGATTGAAGTCAAGATATTCAGCAAATCTGAATATAGTACTTCAAGGGAAAAAATGGTCATTCAGTGATACAGATAAATTTCAAGATTTCATGCTGAGGAAAAGACCAGATCTGAATTTAAAAATTTGACTTACCAAGACAAGAATAAAGAGAAGCATGAAAAGGTAAACAGAAAAGAAAAATCATAAAAGACTCTCTAAAGCTGAACTGTTTACATTACTACATTGAAAGAAAATATTTTTAACTCGAATCTTTTCTCAGTATTTGGGTAGTTGGAGAGACTGTACATACACACATACACACATACACATAGACAGATAGAGAGTACAGGGTGTGTTATATCAGAAGAGATGATATCCACATACACACAAAAAAATAAAATAAAATAAAAATTAAGAGGTGAAGGAGGAAAATTCCAGGAAGAGAAAGGGAGTAATGGAATGGGGTAGGCTATAACCCATAAAAGAGATAAGAAAAATCTTATTCAACGGAGGAGATAAGAGAGAGGGGGAGGGGAGAATAAAACTACTCTCCCCACATGTGGCTGAAGGAGGGAATAACACGCTCACTAAATTTGATATTAAAATTTATATACACTACAGGAAAGTAGGAGAGGAGGCAACAAGTGCAGCGAGGGGAATGTTAGAGGGGAGGGCAAATGGGAGAAGGGAGTCACTAGAAATAAACACTTTCAAGAAGGGACAAGGTCAATTTTAGGGGGGAAAATAAGGGGGGGTAGAGTAGGTCAGAGGGCAATATAATTAGTATTACACAATGATTACTATGGAACTCTTTTGCAAAACAACACATATTTAGTCTGTGTTGAATTGCTTCCCTTCTCAGTGGGGTTGAGGAGGGAGGGAGGGAGGGAGAGAATTTGGAATCAAAGTATTAGAAACAAATGTTGAGAATTTTTATTGCATATAATCGGGAAATAAGAACTACAGTGATAAGGGTATGGAAATTCATCTTGCCCTGCAAGAAAAGAGAGAAGATGGTGATAGGAGAGGGGTGGGGTGTGTTGGAGGGGATGGTACATTGAGGGAAGGAGTAATCAGAATGCAAGGTATTAGGAAGCTGGGGGAGGGCAGTGATGGGGAGAAAAATTGGACATGTTACAAAGTGAGGCAAAAGCAGTTAGTATTAAAACAATAGACTGAATTAATTACTGAGAATAAATCGATGACATCTTTAGTTTGGAGAAAAGAATTTCAGTCTAAATTTCCTAAAGGAAGGTAACCTCAGGTAAAATTTGGCGTTGAAGGAAAAGTCAAAGTTTTAATGGTAAATTTGATTTTATGATTGTCATTTAACCAGGAACTACAACATATATAGAAAGACATGTAAGCCACTTAAGACTTGCCTCAAAAGATGTTCCTTAGCCAAAGTGAAACTATAATCATATCTGAAACCTGATTATTGGAACTTGCCATTTTTAGGTGCTATTGGACTATTAAGTGAATGTTCTTCTGAGTCTAACTCCAGGTATGGGTAGCAAGAAAGGCAATCTGAGCCTCCAATACAAGATGCCAGTAAGCTGATGAGATGCTGGTATGAACTGCATAGGTGATCTCAAGGGAAGGGTGGGAGAGCAGCTGTTCAGCATGAGCTGAGGTGGGATTCTCCTGACTCAATTTCCCCACTGACGCCTGGCAGATTTTAAGCCTGACTGAATGCAAGTGGATAATCTAATCCTGCCTGGAACTGACATGAAGTTGGGGTGATATTGTATCCCTGCAATGTCCTTACCATTGGTGGCAATTTCTTATAGTCAAAAGGTTTGTAAGCTTAATATCAGATCTATTCAATTATAGATTATGGATAGGGGAACATTCAAGGTTGTCTAAAATTAAGCTATTAGGCATAGGACTTTAGACCAACAACATTAAGTTAGGGTCCTTTAATTCTTAGTAATACTGTGGAGACAATTAGGTCAAGAGCTTGTGAAGTTAGCAACATAAGTATTATCTGTGTCTCAGTTGGTTAATGTTTTTTAAAAAAATTCTTTTGTGGTCCCTATTGTAAATGCTTTAAAAAGATGTATCACCTGACCAAAAGTCTGAATTGCTTTATCTGTTACAAACTGTGTTAAAAATAAATTTAAAAAATGAAGTAGATACCTTAAGTGGATAAAAAAAAGACTTCCATAATAGTCATGTTGTGTAAGACTAACTATATTGCCCTCCATCCTACCGTGTCCCACCCTTTTTCCCTATTCTCTCATTTGACCTTGTCCCTTCCCAAAAGTGTTTACTTCTAGTTACTCCCTTCTCCCATTTGCCCTCCCTTCTCCCATTTGCCCTCCCTTCTATCATTCCCCTCACCCCACTTGTCCCTTCTCCCCTACTTTCCTGTAGTGTAAGATAGATTTTCATACCAAATTAAGTGAGTATGTTATTCCCCTCCTTAAGCCCTATGTGAAGAGAGTAAGCTTCACTTTTCCCCTCTCACTTCCTCCCGTTTCTCCTACACTGATAAAGATTTTTCTTATCTCTTTTATGAGTGATAGTCTTACCCATTCCATTTCTCTCTTTCTCCTTACAATATTTTCCCCTCCTCTTAATTTTGTGGGGTTTTTTTTATGGATATCATCTCTTCTGATTCAACTCAATCTGTACTCTCTGTCTATATATGCATGTGTGTGTGTATGTGTGTGTGTGTGTGTGTGTGTGTATAATCCCTCCACCTACCCAAATACTGAGAAAAGTCTCAAGTGTTACAAATATTATCTTTCCATGTAGCAATGTAAACAGTTCAGCTTTAGAAAGTGCTTTATGATTTTTCTTTCCTGTTTACCTTTTCATGCTTCTCTTGATTCTTGTGTTTGAAAGTCAGATTTTCTATTTAGTTCTGGTCTTTTCATCATGAATGCTTGAAAGTCCTCTTTATCATTGAATGACAATTTGTTCCCTTGAAGTATTATACTCATTTTTGCTGGATAGGTGATTCTTGGTTTTAATCCCAGTTCCTTTGACTTCTGAAATATCCTGGTCCAAGCCCTTCTATCCCTTAATGTAGAAGCTGCCAGATGCTGTGTTATCCTGATTGTATTTTCACAATATTCAAATTGTTCCTTTCTAGCTGCTTACAATATTTTCTCCTTGACCTGGGAACTCTGGAATTTGACCACAATATTCCTAGGAGTTTTTCTTTTTGTGTCTCTTTCAGGAGATGATCAGTGGATTCTTTCAATATTTATTTTGCCCTCTGGTTCTAGAACATCAGGGCAGTTTTCCTTGATAATTTCATGAAAAATAATGTCTAGGCTCTTTTTTTGATCATGGCTTTCAGGTAGTCCCATAATTTTTAAATTATCTCTCCTGAATCTGTTTTCCAGGTCAGTTTTTTTTTCCAAAGAGATGTTTCACATTATCTTCTATTTTTTGAATCTTTTGGTTTTGTTTTGTGACATCTTGGTTTATCTCATAATCATTAGCTTCCCTGAACTTCATTCTCTCTTTTAAAGAACTATTTCGTTCAGTGAGCTTTTGAACCTTCTTTTCCATTTGGCTAATTCTGCTTTATAAAGCCTCCTTCTCCTCATTGACTTTTTTGGACCTCTTTTTCCAATTGAGTTAGCCTATTTTTAAAGGCGTTATTTTCCTCAGCATTTTTTTTGGTTCTCCTTTAGAAAGCTATTGATTCATTTTTCAAGCTCTTTTATGGCCTGAGCCCATTTCATATTCATTTTGGAGGTCCTGGAGGCAGAGGCCTTGACTTCCTGTGACAGTATGCCTTGTTCTTCCTCATCTGAAAAGATGGAAGGAGACACCAGTTCACCAAGAATATAACCTTCTATAATCTTATTTTTTCACCTTTTTTTGACCATTTTCCCAGCCAGTTACTTGGCTTCTGAATCCTTTGTCAAGAGGAGGGTCCTAGTGCTCCTCCTCCCCCCAGTACTGTTCTCAAGGCTGAGATTCTGATCAGCTGCTCAATTGCCCCAAGGGCTTTAAGCTGAGTTTCCTGGACAATGAACCCAGGCTGTTTCTGGGGCCATCATAGCTTCCCACAGCCTGCTGCTGCTGCTGCTGACACCACCTCTGCTGCTGCCTGGGGTCAGTGCTGGGGGGACCCACTCCCTACATGCCCAGCTGGGAAAGCCCTCCCACACTGACCTTTGGAGCTTTCTTTGTTGCTTGTGGGTTGAGGGATCAGGGACCCCCCCTGTTGGAAATTCTGCACCACAGGTCTGTTCAGGTCCTGTTCCTCTCTGTACTGCATGGCCAGGGCTGAACTTGCTCCACTCAGGGTCAGATGAGATAGATCTTTCCTGTCAGGCTTTCAATTTACCTTTGGCTGGAAATGTCTTTCACTCTGTTGTTCTGTGGCTTCTGCTTCTCTAGAATTTGTTGAGAGTCATTTTTTACAGGTATTTTCTGGGCTGTGGGGGAAGTACTAGATTATATGTGTCTTTCTACTCTGACATCTTGGCTCCACCCCTAGAGTTGGATTTTAGTGGAATAGCTAAACATGAAAAGATTCTGTTTCTATCCAAGTCAAAAGCCATTGCTGAAATGAAATGAACGTATTTGTTACCTGGATATACTCAGGCATACCATGTCTTGTCACTTGTTATAAGTCATCAAGAGAATTAAGAAATTTGTTTTCCTTTCTAATATAGTATTCACTGGTATTTCACTTTAGGTTTACTATTTAATGTATCACTCATAACTTTATTAAAAAAACAATAAGAGCTACATTGATTTTCATTTCAATGTACTGATTTTTTATTTGTTTATTGACCACTATGAATACATTGTAGCTTTGACCGGATAACTTATTTCACATCAATTGCAAAGCATTGAGAGGAATCCAATGTTTGTACTTGGAAGTCTTAGAATAGCAAACCTTCCTAAAGTATCAAGGATCAACAACCTTCTAGGAATTTGCTCTGAAGTTCATTGACTATCCTCACTTCATTCTTTTATATTTGCAAGTCTCTTAACGCTTGCATACACTACAATTACTTTAATGAGTTGATAAAAATGAATTATTTAGGGAGTCCTTAACAAACAAAAAGCACACATTCAGAGTCAACGGGTTTCTGACTCTAACAGCTACTTACAATGATTTTAGCATATCTGGAATTCTTCTTCTGCATTGTTAAAACTGAAGAAAAAAGTTTTATTTGTATTCTTATTTATAATTGATTTATATCTTACTCATTTTTGATATATCTACTCATTATCAAAAGCGAAAACATTTTTTATTGTGTAATTCAAAGTCATGTAAAATTTTGATTGTCCCTAACTGGTATCCTGTGGGGAAGATAACTATCTTATTCTGTGGCAAAACATCTCACTCCACAGTTAGTACAATAACTCACGTCTCAAAGGCACTCTTTGAAATATCACACGTAGCAATACCTATTTGTCTCCATTAAGTGTAAACACCTATCTGCACTAGTTACCCAAACCAGGTTAAAATTCTCTACAAAGGATAGCATCTTTCAAAAAGAGACAGAAATTGTTAAACTCTTCCTTCTGAAATATGCCATCTTTATATGCAGAAATGTGATTATGTTAGAAGAAAAAGTTTCCTCTGCTTCTATGCATCCTTGGGCCCAACCAATTTTTTATTCTCTCAATTAGTCATTTAAATTAAAATGAGCTTGCTGGATGTTGGGTAAATGGACAAGGTACTTTCTAATCCTATTTCCTGTATAAGCAGTCCATCAGATTCAGGAACACTAACTAACTCTGGGAAATAATATTTTGCAGAACTGTCAAAGTGTAGGGGTTGCTGTAAATATAATCTCCATTATTTGCCCTTGTTGGAAGGATTATAGCCCCTTCTTGACTCATTAAAAGTCACAGAATATGCTAATATAATTTCCAGGCATACATTGGAGCTGATACACTTTTAGCTGAATCAATCAACAATCTTTTTCAGTCTTGTTATTTAATGAACAGAATCTTCTAAACTAGAAAACTAGACACCAAATGGTAGCAATGTTTCTGGGTTATTTTTTCATTTGTTTGTTTCTGAGAGGATATTTTTTTTACATTTAACCTAATTTTATTCATGCTTGCTTTGGGGTGGGGAATAGGTCATTCAGTAAAAACATACAGTAAAAGCAAAATATGTCTTAACACACACAACTTTTAATCTACAATAATGATGTACCTTAATTACATCCATGCACACAAGTCTAACATTACAATTAAAAATAAATAAATAAACACAATTGAAACTTCTAGGAGCATTTCATAATAAAGTAATTCCTAATTTTTCTTTGTAGATAGATCAAGCACCTCCAAAACATAAATTTCTTTATATAGTGAGTGCTTTATTTAAAATGAACACTTAAATAAATTGAGTATGTTGGCAGTCTCAGAACAAGCTGATATTGTAATATTAATCTAGGTAGGCAACAAACCATAGTGTCAAATGGAAAAACTTTAGTTGCAAATAAATTTCAAAAAACTAAGTTAATTTTCTATAATTAAATACAGAAAATATACTGGTTTTTTAAAATAAATAAGATGTGGTATATTAACACTTCACCAGAAAGAATGCATATCAGAGCACTTATAAACAGTGAATGATTCTTATTAAGAAGTTACTATAATAATGCTGGCTAAATAGAAGTGCATATTGTAAAACACTATGGGTGGTACATGTTTTGCCACATACTTCTATTACCTTGAGATAGATAACACATATGTACCAAATTTGGCATTCATTTTCGGTTGCTGCTGGTATCATGTGTTTTAAGAAATGTGTACAGTATGAAAAACTTGAAAATACTCATGAATGAAAAATGTTTTAGGAAAAAAATAGATATTTTCATGCAGTCATGTACAGTCTCACTGTGTAAATTTCAAAGCAAGATTTTTTTTTTCCCTGTAAAGCAGATAACCATTTTACTGAGAGAATGTTTTTACTTGGCTTAGTGCATTTCTTTTGTCTCCTCCTGCATTGCATTATTTTGCTCCATTCTTTAATTTTGCATGCAAATGACATGCCAGTTTAAAATGAAAACTATTTCATGTATAGAAAGTAATTCTGGATTTTAAAAACCAAGAACTAATGAAATCCATATTAAAATGACACCATCTGATTCAAGTAAAAAATGACTTATACTAGTAATAAAAAAGACAAAATGCATTTCATGAATACAAAAAGAACTGTCTGCTGAGTGTTTTAGTTCAGATGTTTCAGAATGCTGCTGTATGTTTTATGGGGGATCTGAGGGGAAGATTTCATAGCAAAAGGTGTTAATGTGGCCTGTACTGATTTAAGTGGTGAACCAACAGGACTATGAAACTGTGGGATGCCTATAGACTCAAGCTGCTTGTTAAAGAAGAACTCCCCACTATTGTCAAGAAAACCCTCCTCACTTTCTCTTTCCCCAAACTTGCCATCCTCTGTGGCTCAGTTTCTAACATTTCAGTATCTTCCTTCCTGCTAAAGAACTTGTCCAAGTAACAAGTGTTTTCCTTCTCAATTTGTTCATCCTGTCTTACTTCACAGCAAAACTGATCTATGAGAAAACGATTCTCCCCACCACACACAAACTGGCTATCCCAAGAAGACTGGTACAAAGCTTCTAACTGAGTCAAATTCACCATTCCTTTTTCCTGCTTTTCCCAGATTACTGACTTTGATATCAAACGTTTCAATTCTATTTGAGACACTGAGCTATTCAAGTCATTTAATTTATCAACAACATCAGTAGCCTCAAGCTGCGAACTAAGCTGAATAGTTCCTGCAGTAAAGAAATCAAAGTCAAATCCTTGATTCTTCTCCCATTCTTTTTCAACCAGTTGCTGCGATGCTTCCTCGAGAGCTATTTGAGTTTTAACCAATCCATTCCTTTCACATTTTGACTTGCCTTTCTTCTCAGATTTTTCTTTGTTTTGTTCTTTCCAATTAGAAAGATCTATAATAAGTTTGGGTTCATAGTAATGGTTAACTTCACTCTCTCCAAACTAAATTATCTAGATATGATGATGACCTCATTTTGTAGTTACAAGTATGGCAGCATTCCAGATCACAATACTTATTTTCATGATGATCTGGTTACTGCCAACAAGGCTCAGTAGAGAAATGGGTACCAAAGGCAGGATCCTTCGTATACTTTTCACGATCTCTATCCAAATATTTCCAAGGATCTACTTGTACTTCTTCATCAGTGACATCAGAAAGAGCCCTTGGGTCATGCTGAACTTCTTCAATATCAAAATTGTTGTGTACAGGCCAATCATGGTCTGAAAACTGACAATCATGGTACCTCTCCCAATTATAAATGTGACTATGAGTTTCATCCATGAGCAAAATATCATCAGCTTCATCTTCAGTGTGAAAAGGATGGCTTGAAATTGGTTCATCCATTGGAAAGGAATAAATGCTCATATAAGGATGGAACAGAGCTTCTTCTGCTGTCAATCAATCCATGGGATTAAATGTCAAAATTTGCTCCAAGTCCAGTGCTTCACAAATAATTCCTGGAAGCAGCTGAATTAAGGGTTTGTGTCAGTCATATTATTTCTTATGTAAACTGGGATTACACTGAGAAACTCCTGATAATCTTCCTCATGTACAACAGGAATAGATTCTAAAATCAGCTGCATCTGTTCAAGTTCATGTGCACCTGCAAAGAGGGTTTTCCCCATCAGCATTTCAACAAAGATGCATCCGACAGCCCACATATCAATGGTTTTAGTATAGTTATTAGGAGAAAGTAAAAGTCATGGAGATCTGTACCATTTAGTAACCTTCAGAAAGATGACCCTTATGGGAGTAATAGAGATCCATGACCCAGGCAAGAGCAAAGTCACCTATCTTCAGCACCAAGTCTTCGGTATTAATGAAGAGATTAGTTGGTTTGAGATCTCTGTGCAGTACATTTGCAGAATGAATATGCTTAAGCCCACATAGCAGCTGATACATGAAAAGCCTGGAATGCTCCTCCAGTAAAGGGCCCTGCTCTAGCAGATTAGCCAAGTCTGTCTCCATATACTCCTGAACAATGTAAACACTGTTCAGTTCTTTCAAATAGCCTGTATCATCTGTTAACTGGCTTCAACTGGGACAAAGAATTTCAAATGTTATCATGGTCGAGTCTTCTAATAATTTTGATTTGGCATAAAGCATGTTTAACACTCTGGGGATCTGTAAATACAATTTTCTAGACAGCCACTCTTTTGTTACAGCCATTATCAACAGCAGAAAAAACTAAGCCATTGCCACCACAACGCAGTGGTTTGAAGTCCATATACCAAGAGCCCAGATCAACACCATGAATGTTCATGAGACTTTCAAACTTTTCTGCCATTTTGAAACACAATATTATTTTTCCTTTCAAAATGATGAACTTGTACAAACACGGAAGGAAACTGGCATCAAAAAGAAAGATCTTTCAAAAAGAGAGAAAAGTAATTCTGCTTCCACTGCAAGATGGTTTCTTGATACTCATCACATGTGCTGACCATGCCTGGTGAGTACTCTTTAAACGTATGGCTTGTAAGCTCTAACTCATACTGAGAATTAGGAAGATTGTATTATCCATAGCTTAAGATAGGGGCACCAACTCTGCATACATTTAAAGAAAACACTCAAGAAACTCAAACGGAATGAAATGGCATACTATGCACTCAACTTTACTGTGCTAAACGAGTTAACATTTAATAGAAGAGTGAATAAATGCGCACACAATAGGTTTCTAGGAACATTCTCCTCACAGTGCAGATACATTCAGTGTTGGCCTGGTCCTGAGTAGCATCATTTCTAGGGTGCCAGTAAGCACTGATAGTTTTTTTTTCTTTTCCTCTTCTGTTTGTTTACTGTTTATTTGACTAGGAAGCTCTGGAAGATGTTGGTTTATAGAGGATGTCTTCTGTTAGTGATCAGGTGGCTCCAGCTCACCACAATCACAGTCAAAGCTACCATCCATCTTACTGAGTGACAATGGGACTTCTCCAACTCATCGAGGCAGTGCAGGGCCCGTGGACAACCACTAAAGTCAGCTCTGGTCTCCAGCGGTGTTGGCAGCAGCAGCATCTCCAAGGCTCTCGCTTTGCCACAGTCACTGCCATGTAACCCGGACCCAAGAGACTGAGAGTATATTTAACATACAAACTCCATTTGAGATCTGTTGTAGAATCTTTGAGCAGTATTTGACTGGTTCACAGAGCTGCTATTAAATTCACACTTAGAATAGTCTTGACTAAACTTGGGTGAATGAATAAATGAATGAGTGAATGAATGAATGGATCGATGGATGAATGGATGGATGGAGAAAATGCATTTGTTAAGTGATTACTGTATGACATGCATTGGGCAAAAAAAAAAGATTTTAAAAATGTTTTGCCCTCAAAGAGTTTGTGTTCCAATAGGGGAAAATGTCACATAAATAGGGAAGAGATAACCAGAGAAGAGAGTTTTGTTCTGGGTAGGTGGAAAGGAATTGGGGGGGGGGGGGGGAGTTAGATGGATCATTGGATGGAATGCAGAGCAAAACTTTGTGGTGTCTAGGTCAATCTTGTAGATATACTGGGTTGCATGAGTAAGTTTGCCCTCAGTCACTACTCAAATTCTCTGAAGCACCCATTCACCCTTGTCTTTCTTTACCAACTTATCCATTCTCAAACCTCCATCCCACCAATTAATAAGAAACATAGTAAAAGTTGAAGAAATACAAATAAGGATATAGTTTTTAACTTCCAGCCCTAATTTGAATTAACTCACCATGGCTGGGTAATGAAACTCTTGGATAGTCCATAACCAAAGATTCTGGAAATAGGGTCTAACACTTATTTCAGGTTTCTTTCTACTCCTTGAATTCCATGTAAGCATGTAAGTTAAAAAAAGAGAAGTTACTAGAATTGCTGATTATGTGTCCAGGTAAGTTTTCCTGGACCTAGGCATGTCAAATGAATGTGTCATAAGGCACAGTTTTATATTGATACTATTCAAGGGATTTCATCCATCAATAAAACTGACTAGAGCAGCTAAGCAGCATAGTGGATAGAGTATCAGGCCTACAGTCAGGAAGACTCATCTCCCTAAGCTCAAATCTTGCATCAGACAATTGCTAGCTGTGTGACCTTGGGTAAGTCCCATAAGCTTATTTGCCTTAGTTTCCTCATCTCTAAAATGAGCTGGAGAAAGAAATGGCAAATCACTAACACTTTTTTCCAAGAAAATCCAAAATCTGCTTCATGAAAAGGTAGATACGGGTAAACAACTGAATAACCACATCCTGTTCTAGGCAAGTCACAACCTCTGTCTGCTTCAATTTCCTCATTAGAAAAGTGGAAATAATATAGCACCAGCATCACAGGGATTTTGTGAAGATCAAATGAGACAATATTTGTAAAGTTCTTTGCAAATCTTCAAGCGAAATATAAATTCTAGGTCTTATTCTTGTTAAATGTTCCCATTCTATAGGCCATACAACAAAAATGAAAAAGTCTTTGCCTTAAGCAATTTATATTCTTCTAGGTTCAGATAGCAATATTAGAATTTCACTAAAATTGCATCATTTTATTGGATCATTACAACACCCTGATGAGGCAGGCACTGCGAATGTGCCCATGGTCACATAGGAAGTTATTACTGTGAGCAGGATTTAAACCTAGGTCTTTCTAAGTTCAAAATTTGCATTCCAACCACTATATCACAGTGACTGTGATTTTCAGCTTTAGCATATTGTGGGTACATTTTTTGCAATATGAAAGAATTGGTACAAAATTGCATTTATAAGAAAGAAACTTCCCTTTTCAGTCATAACATTGTAAATCAGCTCTATTCTCTCAAACTGCTTTATAATGAAAAGCACAGTTAACTAGGTAGTCTCTTAATAAGACTAGTAACAGATTATCGATGCACATTATCTATAAGGTTTCAAACGCTGAAAACATGAAGTATAAAACAGCTGGCTGGTTATATAGTCCCTACACACACACACAAACACATACACACACACACAAATAAAAAACAAATGCCCAAGAAAAAGACTCCTGATATTGCAATAAAATTGGATCATTACAGCAGTTTTGTATCTGTGTCTCTTAATGTGGAGGAAATTCTGGGGTACAACCAAAATCCAAGTCAATTTCTCAAATAGCCTTGAGAATGCCTTATCATGATAGTCACTTTTCAATGGGAAATGAAAATACATGATTAACTGTTGATGGGACTGTAGTTTGTAAGAAAAGTGCTAGATGTAAGAGAATAAAGTGGCAGCTTCCACCACTTTAAATTAGCTACAACTAATGGTTTGTGTAAACCAGAGTATCTGAAAATTGCATAATAAAAGCAGGTTAGGATAGTTGAAACTATTTATCATTCCCTTTAGAATTTTGCTCCCATGTTTACAGTCCTGCAGGTTCAAGCCATCTTAATAATAAAAAAAAGAAAAAGAAAAATACCAGCTATAGTACTCCTAAATAGCTTCACACTCGCTAGAAGTTACACTGCCTGCACCTTCTGGCCAAGTCAAACGTGAAACTTTTAAAATAACAGTTGTCTGCCTCTGCTTAAAGATGTTTGCTTCAGTGGAGGTTAGCACCTATGTCTGTGGCTGTGGCTATGGTGGCAGAAACTAGTCAGCTACAGCGTCTTTAAAGGGGAGCCTCACAGGCTCAGACACCTTACAAAATGTCAAGTGTACCAAACTCTTTGTGTGTCTGAGTCCTTTGTTGTTGATGTTTTTAATTAATTTTATTATTTTCCCAATTAACAGAATTTTTTGCCTTATTCCCACTTCCCTCATTGAACGGGAAAAAGGAAGGAAGGAAGGAAGGAAGGAAGGAAGGAAGGAAGGAAGGAAGGAAGGAAGGAAGGAAGGAAGGAAGGAAGGAAGGAAGGAAGGAAATAGGAAGGAAAGGAGGGAGAGAGGAAATGAAGGAGGGAGAGAGGGAGAAAGGGAGGAAGGGAGAAAGGAAAGGAGACAGGGAAAGGGGAGGGAAGTAAAGAAGAGAGAGGGAAAAAAGAGAAGGTAGGAAGGAGAGAGAGATGGAAAGAGGGAGAGAGAAAGGAAAGGAGAGGAGAGAAGAAAGGAGGGAAGGATAAATATCCATAGCTAGCAAATGAATTGCCCCATTGACCTTATCCAAAAATATGTGTCTAAAAATATCATTTGAGTCCATCATTTTTCTGTCAAGATATGAGTAGGACCCTTCATCTTTGATCCTCTGGAATCATAATATGGCATTTCATAAATCAGAGTGCTCATGTCTATCAAAGTTATGTTTTTTTATAACATTGTTATGATTATATAAGTTGTTTGGACCCTTGATATTGTTCCGGTATCAGACCCTACCACTTGACCACATACTATGCCCCCTCAGTTTCCCCACACAACCTTGTTTTTGATTCTGGTACCAGCCTGGCTGTAGAACCACATCTCACCTTCTACCTCCCTCATATCTAAACAGCATCACCTAACCCCAGTTACAAACTCTGTCCTGTTCCACCCTCTGTGAAGTGCTTATATGTACATGTGTTTCCTTAAATAAAATCTAAGCTCCTTAATATTAATTAGGATTCGTATAGCAATTTATTGGTCCTCATAGTCAACCTTGAGATAAGTCCTATTATTATCCCCATGCTACAGATGAGGAAATTAAGACTGAGAAAAGTTAAGTAATTCTCAGAGTCTGGACACAAGAAAGTACCCAGAGACACAAAAAATAATTATCTGAGGCAAAATTTGAACTCAGGTTCTCGACTCTGAGAATAAGGCTCTATCCAGTTCACCAACTAGCTGGCTCCATGAAGTCCCTGAATTGTTTCATTTGTGTCTCTGTGTCACTGGAGGCTAGCTCTGCATATGGTGCAAGGAGTAGGCACTTATTAGATGTTTCTTGATTGATCGATTCTGGACCCTCCTTGAATGAAAGCCTTCTGGCTGTAATCTTTCCTCACTCCCCAACTGAGCAGATCATAATCTCCACACTGGAACACTTTCAAGTTAAGAAGATTCAACATGCCTCTGAAATTCATGCCTCTCCCATGTGTTCTCTCTTTCTGTCTGCTTACAAAGAGAAATGTCTTCTTTTTTAACATTCTCTATCAACCCCATATAACTCTGGATTCCACCAAGATGAGTGAGCACAGAAATTGAGATGCAAAAATTGGTAAACAAAGTGGTCAAGGAATTGGACAGCTTCTAAGGACTCTCGCTTCTCTCACCTAACATAGGAAAAACAAAAAACTGAGAACCGTGGATGTCCCATAGGTGCTTGGATCTAGCAGTACCTCTATTCAGCATGTATTCTAATCAGGTTAGGGCTAATCAATAGAAGTATGAATAGAATGATCTTATATATAAACAAATTTGTGTCTAATCATGGCCACCTCCGGGGGTGGAGGGAGAAAACAAGGCAAAAAAAAAGTTGCATGGTAACTTTATTATATATTGTAAAAGAATAGCAAATTATGCAAAAAAGTTTTGCAATTTCATGTGCAATTGTATTTTTTTTTACTTTTCTACTATGTTATGGGAATATTCACTTTGTTTCTTAAGTTCAGAATAAAATAAACATATTTTAAATGACAGAAGGAACAGACCCATGTATGTGAAAACACTTATAAAATAGCTTTTTATAGGAACAAAAAAAAAATCTAGAAAAAAAAGCAGGTGCCATCTATTTGGAAATGGCCAAGAAAAGCCCTGGTATATGAATATAATTGAATATTATTGTACCATAAAGAATAATGCAAAGAATTCAAGAAAGACTGGAAAGATTTACAGCAACAGAATCAAAGCAAAGTAAACAGAATTCAATGGCCATAATAATGTAAATGAAAACAAGGAAAAAAATCATAAAAACTCAGACCACATGCAATGATGAATCTTAAATCCAGTGGGTTAATAATGAAATATGATTATTCCTTTCAGTAAATATATGGTAGATTATTAGTACACAAAGAAATATATGCTCTAAGATATTATCAACTTTTTAATGTATTTTAACTGAAAAATCATTTTTTCATAACTTCCTTTATTTACAAGCATGTATTTCCTTTCCTTTCCAATCTTTCTTACTATGAACAATGTACATAAAAATAAATTCCTGATAATATACGTACACACATATAATCTTTTAAAATATACTTTATTCCCCCCTCAAATTACATGCTAAAATTTTTTTAACATTTGCTTTTTTTTAAATTTTGAGTTCCAAATTCTATTACTTCCTCCCCTCTCCCTGATATAATAAGCAATCAGATATAGGTTATACATGTGCAATCATATAAAACAATTTCATATTAGTCCTTATGTATAAAAGAAAAAGAAAGAAAGAATGTAAAAAAATAGAGTGCTTCAATCTGTCTTCAAACAATATCCATACTTTCTCTAGAGGTGGTTAGAATGCTTCGTCATGAGTGCTTTGGGATTATCTTGGATCACTGTATTTCTGAGAATAGCTAAGTCATTCACAGTTTTTTTATTATACAATATTGCTGTTACTATGTACATATTTTCCCAGTCTCCTCACTTCATTTTGTATCAATTCGTATAAGCCTTTCCAGTTTCTTCTGAAATCATCCTGCTTAGCATTTATTATGGCATGATAATATCCCATTACATTCAAATACCACAACTTGTTTAGCCATTCTCCAATTGATGGACATCCCTTTGATTTCCAGTTCTTAGCCACCACAAAAAAACTGTTATACACATTTTACACATATATACACATGTAATCTTGCAAAATCAAATTCCCACCTTGGCCTGTTCAAAAATGTATGTCTTCTTCTTCATTTTAAGTCCATCATCTCTTAGTGGAAAGTACGTAGGGAGCCTCATCTTAGTCCTCTGGGCATACGGTTTACCACTGATGTGATAGAGCTAAATTTCTGCTATGAGGAATGATTCTGTTAAGGATACTAGAAAATGAAAATGGTGTGTTTTTAAAAGCACAAGTAAAAACTATTTTTATAACTACTATGCCATAGTTGTTTGATTCTAATTAAACTTTAAGACCACAGTGCAAAGACAGAGGAAGTTCATTCATAAGTGCTTTTTCACCATTGATAAGAAGGGAGGTATTTAACCAGACTACCATAAGCAACCATCCCATTGACCTTTCTGCGCATGAGATGCCATGATCTAGGTGACCCGTTTTATAAATAATCCTTGTAAAATGTCCCCAAATAGTTGGTCACCCAGGAGTGGCATAATTGATACCGATTTCCAGAGAAGTAAAGGATGCTTCTCCACGTTACTATTCTTGGTCAGAATCTACTTTGGTCACAGACCCAAGCAACCTTTTTGAGTTTCAGTTTCCTCATCTGTCAAATGGAGATGCCTGTAACACCTACCTCATAGAGTTGTTGTCAGTATCAAATAAGATGATACATTTTACATATTTTGCAAACATTACACTACACAAAGATAACTTATTATTATCATTCTATCAGAATGTATTTAATAAGTTAAAAAATCTTCTATTTATCATTTTCTCTTCCTCTTTCCTTTCTCTCTCTCTCTGTCTCTCTCTCTCTCTCTCTTTGCTTTACAACTTCCAGAAGTTATCATCTTTTAAATTTCCTTGGGTAGGATGATATCTTGATGTGCCTTTCTCTAGTAGAAGCTAGCAGATGTGAATTCTAGTCCCAACTCTGACATTAATTAACTAGCCATGTGATTTTGGGAAAGTCTTTTAAGTCCCCTGGGCCTCAATTTACTTAGCTGTAAAATGAGAGGGGAGGAGCAATCATTTCCAGTTCCAAGATGTTACGGTTGACAAAATTAGACATATATCAAATAAATTCAATGAAGACTCAGAATCCTTTGTATAAGCATCCTAATGATCATTAAAAGAAATACATTTGCACATGGGTGGCATTTCCTTTGGGGAGCAACAAGCAATGAGAGTAATTCTAAATGTCAGAAATTTAGATTTATTTTTTCCTTTTTCTTTATGAGAAAAAAAATGTTGATGAAAAGCCCTGAAAAACTAACTACCAAGTTCAAGTTCAAAGTTGAAGTGAGTAACATGATGACCTTATGATCTTTTCCACAGAAATCACAATTAAAAAAAAGACTTCTAGACTCGTAATTATCAAGGGACATGTTCTAAAATGCATCTGTTACTTGTTACCAAGAAAACAGAAGTTCCAGAATACAACTGTGTTACAAAATTATGTCAATAGCATTTCCCTATTGTCAATTCGTTCCATGTTACATAAAAGATGTATATGTGCCAGATTCAGGCCTCGAAACTGGGCCAGGCATGAAAAATTTCATGAGCATCTTTGCAATGAGCAGAGAATATTAAAAATCATTAGGAAATGACATAGTTTTTACATATTTTTAAAAAGTTAAAACGAGTAGTTTTTTCATCAAAGTCTGGACTCTAGTTTGGTTCTGCCCATAATCCCTCATTTTTTACAAAGAATCAATCAACAACAACAAAAACCTACAGATGATTTTACGGAAAGTTTCCTTAATTTACTAACTTCAGGATCCAGTCTGTCTCTTTGCCTCCATAAAGCTTTCTCAGGACACTCCAAACTACAGTGATTCTCTAGAGCCATCACATAAAACAATCCTTCAGTGATTAATCCCATGTAACACTTTTTGTGTTCATTATTATTTGACTCATACTGCCTTGTCTTCCCAGTTAAGTAATCAGCTCCATGGAGGCAAGTACCATGGTTTATATCTCAATACCATTCCTTCTCTGCATCTAGCACAAAGACTTGTGCATATATTCAGTAATAAACATGTTTTGCTAATGCATCTTTGTATTTTTACAAATATTTTCTTTTATTTTAGAAAAACTGTCAAGTGCAGCCTCACAAATTGAATTACCAGCCTCATTTGTACATAATAAACTTTATTTTTCATGGTTTATTTTTCCCTACATAGTTGATATGGAAGTATGCTTTGAAGGACTTCACATGTTTAATCTCTATTATACTGCTTACCTTCTCAATTTGTGGGGAGAAGCTGGAAGGAGGTAGAGAACTTAGAACTCAAAATTTTAGAAAATGTTTTAAGTTAATTTTAAGAACATAAGTAAATGTAAGTGGCAGTCTGAAGGGCTCACTATGAGTTAAGTACATGAGCTCTGTGACATCTATTTAGACTGATCCACAACACATATTCTTCCTTCCCAAGGCTTGGCTGTTTTTCAAATAGGTGAAGTTGCCAAAAGTCTGAGTCCCAGATAGGTGAGTGTTATAGTAAAGTGTTTGTCTGCCTTTTATAAAACTAGGTATTCACTTCAGGTCATTTTTGAAAAATGAACTCAACTTTATATTATGAAGCAGACAGCCTCTGCACAGACCATCTCCTTTCATTTCCCATACAAAAGAATGAAAGATCTTATATCATGTCCACAGGAGAAATCTTGTGCGCTAGGGGAAAGAAATAACTTCACATATCCAATCCAGCCTGTGTCACATGTATAGGAAAAATCTTTGCCAAGTTTCTGGAAAACATGATATGGTCCTAGCTGTGCTATAACTCATCTCAACTGAGCACCATCTCCAGAAAACAGCTTGGATATTTTTATTGTTTGTTCTTATTGGCAGCAATGGCCGAATATTCAGTCCAATTCATTACTTGCTTCTATACGATCCTTCAGAGCTATTTCCAACAGCCTGTATTTAATAATAAGGATAGCTGACAGGCAGCATGATGTAGTGGGTTGAATGCTAGACTCAGGGTCAGAGAAGTGCGTTTGAATCTTGCCTCAGACACTTACTCTCTAGGTGACACCTGTTATCTAATCTCCTCCAGATTCAATTCCTTCACTGGTAAAATGAGGTAATTGGATTAGAGGAAAGACAAGAGAGCAAACATTCATTAAGCTCCTTCTGGATGCTGGGCATTGTGTAAGCACCTTATGAATATTATCTCATTTCATCTTCACAATAACTCTGGGAGGTAGGTGCTATTGTTATCATCCCGATTTTACAGCTGAAATAACTGAGGCAGACAGAGGTTGAGTAACTTCCATCTAATCACACAGTGAGGAAATGTTGACTCAAGGTCTTCCTGACTCCAAGCCCAGTGCTCTATCTACTGAGCCACTTAGCTACCTCTAGGATGACCTCTAAGGTCAGTTCCAACTGTAAATCTATGGTTTTAAGGATTGCAAAGCACTTTACATAATCCATATGTCTTAGAAGGTTTATTCTATAATATTATTCAAATGAGATAACATAAAATGCTTTGCACATCTTAAAACATTACATGAATGCTAGGTATTAATATTATCTCATTTGGTCCTCACAACAATTCTATGAAGTAGGTACTATTATCATTCCCATTTTATAGATGAAACTAAGTCTCAGTGAAATAGTGACTTGCCCAGAATCACACAGCTAGTAAGCTTTTGAAACAAGATTCAAATCCAGGTCTCCCTCCTCTAATTCCAGCATTCTACCCACCATTCCACATTCCCTCATTTGTGTTAAGGATAATTCTCTTGACAATGTAGCATAAGCTCCTACATCTAGGAAATGATACTTTCAAGAACCAGTCCGATTTACCAGTAGCCTGATTTCCTAATCATGCAGATGATCTAGAATAGCACTTTGCTTACCTAAGGTTAGAGCAATAACCCTAATTTTATTTTCTTGTTAATGGAACAGAATTGAATCTGGGAAGAATAATCCAAAGTGGCTTTTAAAAATAACCTAAAAGGAGATGTCATCATTTTGAAATACAAAGCATAAATCTTTGGAATTGTGCTGTACTGTGTAAGTTTAATATATCTCTCTGTGTGGCTGAGGATGGAAAATTAAGTTTTCATATAAAACTGAGAAAACCACTGAGTTTTATGACCTTTCTTGAGCCTTGGGAGAATCATTTTTCCCACAATTTTTTAGCTTGGGAACTACAGAAATCTTATAGGATGGGGGAAAAGTGGCATCCTTACTTGTTCTGATCATTAGGGTGCATATTGTAGAACACCTTTCTTTTCCATGTAGAAATAAGAATAGACCAAGTGGTAAGACAATTCTTTACTTGAGTGGGATACTTTTCAGCCTAAAACGTTTTGCACCCTACCTGGGTTTGGGATATCATATAACTCAATGTAGAACACATCAATTCTGGGAAGTATCCTAGAAGATAAATCTCAGCAAGGATGTGTCTTCCATGTTTTTTCTTTCTTCAACTTGGAAATAAGGCAAATTCTCATGATAAAAGTTTTCCTTTGTTTACTAAATTTCTTGACTTTATTATATTTGACACTACTTAATCTTCTTTGGAAAGATGGTTAAATCTCAATGAAGAACATCTTGTAGCTTTCCAATTGTCTCTCTGATCTGATCTGCCAAAATAAAACATCATGTACATTTTGAAAGACATCCTTCCATCCTTCTCTCACATGACCATCATTAGCATGATAAATGGGAGAGCAACAGGATGAAACAGTAAGATCAGAGCCTCCACTTCCTCTCCTCTCCCTCTCTTCTAAAACCACTGCAATCTAGCTTCCAACCTCATCATTCAACTGAAATTTCTCCTTCCAACATTATGAACAATCTCTTTGCCAAAACTAACAGCCTTTTCTCAAACCTCATTCTCCTAGATGCCTCTACAGCCTTTGATATTATCTATTACTATCATTTTTGTGGCTGTTTCTCTCTCTGGGTTTTCATGATCATCTTTTTTAGTTCTCCTACTTAGGTGAGCACTCCATCTAAGGTTTCTCTGCTCATATATCATATGATACTCACCAATTATGGGTTTCCACCAAGGTTTTTCTCTGGACCCTCTCTTCTCTACATATGCTTTGTCACTTGGTAATATTATCAACACCTGTAATTCAATTGTCATCTCCATACAAAGGATTCCAAGATCTTTATGTTCATCCTATTTTCTTTCCTGTTACCCCACATTGTTAATTGAATGACCATAAGCATTTTAAAAGCAATATGTTCAAAACAGAACCAATTATCTTTCCCCCTAAACTCACTCCTCTTCCAAATTTCTCTATCACTGTTTGAGGATAATGCCATCCTTCTAGTTACCCAAGTTCACAACCTTAGCATCATCCTCATTCCCACTTACCCCACATGACTAACCTGTTACTGAATATTACCATTTCTTTCCTCATATGATATCTCTCAGCAATGTCCTTTTTTTCCTCATTCACATAGTCACCATCCATGTACCAGCCTTATCACTTCTCACCTAGATTATTATAATAGTCTCCTAATTGGCCTCCCAGAATCACATCTCTTCTCCTTCCACTCCATTCTCTTCATAGCTACTAATTTAATCTTCCATAAATAGGGATTTACTTGTCACCATGTCACTTCCTTATTCAAAATCAATTGGTTCCCTAAATACCACTAAAATCAAATATAAATGTTCCTGTTTAGCATTTAGAACTCTTTATAAACTGATCCTGTCTTATCTTTCCAGTGTTCTTACGCACTGTTCTCTTCTAGTATTCAATACTCCAGACATTCTGGCTTATTTACTTTTCCTTACATACAGCACTCTAATTCACAACTTTCTGCCTTTTTCTTGTCTGTCCCTGATGCATCTCCCCACTCTCACCCCTCAGAATCTCTGGCTTCTTTGGAGACTAAGTTCCAATGTCCATCTTCTACAAGAAGCCTTTCCTCATCAACACAGTAGCAGTGTCTTTTTCTCTAAGATTATCATATATACGTTATATCTAGCTGGTCAATGGAACTCCCAAGCTTTGTGTATGGTTCTCCATATAGACAATACATCAAGTGTATTCTAAGGCCAAACACATGAAAGCAGTACTAGATTTGCTCTTCTTGACAACCCCTGAGAACATAAAGGGGCAATGGGTGGAGGTAGAAGAGACAAATTGAGGCTCAATGTCAGGGCAAACTACCTAATAACTAGAGCTAAACAAAAGTAGAATGAGTACCCTTGAGAGGCAGTGAATTCCTCTTCACTGAAAGTATTCAAGTCAAATACACATGAGTACTTTCAGCCATGTTGTAGAGGTGATTGTTGTCTAGGGAGAGATTGGAGTAGATGGCTTCTGAGATCCTCCCAACTCTAGGGTTGTGTGATCTCACTGATACTTTGAAAGATCTGTTCCTTCTAGTGTGTGTATTGCTTCACTAACACAAATTGCAAATCCTACCTGCTCTATAGAGTGCCTGGGACTCTGCAAAATAATAACAATCACTTGGTGGCCTGTCCATTTTTGACTAAATAGGTCTTGGACAACAGTACATCAGCCAATAAACATCTATTAAGCACCTTCTATGTTCCAAGCACTGGAGACACAAAGACAAAAGTAATTCTTGACTTTAAGGAACTTACATTCTAAAGGGAAGAATACATGCAAAAACCTATGCACTTACAAGATACATACACAATAGATAGAAGGTAATAAGTCAATTTTTGAAGGAAAGGACTAGCATAAAGAGATTTTTTAAAAAATATATTTATTTTATTTTGAAATTTTGAAATAAAACAAGCATTTCTATAATACAATATAATGAAAAAGAAGATTGCACATGAAACTGAAGATCTATTATGTACAGCTTGTTATTCCTTTTTAATGCATAATAAAGTTATTGTGTACATTTCTTTTTTTTCTTCCCCCCCCTCCATTCTATAGATGGCAGATGGCTACTACTAGACAGAAATGTGCATGTGCATTATGTGTGTGTGTATAAAATCATTTTATATATATAAACACACATATATATGTCTATTTATCTATTCTTTCTACTATAAGGGCTTTTCAAAAGGCAGAAGATGTGATTTTTTTTAGCTGAGCCTTAAAGGAAGCCAAGATGAAGAGAAAAGGAAGGAGAACATAATGGTCATAGGGAACAGTCAATGAAAATGCACAGAGTCAAAAGATGGAGTGTCTTGTACTGGAAGGTACAAGGAAGCCAGTGTCACAGATTTTCAGAATAGCTAGCGGGAAGTAAAATGTGAGAATAGTGAAGGGGAAAAAAGGGCTTTAGAAATCAAAATGAGGATTTTATATTTTATCTTAGAGGCCACAGGGAGCCACTGTAGTTTGCCAAGTAGTTCAGGGGTCAGAGAGGAATGGATGACATGGTTAGACCAGTACTTTAGGAAGATCACTTTGGAAGATGATTAGCCAGGAGAGAGACTTAAATCAAGATGATCAACCAGAAGGTTAATACAACACTGCAGGCATGAAGTAAGGAAGGCCTGAATATGAGTGGGATTATGTAAGAGATGGTCTCAAGGTAGAATAGATTAGACTTGACAATTGATAGGATATGGGAGTGAGAGAAGATAAGGAGTCAAGATGACATAAGGATTGCATGCCTCAATGGCTGGGAGGATAGTGCTATCCTCCACAAAATAGGAAAGTTAGAAGAAGAGAGGACTTTGAGGAAAAGATAATGAATTCGGTTTTGGGTATGCTGACTTTAATATGTCTACACAACATCCAGTTTGAGGCATTCAATAGGCAGTTGAAGATGTGATACCGGTCCTGAAGCCTACAGTTGGCCTAACCCTTCACAGACCAACTAGGAGAAATATTTGTCTGAATCAGTAAAAAATATTAATTACAGAAATGCATGTTTGCCAATCCTAAGAGAATATGATCATTCACACTAACTGACAAAATGCTGCCTCTTAGAGAACATTGGGGGAAACATAGTAATGAATCAGTAAAAGAGATTAGTAATTAGTTCACCAATTGCTTCTACATAACTGGGCAAATAGGTTCAAATAGATGTTTTCTTGATAATAAAATGTTCTCTTTTTAAAAAAATTATATGATAGCAATAATAATAAAATGTTCTCTTTAATAGAAGTAAACTATGCACAGACCAATCATGTCTTTTATTGTTATTGATTTGGTTAGTAAATCCTTTTGTCTTAGTACTAAAGTGAACTTCAGTCAAACTTGAGCCTTGTACCGTTGTGGACTCTGAATTAGTGAGGTTCGCCTGGGTCTTTTATCTCCCTTGTCTTTTCCAGTATTGTATCTACTAGGTTTATCTTTCATTCCAATCATGACATAATCAACTTGAGAGAAATGCCTTGTGTTCAGAAAAAAAATAGTACAATGGAAAGATGGCTGTATTTGGAGTCAGAGAAACTGGCTTTGTAATTTTGGCTTTGCCATTTGCTATCTACATGACTTTGAGCATGTTACATAAATTTTCTGGAACTCAGTTTCCTAATCTGTAAAATGTATTGGACTAGATGATTGCCAAGACTTCTTCTGTCAATCTAAGACCCTAATGATTCCTGTTTAATTAATGGAGATGGAGAAGGGAGAGGAGAGTATTGAATAAGATTCCATTGGTTCAGGAAAGGCAATCAAGCAGTAGCTATAACTGAGAAATAGTTAAAGGGCCTTACTTAATTTCATTGATTCTAGTTGGTTATAATTCTCTCTGGTGCTTTACATTAAGGCATTATATTACATTAAGACTTCCACTCATTTCTGAGTTTTCTTTCAGAAATCCTCATTGTTAATGTTCTTTGAACCCTAACTTTTGAAAAAGCTTAGAAATTACAAGATGGTAATTATATTAGGTTTTCATTTATTTACTCAATAAATATCCCTCTCTTTAGAGTAGCTAAGTGGTGCAGTGGATAGACCACCAGTGCAGGAGTCAGGAGGACCTGAGGTCAAATCTCACTTCAGATACTTGATACTCACTAGCTATGTGACCTTGGGAAAGTCACTTAACTTTCCTCATCCTGGGTCATCTCCAGTCATCCTGATGAATATCTGGTCACTGGATTCTTATGGCTCTGGAGGAGAAGTAAGGCTGGTGAACTGCACAGCCCTCCCTCACTCAAAACAAAGTCAAGTGCAAGTCATGTCATTATTTCTCTGATGGCATGGTCTTCCTGGGCAACAAAGGATGTACACACACATACACACACACACACACACACACATCCCTGTCTTTGAATATTTGAATATTTTAAAATATTGAATATTTCTAAAAATCATATCCGAGTAGCTATACCAGACCTATCATGTACCTCCCTGAACATCTGGCTACCTTATTTATTACTAAAGCACCACTCTGTCAATCAATGTGAAGAAAGTTATGCTGGTATTTCCTAGGACCTAGACTATAATGTGGTCTCAGCAACAATAATCTTTATGATGGCATGGAGAATTTGCCCTCTCTCTCTAACATATACTGCCTAACTCTTCAGTTGCATTACCAGATTTGAGTTTCCAGAAGGAAGTTACTACATTACCTGTGGGATCTAGAGATATCCCTGAGTAGTTAAGGGTTTTATTTCTAAAATGATATAGGTCACAAGCCCCCGTTAGTGTACTGATTGCCATGATCATGTCAGCCAGACTTTAATTTTAGAAAAGAGTCTTCAAGGTGACATAGAAAGAATAATTGAAATGCAATATTTCCCCAAAAAATCGATGACATACTTTACCACCATAATATGCAGAATCCAGGGGAAAGTGGGCTCATGCTTAAAAAGCAAAGGGACGATGACTCAGTTCCTGGTTGTTGGATGTCCTTTTTTTCCCTTCATTGGTCATTCATAAAGCTTTCCTTAGGCATCCTGTCACTTTTCTGCTGAGCTCTTTTGAAGCTGTAAATCTGCCTCCCCACATTGCATCCACTCTTCTAGGTTTCCAGTGTAGACATTGCCATTGGACACTTCTGTCCCATGGTATGATGTTAGGGAACCAGTAGGAAATTTAGAATACTTCATAACTTGCAAGGTCCTCCTCTAGACAATTTAAGAGGAAAGAGAATAAGACAAAGCAGAAGCCAAGGGCTTCTCTTCCCTCTGCCCTCCAGAGTGCTTCTTCTTGAGAGATTTTGTCAAAATGCTTGTTCCAGTCTTTGAGTTCTGAACTAATTCCCTGAGTTAGTATGAAGACCAAAGACCTCACTAGGAATTCCGGTATCCAGAGCAAATAGAGTTGGGGAAAACAAGGAGACATAGAGTACAAGATCGTATATCCCAGATTAGGCATAATCATGTCAAGAGATTCTGGGCCAAGTTTTCTTGAAATGAGTAATAACCCTTAAATCCCTAAGAAGATGCCGAGCAGTGTAGGAAGCTCAGGTCCCTGAAAGGGGCAGAATGCTTTAGGGTGATGCTGGGCTATCCAGGAAGAAAGCATTCAGCTCTAGTTATTACTCTAAAGGAGCCCATGTGTTACAAAGATATTAAAAGAGATAGAACTGGGGACTTCAAAAAAATTGCTCTTCTGACTGCTGACTTCTGAGTATTTTTTTTCCAATCTGATTCTTAACAACCAATAGACATTAAGTTGTATCAGCGAAAATTTCAGACTGGAGCACATAGTTTTTTATTGCTATGTTAACCACTTATCTGAGTTGTCCCTATATATAAAAATATTTTATGACTTATTTTTCTATAGAATCTGACTCATTACTTACAAGTCCTAAAATTTAATCATTGCAAAGCCAGTCTCTCAAGCTTTTAGAAACATCTTAGCTTGATTTCCTTTGGCAATTTTATTTGTAGTGCCCAAACCTTTTTTTCTCTATTTTTAACATCATAAGCACGGAACCTAGCCACCAGTTTTCAAATGTTCTAATCTTTAGAGTTTCTTCCTGGTCCCTGTGATCTGAATTGAGCTTTCTAAAATCTGATCACTTATTTTCCTTGGTTCACATTGAGAGAGGAAAGGTAGCTAGGGACATAAAGGAGAAATATTTTTACAAGATGACAGATGGAATATTTGTTCAACAGTAGATATTGAGTTAAGGGTAGGCAATTGCCCCATTTGTTGGCATGTTGAGGAGGAGAATCTAATCTCCACTCCCACTACCAACAACATAGAGTTCTCAAGGGAAAATAGAAAGAAGCAAGAAAAAAAATTCTCATAACTCCAGATCTTAAGTCTATTAAAAATATTTGGGTGGGAGGAAACTTTTCTCAAAGGGGAAAAATGTGAAACATTCTGTTCAGTAAATGGGAGAATATGTTTTACCATTTTTGAAAACCTTTCCTGATCATTTCAGATGTCAATTCCCTTTCTCCTTCAAAAAAAGGAAGTACCTGGTTTTTATTTCAAAAGTACTTTTTAATTATAGGTTTACTCATAGGTGTCCCCTGATAGAACACCAGGTCTTTGAGGGTAGCGACTGTTTCATTTTTGTATTTTTATCTCCAACTCCTAGCATAGTGCCTGGCACATAATCAGCTCTTAGTCAATGCTTACTGACTGATTAATTAATCTCTTTTATTATTACTCAAAACTTGAATTTTCTTATTCAGAGATGAGATAGGATTCTGGACATGTTTTTACCCTCCCTCCAGCATGGCATATTTCATCTCATCATGACACCAGAGGCAATATAATTTCTGGAGTTTCTGGAATCAAGGACTATGTCTTTCTCATCTTCCTTGCTCCCAATTACTGGCAAATCCTCCCTTGAGTGAAACAAGTGGAAAATTTTTATCAACTCCTTGAGATTTTTTTTTCCTCTGGCACATGTGGGACTCTACCCTCTGGGTCTATTTCTGTTTTCACTACTAAGCCAGAGGACTGTACTAAAAGCCCTCATCTTATTGAAGCTGATATAACTTTCCTAAAGGAAACTCATGTCTCAAACTACCCTCCTCTAGACCAATTCTAGGACTTATGTGGCTTATGATCCCTACTTGACAGCCCATAGGATTTGGTCAGAATCAACATGATTTGTTTGTCACAAGAGTACAAAGCTTTATTAGAGAGAAAGGTTTTTGGATCAGGCCTGTGATTTCGTAATGGAGGGAAGGGGGAAAACCTGGTAGGAACATCCAGGATTAATTGATTTTCCCACAACCTAGTTCATGAAATCATATAAAAAGGCAGGTAATGGAGATAAACACATATCAATGTGTGAAGCAAAGTTCAAAGACAGGCCTATGTCCTGTTACCTCTTTGCTGACAGGGAAGCATTTGCTGATGGAATTGGAGAGCAATTCGCAATTGATTTGCTGAAGGGTAGCCTTTGAAAAGCTAGCTTGCCAGATTTAATGAAAGTAAAGGCAGGAGAACTTTAAGAAGGTTCACCCCTGGCTGTCTAGACAAGAGTCTTCTAAGAAGAGAAAGACACACAGAGGGAAAGACAGAGACAGACAGAGAGAGACGAGGGGAAGGAAGGAGGGAGGGAGAGAGAGCTTTTATTCAGTGTTTTCTGTGTGCCAGAGACTATGTTAAGTTCTGAGAATGTAAATCAAGGCATAAAAAAGAAATCTTTGCCCACAATGAACATACATTCTCAACTGGAAAATACTGGGGAGGAAGGTGGGAGTATCTGCTTGGAGGCAAAATGGAAAAAAATAGAGTCAGGAATGAATCTGGGAGAGAACTGAGTACAAATGACCAGGACACTTCCTTAAATGGTAACCCCAGTTAGGAATGCCCCAACTGGGGGGACCCACAGGGGCAAAGGCATCTCCAGGGTGAGAAAGCTGCTGACGTGAAGACTAAAAAGTTCAGAAATTCAGGAACAGAAGCAGGAGAGAAGACATCAGCTCCTGAAAGGACATTGTTCTGTGTCGCTCCCCTCACACCTCAAAGGACAAGTGGGAAGTGAAGTGATTCCTCTCTCCCCTGCCTGAATCATCCATGGTGTTTTGCACCAAAGCTACTTGAAGTATAATTAGTGTATCTGTGTTCAGGAAAGACTGAAACCTCTGGTGTGAGGGCTTGCCGAGGCTGCTCAATCACCTTTGCTGTCCACCCTCACCCAACTCTCATTTATGACTCCAAGAAGCTGTAACATGAGCAGCTGAGAAGCCTTAAACTATTGCTGACTTAGGGGAATGTCTGAACGAAACATAAGACTGCCCCTGGTAGATGGGCAAAGGAGAACAACTTGTTCCAATATCTATAAAGCAAGCGTCGTGGAGTACAGAGGGTTTGGTCTTCACCAGGTCATCACCAATTATTTTGACTTTTGTCTTGCCAGTGGACTTTGACCACCCTTGAAGAGACTTGTGCAACTCTGCCTCACTTAAATCCAATTCACATGCAAGTCAAGACATCACCCATCATCCACTTTCACCCCAGAATGTAATATTGTTAGATTTCTTTGAAAACAAAAAATGAACAAAACAACCTGTCCACTTTGAGATATTGAACCCCAGCAGGGAGCAAATCTAGGAGGTAGAAACAGTTCATGAAAGTGACTATGAGCCAAATAAATTCTGGCAGCACAGAAGAGAACCCACAAAGGATTCAAGAGAGAGTTTGCCCTGGTAGTCAGGAATCGAGCTGCACAGAGGAATGGACCCAGAACACTCAGCCCACTGGTCTGCCTAGCACAGACATTTCAGCGGTAAGCAGCAGAACACCACAAAAAAGGATCTTAAAATCCCAGAGGCTGTGTGAGTTTCTCCGTGTGTCTCACTCCCAATAAACTCTGTGAATGAGGTCATTCTTCCCACAGTTACTACAGTTTACAAAATTCAATCATGCATAGACCAGAAGAGAAATTAATTGTAAGACTATGAAAACCATGGATCAGGGTCTTACTGGGTACTGGGTATGTCAAGTGGAAAAGATTTTAATAATATTCAAAATATTTTATAAGCCTCACTAATATAAGAAAGTTTTGCTGGCATGAATACACAATGAAAGCTATTTGGTGGCATAGTGGATAGGGTGCCAGGCCTGGTGGGAGAAGATCTGAGTTCAAATCCAACCCCAGACACTTACCAGTTGTGTACCCTGGGCAAGTCACTTACCCCTATTTGCCTCAATTTCCTCATCTGTAAAATGAGTCGGAAGAAATGGCAAACTACTCCAGTATCTGCCATGAAAATCCTGGATGAAATCACAAAAAGTCAAACATGACTGAAAATTATTGGTCTAGTTAATTTTGTGACAAGGTTTATGGAAATAGGGTAGTATTCAGTAATTAGAATGAAATATTATTTCCTTGGATAATTTTTCAATTTTGACTTTGATATACGATCACAGATCATAGAATCACAGATATAGAATTGGAAAAGACATAAGAAGAAATCTAGTCAAAGACTCACATTACAGAAATGAGGAAATTGAAGTCTAGATTAAGTGTGATGCTCAAGGTCACTGAGATAGTAATTAGCAAGTCCAAGACTTAACTTTAGAGTCTCAGATCCTTTTCATTTCATGATTTTGACTTCCAAGTTTATTTCAAAGACTCAGCATTTCCCTTTTCACTTGTCATCCTGATGCTTCATTTTCCCTTTAATGCCTCTTAATTCCTCTCACCTTGTAAGTAATGCCTTTTTTTAAAACAAAACTTCTCTATACACTCCATTGGTAGTTTTCTATTTTTAATTAATATGAAACATACTTTAAGAAAAAACATTTTAAAGATTCTATTTAATATTCTAATAGTCAATCCTGCTTAATATACATACTTGCAACTTTATTGCAAGTTGATTTAAGTTTAATTAAAACTAGAATAGAAGATCTTGTAATAAAAATAAATTAATAAAGGAAAGAGAATCAGAGGGTTAAGAATTTTGCACTGGCTCACAATACAGTAAATATCTTATTTATTATTATGGCTGGTCTATAACTTGAAAGAGATTTAGAGAGAATTCTTACAACAATTTTTCAGTTTTCCAATATTTGAGATGTGAAACTAACTAAATTTATCCTTTGTTACCAATTATTTTATATCTCAAATATATGTGCATATGTGCAGGTATGGGTATACATATAAGCATATGTATATATGTATATACACACTGTTCAAATATATGTGTGTATACATATAATATGTGTTTGTGCGTGTGTTTTCTGTACTTATGATTTCATCCATAAGTCTGAGTATGAAAGTTCTCCCCAACAAGGCAGAGCAGTTACTCACCTGCATGGTCATATAGATTTGCCTGTTGCACTGAAAGGTTATGCCATGGCCAAAGCTACTTTGTGTTCATTTATGGATGCCATATTTTTAAAAGGACGTTGCTAATCTAGGAAGTGTACAGAGAAGGGTAATCAGGATGATGAGTGGCCTTGATTCACGGTATCATGAGAATTGGTTGAATAAATCAAGAATGTTCAGCCTGGAGAAAGGCAATATGGATACAGAAAATCTCTTCAACTATCAGGAAGACTGTCATGAGGGAGAGGTCTCAGATTTGTTCTACTGAGCTCTGTTTGTCAAAACCAGGTGGAGCAAGCCAAATTTCAAAAGAGGCAAAGTAAGGTTTGACATCAGGGGAAAATATTCCCAACAATTAGAGAGATACAAAACTAGAAAGACTTGCATTGACAGTGGTAGATTGCCCTTTCTTAGAGGACATTAAGCAGAGCCTGGAAAGACACTTATGGGTTATGTTTTAGTGAGAATTCTTTTCATGTATTAGTTGACTAGAGGGACTCTGGTCTCTTCTAATTCTTGAAATCTGTGATTCTTTTTGAGAGGTAGAACTTGAACCCAGGTCTTCCCAACTCCAAATTTGGTCTTCTATTCATTTTGCTATGCTACCCTCGCCGTCTTTCTCTCTGAATAATGATTCAGCAATGAAGATTAAGAAGGAACTAACAACCAAATAGGAAGAAAATTAAAGAGTGTCATAAAAATGTAGAGAGGAGAGAATATTTTAGGGAAAGGCTTGTATGATGTTGTCAAATGTTTACAGAGAGGTCAAGAAGGATAATTGAGAAACGGCCATTCAATTTGGCAATCAAGAAATTGCTAGACACCTTAGTAAAAGAGGTTTCAGTTGAATCATGGAGATGGAGATAAGATTGCAGATGGCTTAGAAGTGAATAATAGGAAAGGCAGTGGAGATACTGAGTATAGATGGCTTTCTGAAAGAGATGACCTGAGAAAAAAAGGAGAGGTATATAGGATGACAATTAGCAGGGATGATCAGACTAAGTGATGATTTCCTTCAAGGGTGGAAGAAACATAAATGTGTTTCAAGACAATGTAGGTAGGTAGGAGCCAGTAGATAGTGAATGATTAAATATGTGAGAAATGGGTGGAATGATAGTGGAGAAAACAGAAGCAGTACAGGTTGAACTGTTGGTCTTTACTAGAAGCAAAACTACATCTTCATGGGAGGCAGGGATGAAGGAGGAGCTTGTGGAGGAAGCTCTCTGAGTGATATGAAATTGGGAAGAGAGAAACAGGAACTCTTGGTGATTGGCCTCCATTTTTTCAGTGAAGTATGGATAAACTTCTTAGCTGAGCTTTGGAGGAAAGGTTATCCTGGGAGACTTGAGGAGAGATGAAAATGTCTGGAATAGCTGCTTGATGAATGTGATAGTGAATTGATAACAGAAGTACAAAAGGGTTGCTTTGTGTCACTGAGATCCAGGTGAGATTTTGTAGTATAAATTTGTGGTAGACCCCATCAGGATGTGATTTTCTCTGTCTCTGTTCACCAGCACGTAAATAAGAGCAAAGGAGGCAAATGAGGTTAAAATAGAGTTAAACTGATTCACTAAGGGGTGAAGTTAAGGAAGAGAGGAAAGTACAATTAATGCAAGAATGCCTTGGAAAGAAATGAGGAGAGAACAGAATGGAAGACATGATGAGAATGAAGAACAAGGATAAGTCATAAGGCCCAGGGAAAGATGGGGTCATAAAAGATCATGATCCTATAATGGAATTTTGGAGCCCGTTAACATGAGAGTGGAACGTTTGTGGGTGATGTCAAGATCAATGGTATGTCTATCTCTGTGTACCTGGATAAAATGGAGGAATACATTCTGGGAATTGATTATATATAGGGCCTAGAACTTGGGTCGTCTTAGGGAGTATTAACATGTTAGCTGGGATCCCTTAGTGTGAGAGCAGGATTTGGGAGAGCTTTACTCTTGAGTCAGACATTGGATCCACTGAGGAAAGAAGACTCATCATCTACAGCTAAGGATCCTAAGTATCTGAATTGGATGATAAATTCAAAGGGCATGAACCTCAGTTACTGAGAGATATGGTAAAGGGAGAGTCTAAAAGTAAAAATGAGGTGAAGGAAAGCAAGGATTATTCTAATTCCCCCCACTGTGATGATTGAGTCTGGGACTATGAGTTATGGAAGGTTGAAGTCCAACACAGAACTGTACAACCAGGGTTGGAAAAGGAGCCGTGGATTCTGTGTCATCAGGAAGGAATCAGGTCTAGTGAGAGTCAAAAGACAGAAGAAGTGAGAAAGGACAAATTAAGATGAAAGTAAGTGTGTCAGTTATGGATCAGACACTAAAGAGAACACATTAGAATGGACAGTTAGATATGGAGTGAGACATTATAGGATGGGGAGGTAGGATTAAGGAGGATAGGAGCAACAGAGTGTGTGGTTACAAATGGATAATGGGGTTTATACATCAGCAGTTGAAGATTCATAATTACTTGGATGAGGAGAATATGAGAAAGTGGAAGTATGGCAATTATAAAGGAATGAATGTAACAAAGAATTATTGGTTGGAAAGAAATATTCCAAGGGAGGAAGGTAATTTGGCTGTTCAAGGTCCTCCCTCAATGCTCAACTACATGGTAGGTGGCAATGTCACATACTGTGAGGCCCAGAAGGTTCACATCATAGCAGGAAGAAGTAGGGGAAGGTAAGGCCTGGGGAGTTCAATCAGGTGGCAGGAGATAGCACTGAGGTAGGTTTGGGGGGTGACCTCAGAAGCCCTGGAGAAAGCTCTGGTGTATAGACAGAGGCCAGAGGTAGATGATCAGAATCCAGGTTATCAAAAACATTCATTATCTCTTAAATATAAGCTTTCAGAGCACAGAAGAAAATAGGTCCTGGATGGGTGGCAAGACCTTACCAAAACCATCTAGTAGACCCCAGAACAAATTCAAGCCTGTCAAAAGTCCAATGAATTCTACCATCCCACACTTCCTGCCACTGCCAAATCCAAACCCTGCATAACTTCTCCAGAGATGGAAGATATCCAAAAATCATTGCCTTTGGTTCAGTCTTAGCTTCTCGTTCTTCCTTGATTATTACTGGGCATGTCTCCCACACTTCTGTCTGCTTCTTATCTATTTGACCTTAGACAAGACACAACCTTCCTGAACTTGTTTCTTTATTTGTAAAATGGGTAATAATTGTACAACATAAATCAGAAAGTAGTTATAAGGAAAGTAAGTTACTATCGTGTGTGTGTGTGTATGTGTGTGTGTGTGTGTGTGTGTGTGCATGTGTGTGTGTGTTTGGAAGGATGGAGGGGAGATTAGGCATTAAGTTACATTTGAATTTAAAGTCAACATTCTATCTGATTCTTTAGTTTATATGTTTTCTATTTTGTCTTCAGAAACCTATAAAAGGAACATAAATCACTCATTAGTTTACATGGGGAGGAGAATTTAGCCCTCAGCACAGTGAAAGGAAAATATATCTCTATACTCCCTTTCTGTTCTGCTTCCAACAGGTCATAGAAGTCCCTCCTTCCCCAACCCAAAGCTATTCTTCTAGGGGCGTACTGCTCTTAAGAGCCTACTCTAGTTTACTTCAGTTGGAGAATTTATGAAGTACCTGCTGATGTGTAAGAAAACTGTCTAGGTGCTGTGGATGTGAAAACAAAAAAGAAATAGTCCCCACCCCTAAGCCATGGATGTCCCTAGTACTCTGAAATACTCAAATGGACCTGTGGCTTCAGAGATTCTAGAGTTCGCTCCAATGACCCAAAATGCAATCCATCCATGCCTGCCCTTCCCAAGTGACTCTCATCCATTTCCTCTAAAACGTTCATCCCAAGAGGCACCAACAGCCATATTAAAATTTATGGGCATTCTTTCACTTGCAAGACTTTTAGCATACTCTCCTTCCTTTTTTTTGCCACTCTGCTATGTCACTGAAAAAGCAGAATAGGGCCACAGAAGACTTTATTTGGGGGCTCAGACTTGCGATTTCAATGATACATGAAACTCTCACCAACAATGCAGATCAGCAGTTGTTACAAGATTACCCGACTCTGAGCTATCCATGGTGGGAGAGCTGTTGTTAAAATCAGTAAGACCTGGGTTCAAACCCTGCCACTGGCTATGTCACCCTGGGAAAGTCACATAACTCTCTGTTCCCTATGCAATTCCCTTGCAAAAAAGATGCAAGTCTACATTGGTAGAAGGTGTTTCTTCGATAGGAAATTCATTTTCACAGAACAAGAAATAACTTAGAGTCTTAAACAGTTGCCTGGAGTTTCTGAAAGCTAACAAGATTTGCCCAGATCTCAGAGTCAGAATTTTCCATGTGATCCCAGGTCTCCCCAACATGGAGGTTAACCAGCTTTCAATTCACCACTGCACCATCTCTTCTCCACAAACAGGAAGGAAATAAAGGGATAAGTATTTATTATAGGAACTGTGCTAAGTGCTTTACAAATATTTCATTTGATCCTCTCAATAACCTGGCAAGGTGCTGTTATTATCCCCACTTTAGTTAAGGAAATGGAGGCAAATAGTAGTAAAATGACTTGCACAGGATCACGCAGATACAAAGTATCTGAAGCTGGATTTGAACTTGAGTTCCTAGCTCCAGATAGAGCACTGTATCCACTGTGACACCCAGCTGCCTCAGCTATCTGAAAAAGATAGATAGATGATAGACAGACAGACAGATAGATAGTAGATAGATAGATGGATAGATAGATAGATAGATAGATAGATAGATAGATAGATAGATAGATAGACAGATAGATAGATGTAGAGCTATTACATATACAATAATAATTCTGAGAGAAGAGAAAACACTGACAACTTGAGAGGAGAGAAAAGTAGAACTCAGGAACAGTTTTCTATGGGAGATGATACCTGAAATAAACTCTGGAGAGAGCTAGGGATCCCAAGAGGCAGAAGGAAGGAAGGGGAAGCATCATAGGGGACATCTTGGACAAAGAAACTGATGAATCAGGGAAGCAGAAACAGCATGTCATATCCAAATAGAAAGGAAATAAGTCTGGCCAGGACATAGAGTGCAAGAAAGGGAGTAGGGCAAAATGATATTTTCCCAAGTACCTTTGAGATATACCCAAGAAAGCTTTAGCAATTCAACAGAAAGTAATTTTTGTCTTAGAGATGAAAATAATCTCTCTTCCCCATGATAAAAGAAAACTAACTTCTTCATTCAAGGAAATCATGTGCTAAGAGGGAATCTTCAGAATACCATTCAATTCTTGAGTGGGCACCAAAAAAAAAAAAAAAAAAAAAAACCTGTGGTTATAGAAGATTTTCACTTTGCTCCCAGCTCAGCTCCCTCTCCAGACTGCTGTATGTCTCTGTTTTGTCTTCTTTATTAGAATATAAGCTCTCTGAGAGAGGAAACCATCTTGTTTTCTTATATCTGTACCCAGCACTTAGCCCAGTGTTCAGCTCACAGAAAACACTTAATAAATGCTCTACCTACCTACCTACCCATCCATCTATCTATCTACAAAGACTTCTTAGAAGCTATCTAGTAACCTTGCTGAAATGTATTGATTGCTTCATTTTAAGTGGCATCCAACTGAAAACAGGCCTCAGGGATGACTGAGTCATCCACATACAGAACATGTTGTGAATTCCGTGAAAACAAAACAACTAAAAATAATTTAACTCAACTTGTTCCAGCTTTCACAAAGAGCATCAGCATCTCAGTCAAATAATTTAACATGTTAGTCTTCAAGCAGATTGTCTACAAAACTTTTCTGGAAACGTTCTGACCAATCTCCCAACTTGATCGAAGCTTTTCTTTTAAAGAGAAGAAAAATGCTAAGCTCTTGTTCCAGGAAGTGCCCTGGATGCTTTAGTCATCTCTAGTCAATAAATACTTATTAAGCACCTATTATGTACTGTGCTAAACACAGGAAACACCAAAAAAAAAAAGGCAATAGGTTGAAGTTACATTATAGATCATAGATGTGCATAGAATATGAAGTTGATATCCTGGCATACTCTTATGCACATCTATGCTTTATAATCTGTTGAAGGAATTTTAGAGTCTAACAATAAAGTTAGACATACAAGAGTATATTTTTGTATACTCTGTTTTTTGAAGGTGTGTGATTTCATTAGTTTGAGTACCATATACCATCCTGGATAGCATGCTGATCTATGATCTTAGAAACCCTAGGATCAAATCTCACCTCCGACACTTATTACCTTTGGGGCCGAGGGTGAGTCATTTAACTTCCCTCAACCACAGTTTCCTCAGCTGTAAAAAGGGAATCATTCCATCTATAACACAAACCTCACAGGGTTGTTGTGAGAATCAGATGAGATAAGATTTAAAATGCTTTGCAAACTTTAAAGCAGTAGGAAAATATCAAAATGGTGGCTATCACAATCATTTCGAAATCGCAAGTTGAACAGATGCAAATGCAAGCAGTCCTGTATATTACCACTCTGTGCCAGTTCATTCTTTTGTCTATTTTTAACTCTCATCTCCCTCCCCCAGAACATCATATATCCCTAATTGGGCACTTACATGATTATTCCCCTAATCAGGAAGACCATTATATGATGTAGTTTTTCTTCACTTCACTTGCTGTAATTACTAATCAAGGCTGTAGGTGTTTGAAACCAATGCTACGTCCTAGATAGATACTTGGCATGCTTTTGTCTGGGGTAATGGAAATTGAGACCAGTAGAAGGTTCAGGCTAGCACAGCAACAAACTGCTAAGAAATTCAGCTCTCTCCACTGTAGGTTTGTGGATTTGTTCCCCAGACTATTCATTAATGAACTGTGAATTTTGGTATATATTACCTCCATGTTAAAAAAAAAAAAATTCTTTGACCTGTTTTTCCATGGATTTTCTAGCAACATTTTCCTTTTGCTGGGGGAGAGGGGAAGAGGATGGTGACTCCCAATTAGAAACTCCCTCTTCTAATGTAGATTGCAAATCATCTGTTCCTTATCATCTTAGAGAATTCATAGAACCACAGTTTTTGTGCTTGAAGTAACCTTATTCATCATCTAGTTCAATTCTCTTATTGACCAGATGAGGAAACTGAGTCACCAGGTATAATTACTCCAGTTTCCACCACCTTCTGCCTGGACACTGAGCCATTGAGCAACATGCTTATGGTCACAAGGAGTGTGCATCAGAAACAGGGCTTGAAGCTGTATCTTCCTTACATTAAGAGCAACCTTTATTGACTACAGTAAACTGTCTCCCGACTGCTTTCATTGTTCTTTCAGCCTGCCTGCTACAAACAACCCTGTGCACTTTTAACATTGCTGTATGATCATGGATGGGAAAATAAACATTTCTCATGACTGAGCTTGAATTCACAGTCCAAATAAGCAGGGAGGAACAAAGTTCATTGAGCACTGTTTATTATTAACCATTTGAAAAGCCAGCACTCAGAGTGAGTAAATACTTTTACTTAATACTTATCAATGCCTATCAACATATAGTATGCAGGACATTATTTTTTAAAAATCTAAATCTATGTATTTATATTTCTCTTATCAAGACATTCTTTGGCAATGACCAACTGTGCCAGTTTGGGGCAAAACAAAAAAAAAAATATTAGGGACTTCCACTGAAATTAGAAGAAACAAAACAGAGATGTGAAGAGATTGTGATAGGGGACTGAGGATAAGCTGGTTCTGTTATCTATAGCATTCCATAGATTGAATCTAGCTTTGGAAAGTTAATGGGGCATCAGGAAAATTGAATAGAAATGGGTCTATGACAGGAACTGAAGGAGATTCATTAGAAGGGACTGAGGAAATTCCTTTAGGTACTACAGGAAAAGGAAAGATGATGCCAGGGCAAAAGTAAGAGATAAGAATCAAAGATGGTATGATCCAAGAGAGCAAGGGTAAAAATGCAGAAAGCTGTTTAAAATGAAGACACTGACTATTATGGATAAATGTACTCTACTCTGAGGTATCCATGATGTAATGGATAGAGAGCTGCCTCTATAGCCAATAAGACCTGAGTTCAAGCCCTGCTGTCTGGCTCTGTGACCCTGGGCAAAACATTCGCATTGTCTTAGGAAATTCTCTAAGATTGCAAATTGTAGAAGAGATACAACCTGCTTCAGTATTGACAGACATAAATATACATATTTACACACATACACTCATACATATACATATATACATACACACTAATACATATATGCATACATATATACACATATGTGTGTGAATGTGTGTATATGTGTATACATACATATGCATACAAACATACATACATATATATCCAGTTCCTATAGACTTCTTGAATGTTCAGGTCTATAGTTATTTGAGTCTCAATGCTACCTAGGCCATTATGGAACTTCATCACAGTTCTGTGGCTTAACCACCCCCCTTAACAACACCTGACAGAAGGTGAAATCAAAGACAAAAGGAAAGAGAAAGCAGTTTTATTGCTATGCAGGACCTCAGAGATAAGGTACTAGTCCAATCCCCTCATAATACGGATGAAAAAACTGAGAATCAGAGAGGTTAATTAGCTTGCTTAGAGAGACTGGAACCTAGGTCTTCTGAATTCTAGTCTAATGCTTTTATTTATTTCTTTAAGATTGGATTTCCCTATCTCAGCCAGACCAAAAGTACAGAGGCTGTTACAGATCTAGTCCCACTTCGATCAACAAAGGAGTTTTAACCTACTCTGTTTCCTCCTGGGACCAGCTCACTCCTTAGCTGATCCGATTCTCTCCCTCTTATTTTATTGCAGACTTCAGATTATCTTAGCCCACTGCATTTCAGAACCCTTGAACATGAGAGATCCATTAAGCAAAGCTATGAGCCTCTTTTCTCCCTACCCCCCAGGCAGGGATGTAACAACAAGCCCTGTCCAATGTTCTTTATGCTAAAATAATAATGACATTTATATACCCCTTGAAAATCTGCAAAACACTCAGCATTTATTCTCATTGAAATCTTCCAAGTAGGGTACGAGATGAGCACCCCAAATGTTATCACTCCCATTCTATAGATGAGAATACTAAGGATAAGAAAGAGCCAAAGTCAAATAGCTAGTTAAAAGCAAAGGTTGGGATCTGAACATAGTGCTTCTGGACCTCAAGTGGAGAAATCTAAGTCATCTCAGGAAGTTAATGGGGGAAGAGACACAGTACATACCTTTCATAAACAAAGTTCTTTGAGAGTCATTGGTTACCAGTCAATTGAAAGGCTGACACTCAAGTAGAATAAATATTATTCAATATGCATAACTGCCCAATACTAGATGCTGTTACATAATAACATGTTGATAATACGAATAATAGCTATTCCCTATAATGCACTTTAAAGTTTGAAAAAATATGCTTCATGTATATTATCTTTTGATTCTAACAACAGCCCTTTTTATAGATAAGGAAACTCAGACTGAGAAAGTGACTTTGTCAGGATCACACAGGTGGCAAGTGACTGAAGCAAATCAGGTCTTCCTGTCCCCAAGTCTTGTGCTCTATCCACTATACCTACCTGTCTATGGTACAATAGAAAGAACATGGTTCTGGAGTTAAAGAACCTTCAAATGGGCTTCTCATACATTACCGGGATGGCCTTGGACAAGTTTCTCAACTTCCAAGGTCCTCCATTTCCTTTTCTATAAAAATAAACAAATTGGACTAAATCTCCTGATTATTCTTTTCCAGTTATAAATCTATGATCCTATGTGAGCTATATGAACAACACTAAAATGGAAACTAGATTATTTTGCTTCTGCCAGAGTTGGCTCCTCACCAACCTAGAATATATAGAAAAACATATCTAATCCCTAAAGTACTGGGGGCTGTCTCTGAAAGAGTACTAAAGGACAGAGCAGGAAATAAAGAGGAATTTATAAGTGAGTCAGGATGATGTAGGTCAAGAGTGTGGCACTTAGTCCCAACAGACCAAAAGACTCAGAAGAAGGTTCAGAAAGTTGACTTTTGTAAATATTCAGAAGAAAGGAATTGCCTTTGCCTCTATTAATTTTGCCATTATGTGACATCTTTTCCCACACCCACACTAGCAAAGAGGGTGGAAAAGAGTCTCTCTGATTGTTTCAAAGTAGACATAATCATAAATCCTTTTGGTGACTAAGTGATGACTTGTTTTCTTTCAGAGGCAGCCAAGGGACTCAATAAATAAAATATTAGAATGGAAGTCAAGAAAATCTATGTTTGAATACTGAGAGACATTTACTATCTGTGTCACCCTGGGAAAGTCACTTAACTTCTCATACGTAAATCCTTCCTCCCAGGGTTATTATGAGGATCAAATGAGTTAACATATGAAAAAACCTTCTAAATCTTAAATTTATATAATAAATACTGGCTATTATTATTATCGTTCCACAGATAACTGGAGTGGGATAATTTTAAATCAAGGGGATATCTCACTTTTGTGTTTATTGTCTAAGATCTTGTTATATTAAGTTGAATCTTTCTTATAAACTGTGAATCATTATTGTTTTTAATTATTGTTTTAATTATTTTAATTATTGTTTTTAATTCAATAAAAATATCTTTTAGTAAAGTTGGATGTAGGACTTATTAAAGGAGAGAGAGATATATTATATATCTATGTGCCTTTTCTTCTGCTGCTGCCACCAGTTGAACAAGAATGAAGCATCTGATTGAATTAGGGTCCATCAGCAATTCCTGTTTGTGAAATTGATGATAGTCCTAGAACAAAAAAAATGTGTTCTCTATGATTGAAAATGCAGCAAAATTTCATTAATTTAGATTACTCTGCTTAATTCACCTAGCTTGGACTAAAGTTGTCCTTAACACTATGAACTTAAAAAAATGAGCATTGCACTTAAGAATGAGAATACAAAGATTTCATTCTCAACCACAAGCCCATAGTCTTGAGTCAAACAAAGACCTTGGTTTCCTCATTTGTAAAATGAAAGTAATAGATTGGATAACTTCCAAGGTCTATTATAGCTCTAGAACTCTATGACCTTCTCTGGGCTTCACTTTTATCATCTACATGTAAATGTAATATATGTGAAATTATAAAATAGTACATAAATGATTATATATGTACGCATATTACTATTTTATAGAAATGTCAGTAGATAATTTATCATTTCTTTGTTGTCTTCCATTTCCATCTTGAAATGTTCTTGTAATGACCTATTTTAATTGGCTCTCATACTAAGCTTTCTGTGATCTTAAAAAAAATCTTTTACCATTTCTCGTTCTAAGATGATACTGTTTATAATCTACTACTATCTTACTCCATGAAATTTTACACTGGGTTTATTTTTTAAATCCATTTCCCTTGAATGTCAAATTGCTTTACTTGACAAATAATGCTATTATTGTTATTAGCTGACATGGTTTTTAGGCTATTTAATTTCTTTAGTGAACTGATTGTTTTATATCAGTTAAACTTCTTTAGAATATAGTAATAATCCACTTACTTGTCTATTCCTTTATCCATTTCCCATTTTTCTCTTCCAAAAGCTTCTTTAAGTTGGTCAGGTTGGAGTTGATTTCACTCCATTCCTTATCTTTTCAATTGTATCTTTTCTTATAATTTTAGGTTGATTTTGGGCTTGGTTCTAACAAGTAGTTATAACAACCTCTAACAAGTAGCTCTAACAAGCTTGGTTTTACAAAGATGCTTGATATAGAAATCAATGCAATATATGCAACAAGTCATTTCCTGTCTATTTAGATCTAGTCAATCACCAAAAAACAAAAAACAAAACAACATTTAAGTGCTTAATCTGTCCAATACCTCTTCATACTCTTTTTGAAGAAAGTATTTATTTTATATATAGGTATGACTTATGTTTAGTCTTTACATCTTGGATATTTTTTATACTGAACCATTCTCCCAACATTTGTTACTACCCACCTTTATCATCTTTGTAGAATGTAGAGATCCTTCTATTCATATTGCCAGTGACTGGAACATAACTAACACTTAATAAATGCTTATTAATTGAATCATATGCAATTAAAAGAGATCTTTATTTGTTCATTAATTAATTTAAATCATTCTTTAAGTCCTACAGAGTCCTAAAACCCAAAACCTTACTGAAACATGCTTAGTGAGTTCAGTAATTTGCATGAGCAATAACTATGATGAATCATAAAGTTATCTTCTTTATTAAGAGTTCTGAAGTAAGAATATTGAGCTTTTTGGTTGAATCATGGTCTGAGATTAGAAAAATCTTGATTCTAACTGAATAATTCCTTGGCACTTGCCTATTCATATTCTGTCATCATTATAGTTATTATCACAATATAAATTCTTGTCAAGCATTTTTATTTAAATATTATTTTTCCCCAATAGCATATCAAGAAAAATTTTTAGCATTCATTTGTCAGAAGATTTTGAGAAGATTTTCTCCCTTACTCTCTTCCCTTCCCTCTTCTGAAAATGATAGGCAATTTCATATCATTTATATATGTGCTTTCATGTAAAACATTTCCATATTCATCACAGTTGTGGAAGAAGAAACAGATCAAAAGGAAATAAAACCATGATAAAGAACAAAGTAAGGAAAAAAATATTTCAATCTGTATTCAGAATTTATTGGCTTTTTATCTGGATATGGATAGCATTTTCCTTCATGAGTCTTTTTTACTTTTCTTGTGTTGCTGAGAAGAGCTGAGTCATTCTAAGTTGACCATCACAAAATGTTGCTCATACTGTATACAATGTTTTCCTTGTTCTGCTCATTTCACTTTGCATCTAGTTTGTGTAAGTCTTTCCAGATTTTTCTGAAATTTCATCATTTCTTGTAGCACAATAGCATTCCATTACATTCATATACCACAGCATGTTCAGCCACTCTCCAATTGATGGGCATTCTCTCAGTTTCCAATATTTAACCATCATGAAAAGGCCTGCTATAAATATTTTTGCATATGTAGGTCATTTTCTGTTTTGTGTGATCTCTTTAGGATGCAGACCTGGTAGCAACATTGCTGGATCAAAGGGTATGCACAGTTTAATTGCCTTTGGGGCTTTGTTCCAAATTGCTCTCCAAAATGGTTGGATCAATTCATACCTTCACCTCTACAGCATTAGCACCCCAATTTTCCCTTGTCCTCTACAACATTTATCATTTTTCTTTTTTGTCATATTGGTCAATATTATAGGTATGAGGTTGTATTTCAGAGTTATTTTAATTTGTATTTCTCTAATCAAAAGTGATTTAGAACACATCTTCATATACTTATAAATATCTTTACTTCTTCATCTGAAACCTGTCTATTCATATCCTTGGATGAATTGGGAAATGTCTGGTATTCTCATAAATTTGACTCAATGCTCTATATATTTGAGAAATGAGGCCTTTATCAGAGAACCTTGCTGTAAGGATTGTTTCCCAGCTTTCTACTTTCCTTCTAATCTTGAGTGCATTGGTTTTGTTTTTACAAAAGCTTTTCAATTTCATATGATCAAAATTATTTATTCTGCATTTCCTAATGCTCTCTATCTCTTGTTTGGTTATGAATTCTTACCCTCCCCATAGATCTGACAAGCAGTTCATTCTTTGCTTTTCTGATCTGATTGCTTCATTGTCTATGGTACCTTTTAGCAAGATGTAGTTTCCTTCCTTATCTCTTTTAATTAGGTCTATTTTTGCTTTTACTTTGTCTAAGATCAGAATTTCTACCCCTTATTTTTTTTCTTCAACTGAAGTATAATAGATTTTGCTTCAGCCCCTTACTTTTCCTTTCTGTGTTGTCTCTCTGCTTCAAGTGTAGTTCCTATAAGCAACATATTGTAAGACACTGATTTTTTTATCTATTCTGGTATTTCTTTCTGTTTTTTGGAAGAGTTCATCCCATTCACATTCACAGTTATGAATACTACCTGCATAATTACCTCCATCCTATTCTTCCTCCTGTTTGTCCTCTCTGTCTTTTCACCCTTTTCCCCATCACCAGTGTTTTGCTTCTGTCTACCACTTCCCCAGATCTTCCGTCCCTTAAGTCAGTCCCCACTCCCCCCCTTTACTTAATGTCTTCCTTCCTTCTTCCCTGACAGGTAAGACAGATTTCTATATTCAACTGATTGTATATATTATTCCCTCTTTGAACCAATATGAGAAGAGTGAGACTCAATCAATGTCCATTGACCACCCTCCCATCATCTCTTCCAATATAAAAAGTCTTTCTTGCCTCTTCATATGAGATAATTTGCCCCATTCTATTTCTCCCTTCTACACCCTTTGTATTCCTCTTTCTCATCCCTTAATAAATTTTTTTGTCATTTCCTCAAATTTACCTTGTACCCATATTGTCTGTCTATGTATATTCCTTCTATCTGCACTGTTAGTGATACAATTTTTAAGTGTTACAAGTACCACCTTCCAGTGTAGTGATGAAAACAGTTCAGCTCCATTGAATCCCAATGCTTTTTTTCCTTTTTACCTGGTTATGCTTCTCTTGGGTCTTAATATTAAAGGCCAAATTTTTACTTGAGTTTTGGTCTTCTCCTTATGAAGTCTTGAAATTCTTTTACTCTGTTGAATACCCATTTATAATGTTAATGAGATTTATGTTAATGGGAGTTAAAGATCTTTCCCCCATCCATTAATAGGCCCCAGGTAGAGCTCATTAAGGGAAGGTGGATTAGGGGAGTCTTGTTTTGTAGGAAGGCCCACACCTTTCATTAATTATTAATGAGGCCCAGGTCATGAGCATCTTGATGCCCTCTGGCTCTGAAAAGTGTATATATACTCTGAGGTGAGGTTTTGCTTTGGGGGCTGGCTCTTTGGCATAAGGTTCCTGTGCCAGATGAGACTCTGAGTAATTGTTAAGGGCCTCCCTCCCACCCCCCAGCTTTAAAAACCCAGATGTTGGTACTTCTCTCTCTGGTAACTATAATTGTGTGTAATGGTCAGACAGTTCAGTCTATCTGTTGATCTGTGATGTATGCATTGCTTATATTCAGACAGTTAGAAGCTCTGTTGGTCTTTATTTCTCTACTTGTATTTTCTCCATTGGTGTATATAATTAAAGAAGATTATTGACCCCTTTTAAGTTCCTTTCCTTAGAAAAGCAGATATAGGAACCTGTGTCAGCAGGCCATGCCAGATGTGTCAGGGTGCTTGCTGATACACCATTTCTTCCCCTTGATGTATTATGCTTAATTTTGCTGGGTAAATGATTCTTAGTTTTAGTCCTAGCTCCTTTGCTCTCTGGATACCATCCAAACATTTTTAAAAGGAAAAGTCCATGTGCTATCAGAGAAACTATTTCTTCAATTCAATTTAATAAACATCTAGGAAATTTCAAATGTGTGTCAAACTGTGACAGATATTAGAAACAATGAAAATTTTACACATAGTATGGTCCATATCTTCATGGAGCTTATGTCAGTGTAATGGGGTATTGTATCACCAAGGTAATATTCATAGCACTGATAGTGACTGTGAATATGCCAGCATAGTTCTGAATCACAAAGTATAACAGACTTTCCATAAAGTAGGCAGAAGAAAAACATTTATTTAGAACCAGACAGTCAAATCCCAAAACTAGAAAGCCAAATCCACCACAGTAACCAAGAAGTCAATACCCATTAGCACTTAAGGGGACAAAGCCATTCCCAAGTTCCCACACATACACCTACTTAGGCCTTCCCACCAACAAACACTCATGAGCTTAGCTGGGCCTGCCTATCTACATCCACTCTCCTCCACCCTAACCACTCTCACCAACTTCCTCCCAGCTTTGCTCCACCCTTCCTGTTCTACCCCCTCAGCAAGCATCTGTGTGACTTAGGCTTCCATGTGATTAAAACAGGTCACATGAGCTTATTAATGAATGGAAAAGATCTCATTTAAATTACCATTACAGGCATATAATACATATGTCACTTAGAAAATATCATCTAATAGGTGCTTCAGAGAGAGAGACAGTCTTGTGTTTGGATTATAGCTGCAAGTAAAGACTAAAACTATCCTTTAGAAATAACTTATTTATTCCTAGTTCATATTTATGTTGACCCTTTTTCATATTATTCTAACACTAATGATTTTACTAATTTGGGTATTTACTCCATTGTCTCAGATGATACTTTCCTATTAGTCATATCAGATAGTTTTCATGAGTGTTTGGAACTCAAAAAATAACTACCAAATAATCAGTAATCTAGCGATGGACTACTCCTAACTAAATTAGGCTACACTATGGGACCAGGTATAAAACTGTCTACATTTAAATTATTTGAAATATTCAACAGTTTCCTAGGTGTTTGGTACTATATTAGGTGGTATGGGAAATAAACTCACAATGTATTTTTAAAATGGTCTCTAACTCTGGAGAATGGATGGACTCTAGGGAATGGGGAGAGAATACAGGTAACTAACACATTCATAGTAATATAGACCAAATTCTTTACCAGATTGCTGAGAGGACAGAGAGCAGAAGAGTGACAACGTTGTGTGAGGATGTTTACAGAAATATCCCAGAATAATTCTTGAACTAGATTTTAAAGGAAATGGCAAAAATTGATTTGATGAGAGGAAGAGGACCAAGTGAGATATAGTGTATATTAAAGCAATAATTGTACGTAATAAGCACCGGAGAAATTTTGTTTAATGAATGAATCCTTAATGAAATCTTGAAAAGAAGGTGATAGACATAGATTGAGAGGGAAAGAAACTGACCCATACATTATGAAGGTGAGGGATGGGAAAGAGAGAGTGATAGATGAAGGGGGGGAAGAGAAAGAAAGGAAGAGAGAAAGAGAGAGAGAGAATGAATGAATGAATGAATTAAACAATGTGGGGTTATGTAATAGAAGACATTGAATGCAAAGCTGAGGAATTTAAATTTGCTCAGATAAGCAACAGAGAATTATTATAGGTTGTTGAACAGGGGAGTGATGTGATAAAGAAATGCCTTTGAGGAACAATAAACTTGTGGCATAGATTTAGAGTCAGAGGACCTAAATACAAATCCTGTTTCTAATGCCAACTACCAGCATGACCTTTTACAAATCATTTAACCTCTTAGTTCTTCAGTATCCACATTTGTGAAAAGAAAGGGTTGAATTAGATGGCCCTAAAAGACCCTTCTAGTTAAACATCTATTATTCTACAAAATGAGACTAAGAGGAAAGGAGACCAAATAGGAAATAATATTATTAATACAGATTAGGTGAGGGAGATCTGGACCATGTGATGGAATGGTGTTGGAAATTTGTGGCTCTGTAGTGGTCTGTTGCTATGTAGTTACACATGGTGCCATAAGGAATAGAGCACTGGACCTGGAGTTAGGAAGACTCATCTTCCCAAGCTCAAATCTGGCTTCAGAAACTTACTTGCTAAGCTCAAGAAACAAATGACAAACTACTCCAGTATCCTTGCCAAGAAAACCACAAATGTGGTCACAGAGTTGGACATGACTGAAAAACAACAAAACAGCAGCAACGAAAGTTATATCTGACATAAGATGTTTGCATCTGACCACTTGCAGTCCACTCTATGAACCCAAATTGTCATAAAGGTCTGTAGATCATAAATATAAGTTCATAGCAAATATTGTTTTAAGATCAAACTCTAATCTGCATGATTTCAAACTCTAATCAAGGTTCAATTCCTTTAAACACGAAGGCTGACATATGCAAATTACTTTGGATGCTTAGAAACAGGTTAAACACGTCAAATTCTATGGTATGAAAAACATGTAATTATGTTCCTTTCAAAGCATTTAGATTAATACAAGTAAAGATCCAATTCAGTACAGTTTCTAAATTGACAAATTAGTCATGGAATTAATTCTCCAAAAGGAATTTCTTTCTCTCTTTATAAACATCTTCACATCAAGTATAGGCATTTAAATCTTGTAAATGGATGCCTTTGCCTTGAGATAGTCTCTGGAATTATCAGAAGGACTCTTGCACATCTCAGCGTTCTACCTTGGTCATGTGATAGTGCTGTAGCAAGCTTAATTATTCCTCTTGCACCAATGTTCACTAACCACATAGCCCTTGATCAACATCTGAAGTGGGTTATTTCTGTGCCTGATAGGGGATATGTATTTATTTTCTATTTTTTCAGTGTTTCCAACTATTTTGCTTGGCATTTTTATTTTTTCTAGATACATGTAAAAACATCGTTTAACATTTGTTTTTAAATTTTTGAGTTCCAAATCCTCTCCCTTCCCCTCTCCCCACCACTCCTTTTTGAGAAGATAATCATTTCAATACAGGTTATGCAAGTGTAGTCATACAAAGCATCTCCATAAGTCATTTTGTGAAAAAAAAACATAAACCAAACAAAAAAAAAATAAAACTCAAGAAAAATAAAGAAAGTAAAAATGCATACTTCAATCTGTATTCAGACACCATCAGTTCTTTGTCTGGGGATGGATAGTATTTTTCATCAAAGTTCTTCAGAGTTGTCTTGGATCATTGTATTGCTGAGAAAAGCTAAGTCATTCAGAGCTCATCATCTTACAGTATTGCTGTTACTTTGTACTCGGTACATTTCACTTTGCATCAGTTCATATAAGTCTTTCCAGGTTTTTCTGAAATCATCCTACTCATCATTTCTTATAGCACAATAGTATTCCATCACAATCACATAGTATACTTTTGTTCAGTCATTCACCAATTGATAGGCATCCCCTGAATTTCCAATTGTTTGCCACTAGAAAAGAACTGCTACAAATATTTTTATACATGCAGGTCCTTTTTCTTTTTGTTTTTAAATCTCTTTTTGGATACAGAAATCGTAGTGGTATTACTAGGTCAAACAGTATTCAAGGTTTTATAGCCCTCTTGAGACAATTTCAAATTACTCCACAGAAAGGTTGAATCAGTTCACAACTCCACCAAAAGTATTAATGTGTTAATATCTCATTTTTTTCACATCCCCTCCAACATTTCTCATTTTACTTTTCTGCCATATTAGCTAATCTAATAGGTATGAGGTAGTACCTCAGTATTGCTTTAATTTGCATTTTTTCAATGAATAGTGATTTAGAGTATTTTTTAAAATATGACTATAGAAAGCTTTGATTACTTCATCTGAAAACTATTCATATCTTTTGGTCCTTTACCAAATGAGAAATGGCTCTTCTTTTTATAATTTTGACTCAGTTCTGTATATGTTTGAGAAATGAGGTCTTTTATCAGAGAAACATGCTTCAATTTTTTTCATAGTCACCCCTGCTGACTGTATCTCCCTCCATCCTATTCACCTTCCTGTTTATTCTATTATCTCTCTCATTTCACCCTGACTCTCCTCAAAACTGTTTTGCTTCTGATGATCACCTCCCCCAATCAGCCTTCCCTTCTATCACCTCCCCCCTTTCTCTTATCTCCTTCCCCTTCTACTTTCCTGTAGGGTAAGATAGATTTCTATACCCAACTCAATGTGTAAATTTTTCTCTCTTTGAGCCAATTTTGATGAGAGTAAAGTTCACTAACTCTCCCTTATCTCCTCTTTCTTCCCCTCCACTGTAAAAGCTTTTTCTTGCTTCTATTATGTGAATTAATTTACCCCATTTTACCTCTCCATTTTACTTTCTCCCAGCACATGCCTCTGTCACCCCTTAATTTTTTATATCATCCCTTCATATTCAATTCATATCTGTGTCCTGTGTGTGTGTATATATATTCCTTCTAACTTACCTAATAATGAGAAAGTTCTTATGAATTACAAGTATCATCTTCCTATGTAGGAATATAAACAATTTAGCCTTATTAAGTCCTTCATCATTTCCCTTTCCTGTTCACCTTTTTATGCATCTTTTGAGTCTTGTATTTGAAAGTCAAATTTTCTATTCAGCTCTGATCTTTCCATCAAGAATACTTGAAAGTCCTCTACTTCATTGAATGCCCATGCTTTTCCTGAAGGAATATACCAAGTTTTACTGGGTAGATTATTCTTGGTTGTAATTCTAGCTCCTTTACCCTCTGAAATATCATATTCCAAGCCCTCCAATCCTTTAATGTGGAACCTGCTAAATCATGTGTTATCCTGACCATGGTTCCACAATACTTGAATTGTTTCTTGTGGCTGCTTGTAATATTTTCCCCTTGTCCTGGGAGCCCTGGAATTTGGCTATAACATTCCTGGGAGTTTTCATTTTAGACTCTCCTTCTGGAGGTGATCAGTGGATCCTTTCAATTCCTGTTTTATCCTCTGATTCTAGAATATCAAGGCAGTTTTCCTTGATAATTTCTTTAAAGATGATGTCATTTTTTTCCATGAGTTTTAGGTAGTCATTTTTTTCAAAATTATCTCTCCTGAATCTACTTTTCAGGTCAGTAGTCTTTCCAGTGAGGTATTTCACATTGTCTTCTATTTCTTCATTCTTTTGGTTCTGTTTTATTGCTTCTTGATTTCTCATAAAGTCATTAGCTTGCATTTCCTCAATTCTAATTATTAAGGAATTATTTTCTTCAGTGAGCTTTTGTGCCTCCTTTTCAATTTGACCAATTCTATTTTAAGGAGTTTTTTTTCAGTGAATTTTTGTGCCTCTTTTTCCATTTGGCCAATTCTGATTCTTAAGGCATTCTTCTCCTCGTTGACTTTTTTGTACCTTTTTTACCATTTTGCCCACCCTTTTTTTTAAAGTGTTATTTTCTTTAGCATTTTTTGTCTCCTTTACCAAGCTGTTGATTTGTTTTTCATGATTTTCTTGCATCACTCATTTCTCTTCCAACTTTTTCTTCTACCTCTCTTTATTTTCAAAATTCATTTTAAGTTCTTCCATTGTCTCAGATCAATTCATATTTTTCTAGGAGGCTTTGGTTGTTGGAGCTTTGACTTTGTTATCTTCTTCTGAATGTATGCTTTGATCTGCCTCATCACCATAGTAACTTTGTATCATCAGAAGTTTTTATTTGTTGTTTGCTCATATTCCCATCCTATTACTAGACTTTTAACACTTTGTTAAAGTGAAGTTCTGCTTCGAGAGTGGAAGGTCCATTGTCCCAACCTTCAAGTGTTTTGAGCAGCTGTTTTTAGAGATACTTCTAGGCACCTGCAAGTTTTCAGTTCTCCAAGGTGGTATGATCTAAGCAGAGGTGTGTTTACTACTCTCTTGGCCTGTATTCCAGTCTATGAAGGACCACAAGCATTCTTTTCTACCCTATAACTGTAATGAGTATCCCTGCTTCATTGTGACTGCAAGCTCTAGTGGGGTAGTCCTCCTCCTCCCCCTGGGAGTGCCATCCAGAACAGTGACCTGGATCTGAGTATGGACAAAGCAACAGAGTCCTGCCTCAGTGCTAGCAAAGAGACTCCTGTAATCTTCTTCTGACCAGTTGTTCAACCCCCTTAGCATCTGTAGGCTGAGAGCTCTGGAAGCAGTTGCTACCACTTTTAATTCTAAGGCTCCAAAAGCCTGCACCTGGTTTGCTCGGAATTTGTCTGGGCTGGTGTAGCCTACACTTGACCTGACTGGGCTCCCCTCTCAACCTGCTGCAACAGACCTTTCCTACTCACCTTCTAAATTGTCTTGGGCTGGAAAATCATTTCACTCTGTCTTTTTGTGGATTCTGTCACTCTAGAATTTTCTTAGTCATTTTTAAAAGGTATTTGAAGGGGTTTGGAGGAGAGCTCAGATGAGTCCCTGCCTTTACTCCAACATTTTGACTTCTCCCTCCCAGGATTTAGATTTCTAAGAAACCCTAACAGCAGCAACATGGCAGCAGTGCTGAGTTGGGTATCAGAGGACTTGAGTTTTCATACTGCCTTAATCAAACACCTTTATGTGACATTGGACAAGTCATTGACCTTAATTTCCTCATCTGTAAAATTAAGAGTTGGAATTCAGTTGGGTCAAATTCATAGAGAAACAGATCCCTAAAGGCTGCATATGGTCTTAGAAAATCATAAATTATCTTATTTATGTTGTGCTATATTCCTACGTCTTTTGTTAAACACCTCCAACCCAAAGAAATTTTAACCTGATAATCATTTATTCAACCTAAAGTTTTTCACCTCTAGATTAGGTGATTAGATGAGTCTTTCTTGTTCTACATGTCTAAACATCTTGTCTGCCCTCTTCATTTTACAGCTAAAGAAACTGGAAGTATATGAAATATCCATGGAGATCCTTCCTCTGCTGTCTGCTTCTTTCAAAGTTTACTTTTCAATCATCTGATCTACTCTGGTAATTAAATACTGTAAAACCTCCCCACTGCACCTTGTAGGCTGCAGGCTAGAAGGAAGATGAAAGCAGAGGAGGGATTCTCCATCATTTACCTAATGTCCACCAACTGAGGCCTACAGCTGGAGCTGTGGTTTTTCCTGGTATGAGAACAGTTTAGGCGACAGCACCTGTGCCTCCCCTGGGAACCTTGATGTCAGATTGGTCATCTGGTAGCATCAATTTTACAAGATTTTGAGAAAAGAAAGGTTATGGCTCTGCAGCAATCTCTAGACTTTTCATCCCCTTTTTAAAGAGGCTCTTGGCATAGTGGATAGCATGCTGAACTTGTAGCCAAAAAGACCTGAATTCAGTTCTTACCTTTGATGCTTTCTGTGATCCTAGGCAATCATTAACCCCTTTAAGTCCCAAATTCTGAATTTGTAAAAATAAACACAGCAGTACCTATGCTGAAGCAATGATAATGAAATGAAATAAGTAAAGGTGGGGTTTTTTTGCAAACTTCAAAACTTTCTATCAATGTCAGCAATAACTAATAATAGTCCAACTAGCTAATTATTATAAATTAGCTAAGAATAAATGAGATAATCCTGCTAGTTTTTCCCCAAAAAAATGTCTATGGAATATAACAGCCCTAGTCAATTCCCTCTATAAGAATCCCTTAGAGTGCTATGGACCTGAAGAAGGAAAGGGAACTATAACGTGCACATAACATTTTTGAAGATGATGAATGAGTGACTGAATGAATCTATGCATGCATAGATCCATGATAAATCAATTACACAGCACTTACTTTGTGCCATACAGTGTGTATAAAGGGAACTAGGATCAGATTCAAAGAAGTGAATTCTGCTCCACTTACTACCAGTGTGAACTTGGGCAAGTCAGAGTTTCAAATTCTTCACCTCTAACATGAGGAGACCAGACTATCGATGGATGGCTGAGTTATCTTCTACCTCCAAAATCTTTTATTCCCATGGTCTCTACTGTGTATAGAACACTCTGCTAAGCACTGGGGGAGATACCCACTTGAGATATCAGTTCTTGTGTTCATAGAACTTATAGTCTACTCTGTACAGGCTATGGGCTATAGTATGGTTAAAAATTATAAATGAAGTGGAAGCATAGTGTAGTGGAAAGGACATTGAATTTGGAGTCAGAGAGTAAAAATTTAAATATTTTGTCTATCATTTAGTAGCCAGAAGGCTTTGAACCAGTCACTTCATTTCTCTGGAAATAGTTGCGGAAAAGAGTGAGGAGGTGGGAATTGAGGGTAGAGAAATCTGATATGGCTTCAACGAAGAGATGACATCTGAATTGGACTTCAAAGGATAGGTAAGAAGTCAACAGCTAGAGAAGAAGGAGGAAATATCAGGTATAGGGAATAACAGAAGCAAAAACAGACAAGTAGGAAAGTGTGGAACATATTTCAAGGAGAAGAAATACTCCAATTTGATTAGCACATAGAGTATATGTTTGGGCACAGTGTAAAATGAGGCTAGAAAGATCGGGTAGCACCAGATTGTAAATGACCTTGAATTCCCAGCAAAGAGGTTTGAACTTTAGTTAACAGATAATGGGCAGCTACTTAAGAATTTTGAGCAAAAGACTGATCAAATCTTTTAAAAATCATTCATGTGAAAGCAATATGAAAGGTAGAGAGAACAGCAGTGGTAGAAAGACAAGTAAGGAGGCTACTACAAAAGAGTACATGGGGTGGTGATAGAGAAATGGTGACTGGAATTGAGATAAAAACCAACACAAGGGTGTGTGGTATGGCATGGTGTGATGTGGTTTTTTTGGAGGGAGAGAGGGGGTGGTCATTGGCAAAACTTGTTATTCTGCTGTAATGTTAATTAAAGTTAAAGATCTTCCCCACCCATTAATAGAGCTTACCTGGAGCCCTTTGAGGGAAGCTTGATTAGGGGAGGCTTGTTTTGTAGGAACACCCACACCTTTTGTTAATTCCAAATGAGGTACTGAGTCAGGATGGGCCTGCCTTCTGGCTCTGAAAAATGTATATATACTCAGAGATGAGGTTTTGGTTTTGGGGGCTTGGAAGAAGGTTTGTGTACCAGGTGAGACTCTGGGTAGCCATACCCCATCTCCCTGAAAATCCAGATGTTGGTGCTTCTCTCTGTGATAACTATGTATGTGTGTAATGGTCAGACAGTTGGATCTGTCTGTTGATCTGTGATGTATGTATTGCTTATGGTCAGACAGAAACCCTATCTGTTGGTCTTTATTTCTCTGCTTGTATTTTCTCTGTTAGTGAATGTAATTAAAGTAGATTGTTGACTGTCAAAAGTTACTTTCCTTTTAGAAAAACAGATGTAAGAGCCTGTACAGGAGGCCCTCCTACATATGCTGGGCTGCTTGCTTCTACCTCTATAGAACATGAGGTGTGGTAAAAAAAAAAAAAAAAAGAGAGAATTTAAGAAATTAAAGATGATATTAATGTCTTTTGGGACCTTTGGAGGCTGAGTGAATAATTATTCCATTGACAGATCCAGTGAAATCAGAAAGAGGAACAGGCTGGAAGAATGTAGATAATATTTTTGATTTGGGACATGAGTTTAGGAAAATAGACATCTAGGTAGACATGCCACATGGGTAGTTGGAGGCATGGAAGTGACACTTGGAATGAAGGTCTTGTGTGCAGAGGTAATGTTTGAATCCATGGGAGCAAGTGAGATTGCCAAGGGAAAGAAGAGAGAGAAAGACAAGTAAGGCAGGACCTCGAGGATCATCTACATTAAGAAGATAACAAGGAACCAACAGAAACAAAACAAAGATGAATTTGAAAGTTAAGAAGAATATAAGGATAAAATGGTGTCTTTGGATTCAAGGGAAAAAAGGTTCTCCCTAATCAGATAATAGTCCATAAGAGCAAGATGACAGATTGTCAAGGACGATGAGGACTGAGCAACTGGATTTAATGATTAGAAAGATATTGGTCATCTTGGAGATAAGCATTTCAGTAGAATGCTTTGTTGTAGAAGAAGAAAATGAGCAGAGCATGGTTTGTGAAGGGAAACATAGATGAGATGGTGTCTTTCAGGCAAGAGAATCAAGAAAACATGATGGAATTCTCAGCATACAAATGGGGTCCCTGCATGGCAGCTTACACAATGGGATGACCCCTTCTTCCCTCACACCAACCCATTCCCTGCTATTTAGGAGGTCTGTAGCTCTTCACCAATTCAGAAGATTTCTGAGACTTATGTTAAGATCATTTGAATTTTTATTAAAGCCTTCTCTTGATCAAACAAAATATATAGAGTTGTACTCAATGTTCAATAATGTAAAATCCTTCAAAATTACATTTCATAGATGAGATTAGGATGCTAAAATGGCACTAGGTTGCAAATGGTGGAGACAATTTTATTTCATGAACTACTGGATTAAAAATATGATATAGTATAATTTTAGGCATCTAGGTTTTGTTTGTATTCTTGGGAAGAGGGAGGAGAAAATTGATCTAGAATGTGACTTCATTGGTACTGAGAATTCTCTATAAGGAAATACTCTCTATCAGTACACATACACAATTATTCTGCAACTTATAACGTTAGACAGTTGCCTGGTTTACTACTAAGTTAAGCTAATACATATTGGAGGAAGGACTTGAACCCAGGCTTGCCAGACTCCAAGGTCAACTTTCTATTGACTCAACACATTGCCTTTCCCTCTAAGTATGGTACAGCTGTCCACAATCTCAGACTGTAATGCAGGTGGTTACTGGTTTTCATATTTTAAACTTGCCTTTTATATTTTAAAATAGAAGGACCCAGCATGCTGTGGTCCATAAGGTCACAAAAAAGTCAGACATGACTGAACAAATAAACAACAATCTTTTCCAGGAAGACGCTAAAATATTTCTTTCATTTGTTTCATTTGATTCTGGTCACTCTTGCTGCTTTTTAAAAATGAAAATAATATTTCCCTTAGTGAATAAAGTTTTGGCATTTCCTCTCAGGAGGAGAAGTTAAAACGTTAAATCATATGATTTGTCTTAAAGTGTATGCATTGTGCTCCGGTGACCAAATAAACAGTGATGCAATAACATGAAAGGAGCCAACACACTCATTTTTGTTCCCAGAAGCCCCAATTGTTGGAGTTGGGAGCATTTTGTAGTAACTTTTCATAAGGTAAGCATCCATTTACCTAATATGAATCCATCATCACCACTCTTAAAACATTTCTGGAGGAAGACAGAAGAACTTTTGATGGATTTATTGTATTCTTGAACATCCAACGTCATGATGTCCTGATGCTTACAAAGGACATACTTTCATCAGCCAGCCAAAGTTTCCATATCTCTTTTAGCCATAAAAACAGATAAGGGAATTGATGAGACAGGAAACTAAATGGTCCTTTAACTCCATGTGGGTTCAAGAAACTAGGCAGCACCCATGAAATTATGTGAAGGTTCCACATTCACTGATTATATTGCACTCAACCCTATTTAACCTGCATCTACATCTAAGCTATTCATCCAAAGACCTATCATTATGTCTTTGCACATGAGACCCTAATTACCCCTTAAAATAGAGGATATAAGAGAAGAAATATACAATATATGGCAGTAGAAAAAGTAACTAGCAAACAGAAAAATTATTGTTCGCAGGCAAGTTATAAATTATATTAAAGAAATATAGAATAGGGTAGGAAATGGAGGTGGATTTGAACTATCAGATTATCCGTCTCACCTGATAAACATCCAGATGGCTGACATTTCTCAGCGTGAACAAGCAAAAGTTCCAAAACAACTTCTTGTTAAGTTTTCAGATATAATTTCTTTTTGTTTGTTTGTTTTGTTTTTGAGACTATGTCTCCCTATCTTTCCCAAGCTGAAGTTCTCATGGGCCTAACCTCAATGTTAATTGACATGGAAGCTTTGAACTGCTCCATTTCTGATCTGGGCTGGTTGGCCCCTCCTTAGACAGCTTGATGGATCCCCACTCCCTGAGGCCCACCATATTGGTACCAGACTTATCGCAGTTGCCTGATTGGTTTAAGCCATATTACATCCCAGAATCTGCAAACTCAAGCGACCCACCAGCCTCAGCCTCCCCAGTAAGAGAGATTAAAGGTGTGTGCCATTACACCCAGGGAAGTATAATTATTGAAAGATTAAATCATCAAAGAAAAGAGTAACTATGACTGAATACCAGAGCACCACTGTAGCTGAGTGCCCTGAATCTTATTCTATCACTCTACCTACCCAGGAGATATATCATATCTTTACTTTTGGTGTACTGGGACAAATTTTGGCAAATCACATATTTGTCATCTCACAACCACCACAATTTTTTTTTGTCAATTAATAGTTTTATGGGCCATCCAACAAGAATCAGCAAACATTTGCTAAGTACCTGCTACACACAAAGCATCCTGCTAGAAGCACAAATAGATAGAAACATAAATAGTATTGGCCCTAATGGAGCTCACAGAGGACAATGCAAAAGAAAACATCTTAGGAAACAGTGCAGCAACAACAAAAAGAGATTGGAGGAGAGGAGAGAAAGAAAGATTTCACTAAAAATTAGAAGTTAAAGAGGAAGAGGGAAGGAAATATGTAGAAAGACTTGCTTCACTGTGAGGAGAAATCGAATAGACAGATGAATAGAAATAGATTATTAAATAAATAAAATTAATAAAAAAGAAGAGTCTGAACAAACTCAAAAACCAAGGAACATAGTGAGGCAAATAAGAGTTTGTTTAGAGGCAGCTTATGTGAATAAACTAGCGCCAAAATAAGCATAACTAATTGAAGTTTAGAAATATTGACTTAAAAGAGTATGGAAACAAAACATACTAAAGAAATGGATAGAGAAACACAAAACTGGCAATCATAATTTTTAAAGGTCAATTGAACAACCCAATAAAAGTCAATTTAAAGGAGAATAACGAAACAGATAAGAAAACAAGGATCCTGCCTTTCCTTGCTTTTAGTAAATTGTAGTGTCCCTGAAAATTTTTTGTAGGTATTTAATCAATTAACTTGAGTGACCTTTGGCTTAGCATTTAAAAGACTTCACAGTCTGGTTTCCATCAAGTATGTATTAACCTCCCTTCGTACTCTCTGTATTCCAGTCAAAATGTCTGACTGGCTATTTCTCATATATTTCTTTCCATATCTTGCCTCTATAAACATACAGTTTTTCTTGATCTCCTGATGAATTGTGGGCCCCAAACCTGGAATGCATCCTCTTCACTTTTACTTTAGAGAATCTCTTGCTTCCTTCAGGGCAAAACTTGGGTTGTACATATAGACAAGGCTGCTAGTGAAGATATCTTGAATTTATCATCCATTTGCTTATCTGTGCACCTGCTGTATGTATCCTACCAGATGAAGATAAGCTCCTTAAGGACAGTCCTATTTCCAAGGCTAGATCCATCTAGAACAATGTTCTCCACAAACAGGAACATATCAACTTTTGTCTGTGTAATAATAATAATATCAATTTAATAACTCACATTTAGAAAGCCGTTAAGTCCTACAAAAACCCTATGCACTAAATGGTCTAAATGGTACCTCAAATTTTCACCTTGCCAAAAAACCAAACTCTGGATTATTGGGCTAATTTAAACCCACTCCGTTTGCAAAAACATTATGCACACTCTCTTCCCTTTTGCAAAGTTCTTCCTAGACTAAGTTAACACTTTCTAAATGGCCTCCCTACCTCAAGTTTCTTCTCTCTCCAGACAGTCTTCAAAAAAATGTGTGTATATATGTATATGTATGCATATATATATATTTCCTAATATAAAATTTCCTAATATATATATATATTTCCTGAAATATCATGCCATTCCCCTAGTGAATAAAAATCAATGGCTCCCTAACATTTCTATGTTCAAATGCAAATTACTCTGTATTTAAGGCCCTTCAAATCTCGTCTAAGTCTACCTTTTTGATCTATCTTATTTGAAATAGCTCTCCTTCATACATTCTTGAGTCCAGCCAAATTGACCCTCTTACTGTTCCTAACACACAACATTCTATCCCCTCCATACTTCCGTCTCTTAGGATCCTTAGTTTATTTCAAGACCCAGCCCTAGTGCCACCTTCCACTAGCATGAGGCTTTTCCAAGATTCTCTGATGAAATATTTTTAATTTTTTTGTATTTATTTTGTGTATACGTGTATGTTCACATATATATGGGTATGTATATATATATATATGAAATTTTGTATATATGCATATATATAGTATGTATATAGATAAGTGTAGGTCATATATATATATTTACATGTATATATGTGTAATATACATTCACATATACATGTACACACAAATGTTTTATTTTTGTCAGCAGAATATAAGCTCTTTAAGGGAAGGTTTCATTTATGTCTGAATCATCAGCTTTTAGCAAAGGGCCTAGAATACTGTAACTGCTTAATAAACGTATGTTGCTTGACTGATTGACAGACAAATGATGTATCAATTTCATCTGATCTGACTTTTTCTGGGGATTTCTTGGCAAAGATATTGGAGTGGTTTACCATTTCCTTCGCTAACATTTTATAGATGAGGAACTGAGGTAAACAGGGTTAAGTGACTTGCTTAGGGTCACACAGCTTGTAAGTTTGAACTTTTGGGCCAAGTTTGAACTCAGGAAGATGAGTCTTCCTCACTCTAAGCACTGAATTCTGTCCACTGTAGCACCTACCTGCCCAGAGAGACAAAGGGACCAAGATAATACATGACCCCATCCCTTGGAACCTTAAACAAACCACTTAGAACAACCTGAGTATTTAATGATCATTTAAATCTCAGGATCTCAACATCAGAAGAGACTTAGAAGCCACTTAGTCCCAACAGTTAAATGCACATTTCTTTGTTTACAAATAAACTTGAAAAGATCATTATAATGAATAACCTATACTGGAACCAAATAAAAATGAATATTAATATAATAGTTGTGCTTTACTTCCTTGGATAAATCTGATTAATGGTCTCAGAAACAGGAATAACAAAGAAAAAGTTATCTAATTCCAAAATATTTACAGATTTTGTTTTTAACAAAGAAAGCGGGTCTGATTATCTTCTAAAGCCAAAGAGCTGCAAGGTACAAATAACTAACTGACCAATAAAAATAAATCAAACATTCCACAGAGCCACAAAGCATGTGTACAGTGGAAGTTCATTTTTTTTTCTTCTTTTCTCAAACAAATTTGGAAGAGATACAATAAATATTTGAGGGTTAGCATCCATTATGGCATGGCTCTAATCTTACTACTTAAAGGCCTTTTAGCTGTTGATTGCATTTCCTATTCCTTAAAACTTAAATAAGGAGGAATCTACTGGTCAAGCTAATCTGATGATAATCCCTGTGGCATGCCTACCATTGAGTTCAAATTGTTGGGTAAACACAACTTTCTAGTTTCCCAGTTATCTCTGCCATTTATCTAAGAATCTTCTTATCTCTAGTTATTCCACATTTCTTCCCTATTCTAGTTTCTAGTCCCATGTTTTTATCCCTAGTGTTCTGCTACAGAAACTCAAGAACCTTTTTTAAGTACAAACCAGCAGAGAGATTGAGGGCCTGACTCTTCTTAACTAAAGAATTTCCTCTTAGTCAGTTATGTTATATTTTCCATTATTTGAGCTAAAGTTTTTCCTATAATACTACATATTTTTTCATGTTGTTCTTTTGTATGCCTCTTGATAATAGTAACAAAAATAGAACTTTCAGGTTTGCAAAACACTTTACAAGTATTATTTCATTACATCCTCACAACAAATCTGGGAGATAGGTGCTATTATTATCCCCACTTTACCAGATGAGAAAACTGAGTCAAGCAAAGGTTATGTAACTTGCCCAGGATCATACAACTAGTAAGTATTTTTGGTCCGATTTGAACTAAGGTCCTCCTGACTCTAGGTCTAGAGCTCTACACTTTTTGTTATTTAATCATTTCCATCATGTCCAATTCTCTGTGACCTCATTTGGTATTTTCTTGTCAAAGATGCTGGAGTGCTTTGCCATTTCTTTCTCCAGCTCACTTTACAGATGAAAAAGCTGAGGCAAACAGGGTTAAGTGACTTTCCCAGGGTCACAGAGCTGGTAAGTGTCTGAGACCACATTTGAACTCAGGAAGATGAGAATTCTTGACTTCATTTCCAGCACTCTTATCTACTGCACCACCTAGCTGCCCTGCTGTGCCACCTAGATTTCTCTACTGAATATATTTTAATCAAAGTTACCAACAGTACAATATACTACTAAAGAAAAAAAATGACTAATGACCAATGGGTAAAGAATAATTAATGTATTTCTTCTGTGTCAAGGTTAATCCTTTATTTTTAGTCATGCAACAGTTCCCCATCATCCCAGTCATATTATCTTTGGTCAACTGGAATTTTCATTGGGGACTTGTGCAGTTGTGTGATTTATGCTTTCTATAATGAGTGAAGTTCATCAGCACAGCACTTAATATTCTGTTAATTTCCTGCCTACAATTGTGATATTCTGCCACCACATGGCCAGGGGTGCTGTGGTTATGACTTGTCTACAGAGCCATGTTTGAGCAATTAGGCTCAACCAAGATCATGGTTGACCAAGAGGAAGGTTAGCATGCTTTGCTTTTCAATTACATCACTTCTTTTAAGTGAACATCCTCCATTAAAATAGGTGAGTACAAATACTAAAGAATGATGTAGTCCTAAAAACATGTTGTTCAGTCTTGTCTGACTCTTTATGACCTCATGGACCATATTGTCCATGGGGTTTTCTTGGCAAAGATACAAGAGTGGTTTGCCATTTCCTTTACCAGTGTATTACAGCAAACAGAGGTTAAGTGATTTGCCCAGGATCACACAATTAATGAGTTCTCTGAAGCTGAATTTGAACTCAGGTCTTCCTGACTCCAGGCCCAGTGCTCTAACCACTAAGTCATTTAACTGCCTAAATAAAATAATTTACTAAAAGGAAAAAAATTTATTTATCTACCATTTAAACTTTTTCCCACTAACCTAAATTATCAGTTTAGTATTTTCAGGTCTTTTTCCAATTTAGCTTTAATTTATCTCTCCTGAACTATTTCAAATCACCCTCCTTCATGCAATCTACATTCCAGTTGAACTGACCTAGTTGATGTTCTCTGAGTTTGGCATTATATTTTCTTCCTCCACTTGTTGGCATATCATTCACTTCTTTCAATTTATTTATTTATTTTTTTAATTTTAAGTTTTCAACATTCATTTCCACAAAATTTTGAGTTCTGAATTTTCTCCCCACCTCTCCCCACCACCCCAAAACTCTGAGCATTCTGATTGTCCCTTCCACCAATGTGCCCTCCCTTCTACCATCCCTCTCTTCCCTTATTCCCACCATCTCTTCTGTCCTGTAAGGCAAGATAAATTTCTGTACCCCATTACCTGTATTTCTTGTTTCCCAGTTATACACAAAAACAGTTTTCAACATTTGTTTCAAAAATTTTGAGTTCCAACTTCTCTCCCTTCCTCCCTCCTCACCCATCCCCACTGAGAAGGCAAGTAATTCAATATAGGTTATATGTGTGTAGTTTTGCAAATGACTTCCATAACAGTCATGTCGTGAAAGGCTAACTATACTTCCCTCCATCCTATCCTGCTCCCCATTTCTTCTATTCTCTCTTTTGACCTTGTCCCTCCCCCAAAATATTTACTTCTGATTACTCCCTGCTCCCGTTTGCCCTCCCTCCTATCATCCCCCCCACCCCACTTATCCCTTCTCCCCCACTTTCCTGTAGTGTAAGATAGATTTTCATACCAAATTGAGTGTGCATGTTATTTCTTCCTTGAGCCTGAGAAACCTAAGAAAGGGAACAGGGTTTAGACCCACTTTGTTGCTGTTTGAGGACAAAGTCAAGGAGTTGAATTATAGGCTACACATCAAAACATCCAGAAATCTAACAATGTCCAGAGGGGTGGGGGAATTTCGTTAGATATCCCCATAACAAAAAGGTCACTCCTGATGTAGTCATCCAAATCCTACAACAGTTGGAAGTAATAGGTGAACAAAAATACCAAATACAATATATATACTATAAGGTTGAAGGCAGAGGGATTAAAGACTATGGTAGCCTTTGGCATTTTTATTTGTAGGTCATGACACTACCCACTCTTGCTATGCTACTTTCTGTAAAGGAACTGCTATTTCAGGAAGCTAGGAGCTCAATCAGCAAGCTAAATCTACTGGCCTAAAGTCACACAGTAGGCCCTACACAGGACTTCAAAGTAAAAGATTATATCTGATTATAAAAGGTATTAAAACAAGATCAAGATTAGATCAATATTGCGTAGGTGTCTCATGCTAAATCAATAGGCAGAAGTTAATTGAAAGTTGAAAGTGATATTGACTCATTTTTTTTACTCATGTCCAACTCCTCATGACCCCATTTGGGGTTTCCTTCCCAAGGACTCTGGAGCGGTTTGCCATTTCCTCCTCTAGCTCATTCTACAGTTGAGGTACTGAGGCAAATAAGGTTAAGTGACCTGCCTAGTGACACTCACATAGTGTCTGAGGCCAGATTTGAACTCATGAAAATGAGTGATCCTAGCTCCAGGCTGAGAAATCCATCCACTGCATCACCCAGCATTTAGTAGGTACTACTAAATACCAGGAATAGAAAAAAATTATTAACTTGTCTCCAACCAACAAGTCAGATATCAAATCAATTAGCCAAAATAGCAATCTCCTGACAATAGGCCGCTCTTTTTTTCGTTTTTCTTACTTAGTGAGGTCTGTTAAGTTATCCATTATCTCTTCATCAGATCATTGGTCTAGAGCTGAAAGGGACCTTTAAAGACATCTAGACCAGAAGTAGCAAATATATGGCCCAAGTGGTCCTCAATATTCCCAAGTGCAATTGGGGAAATTTAGCAAAATAAAAACACAATAAAATAGAGATAACATTACATGTTAAAACTGTCACTATGTAGTAATCAGTTGTCCATGCTTCTTTATGAGTGTGACTCCACAGATTGAGACCTACCTTCCAGTTTTAAAAGAGAGGAAAATGAGGCCTAGAAAGGTTATTACATGTCCAAGGTCACACAGATAGGAAACAACAAGGCTGAGATTCCAGCCCCAGTCCTTTGATCTCTAGGTCCAGTGTTCTTTCCATTGTGCTATGTTCATTCTTTTCTCAAGTGTGCATTTATTAGTAAATCCCAGACAAGTTTAATAGGAATAAAGGAGGCACAGCAGGACTTTTCTGCTCCAACCCTGTCATTCTTAGGGTCACCTGAGGCTCACTATCTGAATGGCCCTAAGATTGGTTAAGGTGGTCAAAAATGGACAAAGGCAAAACTGGCCAGTGATGAGATCACTGTCCTTGGGACAGAGTTTTTATTCCTGTTCTGCTACTTGTAACCTTGGCTAAAAAGACAACATGATGCAGTGGAAAGATAACTAACATCTTCAAAGTATTTGAACTATAAATAAATAGACTATCAAAGTAAAACAATTTAAAGTGACAGAAATCAGGAAGGAGGAAAAAGCATAACAAATATCTAAATCAGTTTCATGAATTGAATCCTAGATCCTCTCAAAATTTATCAACTAATACATATGGGACCTAGACATTCACCAAATTTTGCCATAGTAAAGTCTCCCATTTAGTCTGGAATGGGATTTTTACTTGTTTGTTTGCTTGCTTGCTTTTCAAATCATTCCCTTCAATGAGTGTGGTCTCATGCCTCCATGAATTTTGATTTATTATCAAAACACCGGGCTCTCAGACTGGAATTAATGATTGTCAAACATGTTCAAGTTATACTTTAAATAGGAGACTTTTTTTAAGTCAGTAATGGTTTTTACAGTTTGTGATATCAACTTTCAGAAAGGGGTCAAGTTTTGGACATTAGGTACAGGAACACTCAACCAAGAAATTAAATTTCTATTTTTACTGAAAATGGCTAAAATAGATTGTTCTGATAAAAGATAAGTGCCTTTTGGTCCACCCTCACCCCACCCCAGCCCCTTGACTGTTTAACCCAAGGCTTCTGCTGCTAAGCACAAGAAATAGGAATTTAAAGAAGACTCAAAAAAAAAGACATTTCATGCAGCTAATTTTCATTACAGAAGTGGGAAACTATAAGTGTAGAGTATAAACTGCTGTTCTTGAATGATATGTTGGTTTGGGTTTTAATTGAGATTTGTTTGTTTTTTGTTGATCTGTTTTTTTTTCTTCTGTTTTAATAAGGGACAGAAAGCTGAGTAGAGGAACAGGAATTGGGGGAGACGGAGAGGGAGAGAGAGGGAGGGAGGGAGAGAGAGACTTAAAAATGAAGATGATATTAAGGTGGAAGATATCCATAAGAATTTTTTTAAAAGATTACTGCAATTTTTGCAGTTATTCACATTGGTAAAACTTATAGACAATTTACACATTTAATTATCAAACATTTATTAAGCACATACTACATGCAAGGTAAGAGGAATTTAAAGACAAAAAAAGAATAAGAAATAGTTCCTTACCTCATGGAGCTTACATTCTACTGGTCTACTTAAAATTTTTAAAGAAAAAATTCTATAAAATGCAATATATACATATTCAATGAGAGTTTTAAAGAAAGGTTACTGAAATAGTTAAATCAGTTTTGCTAATGCTTTTTTCATTATAGAGATGAAATAAGTAATAATCTATTATTTCAGCATAACCATATACTAGGCTTTTAAAAGAAAAAGAAGAGATGGAAACAGAAGAAGTAAACAACAATTTATTTTGCAAAATATTTGAAGACATATTTTATTCTTAAATTATTCTACATAAAAGCTTCTTGATACATTTTTTTAAAAAATATTTTGGTAAATTTATTTCACCATAATTGGTTTCTTTGATAATTCTATGTATTTTCTTTGGTGGATTTAAAAACCTTATTCTGAAAAAGGGTACAGTAAGGCCTCCCCACACTGACTGCCAAAGGGGGCCACGGTACAAAAAAGGTGAAGAACCCCTGACCGAGATAAAAAAAATCAGGGAGACAAATCAATACAAAAATAAATTTTCTTTCTAATAGTGAATACAAATAATCCATCTGCCAAGAACATTATTATAAATCTTCTGTCCTGTATACTTAGCAAATAAGTCAGCTTCCTAAATGGAATCACTCCTCTAAGATGAGTCACTTGTCATCGAGGATGGCAATTAGAATGAGCGCATCGTTGTTATTTTAATATAGCTTTTTGCAACCTCTGTTAAATTTTATTTTCCATGGACTGTGTAACTGCCATTTAATGATGACAAATTCCAGCAATTCCAAACTAGGTCAGAAAGGAAAATAGAAAGGGACTTGTATGGGAGCTGTGTGGTATAGTGAGCGGAATGCTGGATTTGAATTCAGAAAGACTTCGATTCACATCCCACCTTAGACATTTACTATTTATATGACCCTGTTTCCTTAACTCTGCCTGTTCCTCATCTTTCAATGAGCCTAACAGCCACCTCATAGGGTAGGTGAGAACTGAATGCGATGATATATACAATGCATTTTGCAAATCTTAAAGCACTCTATAGATACCAGGCATCATCATCATCATTATTATAAGCTCAGACAGTTCATTATTAGGCCTTTACTCTTTCTGAGAAAAAAATAGCACTGAGAACTCCATATTTGTGTAATGTTTAAACAGGTATAAAAGGCTTTTTTCTTGTATTATCTCATTTGATTCTCTCAACGGACCCACAGAGTGTGGAGAACAGCTGTTAGCAGCCAGTTTTATAGATGAACAAACTGATGATTAGGCAATGCTTGCCCCAGGTCAGACCACTAACCTGTTCAGAGATCTAGCCTAACCCCCTAATTTTATAGATGAGGGAATAGAAGCCTAGGAAGATTAAACCATCTGCCTAAAAACCCCACACGGAGGAAGCATCGGAAGTAGGATTTGAACCCCAAGACCTCCGACTCCACAGCCAGTGCTATTTCCGCCATACCAGTCCGTCTCCTTTCTTATAGATGAAAGAGTTTAAAAAACTATGATTTAACGTCTACAATCTGGAATAGTCATATGGTATTTATTTTACCTCTAAGAAGGTTGTGGGAGTTTTGGGGGAACAGGGAGGGTGTCAGGAGAATCAGGTCTGGATCTTCGGTACGGATGGTGGAAACCCTCTCCAAAAATGCAAATCACCACTCATCTATAAAATACAGTCTCATAGAAGTAAAGGTGACTTACCCATCAGAGATAGAAATGGAATTCATTTCTTCCTAAATCTCCCTTGATTCTAATGCCACCCCTGTCTTTATTATCTCCATTTTCTCCTGGATATAGCTTATTTGTACATAGATGTTTGCATCTCCCTCAATAGACTGTGAGACTCCTTAAAGGAGGAAGTCTATTGCCTTTCTTTGCAACCAAGAATTTAGCACAGTGCCTAGATTATAGGGAGTGCTTACTAAATGTCTATCAAGTCATTGAATACAAGGCTAGCCCTTTATCATTAATCCTAATTTTTTTTAAAGAATCTCCTTTATAGGGAGGCATCAATGTCTATAGAGAAAAGCTGACTTCCACCTGGGACCACTGATTCAGAAGTTTTTTTTTTTTTTTGGATTACTGGATTGCTATGCTATTGAGTTCTAATTTCTATACATTGTAAAACCTGTTGGGATTCTCTTGTTATTTAAATAATACGTTTGTAGGAGAATAGAGCGGAAGCTAGATGGGACCTGAGATGTCATCTAGTCCAAACCCCCTCATTTTCCAGATGAGGAAACAGTCAATAAGTTAAGTAACTTGCCCAAATTCCCACCAGCAGTAACGGACAGAGGCACGATTTGAACTCAGTTCATTATCGTTTGACTAGTATCTGGTCCTCTTTCCAGTGGTCCGCAGCTACCTCTGATAAAATGATGAAACTTTGTTCCAAGGCCTAGAAAATTCACTTGCAAATTAATCTACCCAGAGCTGCAAAATGACCTGCAAAGCAGGTAAAGGATGTTTTCAACTCAACCAAATGTTTCCTGCAGTAGAGGAAAAAAATGATGTTTCCTAAGGTAAATAGCACCTTCAGAGTACACAGCATGAACCCCTGAAATGAGGACATAGTGGTCCCTAAGCATCCATCTGAACCTGAAAGATGTCCAGGAGAGACTCACAATGTTCTCATATCAGATACAAAAGGTCAGAACAATGAAGTCTTAAAATCCGAATGAACTTATTCAATTTAGCTACCATTTGAACACAAACATTGTCTCTCCCGGGGAATATTGAACAAATAAATCAAGGCTCCTAAACAGTCGATTTTGCTGGCCTGGTGCACAATTGGCTGTATAACTGAAGGCATATGAAGAATCTCATTTGGGTAGGAACTTCCTCTATCGCAATTCTGAATTCAGCTATCACTATGATTTGATTTGGGTGCAGAGAAGGGCATTACCACACCTACTGTGATTTGTTTTTTTGGATTTGGTGAAGGAACAGTCACATTTCTTATCTCTGATGCCATAATGAACTGTGAAGCTTTTTTGGTCAATAGTACAATGAAAGTAAGACTGAAAAAGTTATGGCAAAAATCTACTTATTAATATATGTCAGTGTGTATCACAGAGGTCAGTTAGTCTGACTCCTGCATTTATAGATGGGAAAACTGAGGCCCAGAGAGACTGCACTTGCCCAAGTTTACATAGTAAAGATTAGGACCAGGGTTCGAACATAGGTCCTCTTGTTCCAAATCCAGAGCACTTTCCCCTAGGGTGTGCTGGAGCCAACTCTAACGGCCTTAAGGGTGATTGTTAAATTTAAAAGGAGAACATTTAGACCTCAGAAGTCAGCAGACTACAGCTCAAGGCTTGATTTACTGTTTTGTCAATTGTCTAGACAAGAGAATGATAGAGAACTGTTCGTACTGCCAATTAAACTCAGAAATATGTCCTTAATTTCTTTGGAGAGCCAGTTGTTAAACATTTACACTGCCTTTACTCCACAGCTAGAGCAACCTTTCTAGAAATTCATGTAGGTAGATAGAAAACAAATGCAGTCCCATGATAAAGAATACAGTGTGTGTTCGTCCTTCAGTGGCAAAGAAGACCATGCCATCAGAGAAATAATGACATGACTTGCACTTGACTTTGTTTTTGAGTGAGGGAAGGCTGTGCAGGTCACCAGCCTCACTTCTCCTCCAGAGCCATCTGAATCCAGTGACCAGATATTCATCAGGATGACTGGAGACAACCCAGGATGAGGCAGTTGGGGTTAAGTGACTTGCCCAAGGTCACACAGCTAGAGAATATCAAATGTCTGAGGTGAGATTTAAACCCAGGTCCTCCTGACTCCTGCACTGGTGCTCTATCCACTGCACTACCTAGCTGCCCCAAAGAACACAGTACTGAAAGTATAACTAGAGGCACTGTAAGGAAAATCATGTGGAGTTATCTGACTGACTATATTCCTCTTTCTTTGAATGATTATACTTTGATGATTCACAATGTATATGTGTCCCACAAGTCCTACTTGGAGCTAAAGTCATCGGTAAGCCAAGTGTGGACCAAAGACCTCTATTCAAGGGGGCAACAAGTTGAAGGTGATTTTTAATCCAGTGATACTTACTCCAGCTTACAATTTACTGTATCTGGAAAAATAAAATAGATTCCTTTATATGTCATATTAAAAGGGAGGGAAGGAACCCCATAAATCACATGATACAGGGCTGCTGCCTGCCATGCTTGAGAATTACTCTTAATATGATCTCTTTGTTTCTCTGTCCAGGTGAAGGTAAATAAAGCTGATCCTTGAAAAAAAAGAAGAAAGTTAAATGAGGCTTTCCATTCCCCCCATTGTATCCTAGACCATGGCCAGAGCCCCCCTGATTTTGCACTCTCTTCTCCTAGCCTCACTAACAATACCTCCCGCTGCTCTAGGGACCCACTATCTTCCTACAGTCTTCTTCTCATTTGCAGCATTGAAACAGCTGATTTTGTCATGTAAATCTATTGATTTGTTATTTACGCCTTGGTGAGAATTTCAGTCTATGTGTTACTAAAAATTAAAAAGGAAAAATTAAAGCCTTTAAACTGTTTGATCCCTGCTTGTTCAATGAAAAACATTTTCCTGTTAGTGCTATTTCAGGAATTGGTGAAAAGATATAAGGGGACCCTTCTGAGGAGGGGACCAAGAGTTGGAACAGGCAAAGGGGAAATGAACCAGAAAGAATTCCAGATTCTCTTTAAGTCAAATTCTAGAATAGAACCTGCTCTACTCCTTCTAGCTCCTCCATTTTTTTGATTTTCCTCCATTGACACTCTAGTTCTAAGACTTACACTGTGTCACTGAAGAAGTAGATTAGTATCTCCGGACCTCAGTTTCCTTCTCTGTAAAATAAGAGAATGAACTAAATGGCCTCTGACGTACTTTCAAGCTGTAGATCTAGATCTATCTTTTGTTTTCATCTGCATCTACCTTGTCTGAATATCTATATCCCACACATACATATGTAAGGGGGCTTTGGCATGGCTCACATCACCCAAGATGGCAGCACCCAGAGAGAGGGAAATGCCAAGGAACCTTCTTCTCAGAGAAGCATTCCCTACCACATGGGCAGGAACAGCATCTTTCCATTGACTGAATACCCAAAACAGGCTGCATTCTTCAAACCACCAAACTGGGGCATTGTCCCTCTTTTCCCTTGCCATTAGAAGGGGTAACAGGGGTGGGGAATGTAGGTGAAGGTCCTAAAACATGGGCATCATGCACTGAGCTCCATGGGGATGAGAACCACCTACACACTCTCTCTCTCTCTCTCTCTCTCTCTCTCTCTCTCTCTCTCTCTCTCTCTCTCTCTCTCTCTAAGACTCCAAGATCCCACGATTGAGGCTTGGAATTTTGGTTAGTTTTATTTGTCCTTTTCGGTTCTAGGTGCAGGCAAAGGAGTCCCTGTACCTAGAAGTTTGGAAAGGAAGGAAGGAAAAAAAAGAAGCATTTATTAAGTATTTATTACTGTGTACCAGGAATTGTGCTAAGTGCTTTACAATTATCTCAATTGATTCTTGCAGCAACCCTGGTTGGACGATGCTGCTATCCCCATTTCACAGCTAAGGAAACTGAGGCAGAAAGAAATTAAATGACTTTCCTAGGATCACACAGCTAATAATTAACCATGGGGATAAGCTGTATATTCGGAGGACATATGATGAAGCATGTTAGCTACCTCCTAACAGAAAGGCGATGCACTCAAAGAGCAGAGATGGACATTTTTGAACATGAACATTTTTTGGATTCATTTTGTTTGAGTGTATTTATCCATTGCAGGAGTTTGTTTATTTTTTCCTTTCAGTTATTTTTTAATTGGAGGAGAGGAAAGGGGAGAGACTGGTTAGAAACACAGATAACAGAAGGCCACTGAAACATTTTTTAAATAAATGGAAGAAAGCAAAAGGAACTTAGGAAGGAAACACAACTAGGACAATTTTTAAAGTCATGTGGGAGATTTAATATATACTTTTAAAAAACACTATAAAATGAGATCACTTTCATATATAATGTTTTTATGTGTTCTTCTGCATGCACAGAAATGTTGTCATTTCTTGGAGGGGTTTTCAGTTCAAAATTTGTTTAAAAGGATTTTTTTAAATTGTATGTCTGTCATTCAAAGATCAGTCCAGTCTTAGCTACAGAAGAAGCCACCAGGTCTGTCTGTTTGTCCAGCTAGCTCTTAGCCAGGCTGGTCACAAAGGGGCTGCAACTGAATGAACTGTCCTCTGTGTCACTGGAGAGGATGTGCACCTCTCAGACTTTTTTCTGACTTTTTCAAAATGGCAAACTAAGGAGCCACTGATAAGCACTTACAGGGAGGAGGTCATAGGCTGGGAATTGGGGCCAGTGGAGGTTTATTCCTGGAAGCTACTGGAGCAGAGGATCCTGTGTCTCTGGTCACTGACCTCCGGTCTCCTGCCTGACAAACACACATGCTGTATTCTTGTAAATTTTTTTAAAAATTAATAATTTTTCCAGATCCTGGAGCCTCTTCTTCTCTGCCACAATTTCCTCAGCAGGATTGTTGCACTGAGGCACAGTCCACCATTCCCCTGCTAGAGCATAGGACTTTTGCTCTAATCAGCTCTGGTCCCTTAGAGAAGCTATCCAGTCTCTCTGGGTCTGTTTCTTCAAATGACCAAATTCAATTCATCAGAAATGTATTATGTGCTGTGCTAAGACTGAAAGCGGAGAGACAAATCAAACCTGCTCTCGAAGTTCTTAGAGTCCAACAGCCTTCGTCCTCATAGACTATGTGACCACCTTCTACAGAACAGAAAACCTTTCCTCATCCCCCCAAACACTAGTACTATCTCTTCCTAACAATAGTGTATTTTAACTACCTCATATTTATTTATATTTATTCTGTATCTACATACATGTGTATGTATGAGCAAATATAGGTATTTGTATATGTGTATACATGTATATATGTATACGTGTGTATATATGTGTGTGTATATATATACACACACACACACATATATATATATATGTAAAATCTACCCAATTAGATTACAAACTTCTTAAGAATAAGAAATATCCTATTTTTATTCCCGGAGTTTAGGCCCGTACTTAGCACATAGTAGCTGCTTAATAAAAGTTTATTGGCTGATTACTAATACCCTGCGCAAATCACTAAAATACGAAATAGAATGTTATCAACATATAGCAGAGTCAAGCAAAATGTCATGAGAAGCCCAGAAATAAGAAGTCTACTTCAGTTGGGGAGAAGGGGAGAGGAAGAAGGGTTTCTTCGAATATTAAAAAAAAAAGCTTGAATTATAATTCTAAGGTCTTTTCCACATCTACAATTTATTATAACTCAGTGTATTCATTTCTCTGGTGATATTCATAATATGATGGTGTTTATACTATTATTTTGGGCATGAATCAATATTTTTATGATGCTTCATAAAAAAAAACCATTCACAAGCTTATATGTGTTTTATCACAAGCAAAACTATTTCCGTTCTTCCTAATGAGGGATTTTTGCAGAGGCAAATGGGAGCAGTCAAGTTGTTCCCTCCCCGACCTCATCCCATCCCCACCCCCACCCTAGTCCATTCTGCCAAAGTGGTTCATTGACTGAAAAGTTTGAGAACCATTGGCCTGGAGGACCTCTGAGGATTCTATTATATTTCCCTTTTTTCTAACGTTTCCAAGGGAAATAATCATGTCTATTTTCCCCTCTTTCCCCCATTCCCAAACTCCCATGGCAGAAACAGAGATGCTAAATAGAATCATTTTACTCAATTTCATGGTGCTTGGCAGGCTGAGGAAGCTGCAGAGAAAGGGACATTCTTGTCCCATGTGTCCCCGGACTTCAGCAAGAATTCCACATACACTGGTGAGATGGATGCCAAAGGGCTGCAGCTCCTCCACTGGGGGTTTCCATGGTAACTCCAGTTTTTCACCCTTTCCTGTGGTCATCCTTATGAATTTTTAAACATTATAATAACATTTCATTCTGCTCTTCCTTAGGAGTGCTGCATAATAAGCCTTCCTCTTAAACCAATAGAATTTAATACAAATTATGCCACTATAAATCAGTTGATTTATCCTTAGATCATTCTTTAAAATTAATATATTAAAACTTCCTTGCACTTAAGCTTATGTACAAAGAACATATCTGTTCATTTCAAAGAAAATTAGGCTTTAATTGACAAAATATGAACACGCTCTGAGGATCTTCTGATATTCAGTATTAGCTTCCTACAATACGGACTGAAATATATCCAAGTCAAGGTCTTGTCAACGACTCTATAAGTTTGCCACATGGAGGTTCAGTTCACCCATTGTACCAAAGGACCTTCCTTTTATTCCCCTAACATGTGCAATCCAGAAAAATATCACACCATTCTAATGGAAGAGTTCAGCTACGTAAGTAGGATTTTTCCCGTATATTATTTATTATGCCAGAGCTCCTCAGGGAGCTGTGGTAAGTTCCCTTCTCTTTACAGTTACCTCTTTGGGTGCTTCTAGATATGACTTACTCTGCTATTGAGTTTGCACTAAGTGCATTTCTCTCCCTTTAGCTGAGATAATAAAGCTACTACTTTTTTAAAAAATTATTCTAAGGCAAGTGATTATGGACTCACAGGATTATAGACCTAGAAGTAGAAGGTGTCTTAGAGATCATATAGTCCAAGCACTTCATTTTAAAGATAAGGGGAATGGACCCTTGGAGAAGTTAAATGATTTGCTAGAGGTCACAACTCAGTAAGCAGCAGAAGCAGAATTCTAACTCAGCTCCAAATTCAGGAATCCACGTTCAGGACTGTCAACCCATAATTAAGAGGAATTTCTCCTAAAGAACTCTACCAAACAGTATTTTTCTCAATCTTAAAAAAAATGATGATCTTTGGAATCAATTGATTTGTACAAATATTCAAGGATATAAATCATGAGAACTAAGGGTTTTACATCATCCAGCTATAAATTTATCTTTAATTAGCTCAATCTCTCTCTCTCTCTCTCTCTCTCTCTCTCTCTCTCTCTCTCTCTCTCTCTCTCTCCCCCTTCCAATCACTGGTAATGTTTTTTTTTTCCAATCATCAAATCAAAGTTTTCTTCCTCTCCCTCTAAATACATATTGGAAGCTGAAAAAATTAAAATAAAAAGCAAAAACTATAGCTAGAAAGTTACAGTTCTCAATTTCAAAATAACATTAATTAAAATGGGTTTGGGAGTTCTGAAGATGTTGCATTTGTCCAATAATTGATATGAAAAGACTTTAAAGTAACCTGGGTCAGTTTATACATACCCATCTTGTAATGACAATTAGTTATGTTATCTTTTTAATCAGTAAATTAAAATTGCTTTAGTGTAGAGGTTTGTTGTGTCATTTTGTGCTTTTTTTTATTTGATGGCCTTTCAGTAGCATAGAAAACACTTGGGGAGGAATCTTCCCTGGCAAAGTAGTTTATCAGCTTCTCCACAAATGATACTCTTAGAAATTTGCCTGGAACCACTGCAAGGGTAAGTGACTTGCCCAGGATGGCATAATCACTATGCAGAGGAGAGAGTTGAGCCCATACTCTCTTGATACTGAAGCTACCTACTACACCATGCTGACTTTATCAAGGATTAATTGTGTGTTGTTTTCTATATAAGATTTTCTTTATCAAAAAAGTTAAACTCAAACCTGAGTAATGTAGAGAGTAAATGAAATTATTTCTAAAAGAATAGTCCATTTTTCTTAGCCCTTTCCTACTGTACATAGAAAACTCTACAGGCATTTTTGTCCTTATGTTGTAATGAGTGTACCTCTTTTGTCTGGACAAATGTGAATTTTTTTTATCTTTTCCTATCCTTCCCAAGACCTGTGCCTGGTTTTCTGACCTTTCTACTTCATTAGAAGAGATGCTACTGTGGACAGACCACAAGCCAAAACAAAGCTATAGTCATCTACTGACAGTGCTATCTAACAAAAAGTAGATATTTTTAGATCTCTAGATAACAAATTTGACAATATTTATGGGATCACTTTATGTTCATGTTTGAAGATAAAACCAAAACTCAAGTTATAGGCCAAGTATATCACATATATTTTTTTTACTGTATCCAAGCATCAGGTTTCAAAGGCAGTGCAGTTATCTGACCTGCACTTTGGAACTTGGGAGCCTGGGGCAAGCAGGAGAAACCACCCCTGGGGCAAGTGGAATCAAAGGTGGGGGAAGGGTAGATATCACTATTTGGGGGATGACAGAGACCCTCAGTCACCAGCACATGAAAAGTGATCTGAGACCTCAGAATATGTAGCTAGGGAACACTCCAAAGCAAGGAGAGTGTTATCTGATAATTTTCTCTTTCCATTCCTTATTCTTGATAACAAGAGTATAAAGTCAATGGTTTCTTCTTACTTGGTATCCAAGAACCTTGATTGCCAAGAATTGAGGGTAGAGTAGTAATCCTACAACTAACAGATGTTTTGAGGGAGCAGAGTTAAAGAAGACTTGAATTGAGTGTGTGAAGCACATCTGTACCTCCTGTTACTGAGTAAGTTGAGGCTCCTGGAATCTTTGAGTTGGGAAGTTCTGAACTGCCAAGGGACAAGCCTATCAGGTAATCAAAAGAGGAGGAAGAGGAAAAAGAAGAAAACAATTTGAAATCAACCTCAGCCCCCAAACTTCCAAAGCATCATGATTGAAATGAGGAAACTGAGCCTCCCAGAGAAACTAAGTGAGTCACCTAAGATCCCAAAGGAAGACCCACTCATCTTTTACTTAAATTGAGGATGGGTTGAGGTGGAGTCCAATGGAACTCAAATTGCATAGATCTATAGGTTGTTTGAGCTGGAAGGGACTTTAGAAACCACCTTGTACAAACTCTTCTTTTGACAGAAGATGAAACAGATGGACATAACAACAGAACAGAGACTGGAACTCAGGTCTCCAGACCTCAGTTCAGTGCTCTTTCAGTCATATTGACAAAATTTGGCATCCCTTGAGTAAATCTCTTCTTCTCAAGCAGTTGGACCCTGGTCTCTTGACTCAGAAAGAGCAGCTTGATGAAAAGAGAGACCCATAGTTCCTCTGGATGGAGGTCAGGACCTCTACCCTCTTTTCTTCTTCTCCCTGAAGAGTCCTGCAAGAGGGAATCAGGGGTATAAACCAATTTCCTCTGGGAATTCCTCATCCAATCACTGAGGTTTAGAAGCACCCATTGCCCATTCTTCTTTCAGGGAGAACAAGTGCTGTCAGCTCCCTCCAACTCCATGGCCTATAACAAAGCCCCAGTTTTCCTAGTTGATCTTAGTTCTGGATCTGGCTGTAATGGAAGATGAAGATTAGCAACTAATGTGATGGTGAATTGTTATCAAAGATTTCTAGATACTAATTTTAACAACACTCTTACATTTCTATTTGCTATATCTCTGCTACAGGGGCAGCTAGGTGGTGCAGTGGATAGAGCACCAGTGCAGGAGTCAGGAGGACCTGAGTTCAAATATCACTTCAGACACTTGACACTCACTAGCTGTGTAACTTTGGGCAAGTCATTTAACCCTAATTGCCTCATCCTGGGTCATCTCCAGCCATCCTGATGAATGTCTGGTCACTGGATTCAGATGGCTCTGGAGCAGAAGTGAAAATGGTGATCTGCACAGCCTTCCCTCACTCAAAATAAGCCAAGTGCAAGTCATATCATTATTTCTCTGATGGCGTGGTCTTCTTTGTCAATGAAGGAAAAACACACACACACACACATTTCTGCTACATCTCTATTTTCTATTGAAAGTTTTCCTATTTCACAGTTAGTAATACATTAGGAAAGACATTATAGGTTTTATTTAATATATTAAAGGCTGATATGTAGAAGAAAGGACATATTTACTCTTTGTGGCTCTTGGTGAGGTAGGAGGAGGATAGATTTAGGAAACAATGAAAGGGTTCAATTCAATTCAACAAGCATTTCATCTACTATTTACCTACTATGTGCTCAACATGAGTTGGCAGTATGGCATGGCTACCAAAAAACTGAAACATTATGGAACTGCATTGACAGGTGCATAGCTTCTATGAATAAAAAGGCAATAGTCCCACTATTGGAGGCAGCTCGATGATGATAGAGTTCCAGGACTAAATCAGGAAACTTCATCTTTCTGAGTTCAAATCTGACCTCAGACATTTACTGGCTACGTGACCCTGGACAAGTCTCTTCACCCTGTTTGCCTCAGTTTCCCCATCTATAAAATGAGCTGGAAAAGGAAATGGCAAACCACTCAGTATCTTTGCCAAGAAAACCTCAAATAGGGTCAAGAAGAGTTGGACATGAGTGAAATGACAGAACAAGTCCCACTCTCCTCTGTCCTAGGCAGATGACATTTTGGGTACTGTATTCATTTTGGGGTGGCATAATTTAAAAAAAGATGCTGTTAAGCTGAGGAGTATGCAAAGTAAGGCAATCCAGGGAAGGACTTTGAGTCTATGTGTGAAAAGAGAGAAAGAGAGACCTATGCAATTCCCGATGCCAAGGTCAAATCAACAAGACTTGGCAATTGATAAGATACGGAGGGTGAGAGACAGGGAAGGATTTTTGCCTCAATGTACAGAAAAAATTCCTAACAATTATGCTTTACAAGTTCAAAGATGTGTGATTTCCTTGATTTGTGGCTACTCCCTCCATAATGTGGCTTGAGGACCCCCCACATACTGTATTAAATGGTCTTTATGAGTTTCTTTGGTTAAAATAAATTTGCCACATTATTATTCAATGGATCAATCAGCTAGTTTATTAAGTGTCTACTAAGGGCCAGGCACTGGGCTAGGTGCTGAGACAATAAAAACAATGAATGAAATTATCCTGACTCAAAAGGTGCTTACATTCTAAAAGGGAAAACAAATAGGACATATACAAATATATACAGAATGGTTATAATAAAGGAAGTAATTATCTGGTAGTTTGGCAATAAACTGTTTTAAACATACATAAGCTACTCCATCACCAACCCCTACTTCAAAGCTTTCCAGGAGGCTGGAACCTGCCAAAGATTGCTCTCCATTGACTGAACTTTCAAGAGCCAGAGGATCACCCTCATACACTCAGAAACTTACTAGCTGTGTGACCCTGGGCAAGTCACTTTAAAAAAAAAAAACTGTCTTCCTCAGTTTCCCCAGTTGTAAAATGAAGATGATAATAGCACCTACCTCACAGGGCTGTTGAGAAGATCAAATGAGATATTTGTAAAGCATTTAGCACAGTGCCTGACACATCTGTCTGTGTTTATCCTTCATTTTCAAAGACCATGACATCAGAGAAATGATGACATGACTTGCACTTGACTTTGTTTTGAGTGAGGGAGGGCTGTGCAGGTCACTAGCCTCACTTCTCCTCCAGAGCCATCTGAATCCAGTGACCAGATATTCATCAGGATGATTAGAGATGGCCCAAGATGCAATGGAAGAACTTGGCTGTCTTAGGCTGGCATTTTCAGGTACTTACTTAGAGGAAGGTAGCACCCACTGAGTGAAGAGGCTTCTTTAAGAAGGAGTCAGGGGATAACCCTTTTAATGAACAAAAGAAAAAATAACGAAATCAACAGAAACTGTTACTCCTGATAATCACTGTAAGCCAGTCATTAAGTGGAGCTTGGGCAGTAACCCTATGGTTGTCCATCCCATGGGCTTCAGAGTGCTCTGGGTTTAAGGTTTTGGGAGAAGGAAGGAAGGAAGGAAGGAAGGAAGGAAGGAAGGAAGGAAGGAAGGAAGGAAGGAAGGAAGGAAGGAAGGAAGGAAGGAAGGAAGGAAGGAAGGAAGGAATCTAGCCAGTAAACCTCAAAGGCCTAAAGGAAGGGAAACGATGAACTGAGTTTAGCTGAGTCCCCACTCAGGCAGCTTAGTCTACTCAGTCTGTGTTCAACCTTTGTTTTCAAAGAAGACCATGACATCAGAGAATAATGACATGACTTGCACTTGATTTTGTTTTGAGTGAAGGAGGGCTCTGCAAGGTCACCAAACGCACTTGTTCCTCCTGAACTATCTGGGTCCAGTGACCAGATATTCATCAAGATGACTGGAGGTGACCTAGGATGTAGTGGGAGATCTTGGCCTGTTTAGATTGTCCCTTTCAGGTACTCACTTAGAGGGAAGTAATGCCCACTGGGTAAATAGGCCTCTTTAAGAAGCAGGACTGAGCTATAATAAGAGTTTAATAAATGCTTTTACCCTTCCTTTTCTTTCCCCATACCAAGATGCAGCACTGGAATATGATTTTAGTGGAGGCCTAACAATTATATCTTCTCAAAGATAAATAAAACTAGTTTGTCGGTTAATGAGTTCCCCATCACTGAAGGTCATCACTCATACAATAGATGACCGCTGTTCAGTAGGACCTTGGTTCAAGCCTTGTTTCTGAAACTTACTACTTATGTGACCTTGGGCAAATCATTTGATTTCCCTGGCCCCTGGTTTCCACAACTATGAAATCAGAGGTTTGAACTAGACAGACTCTGAGACTCCTTGTGGCACTAGATCTATGACCTATGACCCCCTCAGATATTTTAGAAGAGAATCCTCCATTGGATAGAGGGTTGAACAACATGACTTCTAAGGACCTTCCTGCCCAGGAATTCTCTAATAATGGGGGAACACCATAAACAAAGGAGACAAATTAGGGGGATGTGACTGGGGCTGTGTAATGACTTTGAAGCATGTTACTGACCTTTATGACTTAGGGCAGTTGGAAAAATAAAAATAAGCAATAACATTCATTTCTATCAGGAAGTAATCCATCAACTTTTTCTTATCCACTGACTGTTTTAACGATGATATAACAAACAGTCCAACATTTTTTCATAAATAAAAATAGCATTCCTATTAAGGCCACGTTTCCGGCTGATTGTGGGAATGTGGTCATAGGTGACAGTTAACCCTCATTTGTTTGCATATACTCTTATCGACAGATAATTGAAGATGTTGAAAACTACTCTTGCTGGCCTACCAGTTGCAGTGTCAAGAACCCCAGAGCCCCAGAACAATCAAAAGAGGAGTAAACACTCTGGAAAAGCCCTCTCAACATAGTCAGCTCCTGTTTCCAAAATCTTATTAACTCCCTTTATTTATTAATCTAGTCTATCTCTCCTTTCCATTTTTTAAGAATATTTCTGGAATAGCCTCAGGAAAAACACGTTTTTGAAGAAATTCTAGCAAGTCAATGGTCAAAACTATGCTCATGTTTACAGTGCTTCCTGACCACACAAACACCATGATGCAGAACGCTTGGATAGCTTTCACTGAAAGCAGATTTGATTTTTAAGGCAATAAGAGTTGGATACAGTTCAAGCAATGAGGGCAATGTGATTGGAAATAGCAAGTACTCATCATTTCACACTACGTTTGCATCCGTGTTTTTCTCTCCTTTCACATATTCTGCTTTTCCAAGAAAAGAGTGGAATGACTAAATGAATGGATGAATAGATGGATAGACAGGTAGATGAATGAAAAAGTCACTAAAGTGTCAAATCACTTGAACGACTGTAAGTGTGCACTCTTTTTGGAGCATTTGCCTGTTCAAAAGAAAGGGAAGAGCTGAGCTAGTTATGGGATCTTGGGCAATGCAATTGACCTCAGGATTCTCATATGCAAAATGATAATAGACTGAGTAATCTATAAGATCAACTTCAGTTCAAAGAATGATTAATTCACCAAATACTGAGAAACATTCATTAAGCACCCTCAGAATTCAAACAAATATACAACATGTGCCCTTTTCTCAGGGAACTGACAATCCATTTGGGAAGGATAAGTACATAAGTGATTACTGTTGAGGATGGAAGCTCAATTCCAGGTGGACAGTCTTGGGCGGGTAAAGGTGGGAACTTCTAAATCTTAGAGTTCTCACGAGACCCCCCAGGAAACGACTGGGAATCGAGGTGAACCGAGCTATCTCGTGTATTTCCGCCTCTTCCCGTGAGAAACGTGATGGGAGAGAGCTCTCTCCGCCCTCGAGATTGTCCCGGATCTGGGCACACTGTTGTTATCTAACAGCACGGTATTCAGATGCAAACTATGCTGCTGGAGGGTTTAAGTAGGATCAGGAAAGCCTGAAAGTTCTCTTGGCGGGAGGGGCGCGGAGCGGTGAGGACAACAAGGCTCCCCTTTTCCTCTCTCTTCTCTCCCCTCCCCCTCTCTCCCCACTTACACTTCTACTTCCAATCTCTTATTGTAAGATCTTTGCCTCCTTGGGAGATTCTTCGCTCCCTCCTAAGGAAGAATTTCCCTGCACTTGTAACTAGACCCTGAAATAAAGCTCAACCCTTGTTCGACTCTGGAACGTCCTTTCTCTCATACGAGCATCCGGTTTGGCCAACCGAAGACCTCGGGACAGAGGTAAGAAGACTCGGGTAGCCCTCAGGCCTCTAGGCCTAGCAGATTACCATACAATAAAATACAGAAATGAAAGAAGTACAAAAGACATTAGGGCCAAACAAAGAGCTGTGGCAAATTTGAAGACGGTAGGGATCATTTTTACTGAAGGAGGTTAGAGGGAGATAAAGAAGATGGAATATGAGATGAAGATAAGGAGGAATTTAACAGAAAGAAATGGTTGGAAAGGTAGATGGTCTTTTACTGATAGTGTCAACTAGACCGGAACCAACCTCTAACCTGCGGGTGGCTAGAGCTGAAACAAAGCAGGCTAAAGACAGGAAAATCAGGACCCAAACAGAAGTTGAATTAATTTCAGAGTAAGGAAAATGATATTTGCAAATGGAAGCTCCCCCTCCCCCTTCTAAGAAGTTGGGTTCAACATGCTAAATGAAAGGCAGGACTTATATACATAAAACCACAAAGGGGCTGAACCATGGCATAATCATTTTTAGATCTTGAATTACCATTCTCATGGTTAGCATTTCTTGTGACAATACAGGTGTGCTTGGGTTTTGTGGAAATAGTCATTGTCTCAAGTCTTGGCGGTCATGACCACCCTTTGGGGTACAGAGCTTGAGTTCTGTGACAGAAACAGGAGTACAGTACAAGGAATAGGGAATGTGAACAGGTGATTGAAGGCCCTGGGAAATAGGGTGAGCTAAATTCCTCAGTAAACACCTGGAGCTAGTCCAAGCAATAAACTTTGCTAGAAGGTGAGATCATTCCAGAGTGCAAAGTCTTATTGTTATGCCAAGCTCAGAGCACAGCCTGCTTGCTGGGCCTTAGCTCTGGGAAACAAGATATCTCCTAAATATTTTGACAATAGGGTGGCACAAACAGAAGTACAGAAATTATCTAAGAACAGAGTAAGAGCAGCTCAGTTTGGCTGGAATTCACAGTTTGCATGTATTCGTACTGTGTGATATTATAAAGCTGAACACGTAGGTTGGAAGCAGATTATGGAAGGCCTTAAGTGTAAGGATCAATCAAATTATGAACCACAAGTATTTATTTGGCACTTACTATGTTCTGAGCACTGTGTACTGGGAGTACAAGGGAAAAGCAAAAAATAGCCCTAGATCTAAAGCAGTTTACGTTTTAGTAGGGAAGACAACAAAATCAATCAGCCAATGCTTACTGAGTGCCTACTTTATGCCAAGTACCGTTCGAAGCGCTAGGGATACAAAAAGAGGCAAAAGGTTGTCCCTGACCTCAAAGAGCACACAATCTAATGAGGGAGACAACATGCAAATACATACAAAGCAAGCTATAAACAGGATAAATGGGGCATAATTAACAGAAGGAAGACATTGGAATTAAGAGAGGTTGGGGAAGGCTTCCTGTAGAAAGTAGAATTTTTGCAGGGACTTAAAGGAAGTAGAGTAGAGGATAGATGGAGTTCCAGGCATGAGAAACAGTCATAGAGAATATTTTGAACTGACACAGGCAAGGAGATAGAGTAGATGATAAGTAGGCTTAGAGGGGAAGATTCTTGTAGTGAAGGGAACTGAGTGGTGGTACTTGAGCTGTGTTTTAAACAAAGTCAAGGATTCTATGAAGTAGAGGTTAAGAGAAAGGGCATTTGGTCAATAGGCAATTTCACAATTTCAAAAATGATAGAGAATTACTGCAGGTATTGAGTTAGAGGAGTAGCATACTCAGAGTGATACTCTAGGGCAATAACTAGGATTTTTATCATGGGTCTATCCAGTCAGAGTGATTAACTACAAATTTCAGAGGGAGTTTTTTCTTTAAGAGAGGGAAGAGGCTCTCAGTTCCTGCAAATACCTGACTGGGATACATTTTTGAAGGAATACATTAGAGATCTATTGTGTCTTAAAGGGTTGACATCTAGGAATTAAGCTATGAGTAATTTCCTTTTCTTTCTACCAAAGGAACTGAGAAAAGCCAATGTGTCAAGAACAGCTAAGGAAATCACCATGTTAATCTCAAGAGGATACACATACACAAAATTGTTTCTTACATCTCATTCTTTCATTGACTGTGTTGTGAAAATTATAATTCTCTCTTGTAATGTTAATGAAACTATTTTGAGAAGACTGAACAGCCATTGCATGTCTCCAAATAGAGATACTTTGAAGTTGTTTATTTTAAGTGCTTTTTTAAAAGTTTATATATATACACACATATATATATTTATGACAAGAGATAGCTCTATAATCATATACATGTATATACATATATATGTGTGTGTAGATACAGATACAGATATATAGAGAAATAGATACATAGATATGGATATACATACAGAGTATCAGTTATGTGCTCTCTTTTGTCACAAATAACCAGAGCCATATTTAGTAATTCTGGTAGCTGGAGTAAGGGCAGTTAGGTAGTACAGTAGATAGAGTGCCAGACCTAGAATAAGGAAGTCTCATCTTCCTAAGTTCAAATCTTGTCTCAGACTCTTATTAGCTGTGTGACCCTGGGCAAGTCATTTAACCTAGTTTGCCTCAATTCCTTCATCTGTAAAATGAACTGAAGAAGAAAATAGTATCTTTGCTCCAAAACTCCAGCATTTTTGCCACAAAAAGAAAATGGGATAAAGAAGAGTTAGACATGACTAAAACGACTAAACAAGAGTAGTCCCCATACACCATCTAAGACAAACAGAAATCCAAGTGTTCTTAAGTAACTTTTTAAGGACAAATTCATTTAAGCAAGAGAGGGGAGAATCCCTGGGAAGAGACTTTGGAGCTGGGGACATAAGACTCAATGGAAATGCAACACCACAATGACTTGGGTACGTTGCTTGGGTCCACTACTACCAAGCAAGAAAACAAGGTGAGAAGAGCTTGGAGAAGAGCTCCCATGGGATACAGCCACTGGGTTAGAAGGGAAAATAGCATTTGATAACTTCTCATATTAACTAATAATTCTTGCTAACTAGGTGTTGAAGTCTATTATTTCTTCCTGCTTTTCTTTTTCTTTTTTAAATAATATTTTATTTTTTCCTCAATTACGTATCAAGAAAATTTTAGCATTCATTTTTACAAGACTTTGAGTTCCAAATTTTTTTTTCTCCCTTCCTTCATCTCACCCCTCTCATCTTCAGAAAACAGTAGGCAGATTGATATAGTTTATATATGTGCTATCTTGTAAAGCATATTTCCACATTCATTACAGCTGTGGAAGAAGAAACACATCAAAAGGGAAAAAAAACACAGAAAAGAATAAAATAAGTGAAAAAATATGCTTCAATCTACATTCAGAGTCCACTAGTTATTTATCTGAGTATGGACAGCATTTTGCTTCATGAGTCCTTTGTACTCGTCTTGGAGGATTGTGTTGCTGAGAGGAGCTGAGTCATTCATAGTTGATCTTGATACAATGTTGCTGATACTGTGTACAATGTTTTCCTGATTCTGTTCATTTCACTTTACATCAGTTCAAGAGACTTTGCAGGTTTATTAGGTTTTTTATGAAATATGCCTGTTCACCATTTCTTATTGCATAATAGTATTCCATTACATTGATATACCACAACTTTTTCAACCATTCCCCAATTGATGAGCATACTCTCAATTTCCAATATTTAGCCACCACTAATAGGGCTACTATAATAATTTTTGCACAAATAGGTCCTTTTCCTTTCAGGTTAGTGCCTTTTAAAATCATAATAATCTGGGGCAAAGCTCTGATTTCCTCACCTCAGTCCAGTAAATAATATTTTCAGGCAAAAAAAGTTTAATCCCCATTATATTTTTCATAGAAATTTATTCATTCCAAAGTAGTAAACTCCTTGCTACAAGGCCTGGGAAAGTTAGCTATAAGTGACACAAGAGCCACTAGGAGCCTTGCTGGCCTAGGAGGAATTTTTTTAATGTTCAAAAGAGTTTCAACAGTTTGCCAGCACTTTATTTTTTTATTCTTCTTTGCTTTACTTTGCGCATTTTACCTCGTCACTTCACAGAGGATATACAGCTTTGCAGTATTTTGATCATAAGTTGAATATTCTGAAAATAGCTAAAGCATGTCTCATTCATTTTTAATTCAGTTCAATACCATGAGCATGTATTAGGCTTCTACTGTGTGCTAACATTCTGCTAGATATAGCTGACACAAAGAAAAAGAAGATAAGATTCCTGCTCTTGTAAAGCTTATGGTCCAATTAGGAAGATTGTATGTATGTATGTTTGCATGTATATGTGTGTATGTGTATACATACATATATATACACATACAAGTCCCCACTGGTTTGCCTCCCTTTCACAGTCAATAGACTCCACACTTTAACAAAGTCAGTCACTCAAATGGCATAGCAAAACATTTTCTCCAAGAAACCTGGAGAGCAGTCATCCACAAATACACAGAGACGATGGGAAGAAGTGTGGGTATAGACTTAAGTACCATAGTCATGGGATATATATGTAGGAAACATACATGAGCAAGGCAACATGCAAGTATGGAAATGCAGGGTGTCAATATCCTTTCTTTCTTTGAAGGATTGCCATTTGCTGTGGAGGAGAGCATAATTAATATTCTTCTTTTCTTTTTCTCCGGAAGGTTCTCACAAAATTTATGTCAAGTTTTTGCTTGACCTGCTAGATGCTTTAATCATTCATAGCACTTTAGGGTTTTCAAGTGTTGTACATGTATTAACTTATTTAGCAACGACCCATTGTAGTAAATATTGCAGGTATTATTTTCTCCATTTTTGGGTAAGAAAACAGACTCAAATAAAGTGACTGATCTGTGATTACATGATTAATTATAGCTAATATTTATGTAGTATTTGCTATGTGCCAGACACTATGCTCATTGCTTTACTGTTATCTCATTTGATCCTCACAACAATCCTGAGAGTTAAGTGCTATGTTATCCTGATTTTCCTATGGGGAAACTGAGGCAAACAGAAATTAAATTACTCTCCCAATGTCACATGACTAGTGTCTGAGATCAGACTTGAACTAAGGTCTTTCTGACTTCATGCCCCATCACTGTGTTCACTGTGCCATCTAATGAGTATCTAAGGAAGGATGTATGCATGCATGCATGCATGCATGCATGCATGGATGTATGTATATGTTCAAAAATGTAGCAACAATTTTTGTTGTGGCAAAGAATTGGAAACTGAGTGGATGCCTATCAACTGAAGGAAGAATGGTTGAGCAAATTCAGGTCTATAAATGTAACGCAATACTGCTGTGCTATAAGAAGTGAGGAAAGGGGTGGTTTCAGAAAAACCTGGGAAGATTTGTGTGAACTGATACAAAGTGAAGTGAACAGAACAAGGAGAACAATATACACAGCATTGTTAATATTATAAAGATATTCAACAGTGAAAGACTTAGGAATTGATCAATGCAATAATCCACCACAGCTCCAAAGGACTTATGATGAAAAATGCTATCAGAGTGGAAACTGAAGCATATTTTCTTCCTGTCTTTACATTTCTTGCTATCCCCACCCCCAACCCAGAGCATGGCTCATGCAGAAATATGTTTTGCATGACTCCAAATATGTAACAAGTGTTGTATGTTTCGCTCTCTCAATGTGTAGGGGAGGGGTGGAGGGAGAGAATTTGGAATTGAAAATAAAAACTAAATTTTAAAAAAATTTTAAACATTTTTATTTTGAAAAAAACAACATTATTTCCCATTTGTAATGCACTTGCCTATTAAGTCACATTTGGGACTATTCCTCAGAAATACTCAGCATTGTGGCCATCCCATCCAGACCAAGTTCTTTACTAAAAAAGCATATGAAGGAACACTTTGCATAGTGAATTGCTTTTGTAGCCCAGCCCTAGCTGTTCACTCTGTCAGCTCCAGGGCAAACGCCCTGTCACTCCCAATGGAAATGTGATTAGATAAAGTTGTGATCCAAGACTGTGGAGGCGCAAGTCAATGCCTGACATGGGAAGTAAATGTAGCAGAACACAGGCTCCGCATTCCTAATGGCAATTGGCAGTAAAATATGCACATGCAACAATAATGACACTGTATTCATCTCTATAGCAATGAGATTTATCACTACACACACACACACACACACACACACACACACACACACACACACACACACACACACACAGCATCCAAATTCCAGGAAGCCCAACAGAGACATGTGGAAGACTGCGCCTCCTCTGATGCTATCAATCAGGCAGGCAGGGTGGGAAGCAATCTCAGGAAAAAGGATTCCAGGTTCCCAATGCCAGCACCAAGATGCAACAATGGGCTCCTGTAGCAACATAGCAATACCTTCCTTCTGATGAAACATTATGGCAAGGATGAGATTGTTAGCAGATGAGGAAAGACAAAACTACTCTTCCACCTCTTTCTGAATCATACTATACCGTCATATTTTTCAATGGAGCATCAGTTCAGGTTTCTTTACTCTGAAAAAAAAATTACCTATATACTCAAAGTTAGAGTAAGAAACCCATGACTGTTGTAAAGCTGTATTATTATTTCATAGCTTTAAAGGGAAAGTCACATATGACACCAAGATTTTCCCCTCAAGTCAGAGAAAACATTTTTTTCCCAAAATTTCCACCTGTTAGATCATGGATTTGAGGATCATAGATCTAGAATTGGAAGGCACCTCAAGAAGCAGTCTTCTTATTTTACAGTTGAGGAAACTGATACCCAGGGAAATTAAGAATATAGGGCCAAGTCACAAAGGTGACCTTCCAAAATCATGGTTTGAATCTAAGTCTTTTGATTCCAAACCCAGTGTGTTTTCTATTATGCCACTCTGCTTCCTCATCACAAACTTGGGACTTACTTTACAATGATTATTTTTAACCATTGACTTTGGGTGTTTTCTAAACCATTTTAAACTCTAAACAATTGATGACTATAGTCCAAAAGCTATAAAAAAGAAAAGGAAGACCACTAGGTAATATATTTCAATGGGTTAGGCTGGCTCAGGCTGGTCCCTTGATAGAATAGATCTGAAACTGGAATGAAAAAGGCCATTTGTAATCCACTGAACAGTTAACACAAGAAGATTGGCTTAGCCATAGCATAGGAAAGCTATTCAGAGCAGAAAAGGATGTTCATCCAGCACAAGCTACTGATTCATTAGAGTTTAACTTCCAAATATTGTTAATATGGCTGGTCTTCATCTTCACCTTCAGGGAAGGACTTCAGATCTTCATGTCCAGGAAGTTTTGTAGCCCAGTGATCAAGATGCTACATCCTTGGCCTGAACCTTAGTTCCATGAGACAATCAATTCTCAAGACCAAGTTCAATTCCTTTTAAGGGAAAACTGGCCTAACTTACATAAAGGCAAGCCTATTGTTCCTGCCATACATGTGTACAGCAACAGTGAACAGATGTGAAGCCTAGGTGCTCCAGTGATAATCTCACAGTGTCAATGGACAGCAAACACCTAGCCCACTGTGTGGACCTCATCTCATAAGTTTTTGTGAAGGGTCCATGTACAGCTGACATAAAAATGCACTTCCTTCTATTTCCACTAGATATTCTCCACAGGGAGATAGTTAACTTTTCTATATTACTACTGATTACTTTAACTTTTTTCTTATTTTATGGTTAGATTTATCTAGATGTGAGAGGGGCAAATTAAGGTTCCCCATCAGCACAGTTTTACTATCTATTTCCTTCTTTAATTCATTTAACTTATTCAGTATTGATATTAATTCATTGGCTACAGTGCCTTTTAGCAAAATGTAGTTTTCCTCATTATCTTTTTTAATTGAGTCTGTTTTTGCTTTTGCTTTGACTGAGATCATGATTGCTACCCCTACCTGTTTTACTTGAACTAAAATATAATAGATTCTGTTCCAGCTACTTATTTTAATTCTATATGTCTCTATGTTTCAATGTAATGTTTCAAGTGCAGTTTTGTAAGCAATATATTCTTGACTGGTTTCTGATCCATTTTGCTATGCTTTTCCATTTTAAGGGTGAGTTCATCCCATTTACATTCACTGCCATGATTGCTGTATATTTCCCTCTAGTCTTTTCTCTTCTAATTAGCCTTCTCTTTTTATATGCCGTCCTCTGCTCAAAAGTCTATCTGTAATATTCCTAGAATTTTCATTTTAGAATTTCTTTCAAAATGTTATCAGTTGATTCTTTTAATTCCTATTTTGCTTTCTGGTTCTAAAATATCTAGGCAGTTTTTCTTTATGATTTCTTTAAAAATTATGTTCAGGTTATTTTTTTTAATCATGGCTATCAAGTGGTTCAATCATTCTTAAGTTATTTTCCTTGGATCTGTTTTCTAGGTTAATTGTTTATTCCTTTGAAACATTTCACATTTTCTTCTTTTTCTTCATTCTTTTTACTTCATTTTTATTGCTGCTTGAGATCTCATTCTACTTGAGAAATTCTGATATTTATGTACTTATTTTCTTCAGTATTTTTGTGCATCTTTTGCCAAACTGTTAATTCACTTTTCCTAATTTTCTAATATTGCTCTAATTTCTTTACCCATCTTTTCTTCTACCGCTGTACTTTTGTTTTAAAATCATATTTGTTCTTTTTTTCATTTCTTTTTTTTTTGAGCTCTTCTAGGAATTCTTGTTGATCTGTGTTCAATCTGCATTTTTCTGTGAGGCTTTGCTTGTAGATATTTTCAAGTCATTTTCCTGTTTTGATTTTGTGTATTGAATTTCCCTATCATCACAGTAATTTTTTATGGAAAAAGTTCTTTGTTGTTTTTGGCTTACTTTCCACCTTATTGTTTGACTTTGAATTTTGTGTTTCAGATGGGCTCTACTCACTTCTGAATGTGAGAGGAATGGAGATCTGAAATAAGATTCAATTTTTTATGAGCTTCTGATGCTTTTATACCTCAGTGGTTGCAAACGATCCCAAAATGGTATGATCCATGGAGACATGGGGTCACTGCTCTAGTCCCTGCTCAGGTAGGGCTTCTGTTCAGGGTAATGGGAAGCAGCTGACAAATGACACCTGATACAGTTCCCAGGACTAGTACTAGGATCCCCTGGTACCTTTTTTTTGACCCCTCATTTTCCCTGGGCACAGATTATTGTTGCTGCTGCCCCACAGGCCATGGGTTGAATTTTTGCCGTGGTCAGCCCCCAACTCAATATCCATAGACTTCTCTGTCTTCCAAAGCTGTCCTTGGCTGGAAAAATGACTCCTTGTGATTTTTTGTCAGTTTCCCCAATCAGGATTCAGTCTAATATTTTCTGTGGTCATTTTGTACAAGATGTATGAAGGGAAGTTTGACAGTTGTGATTTTTCACTCCATTATCATGGCCCCATTCCCTTACCAATGAGCTCTTAATTACCAAAAATGATAGTCTTTCTTAGTGCTAATCTTTTTTAACCTATCTGCTTCATTTTAAACTGTTAATTGGGGGGGGAAGAGCAGAGCCAAGATGGCAGAGTAAAAGGACAGACATGCTCTAGCTCTCCCCCCATAGCTCATAAAATACCTGTAAAAAATGATTCTAAACAAATTCTAGAGCAGCAGAAACCACAAAACGACAGAATGAAAGAGATTTTCAGCCCAAGACAGCCTGAAAGGCCAACAGGAAAGGTCTATTGCACCAGGCTCAGCACAGACTTGGGCAAGCAGTAAAGACAGGACTGGAGCAGGCTTCAGGGCACAGAATCATGGGTAGCAGCCGCAGTTCCCAGATTTCCCAACCCACAAACACCAAAGACAGCTACAAAGGTCAGTGAGAAAACTCTTTCACCTGAATGAGAGGGGTGCATGGTCTGGTCCCAGCCCCAGTCCCAGGGCACAAGCAACCAGTATGACAGCAGCATCCACTTTTGGAGCCTAAAGACCCTGGGAGAATTGAACAGCTGATCTGAGTCTCAATCCTGAGTGGCAGTCCTGGGATAAGAAGGAGTAGCATGGTAGAGCTGGAGGAGGTTCTGGAGAGGGAGTCCTACTCGCAGATCCTGGACAGAAAAGGGTGCTTGTGGTTGCTCACAGACCAGAGCACAGGCCAGGAGAGGAGAAAACTCCTCTGCCTTGATCGTGCCACCTTGGAGGAACTGAGAACTTACAGGTCCCTAGAGTATACCATCCACTTGACAAAGGACTCAAAAGTCAAGTAATTGACAAAGGGGAAAAAAAGACTGTAGAAGGTTACTTTCTTGGTGAAAAGGTATTTTCTTCCATGCTTTCAGATGAGGAAGAACAAAGCATACCATCAGAGGAAGACATCAAAGTCAAGGCTTCCACATGTAAAACTTCAAAAAAAATATGCAATGGTCTTAGACCGTGGAAGAGCTCAAAACTGTTAACTACCTCATCCTCATGGGTACTCTCTCTTCTGTGTGTTTTTATGACACTATTTTTTCGTGGTCTGCCTCCTAACTTGCTGAGCATTCCTCATTCTCTTTTGTTTGTCTCTATATCCATGACAGCCCCTAAATGTGAATGTTCCTCAAGATTCTGTACTAGGCTCTCTTCTCTTCTCTGTACTAGGCTCTCTTCTCTTCTCCTTGCATACTTTCTCTCTTAGTTACCTGCTCAGACACTATGGGTTTATCTATCATCTTTATGCAGATGACTCCCAGATCTACATACTCAAACTAATCTCCCCCAACTCTGACTCTGAAATCAGAATTATCAGACCTTAGATCTCATCAGCCCAGATAATCAATCAGTCAATCACTAGTAAAGATGACAGACCTTGTAATATAGATTTTACTCCCCTAGATGATGACTGGTGAAGACAGAAAGCAGTTTGAAAACAGGGCCAATCTTCTGTCTTGTTTTAAAATTTGTCTTTTGCACATTTAAAACTGGATACCTTGGAGAAATCTTAAATTCAATGTGGCTAAAATTGAATCCATCATCTTTCTTCCTAAAGCTTTACATCTTCCAAACTACCCTAACCTGTCATCATCATCATTCCAGACTCTCAGGTTAATAATCTCAGACTATTGTAAAATACAAAAAGTTTAAGAGATATAGTTTCTGGGTGATTTGATCATTTTATTATTAAGCTTGCATGTTATTAATAAAAGAGGTCAGTGGCACTCTTGAATGCCAAAGACCCCTCATTGTGGTAGTCTCATTGTTTATGCACCCTTGGAAGAGCAGGGGAATGGCAATTAACTCTGATTGGTTAACATATGTTTTGTTTGTCTTTCATTCTTGAAGAGGCCCATGACATCAAGATGATGACATGACTTGCAGTTGACTTTGATTTGAATGAGGGAGGGCTGTGCAAGGTCACCAACTTCACCTTCTTCTCCAGAGCCATCTGGGTCCAGCAGTTAACAATTAGCAAGAGAATTAATACTATAATGGGAGGTGGGCTATATTACAATGACAGCCTTGAGATATGTGAGTTGGACTTATCAATTTCCCTATCACCTGTCTGACAAAAGTGAGAATGCACATTTTCCCAGACCTATCTGAGTAAGCGCAATGATCAGAAACACACCCATTAGCCCAAACTTAGACTTTCTTTTACTGTCTTTGATTAGATCAATTCTGATTCAATAATTAGTTATTCAACTGGAGAGAAATAATCATTTCTCTCACTATCCTGATCTTGGAACTCTTTGTCACCCCACATATATAATCAATCAGTGGACAAATCTTTCCATTTCTATATTCACAACATCTCTCACATCTGGCCCTTGTATCTTAGGAGAAAAGATATGACTTACAAGGAAGGCAATATTTCTAAGAAGTTTTTTGTTCAAATCAGATGGAAAAAATATATTGGTCCTGAAGGCTCAGTGGCAAAGCAGATAGAAATAAATCTTCTTTGGTGTCATATTGATTAAAAACCATATCTATTCTGGTATTGAACCATTTGAAAATGTCAATAACTGGTATATAATTATTTTCTTTTCTAGGTCTTCAGTAGTTGTGACTTGAGGTCTGCATAACCTTTAGAGCAAGTTATCAGGTCCCATTTCCACAGGACTTTCCTTCCTGGAAGATGGTTGTAGACACCAAGCTAGACACAAGGTTGATGAGAGTGGTGACATTCTCAGTGTTGAAGCATGACCTGCCCATTGATGGCAGTTGGTCAGCAGTTGGTAGAGGGGATGTCCAGCCTTTTTTCCCATAGGAGTTGTTCTACTAAATGATATTTGCAGAAGCAAGGTTGGATGCAGAACTTAGAGTCTAGAGAATGCTGCTATGCCTGGGCTATTTCCCACAGGGAGACTATTTTATGGGGAACTCATATGGGGCAGGAGACACCATGGAAGTCAGAAGAAGCCATACAAGGACACTCTCAAGGTCTCTCTCAAGAACTTTGGATTTGACTGTGCAACATGGGAGACACTGACACAGGACTTCTCAGCATGGCATGCCCACATCAGAGAGGGTGCTGTACTCTATGAGCAAAGTAGAATTGAGACAGCACAAAATAAATGTAGGATGTACAAATTTGGAGTATCCACCTCAAATATTCACACAGACTATCTGTGACCAACCTGTGGTAAAGCATTCTGAGCTCACATTGTTGTGATAAGCTACAGTCAGATACATTGAAACATCCATGGTGATGTCATTTCGGTCCTCTTCGAAAATGATGGACAACAACCATCTCCCACAGGGGTATGGAACATTGACAGTGGGATGAGTCAAATGGCATGTCACCTTCAACCTCTCTCTCAAGGTGTCTTGCCACTCCAGCTAGGTTATCTTATCTACTTTGGAGTTGTCAGTGCATAGGAATGACCTATATATTCAATTCATGTGAACCTCCCCTAACCCTGATCTCTGAAATCAAAATTCTCATACCATAAATCTAACCATCACAGATATTAATTAATCATTGATGAAAATGACAGGCCTTTTTGCCAAAGGTTTTACTCCCCTGAATGAGGGATGGTAGGGAGTCAGGGGAAGCAGATTGGAAGCAGGGCTAAGAGTCTGGGGAGCACAGCTCTGTTAGAAAGTTTCTTTTTCCCTTGACATAAAGCCTAAATTTCCCAGTCGCAACTTCTATCTATTTGTTACTGTTCCTCCTCTCTGGGACCAAACTGAACAAATCTCATCCTTCCTTCACTTGATGACCCTTCATATATGTGAACACATCCTTCATGTTTTTCCTAGAACTTTCTTTTTCCCAGGATGAGCATAAGTAAACACAAATCAGTCCATAACCTCATCCCAGTTTGGTGGAGAATCAAGCCTACGCTGCAAATGCTCTGAAAGGAAGTAAGAGCTTGTTCTCCCTTGGATTTGGGACCTCTGATTCTTCTAAGATCCTGGTAGATGACAGTGGTGTCTGGCTGTTTAGGACAGGACTGAACTCCCATTTGAGCCAGTGCTGCAACTTTACTCCAAGATACTAAAAGACTGAATACACCCAAAAGGCAACCCTTATACATTTCTATTATGTAGCTCTATTTTAGAAATCCATTTCTGCAGCTTCTTAGTTTGGGAAGGCATCATGGTATGGTGGGAAAAGTACTCAATTCGGAGATCTGGGTTCAAATCCTGGCTTACTACTTACTATGCAATGCCATTTGCTACCTGTATGATCTTAAGAAAGTCAAGTAACTTCTCAGTTTCCTCATATGTAAAAATAATGTTGATCAAGTCCTTTCCATTTCTAAATCTATCATCTTATTGTTCTTATCAGTTGACTTTGAATGTGACTGAGCACACCCAAGAATCTTACTTCTTCAGCTCATAATTCTTTGGTCTGCATTACTTGTGTATGGGGGGAGGGGGGCATGCATTAGTATCAATGGGACAAATTAATTTTCTCAAATATTCACATTGGAGGGTTCATATGAAGGTATACATGGGCAGCAAATGCTTGAGGGCTGATTTGTCTGTTTTGGTTTTGCTTTCTTCTCCATAATAAAGGCATAATCCAATGAGCTTGTCCACATACTACAATGAAAATCAATTAAGAGCCAAGGACTGATTTGTTTTTGCCATATTTAACTACACTGAAAGCTTATCGCTGTTACAATACTGTTTACTAATTCACTTTGTTCCATGTTAAATGTTAAAAAAATGATACGTTAATGTCATGTTGAACTTGCTCATTTGATGTTTTTTTATTGTAAAATGCAAAATTTAAATTCCCACAGCAAAAGTAACACACTCCCATCAAACCATTCACATTTGGTAAGGGACCTGTGCCAATGAGCTCCAGGCTAAAAAGAAATCAAATAATATGTAAACATAGATTTTAATAAAAATTTAAAGTGTTATTGTTCTGCTTTCATTTCTTAAGCAGTGTGGGGCTGTGGAAATAAGCACTTGATGGGGTGCAAATTCTGCCTCTGTTATTTACTATCTAACACCTTCAACAAATTAGTTAGCCTCTCCAAGCCTCAGTTTTCTCCTTTGTAAAATGAAAGTTTTGAATGAGCTTACCTTTAAGGTTTGTTTCAGATTTAAGTCTGATGGAAGAAGGCTTTGAAGGATGAGACAGAGACAGAAAGAGACAGACAAAAACAAGGAGAGAGTGAGACAAGTACCTATTATTCATATTTTACGGTTAAGGAAACTGAAGCAAATAGAGGTTAAGTGACTTGTTAGACTAAATAATCTTGAAAATTCTTTTTTAACTCTAAAATCGTATGATCTTCCAAGTGAAATACATAGCCTGAATTGTGCTAACACAGCAGTCCCACACTTCCTTCATTAGAGAAACACACTACATCATCAATTGCTTGGATTCCACTGATCCAGAATTTATGATCATTTGGACAGGGCTCTGCTGAATTCTATCTTTGCTCAAGGAACAAGTATAATCTATTTAGGAAGAGATAATGTTTTCAGGCACCAATTTACAAATGAGAAATTGATGTGCTAATTACAAATTATTTTTATTTGCTCATTCCATCAGCTCCCTCAAGGACTTCTACTTGTCAACACAGCTTAATCCAAATCACTATGTGTACTCAAAAGGAATAAGAATTTAATTCAATTTTTTTACTAAATTGTCCATAATTCAGACTTTGTCTTAATTCAGACCTTCCCTTGTCTAACTGAATGTGAACTAGTGCTGTTTTGTTATAAGCAGAAAGAGTATGAAGAAAATCATCATATAAGTTATGATTTCAATGAACAATTGAAGTCCTAATTAAATTAAACATCCTAAAAAAATGCTAGTAGTGTCAGAAGAACTGGGTTCGAATTTTGCCTCTTTCACTGGCTATTTCACTGCCTATTTCACTGAGCAGGTTACTAAACTTGTCTGCATTCCAGTTTCATTTTCTTCAACAGATATATTTTTTAGAATTAATGTGAGAATCAAATGAGAAAACTATGCTTTAAAAACTGTAAGTCACTGTCCAAAGGTTAGTTATTAGTATTTATCATTCTACAGTTAATTGAACTTTCTGAAGACATGAGCAATCGTACTGGCCAAAAAGATATGACCACAAGAAAGATGATCTTTAGAAATATTATGCAAAAACATAAAAATACTTGGCAACATTGGTGACTTCATATAGAAGAGAAATTGCCAAATTTTCTATTTCTATTGATAGTGTCATCATTGTCCCAATCACCCAACTTCCAAACCTGAAAGCAACATTGAAATCTCTCTTCAATTTCTTGTATGTCAGTCATCATCTTGTGATTTCTATGTCCACGATATCTGGCACCCTATCACCATTATGAAGACCCAATGAAATAAACACTTTGGACATGGAAGAGCCCTTTGAAAATGTAGGGAGTTTGTCTTGTCTCACAGGGTTATGTGAGGAAGCTGACAAGAGAGAAGTATCATGTAAATACTAGCATCTTCTGCCAGTTGAGATCATTTAGAGGAATGAGAAAAGTCCAATATTCATTCAAGTTGTTCTCTCTGGAGTCTTGGTTGAAGCTATTGGTTGTAACATGCTTCAATAGATATATTTTTGGCATTGAGGTCCATGCCAGAGATATAAAAAGCTGGCATATCCTTCCTTCCCTTCTGGCCCCACTCACAAAAGAATTAGTCTTCCCTAAATTCTGAAATATAGAGAATTCAGGCTCTTTCCTCAGAGAAGTCACATTATGATCGAGACAGTACAATAGATATAGAAGATTTCAGCTGTACTTGAGATGGAAAGATCCCATGGTCCTTAAAGTATAATAACAAGACAGATGGAAACTCATGTACTTTAGTATCATTTCCACTGATAAACTCATTTGTGCTTCTGGTGTTGGACCATGCACAAAGGACTTTGACATTAGAGATTTTCTTTTCTGGGTTTTCAAGAGTTGTGGCTACTGAGGAAGAAGAGGCTACAGCACCATGACTTGTCCACAACTGCTCCCCTGGAAAATGACCTTAGAGACTGGACTGGAAGTAGGGTTGTGCTAGAGCTGAACTGGCAAGTAGAACTGATTGTAAAACTTTTAGCAAGGTAATTTTACATAGCAGAAAATGAAAGACGAGATATTTTTTCTTGATCATCTAGACTTAAGAATGTACTAATAACGCATATTAAGTGTTTTACCTGATTGTACATGTATAACCTATATCAGATTGCTATGTCTTAGGAAAAGAAAAGAGGAGGGAAGGAGAGATAGAATTTGAAACTCAAAAAAACCCATTAAATTTGTTTTTACATATAATTGAGGGAAAATAAGGTATTTTTTTAAAATAAGGTATATAAAATTTTAAAATTATGTTCTTTACTTGCAGACAGCCAGTTGTTAAATCTTTATCAGCACATCCCTAGGTAGTGGAAGTCAGCCCTGCAGAGCACTACAATTCCCAAGTTTCTTGGTCTCATCTCCCTTTAAATAGTAGTTAATTGATGGTTGGTGTTTTAACAGTGGGCAAAGATTAAACCCAAATAAATGAAGTTCTTGTTTTGATACAGCCAATTCAGGTATCAGAGATAGGATAGCCAGAGGGTATTTTAAGATGGCAGTGAGGGTCTTCCTATTCATTCTCAAAGGTGAGGGATAAATTAGATGATCAGTTAAGTCCCTCCCAGTTCTAGTATTTTATGATCCCTTAAAATTGTTCTCCAGTAGAGTCTGTGCCAGATAACCCCAAACGCTCCACCACACTGTCCAGAAAATAGCAGAAATTGCACAAGAAGACCAGTATTCTCCTGAAATATTCATTGTGCCACATGATCCCTTCTTTGATTCATCTTTGGGTCAAAGAGAAACTGCAGCTCTACAGCGCTACACAGAGAGGCTCATCAGCTTTGACACTGACCTAATTGTTCTCAACACTAAAATCCATGCATTATAGCAAACATGAGTATCACTCTGAAGCAAACCTGGGCCAGCAACACAGTCACTCACCCGTTCAACTGATCCTACCCTGAACAGAAGCCCAGCCTAATTCTGTCCTCTGGAACATAGCAAAAGAAAACAGATTATTTTAAAGTGTTTGCAGAGATTCCTGGTTTTTCTCCTGAACTTGATGTGACTCTGTTTTTTTTTTCTATTAAAAATAACCATATTGATTGGAATGAAAGCTCAGAGATTCTCCTCATATATCTTCCTGTCTGATGACATAGCATTATAATTTATTTACCTTGCTCCCCTTGAGCTACCAAGTAAAAATCTCTCCTTCATGACTCCCAATGATGAGTTTCTTCTGTTTGTCTTTCAGTTTCATGTTATTGTATTGCACACTAAAGATTTCAGGTATTAATCAGACTGGCTAACTTGACAAAAGAGGAAGATGACAAATGTTGGAGAAGACGTGGGAGAATTGGAATACTAATTCATTGTTGGTGGGGCTATGAGCTGATCCAGCCATTCTGGAGACCAATTTGGAACTATGCCTAAAAGGCTACAAAAATGTGCATACCCTTTGACCCAGCAATATCACTTCTGGGACTTTATCCCAAAGAGATCATAGAAATGGGAAAGGGTCCCACATGTACAAAAACATTTATAGCAGTACTCTTTGTGGTGTCTAAAAACTGGAAATCAAGGGGATGCCCATCAATTGGAGAATGGCTGAACAAGTTGTGTTATATGAATGTAATGGAATACTATTGTGCTATGAGAAACGATGAACAGGAAGACTTAAGTGAAGCCTGGAAAGACTTATATGAACTGATGCAAAGTGAAGGGAGCAAAACCAGGAGAATTTTGTACACAGCAACAACCACAGTGTGCAAGGAATTTTTCTAATAGACTCAGTACTTCATTGCAGTGCATGGACTTAAAAAATTTCCAATGGACTCAAGGCAAAATGCCTTCCACATCCAGAGAAAGAACTATGGAATTAGATCACAGATAGAAAAAGACCATTTTCTTTTGTATTATGTTTTGTTTTGTTTTATGGTTTCTCCCATTCATTTTAATTCTTCTATGCAACATGTATTTAATAGGAATGTACATGTAGAACCTATGTAAGTTTGTACACCATCTCAGGGAGGGAGTGGGAAGGGAGAAGAGAACGAGGGGGATGGAGGGAATAAAAATCTAAGATACATGGAAGTGATTGTAGAGCACTGAAAACAAATAAAATAATTTAATTTATAAAAAATATTTCAGGTATTAATAAAATATTTTTAATACATTAAAAAGAAGTGAAGGAAGTTCAGAGAGAAACACAGACAAGATTCTGGAACTAACATGCTGAATTTAGCATATACTTTAAAATAAAAGATAAAAGCAAGTTGTCTGTAATGAGACTTGTGGTTTTATATGCAATATTTGTTTTATATTCTTCTCTGTATATAGAACTGTATATCTTTGTTGTTGTTTTTTAAGTTCAGAATAACAAAAATTTAATTAAAGATTAAGATTTAATTAAACATTACTGGAATGTTCTCTACATCACCAGGACGCCACAGTCTGTCTGTCTCTTTGTCCATCTCTGTCTTTCTCTTTCACACACACACATACACACACACACACACACACACACACACACAAGTTGCTTCTGCTACACTGATACTGGAACCTGGAGCATCTTATCCAAAAATTCTCTTCATCCCTGCTGGGTCAGCTACTTCCTCACTTTCCCTTTACTCAAATCCAGTCTCCCCTCCCTATCATGACCCCAATTCACATACTTCCTGTAGAAAAACACACACATTGGTGAGAATTCTCATTCTCCCATGGAATGGGGGAAGGGGAGTAAAACTGGAAGAGAGGAAATGAGAGGGGGTGGAGGAGAACAGACCATATTCCACAAAGGCATGCTTGAGGTTTGAGATTATTCAGGAATTTTTTCCCCTGAATTATTTCCTGTCCTATGAATTTCCACAAAGTTAACTTTGTGCTACTGCCCTAGTTCCATAAAGGTTAAGTGATGTCACTACCTTAGGGACAATAAGGCCTGGTGGATAGGTTGGTCTCCTTGGAATCAGGATGAACTGGGCCCAAAGCCAACCAGTGACATATACTGTAGATAAATATATCATAAACAAATCATTTAACCTCCTATGGACCCCAGACAATTCTCTAAGACTAAAAACTATAGCCAAGGCTCTAAGAGTTCCTTCTATTGATGATTTCACAGCTCTAGACACACATGATGGGCACAGATCTAAGAATAGATAGATAATAGATAGATAGATGATAGATAGATAAATAAAAAGACATAGGTAGATATAGAGAGAGAGTTGCATAGAGAGATGGATAGAGAAAAAGAAAGAGAGAGGTGATGGATAGGTAGATAAAGAGAAAGAGAGAGATTTTCAGATTTGCTAGTAACGACAGATATTTACAGCTCTACAAATTCTTAATTAGATAAAGCTAAATGGCACACAATAGCTACTATCTTCAAGCATTTAAAATGTGGAAGAAGGATTGGGCTGCTTCTGCCTGGCCGCAGAAAGCAGAACTGGGAATGACGTCACAAAGAGGCAAACTTAGACCTGTGAATAACTTCCTAACAAGGAGTGCCCCAGAGTGCAATGGTCTGTCTTGGAAAGTGGCCCCTTCCCCATCACTGGAAATCTTCACACACAGGCTAGACGACCCTAGTAGAGATGCTAGTATAGCGAAGTTTTTTTCAGGTCTCAGTAGGACTCAATGACAGCTGTGGTTCTTTCCCACCCAGGGATTCTGTATTTTGGGACATCTGTTGCACTTATCTGCGGGTAGTTGTACTTGTTTTCATCTTGCCCTACTTAAGGCAGCAGCACTTTCTTACATGTTGATCACTTCCTTTTTATTAAATATCACAGCATTATTTGAGCATGGAGCACTTTAATTTCCCACACTGATTCATTCTCCCAATTTTCTTCCATTTGGGAATTAAATATAATAAACTAGCTATCAGAAGTCAGAGTCCAAATAAACAGATCTGAAGAAAGAACATGGGTAATTGGATAGTCATAAGGAGCAATATCACAGTCTTCATTAAAGTTCATTAAAAGTTTATTCATCTAAGACGCTGAATGTTTGGAAAGGACATTTGGTTCCTATTGTTTATAATTTTCTTTTTTGATGAAAAGTTACTATGGAGAGGAAGTTATCCATTTTTCATGGAAGCATATATGTGATGAGCTCACAACTAATGTCTGGGTGTGTTCCATATAATTCATTTTTCATTCATTTTAAACACTTATTTTCAGGGTTGAAAAGTCTAAAAGGGTGCAGTTGTTTCCAGATCTTAAAATTCCACCAAGTCCTCCTTTTTCTACATTCCTTGGCTTCCCCTGGCTATTGTTGGTATCTTTTCCACTAGAAGGCTTCCTAGCAGGTCATTGATGCTTCTAACACTTCCAGAACTTTCCTGAGGCATTTTTCTTCCTAAGAATCTCCCTTCTTGCCTTGAATTCTGAGGGAAAAAAAATCACTGAACACATTGAACATAACTGCCATGGCTTGCATAGATGCCCTTTGGACCTTTCTCATTGGGATTGTTTCAGAAGCAGCTTTCACTCATTTTAATGGCTTAGGAAAAAAAAAAGCCTTCTCTGGTACATGTACAGAAAACCAGAGGCAGCCCCAAAGAAATCTGAGAAAGAGATTAGTAATCACTGTAAAATAAACAGATGCACCCTCTGGCCAAAGTCAGGGATTTGGATTTTTTTTGAATTGTTTTTTTTTAACATCCAAATAGGATAAAATATGTTGGACACTTTTGTTCTTTGGTTTTGGGGTAATAGTAATAGCTAGCATTATATAGTGCCTCAAGGTTTACAAGTCACTTTACAAACCTTGACTAATTTAATCTTCACAGCAACCTTGTGAAACAGGGGCTATCTTTATATTTGTGTTACAAATGAAGAAACTGAGCACATAAAGGCTAAGCAACTTGCCCAAGATCACATGGTTAATAAATGTCTGAAGCAGTACAAAGTACACTCTACCAAAGCACTTTTAAAAATAACAACAAATGTATTTTGATAATGAAACAAGAGTTTACAATCACATGGCTTCAGAAACCTGGGGTCAAAAATCCCACCTTGTTCAGTGTATAGATTTTATTTTTTAACCTGTAACAACAGCCAAATACATAAAAATCAAGTTTTGTTCAGTTTTATTTCCAAGTCTTCCAGTCATATAAAAATTAGGGAATATAAGCCTATATGAGATGGTGGAAATAGGAGAGGAAAAGAAAGTGAAAGGAACAATGAATACTAGGTAGGAAGAATTGTTTGAACTTGGAGACTCATTGAAGGCCATGTATGTGATACTATGCTGAAAGGCAAGTAGGAAAAATGAGGGAACTGGGGAAGACAAACACCAGTAACCACTGATAACTGCAGAAAGCGCAGTTGGAAAGGAGGGCTAGAAGATGTGCCAAAATGAGATCCCAGAAGATAAACAAAAAGACTGGCTATGGTCAGAACCAAGAGTTCATAATGGTTAGGTATCTAGACTGCTTAATAAGAAGCCCTGAACTTGGTCTGAAGGCAAAAAGTCCAGAGTCAGAAGGAGATCGCCACCATTCAAGATATAAAAAAATGAGAATGGGGGAGTTGGGGAAGAGGTGGAAAGAAGGGATTGGATGAAGGTATTGTCAGTTTATTTTGCCAAAGGGATTAGCCCAAGACAGTGTACTAATGATGATGATGATGATAATCTAATAATAACCACAGTGTAAAGTTAAACCCTCTCTCTAGTCTGAGCTGCAGTAACACAGCTATGGGCTTAGGTGACAATTGACCTTAATACTTCTTTTCCTAGAGTGCTGATGGCTTCACATTGACCCTTCCACTTTTCGCATTAGGTCCTCTAGTGATCAGCGGCACATATTTGCAAGATGGCTCCTCAAGACTAGGTATACAATTTGTAGTCAAAAAACCTGGGCTAATGACTCTAAGATTTTTGATACACTGCCACCATGTCTAATTTCCAAGACCTAAAGCTTCTTCTAGGTCACACATAAGGGAAGATCCATATGTATTCTAAAAGAAAAAAATACAAAAGAAATTCCATCTAGTATTACAGTACACACACACACACACACACACACACACACACACACACACACACACATTCCTATTCTTTAGTCTATTCCTACTACTGACTCCTTGTGTTGCTTTGGGCAAGTCATCCAAATGTTCTGTGCCTTAAAGTTATCCATCTGAATAATGAGGTAGGCTAATTAGGATTTCTTCTGAATTAATTCTGATCTGGCCAATCCAGATGGAAAAGAATGGTCTGGCTGTTTCTGTGCAGATGGGTGTGGTTTCTTACATGCTCAAGAAATTTCCTAACTCCTCAGTGTTCTGGCTTCTTTCCTTTTCACTCTTTGTATCTGAAGAATGTTTGCAAGATCTCTGAGGAAGGTGGATATTAACTTTCAATGTACCATGACAAATGGCTGGAATTCTTGGCTGCATTTTGAATGGGATGCAAGGGTATGAAAATTAGCCTCCTTACGTTCTTGATCTCTTTGGGAGTGGTTTGAACTTAGTCCAAACCATGACCCCTAATGTGGAGCATTAACAGTGCCTTTCCCATCATAATTACTACTATTCACTATTTTGTGTTTTCACTCTGAATTTTCTGCTCTTATTTTATTGGATCACAACTCTGTTGGATCAGTCTCTTTACCCAATCGCCTTTTCAGGGAGATTTCAGTTCTAGAGTAACTTATGCATATAGTCTTTTATGATTCTTAATACCATAGTTACTCATTCCAGGTTCTGATGGGGGATTGGGGGAAAATGATCATCCCCTCTGCTCATTTGTCTCTGCCACATGAAGTCTGTCCTATAATGGGTTCCCACTACCACTAATTTTCTTAGACAAGCTAGGGAATTCCCCATGCAGGGGAGACTATAGGATTTCCTCCCTCCCCATCCCCACTTTCCCTTCCCCCTTTCTCACTCCACTTCTCTTTTCCTGGTACCCTTAAACTAGCACACAAAATGCTATTGGAGGTCATAGGATCAAAGACATAGGGCAAAAAGAGTCCTTAGAGACCAGTTTCCAACACTTTCATTTTCAAATGAGGAAAATGAGGCTCAGAGATGAAAAGTAACTTACCCACTTACCATTACACAGATAGTAGGTATCTGAGGCAAGATTTGAATTCATGCCTTCCTGACTCCAAGCCCAGAACTTTATTCACTGCACCACCTAGTTCCCTTTTAAAGGGCAGTTTACAACAAAGCTCATGAGGAAAAACAACATGAGAAAGGATGAGAAAGGAGTGCAAAGGGAGAAAGGATGCGGTACAAGATGAAAAACATCCAATTTTCTTTTTCCTTCCTTCTTTCCTCCCTTCTTTTCTTCCTTTCTTCCTCTTTCCTCCCTCTTCATTTCTTTTCTTTTTTCTTTCTTCCTTTTCTCCTTTCCTTCCTTTCCTTCTTGCCTTTCTTTCTTCATTCCTTCTCACTTTACCTCTTCCTTCCTTCCTTTCTTCCTCTTTCCTCCCTCTTCATTTCTTTTCTTTTTTCTTTCTTTTTCTCCTTTCCCTCCTTTCCTTCTTGCCTTTCTTTCTTCATTCCTTCTCACTTTACCTCTTCCTTCCTTCCTTTCTTCCTCTTTCCTCCCTCTTCATTTCTTTTCTTTTTTCTTTCTTCTTTTTCTCCTTTCCCTCCTTTCCTTCTTGCCTTTCTTTCTTCATTCCTTCTCACTTTACCTCTTCCTTCCTTCCTTTCTTCTTGTCTTTCTTCATCTTCATCTTTATATTTGTACTTCCAGTTCAAGTTTACTGTTAATTATCTCAGAATCATCACCTACTCACTTTCTAACCTGAGCCAGTTCATTCCTCCACAGACAGGCTGGGGCCCCCTTTTCTCAAAGTTTTACTGTATTGGTGCAGGACTTTAGAGCAGACTCAACCCACTGTAGCCCCAAGACAGCTCGGAATTCCTAAATTCAAGTGATCTACCAGCCTCAGCCTCTCTCGGTAGCAGGAATTGAGTTGCTGGAATGATTACAGGCATGCACCACCATGCACAACAATTCTAGTTGTTTCAATATATAGTCAAATGGAGGCAGAACCAAGACGGCAAAGTACAGGCAGCAACTCAGCTGAACTCTCCAAACATTTCCCTCCAAACTTTAAAATAATGCCTCCAATAGAATTCTGGAGTAGAAGAGCCAACAAAAGACCAGGGACGTTTTTCCAGCCCAAAGCAACTTAGGAAGGTGGCAGGGGAGGTCTGTGACATGGGATGGTGACCAGCCCATAGCATAGCACATACCATGGCAGTACCAGAAACTATCCTTAGAGGCAGCTATAACAGTGGCAGGAGCAGCTTTGGGAGCTCCAAGTCCACAGAAGTTAAGAAGATGAGTAGAATTTGGCAAAAGTTAGAGACGATAGATTTCTGGAGAAAATTGAATGGAAATAGAAAATAAGTGTAACTTTTTCTCAGCTCATGGAACCTTCACAAAAACTGATCATGTATTAGGGCATAAAAACCTCTCAAACAGATAAAACTAGGATCTGGTTTTATGGGGGAAAATCAATAAAGCAGATAAACCATTGGTTAATTTGGTTTTAAAAAGAAGCAAAACAATTTATCGGTATATATTTATCAGTATATAAAGGGTGAATGCACCAACAATGAAGATTAAATTAAAGCTATTATTAGGAGTTATTTTTACCAGTTATATGCCAATGAATCTGACAATCAAAGAAAGAAAAAGGAAGAAGGAAGAAAGGAAGGAAGAAAAGAAAGAAGAAAGAAAAAAAGAAAGAAAGAAGTTGGACATAAAGATAGTATTGTCATACCAAGTCTGTGGAGGTGGATTTAAGGTTTTTCTCCCAGTCCCAGAGAAGGAATGCCATGCCATTAAATCTCCTATAATCATGAGTAGACTGGAAAGATATAGTCATAACCTCCCTTCCAATAGAGGTTTATGAATTAGAAAGGAGGGGGGGACAGCAAACTATTTGGGACTTCCCCTTCCTTCCCTTTATCTCCAACAATTTTAAAGACATTCCACTGCATATCATTCAAACAGTTTTTATATTACCCAAATGATGCATACTGAGAAAATCCCCAGTGTGGGAATTGCCTCCACCAAGCAGAGGGCAAGTCCTCTGTGACCCAGTAACTATATATATATACATATATCCAATACTCAAAATGCTTAAATGAATCTAGGGTTTTGATTAAAGAGCTCCCTCTAAAGATTCAGATCACAGCTTCTGCTCATCCTGTACAATCTTTATCTGTATCCTCCCAAAAGTCCACAACATGGAGTTCACCCAACAGGCTAGAGGCCTTCCTCTTCTCCTTCCAACTTTGAGCATACCAGTGGAGTACTCTGGCCATCCTCTCTCATCCCTTGCTCCAGCCATGTTACCAGGCCATCTTCTCTTAATGCCATACAATTCTTTGATTTGTTTTTCTTTGGACTGTATGTCTAGCACTGGAATCAATGAGTCAAACAGTATGGCCATTTGAGTAATTTTCTAAGTTTAAATCCAAATTGCTTTCAAGAATGGTCATACAAATTCATAGCCCTACCACAGGAAAACCAGTAAAATGTGTGTATTGGGGGGAAAGTTAGCCTTTGCTGTATTGGGAAGATTGGAGGAATAAAATTTTTTAATAATATTTCAAATGATTGCATTTGGAAATGCAGGCTCCTTTCTTCTACCCTTTCAACCCTATAGTCAGCTCACCATCCATCTAGATCATTTGTCCCAGATTGAAATTTAAACCCAATTCTTACCAGCTACAAGTCTCACCCTCTCACACTAAACTACACTCCCTCAATTTTATTAAAACATCCTTTTAAAATTTATCTCCAGCTATGATTTTCTTTATGTTCTCAGAGCCACCATGAAATGATCTTGGGAGTCATTCCTTTTCTTTTAAAATAAATGGAATATTCTAGTGAAACAACAATTTCCTCAAGGAGACTTCTCAAAGATGATTTTCCCCTCATCACAGAAGTATTGTAATTATTTCCACGTTTTGTTTACAAAATGAAAAGTTAATGGTATAGCTAGCATCCATTTCTTACCTCTGTGTTTCTCCTTTTCAAACAATTTCTGACATAAAGGGACCATATGTTGCCTTCCAGTCTTAGAATGCCTCTGTCACCAGTGATCATTGCTAATGTGTTTCAGCCTTTTACGGAACAATAACAGGTTTGTAAGAATAGTTTATTGTAATATTCCGGAGTGAGGTACGTGAGCCAAATAAAATAAATCTTCTCAAGAACAAATAGAGATAATAACACATTAACTGATGCTCTTCTACTATGAAAACTGATGTAAAATTATGTGTATTACTCTGGTGTCCACCAACCATTGAACTCTTTTGACTGTACTATCTGGAACTAAGAAGTATTTGCAAAATTCTATGAGTTAGGGGAAGAAATTCAGAGACAGGGAGACAGATAATTCAGCCTTTCTGCACTTTATTTAAAATTAAGTCACTGACATGCTAAGACAACAGTTCTTACCACTGGTTGTTTTCCTTTCTTTCTTTTTTTTTTTTTTTTGGACTCTATCATAAAATAATTGACTACAAAGTGAGTTCTGCATCTGAGCCAGAAGGCATCAAAATCAATTATCTCACGGTAGAGACGCCACAAAAGGGATCTTGTAATTAGCATACATGCATTAACATGTGCTGTGAATTTTGCTTTATTGTTCTTTAAAAAGTTTCCAAATCCCTGTAGGTTTTTCTCAAGGCATTTTTGTTTTTGTTTTTGAATTTATATTTGCTTTTTTAAAAAATTTTTGGAATGCTTTGTGGCAGAGAAGCAGCCTGACCATGGAGAAACAACTAGCCCTGGAGACATGACTTGGGTTCCAGTTCTGCTGATTGCTAGGAGCCCAGAGGCAAGTCACTTTTTACTTCCCAGTGCCCCAGGTAATGCTCTAAGATTAGAAGTTACTGACAAGAAGCCAAAGTCCATCAGTAAAAGGAGCTTCTGTATTGGAAATCCTTCACCCTAAAAAGATCATGGTTTTCCAGAGGTATCAAAGCTAGCTTGGAGAAGCCTACTGTTAAAATTTCAGTGTGAATATTTACACCTCAGAAATCAGCAGAGTTTACAAATCCAAGCTTGATTTGTAGTTTTATTATCTAAACCTGAGAAAGGGGTGAAGAACATGTTAACAATGAAGATTACACTTAAAAGTGTGTCTTTTTTTCAGAGAGCTTGTTAAACATGTATTAGCATACCCTTGGCCCTGACCCACCTACTTTACCACCACCTTCAAAAAAAGTATTATGATGGAAACTGAAACGTCCTCTGGGGGGAAAAATCATATTGTCAGTTAAAACGCACCTGTTATTATTCTCCATATATCTCCACAAACTTATTCAATTGTTCACAGAACATTCCTCAGTAGAAAGAAAATGAAAGATGTAGCTATAAATTGAAAATGACACTAAGTAATCATTGCCTGGAAAATCAGATCATATTCAATTATAAAATGAGCATGGTGAAATGACTACTAGGCTGGATTTGTAATCTAGAAGATTTGGGTTCAAATCCCAACTCTATCTGACACTATCTCTAATACTAGGGGGAAGTCACTTCACTTCCTGTCCCAGGGGTGGGGAACTTGTGGCCTTAATCCTAAAAGATTTGTTCTGTAAAATTTGGATTCAGTCAAAAGGCCACACTTATGGACCTAGAAAGCCACATGTGACCTGAAGGCCACATGTTCCCCACCCCTGTCCCAGCCTCAAGAATCTCTCTCAAAGGCTAGAATTTATGAACTGGAAAAAGGTCTATTCTCACACTTTGACGGATTCAATTTTCACCAGATATTTCCTTCTAATGTGTCTATACATACTTATGTTCATTTCACATTCTTTTATCAAATCAAAACTTTAGACTGCTTTTAAAATTAGTGGCCACTCAATATAAATTTTTCCAACTTGCATTCAATTTCAAGATACATGCCTTTTAAATTCACAAATCCCACCACATTGACATACATGCATACACACAAATTACATGCACATATATGCTTGTATGAACATGTATATGTTTATATGTGTGTATAAAGAAAAATGCTTTAGTCTTCCATTTTACAGGTGAGGAGAATACTGAATTGTGTAACAGAATTAAAATAGATCTGAATTTTACCAGATTTCATTGCTTCTCTCTTAAAAATCATAAACCTTTAAAAACAAGGGACTTGGTAACAGGTACAAAGTTATCAACAGGAGAAGGCTCATTAAATGGCAAATTTATGAAGTTATTCGTGTGTGTGTGTGTGTGTGTGTGTGTTCATCCTTCATTGCCAAAGAAGACCATGCCATCAGAGAAACGATGACATGACTTACACTTGACTTTGTTTTGAGTGAGGGAGGGCTGTGCAGGTCACCAGCCTCACTTCTCCTCCAGAGCCATCTGAATCCAGTGACCAGATATTCATCAGGATGACTGGAGATGACCCAGGGTGAGGCAATTGGGGTTAAGTGACTTGCCCAAGGTCACACAGCTAGTAAGTGTCAAGAGTCTGAGGTGAGATTTGAACTCAGGTCCTCCTGACTCCTGCGCTGGTGTTTTATCCACTGCACCACTTCATAGGTCATAGATCAGGACTTGGAAAGAACCACTGAGATCATTTAATCCAGAGTCTTTACCCTATGTTCTGTGAATTCACTATTTTTTTTTCAAATTTTGGTAACTGTATTTCACTGTGATATTTTCCTTTGTAGTCCCAGTATTTTAATTTTATGCATTTAAAAGCATTGTTCTGAGAAGGAGCCCACAGGCTTCACCAGACTGCCAAAGGAACCCAGACCACAGAAAAGGTGAAGAAACTTCAATCTAATCCAATTGGCTCATTTTACTGAGGATAAGTCCCTTAGAGAGTAAGTGATTTGCCCAGAGTCACATAGTTAAGTGGCAGAGCTCAGATTTAAATTAAGGTCCTGGGACTCCAATGGCAGTCCTGGGACTTCTGCAACCTAGTCTAACCCCCTCCCCATTTTACAAGTGGAAGAAATTGAACCTCAGAAAACTTACATGATTTGATTAAGGTCACCTTCTATAAAGTAATCAAGAAATTAAACTAGGAGCTAAGTCAGACCTCAAACCCAGGCCCACCAACTCCAGAGCCAGGCTGCAATGCCTGTCTAAAACATAGGAGACAGAGGCTTAATAACTGTTTATTGCCTGACTAACAGTAGCACACTGCTTCTCCTGAAGTAACAATAGTACAAATGTGAAATTACAGTCTCTCTTTGGGGACAATGTCATCTTACTAAATCAATCCTAGACCTCAATACAGGGGATAAAGATTCACTTATCCCCACCATCATCTCCCCCTCCCCAACCAAACCAAAAAACATGACAATAGTAGACATGATAGACCCTCCCCCCATCCCTTGCTGCTCTAGTTACATCATTTAGTCTGTCAGGATGTTCTATAAGTCTCCAAAGGGGAATAGAAAAGCCAAATGTTTTTGTTCTCATGCTGGGGCATCTTGCCAAATTGAAGGACTGCCATGGCTGCTAAGCTAGGCAAAGCATGGATCCCAGGGGTAAAAAAAATGTAAATAGTGAAAGGATGAAAATTAAATTATAATTCCTTAAAGCTGACTCAATCCCAAAAGCCATCAAGGAGAAAGGCAGATGCTTTATGGAAGTTTCCTAAGCCATGAAACTGGGAGGGAGGGAGGGCAGTACAGGTCAAAAAAAGTCACTGAAAGTCTCCCTTTCCTCTATCCACAAGAAGCTCCTGCTTCAATTCATTTGGTTGGTTTGTGGTTTGTCTCCAATGATCCCTTGATGCCTCTGCTTGAGACAAAGTGAGAAGTTCTTCTCTGGTTCCTGAAGCATAGCACAGAAGAGAGTTCAGACTGTGACATCAGGAAGACATGGGTTGCTCTGACTTCATTCTTTATCAATGCCTATAAGTTGTTCCAAACTTTCTACAGATACTTCATAGTTCATTTTTCTTATGTTATTCCATTTTATTCATGTAGTGCAATTTTCTAAGTCATTTCTCAGCCAAAGGGCTATCACAAAAAGTGTTGTAAGGAAAGTTATCCTATGTATGGGACCTTTATTTCTGTCTTCAGGGTATATGTCTAGCACTGGAATAAATGAGTCAAACAGTATGGCGGTTTGAGTCTTTTTCTTAGCTTAGTTCCAAATCACTTTCCAGAATGGCCGTACAAATTCATAGCTCTACCAACAATATTAATTAGTACTCCTGGATTTCTACAGCCCCTACCTTCATCTTCTAGCATCTTTGCCAATTTGCTATATAAGGCGAAACCTCAGAGTTATTTTTTTTATTTGAATTTAATATAATTGGTTCACAGTAACTTTTATATGAGTATTAAACAACAGTTTTTGAGAACTATTTGTTCATGTTTTTGAGGATATCCATTAATGGATGCCTTTTCATCTTATATATTTATGTTAATTCCATATGTATCTATTGGACCTGTTTTTTCACAATTTGCAGTTTCCTTTTTATCCTAAATACATTGATTTTGTTTGATCAAGTATGTTTTTTTCAATTTCATGTAATCCAAATTTTATCCCTATTTTTCCCTTGGTTAACAATTTTTCCCCTAAGCATAGCTATGAAAAGTAACCTGATTCTTAATATTCATTCAAAGCTTGTCTTTTTTTTTAAATAATATGACCTTTAGCATTAAGGATACTTTTTAACCAGTAACAATAGTTTTCATTATTAGTTCTTTATAATACAACTTGAGGTCTGGAAAACTATTCCCCATTTTATTTTACTTTTCCCCATTGTTTATCTTGAAGTTATAGTCCATTTGTTCCTCAAAATGAATTTAATTATTTTACTTAATTCTATAATATATTCCATTGGTGATTTCATTGAAATAACACTAAATCTGATAATTAATTTAGGTTGCATCATCATGTTCTGCTAAACTATGGTTAATGAATATTCTACCAGTTCTTGAAATCATTATCTTTAAAATGAATTATTCATAATTTTATGTTTTGAGTGTGCTTTCTAAGATTGACTTTGATATATTTTCAATTATTTTAATGGGATTTTCCTTTCTAATATTTCCTCCAGGATTTTCTTAGTGTTATATAGAAATGTTGAATATCTTATTGATTTGTTTGTATTCTGCTTTTTTACTGAAACTGTCAGTTATCTCTGTTTCTTTGCTGATTCTCTGTGGTTTTCTAAGTAAATCAAAATACCATCCCGTAAAGTGTGATGATTAAAGTATTTTTCAAAGAAAACTTGTTAGTTGTAAGATACTATGCAGAAACTGTCCCAATACTCTTTTTGGTGTACAGAAATGCATGTACAGCCACAGATATTATTTAACAAAGCATAATATATATCTTTCACAAGTAGGTTCTGTGAATATATAATATATGTGTGTGAGTGTGTGTATATACTATTCCCAAAAGACAATGTTAAAAAACTACACATTCTGCATGTTCTACTTCCTTTTGTCTGCCATTCTTGTTGATGGCATTTAAGTGGCGCAGTAGACAGAGCACAAGACTTACAGTCAAAAAGACCTGAGTTTAAATCCTGCCTCAGACATTTAACTGCTCATGGGACATTGGACAAGTCATTTAATCTCTTTGTGCTTCAATTTCACCATCTATAAAATGGGACTAACAATAAGACTTAGTTTTCCACATTGTTGTGGGAATAAAATGAGATAATGTTTGTAAAGCACTTTGCAAACCCTAAAAAATCTCTACAATGCTATTAATGTCTTTAAATCAAAATCCTGAAAAGGAAATCTACTGGTACCTTTTATGTCACAGGTTAAGGATGAAACCACAGGGCTCTCAGTAGGGAAGGAGAAGAAAGTAAATGAAAGGAAGAAACAAAGAAAACTGGGAGAAAAATGTTAGGATTGAAAGTGTTAAGGACAGCTGTGTCTGACTCAGGATGGGATAAGTGTCCACCTTCAACTCAATTCCATTCCATTTATTTCAACTCAACAGACATTTATTATGCATTAGGCTCTGAGGTAGTAGTCTAACTTTATGCAGCCAATTATGGCTATTACTTTCCATCTCAATGACAGCTCTTGCAAAGAGAAAGATCAGAGATACAAATGTTCAGCTCTCCACCCGTATGAAAACATTTTCCCTGACATCAAAATATATTTGCTCACTAAAAATCAGAAAAGATCTCAGGATTCTCTGGTCACCTCAGTGCAAACTGTTGAATATCAAATAAGTAAGTCCTGTTAGAACTGACTTTAAAACAGCCTCTTATTGACATCAGAAATCAGCAAGTGGTGAATGAGGCTTTCTCTGTTCCTTCTAAGTACTGTGAAAAATTCCCAATCATGTCATACCTACTTGAAGGAGGAGACCCTGCATGGATAACTGTCCCACTTATTTTTGTTCCTGTTAAAATTGAAGAACATATACAGTTTTTTAAAAATATATCCATATAATAAGATAATTTTAAAATATAAGTGTTAGTGATAAGTGTAAAAGATAAGCATGGGTTAAAAAAAACTCTTACATGACTTAGCATTCTTTCTAAACTGAGAATAGGTATAATTTATCCTCTGCTTAGCATTTCTGTAATTGCCACCTGTCTGGGTTGTCAGAAAGAGGTACTTATATGTCATACCATTCAACTGTCGACAGAAATTCCCTTCCTAGTCCTCCCTTCTCACTTTCTCCTCTTTCCTCATAGATCTCCTCTCCATTTCACTCCCTCTATTCTCTCTTTTTAATTCTCATTCCCTTTTTTCTCTCTATTTTTCTTCCTCTCTGCTCTCCTTTTTTTTTCACTTCCCCACCTTTCTTCCCTGCCACACAGTCTTATCTTTCTTTCTCCATTATTCTTTCTTGATTTAGAGAACTTTTTCTTATGGTTAATAGTACAAAATTCTTCTATTCAAATTTTTTAATATGAAGGTATCCACTTGTTCAAAGACAAAGATAAGACCAAGATAATTCCTGGTCTTGTGTATTATGTATTGCCCACAAAAATCTCTTCTCATTTTCTTCATCACCTGTTCTTCCTCTTCTCCCACCCCCAGCCCTACCTCATCCCTGCCCAACTCATCTTTCCTTTCTCTGTTTACTCTTTTCTTTAATTAGCTTGTGTGTCATTCCTTTTTTCACTCCCCTCCCTTCAGTAATAGCTTGATTAATGACATAGGCTTTTTCTACAACCCTGATCCATTGACCCCTTCTCTCCACTCAAAGTGAAGCCTCAGGCCATCTCTTTCCTTAGGATATGTGTTGTATCTAGGATTAACTACTTACAGCGAGTAGGAAGAGAAGGCTGTGGACCTAAGAGTAAGCCCACATTTAAGAAGGATACACAATGATTGATTGACTTCATGACAAAAGAGTTTCATTCCCAGAAGATTCCCAATTTGAGCTATTACCATATACAAAACTTAAAACCGTAGTAGCAAATGCTAACACATCATGTAGTGCTGAGAACTGGCAAATATTCTGGACTAAGCCTTGCTTAGACTAGTCTAGTGATTCAGGTTCAGAACAGTAATTCAATGAAACACTCATGGACCATAAAATGCAATAAAGACAACTTGAATTAGATGAGATCAAAAATGACACAATTCCTACAATTTAAAAAAGATATTAATGGAAGTGAAATACTGCTACTCTCTACCTCCAAACTGGCTCTGATAACTAATCATGCAAAGTGAGAAAAGCATCCTCATTCTCATAAGTATTGATAATTCCACTAAACTTCAGACACCATATACCCATAGGCAAAGTAACAACCTGCTTGTAAAAGTACTAACACTTGGAGATCAAGATCTTAAATGTAAGATATTCATTTAGCAATGGAAGAATCTTGTGCCCTACTGCTATTGCTAGAGAAATCATCTTCTGTCACCCATATCATAATGAGCAACTCTAGATGAAATTCATTTGTTCAGTAGCAACTAGGACCCAGTAGCAGACAAGCAGTTGTTTTTCAAAAATGTTGGAACAAGTGGTTGCTAGGGAGAGTTTATAACTCTGGAAGCCTAGGAGTCATTTAATCTGACCATCCCTTTAACCTGTCAAAGACTCCATTCCTCCTGGTCCTTACGGACAGAGATCTCAAACAACAAACTTTTACTTGGTCACTGCTTCTGTTTCAGTGAGAATATGGAAGAACAGTACTTATCCTTCTCACCCAATCACAATTGCCACCATATCACTTTAGCTAAGGGCAGGGAGAGTGGGAAAAGACTTGAATTTCTTTTGATATATTTGTGAAAGTTTATAATGCAAAATTCAATGAGAATTCCTCTCATATAGCTCAGTCTACCATTGGGGAGATGGACAGTGAATCTTTTCAGCACCAACCTTCAGGCATAAAGATTCATCCTCTCTGTCTCTTTAGCTTCATGTAATAAAAGCAATTCACTTTCTCCCTTGTGTCTCCCCTTTTAACCTAATGAATAACACAACCAAAAACAATGAGGATTGATCTTTTATATCAAATGAGCCTGCTTTGATACTAATTAAAACAGCAAGTAAACAACTTTGAAGAACAGAATGCTCTGGATGTAAATATTCATACATTTGGATGGAAAGACAAGGCACAAGGACATGAATAGGACATCACCAAATGCATGAATCCTCTGATGGGGGGTGGGGAGTGGGGAAATCAGTACGGATAACTCTCACTATGACATCAAGAGGAAAACCATGGTGGCAGTTGAGGAGTCCCAGCACACTTACCACTTTCTATACCTGCCTTCTATCTTTTACTCCACCTCTCTAGCATCCATCTCTCCTACTCACTTTCAACAAAGAACAAAACTGTCCAAAATCCCCATGTTGTTTCCTTCACCTTTTAGGCAAGGTGAAACTATGCTGTTGGTCTAGATTACAGTTCCCAGAAGTGTAGCCTTCTCTTTATGTGCATAGTGATTGGTGTCTCCAAAAACCTATTATACTAAGAATCTTTCAGATATTAAACTATTTATAAACATAAATTTAGCTGTTATTCTAAATATAAGAATGTTGTCTATTAACCAACAAATCAATATACTGCTTAAGGAAATAAGTATAGAGATCATACAGGAAAAAACTTATAATTTATCCACTACCTGTCACAGAGGATGAAGAAGCAGAGAAATCCTATAAAGAATATAAGATAGAAATTAATCGATACACATTTTCATACATTGTGACTTCGGTGTTGTTAGGCATGTATAAGTGGAAAATGTGTTCTAAAATATTATTTGGGATTAAGAAATCACAGAGATCAAAGATTTGTGGACTGTTTCTTTAAACGTCATGCCTTTATATCATGAATAGTTCATTTCAAGTGGATTTAGAAGGCACTGTTACCTCATTTAAAAAAGAAATACAATTAGCTATATCTTGAAAGGAAATGACTGGTAACTGATATGGAAATCAGTTCTGAATGGTCAGCAAAGTCTGACCATTGACTTAGAGCAAAATCAATAAGAAATTAGACAAAGTAATAAAATGAGAATACATTGTGACATTCAAGGAAGCAATTCTAAACAAGATTTCAGATAGGATCCATTTAAATCAAATTAGCGATTGGTTTTGTTTAATTGTTTTTGTTTCAAGGGAGAGCTCTTTGGGAAAGGCAAGAGCATGTAAGGGGGGCTGTTGTGTTGTTTCAGTTGAGTCTGACTCTCTGTGACCCCATTTGGGGCATTCTTGGCAAAGATACTGAGGTGGTTTGCCATTTCCTTTTCCAGCTCATTTTACAGAGGAGGAACTGGGGCAAATATGGTTAAGTGATTTACCCAGGCTCACACAGTTAGTAAAAGTCTGAGGACAGATTTGCCCTCATGAGGTTGAGTCTTCCTGATTCTAAATCCAGTGCTCTATCCATTGTGCCACTTAGCTGCCCTATAAAGAGGTGAACATGGTACAAAAAAAAATCATCAGTAACTTTTAAAAGCTTCAACTTGACCTACTTAAATAAACTATTAGTACTTGCCATTATAAAAGAACAGACATTGCCCTGGATTATCACTACCTCATATGGGAGTTTAATGCATGTAAAGCAATAATCTTAATAAAAAGGTCAAAAGAACTAAGAAGCTTCCTCATCCAGAGAACATTTGATCCCCTTGCCAAAAGGAGAGCTAGAACAGCCAAAGGTAACATCAAAATGCTAGAGTTTGTTCTTCAAGGTCCTTATCCATAAGAACCAGGGTGAGTGGAGTCTTTAAGAGGTACAAGGTGTGGCCAGATTAAATAACTACAATATCAGAATATGTGAGGTCAATTGTAAAATTTTATTACAAAGTATGGAAAAATAGTATGAATAGTGTTGGCTCAGAAAAGAGCAAGAAAAGATAGAGGGAAAATTAATTTAAAGAAAGTTTGGCATGAGATTCAATGAATCCAAATAATTCCAAGAACACTTAACAGTAAAACTGGAAGGCTCATAGACCCAAAATATGGTAAGAATTTGTCAAGATTTATACAACCATTTTTTTTCTGTCAATGATAGTGCAGTCACCATATTTGCAATCAACATTATAGCTCCCTAACATACTTCATGAGAAAGTAAAAACAGCACTAAACGAGACAAATATGGGGAAAACAACTCTATTAGAGTAAATGCATAGAGAAAAGATTCATGACAAAGGCAGCATACTTTTAAAGGCATTGAGAGATCAGATCTCAGGATATTTAAAAGAAAGATGTTGGATAGTTAGGGAAGGGAAGGGAAATCACAGGTAGGCTTACTGCTAAAATATATAAATAAGACGTCATTAATAAAAATCAACTCATTTGTCAAAGGGAAAAGTCCTAATAAGAATGATCTATATACATTTAACAAGGACATATTATTGTCAGATGAGATAATATGTAAAGTGATGGGCAAATCTTAAGACACAATGCTAGTTTATCAACATCAGCAGCAGTGTCATATGAGAAGGCAAAAGGCAGATTGAAAACTATATTCTACTGAAGACTACATCTTTATAGTCACATAATTGATAGATGTCAAATATAAAATCTCATTGTGCTTATTGTTTGTTAACTATAAAAAAGCATTCAATAGAGTTAACTGCAAGAAGGATCTCCTCCAAAAAAGGGACAGGTGAAAACTGTTTAATGAACATGAGTTTCTTTGTATAAATTTTTGCTTACCAAACTAGGCATAAAAAAACAGAAGATTTAGACTTACTACTAGTGTTTATCATTATCAGGGAGGATACCCAGTACAGAGACCAAATAGAGGAGGAATTCCCTATAGATGATATGATGTTCCCTTTGGTAATGATATTAGTCTAATTGCATCAAGCCCTAGGAAATTGTAGAATATATGAAATGTGATTCATATCCATTAAAAATGTTTCACCTAACAATATATAAAAATATACATACACACATACAAACACACACATCTAAGTGGATGAAAAATGCCTATCATCCAACTTATGATATATAGTGATATATATGTAGCCCATTGAGATGGTTCATCAGTAGCTATATCTTGGATAGGCTCTGTAGCTGTACAATAAGCTGGATTTCAAATGCACAGAAAGAATAGATCGTACTGGATCACATTTGGGAGTTGCATAGTGCTGTCCATAATCCCAAGATATTTTCTACCCAATAGCTCATCTTTTTAACAGCAATTCTGCCAATGATACTATGTAGTTTGTGAATCATGAAGTATTATAATCTTCTAGAAATAAAAATTGCTGGTAACCCAAAAGGTAGTTAAGAGGTATATAGTTGAAGTAAATAGACCTCAACATATTATCCATGATAAATTTCAGGCAAAAAAAAGCATAAAATATAGCACAAAAATGAGGTTTTCCCAGAAAAGTAGGTCATTAACTTGTGTAGAAAGAACAAGGAATGAAATAGTCTACTTGAAATGCATCTGGAGGAATGCCTCTAGCACAATGAAACACCTCCTATGGAGGATCAGAATGACAGGCTCATAGTGTATCAAGTTAGGAAGTTCTATGTGGAGCAAAGCACCTTGGGGTCATCAACAATATTGACATTTATGTCCACTCCTTAACTTGCCACAAAATTCTCTTATTTAATTTTATCATCCTAATCTCAAGAACTATCTAGTGGTCAATGTTGATGTATTATTTCATATCATTAAAATTATAACCTCTTTATTCAAAATTAATTAATTTCAACCCTCAAGCCAGTTAATTAAATTATTTAATAAACTAGAGAAACCTCTTTTTCTGATAGTCAGTGAGTATTAAGCATCTATTATGTGTCAAATACTATACTACAATGAAAGGCAAAAGATAGTCTCTGCTCTCATGGAGTTAACAATCTAAGAAGGAAGAGAACATGAAAACAACTAGGTACAAACAAGATATACATAATACACACATATATATGTATACATATATATATATATGATACATTGAAGAAAATCACATAAGGAAGGCACTAGTACTTAAGAAGATAAGAAAGGTTTCCAGTAGAAGACAAGATCTTAGACAGAATTTAAAGGAAGTCAAGAGATGCAGACAAGGAGGGAAGAGAATTTCAGGCATGAAGGTGGCCAGTGAAAACACAGAGAGTCCATAGATGGATCAGAGAAACAGCAAGGAGGCCAGTATCACTGGATCATAGAGTACATGGGTAGGAATTAGGTGTAAGAAAACTGGACAGATAAGTAGGTCACTGAGTTAGGAAGGTGCATGAATGCCAAATTAGAGGAGTCTATATTTGATTCTAAATAGGGAGCCACTGTGACAGTGATTGAAAGAGAGAGGGGTAGATTGAAATGGTCAGACCTGTATTTTAGGAAGATCAATTTGACAGCTAATTAGAAGAAAGACTGAATTGGGGAGAGACTTGATTCTGAAAAAAACAACCAAAAGACTATTGCAGTGGTCCATACATGAGGTGATGAAGCCCTGCACAAGGATGGAGGCAGTGTCAGAGAGAGAATAACATGAGTATGAAATATGATACAAAGAGAAAACCGGCAGAACTTGTTGACAGATTGGATATGGATAATGAGAATGAAGAAGGCAGTATAACACTTAGGTTGTGACCCTGGGTGAATATAATGGGAATTCTGGGAAAGAAGAGTGTGAAGGGATGGGGGAGAAAAAATAATGAGTTCAGATTTTGGACATGTTAAATATAAGATGTCTACAAGACATCCAGTTACAGATATTCAATAGGCAGTTAGAGATGTAAGACTGGAGGTCAGGAGGGAGGTTAATTACTCTTATTTCTGTCTAACTAAGTAAATATTAAATTGCTGAATATTTGCAATCTATTCATAAATAAACTCAACAATAAATAAATAAATAACAACTTAAATCATTTTGACTTGTGAAAAAAATCTCAGCCAAAATCACCTCAACCTTCATTATATTTCCAGATGACATCTTTATTCGTGAAATATCAGCCCTGTGTACTATTAAATTTCTTTCAGACATCAAGTAAATATTCTTCTCCGAAATCTTCTTTGAGGGGTGGAGCCACGATGGCAGAGTAGAAAGATGCACATACTCTAGCTCTTCCCCCACAGCCCATAAATACCTGTAAAAAATGACTCTCAACAAATTCTAGAGCAACAGAAGCCACAGAAAAACAGAGTGAAAGAGATTTTCAGCCAAAGGTAACCTGAAAGGCTGACAGGAAAGGTCTATCACATGGAGTGCAGAGTGGAGCGCAGCCCAGTCTTGGCCCCACAGCACTGAGAGAAACAGGACCAGAACATGCCCTGGGGGTGGAATCCTGAGCAGCAGCTGAGGTTCTCAGACCCCTCAAACCACAAGCACCAAATAAAGCTTCAAAGGTCAGTGAGAGGGCTTTTCCAACTGGGCAAGAAGGGAGCAGGGTACACTCCTAGCCCCAGCCCCAGTCAGGCCATGATCATAAAAAGAGCCTAGACTTCATCTTTCATGAAATTATCAAGGAAAACTGCCCTGATATTCTATAACCAGAGGGCAAAATAAATATTGAAAGAATCCACCAATCACCTCCTGAAAGAGACCAGAAGAGAGAAGCTCCTAGGAATATTGTAGTCAAATTCCAGAGTTCCCAAGTCAAGGAGAAAACATTGAAAGCAGCTAGAAAGAAAAAATTTGAGTATTGTGGAAATACAATCAAGATAACACAGGATCTGGCAGCTTCTATGTTAAGGGATTGAAGGGCTTGGAATATGATATTCCAGAAGTCAAAGGAACTGGGATTAAAGCCAAGAATCACCTACCCAGCAAAACTGAGTATAATACTGCAAGGGGAAAAATGGTAATTCAATGATATAGAGGACTTTTAAGCATTCTTGATGAAAAGAATAGAACTGAATAGAAAATTAGACTTTCAAACTCAAGAATCAAGAGAAACATGAAAAGGTAAACAGGAAAGAGAAATCATAAAGGACTTTCTAAAATTGAACTGTTTACATTCCTACACGGAAAGATAATATTTGTAACTCTTGAAACTTTTCTCATTATTTGGGTAGCTGGAGAGATTATACACACACACACACACACACACACACACACACACACACACCACAGGTTGAGTTGAATAAGAAGGGATGATATCTAAAAAAAATAAAATTAAGGGGTGAGAGAGGAATATATTGGGAGGAGAAAGGAAGAAATGGAATGGGGCAAATTATCTCTCATAAAAGAAATAAGAAAAATCTTGTTCAGTGGAGGAGAAAAGGGAGGAGGTGAGAGGGGAAAAGTGAAGCTTACTCTCTTCACATGTGACTTAAGGAGAGAATAACATGTTTACTCAATTTGGTATGAAAATCTATCTTACGCTACAGGAAAGTAGGGGACAAGGGGACAAGTGGGGTGAGGGGGATGATAGAAGGGAGGACAAATGGGAGAAGGGAATAATTAGAAGTAAATACTTATGGGGAAGGACAAGGTCAAAAGAGAGAATAGAATAAATGGGGGCTGGATAGGATGGAGGGAAATATAGTTAGTCCTACACAACATGACAATTATGGAAGTCATTTGCAAAACTACACATATATAGTCTATATTGAATTGCTTACCTTTTCAGTGGGGATGGGTGGAGAGGGAGGAAGGGAGAGAAGTTGGAATTCAAAGTATTAGAAACAAATGTTGAGAATTGTTATTGCATAAAACTGGGAAATAAGAAATACAAGTAATGGGGTATAGAAATCTATCTTGCCCTATAAGAAAAGAGTGAAGATGGGGATAATGGAAGGGTGGGGTATGATAGAAGGGAGGGCATATTGAGGGAAGGGGTAATCAGAATGCAAGGCTTTATGGGGTGGGGGGAGGGAAAAGATGGGGAGGAAATTTGGAACTCAAAATTTTGTGGAAATAAATGTTGAAAACTAAAAATAAATGAATAAACAAAAAAATCTTCTTTGAATACAAAGTTGAAAATAGCTTCTTTGGAAAAGAAAGACTCTCCATCTCCTTTTTCTCCCTCTTGTTCAGCTTTGCCTTGGCCTTGTGAGGAAATTTTTTTAGTTTCTCTCAAACTATCACTTTTAAAAGTCTTCTTTCAGAGCTTATCTCATATATACTCATAGAAGAAAAGTTTAAAAAATATACATCCTACCCCTCACTGCACAAGAACTTTATAGTAAGCCAATATTCCCCTATCACTTCAAAACTATGAGAACAAACTACTTTTCTCAACATTTCATTTGACTTTTAAAGATACAGTAACAGTTGGTATAATCTCTTGAGAGAGTCATTTAAAACATGGGTTACAGTAAAATAATAAATCTAATGGGGAAAGGTACCTTGGACATTATCCACTACAATCCTTCATTTGAGAACCGAGAAAAACTGAGGTCCACAAATGTTAAATGACTTGCCCAATGACATAGATGATGTCAGAAAAGAGGGCAGGGTGGTAAACAAGAGTCTTACAAGATAAAAAGACATGAACATGTCAAGGTCTGCACTATTGAAAGGGATATGCCACAAGGTACTATGAAAGGCTCTCTCAGCGAAACCCTTGATTCATTGAAGTATGAAGTATTCAACAAAATTTCATTAATGTTTGATTTAATGAACAAAGAGTTGGGGATACAAAGTTTATTAAATTGATACATATTTTGCCCTCAAAGAATATGCTCTATTCTATTCTATTTTTTTAAATAAAGCACATTTGTTGATAGTTGCCTGATGATTATTCCAAATCACACTGTAGGGAGAAAATAATATTTATTTGGGTAAATAAACTCTCAATATTCAAAAAGAACCTCATTTATTCTCATCAGTTTTTAAATGACAAAGGATCAGATATTATCTTCCCACTTATTTGTACATGCATGTATATATAATGTACAAAGTTGTTATTTTTAAAAATATGATTTAGCTATAAACTGGGGGCAGAGGGTATGGACCAGTGTGAAGAAAGTTCCTTCTTTAGAGCTGAGACAGAGCAGAATTTGACACTCCTTCAGCTAAGTGATGATAGACTTTTTAGAAGTTAGACCCTTAAGCCATGGGGAAGGTGACACACAGAAGGCTGTGGTGTTCAGAACCATAGCTAGTCATTTTTGTCACCAAGAGCAAACTTTGCAACAGCACAAAACATCTCCTCAAATTATTTTTAAAACAAATTCTCTTCCTGATAGAAGGATCCCCAAGGACACCATCAGTGAGTGCGTGATGGATACTTCAGAATACTGTTAAGCTGCTGTTGTAGAAGTCATAGAATGGAATGGAGAAATGTACCTGGAATGGGACCACTAGGGAGAAAAAACAGACCATCCACTAATTTCCTAAGTAGTTGTCCTTTCAACTAGGTTCCAAATTCAGTTGTTTTTAACCTGTTGGAAGATTCTAAGTGCTATTAGGGTCCTCAAAATTTCAAAACTCCAATTACCTTGCCTAAATTATGGTGCCAATGGCACACAGAAAATCTACTTTGTTGCAGTGTAACACAACAATGTGTAAAAAGAGGAATGGGAGGAGAAAATCCAATTCACCTGGAAAAAGTTTGTTTCAGGTGGACTCTCACTCCCTCTAGTTTTCCTTTTCTTCTTTCCTATCTTTTCTTCTATCTCCTACTTTTTTAATCTTTCTTTTCTGCTATAATTTCTATCCTTCATCTTTCTTTTTCTCTTCTGCCTCATCTCTCTCTCTGTCTGTCTGTCTGTCTCTCTCTCTCTCTCTCTCTCTCTCTCAGGAAGTATTAAAACCTATTTCTGTCTCTAATATTAGTTTTACCTCTGGTAACAAAGTTTTTGACAAAAAATGGCGTTGCTAAAATGCAGCCTCTTCACTCATAGAGTATTAATGTATTGGAGCATTAAATGTACTGAGTCAGAAGGAGAATTGTGATGAGAAATGAAGTGGTCTCAGTCCATTCCCAGCTCTAGACAACCGTGCCTCCTCTCCCAGTTATCAGGCAATTGACCTTCCCTGTATATGGCATCGAGCCTCATGAAACTTGATTCTTCCAATCCTAGCTGGGTCCCTGGACTCCGAGTCTTGCTATGATTTCACACATTTCCATTATTGTTTTATCCTCGTGTCAATGTGACATATTTTTCATCAGTCCCTTGCTGTTTTAATCGGCATTTCAAAAGAGAAAAAGATGTATAGGGGCTGTGTTTGGAGAAGAGGTAATTTAGAGCAGTGTTGCCAGGGGTCAGGTAGGCTTAAAATGTTCATTTGTCATTCCCATCAAACCCTGAAATTATTCGACTGAAGCCTTTCCCCGAACAGATTTTAGAATGTTTGGGAAAAAAAATCTGTTATAAATGAACCTTGAACATTTGAACCCGATGCCTCTTCTCACACATACAAAAGGGGTAAGGGATAAAATACACAGCTGCCTTTCATTCCTTTACTTTTTAAGACACTTCTCCACTTGTTCTGTTATATATACATCATTCTTATTTCTCTTCTGAGAATAGGAAAATGGGAAACACTTTAAAGGATTTTTTTCAATTAAAATGAGTTGTAGAAAACTAAGAAATGTAACACTTCATTAGCAAGCATTTAAATTCCTTCGCTTTTTATTTTATTTTTTTAAGGAAATTTTAAAAGCCTTATGCTCTCTGGTAGCATTGACGTTTTTCAACTGGAGCATGCATTAGAACCTGCAACAGCCACGCTTTGATAAATATGAGGTATTAACAAAGGACTCCAGCCAGAATTAGTACGTGTGATTTCTGTCATTTAATGCTGATGAGCTGGAGTCCTTAGTTCTGTTCAAAAAAGCAAAAAGAACAATGAAAAGACGCATCTTGGATCCTGAGTCTGTGACTGTTTCGATATGTTAGACATTTGATGGATGTGAGAGGTTGATGATGGATGGAACGGTAGGATTCTTCTCTTAATATGATCAGTTGTAAACAAAGAAATACCTGCTTGCTTTTAAGGTCCTCCATTAGAGAAATGATTAGCCACATCGGAAATGTTTGGGTTTGATTAACTTGTCTGGTCCTTTCCAGATTTTAGAATCATTAAATTGTTAAGATAATGTTAGTCTACCTCATTCTCCCCCTCTCCCAGGTCTACCACCAATATTACTCTAACTTTCTGTCTAGCTCCCTTCTTTTTCCCCACCTAGGCCAACACAGACCCTGTATCTCCATTCCTGCTGGAGGGAACCAAGAATCAAGAACCTATATACTTAAGGCTACTTCTCCTTTCCCAGTAGTAGGTGGTCAGTTCCCTCCAAACTCCTTTCCCTATGAGTCAGGCACCCTAATGCACCCTAAGGGCTTGCACACTATAGCTGAGCCTTCCCGTATTTACTGCCCTTCTCAACTGAAGTCTGAACTCTTGGGGAGCAGAGCCTTCTTTTTCTTAGCACAGTACATGTACAATCTATGTATGTCCAGAAATAGCTTCATAAGGAAAAAAACAGAATTATCAAAGGAGGAAGAGTATAAGAATAGCTTCCAGCTACAAAATAATTCATGGCACTAAAGCACTTTGAGAGTGGAGGTGGGAGTGGGGAGAAGAAATTAGTCTGGAGCGCTCAGAGAAATAAAGTGATTGTGTTCAAGTTCACACAGGCTATATGTGTCAGAGGCAAGATTCAAATCCAAGTCTTCCCAGTTCCAAGGTCAGCTCATTGTCCACTATGCCACATTTCATCTCATATACTACTCAGTGTTATTCAATTATAATAAAGAAATTGAGAACGAACACTAAAGGAATCCTTGTCTGATTCCCTTTCCCTTCCCTCCATCTTTCTGAAAATGATTTCTCTCATACTTGCAGTCGAGCTCTGTGTGTGTATGCCTCTGTCTCTCTCTCTGGCTCTCTCACTCTGTGTGTGTGTCTCTCTGTGTCTCTGTCTCTGTTTCTCTCTGTCTCTCTCTTTGTTTCTGTCTCTGTCTCTCTGTCTGTCTGTCTCTCTCTGGCTCTCTCTCATTCTCTGTATCTCTTTCTATCTCTGCCTCTCTGTCTGTTTCTCTCTGTCTGTCTCTATTTCTCTCTCTGGCTTTCTCTCACTCTCTGTGTGTGTGTATCCCTCTATGTCTCTGTCTCTGTTTCTCTCTGTCTCTGTCTCTGTCTCTCTCTGACTCTCTCTCTCTCTCTCTCTCTGGCTCTCTCTCTGGCTCTCTCGCTCTCTGTGTGTGTAGCTCTCTGTGTCTCTGTCTCTGTTTCTCTCTGTCTCTGTCTCTGTGTCTCTGTCTTTCTATCTATCTCTATCTCTCTCTTTGGCTATCTCTTGCTCTCTGTGTGTGTATCTCTCTGTGTCTCTGTCTCTGTTTCTCTCTGTCTCTCCCTTTGTTTCTGTCTCTGTCTCTCTCTTTCTCTCTCTCTGGCTCTCTCTCATTCTCTGTATCTCTCTGTGTCTCTTTCTATCTCTGCCTCTCTGTCTGTTTCTCTCTGTCTGTCTCTCTATTTCTCTCTCTGGCTTTCTCTCACTCTCTGTGTGTGTATCCCTGTGTCTCTGTCTCTGTTTCTCTCTTTCTCTGACTCTGTCTCTCTCTGACTCTCTCTCTCTCTCTCTCTCTCTCTCTCTCTCTCTCTCTCTCTGGCTATCTCTTGCTCTCTGTGTGTGTATCTCTCTGTGTCTGTCTCTGTTTCTCTCTGTCTCTCTCTTTCTGTCTCTCTGTCTCTCTCTGTCTCTCTCTTTCTCTCTCTCTGTCTCTCTCTCATTCTCTGTATGTGTATCTCTCTGTGTCTCTGTCTGTCTCTGCCTCTGTCTCTGTTTCTCTCTGTCTCTCTCTGTCTCCCTGTCTCTGTCTCTCTCTCTTCCTCCTTCCCTCCCTCTCTGCCTTCCTATTTCATCTTTTTTTCCTTTATACCAAAGATTATGAACTGATCCAGGAGATGTGAGCTTAGAGGAAAATTCTTCTTTATGAAAAATCAATTGATCTATTTTATTTCTTTTGTGTAAATGTATGACAAGACATATTTTATTTTGTAATGCATAGGGGAACAGAAGAGATAACATGAAAAGTGTCTGATCACTTTAAAAAAAATTTTTAAACCTTAAACTGTTCATTATTAGTGTTATTGTGATGATTATCATTGTTATAGAAAGTATAGGAAAGTTTACTGAAAGCCATGAGTTTTAGGGACTGACCACTGTTGGTAACCCTTACTTTATACAGACGGAACCAAGAACACCTGCCACGCAGGTTTCAGTCATTCAGTGAGAACTAAAACCTTTAACTAAGTTTCCCATGTGGCATTTTGCTTATTTGAGTATATATGAGCACCAGAATATAGACTGACACAAAGACTAAGTTCTGGAAACTGCACCTGCATGATCCCAAAGGCTAACTGAGACTGACTGCCATTTTCGTGAACCTGCTTTCAAATGAAGCTGGACTAAAGTTCCTTTTTGGGGGGGTAAATAAAAGGCAGACTTCCACTGTAGGCTTCAAAGAAAAAGAAAACACGTATTTCCGAGTCTTAGCTTCATTCTGCTGTTTTATAGTCAAGAACCAATGTTAAAGATTCTGCAGTACAAACTCAGAAATCTGCCATAGATCTTTAACTCGAGGTTTCTTTCACCTTTATTTCTTCTCAATCCAATATTTCATATTGCCTAAGCCTGAGCAAATACAGGGGAGAGTTTATGACAAAAGGTGACAATTTAGATACCAAGTGTCTGCACTTTATAGGCTGCACTTTATAGAAAAAAAAAGATGGAAATTCTGGCTGAATATTTTGTCTGCCACTTAGAATTCTGAGAATAATGGTTGATAATGATAGAAATCATACTAATAGCTCTATTAACATCATCCATGTTAGCTTGTACTCCTCTATGTGGATTTCTGCAATATTTTTTTTAAATTTATTCACTGTAGTTCTCTTTGCCTAAAGGAAGTATGACAATGTATTCCAGGAATTTGATTCATGATCCACAATAGTTTCTTTGCTAGTGATTTAGCCCAGGTTTTTCTTGTTTTGTTTTGTTTTTTTCCCCTTTATTTTATAAAATGGAAAACATTGACTTCATCTAGAGTTATTTTTTTTTATTAGGGTTGGTGTTTGTGTGTGCATATTTAAACTTGCACCTGGTATATAAACCCACCAGAAGTCCTCTGGCTGTGGTCAGATCATGCCAAGAAATAACCTCTAGATTGATTTCATTATAGGTGGTGATGTTTGACCTTCACCTTAAAGAAATAGAAGTCTATGGGGTGGAGGTAAGGAAGGAGTTCATTGTAGGAATAAGAGTTCAATGCTGAGGAGGCAGGAGGTAGGAGTGTTGTATGTGCAAAAGAGAGACATGGTTTGGTTCATGCTGAACCAAAGCTTGAAGGAAAGGGATTAAGGTATAATAAAACTAGAAAGGTAGGTTTGGGGTAGGTTGTAAAGGACTTTAAAAGTCAAACTAAGGAACAGATTTTTTTTATTCTAAAGACAGTATGGAGACAATGGAGTTTATTGAGGAAGAGACTGACATGGTAAGACCCGACTTTAGAGAAATCATATAGGCAGCTTTGTGGAGGATGGATTATTGTAGGGGAAGACTTGAGACAAAGAAAGTGATTAGGAGGCTAAAAAAAAATAATGAGGGAGAACTAAGGTGATGACTCTGTAAGTCCAAAGAATGATTTGATGCTAGAAATATTCTAGAGGGTGCAAAAGCAAACTTTGATTCAACATGTGGGGTGAGGGAGAGTGAGGAATCAAGAATGACTGTCAGTAAAAACCTAAAAAATAGAAGAATGGTGGTGCATTCATCAGAAATGAAGAGTCTGGGAAAAGGATGGATTTTAGTGAAAAGTTAATTCTGTTTTGGGAATGTTGCATTTGAGATGTTCACTTGGCAGTTGGACCAGGTGGAGAGTTTAACATTTAGATCTGTGGATTTTCTGAATAAAGATGATAATTAAATCCATAGTAGCTGATGATGTCACCCAGTAGAGAGGAAAGGGAAAGGGAGGTGAATAGAGGGGAGGGGGGTAGAGAGGAGAAATCCATCTCATAATGCTATGAGATAGTATAGACCCCATTTTTACATATGTGGCAATTGAAGTTCAGAGAAGTTAAGTCACTTGCCTATGGCCACAGAACTTATAAGTATCAAAGGTAAGATTTGAACTCAAGCCTTCCTAAACGCAAGTCTAATGTTCTATCCTTTATACCAGGTTGCCTCTTAATTATGTGCTTTTTTAATCATATTTGCCTTACTTTCTTCAAATGATGGTTGTGGGGATCAAATAAGACCGGGTATATAAAGCACTTTGTAATTGGGAAGTGCTATGTAAACATGAGCCATTTGTATTATTCCAGAGGGCACAATTTTCTTAGACTAGCTGTGTACTCATCATGGAATTATAATTCAATATTGACTTTAATAGACGTATGTTTTTATTAAGGACTCACAAATGGTTAGAGATTTCTACTAAAACTAAGCTTCTGGGGATGATGTTTGAAGGTCAGAATTAACTTCTGGAATATCATCAACCAAAATAAACTGAATTCCCAGACATTTATATCAATCTTTTCTTCATGGAGACCTAAGGCCCCATTTCTTTGGACTTGTCTGTTTTTTATGACAATCTTAGAATCTTTTCATAAAACACTGCCTAGTCCTATTGAGTGAATACATGATTTCTTGGTCCAAACCTGTAATTTCATCGGTACAGAGAGGGAAATAGCCCAACTAGAATGTAACATGTGTCATGAGAGTCTGCTGGGGCCAGTTTGTATGTTCCAAAGGCAGCATCTGAATCCAGGACTTCCATACTTTAAAACCACAGATAGTATTATATGGTAGAAAAAGTCCTGGCTTGGAAGTCAAGGGATATGGGTTCATATCCTACCTCTGATGCTTGTATCTGTTTGACATTTGACCAATCAGCTAATTTTTCTGAGCCTCAGTTTCCTCTTCTGCAAAATGGATGCTAGACTAGGAGGGCCCTGAAGTCCTTCTCACTCCGTTTCTATGATCTTATAACCTACTATACCATAATTTCTCTCAAGACAATATTAACATGATTATAAATGAAGAGCTTTGTTTCTTGAAAATGAGAGTATTAGGATGCAGTCATCCCTTTGACAGAAAAGAAGCTGCTTTCAGATGAAACTTTACTGAATTTGGAATCAAAATACCTTGGTCCATACCCCAGCTCTGCCGCATACTACTACAACTTAAAATATGTAGTGCAGGGGTAGGGAACCTGTGGGCTTGAGGCCACATGTGGCCTTCTAGGTCCCTGGGTGAAGCCTTTTGACCAAGTCCAAGTTTTACAGAACTAACCCTTTTATTAAGGGGATTTGTTCTGTGAAGTTTGGATTCCAAAGGCCTCACTTGAGGACCTTGAGATCCACATGTGACCTCGAGGTCTACCACTGGTCTAATGAAATATAAAATGAAAGGGTCATACAACATGACTACATGACTTCTATGATCACTCCCCAGTTCTAAATCTATGATACTTATTCACTGCAGACTCAATTAACTTTTGTTTCAGCTACTGTATAAAAGTAATCCTCAAATTGTGAATAGGCTGTGTTCCAAAGGTATAGATAATTTGGGGACTTGGGGTAATATTTTGGTTTTTTTGTTTTCCAATAGATATCCTGTTCAATCTGATGGTCAGGTTCTCAGAAAGCAAACCTAAGTTTCACTTTTAGGGTTTATTTGTGAGTCAGGTTGAGTACTCTTTCATACTTGGAAATACACAAAATGTGAGGCTTGCTATTTTATTTAATCATTTGAATGGACATGTTATTTTTAGCATCAAAATAAACTGGGTGAATGCAAACCAGCATATGATAAAATCTCAGTGAACCAGTTCCCAACTAACCAGAACCCTCAGTTAGCTGCGATTTAATCACAAGAAAATACGGCATTATTGGGGGATTTATTCAAAGGGCAATTTTCAGTTTAATGCCTGGGGTCTGTCAAGATTGTCCTCACTACTGTCCTTGATGGTAAGGAAAAGGAAAACACAAAGCATGCTGAATCATCAGAGCCTGGGGCCAGATGTAATCTTAGACTGGTTGCCACTGTGACTGAAAAGGCTGGATGAGATCCCAGGTCTACTCACATAGAAGAGAAAAAGCAGATCACCAGCCTGAGATTCTTGCCCTCCCAGAACACAGATAGGACCATCTCCCTGCCTTTCAAATTTTAACCAACAATTAATCAATTAATTAGTTTTAAGCAATAATGAATTAACATCTACTATGTACAATGCATGCTAGCTATACAGATACAAAGAATAAAATAATCTCTGCTAGCAAGAGGCTTGCCATCTGTTGGGGAGATGGGTTTTCCACAAAAGAAAAACCCAGGGAGTTACAAAAACTCACACCAAAAAGATAGGCACCCATATCCATGATCTCATTTAGCAACCATATCTCATTCTATAGCATAAAGATCCAACCTCAGTTCTGTGGTACTACCTGTTCATATCAGTTGCTTTAGATGAAAAATGGTGGGCCTTCAAGATCATCATCATCATCAGAGGGGAATTGGTACATGGGGTCAAATCCCGCCTTTGATTCTTGTTCTTGATTGACATTTGGCAGGTCAAATCTTCCTGAGCATCAGTTCCCTCTTGGGCTAAATGAAGGCTAGACTAGGAGGTCCCTGAGGTCCTTCTCACTCTTTTTCCATGATCCTGTGATCTACCACACCATACTTTCCCCTAAGACAATATTAACATGATTATAAGTGAAGAGCTTTGTTTCTTGAAAATGAAAGTATTAGGATGCAATCATATCTTTGACAGAAAAGGAGATGATTCAGGTAGAGCTATAGATGAAAGTAAGGCTACATCTCTTCCTCAGAGTTCTAATGGGATAGGAATGTCTTTCTCCAACTCTACTGGCTCAGCTCCCTACTTTGGTGTTCTCCGCAGTACAAGTCAGAAGTGATTAGAACCCTACCATTGGTCATTTGACCAATTAGTATCCATTAACTTCTACAAAGGAATATTTCCTGTGTAGATATAGCAAGAACAGAAGTTACAAAGAATTCCACCATGGACCAGGTGCCACACTCTCCTTTCTTTCATCTCAGTCCCTGGGAAAGAACCAGCTCAAATTCAAAGCAGTTTCTACAAAGGGTTCACCCACCAAGTTCCCTTCCACATGTGCCGTAACTGATCTTTGTCACTTTTTCCCACTAGCCTGGTTCAAGCAGGTCATCATCTTCCATAATCTCAGCTTCTCCCTCACCCTCACACAGACTCCAACAAATTCCAGGATTTCTGGCACTCACTATACTGACCAGTTTGTTAATTATTTTGAGAACTTCTTCACCAAAAGTCAGAAATAGACCTAACAGTGACAATAACAACAGCATGGTCATGGGCTCATGAGCTTCAGAGGGGAGATGAGTGGTTGAGGTCTCTCTCCCCACCAAAGGCTTAGAACGACCCTTGCCTCATCACTCAAACACAACTGGTAAAGAAAGAAGAAGAACCTTGGAAAATGAATGTTTTAGGAATGGATTTTCAATTCTGGCTCAGCAGCCGGGGAAAAGGCTCTTCTTCCTACGATGAGTCATGGGAAGTCATGAGATCTGTGCATTCTCTGAATCTGGGATGAAGGTCTTTCCACTGCTGATCATCATGTCTCTCTAGAAGCAGATTCCCCAGCCTCAGTGGGCTGGCAGTAAGCAAAGCACACCGTATACGACTGGGTTCCATTGATCAGTTTCCCATGACATCTGCAAAATGAGTAGATTGGTCTAAATGATCACTAAATTCCCTTACAATTTTAAGCCAGAGACCTTATCCTGAATAATACTGAGTGGGAGTAGAGATGGGTTAGAAGGATGAGGTGGAGAAGAAGGGGAAAGGAGAAAGAGAAAGAGAAAGGAAAAAGAAATTAGAAACATTTGACTTGGCATTGTAGCTGTGGCAGGGAGCATCCAGAGGATGGGCATAGAATCCAAACAGACAAAAAGACCAATGACCAATCACCAATCACCAAGGATCGGGACACCTGGATTCAAGCACCATCCCTTTCACTTTCTAGCTACATGACCACAAGTGAATGACTTTGCCACTCTTGTGCCTTAGTTTCCTCATCTGTAAAGTGGAGATAATAATATAGGCACATCTACCTCATAAGGCTGTCATGAAGATAGCACTTTGCAAACACTAAATTGCCACATAAATGGGAATAATTGTCATTATCATCTTATTTCACCAATTACAATTTAGTCCACATAGTGTTCCTCATTACTAAATGAAGTCACACAAAATGGTATTAGAGTGCAAAATAAGCAAGAAAATAAGCAATTATTAAGTGCCTACTACATGCTAGGGATTATGCTAAGCACTTTACAGATATCTGATCCTCACAACTGTCCTGATGGGTAGGTGCCATTATTATCCCCATTTTACAATTGAGGAAACTTGTCCAGGCAGAGGTTACGTGAATCTAGGAATGCTCAACTACTAAGTGTCAGAAACTGGATTTGAACTCAGGTCTTTCTCACTCCAGGCCCAGTGCTCTCTACACTGGCTATCTGGCTAATAGACTATTATTATCCAAGAGAAAAGGAAAATCCTCATACTCTCCTTTCAAATGGTTAAATCTCATTTACAGTGCTAAGTTCCCATTCTAGAAAGAAAGCTACGGATATATGAGAAATACTATTGTTGGGGGAAAGGCAATATAAAAGTTACATTTTTTGCTCTTTCAGTCTTTCCAATGCATAGAATCTTTTCTTCTATTAAAAAAAATGATGATCCTTTGATGATTCAAAGTGGAAAGGAGACTTCAAAGCCATCAAGTACCAGCTTCCTCATTTTTATGGATGGGAAACTGAGTCTCAATGATTAAATGACTTGCTGAAAGTCACATAGGTAGTAAGTAAGCAGGAGATACAATATCCTTCCTCAAGTCTTTTGATGTCTAATCTAGGATACTTTGGAAGATACCATGTGTGTTCATCCTTCATTGCCTAAGAAGACCATGCCATCAGAGGAATGATGACATGACTTGCACTTGACTTTGTTTTGAGGGAGGGAGAGCTGTGCAGGTCACCAGCCTTACTTCTCCTCCAGAGACCTCTGAATCCAGTGACCAGATATTCCTCAGAATGACTGGAGATGACCCAGGATGAAACAATTGGGGTTAAGCGACTTGCCCAAGGTCACACAGCTAGTGAGTGTCAAGTGTCTGAGGTGAGATTTGAACTCAGGTCCTCCTGACTCCTGCACCAGTGCTCTATCCACTGCATCATCAAGCTGTCTTTCCCAAAGATTCTTAAGTTTTTCTATCATTCTAGTATTCTCTCTGACTGCGTCTGCAAGTTTTTCTCAGAATCGATATATCTCTTCTCTTTTAAAACAGAGAGGAACTAGACATGGCAGTCTATACATAGCCCCAGTGTTAGCTTTTAAAATGCTTTAATAATTTTCTCTGCTTAAATGAGACTACTCTTAGAAGCAGTTGGGTCTTTTATTACCATAAAATCTTCTGCTGAAACTTTTATGTGTTTTTCCACCAATACCCAGAGATCTTTTTGCTCTTAAGTGTTTTGTAACATATGGCTACTGAAGACACATTCCTTTTGAATTTAGTTTCTAGGATCATTACCTTACATTTCTATATTGAGTTCCATAGACCACTTATTTACATGTGCTCTTAGTCTAGTCAGCCAATTCACTCGAAATTTTATTGCGTTCTCCATGCTTAACATCCTCCACCATTTTAAATCATCGCTGTGTTTCATTATATCAATCCATGTTCCACTTTGCAAGCAATGGTTCTATTTAAGCTTTTCTCTTATGTTGTTAATGCTTCTTAACTTCTCAAAGTTAACTTTTGTAAAATCCAAATATCAGATTTGGTTGACTGTGATGTCTTTCTAGGGTCCTCACTTTTATATTTTGCATTCTGGTGAACTCTTCAGCGTAAAATGCCTTTGAAGGCAGGAAAATAGACTCATGATTCATTGAAAGATTGTTCAATCAGAAGTTACCAACAAAGCAATTCTTAGTTTAGCAGTCTCTTTGGATCTCTGTCCACAGGACCAGCTTATAGTGAGAGAAGGTCCTTGTGCTACTTGGCCAGAGTCTAAGACAGATCTGCTTCACAGAAAATTGTACAGTACAACAAACTGGGATTCTTTAGCACATCTAACTTGGCACTGATTCAATTGTTTTTGGGAATTCCAAGTGAATGTATTTACACTTTCACTCCTACAGGAAATTTTTTAAAGTCCTTCATTTGAAAGAATGTTCTTAATATCCATATTTTTCTAGGTATTTTAATGTTATTTGTTTTATCAGCATTAGAATTTATCCTATTATATAAGCAAGCTTGATAATATTGATGTCTGATGATGAGGCACGTTCTAAATTAATTCAGAAAAAACAGAACAGAAAGCACATCTTTCTCAATTACTAAATTCCTCTCTCTTTTGATTCTTTAACATGTGTTTTATAGTGCTTGCCACACAGTAGGCATTTAATAATTGCTTGTTGAGGGAACGATTACTTGTTAAATATTGGTTCAACTTCCTTTACCCCCTTGAACTTGATCCCCAGTGCACTAGGACTTAATTTTATTTACCAACACCTCCCTTTCAAACTCTGAATATCACATTGTCCTAATTTCTCCATGGCTTTAAGAAGTGTTATCCTACCATCTTGGACTTCTCTTTCTTATTCTGATGTCTCTTCAAGCATCTTTCAATCATGATTTCCTCTGACTTTATCCATACTCTTTTGAGAGGACATAGGAATATTGAGATGTCATTGTCAAAGAAGGAATTTTCAGTTCATGAAAGGCAACAGATTTCTGGATAGCAATCCAGCCTTGGTATCAGAAAGACCAGGGGTCAAGTGACCAAGGGTGACCAAGGACATATCAATAAACCTCAGTAACCCCAAACAGCTCCCTAAAATCATACATTGCAAAAATATGTGTCAATCTTCATGGCTAAAGAGAGTTCCTAACCAGAGAATTTCCTACATCAGTGAAATCACAGGTCCAGACCCTATCCCAAAAGACAATTTTTAATAATGATTCATCAAGGGGGTCAAGTATTTATTAAATACCTGGTATGTGGCAGGCACTTTGCTAAGTGCTTTACAAGTATTATCTCATTTGATCCTCCCAACAATTCTAGGAGGTAGGTGCTACTATTATCCTCATTTTACAGTTGAGGAAACTGAAGCAAAGTAGTTAGAGGAACAGAGTTTAAGTGACTTGCCCAGGATCACACAGCTAGTAACTGTTTGAGGTAGGATTTGAACTCATGTCTTCCTCACTCCAGGTTCACATACTGTCAACTGTGGTACCTAACTGCTCTTAACACTAGTACTTATTCACAAGGTAGGGTGACAAATTTTCTAAGTCTATTATTTACCTCTCTCTCACTCAATCAACACTTTTAGAGAAACATCAAAACCCTAAAGGTATTAAAGAGAAGGAAAACATGATTTTAAGCATTTAGTCATTTAGCACAAATCACAAAGTCTGTGGCAATACCATCAAGTCCCTAATTTATGTTATTATATTTCTTGGTACAGCTGAGTCACGACTAAATTAATCCCCTGAAGTGGATACATGTATTCAAATTCACACTGTTTGGAGTTACAATTCTGTAAAATATGTTAAATATTTTGCCACATTTACTATATGGAAAGTATTGTTCCCAGCTCAATGGAAATTGGTGTTGTGAATTCAAATGATGGGACCACTTAATGGAATTATTTATTTACTCTAGTCCAGACTCAATTGATAAACAGAAATCACTTAAATGCATTTATGCTTCTGAAGGGAATGAACGCTTTGGCACCTCTCAAACAATGACTGTCGGCTTCATCTGCTCGATTAATTCATTTCAGTGTTTACTACCACATGGGACATGGATTGGTCTCTGACACTTACTATATGTGATCTTGAACAAACCATTTTCACCTTCCTGAGCCTCATATTCCTCAATTATAAAATGGAGAATAATAATACCTGCAAAGTGACCAGTCTGTTGTAAAGATCACATGAAATAATGTAAAGAACTTTGCAGACCTCTGCATAAATTTGAGTTCTTACTATGATGCGTCCAGACCTCAGGTTCTTCCTTTGTAAAATGAAGGTGGGGGGTTCCCCAAGGTTCCACACAGCCCTGTGTTTTATGCTGGGGGTACTGAGAGAAGAAAAAATTGGGGAGAAGAGCAATGTCACAGGTTAGGGTTGACTTCTTTTGATATCCACTCTAAGCAAAATCCCATAATGACATCTCAATCTCAGACGCACCATTTTATTTCTCAGGAGTTTCTTGATAGAAAACACTAGGCATGGCATCTACTTTTGTCTTCTGCACCGCACTAAGGACATAGACGATGCTTAAAAATTATTTCCATAATTGAATGAAATTGATTTTTGCAAATAAATACCATAATTAGAATAAACAAAGCATTGATTCTTAGAGTAGGAAAGAAAATTTGAAGTAATCTAGTTAGTCAAACCCCCTACCATGGCATTATTGCCTCTACAATATTCCCAATAAGTAGTAATTCAGCTTCTTTCTGGGCACCTTCAGTTATGGGGAACTCACTATTATCCAAGAGATAAAAAAAGAAAGAGTGGTGTATTGTACTTGATACGGTAGATGATAGATGCTTAATAAATGTTTGCTGATTGAATGACTGCATAACTGAATGAATGAAGAGGTTAATGAATTAATAACTGAAAGACATGTTAGAATAGTGTCAGAGAGCTAACATCTTAAAAGAACTGAAGGATTTCATCTGGGGATTTTTCGAACAGTTAGGAAGTTCTTAATATAGTGGGCTAGAATTTATCAGTGGTCCTCATTCTGCTCTTTGGAGCTACACAGAATAAATCTAATTCCTCTTCCATGTGATAGACCATCAGATACTTCAAGGTGGCTATCTTAAGTCTCCTCCCAGTTAAATACTGCCAGTTCTTTCAACCTTCACAGGACAGAATTTTAAAATTCCTCACCAGTTCTTTTCTACCGGTTAATTAATTTTCCTCCTGAATTGTGGGACAGAGAAATAAAAATAATGTTGCAGATGTAGCCTAATCAGAGAACAACACAGCTATCACTCCCTTATTGTCCCAGGCACCAAACTTTTAATAATGGAGGCTACATTGTATGCTATGGCCAGGTTTGATGGATTCAGTCGGCAACCATGTTGAATAATTTTGTTTTGTCTGTCACTTGTTAACGTCCAACCAACCATTCCAAGGAAAAAGGTTGTCCTTTCTTGTTCTTCTTGCCAAGAATGACTTGAAATTTTTTTGTTGCCCCATGTCCTTTACATATATTGTCGTTAGAGTCTTTGAAGTATAAAACCTTTATTACTATATTTATAGTCTATATTTTAGTGCTATATTTATGGTTATTATTAATTATAAAATGATTGTTATTGACCCCATTTTTACAAATGGGTGAAGATTTTGATTTGTCCATCAGTTTTCACATCTGTAAAATTAGGATAATATCATTACTTACCTCGCAGGGCTGTTGTAAGAATCAAATGAAATAAAATGTGTAAAGTGTTTAGCATAGTGCCTGATACATTGAAGGAACTTAATAAATCCTTATTCCCTCTCTCCCTTCTTCCCATCTCCTAGTTAATAAATATCAGAGGAGAGACTTAAACCCAGGTCTTCCTGGCTCTACACCTAGCATTTAATCAAACACCAAGAAAGCCCCACCTTCTTTTTCTCCCCATGAGAGGATACCCTTTCCATGACATTGTACTAGAATTATCATGGTGCACCACAATATTTGGGAGTTGCAGTTCTTAATGAGTGTGACTTTCCTTGTATCTGCCCTTACACACGGTAAGCTCAATACATCTGGTTCCTAAGACTAAGCTGCCATTTTTACATAAAAAGATAAAAGCAATAAAAGATAACTCTGAGGTGTTTTTGTTATGCTCTCAACTCAACTGGGTAGAGAGTGGCAGGAGGAAATCCCAGAATATCACCAGGCTGTTATTCAGAAAGTTAACACCCAGAGAGAAGGAGGGCAGGGCCAAATGGGGAGACACTCACCTGCCATTAGGCCATGGTGAGAGGGATGGGGAGGATGTCATTCAGTGGCTTCCAAGTTTACCTAATTCTACTTGCTAATGAGTTTCTGTGCCATGGAAAAAGTGAAAAAAAAACTACTATAAAAATGCAAAAGGAACTCTTTCTTTCATGAAGGAAGCCAAGTTCTCCCCTTCTAACTTAAACCATTGGAAGGCTATTCTACAAAGACATTTCATCGCATTTTCTAGTGCCCGGGTAAGAGAACTGAGATATTTATTCCATGTTTTCAAAGGAGATGCTATCAATAGAAGAAGATAGAAAAGACTATAGCATTATCAAAAATGAAACATTTCTCAAGAAATAATAGAGGGAGATGAGCTAGGGTTCCAAAATAAATCGTATTTTAAATTGTGAGTATTTTCAGGTGACTAAACCTGAAATGTAACTGACAGCACTGAAAAGCCATCAGCCACTTAGTCTATTTCATTTAAAGGATCACTAGCTGTATTGAATGACATCCCAAAATAAACCCTTCACATACTGAAATCCCAGAATGGAAAAGCAGGCAGTAGAGGCATCAAGGTTATTCTGGTGTTATTGCATTCCCATAGAGGGCAAAGCTAGCTTCTCGTTCATCATCAGAAACTGACCCCACACTGATAGGCAGTGAAAACCATTCCAAGCCTGTTGATGCTATGGAGCCCAAGTTGACAACCGATATTTAGTCATAATAGCAGCAAATCATTTTTTGCTTCTATAGAAATTCAAGTTACAGGCAGTTCGTCCCTTTCCTAAAGCAAGCGACCATGGTAGGTGGTAGTCATTACTCCATCTTCCACAGAATGTGTGATGTTTTACTCTCAGGACAGCCCAGGTACTTGATTTTGTACAAACTGATCTTGAGTGATGGTAGAATCGGGCTAAGCTTTTAAAAATGACCTGGGAGACACAAAGGACTCAGGCATTGATTTCTTATAATTATTGATTACTTATAATTATGCCTCTTCATTCAACAGTTACTCATACAAATGAGTATACGCCAACTGCATAAAAACATTCCATTCTGGCATTTTTAACTAGATTTTATTTTCTTTTTTCTAAACTTGTCCAGAGACTCATGCTTTGTTTGTTAACAGTAGCATTAGCATTCCAATTATTTAAATAAAACAAGAATAAATTCAGAAAACATACATTTTATTAAGTGAGAAAAGAAATAAAAATACGAACAACAGAAATTTTTATCTCAACACCAGTAAAAATGGAAAAGGTGAGCTGGGATTCGAAGATAAATCATATTTGAATTGTGTTTTCAGCTTGAAATGTAACTGACAGCATTGAATGTCAATGTCCTATTGCCCTGTAATGATATGCAACACTGGAGGAGAAACTGAGGGAAGTAAGGCACAGTGCCCAGTAACCATCTTCAAAATGCTATCAAATGATGGAAATTTTCATACTAATAGAATCTTGGTGGAACTGTGTTGCTCTATTTTGTTCTAGGAAACAATTTGGAATCATGTGCTAAAAGTCATTAAACTATTCATATTCTGTGACTCAGAGATCCCACTTATTAGGCAGATATCTCAAGGAAGTCAGAGAAAGAAATGTCCCATAAATGTAAAAAAAATATTAAAGGTGGCACTTTTGTGGTAACAAACAACTGAAATAAAGCAGTACTGATTGATTAGGAAATACGTGAATATAATGGAACAGTAAAGTTCCATAAAAATATTATGAATATGAGGAATTCAGAAAAAAACAGAGGAAAACTTCTTTGAACTGATTCGGAATGAAGTCAACAGAACCAGGAACATAATATGCAAAATAATCATAGCAACGTAAACCAGAAGTATACTGAAACAAAGCCAACATATTTTATAAACGTAATGATCAATCTTAATCACCCAGGAGAGATAAGAAAATTTTTGCTATCATTATTCTGTCGTTTCCAACTCATTTTGACGCTCTCTGGGGTTTTCTTGGCAGGAGTACTGAAGTGGTTTGCCATTTCCTTCTCCACCTCATTTTACAGACAAGGAAACTGAGGCAAACAGGGTTAAGTGACTTGCCCAGGGGCATATAGCTAATAAGTGTCTGAAGTCAGATTTGAACTCAGAAAGATGAGTCTTTCTGACTCCAGGGATCCATACTCTGTTTACTGTGCTGTCTAGATGCTCCCATAAGGAAATATTCCTCCCTCCTTCCCTTGGAGGATGAGAGAGGGAGAAAGGCTATGTATATGAAATGTAGTATTCATTGTCATTGTGTTTAACTGGTTTCCTTTGTTACCAGGGAAGACTCACTAGGTGTATGTATTTGGCACTGGAGGAGAGTGTGGTGGAGACATCTGGAAAAGAACTACCTGGAAAAGACATCTATAAAAATTTTAAGAGAAAAACAGAATTGCATGCACATATGGTTTTGCATTGAATGAGTAACATCCCTAACCATGGTATCATAGGATCATAAATTTAGGCCTGGAAGGAATATTAGGAAAATCCATTTAGTTCAACCAAATCATTTTACAGATGAGGAAATAGATGGCTCCGCACTTTCAAGGGTATACTGTAAGCTCCTGTACAGCACAGATTTTTTTCATTCATTCAATTTGTATCCTCAGCAATTACTTCCTGGAACATAGTAAGTGCTAAATAATTGCTTATTAATTGATTAAATAGTACCATTGTTAAGGAAGAGACAAGAGTGAAAAGCCTATGCTTTGCTTCATAGAATGCAATCACTCTGAAGACAGATTCATTTTCATTCTATTGTCTTTGTAACCTCAGCATGTAACATGATGCTCTGCACAGAATAGGCATTTAGTAAATGGTTAAACTGAATTGAATTTATGAACTTACTTAAACTACTTTTGTCTTCCTGGAAATGTACATTTCTAAACAAATAATCCTCTTAAAGATGTGGAGCATGCTAGTGACCTAACCTTAATAGAGTTTGTACTGCAAGATGTGTTTGTTTTCCCCCACTAGAAAAGAAGATTCTTTATTATTTGGTTACAACTACAATGAGATGGAGAGAGCAAGAGAGAGAGAGGAGAGAAATAACATACATATGTGTATGTGTATATATATATAGAGAGAGAAATAACATACATATATGTATGTATATATATGCATATATACATATACGTATAAAATTATAATGTAAATAAATAAATGTGTAGCTCCCAAGAAAAAAATTCATAATGATCTCCCCATTTTTTTTGCACGTTAAAAAATAATAAATCCTGGTCTACCCATCTCAATGTAAGCACTACTGGGGACCATTTTTTCATCTAAATAAAGAAAAGTATTCAGTAGGAAACAACTATGTCCTTACTCTGATGGAAACTTGCTCTCCCTTGCCTTTTATATTTAGTCTAAGTCAGCAAAGACCTACATGAATAATCATCAGCAACCAGATGAAGGAAAGGGGAAGGGAATAAGCCTTTATAAATATAGTGCCTACTATATACCAGTTACTGGTAATCACTGCACATCTTATCTCATTTGATCCTCACAACAATTCTGTGAGACTGATATAATTCTTATCCCCATTTTACAATTGAGTAAACCAAGGCAATCAGAGGTACAGTGATTTACCCAGGGTCATATAGCTAGTTATGTATCTGATACTGGATTTGATGAATGACATCTCTAATAAGCAGTAAATTTAAAGAGTTTCATTGTATTTGGTAGTGGATAAAAAGTAGATGTTCAGGGTATGTTGCCTAATACTCTGCAGAAGATCCTTTATTAAATTATTTCCCAGAATTCCCTGTAATCCATGATTTCCGGCTACTCTGGCTTCAGGGTTGGTTCTGCAGAGAGGCTTCTGTCTCTGAATATTTAAATCCAGTTTGGTATACAGATAAATCTGTGACTTGCTTCAGTGGGATTTCTTTTTTTCTTAATTTGTTATTAATTTACATATTTTAAAATTCTGAATTCCAAATTCTCTCCCTGTATCTATCCTTCAATCCCCCATTCCATTAAGAAGGGAAGAAATGTGATATTGATTATACATATGAAATCATACAAAACACATTTTCATATTAGACAAAAAAGAAAGAAAAATAAAGAAAATGAAAAAATTATGCTTCAATCTGCATTTGGATTCCATCAGTTCTTTCTCTGTGGATGGATAGCATTTTTCATCAAATTTATCGGAAATGTCTTGGATCTTTGTATTGATCAGAACAGCTAAATCATTCACAACTGATAGTTGTATAATATTACTGTTACTGTGTTCAGTGCTCTGGTTCCACTTTGTGTGAGTTCATATAGGTCATCTAAGTTTAGTTTTGTTGGGTTGTTTGTTTTTTTTTCTTAAACCATCCTGATTGTCATTTTGTGTAGCACAGTAGTATTTCACTACGTTCTTGTACCACAACCACAACTTGTTTGGCCATTCCATAATTGATGGCCATCCCCTGAATTTCTAATTCTTTGCCACCATAAAAAGAACTACTAGAAATATTTTGATACATATCAGGGCTTTCCTTTTTGTTTGATCTCTTTGGGATACAGACCTAGTGGTAATGGCAATAAAATTTCTAACTCAGAAGAGTTCCTGTCCACTGAAATCTTGAAACCTCCACATAAGAACCCCTGAAACTTCTTTCTGAGCCACAGTCCTTTCCTTTAAACCTTTTTACAAGTTGTTTCAAATTGCAAATTTTTCATTTTATAGACTTTTTAATCTGAGAGTTTGATCATTATCTACATTGAAGTTATTTCAAAGTAAATGAATCTCCAAAACAAAAATGAAAACTGCCTCGAGGACCCATTAATGAAATGATCACTTGAGAGTAATCTTGATTATTACAACCTCAATTACTGGAAGGCCCATTATAGACACAGGCTCCAACCACCTCGCCACAGCTGCTCTTCCATATTCTACATCTGAGTCCTTATTGGACCAACACTGCTCCGGAAATGAACAACATCTGTCAAGGGATCTCGGGATACCCAGACAAATTGATGGATCAGTAAAGCAATTATTAAGGTTTACTATATGTCAGGTACTATTTCACTCCCTAGAAAACACAAACAAGCAAATAAGCAAAATAAGCTAAGACGACAGTTCCTATCCTCAAGGAGCTTGTAATCTAATGGAGAAGACAGTACACAAAGGAGAGCTAGAAAAATGAGAAAAGGGGTGGGGGGTGTCTGAACAAGGTATTTCTCAAGGAGAAAAAAGTGAAGGGAATGAGCAGAGGTATAAATGAGGTGGTGAAGCATATCTGAGATCCCTCTTGAAACATCGGTCGCTGAGCAACTAGAAATCACTATTTTCTTCCATTATCTCTACCACCCCAACTTACTATAGAATCCCATTCTCTTTCCTTCATTTGGTTTGGTTTGGAGGTTTCCAAGTTTGAAAAATGTTATTTCCTGCTTGGGTAAGTTTTTGATCATTCAAGGTTAATCCAGTCCTTTAGATAAGTGACTTCACTGGAGAGTATTATCCCCATGCCCTTACTACACTAACTCTTGTCTCCAAATAATAAGCCTAGGTCTTGCCTCACTGACACAGAGTATAAATCAGGTTCCACCCTGCCACCATTTCTCCTGTCCCAGCACATACCCTAACTTATAGGGGAAAAGCACAGGTTTTCCTTTGTCCCAGTCTTTCCCCTACTCCCTAGCATTACAGCTCTCAATCCCTTATGCATCCAAAGAGGATTTTTTTCCCTTGAGGTAGTAGAATATGCAACAGGGAAGGATATAGGTTATAATAACTGGATATAATGGTTGACAGTTTATACAGATTCTTAGTTTGAATAAAAGAACGCTCATGGGAATAAGATTTAATCCCATTCAGAACAGTTCAAGAAAATCCAGTTAATTATATTTAGTGCTTTTATAAGGCTAGAATTGGAAAGTAGATCTAATGCACAGGTAGCCTCCAATCATGATCATATCATGTCTGATAATTCAAAGACATGAGCTGTCCAGAAAAGGACCCACCCATACAAAAAAAAGTTTATATCAGCACTTTTTAGAGTAGCTGAAAAAGAATTAAAGGAGACATTGGCTCATCAACTGAGATTGACTTATGAAATTGTGGTGTATATACAAGTAATGAAATGTGGGGAAGGGAGGGAGAAGGGGGAAAAAATAAATATTTGAACTAAATTTTAGAATAAATGCATAAAAGTAATGGAATATTATTGTGTCATAAGAAATAGAATATGAAGAATTCAGGGAATATTTGTATGAACTAATACAGAGTGAAGTAAATGTAACCAAAAGAAGGATTTCCAAGATGCAAACCAGTACATAATATATAAAGGAAAACAGTGCTGAAAGACTTCATATGTCTCTCATCAATGCAGTGGCTAACTGTGACGTCCAGGGATTGATGAAGCAAGCATCCCATTTATCCCTAGAGAGACAGTAGAAAGGAAGGCAAGAAGCATATGTTGTCAGATATGGTCAATGTATTGATTGGCTTTGTTTAACTCTACTTTCCATGGAGTTGAGTATGCTTTTTGGCTCCTTTTTATGGAACATGTACTCCAACTCACCCATCTCTACACCTCTTTTTTACATAGTGGGGAGAGAATTATAGAAGAGAGTTATTAGGAAGGGATAACAATGTAAAAGGGAATCAACAAAACATTTTTTTTTATTTTTATTTTTTTAATGTTTAACAATCACTGCCATACAATTGCGATTTTATCCCTCCCCACCCACCCCCCACTACCTCCCTCCCTCCCCACGACTGCATACAATTCTGTATAGATTCTACATATACTTTCCTATTGAGTATATTTTCACTATAGTCATGCTATGTAGTCAGACTAAGATAAATGAAAGAATCCGTATAACAAATCAGAACATGATACACAAACAGATACACATACACAAACATGATCTGCTACATTATGTGAGTGACTTCCATATTTCTCTCTCTGAGTGTGGAAGGCATTTTGCCTTGAGGTCCACCATTGGGATTTTTTTTTTTCAGAAGTTCTTGTGTTATTACAAAAATCTAAGTCTACCAGAAAAAACTCTCACACACTGTGGTTGTTGCTGTGCATAAAGTTCTCCTGGTTCTGCTCCTTTCACTCAGCATCAGGTCATATAAGTCCTTCCAGGCCTCTCTGAAGTCTTCTTGTTCATCATTTCTTATGGCACAATAGTACTCCATTACATTCATATACCATAATTTATTCAGCCATTCCCCAATTGATGGACATCCCCCTGACTTCCAGTTTTTGGCAACTACATAGAGTGCTGCTATAAATATTTTTGTACATGTGGGACCCTTTCCCATTTTTATGATCTCTTGGGGATATAGTCCTAGTAGCGATATTGCTGGGTCAAAGGGTATGCACATTTTTCAACAAAACATTTTTAAAAGACATAATGTGAAGAACTGAATATACTTTTTAAAAAGAAATAGAAAATCAACAAACTCAAGCGTGAAAGAGGAAATCTTGAAAAGTAGAGGAGAAAAAAATAAATTGGAAATAAAAGTTGTGATCTTCATCCAGAGAGGGAGGGAGGGAAGAAGGAAGAGAGAGAGGGAGAGAGAGAGAGAGAGAGAGAGAGAGAGAGAGAGAGAGAGAGAGAGAGAGAGAGAGAGAGAGAGAGAGAGAGAAACTACATCACTGCATCACAACAAAGATTATAAGTAGAGTCATTATTGTGCTACCTACAAAAAGATGGAAAATAAACCTGAGAAATAATACCTGCCTGAAACTATTTTTAAGAGCTGAATGGATATTTTCCATCATCTTAATTTCTTCATAATGAATAAGGAGGAAGAAGTTATAAAGGGAGGAAAAAAATAAAATAAAATCCAACCTCATTACATGAGGGAGAAAACCAGTAATCTTTCCCAAGTCCTTTGTTCGATACAGTTTGAAGACAGGTGATGATTCAATTTATCTCGTGTGGAATCTTTCATTTTTTTTCTTCTCATAGATTGTGTTCCATTCTCCTGGCTAGTGTTACAGTGCTGTACATAAAATACATTTTAAAAAATAAAACCTCATTTGAAAAGCCCATTACCTTATGCTCATGGCTGCCAGATTTATCCTATTGAATTCAGACTTGCCTGTGGCACTGCTTTGGATCTAATTTGCCACTTTTACAAGGTGAACCTTGCCTCATTTTCCTCTGATACTGCTTTCATTTATCTAAATGAAAACAGTTCCCCTTAATGCAGAGGTTTGCTTGTTAAGCCATTAATACTGCAGATGGGCACTGAAGAACTCATAAAACAAATGCACACACAAAAAATCACAGTAAACATTTATTGTTGTTTCACCCGAAGACACACAAACTCTCGCCTCAATAAAGCAGGGGCCACTGAGAGTTTTTTCTTGAAATATGGTCTGGTTACTTTATTTCATTTCTTCAAGTAATTGTTTTTCCTCCAAGGGTTTAAGGTTGGAGGTTCGTGCATTTTCAGTGAGTGGAATGAATATTGAAGTATGTGAAAGTAAGATCAAAAAAACAATCCAGTTTGAGAGATATTTCAGGAAAGGTAAGGGAGCATTATGCTTCATCTGTATATGAATGATTTTTCTCTATGGATTTCATCTAACTCCAGAGAAACACAGTTTAGGAAAATTAGCACAATTCAGAATTTCACAGGGTGTATTTCTCAAACATAAGTCACTCAGAAGTTATTGAGGTATTTTGTTTTGACTTGAGATTTTTTTTCATCCTTCATTACAGGTTAAGACATAGGTTGAAATCACACTATTTGCAAAATGACAGAGAGAACTTTTCCCCACATGGGGAAGATAAAGGAAAGAAATTTTAAAGAAATAAACTCGATTAAAATAACACTTTTATAGAGCTAAAAAAACAATGAATTCCAAGATAACCAAGTTAATGAAAGTTTTACTGTTGTCGGAATTCAATAAAAAAAGTTGCTATTTATTTTTATCAATTTCATTGCTTATTACCTCCCTGTCCAATTCAATAAAAAAAAATTTTAATCAACTTAATTGAATTAGAAGTTTTATTGTTTTACGGCACAATAAAGTTGGGCTTTTAAAAATTAAATTTAGCATTTTAAAGGCAAATCACACGGGGGACAGTAGCAGGACACATCTATATGTAACATATTCTATTGAGAGATATGATAGAGACACAGATAAGTAGATAGAACATCATTTGAGGAAGGAGAATGCACTCACACCTCAGGGGATCAGGAAAGGCTTTCGTTGGTAGTGACAACTTAGCTGAGTTTTTCAGAAAGATAGGATTCTAAGACGTGAAAGAAGAAGATAGTGCATTCTAGCAATAGGGGACAGACAGCTCATGCAAGGGCAGCAAGATCAGAAATGGAATGCCAGCATCATGGGACAGCACATAGAGTACATAAGGACAAGTAATATACAATAAGTCCACAAGAAAACTTGCAGCAAGATTATGGAGAACTTGAAAATCCAGGCTAAGGAGTTAGCACTTTATCACAGTGGTAATAGGGAGCCACAGAATATATCTGAGCAAAAGAAAGTGGTATGATCAGGCTCATACCTTGAGAAGTTTGTTTTGGCAGCTATATTGAAGATGGATTGGAGAGGGGAGACTGAAAAAAGGAAGATTGATTAGGAGGGGCTATTCTAATACTTCAGGTGAGAAGTGATGAAAATCTGGACTAAGTGATAGAATGAATATATAAAAGGGAATGGATGAGGGACTTGTAGAATAAAAAAATTGACAACTTATTGCATATGGAAAATGAGGAAGAGGAAAAATCAGGGATAAAAAGCATGATGCAGTGGAAGGAACACTAGTTTTGAAGACACATAATTAGTTTTAAGTATTGCCTCTAGTACCTGTTGTCTATGTGACCTGAGGTAAGTCATTTCTGTCTGTACATCATCGCTAAGATGAAGATCTCAAAATATATTATTTCAAATACTTTCAGCTCCAAGTCTAGGATGTCATAACCTTGTGGTTGTGGAACTAAGTGATTACAAGGCTGGTTGGTCCTTTAATTACAAAAAGAAATTTGGAGAAGTGGGTTGAGAGGGAAAGATGATCAGTTCCATTTCAGATACATTGATTTTAGAATGCTAATGGAACATGAATGAGAAGATGTGGTGGTGGCCAATATATAACTGAAATGGAGTGAAGATAAATGTCATGGAAATTGCAGAAATTGATAAACTAAGAAGTTCGGGGATATGAAGGGGCATGTATCAGAGGGTACTAACATGTATATTGGCATCTTCAAGTATGAAATAAGCATGAAGGTAGAGGTAAAGATAAAGAGGAAAGCTGTGATCACACTATATACCTCACTATCATTACCCTTTAAGAGTGAGACCACTTTTTGTGCAAAGCTTGAGAAAGTAATGCATATGTCTTTAACATTTACTTCAAAAATCAAATTCAGCAAAAACCAAAAAGAACCTGACAAAACTCTTTGTGGCATGCAGTGGCATTCTATCATCAAATGAGTAGCTTAATGATCATTTGTTAATAGCCTCTTCTCAACAGTCTTCCAAGTTGTCTACAAGAGACAATTTTTAAAAAATTCTAAGTGCAAATCGTGAGAGGACATGGATAGTTTTCTTAATATTAAAGTTTAATTGTAGAATTTTCTCTTGGTTCCTATAGAGATTTTTAAAGGAAAATTATTTTTATTGATGCTTCCTTAGCTAGTAATTGAAATACAAAACTGAAAATACATTTGAAGACATCCTCTGGGGTGAGAGGATGACAGCAAAGGAGAAGTGGGAGAAAAGGGGGTTCAAGATGAGATAAGGAGGTTGCATTTGCTATGAGGGAGGAGAAAAGAGAAGTTTCCCTAGAAGGAAGACCTTACAAAGAAACAGTGGTTTCGTGAAAAATCCCAAAAAAGGACATTTTGCAAAATGATAACATAAATTAAGAAATGTGCTTTCCACAAGAAACATGTGATTCTGTTTGCTGTAATTAAGGTAGAATTAGGAAGAGGGAGAGGAGTTGATATAAGAGACTGATAGCTTTGTAGAAAGTTACATAAAGAGATTGTAAATAAAAGCAAATTTAATTTGTTTAAGCCTAGATTTAAGAAATCCATGGAGGATAGTTTGAGCCAAATGACAATTTTTGCCTGAAGATTTCTCCAGAGCTTTCACTGGAAATGGCATCTACTGGGAACCCTATAAGATAGAACCGACACTGGGGAAATTTCACTCTCAAACTTCACGGGAAAGTTAGCTGGCAATGCCATGGGATTTCCTTGACTGACTTCTATCCATTTGTTTATTAGAGTTGCCTCCTTTCTTGTATATTCTTTGGGTTCTGTTTGCTTTTTTCTCACTTTAATTTTCTATTAATTCATACGTATTTTGTTCTAATTCCCATTTTTCCATAGTGATGCAATGAGATGTTTTTAATTAAGGCTTCCTAAATGAAAAATCTAAATAATTTTATATTTTTCCAGAGGGTAACAGCAATATGAATCTCCTGAAATCACAGTTACCCTCTATTTTCAGCACTAACTTTTTTCAACTTTTACTATTATTGAGATAAGATGGTTTGTAAGTTTTTCTCATGAGTTCTTGTTTTTCCCTTGGGAGGTTCCGTGCCTATAATTCTGGTTCTGGCCATGCCCTGGGTTTGAAGTGATCATTTTATTTAATTTTATTTTATTTTTATTATTTATTTTTAACACAGCTTATAACAGATAAAGCAGTTCCAACTTTTGGTCAGGTGATACTTCTTTTTAAAGCATTTACAAAAAGAAATGTAACCACAAAAAAAAATTTTTTAAACATTAACCAACTGAGACACAAATAATATTTATGTTGCTGACTTCACAAGCTCTTGACCTAATTGTCTCCACAGTATTACTTAGAATTAAAGGACCCTAACTTATTGTTGTTAGTCTAAAGTCCTGTGCCTAATAGCTTAATTTTAGACAACCTCAGATGTTCCCCTACCCATAATCTATAATTGAATAGATCTGGTATTAAGCTTACAAACCTTTTGACTATAGGAAATTGCCACCAATAGTAAGGACATTGCAGGGATACAATATCACCCCAACTTCATGTCAGTTCCAGGCAGGATTAGATTATACACTTGCATTCAGTCAGGCTTAAAGTCTGCCAAGTGTCAGTGGGGAAACTGAGTCAGGAGAATCCCACCTCAGCCCATGCTGAACAGCTGCTCTCCCATCCTTCCCTTGAGATCACCTATGCAGTTCATGCCAGCATCTCACCAGCTTACTGGCATCATGGATTGGAGGCTCAGACCCTCTTTCTTGCTACCCATACCTGGAGTTAGACTCAGAAGAACATTCACTTTATAGTCCCACAGCATCTAAAAATGGCAAGTTCCAATAACCAGGTTTCAAATATGATTATAGTTTCACTTTGGCTAAGGAACATCTTTTGAGGCAAGTCTTAAGTGGTTTACCTGCCTTTCTATACATGTTCTAGTTCCTGATTAAATGGCAATCATAAAATCAAATTTACCATTAAAACCTCGATTTTTCCATCAATGACAAATTTTACCCAAGGTTACCTTCCTCTAGGAAATTTAGACTGAAATTCTTTTCTCCAAATTAAAGATGTCATTGATTTATTCTCAGTAATTAATTCAGTCTATTGTTTTAATACTAACTGCTTTTATCTCAGTTCATAACATATCCAATTTTTCTCCCCATCACTCCCCTCCCCCAGCTTCCTAATACCTTGCATTCTGCTCACTCCTTCCCTCAATGTACCCTCCCCTCCAACACACCCCACCCCTCTCCTATCCCCATCTTCTCTCTTTTCTTGCAGGGAAAGATAAATTTCTATACCCCTATCCCTGTAGTTCTTATTTCCCAATTATATGCAATAAAAATTCTCAACATTTGCTTCTAATACTTTGAATTCCAACTTCTCTCCCTCCCCCCCTCTTTCCCCAGCCCTACTGAGAAGGCAAGCAATTCAACGCAGACTAAATATGTGTTCTTTTGCAAAAGACTTCCATAGTAATCATTGTGTAATATTAATTATATTGCCCTCTGACCTACCCTATCCCCCCTTATTTTTCCCCCCTACAATTGACCTTGTCCCTTCTTGAAAGTGTTTATTTTTAGTGACTCCCTTCTCCCATTTGCCCTCCCTTCTAACATTACCCTTGCTCCACTTGTCACCTCCTCTCCTACTTTCCTGTGGTGTATATAAATTTTCATATGAAATTTAGTGAGCATGCTATTCCCTCCTTCAGCCACATGTGGGGAGAGTAGCCTTATTTTTCCCCCTCTCCCCTTCTCCCTTATCTCCTCCATTGAATAAGATTTTTCTTATCTCTTTTATGAGTTATAGCCTGCCCCATTCCATTACTCCCTTTCTCTTCCCAGAATTTTCCTCCTTCACCCCTTAATTTTTATTTTATTTTGTGTGTGTGTGTATGTGGATATCATCTCTTCTGATATAACACACCCTGTACTCTCTATCTATCTATGTATATGTGTGTGTGTATGTGTGTGTGTATATACAATCCCTCTAACTACCTAAATACTGAGAAAACATTCAAGAGTTAAAAATATTTTCCTTCTATGTAGCAATGTAAACAGTTCAGCTTTAGAGAGTCTTTTATGATTTTTCTTTTCTGTTTACCTTTTCATGCTTCTCTTGGTTCTTGTCTTGGGAAGTCAAATTTTTAAATACAGATCTGGTCTTTTCCTCAACATGAAATCTTGAAAATTCATCTATATCACTGAATGACCATTTTTTCTCTGAAGTATTATATTCATATTTGCTGGGTAGATGATTCTTGGCTGCAATCCCAGTTCCTTTGACTTCTGAAATATTTCACTCCAAGCCCTTCAATCCCTTAATGTTGAAGCTGCCAGATCCTGTGTTATCCTGATTGTATTTCCACAGTACTCAAATTGTTTCTTTCCACCTGCTTGCAGTATTTTCTCCTTGATCTGGGAACTCTAAAATTTGGCCACAATATTTCTAGGAGTTTCTCTGTTCGGATTTCTTTTAGGAGGTGATCGATGAATTCTTTCAATATCCATTTTGCCCTCTGATTCCGCAACATCAGGGCAGTTTTCCTTGATAATTTCATGGAAGATAATGTCTAGGCTCTTTTTTTGATCATGGTTTTCAGGTGTCCAATAATTTTAAAATTATTTCTCCTGGATCTATTTTCCAGGTCAGTTGTTTTTCCAATGAGTTGTTTCACCTTATCTTCCATTTTTTCAAATTTTTGGTTTTGTTTACTAACTTCTTGGTTTAACTCATAGTCATTCATTTCCCTGGACTCAATTCTCTCTTTCAGCAAATTATTTTGTTCAGTGAGCTTTTGAACCTTCTCCTCCATTTGGCTAATTTTGCTTTTTATAATCTCCTGCTCCTTGTTGGCTTTTTGGACCTCTTTCTCCAATTAAGTTAGTCTCTTTTTAAAGCTGTTATTTTCCTCAGCATTTTTTTGGTTCTCCTTTAGTAAGGTGCTAACTTGTTTTTTAAGGTCTCCTATTGCCTGAGCCCAATTTAAGTTCCCTTTGGAGGTAGAGGCCTTGACTTCCTCTGGCAGCATGCCTTGTTCTTCCTCATCTGAAAGGATGGGAGGAGACACCTGTTCCCCAAGAAAGTAACCTTCTATGGTCTTATTTTTTTTTTCCCTTTTTTGGACATTTTCCTAGCCAATTACTTGACTTCTGATTTTCCTCTCCACAACCACCTCACCTCCAGTTTCTCCCAGCCAGAGCTTGGGGGCTGAGATTGAAATGCACTTCTCTCAAGCCTCCGGGGCTTTTGGTGGCAGGGGTGGGGCTGCTATTCAGTGTGAGATTAAGTTCAGCTGCTCAGGTTGGGGCAGGGCCACCACACTGGGTTCAGTTCCCTCAGGGGATTTACAAGGAGACCTTCAACAATGGATGCAGGCCACTGCCTGCTTTGGGAGCCCTTGTCCTGTGCTGCCTCTGCTGCTGCCTCCTGAGGGGGCCTGAGTTATGGGGACACCCTGCTCCTCTCTAGGCCAGTTGAAAAGACCCTCTCACTGACCTTTGGCTCCTATGGGTTGAACGACCTGCACTGCTGCTGGAGATTCAGTCCTTGAAGCCTGCTCTGATCTGCTCCTCTCAGTGCCATGGCCAAGGCAAGGCTGGGCTCTGCTCTGCATATGGCGCATGACAGACCTTTTTTGTTGGTTTTTCAGGTCTCTCTGGAACAGAAATCTCCTCCACTCCATTGTTCTGTGGCTTCTGCTGCTCTAGAATGTGTTGAGAGTCCTTCTTTACAGGTATTCTATGGGCTGTGTGTGAAGTGATCACACAGAGGGAAGCAGTCCCTCCTATTCATTCCCCCTCCCCCCTCCGAATTTAGTAACAAATGCTCTTTAAATGGACCTTTGAGTGGTAAGAATTAGTACCACACCACCAATAAACAAAAATAGAGTTCAATGCATAACTTACGTGTTATAAGTTTGTTGAAAGATATAGCACAGTTATCTATATCCTGAAATGACCAACAAGGGTGGAATATGACTGGGATAGATGTTCCTCCTAGGACTGTGATGAGCCTTCATCTCTCACTTCCAGCCACCTGTGGAAGGCATTCACAAGTGAACTTTCAGCAGCAATGGGCTTTGGCAGTGGGCTTTGACCTTTACGAGTATTGTTCCTTTGACACCGAGTATTTTGAGGATAAGTGGCTTTTGGTTACATAGCACCCCCCTCTGAATTATTCCATCAACCTATACTTGCACTTGAAGACTGGGGTCCACAAGAGGGTGACTACCACTCCTACTTGGGATTCTAAGGGTAACCCTGAGAGGCTGAGATCTCGTGTCTTTGCTCAAAACTACCCACCAGTGTGCTTCTCATCAGCACAAATCTGACAAACTTAAACTAGATTTTAGACAAAGGATTTACAAGGCAGCATGAACAATTGGTACAAAAACTTCCCTCAAAAACATGAGGGCACACTCTTCACTTGCACACCTTAGGTCTTTTGGGAGAATGGTCTCCAACAAAGTACCACGGTGATGAGATGCAGATTTAAGGAATGCATGTGGTGAAAAAGAAACTCACAACTCCGGTATATTGCTGTCCTTGGTACCTTTTTAGAGTCCATAGCCAGGGCTTCTTTTCTGGTGTAAGGGGTCATTCTCCTTGAAGCTGTTCCCTCCTTTAGGTGGCTTTCTTCATGAGAAGTCTGCATCTGCCCTCAGAATGGCTTTTTCTGCTCCTGTCTCTCCAAGGACATGAGTGGAGAGGGGTGGAAAGGGGCAAGGGAATTCACTTGGTCTGCTCCAGTCCTCTTGCTGTCCACTCATAGAGGTGCAAGAGTCTCCCTCCTCAAGGTACCCCCAAGTCTGGAGTCCTATATGTCTGACTACTCCAAAGCTGAACTCCTCCAGCTATCTAAAGCATCTCCCTCCCCAAAAGGCATGGTTAGCTATTCCCCCCTTGACTCAATCAAACAGGTTCACAACTTGTCAAGAGATAACAGGGTGTGAAGCATCGCAGAACAGGTCCCAGCTCCAGCCCTGATAGCTGAATGGATAGGGTGCTGTGTCTGGAATCAGGGAGACCTCAATTCAAACACTTACTAGCTTGGTAATCCTGGGCAAGTGATCTAATTGCTCTCTCCCTGAGTATTCTCAACTATAAAATGGGGGTAATATAATAATAACTGCATTTTGGGCCGCTAGGTGGTGCAGTACATAGAATGCAGGGCCTGGAGTCAGGAAGACTCAATTCCCTGAGTTCAGATCAGGTCTCAGACACTTACTAGTCGTGTGACCTTGGGTAAGTCTCTTTGCCTCAGTTTTCTCATATGCAAAAATGAGCTGGAGAAGGAAATAGCAAACCCTTCGAGTATCTTTGCCAAGAAAACCCCAAATGGGATCATGAAATCAGACACCGTTCAAATAACTGACGAAAACGACAAAGCTATCATCTACCTCACACAGTTGTTAATCAAATAAGATATTTTTTAAGTGCTTAGCACAGTAACTGGCACATACAGTCACTTGTTTTCTTCCTTCCTCTCTTTCTCTTTCCTTCCAGATAAATGCATACTTATGAGGCAAGAGATGGCACAATATGAAATTAAAAAAACACAACAGGGCCTTTCTAACTAACCAAAAGTGCTGGGAAAGTCAACTAAGGCTGTCCCCCTCATTAGTTCTTCTGTCGTCTTAATCAGAATGGATAGTCTGTCTGTGGGTATGATTGGTAGATTCTAAGCTTTCAGTTTTAGGGAAGCCATAAGGGAACTGAGACCCACTAATTCTTATCTCCTAACATTTACACAGACCCATTGAGTGGAATGGGAGAAGAGATGGGGAGAGTATCTTCTAACTATTTCAATATTTTCCTCTCTTTTTGCCAACTGTATGGAGTAAAATAAACGTGTGTAGATTGGCACACCACTGTGCCACAGTGTATGTGTGTACGTAGTACAAAAACCTGTGTGGTGAGGTAGACATCTTTAAAGTTGGGAAGCCCCATGGTCAAGTAGCCTCCAATATAAATTAGCTGTGTGACCACAGGTAAATCACTTAGCATCTCAGTAACCACCACCCCCACCCCAGGTAATTTTCTAAGACTTTAAATTATAAATAAATTTCAAATCTATACCAAAAGGGACTTCCTCTAATGCTTATGAAATCACAACTCACTAAATATGAGTATGTGTGAAGATATAATTATGCTAACTTTCTTTCCTTCTAGTACATCAATATTTCAAGGACCCCCCAAAGTTCTCAGTGTGGGCATTCCCTTCACTAGGGCATTCTAGGAAGGTGGTAGAGTAGGTCAGAAATTTCTGGCTCTCCAGATTTCCTCTACAACCAGACATAAAATGACCATGAAATAAACATAGATCAGTAGAAATAAAGGGGTAAAGCAGATGTCCTTCTTGGCCTTGGCAGAGAGCCTTCTAATTTACTCTATCCAGCCTTCTGGTGACGAGACACTAAGGTAGACAAGCACTGAACCATGCAGTATTTTTGTCCTTCCATTATATTCCAAATCAGTACTGTGCCCCCTCTTTGCTAACTAGCCAAATCCTGTCATCCTTTAAGACCATATCAGTCCTTCCTCATCCACAAATTCTTCTGTGACCATTAGCTTCTAAAATCCTCTCACCCTTATTGTCAGTGGTGACCATTTGGCAATCCACCCCATACTAATTTCAAATGCTATAAGAATCCCTGATTTCATCCATATAGATAATCCTCCTACCAATGATCACTTTCAACCTCCACACCTAACTGGATGGTTTCATGAATTAGTTTCCCCTTCACCCACCCACCCCAAACAAAGCATTACAAGGGAAGAATCCTCTAATGATGCTCTTTTCCGGATTTGACCAGATTTGTCCTCAAATAACAGGTGTGCCATCCATCTTTAGGTCCATTCTCAAGCCCTTTCCAGCTTGATGTGCCCTGCCAACATGGCCTGCTAGTTCTCTGCCAGCATCATGGATTGCTTCCTGATTATCATGGATTGCTCCTGCTACGTCACTATCACATATCAGGGTAGGACTTCAATGAAGATACTCACCTAAAATAGGAACTAAGAAATGAATAATATAACAATATTTAAAGGAACAATATTTAAAGGAAACAAAATGTCTAGAGCCAGTTTGATGTCCCCCTCCTCCATATCAACCATTCAGTTTTTGTCGGACTAATGCTCTACTCTCCCCTTATTCTTACCTCTACAGTAAGAAACTGTGAGGGCAGAACCCTGACTTGCCATACAATGATTTCTTTATGATGCTAAACTGGAGGCAGCTGCCATTTCCTAATACCTCCAAAGGGGGCTGTGGCCAATGCCTGCTCAGAAACAGACATCTTGCCTCCAAAGACATTTAGGCTATGTGATACAGTGAAAAGACTTGGAGTCATGGGACCATGGTGTGAATCTTGTCTCCATCACTTACTTGTCTCACCAGGTGTCAGTTGCCTCATCTCTGACTTAAGAGTCTGCCTCTGGTACTATAGTATTGTAATTATAGTGCATATTCAGTATTATGTCTATAATATAACATAACAATGTAATATAACAATGTAATTACATTATATTTTATCACATTACATTATATTATATTATGCTATATTATTTCATATCATATTATATATATAATTTATAAGTCTATAATCCTATCCCTTTCATCATGCAGTTCCATGGATTTTTACACCTTACTTCTAAATTTAGGGCTTTTGCCTTGTGCATAGTAAGTGGTTAAGAAAAGCTTTTCCATTCATTCATTCATTCATTCAATCATTCATTCATTCATTCTGCCTCTTTTTTATATCTAGTTGGATTTGTCCCATCTCGTAGTAATCAAATTGGCTTCAATTTGGTTTCAACCTCTACCTGCTTCCTTAGATAGACTATTTCCAGCTCTGGTTCCAGCACCTCATTTACACTGCCTGATCTCTAGCTGATGTTGACATCTTTGACATGTGCAAGGTTCCTAAAACCCTTCTGACCAAAGCTACTGGTTATTAACTCCTTGTCTTTCCTTGTGTTTCTGCCAGGTTCTGACACAGACTAGAGTTCCCTCTCAACCACATCTTCCTCTTTTCTTGTACATTTCATAGAACTCAGTATAATCAGTCCGCTATTTATGAAACATAATTTTCTGTGGGCCCCCATTTTCTATTCCCATCCCAAAGTATCTAAATGTCCCTAGGGAATAGCTAGAAGAAGTTTAATAAACCTCTGGTCTCAGAGAATCAGGGATTCTTAAAATTTCCAAATCCCATCAGTTCTATGGGCTTTATAACAGATAGCCTAGTTGTGATAAAAATACAGCCCACATCCAATCCATTCTCAAGTAGGCACTGAAAAGTCAAGTCTCTATGCAGTGCCATTAACATAAGTTGAAAAGTAGATAATGCTGAATATCATCTAGCAATGGCTAGATTGGCATTCTGATTCAAAGAAATCCAAAAGGAAGGGCATTCAGGGACAGCCTTTGTCTCTGGACCTCTTTTAATTTATTTGTCTTATCAAATCAAGGCTGTATTAATATGGCATAGAAATACTCAGTATCCTGGAAAATTGTCCCATCGTTGCTTTAAATATTCACTTCTTTCAATTCTTTGTATTTGAACCTAGGGATCTTTATGTGTTGAATGCATTTTCTAAATAAATTAAGGAAATTACTGGCATGGTAGGTGGCTCAATTTAACTGATGATAACTTGCTTACGGTGACATCCTACTTTCAAGATAAAACGGTTTTTCCAATTTACAGATGTATCATGCATGGGGAGAATACGATGGTATGAATTAGTATGAAGCAAATATATCAAAGAACAAAAATGATTTAAGTAATTTATGAAAAACAAGATTCAGATTCTTCACGCTTCACTGATGACCATATTGACAGGCCTGTTGCTTGGGGCTTTTTCAATTGTTTATTCATTGAGTTGTAGTTGCTGGTCAGTTTCTGAGTTTAAATAGAAGAAAAGCAAGATGACAGAATGACGGCTTGAAATCAAGCAAGATCGATGTTAACGGTTAGGATTTTGTTGATACTTGTTTTTATTTTAATGAGCTATTCCCTTCCTCCACACCACCACCAAAAGGAAATATTATATTATATATTTATATGTACCCATATATGTGTATATATATATATATAATATACATCTGTAAGTATAATATGTATGTAATATACATGTATTAGACGAGACACATGTAAAAAAGGCTTTTGTCTTTTCCATCAAAGTAGGAATATGTCTATACAACTATTAAATCTCCTTAATTTGGGTTTAATTTTTTTCCGGTATCCATCTAAACCACTTTTTTTGAATCATGGTCCCCTTTGGCAGTATGATAAAAATCTATAGGCCCCTTCTTAAAACACTTAACACAGTGTCTGTTCATAGTAAAATACTTGTTTCCTCCCTTCTCAGAGCAATGTTTTTAAACACAAAGGATAAAATATATAGGATTACAAAGACAATTAATTTTATTGAAATATAATTATGAAAATATTTTTAAAAAACCAGCTTACAAACCCCAGGTTAAAAACCACTGATCTAAACAGTACTAATAAAATGATGCTTTTAATGTAACTTCATTATTTATGGGGGGAGGATTTCAATGCATTCTTTAATATCTGAAGTCTCTTACAGAATTTAAAATCCATTATTTAATTATTTTTTCTACTCAACATTATTGAGGCTTCTTATAGATGTACATATATGTACATATTTTGCGATTTTACATGCATACATACAAATGTACATGAAATTTTAGAATTTGTATTTGTTGCTGTTTGTTCAGTTGTATCTGACTCTTCATGAGCCCATTTGGGGTTTTTTTTGGTGGAGATATTGGAGTGGTTTGCCATTTCCTTCTCCAGCTCATTTTATAGATGAGAAAACAGAGGCAAACAAGTGATTTACCCAGGGTCACACAGCTAGTGAGTGTCTGAGGCTAGATTTGAACTTGAGAAGATGAGTCTTCCTGATTCCAGGTCCAGTGCTCTATGCACAATGGCAACACCTAGCTTCCCTAGGATTTATTTATATGCAGTTTAATTTAATCCAGAGGCAACATAACATACATGGTAAAAAGAAAAGTGGCCTGTGAACCATGAAGACCTTGGTTCAGATCCTTTACTTCTCAGTCTGTTAGGCAGCTCTCTAAGGCTGGAATTTGCAGAAAAGGAACTGACCTGCTTTGATAGAGGGAACTTGTCTAGGAGTTCCCCATATCACTGAAATCTCAAGTCTGATTCCTCTCCATTATCACGCCTTCATTTGACCTAATTCAAAATATATTTGGGAGCAGATATATCCCTCAAAACAAATCAGCTGAATGGAACCTGAAATTTTTCACTACTTAATAATAATGGTCATTGACCTTCGTAGAAGTCTGTGGCTATATAATTATCTCTCAACAATTTTGAAAATAACAAGAAAAGAGAGGAATAAATTTGTATTTACTGAGGCCTCAAATATAATTTAACAAATAACAAATTTCCTCACATTAAAACTGCTTAATAAAATAAACTGACCAGTTTGTTGATACAGTTTAGGATGGATGCCACAAAAACAACGATGACTTTTAAAACAAAAAAAAAATAAGTTGGGAAATTTGTGATATTACATAGATATAATACTAATCTGAAAGAAAGAAGCAAAGCCATTTTGATATGATCATAGACATAGAGCTAGAATGGTCCTTATGGAGCATGGAGTCCAATGCTTCATTTTACAGATGAGGAAATTGATGTATGAAAAGATGATGTGATTTTCCTAGAGTCATCTAGCTAAGAAGTATTTGAGATAGGATATGGACCCTGGACATCTAGATTACAGAATGTTCTGTCACTTGGCATGTACTCTGAAGGGTCACTCCCAGCACCCACATCCTCTTGTTAAGACAATTAGATTAAACAAATAATTAAAGGCTTCTGAAATGTGATGAACATTTGAGTTATTTTCTTTTCTTTCCCCTATTCTTAGACTCCCTTGTGATTAGGACTCTTTGGACAAGATTAAGTTAGGAGGCAGCTGAGCCACAGCCTTGTAATGATTTTTCTTCTAAATCTTTTTCCTCTGCCATTCAAAATACTATTGAAATCACACTTCTTACTCCTTATTTCCTCCCTTCTGCTTCCAAAAACACAAACTGGTTTGTTAATCTTTACATGTCTAATTGCTGTCTCCAAGCACTGGTCTCAAGCCAAATCCACCCATTTTTTTCCCCATCAATAATTATGAGACAAGGTTCACAGCTGGGAATGAAATAAAGAATCATTAAAGAAAATGAGGTGAGAATGGGCAGGTGAGAATAAATCTAAGGAAGGAGAGTTTCACCAAAGACCAGTCTCTTCAAACTCCCCTCCCCCAGCTACATATGAATTATCCAAAAACGTTCATTCTCCCTTGACTTTGTCGGTCTTTAATGTGTTCAAGGAAAAAATGACCCGTATGTTAAAATACTCTAATATACTTTCCTCAATTTTTCCAGTTAATTTATTATCATGTAAAAATTGTATATCAATAATCCATGATTACTCATCCTATCCTAGTGGAACAACTATGTTTGAAACTGCAAGTTCATTGGTGTAGGGAAATCCTGGGGATGAAAATCCCTCCACTAATATAGAGTGGCAACTGCTCTACAATTCATGACCATGGAAAGTTGTCTGCCCCCACACCCCTCTGTGAGGCTAAATGACACACTCTTTCTCCCAAAGTCCAGATGGATCAGAAATAGAACTGGAACACAGATCTTCCTGACTTAGGTTGGTTTGCTATCCATTTCACAACATTGTCTCCTCTTCCTCATTTTCACCATCATCTTCATCATAAAGAAATAAATCAATAAATAGCTCACATTGACATAGCACTTTGAAGTTTGTAACGTATAAAATGTAAGTTACTTGAGGGAAAGGATGTTTTCTCTTTGTCTTCATATGCTCAGTGTGTGGCACAGTAACTTACACACAGTAGGGACTTAATAAATGTTTCTAACCTGGGCTAGATAACTTAATAACAAACACTTAGAGAATTCCCTGGATTCAGCCCACAGTCATACAGTGCTTCTGGCACCAAATTTAGATTTCAAAGGAGAATCATGATCATGTTTCTGTAAAAAATGGTGGCTTGATAAGTATTTCCTTGAGAATCAGTGGACATTATTGAAACATCTTTATGCCCCTGAGAGACATAAAAGAGAGAAGACCTAGAAATAAGTCTTGCCTACAGCACAAGCGGTCTTGTCTTTTCTCTCTACTGATTGGAAATTCTGCTCTAGGCTTGGAGTCAGGAAGACTCAGAAAAACCAGAGTTTAATTCCACTTGTGGTACTTCCTGGCTATCTGACCATGGGCAAGTCACTGAAACCATCTGATGCTTGGTTTCATTTGTAAAATTGGGAGAATCAGGCTAGACGATATTTGAAATCCCTTCCAGCTTTAAATCTGATTTTATGATCCTAAATTTCCTATATTTATCAGTGGAAGGACTTTTTCACACTAGGAGTTGCCTACACTAATGAGAGTAAAGGTTCAAACCTAAATAAATAGATATATGAAAAAAATAAGTAAACAGGTAAATAATTGGATAAATAAATAAACAAACCAAGTACAACCTCCTAGCCTACTGAGACAATCATCATGATGCCATTGTCTAGAGATGTCAAAGAATCACATTACAGAGAGCAATTAATTCACAGAATCTCAGAGTTGGAAGGAACCATTAATTAGACACCGAATAAGAATTCTCTCCCCAGCATAAGCAACAAGTAAGACTAAACTATGGAACCTTCAGCTTTTCATTTTTATAAAGCATCTCCAAAAGTCAAAATTAAAATAAAAGTAAACATAGCTCATTAAAAGCAAAAGAAAATCTCAAGATACAGCAGTGCCACAAATGGATTTGCATTGCAGTATACTTTAAAACCCATTAAAGTTCCTTTCCTTTTCCCCTAGGTACAAATGTCTACTGTAATGTGTTATTAGCACAAATTGTATTTAAATTTGCTCTCTTAAAAAACCCCATGTTTTATGTTAGAAGGGGACAGTCTTTAAATGATTAACTATACATTAGTCCCATACCGATTTCAGACACTATTAAGCAATGCAAACATCTTGGTGGTTGAGAAATCGCCCCAACCACAACTTACCCCACAGAATCTACTCTTTACAATCACTAGAATTGAAAATCACAACTGCTTTGTGCCATTTATAAAAAACCAAGAGGAAAACCAGTCAAATTTTTAAGATAGCAAACATGTCTTTTAAATCAATGGGAAACATAATGGGCTACCTCGATGAAATTCATTTCTCCTTCACTTTTCCTCAACTATAAAAAAGGTATAAATGTGTGGCATGGCCATGAGGATTGATTCAAGAATTTGAGGCAAAACAAATTTTCATTAGCTGTAATAAACATGTTATCAGAGGCAGTTGGACATCCCGCTTCCTTATACTTTGAATAAGCTACAGAGCCTAGGGGACAGAGTGGCATGGCAGAGTAGACAAAATGCTGACAGTTGAGTCATGAAGATTTGAATTCAAATCCTCCCTCTGATTCATCCTCGCTGTGTGACTCTGGGCAAGCCTCTTAACCTCTAAGTGCCCAGGCAACACTATACATTTCAAAACAGTTCCAGATCTGCGTTTCCTCAATGAGATCACAGATCAGAAGTCCAAGCTCAGACCTAAGAAAGACCCTCTCAAGCTGCCTGAATTCCAGTATTTGGTATTTAAACTCTTAATAGTTGGGGCTCACATCACTCTTGACTTTCAAACTGATAGAAATCCTAGAAAACTTGTGTATTTGACTGCAATATTCCAAGTGCCAAATGAAAACCTTAGACTGGAAGTAGCACAACCTTAAAGAGACCACAGTAGATTCAATACACCAATGCTTTATGGAGCTTCTCTCTTCGAGCAAACGTGGTCATCTAACTCTAGGGGAAGAAAAATCAGTAAAAGACATTTTGTCTTTGTTAGCATTGCTAAAAAATATTGGAACCAGAGCTGAAACTGAATTTGGGGGACCTTTGCTAGATCAATGGTTCATTTTATAATAAAATGTCATATATTCTTACCTTTCATCCTCCATATCTAAAATACAAAAACACACACACATACACACATCTTAAGAAATATGTGGAAACATGTAGCTACAACCTCAAAATAATGTGATCATAGTTTTAAATATATGGAAAACCTAGGTTCTAATTCCATTCCTGTAACTAACTGGTCAGGTTTGGACAAAACACTTCCTCTCTCTAGATCTTCATTTCCTCCAGAGTAAAGAAGTTAAGCTAAATCATGTCAAGGTCAAGTTCTGGTTTTTTATGGAATATATGAGGACAGAATAGTGGAAAGAGTGTTGGATTTGGAAGCAGAGGAGCTGACTGCAAAGCCTGGCTCTGCTACTTAAAACCTGTCATCCTGGACAAGTCATTTAATGTCTGCGCTTTGGTTTTCTCCTGTGTTAAATGAGAAAACTGGATTAGATGATCTCTGAAGTCCTTCTAACTCTCAAACCCATGATAATGACAAAGTTCCCACCTTTAAAAAAAAAGCATGTAATTAATCACATTCTACCTTAGCCCAGTAACATTTTTTTTTTCCAAAACTCCTTATCATTTTACTTTATGTAGAGATCTCATTTGGTCAGTCATACCATCTGGCTTTGGTTAATTGAGGAACACTAATTAAGTGTAGTGATACCTTGATTAATGCCCTAGGGATGGAGCACCTTATATTCCAAAGTTGGACACATTAAGCTAACAAACAAAGAAAAAAACCTTCGTAAATTACAGGAAAGAGATTGGCATACTGCAATGAGAATAAGAGTAATGCTTCTTCTTTGACAATATAGTACCACTTGTGACAAAAATACCTTCGTTCACAGCTTTCCTCTGCCAAGGCACATGGAAGGTAAACAGTGGCTGATCCTAGAAGGTACCGTGAAGTCAGCAAAATTTGTCGTTAGCCCAACTGGCCATCCCTGTCTACAGCCTTCCTAGATTTCTTCTTCATCTTCGACCTCTCAGGACCCTCCTGTTTGATAATCTTCTCCCTAGTGTCAAGATACACAAGCAACTGATGGAGAAGCAGCCCAATATGATAAAAACATATTGGAATAAGAGTTGGGAGGAATGTAGCTATGTGACTTTGGAAAAAGTCCCTTTATTTTCACTTTCCTAAAATAAGAAGATTGGATTAGGTGGTCCCAAGTATTCCTCCTAGTTCTGACTTTGCAGTGCACATGGAGACATGGGGTCATATATAATATGGAAAATGGAGATGTAAGATATCAAAATCAGTGATTCTTGTGTGGAATGGACATCACAAGCCATCTGGTCTAACCCTGTCCATTTACAGATGAAGAAACCGAGGCTCAAAGAAATTATGTGATTTGCCCAAGAGACCGAATTTGAATTAAGGTTCTTTAACTCCAAAACTAGTGCTCTTTCCATTGTGATCTAGAACTGAGTTGAAATCCTGACTCAGATACTGACTGACTAGGGGACCCTGGGCAAGTTGCTAATTTCTCTCAGTTGCAGTTTTCTTATCTATGAAATGTAGATAATAAAAGTACCTATTTCACAAAGTGGTGCTGAGTATTAAAGATATGTATAATATACATATATATATATTTTGTAATATATACATATATGTGTGTGTATGTATATATACGCACACACGTAATATATTCTCTCTGGCTGTACCTGTGCCTGGATTGTTCTATCTCCTCAACTCCATATATTAACTTCTCTGGCTATCATTGTTGTGATTGTTCAATCGTGTCCAACTTTTCATGATCCCATGGAATCGTCCATGAGATTTTCTTGGCACAGATACTAGAGTCATTTGTCATTTCCTTCTCCAATGTATCCCCATTTTTTTTAACAGATGAGGAACTGAGACAAATAAGGGTTAAGTGACTTGCCCTGGGCCACGTAGCTAGTAGGTGTCTGGGGCCAGATTTGGATTCAGATCTTCCTGCCTTCAGGCCCAGTGCTCTATCCACTGTACCACCTAGCTGCCCTGGCTATCTTTGGATCCCAAATAAAATCAATTAACAATATATTTGAGAAAATGCAAACAATGAGACTTATTTAAAGAAACTGTGTATATTGCTCCAGACAAAAAAAAAAAAAAAACAGGCAAAGGAGACTGTACTTTTCCATTGCGCTTCATAATGAAACTATTTTCATAATTTCTCCACTTTTTTATTCATAGGAATACTAATGAGTATGAAAAAAAGCTTGTCTAGTTGTTAATGCTTCATTTTTTACAAGCTACCTCTGATTTAGCATTTTTAGCCCATTTAAAGTAATTTTAAATGAAAAGTTAATTTCCCTTTTCTGGGAATCATTTATGAATATTATCCTCACCATAAGATGTTTACTTTTTATGAATAATATGTTTACAAGAGATTCTATTTAAGTCAGAAGCACTGAAGAAAATAGAGAATGATGAATGGACTTCAAAGGAAATAATTATTATAATAATCATTCCAATCTTCAAGATGTGCTAAAGGGAGATCCAGGAAATTATCAGCCAGTTAGATTAACATCAATACTGGAAAAGCAGGAGAAGAAATAATGATGGAATTGATCTGGACAAGAACAATTTAATGAGTAACAAGCAACAAGGTTTCAGGAAGACACACCTGGGGATTTGGACATGTACATCCAAGCAGCGTAAACAAAAGGTTCTTAGCTTTTTTTATTATAATTTAAAATAATAGTAATAATAACCACGTGAAAGGCAGCATATGAATAGGTCATCTGTCTTGAAATCAGGCAGACTAAGGCTTACGTTCTACCTTCAAAAAAAATGTATCTCTGAGGACACAGACAAGGTTCTTAATCATTAATAGTCAGTGCCCAATGGGCAATTCTCTGTAACTGTAAGTTGCATTGGAGTTGCCAATCTGCATTAATGAAGGGAGATTCCATACTGGAAGTTCCCTATATTGAAGAAATCAGGGGTGTGTTAAAATTGAATTTTATTCTGGTCATCTGACATTCCCCCACCAATACACACATACACACATACATACACACACACACACACACACACACACACACACACACACACTTTCTAGCCAAGATAATAAGTAAGCCAGTGTAAGGGGTCAAGATTAGGAAATAAGATTGAAAAGGGGAAATCTGGAAGTCATGTACAAACCATCCCAAAGATCAAAGCAGCATAACTTACAGATTGTATCCTGTATTGTCCAAAATTTATATCCTGGTAATGTGTACAGGATCAGGTGAAGCCGTCTGGGTACTGCCATCAAGGTTTCTCCTCATTCTGTGATATATAAATTCCAGACAAATTTTAGACCTCCACAGTAAAGAACAAAAGAGCATCAAAAGGTGCTGATAACTTTGAGATGTAACTTTGAAGCTTTACCAATAGCTTTTGATGATTTGGATGCATTAATGAGCTAATTCCAAAGTGACTCCAATAGGAGCTAGTCTGTTGCCTGAAAAATTCTTCTTCACACCCACCACTGGAGTACTCTTCAATCTCCATTGGGTCTGTGGTGCCTAGTGCTCCCAACTCTAATCCATGCTTGCATGAATGATAACCCCTAGCTTTCGCCACCACATTCTCTTCTTCAAGTGTCTTCCTTTACCATCCCATCTCCCTATACCTAAAACACTCCACCTACTTCTGTATTTCTTTTACTGATTATCTCTGCCTGTATGGCCTTTTTGCCCCCAATACTTCTGTGTTTAATTAAAGTGTGATTGTCACCCCATTTCCCACTACCAGTTATGGTCTTTTCCTGTAAGTACCCTAAGAACTAGGCAAGCCTATCCTCATTTCATAATTTCATAAATGAACTGTCAATTCAAAATATATTAGCCTAAAAACAAAGTGATCACATACATAAACATCTTAGATTACCATGGCCTTATTCGGTGAGTATAAACTGAACTGAGAGATAGAATGAAAGGACATACTTAAAAGGAAAAACATGCTGATTAGATTTGAATGACAAATTTAATTCTATTAAAAACTGAATATGCATCATAAACTCCCCTTTTTCTCCCACCCCACCCCCCAAAAAGAATCCATATGGACATATGAGTGGGTTTTTCATGGAACCATATTCCCCAACAAAATATTTTATGAAACTATGCTGTAGAATCCACTGTATTCTGTAATGTGAAAATAAAAAAAATTATTTGACCCAATTAATTAATATTAAGCTAGCCATAGGTGGACTCTTCCCATATGCTGTCTTTGTCAATACCTTTCAACGATGAATGACTACAGAGATTGATGACCCCATGACAGTTACTAACAATACAGTAAGGTTCATTCTGAAGCATTTTATCCTAAGAAATTGGGGTGTGACTACAGCAAATGCTACAGATTTTTGAAGCCATGGTTGAGAGTAAATGACAGACAGGCTAAAACAGGTTGAGGATAAGAGAAGCCTCAAACTCATCAGAAAGTTAGGGGGATGTCTATCCTAAGAATGTGAAGACTTCCCTTGGCAGAATGGTTGGATGAGAATAATTTGTTCCAACAACCATGAGGGCACCTGAAGCAGGTGCTATCTAGCACTTAGAACTTGGTCAAACATTGAAGACTTCAAGATCATGCACTGCATCCCAGGGCATCACTGGTCATCTTGACTTTGATGACAATGGAATTGAGAGTGAAATTGATGACTTTGTGCAACCCTGCCTCCCTTAAATCCAATTAACACTAGAGTCAAGACATCATCCCATGATGTCATTGGTCCTCTTCAAAAGCAAGGGATGAACAACATGTTGAACAAACATCTAAAGATCAGAACCTTTGAAAACATATAGTACAAGTAAAGTTCCCTCCAGCTATATTCATAGGGCTCTAATTAGAAGAAATGAGTTTTGATCACTGAGAATTATCTCTACTTCTAGGATCATAGATCTTAGAATTGGATGACACCTGAAATCTTAAAGAATATCCTCCCATTCAACAAGAATTCAGCCATCCTTTTCATGAAGGTGTTGAACAAGGGAGAAGTCATCACCTCCAGAAGCAATGAAAAAGACATAAAGATATCTAAGATAGTCACTGCCCTCTAACATCTCCCATTAATTGAGGACTCCTCTACACTGATAAGGGAACTCTTGTCTTTGTTGGATTATGGCAAGGGATAAGTAGTGATTGGGAATAGTTACTGAGACTAGAAGTATAGACTAAGTAGATTCCTTAAGTTTTGAGTAGGCATGTGGAGTTCAGAATGTTGGTTTAAATGAACTATGTTGTTGATAGAGAAGAGGTTGCTCTCCCTTTCTCCCAAACACAACTCCATTCCCATATTTTTTCCTAATGCATAATATTCATATCTGTCCTCAAAACTAAACCCTTCTGTCCTCCCATCTGTATATGTTTAACCATTTTATGTGAAACTTTCCTTTTGAAAATCCAAAATTTAAGAAAGTGAGTTTGTCTTATGCAGTAACAGTAAGTAAGTTCCAGAAATATGGTGAATGAAGTCATTATTTTCTCTACTCATGTAGATGTTCACTGCTTCATGAAAAGCTATCAATCATGGATTTTATTGTCTTTAATTTTTTTTCAGTGCCTTCCCAAAATTAACCCAGATCTTAAGCTGGAATTCTTCCATTATTATATTGGGAATTTTAAAGCTACCTATTAAGATTTTAGTTTCTCTCAAAATTTTTTTCTCTTTCCCAAGTCTTTCCTATATATTTATTTTAAATCTGGTTTTTTAGCTTTTGCTAGAAGAGGAAATTATTTCATTATCATACAGAGTAATGAAACTACTACTATAGTAATACAGTACTATTTTATTTGCTGTAATAGAGAGAAGGCTAGCTTCACAAACAGGAATACCTGGGTTCCAAGCTTGCCCCAGAAACTTACCAGCTGTTGGACCCTGAGCTAGTAAAGTAACCATTCTCAGCATCAATTTCTTCACCTATAAAATGAGGATAGTAACAACACCTACATCAAAAGATTGTTGTGAAGATTAAATGAGATGATATACAGGTAAAGCAATCTGCAAACCTTAAAGCAAAATATAAATACTAGTCATAACTAAATTTAAGACTAATTTTACTATTAACTCATAACCCTTTCTTCAGGGATTCTCTATTAGACATTTTTTGCATTTACCCATTGGGGATTATTTTCTTTAATATTTTTAGTGCTTTCACAAGATTTCTTTTAAATCATATTATCTTGAGCTTTTAGCAGAAAGGGAAATTAGTTCATTATTTTATTTATTGTGCCTTCAGCTCCTCAATCCAATTTCTTCTTTATATTTAAGATTATTATATAACTCTCCATTATTCCTTTTTTAGATTTTCCTTATTTTTGTTCTTTAATGAGAAGCGAGTGCATATTTCAAAATTTTTCCTTTTTTGAAAACACTTCATGATTCTTTTCACCTCCAGCACTTTTTAGAATATATTCAAGGATTCCTGAACTCTGCTACTCTGCACAGTTGAGGAGGTGATCACCCCACACCTCTGGGAATTAAGATGGTGGAAAGCAGGATGAACTGTCCAGTTTATAGATGTACAATGATTATAAGTTATGCAAAAATGTTATCATTGACAAATGGGAAAATATGGGGAGGGGGAAAAGCAGGAAGACAGCTGCTTGTTCTACTGAATTACCTTCTAATAATATTCTGTGAGTTCAAGAAATAATAATATACTAGTTGAATGCTATTTTAAATGCCACTCTGATGCCACAGCCCATATAATTAATCATCCTCAGCTCGTCACTCATCCAACATATCCAATCAGCTGTCAGAGCTTGCTATTTCTATCTCCATAGATCTCTCACATCCATCTCCCTTCTACTAACATAGAAACCTCTCTAGTTCATGCCATTATTACCTCTTTCTTACTTGGTATTGCAATAGCCTTATAACCTCCACATACTCACCAAAGCGATCCTCCTAAAGAGTGGATCTGACAATGCCGTTCCCTGTTCAAATAATCTCTAATGGCTCTATAATACCTTTGTGTTTTTCAGACATGTAATTTTACTGGTGTGAGGGACTCTTTCCTCAATGAGTGGAGATCAATTGCCACTGTCCTGTATGGTTAAATGATTTGCCAAGGGTCTCACTGCTGCTGAGTGTTCAAGGTTTTAACTTATCTTCCTACCTCTAAGACTTGCTCTCCATTTCTTATTTCGTGCCACCTTTTATGTGACCTCTAGGATCTGTACCATAACTAAGGCACACTTCTCAGGTGTCCCTTGTGTGCTACTTCCCTCCAAGCACCATGCAGTCTGGCCTTCCTAGCTGCTCTTCCTCATACATGACATGACATCCCACCAACCATCCCTGTGTCTTTTCACTGGCTATATCCTTGTCCTGAAAAGTTCTCTCTTCTCATCTTCACTTTTAGTTCCTGACTTCTTTCAACTCAACTCAAACACTATCTTCTTCAAGAAGACTTTCTTGGTCCCCTCAGCCACTTGTACCTTCCCACCCATGGCTGTGTCTTCTTTGTGTAGCATATGTTCATCCTTCATTGCCAAAGAAGACCATGCCATCAGAGAAATAACAACATGAGTTGTACTTGATTTTGTTTTGAGTGAGGGAGGGCTGTGCAGGTCACCAGCCTCACTTCTCCTCCAGAGCCATCTGAATTCAGTGACCAGATATTCCTCAGGATGACTAGAGATGACCCAGTATGAGGCAGTTGGGGTTAAGTGACTTGCCCAAGATCACACAGCTAGTGAGTGTCAAGTTTCTGAGGTGAGATTTGAACTCAGGTCTTCCTGACTCTTGCACTGGTGTTCTATCCACTGCACCACCTAGCTGCCATTCTTCTTTATGCAGGATTTGTGTGTACTTAGAAGTATTCATGCTGGCTTCCCCAGTAGAATATAAAGTCCCTGAAGGCAAGAACTGGTCCATTTCATCTTTGTATGTATTTCCAGCTCCTAGAACATATGCTTGTTTTTCAATTCATTGGACTGTTTCTGTATCCTGACCAACAATTCATACCATTTCTGTGCCATTGTGGAGACAGTTCTGGAGAAAAATAAATCTTGTATGACAGATGCATTCAGGTCCTTTTTCAACTACCTCTTAAACAGTTTTTAAAAGCTGTGGACTAGTAAAATATAAATTTCTAGAGGGTAAACACTGACCTTTGTTTGACTATCTCTAGCACCTTGGACAGTGCCTGGGTACATAGTAGGCACTTCATAAATAAATGCTTATTGATTAATTGTCCTTTTGATAAAACATACTATACCTAACAAAGAGAATATTTTTTAAAAATAATGAGTACATTTGAATATTTGTACAATGTAGCTCAATACAACTTAACATTTAGAATTTTTAACTAAACTGTGCCAACCATCTTTCCCACCTGGTCCTTTCCAAATTGACGCTTGACTGTCCTCCATGGGTGGATGGTGACAAAGTCCAACTGGCCTAGCAAGTTATATATACTAGCTAATTAGTTGGGTTTGTTTATTTAGTTGGAATTTTTTAGTTGACCCAGTGCTGACTGCATTTGGCCCCAGGTCAGACAGCTGGAATTTGGCCCAGGGTCAGACTATATGCTAGCTGCCTAGAGCCTAGCCTGAGAGCTAAAGAGATGTTAGATTGACATTCAATTTGATCATAGGGTTGCAAACAAAGATAGGACTTGGGCTTAGGCTAAATGAGGATCCAGGGGTGAAGTAATAAGTCAGTAACACAGAGACGAACAAAATAAGATGAAAGGACTGAGTTTGCTAAGTTGAGCCCAGGATGCTTCACTCCAAATAGACTGCAGCAGCCAGTGTTTTGAGCTGCCAAGCAGGGTGCCAGCCTTCCAGACACCATCTCCACCACTCAGCCTTATGAACAGCAGCTGCTCTTGCAGGCAATAACAGACAGTGGAACAAGGGATAGATGGGGGAGGCAGCTGCCTGGAACATACTATATTGCAGAACACCTCAGGGGATGCTTTGTAATATCATTCTTCATAAAATGGGCAATTAGGTGGCACAATGGATAGAGCATTAGGTCTGCAGTTGGGAAAACATAAGTTCAAATCCAGTCCCAGACCCTGGAGAAATCACTCAACCTATGTTTGTCTTAGTGTCCTCATCTGTAAGATGGGGATGATAATCTGTCTATAAAACTAGGCTAGTTTGATTTTTAGCCTTTAGATTTTAAGCTCTTTGAGGGCAGGGACTGTCCTTGGCTTTTCTTTGTATCGTAGGGTTGAGCACAATGTCTGGCATGTAGTAGCTGCTCAATAAATGTTTAGTAACTGATTGAATGAAGAGTAAATGAAGAAAAAAGAATGAAATAAAACTATAATAAATAAATAGACAAAATCAAGCTAGAAATCCAAAAGGCAGATAGCAGTGAACCTTAAAAATCATGTGGGAGGTTTTGCATTTTATCCCAGAGGTAATGAGAAAGGTACTAAAAATTGTTGAGCGTTAAGAGAACATTGTTGTCACAGTTATGTTGTAGGAATCAGTCAAGAAATGTTTATTAAGGACCTTCTGTGGATGGATGGTAGAGGTAAGAGACTGGAAGCAAGGAGACCAACGAGGAGGCTGTAACAAAAGTAGATGTTGTGTGGATGAAGAGACAGATAATGAGCAATATGGAGAAGATAGAATTGACAGGATTTAGCACCTAATAGAATATGGTGGAGGTACTGAAAAAAGGTGGAAGAGTCAAGGAAATATCCAAGGTCACAAGCCTGGGTGACTGGAAGAATGGTGGTATAGTTGACAGAGATAAGGAAGTTTGGAGAATTGATGGATTAGAGAAGAAATAGAATGAATTTTGATTTGTGTATGTTGAATTTGAAAGGCTTGTGTCCCTCAAGCAATTGGTAATGCAGAACTGAGGTTCAGAAGAGAGACTTGGCCTCAGTGTATACATCTGGAAAGCATCTGGATAGGAACAATAATTGAACCTATGGAGCTAATGAGATCACCAAGGGAAAGATTATGCAAAGAGAAAAGAGCTTGTCTCTACCACTTCTTGAGGTAAGGAGATCCATAGACCATTGCAGAACAAATGTCATAAACTAGAATGCAGAATGTGGTTATATCTGGGTGTGTTCATACTTTCCCCCTATATGATGCACTATTACTGATTTTACTTTTTAAAACAAGAGAGCATTGGTGGAGTCATGAACTGATCCAACCATTCTGGAGAGCCATCTGAAACTAAAACCAAAGGACAATGAAACTGTGCATACCCTTTGATTTAGCAATAACACTACTACATCTGTATCCCAAAGAGATCATAAAAGGGGATAAAAAGATCTACATGTACAAACATATTTACAACAGCTCTTTTTGTGGTGGCAAAGAATTGGAAATTGAAGGGATGTCCATTAATTGCAGAATGGCTAAACAAGTTGTGGTATATGAATATAATGTAATACTATTGTGCTATAAGAAATGATGCACAGGATGCTCTCAGAAAACTTGGAAAGACTTACAAGAATTGATGCAAAGTGAAGTGAGCAGAACCAGGAGAACATTGCACCCAGTAACAGCAATATTGTATGATGAAGAATTGTGAATGATATCTCTTCTCAGCAATACACTGATCCAAGAAAATTCCAGAGGACTCCAGCAGGAAAATCCTATCCATAGCCAGAGAAATAACTGATGTAGTCTGAATGCAAATTGAAGCATACTACTTTCCTTATATTTGTGTGTTTTTATTTTCCTTTTGGCCTGTTTTTTCTTTTATAACATGAATAATATGGAAATATGTCTTACATGATTGCACACATATAACCTATATTAAATTGCTTATCATTTTAGGAAGGGGTAAGAAAAGAGAGGGAAATAGAAAACTTGGAACTCAAAAAAACTTTTAAATGGATGTTAAAAAATTGTCTTTATGTGTAATTGGAAATATACTCTTCTCAAATAATAAAATTAGCCTGGCCAAAAAAATAGGGGGCATTAAATTTAAACATTTCAGACAGAAAAATATATTCATTATCATGGATGTTCAGAATAGCTGACAACTTTTACACTCACACATTCTAGCTCACATTATAGTTATATATTTGTGAGTATGACCAGAAGATTATAATGTTGAAAGCAGAGACCATATATTATTCCTCTTAGTACCTCTTTGTACCAAAGAAGGCATTCAATATATGGGGATGGGGGCTAACTTGAAAAGAACTCATTTCCACATGCATGAATTTCAAACATGAGTTGCTGAGGCACAATTGGATGATCCCAAAGTCTTTTTTTTTAATGGACCTTATTTGGAAAACTCACGGGGTTGGTGGCCAGCCCTGAATAGCTGGGAGAAGTCACTATATTTCATCTTACTAACATGTTGTAATGTGTTAATGGAGTAGAAAAACCAGCTTTTGAAAAATCCTATTTATCTGGCTAATGTTTCTATCGATTTCTTGGAATTGCCTTCTCATCTGCATATTTTCTGACAGCAAAATATCATTTACTGTGAGACCCCACCCTTTTGGGACGGCTCGCCCATTGTAACTGAGGATCTAGCAAAAAACAGCCTTCTTCAGGAATACTGTCATTGGAAAAGATATGGACTGAGGTCCAGGGTTGACTATAATGAAAGGCTAATAACACCAGTAGGAGCTTAGTGAACAAGTTTGGCTGTTTATTTGGGTAGTCACATTGCTGCTATGTGTCTTTACCCCACTGAGAAGATACCCTGAACTAAATTGTTTCCAGAAAGATGTTGGATGACATGGGACCAAACCCTGTGACCCCATGAAGCAATCCTTAAGAAGAGAGTAACTGAAAAAACCTGACCAAATAAACAAATAAATCAAAAGTCAGCTTCCAGCGTTGCACTACTGATGGAAAAAGCCAAATTTTCAGCTAGGAAGTTATTTTATAGGGGGAAAAAGAGAGGGAAAAAAAATCTTCAAATTATTTGCTCTTCCATAATGCTTCAGTGTTCTTGGTTGCTGGGAAGGGTGGGAAGTAAGAAGTAGATTATTTGTTTAAATTTTACAATAATACTTGTTTTTCCTGAGTCATCTCCAGTCATCCTGATGAATGGTCACTGGATTCAGATGGCTCTGGAGGAGAAGTGAGGCTGGTGACCTGCACAGCCCTCCCTCACTCAAAACAAAGTCAAGTGCAAGTCATGTAATCACTTCTCTGATGGCACAGTCTTCTTTGACAATGGAGGATGACACACAATAATACTTAAAAATGGATTACTTAGAGTTTCTTAGCACGAGGAGAGTAGTATGGTTTTCTAGAAAGAGACCAAGGCTCTTCCTTATAGGGAAAAAATACAAGGATCTAGCATCGTATAATTTTAGATCTGGAATTTTGGAAATGATCTAATCCAAATACCCTCTTTTTCCACTTTAGGAAAATAAGGCCCAGAGAAGGGAAAATACTTGCCCAACATCACAAAGCTGGTGACTTTATTTTCTATTTTTTTATGTTCATGTTGTCTCCTCTGATCAATCATAAGTTGCTGCAGGGCAGAAACATTCAATTTTTTAATGCTTGGCACATTTATTAAATGGTTATCCTTTGAATAGTGAGTAGAACCCAGATCTTCGGACTCCCATCTGGTGTTCATTGCATTGTACAGCACTACAACTTCTAGAGTTTAATACTTAGAGATGCAGAGATGCCTCCTGACAGGACCTATCAAATAAGAGAAATGTTTCTTGGCCTTGCAAGTCCAATACACCATATCTCTTTGGTCCTTCACAACTATGGAAATACATCAAATGGAAGACTGTGGGAGTGGGAAATATTGTGAAATATCCCATAACCATTTTTGAAGTGTTCTCAGTTCCCTGAAAATTCTCTTGAATGCCACATATAAATAATGCCAATACTCCATTCAAAGGCCCTCGAATTTTCAATTTTTTTCTAAGAATACAGGAAAAATATAGGTCTCTGCAACAGTCCTTTACCTTAATCTCTTGTAGTTGATTTTTTTTTGACTTCCGGCTCAAGAATCATTTCATAGCTTACCCTTGTTTCTAAATGCTTCAGGTCTCTAGAGATGCCCAACATCTATTCTTGGGGAATTAGAAAATTAATTTGGCCCTACTTTTTAATAACTTGGGAGGAGGTAATCTCTTTTGATTTTTTTTCTCTACATCAATTAACACTTTGCCTGGGTTTAGCTTTTATTAATTTCTATTATCAAGGAGAGTGAGTGGACCTGTGTATCTGTTAGTATACAAAACTCACTCTATCAATTCAAGTTGGCATCTTCTCAACTTATAGTCATAATTGGACTCCTAGAGCACTAGGAAGTTATGGGATGACCCCAGGATCACTTAGCCAGTAAGTGATAGATGCTGGATTTGAAAATGGGCTCTCCTGGGTTCTAATTATTAATAATTATTTCTATGGTCAAGTTGATAATGTACAGATGGGTACAATGCTCAAGGGGAATCAAGGTGACTGGCCTCTCCAATCTCGAACTTAGAAAAGACATTCACCAATGCAGTATGGCTTAAGGAGAGAAAGGGAACAGAAGGTCCCAGCTCTAGCCCCGAAAGTTTCAACTAGACATTGGGAGGGAACAGGGACACAGTGTACCATAGACAGCCCCAGTGGTCCCCTTTTCATGACCCCCTCCAGGTTGGCGGATGTGATTAGATGAGGTGGCTGATTAACGAGGTGTCTCGGGGCTGCAATCTCCTTCTGGGACGGTCCTGGAGGGACTCCCGGAGGAGGGGGGGAGGGGGGAGGGAGGAGGCAGTAAGCCTAATGCAAACCGGAGCCGCGCCCCTGGGAAACCGGCAGCACTCCGCAGCTACGCCCCTCTCTATAAAGCGATGCAGCGGTGGCCGCCTTGACAGCCCCTGCCCAGAAGTACTTCTGGATCAGGCGAGGCGGGGCTGGGCTGGACTGGGCAGCGCGAAGCGAAGGGGAGCGGAGCCACCCCTGCCCCGGGTCGGTCCCGGGCAGTGATCGATGGAGGGGAGCAGCCTCCTCCGCCAGGCGCCCGTGTGAGGGGGCGAGCCCAGAGTCCCTGCTGCTCATTGCACAACCACCGCTGCCAGCTCAGCAGCCCGAGCCACCGCTGCCACCGCTGCGTGGGACCCCTGGAGCCCTGGAGTTTGTCCCTTCCGTCCCCAAGAGTTACTTTACGAGGCTCCTTCTGCTCCAGCGCGGGTTACTGACAAACCCAGGCGCTCCGGGCAGTGAGTGCAGCCCAGACCCCAGAAGGGGCACTGCCAAAGGCTCCCACTTGGTCCCCTGCTTCAGAGTCAGGTAAGGAAGGTGTGGGGTGGGATCATTTCTCCTTGAGTTGTTTCTTATTACATTCATTTTTCCTCAAGGGGAGGGAAACCCAAACTTACTCTGGGTTGTAGAAACAAAGTTGCTTTAAAAAAAAAAAAAAATCAACTGTGCTATAAGACTCTGAAAGGAAAAGAGCAAAAATGTGGCAGAAATTGGGCGTGAGGGTTGAAGCTGTTTTTCTCACCACCCCCGCCCCTCAGCTAATTCCTGTTGTCTAACCTCACCCTTTGAGCAGTTCATTTTGGCTTTGGATTAACAGTCTAGTCGTGTTTTGTTACCTCAGAGAAGGCTTCTTAACCTGGGCAGATTTGTAGATTTCAGGGGGACCATGAACTTGGATGGAAAAAAAAAAATAACATCTTTATTTTCCCTAAACTTCATTCTGAAATTTAGCATTTCCTTTAATTATTTAAAAACTCTATTCTGTTCTCCATACATAGCGTTCACCAGATGATCAAAGGGGTCTATGATACAAAAATGATATAAAAAAGTCCTAGAGGAAAGCTGTAGATCAAAGTCCCTCGTCATCTACACAAGCTTTTAACTTTCAACACCCTAATATTTCACTGAGCTGGATATGAAAGATATATATTCTATTACTCACTGGGAGCCAGAGTTACGATCAACCAATATGTATTTGTTAAACACCTATCATGTACCACGCACTGTCCTATAAAATCATAATTTGTATAATTCTTACCTGGATTGCACTGTGCCATCCTTGGATTGGTCTTTTATTGTCTCAATTTACAGCCAGGTCATTAGCATACCTCAGGTATGTATCTATTTGTTTATTTCTTAAGACTGGGTCTCCCCATCTCTCTTAGGGCATTCTTAGAGGTCACAACTCACTACTGATAAGCCTGGGAGCTTCGTCATGCTCTCTTTCTGACCTGGACAATCCAGGTGGATCTCAGGGGCTCAGTGTATTGAAGACATGCTTAGAGTGGCCACCTGATTGACAATATCTCACTATAACTCCCAAGTTCAAGGGACATTCTTGGTCTCCCCAATAGCAGAGATTACTTCTACCATGCCCAGTCCAAGACTGACTATTAGCAAAAAAAATGGTCAGCTGCCCAGGCTTAATATGACAGCTCTTTTATCTGCTCTGCTCAAGTCTCCAACTCTCCAAGTTCTCCAACTTAGACGTCTTGGCCAGTTTTTAACACCCACCAGAGCTAAGAGTTTGGTAACCTATCCCCTAGAGCTTCATTTCCTCTCTTCCATCTATTTGTTGAAACAGTGTGGTGCAGCATAAAGAATGGTGGATATGGAGGCAGAAAATCCAACTCTGCCTGTGTGACCTTGGATGTCTTCCTACCTCCTTCAGCTGCATTTTCAAGAAAAAAGAAAAAAAAAAACGCTGGAGTGGGATTAGAGAGCTCCTGAGATCTCATTTGGCTCCAAATCCATGGTCCTTATAAGGAAAGGGGGCTCAAGTTTCCTCTCTTTCCCCCACATTTCCAGGGCCTCTTCCAACTTACTTGGACTATGTTCCTCACCTACCTAGGGTTCCTCATCCATGGAGTCATCCACACACTCTACTGTTTTCCTTCAAGAATATTCTCTGCTTTCAGCAATTGGTGGTAGAGTAGATACAGCTCTGGCCCTTGTGTTGGGACCACCTGAGTTTAAACCCAACCTCAGACACTTCCTAGCTATGTGATCCTGGGGAAGTCACTTAATCTCTGCCTACCTCAGTTTCCTCATGTGTAAAGTGGAGATAAATGCAACTACCTCCCAAGATTGTTGTGTCTTAAATGAGATATTAAAAAAAAAGAAGCACTTAGCGTAGTACCTGGCACATAGTAGGTGCTATCTAGGTTTATTCCCTTCTTTTGTCACTTCCTCAGCTTCCTGGCAACAACAGGAACTTGAACTCTTCCTGAGAAAGATCAACAGCCTCTGTGAGTTTGCCCTCGAAATTACTCTCAGCTACATATCTAGCAAAGTTTCAAGGTCTGTGCAGTCAGTTGGCTCTTCCTGGGAATCTCTATACCCACATTTCTCTGAATCCTATCTGGAAAAATCAGTTCTCTAGCTTGCTATACAGACATCACATGTACCTTGCTAGTATTCCACAGCTCCATCTAAATACGTTCTTATCATGTCCAATACCACGTAGATTTTTTTTCACTAATGACTTGCAAATTTACCTTAAATGTAATGATTAGAAATTGTCACAACTTCAACATTAGGTGTATGTATTTTTCCCCATGTAGGAGTGGTTGGTTGTGGGGGGGGGGGGGTTTGGTTGGTTTTTTTGGTAACGTAACCTTTCAGTATTCTGCTTTCCTCTGGGACTGTACTTTGGGGCTTAGCTGTGTTTTTCTTTTAAAGTTGTTTGGGAGCAAGATAATGACAAGAGAGGGAAGGCAAGAAGCTTCTCCCATTCCAGCATACTAACTGGTTTCTCCCTCTGCCTCTATAAGCCTGATGACCCATGTGAAACTCTGTAGGTGTTTCATCTTCATGGTTGTTTCCAGGTTGTTCTTTATATCCCCAGGTCCTAAGTCAGAGCCTCACCCTATGTCAATATCATTTATAAGACAGAATATGAATGTGGCTTCCAATGATGCAGGTTATAACCACTGATCATAGGATCTCAGATGTTAGAGCTGCAAGGACCACTGAGTCCAACCCCCTATTTTACAGATGAGAAAACTTAGGGACAGACAGGTAGGTAGAGTGACTTGTCCAATGTCACATAGCTTGTAAGTATGTAAACAGAATTTGAACCCAGATTTTCCTGATTCAGAATCCAATGCCCAAACCATTATCCAGGATTTCCCAACCTGGGATATACATATTCTAAAGGGATATGAGAAGCTTTCATACTAAATCTCCTAGAATTTATTTAATTTCATACCAAATGGGGGTTTACTGAAAGTCAAGGGATACAGGACTCCTTGGCCAATACTATTCTACCTCTCAGTCCATCTGTATCAGCCCATCCCATGTAACTGTAGTGTATATCATCCCATAAATTCACTGCTAGGAGCCTTTCTTGAGTTCTCCTTGCCTGCTAAATTGTTTTCTTGATTTGACTATCTAGCTAAGACATTTTTAACTTCGAGTCCTATGGATAGATTTCAGAAAGTCAATGAATTTGGATGGGAATAAAATTACATATTTATTTTCAATAACCTCTAACTGAAATTTAGCATTTCTTTCAGTTATTTAAAAAGCATAATTCTGAGAAGGGATTTGTAGGTTTCACCATACAAAAAGGGGGAAGAAGTCTTGATCTAAATATTTGTCCATACCTGTCCCTTTAATTAATCTCAACTCTCCCCCCTCCCCTTTTAACTCTTCACTTGCTTAAAAAGGACTGAGTGTTTCACGCAGTCATTGCCTCAGGTTATAGATAAATTTGTTAATGTTTCATCGTTCTAAGAGCTGGTTCAGCTATCTTTTTTTTTATTTTTTTCCTGGGACTCCAGTCCACCTTCATTTCCTCTATTCAAATCATCAGTGGCCTGTATTTCTGGTTTGGCTCCTCTCTGGTCTTCCACTGACTGAACCATACTGTCTACCTTGACAAATGTTGTTGCTGCAATTAGAAAGCTTGCTTCTCTGGAAAATGGAAAGCTTATTTCTGTCATTGCCTATCCCTAGAGCTTCATATTACAGCTTTCTTGTCCCAGCTTTCTGTATCTCAACTCCAAGATTTTGTGGTGAGAAAAGAGACTCTCAAAAAGAGTTTTCATTTGTCCAGTTGTTTGTGAATTTTCCAAGTTTCTGGACCTTCTTTCCTCAAATCGCCATAAGTCTTGGCATTTCACTTCCAAATAGGAAGAAAAATGTTTCCTAGTCCTTGAAGCCCAATACGTAATATCTCTGCCATTATTCACAGCTATAGGCATACATCAAACAGAAGATTAAGAGTGGAGAGGGCAACAAGAAGGGATAAGAAAAGAAAGGAAATTTGAACCTATTAAATTGGTGACAGATAAAATATTCAGTGAGGGAGGAATCTGAAACACTTAGTTAAGATGAATGCTGTCAAAAAATGTCCGCATACTTTTCTTTTTGAACTCTTTCAAAGTGGAAAACTGAAAGATGGCTATATTTGACTCTCAAACCTGTTTCTCCCAGGGTTACAGATAATGAGGCATAAGACATATCTTGATTGCTCTTAGTTCATTATAAAGTTCCTATCGTTTGGTTGCCAGAAATTAGCTCCTACCCATAGGGCACGTAGTTATATGGATACCTATCCCTTTTCCCTTTGCCTGTCTATTGTACCCATTGCTGATGACCTCCAGGGATTCTCTCAAAGCGAAGATTCTTAATCTGGCATCCTCCAAAAGGGTACGTGTATGAATTTTAGGGGACTATGAACTGGTACAGGAAAAAAAATTATATCTTTATTTCACTAACCCTAATTGAAAGTCAGAATTAAAATTTAACGTTTCCTTCCATTATGATTATATGCCTCCCAAAAATCATATTAGCAGTACTATAATTGATCTCCTTTTTAAACTTATGAATTTTATTTTAGACGTTTAAAAACATTGTTCTAAGAAGGAGTCCATAGATTTCACAAGATTGTCAAAGGGAACCATGACATGGAAAAAAGTTGAGAACTCCTGTCTCAAAGCAGTCTTTTTTAAAAATCCTGCAGAGTCTGAATCCATTTAAATTCTTTAAGTCAGAGGTGCCTAACCTGGCATCCATGGACTCAGATTTCAGAGGATTCATGAACTTGAATAGGGGAAAGCTACATGTTGATTTTCATTACCCCCTAACTGAAATTTAGCATTTCCTTCAATTATGTAAATACTTTAGTCTGAGAAGGGGTCCACAGGCCTCACCAGACTATTAAAGGGGTCCATGTCACAAGGGGCATTGAGAAATCCTGATTTAAGTTAAAGTTGTCTTGAAGAAGAGAGAGCCAGAGATGGAGACAGAGGCAGAGAGAAAGAGACAGAGAGATAGACAGAGACAGAGAGATAGAGACAGAGACAGTAAGAATGTTTCTGGCCAGGAATACCCACAGAAATTCAGTGAAGGTTCCAAGGCCAGTTCACATCTATTTCCATCAGGGCTTGCCTGATAAATGTGCCTGTAAGCTCATGGCCATATGAAAAAGCTGCCTTGCCAGAACATTAGAACAAGACAGGGCAAAGCTTATCTTCAAGGAAAGTTAGCAAACGTCAATGAGTTGCAAAGTTGTCAGTTAGCTTTTTGGATAGACTCTCAAGGGGAGCCTTCAGGATCCTTTAGTGTTGGCCAAATTCTTCTTTGCCTGTAAGTGCGCATTTCATTTGATCATTTTCTCTCTGCTTCAGAACAGGGCCACAAACATATTTTCTTCCAATTTTGTTTCCAACCTGGAATTTTGATGTTTTATTGCTGCCTCTACTCTCTCCTTTTCCAGATTTCATTTCACATCTATAAATTATCTTCTAACATTGAGACCTTCACAACACCGAAAGTGTGTGTTGGAATTTAAGATGGAGTCACTCAAGGATCCACTCAAAGACCACTGCTATTACTGACTGATCTTTAAAAATACTTTTAATTCATCACGAAGTTACAAGGAATTTCACAAACTAGTTGCTCAGTTAGTCTCAAATCCAGTTTGATAGTTGGGAATAGCCATATTTTTTAAAAGTGAATATGTTTTCTCTTTTACAAAGGAATGAATCGTTAACCTTAGTAGTTATGATTGCAATAACATCCCAAAGTACATTTTAACTCAAAGATAGATTTTCATCCAAAATAATCCTCATTTGAAATCAAATTAGGTCACTGAAAAACCAATGAAAGTCTCAGAGAACAGACGTATCTTCCCTGAAAAATAGCAAAAATTAGGAGGCTAGTAGAACAAAATATTATAAATGTTATCAGATGTGGTTACTGTATCAGATGATTTTGCTTAATTATTTTTTTCTTTGCCACAAGGAAGAACTCTGTTTGGAAAGGAGATGAAGTCACTGATAGAAATACAATAAACATAAATAAAATGTATTTTAGGGTGTAATAATATACTCTTTTTCATATCAAAATTTTATTTTATGTTTGCCAAATTCTTATTATAATGTAACCATGCCTTTTTGAGAATTGTATTTTATTTTAATGTATCAACTTAATTCTAACATAAATAGAGAAGAGAAACAAAATTTTACAAGCAATAAATGTATGTAGTCTTTTGCTAGTAATATTTTCCCATAAAGAAATTATAAGTTGTTTTGTTGGCTTCCCATAACTTGACACTATGGAAAATGTGTGAAACACAGACATTCTGTTCCTTTCCTCGTTGGCTATAGCTCCCAACTTTTTGTTCAAAGCCTTGATCACAACTGTAAAGTAACCTAATATTGAAACTGGAGCTCAGGCCACAATGTTTTAGAGTTGAGTCTTTGAAAATTCACCTGAATCTACACTGTTCAAAGACTATGCGTTACCAGTGGGAATAATACTTGGTATTTGTTTCATGAGCTACATTTAAAGTTTTTTGTAAGGTTTGTATATGTTCCTTTGTATATGTGGCTTTTTTCCCCAAGTATGACAAATGAAGGGGAGATTTAACTACTTGAGTAATGAATGGAAAAGCAAGTCATGATGAGTTGTCTCAGATCCGAATTAACAGTGATTGTTAAAAGTGATCTTTAAAACTTTTCTTTGGATATTTAACCTTTTGTTTTAAATCCTTTTTAATAACCTCGCTCCATTTCTTCTATTCTGTCAAACAATATAAAATTCAAAAAATGAAGTAAATATGCCCATCATGGTCTACTACTGGTCATACAACTCCAACTGAATGTTGGGTGTGGTACTAAGCATTGCGGACGCAAAAATCCAAAAGATATGGTTCGTCTAGGGATTTAAAATAGAGTTGGCAAAACAGGACAAAAGCTTTTATGTACATCTAAATAGTATCTGTTACTATTTTCTATAACTTTTATTCAATAAGAGTTTTTAACTCCCTGTACCCTCATGTATATAAGTACACTTACATATTGATATATATGAATCTATTTCATATATACATATATGGATATTCTTATACACATTCACATCTGGTTTATTTACTGGACTCTTCTCTGTGTACAATCTCTTTTTTAAAATTAGAAACAGTTCCTTACTAGTCCATTCTCTGAGTGAATGGTGGCCCCCATTTAAGGAATGCCCAAGCACTTAGCTATTTATATCTCTCCATAAAGACTTGTCCCCATATACACAATTTCCTGTGGTTTTTATAGTGTACATTGGTATAGGGTGGAAGACAGACTGCATGTCTGTTGTCCCAACACTAGCCTACCTAAATTCAAAAAAGGCCCATCCTCAGGTTGACCACAGGAAGAGAAATTTTCCAGATATACTATCCAGCTCCTGTGTTATCATCATGAAGGGCTTTCATCCAAGTCAGGGGCCCTCTGATACAATAAGTTTCAAGAAGTCTTGGATTCACACCTTGGTGCAGAGCGGAAGTTTTGTTTTGTTTTGTTTTTTATGGGGGTGAAGTTCAAGCCCTGCATGAGTTCAGGAGGCAGAAATATTCCTGAGTCTCTAAGAGTAACCAGGCTAGACTCAGGAAAGAGGAGCACTCAGGAGAAATCAAATGTGAGCTCTCATCTGGCCACTCATGTTTTCTGCTGCTTGGACCCAAATCCTCAGATGGACAAACTAGAGCTGTTTGACAGGATCAAATTTTGCTCTCTGGTTCAGAACATAGTGAAGCATGCCCCCTGAAAATCAGTTGTCGATAAAGGAGATTATAAAAGAAGGAGATGTGAGAGGCATGGGTCCTACAGTTCATGATGAAGGAGAAATTTAAAGTGCTAGCATATAAAAATCAATCAATAAGCACTTATTAAGCACTCACTGTGTACAAAGTACTGGGCACTAGAGAAGCATAAGCATATGACAATCAATCAGCAATCATTTATTAAGCACTTCCTCTGTACAAGGTACCCGCATGCTGGAGATACATGATCTAAAGGATCTTGCCCTCCAAGTATTGGAGATGGGGAGAGGACAAGGGCATAGTAAATATCTAGTAGTAAATTTATATAGTATTTGCATAATTAAAAATTTATATGGTAAATTAAAAAATCATAAATATAAAGTGAACAAACACAAATGTGTTTTTATATACACACACAGTAGATAACTGAGTTAGCTTAGAAGGGAGGGCACAAGTAGATAGTGGGAACCAGGAAAGATGGTGCTTAAACCTCACCTTAGAAGGAAGAGAGGGATTCTGTGAGGCTGAGGTGAGAAGGGAGCACATACCAGGCACTTGGGAGAGCAGGACAAAGGCAGAGACAAGAGGTGCATGTCCTGTGTTTGAAGACAAGAAAGGGGGCTAGTTTGCGTCCCCATATGTTTCCCTTATGACCCTGTTTCCTGCCAATAACACAAGAACCTCAAGGGTGGCTACCATAGCTAATAAGGACTAAAGCAGAGTGATTATCTCTGCCAGGATATCCAAGAATAGATTCCAGATCTCAAATCTGCTCTCTCTAGTTGGCTATGTTAAGGGAGGCAGCACAGTATAATTAATAACTAACTTATATATCTAGCTCTTACCATATGCCAGGGACTCTGCTAAGCATTTTACAATTGGGATCTCCTTTGATACTCACAAGAACCCTGGGAGGGAAGGAGGCAAGTCAGTTAATGTCTTTTAGACTCAGTTGCTTCATCTGTAAAAATGGAGCCAATTATATCACCTACCTCACCAGGTTGTGCTGAGGCTCAAATAAGATAATATGTATATAGGACTTTGCAAACCTTTATATACTCCAGCTATTATCAAATTACACATTTTATCATCACACTTTTTTTTAACTCTACTGTCTTGTCATTTGTCACCGATTCATTACACATGCTTTCAGACTGATGAGGTGCCAAAATTAGAATGTTCTGTTAAATTACCTTTCACTCATGTCCAAACCCTTTATATTCAAATTATATCTTTATCCACAGAGTATTTAATCTGGTGATGTCTCCCCAGCCCTTAAAGTAGTGGCAATAAGCTGTGTGACAATTATCTAAGCATGGAAAAGCATGTTAAGTGACTCCTGTGTAGTAACTATGTGGTGACCCGGTGCTCTTTAGTCTACTTAGGCAATGAAATAGATAGGAAGGAGTGATGTGCATTCATCCTCCTCTGAAATCATTACCAAGGGTCAGGTCCTGGCTGAATGCAATTTGTGACGTGCAGCATGCCACAGGTCATTTTTGTTCTTCCTAGAGTTTTAGAAAGGTCATTCCAGGAAGGGCTTATTGTAAGAACGTGCAGGTTAAGTAGCAGAACTACCTTCTAAGTGAAATTGATGTATCATAAAGTTCTTTGAGTCATGAATATCACTGGAGAAAGGTTGAAATCAGATACATTCTTTAATGAATTTTGTCCCCTAACAGATGAAGCTGTAATGAAATTTCTGAATATGTTGCATAGGTAGCTGACTTATAATCCTTTAGGAATTTTTTAAAAAAATAATAATGAGATTGCAAGCATTCCATGGAATTGTATATTTAGGTAGTAGCAGAATTTCAGCATCTCCTGGAGTCATAAGACCTAGATCTGAATTAGTATTCTTCTACTTGATTTCCTTGAGACCTTTGGCAAATTATTAATTATTTGTGGATCTCATTATCTTCATTCATAACATGTCAGGTTGGATTTGATGGCCTCTGAGATCCCTTCCAACTTTCTATCTAGGATCCTATAATGTCTTGGTGGAAAATAATGTTTTGGTACAAAAATGTAGCAGATGTGAGGTGTGATTAATGGCAATATTATAGCCAATTGGACTGTGATATTCTACCTAGGATAATTGATGTCCATCTGGGAGCTGGAAGGAAGAGTTGGTCATAAGGGAAGGCAAAGATATTTCAGGTCAGGCTTCAGCAGAAATGTAAAAGTGCAGCGTTGAGCTTGTACCTCATTCAGTAATCCATTCTATTTCCTAAGTGGACCAAAGGGCATAGGATCATCAAGTGGCAAATATACAGGAATCCTTTTACATGCTTTTCCCTTTCTAGTTATTCTCCCTCAAGGTTACCATTATCATTTTCTGGACCAGGAGGAATTACTGGACAATAATGATTCGGGGAGAGTTGATATATCAGAAGCTGGCTTAAACAATTATTTTTCTTCCAGGATCATTTAGAAGCAGTTTGCCATAGTAGATCAAGGCATCTGCCTCCATCATAGCTGTCACAGCTTTCCATTGACCATGGACAAGAAATCTAAATTTTCATTCCTGCCACTCCCCTCCAGGCAATCCTCTTAGACTATAAATTATAGGGAAGTTGTTTATCTGCATCATTAAATGAGTTACCACATTGGAAGTACATTGTTGATAAAATCACAGGTTCAGCCTAAAAAGATCATACCTTATAAATTTGAAAGCACGAGATGTTCTCTGAAATTTTCTCACAGAACTCCTATTCAGAATAGCAGAGAATTCTATCCAGAACTCTTATCAAGCAGTCTGAGGAACATTGTATTAGAAAATTAAATGTTGATGTGCCCCTCTATTCTTTGATTTATAGTCATTGTGGCTGAACAAGACTCTTGTTTTAAAATTATACTATATTATTTGTGCCAGATACAGTATGGCTCTCATAGTATTTTTCCACCTAAATTGAAGGTGTAATGAAAGTCAGGTCTCTTTAGCCAATCAACAAAACCTCACTCACTGTAAGGAAGTGGTTCCCAACTTTTTGAAGTATTTTTAAGTTCCACCTTCATTAATTTTTGTTTGTTTTTAGACAACTTTATTTTCCAAATATATGCCTTTTTTCTTCCCTATCCAACAACCCTAAGTGAGAGGGAGATGGACTAGACTGAACCAGTGATTTCACTGGGATATAGAATTCTCATGTGAGAAGACTCCCTCCATCAGCATCTTCTGTGCAACTCAAAAGAAAATAATAATGTTAATAATAGTAATAATTAAAGGGGGAATCATTCATCAATACCAACCAATACACCAAATGAATCTGATAGGATATATGATGCTACATGCCCATCATCTTTTACCTTTGTGAAAAAGAGAAGATACATTTTTTTCTCATCTTTTCATCAGTGATGAGTTTGATCATTTTAATTGTAGAACATTCATCTTAGGAATTCTTCTGTTTCCACTTACATTGCTGTAGTCCTTGAATAAATCATTTTCCTAATATGGGCTCTTTTTTCACCATAAGAAAATTGCCCAATCCCAAACCTGAGAGTAGTTGCACTATTAGTGTCTAATTGATTGAGAAAATATATAATGACCAAAAAGACTGTGAATTCTGTGGTGCTTTTTAAGGTTTTTTTTAATTTTTATTCATCATAGCAACACTTATATAACATTTGAAAAAATAGAAATGTATATGTGTGACATTACTAAATCCATATCAGATATGTTTGCTTATTTTTGGATTTTCAAACCCTTTGCAAAATCTGTGATCCCTCAGGGTTGTGAAGCATAACAATGTACTGTACTGTTGAAAATTATTAGAGAAAGGTTACACAAAGTCAGAAAGTATTGTTTTTGCATTTACTTTTAATATTTTTCTATAGTCACATCATGTCCCACAACTTAATTTTGTACTTCCAAGGTGTTGCACAGTACCTGGCGTTAAGACAAGGGTCTTAATAAATGAAAATTGAGTAACTTAAGGCAATGATCTGTTGATAGATAAATGAACTCGATGTTTAAAAAAAGTAACTATCTGGACAGTGGAGGGAAAAAACTAGGTGGTTGACAATGGGTTTTCTCTTTGGAAATCTAATATATTCACTATCAATCCTTCTGCCATGTTCTTCAGGCACCACCAATCCAATTCGATAAGCACCGATACCTACAGATGAGAAACAGAAATAGGTTGGGGCAACAAGCATCTATTACTACAAATAACAAATAGAAATAAGATGAGACAACAAACATTTGTTACTATTTGCCAAACACTGGATGCATAAAGATAAAATGAAAGCCAATTTATGCCTTCAAGGAGTTTGTTCTAGGCAAATGTCAAGAACTTAGCAACTTTTGACCTTCAAACTCGACATTCTGCCTACAGCAAACATCGAGGAAAACCCCAGAGTTAGTTAGGATGCTCTTCTCCCCAGGATGATTTAACCAGCCTGGAGAATTCAGTATACCTGGATTTTTGCTGGATAAGGCAATCTTTGAATCCTGGGGCATTTTTGATAACTGACCTTACTTACTTAACATCCTGGAAGTTGACTTGGAAGGTCATCCAAAATTTTGACTTCGGTTGTTGACGGCTGTAGGACTCTGAGCCCTCGCTGATTGCCACAGTGCTGTTGATTCAATCCAGGGTGATGCAATTCAGAGCTCTTAGCTCATAAAGCCAAAGAACATTTAAATAAAGCCATTTAGAGTAAATGAGGAAGATCCTGCTAATATATTTAACAGAACAGATGAAATGTTCTCCCTGGTAGTACAGGCTACATTTTTATATATTCCCTTGATTTTTCGGGGGCAGGGAAGAGACATGAGCATTTGCTTTTAGTTTAAGGCACATTTTTATCAGAGGTGCCACTTTCGTGGATTTCTTAACAGAAGCCTAACCTATTTGACACGTCTTGCTTCCTTTCACTACTTGGTTTTTCTCCATATAGTCTACTCTACTACCTTTGTGAGGAAAGGGGGAGAGAGCAGGGAAGGGAGAAAAAGGAAAGATTAAAATCTTTGATTTTATTGGTGTGAGGAACTCTTGACATGAAAATTCCCTCCATTGATGCAGCTCAAAGTATTGAGAGATTAAGCAACTTGATAAAAACCAGAGGCAGAATCGGAACCCAAGTTTTCCTGACTCTGGGGCTGTTTCTCTAGCTACTATACAACATTGTTATAATCTCCCTAGGGACTGAAACAGCTAAACGACGCCATAGTGCACAGAGTACTGGGCAAAGAGTCAGAAACTCATCTTCATGAGTTCAAATCTGACCTTAGACACTTACTATCTGTGTGACTTCTTGCAAGTTACTTCACCCTGCTTGCCTCAGTTTCCTCATCTGTAAAATGAGCTGGAGAAGCAAATGGGAAACCACTCTGTTATCTTTGCCAAGAAAACCTCAAATGGGTCATGGAATGTTGGACAATACTGAACAACAACAAATTTCCAGTCTGTGTCTTTTCCCCTACTGTTCTATGTGAATTAATACATAAACTAATATTTGGGTTTGGGGTAGATTTGTTTTTGTCTTTGCTTTTGAAGTTAGAGCTTCTTGGTTTTTAAAAATGATCAAGAAAAGTCCTCTATGTGACCTTGATGAAAATATTTTATCCATCTGGACCACTGTTTCCTTATCTATAAACAAGGGGGTTGGAGACAATGACCTTTGAGTTCCCTGCTAGCTCTTTCTGTTTGGGCTTGTGGAAAACTGAATGAGAAAGGATAGGGATTTCCATCTGTGGATCTGCCTTTTGTGACACACTTTTCAAGATCACTAATAAGCAAAGCAAGAAAGCAGTTAGCAGAATTTTAAGGAATTGTTCATTTGTTTCACTACTTCTTACTTTTTTCAAACTGCAAATTTTAGACAATATGAATGTGAAAATAATGCACACATATTTTTATATCTGGATAACAGTTTGAATGTATGTAATGCTTTAAGATTCACAAAATACTTTCTGCTTTTATCATTTGATTAGATATGCTGATAGCTTCCTTACGACTACTATTGACTTGACTGATGTATTGCTTAGTATCATGAAAGGAACAGTGGATTTAGAATCAGGGGACCTGGGTTTGAAGGCCAACCTTGCAGCTTATTAGCTCTGAGACTTCAAGCCAATCACTCCTGTTCTCTAGTCTTTGGTTTCTTCCTTTGTAAAATGAGTTTTGACTAGGTGATCTCTAGGGGGCCTTCTACTTCTGAATCCTGTGATCTTAGATTTCTACTTTTAAAAGATTTTCAAAATCTAAAATACATTTGTATCATTTTGTTCAGGACTCTATTTTCCCTCTATGATGCAATGGAGAAATAGTCCCCATTATCATGCCTGCTACTGTCGATAATAGCAGTTTAATTTAATCATCAGCTATTTTTAACTAACAAAATTCCGTGTGTGTGTGTGTGTGTGTGTGAATTGTTGACATCCTTGGTCACCATATTTACACCAATACGATCCCTTTAATAGAATGTCAACCTCAATTACTTTTCAGTCACTCATACCTAGTGGTTCAATTACATTTGACTCCTGGACTAATGGCTGTGTGTTATTCAAGACAAGAAATTAAAAATAAATTTATCTCTGAGTCACTGAAGCATTAAGTGTCTGAAATATCTCCATAATTAGCTGAGAGGGGGAGTGACATGTATGAACTCTTTTTTTTTTCAGGTTCTGGAACCATTCTCTAATGGTTCATTCTGCAACTTTTTCAGTGTCAGTGTAACTAGGCATGGAAAAAAAGATTTGAGAATGATGGGCATTTTTGTATGTGACTTGCAGCATTCTATATTTAGATGGAAGTGCAGAGAAAATTCTAACAAATTCACCTAATGGGAAACCATATTTTTGTTGTTCTATTAATATTCTAAATTCCATTATAATAGTACGGAATAGTATGATATTCCATTCTAAATAACCAATGAACATAATAAAAGTGCTTTAACCAGGCCACCACGCTTGATATATTTGTGCCCTAATAGGTAGATAGACTAGTAGATTTGGAGTCAAGAACACCTGTATTTGAATTCCACCTCAGACACTTACTAGCAATGTGACTGGAGGTAATAACTTTTCTCAGTCCCCATTTCCTCATAAATGGTACCTGTAATACCTTCTTCACAAGGCTGTTGTGAGTATTGAATGTGTCAACAAGGTGGCTCCAAAGGTGAATAGTGCTCTGGATCCAGAGTAGGAGACTAGTTCAATTCTGGCCTCAAACACAAGTCATTTACCTTCTATCTGCCTCAGTTTCCTCATTTGTAAAAGAGGGATAATAGGAGCACCTTACCTTACAGAGTTATCATAAGGATAAAATGAGATAGTATTTGTATAGTACTTTGTACCTAAAAGCATTTACCATATGCTGGGCACTGAGGCTTCAAAGACAAACATGAAACAGTCCCTCCTTGCTTTTAAGGAACTGAGCATTCTACTGGGAGATACCAGGAGACAAGGAAGACACAAGTTAGGTGACTTGCTTAAGGTCACACAGCTAGTGAGATTCTGAGGCTGGATTTGAACTTGAGTTTTTCTTACTCCAGGTTCAGAGCTCTCTTTATTACTATATCTATCTATTAGAATGATCAAAATGAGATAATCCATGTAAAAAGTTTTGCACACATTAAAACGCTATCTAAATATTGGCTAGCATTATTGCAGTTGCCTTTCCAAATCTAGTTGTGTGTAAGACTGATTATAAATGTTTGCTATGCATATTTAGACAATTAGAAATCTTCAAAGAGCTCCCAGCTTCTAAGTTGAGAAGTTCTCTTTTGGGACACTTCGAAATGTAGAATTGTAAGTGGCTTCACTCCCCAACAGCCAAGTGGTTCCTCTAAATTTGTTTTAAGGTTTGACTGTAAAAACATCCTGGACCTCTGAACCCACTAATTGCTGGACGGTCTGGCACATGTCACAACAGAAGATAATATTTAATCTTCAGAGTATGTAAAAAATGAATCCATGTTTCTGTTCCTTTGGCTCACGCCCCGACATTGAAAAAATTTAAAGTCTGTTGGACTCTGAGTGGAATTTCCACCACGGTGATCCCACAAGTTCATACTCTAAGCAAGACCTACATTGCTAAGCATTAGGAGAGAGTAGGTCACAATGAACTTAGCTGTTATTCAGTCATTTCTGACTCTTCATGACCCCGTTTGGGATTTTCTTGGCAAAGATACCGAAGGGGTTTGACATTTTCTTCTCCAGCTCATTTTACAGATGAGAAAACTGAGGCAAACAGGGTGAAGTAGCTTGCCAAGGGTCACGCAGCTAGCAAGTGTCCAAGGCTAGATTTGAACTCATGAAGACGAGTCTTCCTAATGCCAGAATTGGTACTCTATCCACTGAACCACCTAGCTGTCTCCCACAAAGAAGTAAAATAACTTAATTTAAGGTTTTTGTATTTGACTGGGCCCATGCAAAGGTAAATAAAGCAGCCTTAGGCAAAATTTGGAAAGAAATTTAGCTTCATTTCCAAGGCCTCTAATTAAGTTTGACAAATATGTATTTAATGTCTGCCATATGCTCGCAACTGGATATTTAAAGACAAAAATGAAGCAGTTTCTGCCTTTAAGAAATTGAGCATTCTACTAAGGGGAGGTTAGATGACCTGTCTAGAGTCATAAAACTAGTAAGGGTCGGAGGCTGGATTTGAACTCAAGTCTTTCTTACTGCAAGTTCAGAGTTCTATTCATTTCACCATTTAGCTAAAAAGTAATGTCAGAAAGAAGGGGTGAAAGGGAATATTGAAAAAGACATCCTTTAGAAGATGTGATCTGAACCAAGTCATGAAGGAAACTGTGAGGTAGGGGTGAGGACAGAGAGTATTCTAAGAATGGGAACCAGCTGGTGATCAAACATGGCATCAGGAGGTGTATGTGTTTGTGTGTGTGTGTGTGTGTATGTGTCTGTGTGTCTGTGTGTGTATCTGTGTGTGTGTCTCTGTGTGTGGAACAACAAGTCCTGGGGGCCCCATCTTAGCATAGGTTCGTAGAACCCTTGAATGTAACCAAAAAACTGTCTTCCCAAACTTCTTATTCTACCACTAAGGAAGTGAAGTCCAGGGAGGTTAAAGGTCAACCAATAAGTGGCAAAGCCAGGATTCATTCATTCATTCAGCAATCATTTGAGCACCTGCCATGGCCCAGGTGTGGTAACTGGGTGTGACATACAAGGTACTTCTTTCTTCCCTTCCTGAAGCCTAAAGACTCCCAGGTTCTGGGAAGCCAGATTTCATTCTAATTATGATCACCCCCATCTGAACCTGATATGACTCTGTCTGAGTCACTGAGAGGGTCATCAGCCCACTTCCTGTGTCAGAATTCTTGCCGTCATTATGCCTTCATCTTTCAGAACTGGCCCTCAAGTGGGGGGTGGGGAACAGGAGGTTAGTCCGGATATTACTCAAGGTAGATTTTCCAGGTAGTAAGGCGGGCATCGGGCATCAAGGAATGGGGAGGAGAGAAAAGGAATGAAGGAGCCGCAAACTTAAGGCATGGAATGTAAGAGTAGAAAACCAGAGCCTTTTCTTTAAAGTGAGTAACAAGTGGCCAAGAGACAGGCCACTCCAGGATTTGGGAAATGGAGGAAAGGAGGTTGAAGTTGGTTCTCAGGAGCTCTGGGTTCTGTTACATGGGAATAAGAAGAGTAACCCATTATGTGTTGTAATAAATGGTTCTGTAATTCCATGTATTCAATGATTGCCACAATTTGGTGAGAGGTTATCCCATCTGTTTGGTGGCCTTAGAGTCAGGAAGACCTGAGTTCAAATCCAGTCTCAGTTATTCACTAGCTACATGCCCCTAGGCAAGTCACTTAACTTTTGTCTGCCTCAGTTTCCTCAACTATAAAATAAGGATTATTAACATTATTCACCTCATCTGGTTGTTGTAAGAATCAAATGAAAGCATTTTTGTAAAAGGTTTAGCATAATGTCTGGCACATAGTAGATAACTATAGAATTTCTTATTCCCTTCTTCCCCTTCTCTATCTTACTGACCAGGGAAAAAAAGATTGAGAACAGGAAAGCAAGTGGTCCAAAGTCAGATCAATCAACAAGAATTTTTCTAAAAGTTTTAATCTATTTTATTTTTAATTTATGAAACAAGCATTTCCGTAACAGTATAATAAAAAAAGATAATTCCATATGAAACTGCAAATCTATTGACTTGCTATTCTCTTTAAATATATAATATAGTTACCATGTAAACTTCTTATTTTTCTCTTTTTCTTTTCCTTTTTTCTTCCTTCCCTCTCCCCCACCCTAGGTATGGCTACCTAGCTACCCTTAGACACACACACACATGCACACACACACATATATATGTATGCATGTATGTGTACATGTATATATGATGTGTATATGTATGTGTGTGAGTATATACAGATATACACACACATATGTGTGTATATCTGTATATATATATATACGTATATTTTATATATATATATATAAATCATTCTATACAAACTTCCATTTATCAGTTCTTTCTCTGGATGCATTTGTTAAGTGATTACTACATGCCAGGTTGGCATTATGCTACGTGTTGGATCAAGAATATCCTTTTTCTGATTCATCCTCCACTCATCTAGATAAAGTCTTCCTAAGACCTAGGTATGATTACATCCAGTTCCTGCTTTCCTTGACACCATCATTTAGGATAAAATGCAAACTTCTTACCTTGGCATTTATGACGCTCCAAAAGCTGGTGCTCCCTAGCCTTGGAAGCACTGATTTCATCCGGCTTCCTTCATGAGCTTTATCTTGTGGTCATACTAGATCATTAGTTCTGGCCCAAACTTCACATGCCCCACTTGTACATTTCAGAGACACCCTCCCTGTTTACCCTGCTCAGAATCCTGGTCTTCCTTCAAGCCTTAACTCAGGGGGTCCCTGTCATAAAATTTACCATAGCATGTTTATAACTCCTATCATTTTATCCATTGTGGAGGTAGAGGCAAAAGGAAACAATTTTAGTTTATTGTAAGAATCAGAAAATTACAATTTTATATCGTTACCAACCAACTTGTCATAGGATTTTTTCTTTTAAATCTCAAATATTCTATTGTTACAGATCTCTAGGGAAGGTAATTCCACAGCCTTCCTTGACAGCCTATTCTAATATTAAAGAACCCTTAAGCTAAATAGAAAGATTCATCACAGAGGAAATTTTTTATTTGAGGTATGTAATTAGTTTTAGTTAACTTTATTAATAAAATGTCGCAAATCAATTAGGTTTGCAATACTCAGAAGATGAGGGCCCAAGAGGTGTTATAGCTCTCACAACAGGGAAAGATAGAATTACGTTTAGTTGGGAGGCAGATGTAATTAGATTTGATCTGAAGGATGCCACTGGTCTGAACTCATCACTCTCTGTCCTTAGGCACATTACCCAGTCTTAGTGGGTACTTACAAGGGTTGGATACCATTAAATAGTGAGGCTTAAATTTTGGACTTATTTCTTACAGCATTTTGCAAAAGATGGTCTTCACACTGAAATTATTGTTTCATCCCATAAATGTTTCACTTATCTGTCCAATGTATAACAAATGCTCCCCTCAGCTGGATCCTTTATTTCATTAAGGGGATTAGGGAAGGCGAGATACGAGTCAAGTCTATTCTACTGCAGACTTAGACCATGAGCTAATGTAAACATCTCCACACACACACACACACACACACACACACACACACACACACACACACACACTTACACACATTTGATTCCATGGTCTGCATGTGAGATCCAAAGGCAGTATGCCTGTATCCTATGAGTCCATCACTAGTAGCTGTGGGACTTGAGTGAGTTAATGACCTCTCTGAATCAGTTTCCTCATCTATTAAGTGAAGTGGTTAAACTTTCTAAAATCTTTTCCAACTCTAAACATTTTATTCTGAAATTGCATAGAGATATCCCATAAGCAGAAGTGTGGTAGTTAATGTTTAACCATCATCTCTCCAGAGGAAAAACAAATGTATACATGGCATGCTTTTAATTTGCATTGTTAATATTTGCTACATCATTTTCTTAAGGCAACAGAACAATAAATTAAGCCTTAATTTGTAGCCCTTTTATTTTCCACAGTGTAAATGCTCACACTAAATATTTAACAATTGGCTCTCACAAGCCAGTTTGAGCTGACTCCATCACACCTCTGCATAAGCATCCTTTCAAGAAGTTTCTCCATACCTACATAAATCCAAAGAGCTTTTCTTCTCTAGAGCCTAAGCACTGGTAAAATTGTGGCATGTTTCTTACTGAACGAACAACTCCCCTGGGCTTGGCAGATCCAGTCAGAGAAGTAATTTCAGGGCTTTTGGAGAATTATTGTCATTAACGTACCATAGTTGTTGGTGTTCAGCCATTTCAGATGTGACTGACTCTTTGTGACTCCATTTGGGGTTTTCTTGGCAAAGATACCGGAGAGGTTTGCTGTTTCCTTCTCTAGTTCATTTTACAGATGAGGAAACTGAGGCAAACAGGGTGAAGTGATTTCCCCTGGGTCACACAGCTGGCAAACATCTAAAGTGGATTTGAACTCAAGTCTTCTTGACTTTGGACCCAGCACTCTGTCCACTGTGCCACCTGGCCGCCCCTAATGCACCATAGAGATCACCCTAAATTTTTCTCAAGTCTATGGTAAGCCGTTGGAGAGAGATTGCAAGTGGGTAAACCTCCTGACTGTTCCTCTAAATGTAGTACAACTCTTCCAAGGGCAAATAAGAATTACAGACACTTCTATAGCACTTTGAAATTTTAAAGCACTTTGCAAAAATGACTTCAATGTTAGGTTCACAATTACCTGGTGAAATAGGTACTATTTGTACCATTACTCCCATTTTATAGGTGGTTAAACTGAGCTTCAAGTGGCTTACTCCAGGTTTCATAGCAAGGACTTGAACTCAGGTCATCCTGCCTTGAACCATTGGCTGGTCCACATTCTATCCAATACTGAAAATAGTTCACATTTTTGCTAGGGAGTTATGTGCTTGTAAGGTGTTTTAATACACATTATCTCATTTGATCCTCGCAGCAACCCTGGGAGACAGTTGCTTTTTAAAATAAATATTAATCCTGTTATTTCACTGATATGGGGAACTCTAGATGAGGAAGGTCTTTCTACCAATGCAGGGAATCAGCTCAGCCAGAGTTGCCTAGGGAACTGAGAAGTTCATGTTAAGGTACTTGCCCAGGGTCATACAGGTTCATGTGTCAGAGAAGAGACAGGAACTTAGGTGTCCAGGTATGGCTTTTTATCTATCTCATATCCCACTCAGGTGCTACTACTGTCCTCCATTTACAGGTGGAGAAACAGACTCGATGTTATCAAGTTGGTGAGAGTTACATGGCTATTCAGTGAGTGTCTGAGACCAGACTTAAATTCAGGTCTATCAACTACAGATCCAATGCTATCCACCTCCTTGTTGTTTTTGAATCATGCCCATCTCTTCATGACCCCATTTAGGGTTTTCTTGGCAAAGATACTGGAGTGCTTTTGCCATTTCCTTCTCCAACTCTTTTTATAAATGAGGAAATTGAGGAAAATGGGGTTAAGTGATTTGCCCAGGGTCATGCAACTATTAAATGCCTAAGACCAGATTTGAACTCAAGAAAGATGAATCTTCCTGATTCCAGACCTGGCACTCTATCTACTGCACCACCTAGCTACCTTATCACACCATCTAATTGGTCTCTAAAATGTAGACATCACTTGATGTCAAAGGACATGGGGGATTATCAAATGAGTAAAAAGCTCTGTCCCTGTAAGGTGCTACATAAATATAATCTTTTTATTATTGTAATCATTATAAGTGGGAATATTGAAACAGCCCAATTTCAGAGAATGAAAGGAGAGAAAAGATATCTCCCAAAATGCTGAAGAGGTTTGACACTTAGCTGTCTCTAAAACATGGAGGAGACATGGATCTCACATTTAATAACTATAGATCTGAACTGAAATATGGAAATGGGCACTTGGTTTTTTATGACAGCAATACAAGTTGCCTTATTTTAGAACCCTCAAGCCTTTCCTACTATGCCTCACTCACCTTCTGTCTCCATGGGCCTGACAACAGAATTCCTCATCCATGAAATATCCACCAATGAAACAGTAACTGGAGACCATTCCATTATTTTCCCCCAGGGTTTTTTTCCTTAAACAATTTTTTTTTAAATATTAGGAGTAAGAGGGAACTTAGAAGCCATATTGTCCAGTGCCCTCATTATATATGTAGGATGCTGACTCCCATAGAAATGAAATGACAAGCCCTGTATTCTACAGTGGCATATAACTGAAAACTTTCCCAGTAAAAATTACCAGGGGAGAAAGACCTCTTTGACTTCAGTAAAGACCATTTTACTTTACTGAAGGTAAAATAGGTTCTTGGTTATGCCCATCATCCAAATGAAATCTGCTTAAGTCCAACCAAAGGAAAATGTTAAATGTGATCATGGGGAAAGAGCACTGAATGTGGAATTAGAAGACCCAGGTAGAAATTAAGGCTTTCTTAATGATCTTTCTGACCTTGAGTAAGTTGACTCTTCTATAGGTCTTAGTTTCCTCATCTTTAAAAATTATCTAATTTTCAATCTTACGGGACTAGGTGACTGCTAAGCTCTCTTCCACCTCTAATAGGCCTATGATGCTAGATTGACTGAAATGTGTAGGCTATCCAAGTTGTTCTTTGCACATAAGGACATTGTGTTAGTGGAAATACTTCAAATGCAATGAACTTTTTTTTTAAATTATTCTGAGGAGGAGTAGAGAAACTTTTGTGGAGTTGGGTGTCTCTTACCCCAAATCCCCATGCTCTCTTTCTTTCCTACTAATCTTCAAGATTTTCTAATGAGGAAAAGGAAACCCAGGCGTATTTAGCAATCTGTGTTTGCAGGTTGGAAACCAGAAAATGAAGACTAATAGTTTCTCTCCTGCTAATTTGATTTCTGCCTCTTCTCTCGTGCCAGCCTAGGCAAGGGGCCCTTAGTTACTGTTTCCTGCAGATGGAGACAAGAATAAGAGGAGATGCTGGGTTGGTAGGTCTCCCTCCCAAAAGGAGGCCAGCTGGCTCATGGGACTCAATTAGAGACGGCCCCAAGTGCAAGAAATAGAAAGTAATTGGGAGTACAATGAGAACAAGCCGACCTCCTATATGCCAACAAGGCAGCCATCCAACCCCTTGGAAGATGGCTGGGGTAGGCAGCTATTGGAAAACTGTTGATTCTTCGACATATTCTGCCTGATTTGGGCCACTAAAAGTGTTTAGAATCATGTTCCAGATAAGTCTAAATTGAGGTCAATAAACTCCTAATAAAACCTAAGTCATATGTAATCTTCTATGAGAAATATAGTTGCATTATGGTGCTGGGGGTCTCAGGCTTTCCTGGGAACCAGGCCTACCCTGGACAAAATGGAAATAGGGCTGTACTACGCCTTCAGTCCCATCTCTTTCATCAGCCTTCTGGATCTCTCTACTCTCTTTCTTCTCTTCTCCCCCCACCTCTTTTCCTTTCTCCCCCTATCCCATAGTCTAACTTGCCTGGTTCTTAACTAGCAATTACATTGGAGAGCCCTATAATTAACCAATTCATAATTAACCAATTCAGACTAACTCCTTAATGACTACTGAGGCTTAATGACCTGCCCCTCCCAGGATTATTTGCATTTTAAAACATTGTTTCCTAAACCAAAGGAATGTATCTAATGGTGGAACCTCAGGCATTGAGACATAACCAAGGGGAAGATGTTGCTTTTTAAGGACAGGGAAGGAAAGGGGATAGTTGCTTTCTAAGCATCCCTCAAATCACTGCCATGCATCTGGGAAACAAAAAATGACAGTTTGAGAAATGCACAGCAAGAAAACCACAGAATTTTCAGCTACATGATATTAGAAAAGAAGATTTTCCTCTCTCATGCTAAGAAGACCAAAAGAAGTTGACATCTGATAAACTACGGCTTATCACCCATCAGACAGGTCCCCCTTTCTCTCCTTCCTCCACATTTGCACATGACAGAAGAATAGTGAAGGAACTAAATATTCTAATGTCAATGGAAAAGGAAAACAATTAAATCATGTACTTTAATCATTGTAAGGTCATAATTATTTTTTTTAACTGAAAGAAGCTATGGTAAAATTCCTTAGGATCACACATAGGATTTAGAGCTACAAAGAGTGTCAGAGCTCACTGAGCCCAACCTCCTCATTTTGTATTTGACCTCTAAGTCTACTCTTAGTCCCCTGACTCCCAGCTCAATATGTTCTGCTTTTGGCCCTCATATACATAAAGACACCTGAACCATAAGCAAATAGACTCAGTGATATGGAATTGGACACATTGAATGACATCAGAGTTGTTTTATTTATATCAGGGGTATCAAATTGTTGTCCCGTACTACCCAGCAAAACTCCTGAGTTGGTCCAAACTAGATTAAAATACAAATGAGAAATGTTTACCAATATAAATAAAAATACAGTATTACATAGGTGATATTAATTTGTGGTTTTCTAAGTCAATATGCCTTGGCAGGGATCCTTTTCTATTTGACTTTGACACCACTGCTCTATATGATAATAAATGAAAGACTAAGTTTAGGGAAACTGTAAGCTGTCTGAAAGCATATATGATAATCCATAGCTAGTCAACAAGCATTTATTAATCACCTACTGTGTGCCAGATGTTGTATCATGCACCCATAGTCTTCCACTTTGAAAAAGTAGGCAAGGAAGTAATTGCATTATTGAAATTCAACCAATCAGGAACAAAGATGGAAGGGGAAAGCAGAAAGCTGACCTCAAGTAAATCAGGACATCCTGGGTCTCCCTGCCTTGTATATTTGACAGATTGTGCCAAGTAGAAAAACAGTGTAGAACATTTCTAAAATTGGACAAGATTCCTGTCTCTCAGTGCTGTATAAAAAGATTGAGTTTCCTTTGGATTACATAGGACAACACTGGCAAGGGAGCTGGGACGGGCTGGGTTTCTCTCCCAGTGAAATATTAGCCTTGGAAATGAACCCAGCTCATCTGCTAAATAGCACTTGTAAATTGTCCTGTTTTACTGAAAGCGACAGACTTTGCAAGCTGCCCTGGATCTGCCTTCCCAGCAGAAATATCACGCAATACCTTTTAACCAGAGAGAGAAACCTTTTAGCTTTACACCTTGCCTGGCAACGAATGTGGCTGGAGACGCTTACAAGGAGTATAATTGTAATTGACAGCTATGAAATCATATGACAGGTTCTGGCACAAGACTCGGGCTCTGACAGCCTCCATGTCTAACATTTTTAGCATTACATTTACCTGCGAGAAAAAAAAAGACATTAATGATACAGTCTAGCCTAAGGGAAGTGACTTGATCATAGGAAAATACGGCAGACTGAAAATCAGAAGGGGACTTACAGGTCATGTGGTCCAATCCCTTTATTTTACACAGGAAATTGAGGCACAGAGTTTAAGTGACTTGCCCTAAGTGTCAGAGGAAGGATTTGACTAATGGTTTTCCTGACACTGAGTCCATCTAGCTGCCTCAAGGAACAGAGCTGGACTTTTCTCTAACTACATCATTCCCTGGAAAACTAGTGTGTGACAGTGGATGGGGCACTGGACCTGAAGCCAGGAAGACCTGGATTCCAATCCCACTTCAGACAATGATTAGTTGCACAGCCCTGGGCTAGTCACATAAACCCTTTGTGCCTCAGCTTCCTCATCTGTAAAATTAATGAGTTGAACTCAATGGCATGGAAGGCTTTTTCTAGTTCTTAATCTATGATCTTGTTCAATAAAGTCCAGTGTTTTCTTGTGATGTCTAAGATCAAATACAAACTGATCTCTTTGATTTTTAAGTTCTCTCACAACCTGGCTCCAATCTGACTTTTCTCTCATTATATTTTCTTCTCCTTCACACTTTATAATCTCCCTGAACTGGCCTCAATCTCCCACTTCCATGGGAGCCTATCTCCCATCCTCTTAATTTCTGTCTCTTCAGAGTCCTAGTTTCCTTGAAACGTTGATTCAGTATGAAACCTTCTGTCACCCCTTTAGCAGTCAGTCTTCCTCCCCATTGAACTTGTGCTTATTTCATATATATATATCATGTATTTACTTACGCATGTGATATTCCCCCAATATATTTCCAGAGACCATTTCATTTTTGTGTCTGTGTATCCCCTAGTGCCTAGTCCAGTGCCTTGTGCATAATAAATACTTGTCCATTGAAGCTAGATCTTCTAACTCCAATTCCAGAGTTCTTTCCTTTACCTTGAGAGCTCATTTCATTTATTAACTTCCCTACAGCCTTTGACCTTCTGCTTGATCCAGGAACCTGGATCCTCCATATTCTAATTTGAGCCAGACTAGGCCAAACCATGTAACCTCAAAGGGACTGGGTCTCAAAGGACAGACCAACTGCGGGTGAAATCCCTTAAACTAACAGGTTCTCCCTGGCTCTAGCAGAGGCTAACCACTGCAGGATACTTATTAATAGACCAAAGCAATCAGAATATAAACTCTTATTAAGATTGTCACTGAGGTTTAAATAGATGGATTCTAGTTGGGAGGTAGCTGTTATGTAAAAGGTCAACTGCGCCCTCTAGTGGTCCCTACATTAAGCTGCCTTGACAAAATCCCTAAGGTCCCATTATTTCCCAGAACCATGGTATCACAACATCTCAGAGCTAGAAAGAGCCTCAGAAGCCATCCTTGGAAAACTAGCATCTGCACATGAATCCCCTCTACAACAATCAAGGCGATTCGTCAAGAATGTACTGAGTAACATAGATAGTGACTCTCCCTCAAACACTCTAACCAGTTATTTCCTCAACCTACTCAGTTCCCATGACCTACTCCTCCACCTTTCCTCAGCCATACCCTTGAGCTTACCATCACCTTCAAATGGACCACCTCTACATTCAAGAATTCTGAAGTTTCCTTATATGGCCATAATATAATGACATCTCTCTCTCTGCCTTCCCATATAAAACCCTACTTTGTATGATGACCTCCAAACCTTTGATTCCTCAATTCCTTCCCAGGCCATCTCCCTTGCACTAACTGCTCTCTCTTCTTTTCCCCATCTTGACCCCTTTGTGAACCAATTCAACTCAACACTGGTTTCCTTTTCTGAATTCCAACTCCCCTTATCATTTTGACAATTACATCCTGCAAAACTTAAGCTTGCTTCATCCCCAGAATTCACCATCTTCCCTCCATCACTCCTACCCATGTGCGGCTGAAGAAAGATGGAGAAAATTGCATGCCTATTCTTACTGGGTCCACCACAAATTTATGTTATACGTCTTCAACTGAGTCGTTGCTGCTGCTAGACAATCCTTGTTGTTTTGGTGGTTTTTCAGTCCTGTCTGACTCTTTGGGGTTTTCTTGGCAAAGATACTGGAGTGGTTTACCATTTCCTTCTCCAGCTCATTTTACAGATGAAGCAAACAGGGTTAAGTAACTTGCCGTTCCCGTAAGTGTGGGAGGCCATATTTGAACTCACAAAGGTGAATCTTCCTGACTCCAGGCCTGTCACTCTATCCACAGCACCATGTAGCTGTCTTAACAATCCTTATCAACTCACTATCCCACTCTCTACTGTGGCTCTTACCTACATTTTTATCCCTCCCTAAACATCCCATGTCTCCCTCTTTTCCCATCCTCTCAAGAATCTTGCCTCATATTTTACAGGAAAAAAATAAGACCATTTTCTATGAACTCTCTCTTCTCCCCTCTTCCTCCTCTCATATTCCTCATTTGCCTTCTGCCACTCCCTCCTTCTTCAACCCTGAAGATAAAAAAGTTAATGGAGGAGGGGAAGCAATATCACAGAATCTGAGAGCTGAATAGTCCCTTTAACCACTAGGTTAAAGGAATCTTCACTGTAACGTACCCAGCAGATAGTGATCCAGCTTCCCCCAGCATTCATCAAAGACTTTTTGTCTTTATTGTAAATTCCATGTTTTCAATGAGCAAATATTTTGCTCTCTCACTACCTTCCCCATATATCTTGTCAAAGGAGATAAACAGACAATTATCAAGGGAAGAACTCAAAGCTACAAATAACTGTATTTCTTTTAAATGCTCCAAACCACTAATAATTAGGGAAATGCAGATTAAAGCAATTGTGGAACTCGTTTCACTTTTTTTTCAAGTCTTGACCATCGACCAGAAGACTTGGGAGAGACTGGCTGTTGAAAACAGAAGGCTCATCATGGAGATCTACCTGGTGCTCAGAAGGAAAGTAGCTGATACAAGGAAGGAGGAATGGGTACTATCTTTACTTGAATTCTCTCAGGCCAGTGAGACTCAGAAGCAAGGAAATCAGAGATCAAAAAAGGCTTCGAATCCTGGTCTCCACTGAACTAGAGAGGGCATTCAAAGCTAACCAATCATAGCCCCAAATATACATGTATTTGACTGGGTTAAAATGTTTTATTAAATATTTGACTATTTTAATCCTCCCCCCCAATTATATATGTTCATTATCTAAAAGAAGGTTCTGTTATATGAGTTGATAGAACAGGCACTGCTTTTGAAGACCACCACTCCTCCCTATACCCAACTGTGTATCATGACACTCCTTTGGGCTTCGGTAATGCCTTGAACAAGTTCATTTGAATAAAATACACATGTTTTCCCTGGCAAGGGAGTATATCTGAGACTAGCATAATATTACCTAACATTAAAGCAGATTAATTTATGAAATTAACCAGGCTTACTAGATAAGCTATTAGAGAATAAGATTCTGGTGGAAAATGGAAAGGATGTGGATATTTTGGTGTGATATAAAGAGTCTGGTAAAACCTGTCTGGAGCCAGTGAGCTGTTCCAGTGGTGTCCCTAATACAAAGGGGATTTCTTAATGGGGGGATGCAGGGGAAATGAAAGCATTAGGTACTAGAGTTATGGGAAGAAGAGACATATTCAAATGAGGAACCATAATGTTAAACTTAGCCTCCTTCCTGGTTTTGACTAGAACCAGCTTTGACTGATGTATTCAGTCTCTAAAATTGCATCAGACTTTTAAAAAGCAAGATTTTAAGGGGGATCATTTTTAATCCAATCTAAAATAAATTGGAAGAGAAAAATTTATAGCATCTCAACAATAGCAAAACAGACACACAAAACCCTGCTAAAGAGTGAAATAAATGTCTGTATTACGGAAACCTAGAATTAACTAAAATTAACTTTCAGTTTTTTTCTTTCGTTAGCATTAAAGGAAAAAATTCTGTATAATTAATAAATTGCACAGAAGCTTTAAATCACACTAAAAACTACAATGTGTAGGCGTCAGTATTTTTCACTTGCAATTTCAAATAAAACATTTATCGATGCACAAATACATTTTTTATTTGCCTTGGAAAGTTCAAGATGAAAATAGTCTATTGTAGCAAAAATAAAACAAAAAGAAACCACAAGTAAATTTCTGGTATCTATTTCATGACTGACCACTGATTTATAGGTTATAAAAGTTTGAACACAGAAATGCCCAGTCATAAAAGAAACTAGAAGTGAGAGGAGACCTAATCAAACCTCCCTCCTCAAGGAAGCTTTTTCATATTCTCATCAACTTCCTAAAGAGTGCCATACTTTTGTGCATTAAGAGATTTTTTTTTAATTTTTAAAACATCAAATTAGATTTTCAATTTCAGGGTTGACACAAATAAGAAGTTGGTTGACTGGGAATGCTGTAAAAATAGGTAATACAGACCTCTAGTGGTTGAAATACATAATTTGAAAGGAAAAAAACTATATATTCCCTGCTTCTGATTTTTAAAAGAAATAACTTTTACATTGAAAGAGGAATTTTTTTTCCAAAATAAATGTATTGAGAAGAAAATTCCATTAATTGCTTCTCACTCTTTCTCGTCCTTTTACAACAGTGACTTGACTTACCCAAGAATACAGGCAGATTTTCCCAGTAGAGTCATCAATCTCATTACTCAATTTGAGGATTATTCAAAAGGAAATAATGATCTGTTTTGGTTGGGAGGGGTTTGGGGGGGTTCCAAATATTATGCATATGTTATAGGAGCCCTGAGGCCACGTGTGGCCTTCTGTGTCCTTGGGTGCAGCCTTTTGACTGAGTCCAAGTTTTACTGAACAAATCCATTTATTAAGGAAATTTGTTCTGTGAAGTCTGGATTCTGTCAAAGGACAGCACTTGAAGTCCTAGAGGGCCACATGTGGTCTCCAGGCTGCAGGTTCCCCACCCCTGGTTAAGGTCCAAAGTAGTCGGACCTACAGTAAAAAATTAGACAGAACACACATGCACACACACACACACACACACTATATACATACATACATATATATATGTTTGTTCACATCCATATATAGATAAATAGAACATGAGTTGAGAACATAATAATTAACAGATTGAGTTAGGAAATATTCAAACTTACTTTTCAAGAGAAACCTATTAGAATTCATTTAGCTGTAGAAATTCCTACTGTTGGTTTAAAATTTGAAAACCAGAGTCTAAATGCATATTAATAGAGTTGTCTTAAAGACAAAGTCTTACAGACTTTGATGATTTGGCTTCATATTATTAAAAAAAATCCAACTTGGTAAGTTGTGTCCAGAGAGGAGTCCACAACTGACCCTTATGACCCAGGAGGGGCAGTATTTCACTATCTCTGTTCAGGCATGATTTAAATGAAATAATTAATTATGCATGGTACTTAATGATGTACAAGTAATTAGTCTAACTGGTGCATGCCTACATGGACTAAGTAAACACACAATCTCAAAGAAATACAGAGCCTTGTGATTTTATGCTTCTCTCCCTCACCCCCAAAATGCCGCCTAGTAAGTGGGAACTTTAATGAGTGTCAACCTAGAGGTGTAATTTTACCTTTTTCTTTTATAAAGATTAATTTCATTATCTTCTTAAACAGCTTCCATTCTACTGTTTCTATGGGCAACCTTCCTCTATTAATGTTTGTAATGTGTTTTTGTCAATTTCCCAGTCCCATCCCTGACACAGAATGGCGATGTCACCTTGGAGGCAAATCATTTATCCCCACCAAGCTCTAGGTAATTTTCTAAGACTAAAAGTTGTAGAGAGGATGGAAACCTGTGCTGATCAGTGGAATTTCCTCCCCTGGAAGTTCCCATGACAATGAAATCACAAATCTAGTTGCTATGCTTATCCTTCAAGAATGTCTTGAAAATTAGCTAAAATAGTTGTGGAATGTCTTTCCTCCAAATACAAATGAGATTTGTGTGGGAAGGAAATACAATACATTGACAATAATCACATTTTGATGAGGGGGAGCCCTGTGCTTTCTGTGGCTCTAGGAAGGATATAGGTATTCCTTTGCCAAAGAGAAATCAGAGCATTTTGCTCAAGCATCACTTTAAAGGTCAAGGTATCTGCCATTAGCTGGCCCGAAAGAAGCAATAATAAATGCACATCATTCGTTAGGGGCAGACAGTGGGTGGTGGAGAAGACAGAGTCCTGGGCCTGGCTTTAGAAAGACCTGAGTTCAAACCCTGCCTCGGACAGTTACTGTCTGTGGGATTCTAGGCAAGACTCTTGTCTGCCTCAGTTTCTGTAAAGTGAAAATAATAGCACTCCTTCCTAGGGTTGTTGGGGGGATAAAATGAGATGATATTTGTCAAGAGCTTTGCAGTCCTTAAAAAGCTACATAAATGTGAGTTGTTATTGTTGTGTGGCCTTCAAGAGACCTTTATTCTTACAGATGAGGAAAGTGAGGCCCAGAGAAGTCTTTCCAGTTTACACAGCATACCCAGGATTCAAACCTAACTCTCTTTCCTCCGAGGCCAGTGTTCTTCTCATTAAATGAGGCAAGGACCCACAGGCTCTCAGGGTAAAGTTGCTTCTAAGGGAGAAGGAAGGTCCAGCAAGTAGACAAAGCAGACAAGCAACTGACCTCAGAAGCCATCTAAGCCAGCCTCACTCATTTTAGATAGAGAGAAATGAAGGCCCCAAAAGACTGTCAGTAAAGTCTGGTGGTGAAAGGAAGGAGAAACCAGATTAGAACCTATGTCTTCAGATTCTAAATCCAGTGGGCTCCACTGTAGGCCATGTGGTCAATCTTTAGGCCTCAGTCATCTCTCCAGCTCATCTATCAAATAAGGGGATTGGCATAGTCAGAGGTGTCATCCAAAATGCGAAGCACAACAATGTGAAGTGGGTATGGATCTGACTAAAATGTAACTGGGAAACATTTAACAAAATCAGTTGTTGTTGTGTTTGTCCTTCATTCTCAAAGAGGACCATGACATCAAGATGATGACTTTGTTTTCAGTGAGGGAGGGCTGTGCAAGGTCACCAGCCTCACTTTCTCCTCCAGAGCCATCTGGGTCCAGTGGCCTGATATTCATTATGATGACTGGGGATGGCCCAGGTGGAGTTTTAGTTGAGACTTAAAGGAAGTCAGAGAGGTCAGCCAGCAGGGCACAGGAGGGAGAGTATTCCAGCAGTGGGAGATGGAGGGGTTTGTTCGAACAGTCAGGAGACCAAAGTCACTGGATTGAAGAGTAAATATAAGGGAGGAAGGTATAAGAAGACTGGAAAGGTAGCGGGGAGTGGGTTAGAACATAGGCTTGAATGCCACAAAGACCATTCTAGATTTGCCCTTGGAGGTAATAGGGAGACATTGGAGTTCATTGACTAGGGGGAATAACTTAGCAAAATCAGTACAAATACAGTAATAACATAGCTAATACTATATTTTAAAACTAAGTCAATATGTAGCCTAGAGGTTCAGGATTAGTGGGCCCCACTTCTATATGAGCTTGACACCTCTGGATTAAATAATCCAGAAATTCACTTTCACTTTCTAAATCAATGACCCTGTAATTGAGATTTCTTCCCTAAAAATCCTCAAAAAGGAGGTATTTTACTTCTCCCTATATAGGAAGACCTTTAAAGCACTGTACAAATACTAGCTATCATTTTACTATGTATTGCTATATTATCTTATATTATTATTCTCCTTTAGACACAATTTCTTTATCAGGCCTGGAGTTCCACAGGCTCCTACAGACTTAGATTTTGAGCTGGAAGGAAGGTCCATTAGAGATCATTTGGTTTAACAAATAAGACATTAAGGCCCAAAGAATGACTTGTCCAAGGTCACATAGGTCACAAAGGAAAGATTAGAATTCAGACTCCATACTGTTTCACCTCCATAGCTCCCCTTGATATGGGAACTGATTTCTAAACTGGGGCCTTCATGTTAGAGAAGATCCTGTCCCATGTACCTCTGAGCCCTCACAAAGCACTAGCTAACATCACCATTTCCTGGTTCACCTTGGCATTCCCCCGCTCAAACCCAAGGTAGACATGGAGAGCACTGCTCCCATTCAGTCCTCTTCTCTTGTAGGACGACCCCTGCTCTGCTACAATTTCCCAATGGAACAATTCCAATCCTTCTCCCAAATGCAGTTACCAAATAACTTTAGGTTTGTCCAGGAAGCCACAATTTTCTTTTGCCACTTTCTTCCCTAAACTAAAACTCTGTACCCAGTGATGAAGCATTGAGCCCTTCAGAGGAAAGGAAAATTTTAAATCCCAGATAGGAGTGCTTTCCCAGAATCCTACTTTTCATAATCAAGGTATCACATATGAGAATCCCAGCAAGCAAAGCCCATCTACCCACACTTCTGACCAAACGTGCGGGTGGTTGTTGGCTTGTTTGTTGAAGTGGAAGTAATGATTCTTTAATGACTGCACATTGAAGTTTGCAAAGTTCTGTACATGTGTTGTTTCTATGCATCCTCACAACAGTCCTGTGAAAGAGGGATTTATAGGTATTGCCTTCATTTTGCAGAAAAGGAAACTGAGGTTTATACATGTCGTATGAAGCTATGCTATTAGTTAGCATCAGAGTCAAAATTCAAACAGGATTCTCTTGACTCAAAGCCCTGTATTTTTTCTATGATACAGAAATGCCTGTCATCGGTAAAGGAACGTGAAGGGGAAGTTGTTCCTATAAATCAGCTCTATTACCCAGAAAATTTTACTAGAACCCAAAAGACTGTATAGTAATGGTTCATTGATTTAAAGCTTTGAAGACCAGTGAGTCCAACCTCCTCATTTTACAGAAGAGGAAACTAAGGCTGAGACAGTTTAAATGACGAGCCCAGGGTTGAACAGCTAGGAAGTGACTACAGCAAGATGTGAACTTGGGTCTTTCTGATACTAAACATCTCTCTGTCTCTGTCTCTCTGTCTGTGTCTGTCTGTGTCTGTCTGTCTCTCTGTCTGTCTCTGTCTGTCTCTGTCTGTCTCTGTCTCTCTCTGTCTCTCTGTCTCTCTGTCTCTGTCTCTCTCTCTCTCTCTCTCTCTCTCTCTCTCTCTCTCTCTCTCTCTCTCTGTCTCTCTCTCTCTCTCTCTCTCTCACACACACACACACACACACACACACACACACACACACACAATCTTCCACTATGCAAAGCAGGCACTCCTTTACTCAATCAGAAAAACTCCATGTGTACCCAAACATCCTTCCAGTCTCATTCAGTTAATCTGCTTTCTCTTCCACAATAGGTACTTTATTATTGATTACTGAAAAAAAAATGAAATTAACAACAATCATAAGTTCCGCACAATCCCTACTTCCTTCCTACCCCTGATGTCTCCTGTGTGCCAAAATCAGGATTCAAACCCCAGTCCTGCCACTTATTGGCTGTATGGCCTTGGGAAAATCATTTTACTTCCCTGGGACTCAGTTTCCTCTTCTGCAAAATAAAGGGGTTTGACTGAACCAATCACAACAAAAAATACTGTTGTCTTAGCTCAGCTCTACTTACATTCACTGCATCATTTTAGCTCCTAATCTTATTTAAAGAAACATTTCATTCTTTAAAAAATCTTGTAAATGGAGAATATTTTCTCAGGACATGTATAAGTGTACCTCGTGAGTTGTCATCATAAACCCATTTAGATGCAGTACAACTGAGAAGAAGGCACTGAGGAGCTGTACAAAATAGTTAGAGAAGAGAGAACATGATGTAGGGGGAAGGACCAGGTACGCCTCTATTTATAGACTCTAGACCTAGATCATCTGTCTTAATCCCTCTTTGGTTTTTTGTTTGTTAAGTATAAACCTTTAAGAATACTCCCACCTCAAAAACTCCATCTAATGAGGAAGATCATCTCTTCATCTACAATTTGTGTTCTTAGAGAAGAGGTATCTAGGGGATGACGTAGCACGGGGCCTGGAATCAGGAAGACCTGAGTTCAACCCTGCTTCAGAATTGTTTGTTACGTGACTTTGGGCAGGTCACTTAACCTTTGTCTGCGTCAGTTTCCTCATTTGTAAAATGGGGAGAATAACTGCCTCCTGAGATTTTTGTGAGGATCAAATGAGATATTGGTAAAGTGCTTTGCAAATCTTAAAGTGTTCTATAAATAGCAGTTCTTATTATCCTTATCATCATCATTATTACTAGTGCTCCTTCTACTTATCTTCCTCCTCCTCCTTGTATTATTGCTAATAATAATACTAATACTACTATTAAAGAGTCACCACGGAACTAAGAGGTTAATGGTATGGCCAACACTACAAAATTAACAAGTCAGGAAGACCTGCGTTCAAACCCAGTCTCAGACACTTTCTAGTTGTGTGACCCTGGGAAAGTCACTTAACCCTGTTTGCCTCAGTTTCTTCATCTGTAAAATGAGCTGGAGAAGAAAATGGCAAACCACTCCAGTGTCTCTGCCAAGAAAACTCCAAAACTGGGGCCATGAAGAGCTGCATGTGACTGAAATAACTAAACAACAGCAAAAAAGGATCAGTGGATAGATTTGAAATCAGGTCTTCCCAACCCCAAGGCCTGCACTCTTGCTAACATACCATACTACATCCTCTTAAATGCCAACTATTTTGTGTGGGGGTTAAATAAGCCTTTTTTGAACTGACCTGGGAACCTAGACATTTCATATAAATTGATTTCTATTTTTGAAAATGCACTCCATATGTTAGAAAAAAAATGGAAACCTAAATAAGGAATAGACCTTCCAACCTTTATACCATAGGATAATAAAGACAGAGAGACAGAAAGCATGCTTACCTTCCAGAGTTCCAAGAATCTCTCTTCTCCTTCATTGGTTCTTTTGAATGTGGAGGTTGAAGAAGGATCTGGCTGGATGTCTGGGTATTGGGGAGTATATGCAAACAGGACAGTAGAGTGGAATGAGCCCTGGACTTGGACTTAGGAAAAAGAGTTCCTCCTTTTCTGCCACTCAACAGTTGTGTGATCATGGACAGGTCTTCACTACTTGGCCCAAATCATCTTTCCCACCACATCCCCAAACTCTTGTCCCTTGACTCTGTGGCCAATGCAGCCACTGTCAACCCAGGACATGATGAGAATGGAACTCCCCAGCTCCAACGAAGGCCATAATTGGGGAAAGCTTATATATGTAAAGGATATCTGCTTATAGAAATGGATATAGGCCATCCAGTGATATGTTCCATTATAGCAACCACTGAAAAATAGCTTTTGTGAAAAGAGATTTATTCTGTGAATGGGAGGCTCCTCAGATAACTATAGGTGTTTGTCAGTCATTTTAGTCATGTCCGATTCTCCATGATCTCATTTGGCATTTTCTTGGCAAAGATACTGGAGTAGTTTGTCATTGCCTTGTCCAGCTCATTTTAAAGATGAGGAAACTGAGGCAAATGGTGAAGTGAGTTGCCCAAGGACACACAGCTAGTAAGTGTCTGAGGTCAAATTTGAATTTAGATCTTCCTGACTTTTGCACTCTATCTATTGTACCACTTAGCTACTTTATATATGATAAAGTTTACATAAACTTTAAAAATCTGGCTATAATAGAATAGGCATTGAAGTGTGGGGCTCAGTTTTCCTCTTCTAAGCCTTTATAGAGTCATAAAATAATACTCAGATTATTCTTGTCAGCAAGAGTGCAGAGTGTTAGAAAGTGAATTTCATAGACTCATAGTTCTAGAAGGAACCTCAAAGACCATCGAATTCAATGCAATTCTTTTTCAGATGAGCAAATTGAGGCCCTGAGATGTTAAATGACTTTCCTCAATTATATAGATAGTTAATGTCAGAAGTGAGGTTTGAACCCAGGTCTTCTGACCCAAGAGCATCACAGTGTTCTTCCCACTGTACTGTACTGCCTTGTGATCATAACTGTTGTTGTTGAGTCATTTTCTCTGACTCTTCAGGATCCCATTGGGGATTTTCTTGGCAGCCATCCTGAGTGGTTTGCCATTTCCTTCTCTGGTTCATTTTATAGATGAGGAAACTGAAGCAAACAGAGTTAAGTGACTTGACCAGGGTCATATAGCTTGTAAGTGTCATTGGATTTGAACTCAGGAAGATGAATCTTCTTGTTTCCGGTTCTGATGTTATATCCACTGCAGTGCCACCTAGCTGCTAAATCAGCTTATTCAAAGGGAAGGTTTGAGGGGATAAAGGGACTATTGGTGGGGAGGAATGTATTAGAAGAGTCAGATTGTATTTGTGTCCCTGTGAATATTTCTTGATGCTGGAAAATGTTTCCTATTTAATCCAGTGAGTCTAACTCTATTACTAAGATCTTCCTAGGAAAGTCTGATCCAAGCTCATCCCTGGATAAGCCACAGGTTAATGAAATTTTGGTCATAGAAACTCTAAGTCACCAGAGGAGTTGTTATCTGCGTTGGTAGAATAAAAATGCCACTGACAGCGAGGTCCTGGAAGTTTGACTTCTGTCTTAGCATAGTGCCCAGTACAGAGTAGCTATTTTGTTGATGCTGGGTAATTGGTTAAAAAACTGAAGTAATCAGAGGAGGGGATTCCCTGAAGAGCCTTAGTGGACTTCTGCCCATCTACCCCACCAATGGGGTGCCTGGCGTTATAATACTCAAAAATGTCCAACAGATAAGAAACACTTTCTGCAGAGTAGTATAGGTATCAGAAAAAGCCAAAGAGACTTAGTTGGAGTCCTCCATACTTGTTCTCATTTAATCAGGACACATCCATTGGTCTCCCACACTTCCTAGTCGGCTTTTGAAAAATTCTTGAGAGAAGTCTGGAATGACTTCATAAAACCGTCTGAACAAATCATTTTTTTTAGCTGTGAAATGCCAATCCATTACCACTCCTCTCTGAAGAATAGTTGAGTTATTTACCCACTCTAGGTCTTGGCTTCTTTATTTGTCAAATGTCAGTGGACTAGATGAGCCCTAAGGTCTAGAGCCTCTGATTCTCTCAAGTGTGTCTAATTCTGTGATTCTGCAGTAGCTTCAGAAATACCAAATATCCAGAACATGGGCTGGAGAAGCAGTTGGGTAGAATAAGCAATTACGGGAGGAAGGGAGCTGGGGAATTGGAAGTCTTATATTCTGTTCCCAGATCTCTTGGTTACTCCTGTCATGTCCCAGCTGGTTTAATTCAGTCTCAGTTTCCATTCTTGTGTTTCCACTAGACAGCATTTAAGCAGCATTTTTATTTAGTGCATTGAGAAACACAGAATAAAGACCTCTTGTGAAGGCCAAAAAATAATCATAAAATTTTCACAGACTCTTCTGTGGCTAGAGCTGGGCGTCTGTATCATCAGCAAGGCCAACCTCAGTGGGTTAGACCATAGATCGTAGGGCTGAAAAGAGACGTTAGAGATGTCTTGTCCAGCCCCACCGCCATCCTCCTCTATTACACAGGTCAGGTAACTGAGACTACATGCGTAGTAAGTGACCAAGTCAGAAATGGGAACTAGGACCTCTGACTCCAGATGCGATAGTTTTTCCTACATAATATAACATGTATTATACATGTGTATATTATACACAATATAATAAATTCCCTATATAATATTATAGTGAATAAATACATTGGTTCAGAGAAGAAAGAGGATAAAGATGGCTTAGAATTAATGGCATGCTGGTAAATGTTTAATAATCAGTTCTCAGAAAAATGAGCCCACAACACACTTTTCTTAAGTTTAATCTTTTTTAAATTTCAATTTAAAATTAACTTAATTTTAATCTTCATTTTAACATTTCCTCCATCACTTCATGCAGTCTAAACAAACAACAAAACTAAATCTAGCCTTCATTTGTAGCATTTGCCCATTTCTAAGGGGTAAATGCTCACACTGATAATTTAACTATGATCTGTAGGAGCTGGCTCCATCACAACCCTGCACAGTCAAGGGAGAGTTCCAAAGGGGCTGGGCCTCCGAAGGACATATTGGATTTGAGATAAGGAGATGAGGATTCTGAAGCGTAGAGGAAAAGAGTTAGATCCTGATGTTCAGAGATTATTGAGTTTAGTCCCTTCGTTTTACAGATAAGTAAACTGTGTCACAGAAAAGGGGGTGACTTGCCTCAGGTCACATAGATGTAAGGAGTAACATCAGGGGTTTTGATACAAAATGTGGAGCTCATTCATTCTTCAAATGTCTGTCTTCCACCAAGCCTATCAGTCACTTAACCTGCCCAGGTCTTATCTTCCACATCTGTGTAATAGGACAAATGAGCTACGTAATTTCTAAAACTCCTTATAGCTCTAAACCCTATATATAGTGCCATGAAATACCCAATTGGTGAAAGGTTCTGAGAGCTGAAATATACCTCAGGGTTATCTAATTCAAGCTATACCCAAAAGGAACTCCTACTGGAACAAATCCAATAGGTTGCCATCCAACGTCTGTCTAAAGACCTCCACTGAAGAATCCAATTCCCAAGGTGACTCGTTCTACTCTAGTTGGGGACATTTCAAATTGTTAGGAAATTGATCCTAATTTTGCCCCTCCACAATTTCCCAGCACCCGTCTGTACTCCAGACTATGCCTTCTTAGGCCAAGCAGAATAAGTCTCTAACATAAAAGCCCTTCAAATATTTTCTATTCAATTCAATAATTCAAATCAATGAACATTTATGACACATATACTACATGTCAGACACTGTGCTAAACAACAGAGAAACAAAAAGAGGTTAAAGGTAAACTCTGCTTTCAAGGCGCTATCATTCCCATCCAACCTCCCACTTTCCAGACTAAATATAATATATATATACATATATATATATACACATGTATATACATATATGCATATATGTTTCTTATATGTATATATATTTAGAAAATAAGACATTTCATTTCCTGAATAGTTTAGTAAATTACCACTTGCCTAATAGGGTTTTCTGAAAACCACAATACACAGTGTAGAAACGGCAAGAACAGGTATATAAGTGAGGAAGAAAAAAAAACAACACAAGACAAGCCCCATTGCTCCTAGCAGCCCTCTAAGTTTCCCCCTCTTCTTCTGGTGGAGAATTTGAAACTGGAAAGAGTTGCAGAGCACTTTGTGCCAAAATACTTGTTTATAATACTGGAGTGTATTAGATAAACCATCTCGGCAGACTTTATCATTTGACATTTTGGCCGGTTGGAGGAAAATTCTATCCAATATTCTAGAGCATGGTCCCCTTATCCCTTCCTTGTGTCTGCTTTAAGAAGGTGAGCATGTTACTTTGAGGACAGGAACAGAGTTAGCTCAGTAACTCATAGAAAAGGGAAATGAAACTTATATGGAAGAAGGGGAAGAAATTGATTACTGAATAGTACAGAAAGAGTGGAGGTAAACAGAGACAGCTGTGGGTTTTAACAGCTCTGTTACTACCAGTAAAAAAAGTGTGTGTGTGTGTGTGTGTGTGTGTGTGTGTGTGTGTGTGTGTGTGGCTCAGTGAGTGTGAGAGCAATGGGAAAAGGGGAAATAGCTATGAAGTAGGGGGAAAAAACCAGGAGGAAGGAAGAGAACAGAATGTTCAAAAACATTCCTTGCTTGTCCTCAAGGATTTGTTGCTGTTTGAGAAATGCATTGCTTCACTGTACAAAAAGCATTCATTGCCACTTTGAGCAAGAGGGGAATTCCTCTCCTTTTATATTCAGGCAGAAAAATAGAGGATCCTACTACCAGAAAGGGAAGTGAATGGGATGCTCTGATAGGCAGCTGCCTTGAAATGGTCTCTGCTAGATTTAATTTTATCCTGCTCCAACAGAAGACCAATACGAGGAATATATTTTAATTTCAAATCTGATGTGTGACATCTGGTAGCTCATTTATCGCTAATGAAGTTTGCACAGGAAGCAGCAGTCCTCAGTATCTCGTCTTGTTTTTCAGTTGGCAAAGTGTTGTTTACCTTTTTGTGGGCCCAGCATCCATGCCTCTTAGTGCGCATAGTTTAATTAGAAAGAGCACAAGTCCAACTTAGGAAATGAATGGAGTGGCAAATCATAGTGTAAAGAAGGGGCTGAACCTTCATTATAATCAATGGCTTAGTATCATTGTCACTTGTAATTTATGTTTTAAGGATTTAAGGGGATACTGCCACCACTTTCTTTCTCCTGTTGTACCATCTTCTCCATTCCTTTGGGGTTCCATTCTCCTTCCTTATCACAACCAACATCATGATTCCTCCTCCATCGCCTAAAAAGTCAAAAACCATTCTCAGAGATTATGTGACATAGGTCGTTTTTATGTGAATTCAACTCAGTGTTACATCAAAAGAATAATAGGATATCATCAGAAAAAAAATCAGTGAACTCATGGTGAGAATGAGCAACATGTCAAGTGCTGCACTGGTATCCATGTACTGTCAAGAGCATTGAGCAGAAGGTCCTTCACATTGGGTGATGAGTTAATGGGAGCGTATAGACCTAAGTCACATAAGATGGGCAAGCATGGATGGATTTGGGTCTGCATTCTTGAAGGAGACATTCAATTACAAAGCTGTAACCAGAAATTTTTACCCTTGGGGCAAAAAGCCTTAATTACCCTGTAATAGTTACAGCCCTACCCAAATGGTTGAGTTAGCAGATGCATTAGAGTTCTGGAGTGACTTTTCCCAGAGATCATTTGACTAGTGTGAAGGTTTTACTTCATTTTTGGAAAGTCTTTGTCACCATTAATGGAATTTGTGCACCATTGAGAATCTAGAGCAGGTGCTTCTTTGGATGACTGAAGAAACCTTCCCCACTATCTTGAAACCATGCCCTTTAAACTACTGTCTATACCATTGGCTCTGAATATGAATTAGGAAGGAAGAAGAGTGGATCCTTTAAAATTGATTCTCAAAATCTATCTTTGGTTACCATGTCATCCTGACATAAAAATTAGAGCGTCTGTGTCTTATTGGATGTACTTCAGCTTATTCAGCCTAACTCTGATGGTTTGCCATCCCCCCCTCCATGTCTTCAAAGTTTCACTCGGAAGCTAACTTTCTCAATGTAAGGCAGAAGGTGTAACTTATAAGGTTTTAGCATTATGCCATTATGTAATTCCTCAACTGAGTTTATGTTATTTCTCAATGAGATTGAGTTTGTATTATTTTCTTTCAATTTAGCAAACAGCTGCTCTTTCATTAAGGAAATATCCTCCAAGCTTTCATAGAATTAGGCTTGTTTCCGTACATACTTTGATTTTAATGCTTTACGGTTTTTGGTCACAACATCTTTTACCAACGTCATTTTATCCCCAGAACAACCCTGTGAGCAGGTGACTGAGTGAACAGGTAGGGACAGGTGATAATGTTCCCATATTAGTTAATAATTTCTGATTTGAAGGAGAATGTGGACATATAAGGTGGTCTATCCTTATCTACTTCTTGAAAATAGACCCTGTGTACTAAATCTCAGCCAATCATTTCTTCTGCCTCGAAGACCCAATTTATACAGTGAATTTAGTGCAAAATACATAAGAATTTAGAAAAAAATGAAAAAGCGTTATCCTGACTGAACATGATCGGCTCACTATTTGAGTTGCTTGGTTTTTGTTTTGTTTTGTTTTTTAGGGGGTGGTGTTGCAGACCTACAAGGGTTAGTAAAATCCTATAATCAGTGTCATAAGTACAGTCCTATAAGCAAGGTCATTATAGAACACATTTCCCTAAAATAAAATTCTCTCTAGCCTTCAAAACCATTAATTAGGGTAAAATATGAAGTAAAGTCATTTTACTGCACTTTTTTTTGGAGGCTCCCCTGGCCTCTCATCTTAGGAGCAAAGTATAATGGAAATGATTTGGATTTGGAATCTCAGAGGACCTGGGTTTGAATAAAGGCTCTGCAACTTACTACCAGTGAAAGCCCAGGAAAATCTCTTAAAATCTGAAGACTTCCATTTTCTTCTCTGAAAAATAGGACTCATTCAGATCTAATTCCTGTGACCTCATGATTTCATTTCTAAAGATAAATGACAGCCTGAAACTTTTCACTTTAGAAAGTCTAGTTTTCCATATTGTGTTTAGACAGCATGCCAGTTTGCTGTCCTTTTTCTATGGGAAGAGGTCTCAGGTAGGAAACCCAGGTATCTTCATTTCTGCCCCACTGCCCATTTATAACAGCACCATGCCAAAGAGTGTCCTCTTGGTGTTAGAATGCAAAAGGAATTGGAACCAACATGTGGACTAAACACTGAGCCCCTCACTTTACAAATGAAAAAGCCTTCCTGATCCAAAGAAAAGATAAACATAAGCACAAATACAATCTTATCAAAGACCTCATCAAACCATAATAAAATTATCAAAATTGTTTAATGCTGTATATTAGGTAATTAACAAGTGCATGCTTCATAAACTTCCCTTATACATCCCTTACTGGAAAATCTGGAAATAGGTGAACAAGTTCCAAACTGAACCTCCAAGCAGGTGGTATTTCTTAGTGATTTCCCCTAAATATTTTAGGATGTTGTGCTTCCAAAGAAAAGAGAACAGCTAGTGTCCCAAGACTATATCTCTTTCATTGGCCTTCAAGTCCAAGAATCCATCCAAGCTGTAAAGGAGGCCCTGAGTGTCAGATTAATCACTGGGATGGTGCTCTTAGGCTGACAAAAATGCTGAATGTTCTGAATGCTACCATAGTGTGGGCACTAGTGTGGGCACTTCAAGGAGAGACAATGAAGTATTTGGGGATCTAACAGGTCAAAGATCTCTTTTCTATCAATTTCTTTTAGTTCAACTGATATATTTCTTGCAAGAGGATGTCCTAGATTCTCATTCCTAGCCTTATTCTTGCCATTGCACACACACACACACACACACACACACACACACACACACACACATGCCATTTTAGCAAACATTTCACACTCAAACCAAGACTTTAAAGATATAGTTGAGTCTTACTAGATTCATTCTGCCTTCCTTGCCCCCAATACAGACATCCTTTTGAGGAAAAGAAAAAATGGTGACAAAAATAACTGAGAGTTTGGAGGAGTAAAGAGAATGAGAGGAGGGAGGAAATCTCATGTGGGTGTAGGGGTTGGGGGAGGAGAGGAGGCATCCATAACAATTGAGATGCTTAAACTATAATTTACAATAAGTAGGAGTTACTGGAATTGAGAGGAATTTAATTGTAGTCATTGACAAAAGTTTTGTACTCCATTTAATTAGATATTCCAGTCTTGATATAATCCCTAAGAAGCTGAAATTTGGTGTTGACTTCTCACTGAAATTCATCAGCATAACTCTAAAGCTGAAGAAAAATAAGGCTTGAGTAAAATTGCTCATGGGAAAGCTTTTTCTCATGAGCTCTTCTATTTGACATCTCTTGGGTCATGGCCAAAGGTAGTTTGGGGACTGTAGAACAGAGAGCCTAGAAAAATACTCCCTCTCTCTTCACCTCCCTCCCAACCAAGTATACCAAGTGTAAGCGGAGCTAAGACAACAAGCCCAGTGGAGGATGTTGTTGTGGTTGTTGTGTTTGTCCTTCATTCTTAGAGGACATGCTCAAAGGTTGAGACCATAAGTCATTGTTCTCACTCAGTCACAGCTGCTGATATTGGATTTTCTTCATGGAACTAATGATAGTAACTGACATCTGTGTGATGCTATTAAAATTTGCACAATGGGATCACAGACTTAGAAGAGACCTCTGAAGTTATTTATTCCAACTTCATTATTCTATAAATGAGTCCCAGAAGTGTCAAGTTGCCTGTACAGGATTCAGACTCAGACCTTCTCCCTCTCCCCTCCAAAAACAGAATTTTTTCCTCTCAGCCATGACATCTTTCTTCCTCATCATATTTGAACCTCATGACAACTCCATGATGGAGGTACTACAGAGAGCTTTGCCCCCATTTTACAGCCAAGGAAAGTGAAGCCCAAACTGATTCATTAGCTTCCATATAGCAAGTAAGTACTGGAGGTGGACTCCTTTATTCTAAAGCCAGCACTATATCCGCTGGACCACACTGCCTATTGAATCAAGATTGCATGGAATCGATGGGGCGTGAATGACTGCAAGAAGTCATGCAGGCTGGTTTGTGTCATTCACTTTCCCTCTGTAAAAAGACAGGACGACTCTTAGATATCTCTCAAAATCCCCTCCATGCGATAATTTTCTCTTCATAATTAGAATGCTTTAAGCCTTTATTATTTGCCAGGCACTGTGATAAGTGAGAAACGTATCTTCAACAAGTCCCTGCTTTCACGAAGCCTAAAGGGGAACTAGAAAGAGGAAAGGGCTTGGAGGACAATGTCCATGATGCACAACGAGCACCTGGAGCCTAGCAACTTAAAGCTAGTCAATATCAGCCCCAAAGATGGACTCGTCCATGCCCTCAAGAAGCTTATATTCTCATTGATGAATTTTGTTTTATTCTTCATCACATTTATTGCTCTATATGGTTTTTCAATGGACCATATAAAGAATCAAACTCAAAGACAAATCCCTTACCAATGTGGTACGTTTGTTCTGGGATTACGTAAAGAAAAGCAAGATTGATAGCCAATTTTTCCTAAATATAATTACTTGGACTTTTTAAGTTTCCTATTTATTATTATAAGAAATGTGGGATAGTTTTTTTTCCCTTTGGATGGCAAACTCATTAAAAAGGAGCTTATAATGAACAATTTAATTAAATTGGCTTTAACTTGCCTATAAGCTAAAGAAGGCATTAATATTCTAATCAAAAGTCTAGAGGAAAAAAATCTTTTTTTAATGAGAACGTCTTCTGTGTATTTTGTGTACTTTTTCAAATTCTAGGAAACCTTAGAAGAATGCAAGATAAGCTCGTAAGGAAAAATTGCATCACTAAAAGTCACTCCAGCATGTTTGCAGCAGGTTGACAGTTCTCACCTGATAAATCACAAATTTATTCAGCTGCTTAGAATCACTTTTTCCCCAAATACTTTGAAGAGACAGAATAGTAATAGTTTTTTTTAATCATTTAGTTGCAACAGGTTGGTGGTATAGATGGGAAAAGGGGGAGGAAAAGCAGATAATTAATAATAATTGAGTGAAAGACTAAAAAATCCTGCAGAAGAATGTGTGCACTACAATTTTAGAACTGGTTTTATGTATTGCTTATTTGTCACAGGTGGTCATTCTGACAGGTGAATAGTATGTTTAAAAATAATAATTGAAGAATCTGAGTGGGGGGGCAGGTTGCAAAATAAAAAGCCACAGATTTTGATCTCTTTCCTTGTCTGGAGAGATAGAAGCTGTTGTAAAGCTATGGAGGTCCACAAAACCATGCTGAAAAAGAGCCTGCCCATATAGTGATGCTTGGTTGTCTATATGAATTCTTAACCTGAGGTCCATGAACTTGTTTTCTTAAAAAATATTTTGATAACTCTATTTTAGTATTACTAGTTTCCTCTGCAATCCTTTGTATTTTATTCGATGCATTTAAAAACCTCATTTATTCAAAAATATGAATGGAGGTCCATCCGAAATTTAAAAAAAAATGTGAACACATGGCTATGTATAACTGAAAGAAAAAACAAGATAGCACTGGTGGCATCTATTCTCAGGAGACTACAGACAGACCTGGTTGGGCTCCCCAATGGGATCAGGGACTTAGAGTTGAAAGAAAGTTTAGAGATCATTTATAGCCAAAGCCCAGAAAGTCAAGAGATTTGCCCAAGATCACACAGATAGTGACCAAACTGGGATTCAAATCCAGGTTCTTTTGAATTAACACTACTCTGCTGTCTTGCATTGATCAGAGGACTAGCATTTGATGGATAGGGTGAGGAATCCCTCTTATTGCTCTCCTAAATTTTCTCTGTGAGAATTCCCACCCTCCCCCATTTGGAACTTTACTCCCCAATCTAAGATCGTGTTTCCACCTCCACCCCATCTGGACCCTCTTGATATTTCAGAGATTTGGGGCTTTGCCCTGTGAACCTTTACCAGATGGTCATTTAATCCCTATAACTAGGGGCATGGTACTTAGATAATACCAATACATTCTCCTGTAGGATTCTTTAGTCTTTCACTCAATTATTATTAATTATCTGCTTGTTCTTCCTCATTTCCTATCTATACCACCAACCTAACCCCAAGCCCCATATGGGGATTTGAGTCAATGAGAAGTAAGCAGATCTCTGGCAACTCTCTAGATGCAATCATGGGTCCAGATCTGTGATATCATTGGTGCAGGGAGTTTCCCACAAAGGAATCTTCTGTTGATGCCTGTCCACATCTCCTTTGTAACATATCTAGTCTTCTATAACCGTCTGGGACCCTGAGAGGTTGAGTGACTTGCCCAAAGTCACAAAGCCAGCATGTTGCAGTGGCAAGATTTAAACCCAGGTTGTCTTGATTCCAAGTCCAATTCTCCATTCACCACTTGTTCAATCATTTCAACAGTGTCTAACTCTTCACAAACCCATCTGGGGTTTTCTTGGCAAAGATATTAGAGCAGTTTGCCATTTCCTTCAGCTCATTTTACAGATGAAGCAAACAGGGTTAAATGACTTGCCAAGGGTCACACAACTAGTAAATGTCTGAGACCAGATTTGAACTCAGGAAGATGAACCATCCTGACACCAAGGTTGGCACTCCATCCATTTCACAACACTACATATCATAAGGGATTATTTTAAGCATAGTGGTATCTCCCTAGCTTTAGCAGAGAGCTGGACACACAGTAAACATTCAACATTGACTTGATTTTATTTTCAAAGTGATGATCTGTTTAAACTACAAGTGAAAACAGTGTAGTGAAGTAATTGAATCAATGTAAACAGTGAGGTGTGACTAGAAATGACAAGGTTAATTCCACACACAAATTAGTCTCCTCAATTCATGACCCTACTGCTGCATATATAAAAACCAATGCTCTGTCATAGATGTGTAATTCTAATCTCTCCCATATTTCTTCACTCTCCCTTTCCTTGCCTCAAAAAAAAAAATATGTATATCTATCTATATATATATATATATATGTATGTATGTATATGCATATATATACATACAAGTATATTACCAAATCTGAGCACATCTAAGAGAAACAAAGTTTGATTTGTACAAGGCTTTGGACTGAGAGTAATGGGGAAGCAGAACCAGAAAAGATTTAGTAAGAATAAAATGGAACTCCTGTCCAGACAGCGTACACGAGTACATTTGCTTCTCTATGCAGTAGAGCCAGGGGTGAGGAATCTATACCTCTAGGTCCTCAAGTGTAGCCCTTTGACTGAATCCAAACTTCACAGAACAGATCCTGATTTGGAACTAGAGAGGACTCTAGAGATCGCAGGATCATGGGTCTAGACTGGAAGGAATCCAGAGGGTCATCTAACCTAATCTCTTTGTCTTTTCAAATTAAAAACAAGGAAACTAGAGAAATGATGACTTGACTAGGTTCACAAAAGTAGAATGTAGCAGAGCTGGGACTCCAACTTAGGTCTTCTGATTTCGGAGTCAACGTTTTCCACAATACCATGCTGATTTTTTGGCATCATGTTTTTTCCCATAATCATACATTCATTTTTTTATACCACGTTTTTTGTTCCTTGCTGCCACTAATAGTAGTAGTAGTAGTAGTAGTAGTAGTAGTAGTAGTAGTAGTAGTAGTAGTAGTAGAAGTAGTAGTAGTAGTAGTAGTGGTGGTAGTGGTAGTGGACCAGTACTAGTGGTAGTGGTAGTAGAAGTAGTAGTGGTAGTGATAGTGGTAGTAATTGTGGTAGTAGTAATGGTAGTAGTAGTAGTAGTAGTAGTAGTAGTAGTAATAGTAATACTGAACATTTACATAGAATTTTAAGGTTTGCCTAGTGTTTTACATATAGTTTCTCATTTCATCCTCATGGCAATCCTGTGAGTACACTAAAGTGGCAATATGAACATTTTTAGAGTATATGAGACTTTATTCGTTAGCTTCCTTAGGGTATACAGCCAACAGTGAGTATCGGAATTTTAGTTGCTTTAATAGATATATACACACACAAACACACACACCCACAATCCCAAATTTCTTTCCACAATGGCTAGACCAATTCCTGTCTTTCTGCAGTCCTTCAAGCACCGTTTTTGCTAAATTTGCTGGGCATCAGCTGAAACCCTGTTGTTTTGATGTGTATTCCCCTTACTGTTAGTTATATGGAACAGTCTTCTTGTATTTTTGTCAAGTGTTAGCTATTTGAGAACTGTTTGTTCTGATGCCATTGACCATCTGTGACACTTTTCAATGAACATGTTCAACACTGTCAGGAGAAGGGACTGTGTATCCAATGTGACCATCACCCAGGACGCTAATAATGTACCAGTGAAGAAAGTTCAAAGAAGCAGCATAGCTTGATCTGTTTCCATGACATCTCACTTCCACTAGACTTTTTTCCCCTTCTGAAACTGATTTGTTTTCTTCTAGAAAGAAATGACATTTTACTGAAAAGTCATTTATGTAAAAAAACTTTATAGCAACTCATAATTTCCATTCATACGATGCAGATTTGGTTCCTGTGCTTTCTTAGTAATGGGATGAAGAATGAGCTGCAAATGTGAGTTAGTAGACAAGCCATAGGGAATTGCCTCAGGTACATAGAGGTCAAGGGATTTGCCCCTGAGTCACACAACTGGTGAATGTCAGAGAAGAGATATGAATCCATGATCCTAAGGCCAGCTCTGTATTCACTAAATTAGTGCTGCCTCTTAGCCATCAGGAGGCACTGTGGTGTATATATAGAAGAAAGAGTGTTGCTCTTGAGTTAAGGAACATGTGAGTTCAAATAATTCTTCTGGTAACTATGAACAGTTCACTTAACTCATCCTGTGCCTCAGTTTCCTCATCTGAAAAGGGTTAAGTAAAAGTAAAATCTTAGTCATTAATTTCTTTTCTTTTCTTTTTCTCAAGATGAAGCTGGCATAGCACCTGAAACTGATCTCCCACCCAGAAGATCAAAATGAATCTAAATTCTTCCACCCAAGAGACTATTAAAAGAATCCAAGATGACTGCCCCAAATCGGGAAGACATAGCTATATCTTCATTATGGTTCCTACCTTATACAGCATCATCTTTGTTGTGGGAATCTTTGGCAATAGCTTGGTGGTGATTGTCATTTACTTCTACATGAAACTGAAGACAGTAGCCAGTGTTTTCCTAATGAATTTGGCTCTGGCTGACTTGTGCTTCTTAATGACCCTGCCCCTCTGGGCTGTCTACACTGCCATGGAATACCGCTGGCCTTTTGGAAACTGCTTGTGTAAGATTGCGTCTGCCGGCATCAGTTTTAATCTCTATGCCAGTGTATTTCTTCTAACCTCCCTGAGCATCGACCGCTACCTGGCTATCGTGCATCCGATGAAGTCCCGCCTTCGGCGCACCATGCTCATGGCCAAGGTGACATGCATCGTGATTTGGCTGCTTGCCGGCTTGGCCAGCCTGCCAGTTGTCATTCACCGCAACGTTTTTTTCATCGAGAACACAAATATCACAGTCTGTGCTTTTTATTACAAAAGCCACAACTCCACCCTCCTGGTGGGGCTGGGTCTGAGTAAAAACATTTTGGGCTTCTTGATTCCTTTTCTCGTGATTCTGACAAGCTATACTCTGATTTGGAAGACCCTGAAAAAAGCTTATGAGATTCAGAAAAACAGGCCAAGAAATGACGATATTTTCAGGATCATCATGGCAATAGTCCTCTTCTTTTTCTTTTCCTGGATTCCACACCAAATCTTCACATTTCTGGATGTCCTGATTCAACTGGGCATCATAAAAGACTGCAAAACCATAGATATCGTGGACACAGCAATGCCCATAACCATCTGCATCGCATATTTCAACAACTGCCTGAATCCCCTCTTTTATGGCTTTTTGGGAAAGAAGTTTAAAAAATATTTTCTTCAGCTCCTAAAATACATACCACCCAGTTTCAGATCTCAAACGACAAAAATGAGTTCTCTTTCCTATCGGACATCAGATAACTTAAGCTTATCTGCTAAAAAGTCCGTTGCATGTTTTGAGGTTGAGTGATAAGTTTGAATCATGGTTCTGGAGTAATCATATGAGTAAAATTTTAAAAAATGGCAAGGGTTTAGATCCTTGGATCCTTCATCTTTATTGAACATTGGCAGTTTTCCCAACTCCAATAAAACCACGCATCATGTTGATTGAATGTGAACAGCCTTTCTAAATCTCTGAACAAAATTCTTCATTTCTTCTGCAACAAACAGAAAGAAACTTGAGAGACAGCATGGCATGGAGGATAGAATACTGGACTTGGCATTAAAAAGACCTTGGATTCTAATCCTGCTTTAGTTACTTACTAGCCGCATGACCCTGGGAAAATCATTTGACCTTTCTGAGCCTCTGGTCCTTTGTCCAAAAAATGAGGTAGTTGGACAAGATATAAGTTGTATATCCATCTCTAAATCTTTGACCCAATGAAACGTAAATCTTCTCAAGTCAAACTCAATGCCACTTTCCAGTGGGTAGAAGACTGGGTATTGTAGAAAGATATCAAAATATGAGTCTGCCACACATTGACTTTTCAAAATTGTGGTGGTGAAGGAAGATTCTGCTTTGTCTCCTTTTCTTATATACTCTTGGGGTCTCCTCCCCACTGCTTTTGTTATTATGGGGAACTTTTAGTTCTACCAGTGTAGATGAGCAGCTGGTCTGTAACAGTTTATTTGAGAGTCCCTTGGGAGCACTTAGAAGTGACTTGTTCCTGTGTCACAAGCCCTGCCCTCTCTCTCTCTCTCTCTCTCTCTCTCTCTCTCTCTCTCTCTCTCTCTCTCTCACTCAACTATACTACTCCCCAAAGAATGCAAATGAGACTTGGAATAAGCTGTGAGGCTTCAAAAGACCCAAGCAGGAGAAGAGAGTAGAGTTATATTGCCAAACTAAATTTCCAATGTGAGGTATTTGGGTTCCTGTTTGGGTTAAATAGCATCTAGGGTTGATTTGTAAGTAGAACGCCAAATTTTCTTTTCAAGACTCAGAAATCTTTTGTAAAGCTCAGTTGGTGTGGCTTGAAGATTTGTCATTGCCAATGAAATTTTAGCTAAACTACATCTTTGTGTAAAACTGTGGTACAGTGTTCATATATAAAAGGCAAACCACTCATGTGTATTAAAGTATTACTCTGGTCCTGAACAGAAAGTGAGTGGGTTCCCTTGTAATACTTGTTTTCTCTTATATCTGAATATAAAAATGCGAAATCCGTCCCTTCGGACACAAATCCCACGTCCCTTTCAAAACGTAGGTGTTCTGTCTGCATACTTACTGTTTGCTGTTATTTAGTTAAAAATATGACAAAGCTATAACTATGATAAAATGGAACAATTTTATTTTCATGTATGTTATCTTTATTATTTTAATATATTTATCTTTGGAGTTAAACACAACTGTGAATAAGTATGTACATAATTTACACTTAATTATATCCATATTAATACAGCTTATTGGTAACTTGGCAACTGCCATATATATGCTTTCATGTGAATGCGTATAAACATATATGCACTTATACACACAAGCATATACCACCATTGAAAAGCTTTAGACAGTAACTGGTTATTTACACTGGAAAATAAGAGCGCTAACATATATCTTCCTGGATATTCTAGTTTTCATGTAACACTTAAAACCATCTTCTAGTGTTCAAATGGTCAATTTATCTGTATTCAGGTTGTTTCTTTATTTTTGTTCTAAAAAAATCAGCATTTTGTGACCAAATATTGGAACATATCCTTTTATTTCTTTAATAAAAAACATTTTCAATAACTCAATTGTGCTGCCATATTTTCTTTCAACCGGGATCAGCCATCACCGACTGATCAACCTAATGCCATCTTAGAATCCAAATGCATCAGTATTAAATCATATGGGATCAGTGGACGACATTTCCCATTTTTGTTCACACTGCTACTTTAATGTGTATCAGTCTAAGAAATTTCTAATCTTTAGTACCTTCTGGCATGTCATTTACCACAGAGTCATACAGATCATGGTAGACTGTTTAAAATGTAGTTCCTGTCGTTAGCACACCTCATTTGGAGTATTTCATCATTTTTCTGAAGGCAGGTCAGACTAAAAATAGCCTTATTGATTTTGGACAACGGGGTGAGGTGGAAAGTAAGTGTATTTTATGTGGGAATAGATCTGGCCTTCATTCTTTAGCATCTGAGGCCTCTTAAAGACCATAAAATAACTTATTTAGCATCTTACTATGAAAAACTACTAAGGGACTTTTATACAGGGGAATATCTGCACATAAAGTCTCAGAATCTATACCTTTTATAGGTAGTTTAATGAGCATAAGACAACACAGTACTGTGATAAGAAAGCTGGATTTGGAATGGAAGAACAAGGGAAGGTGTCTACTATGTGCAAAGCTCTGTGCTAAGTGCCTACAAATACTATCTCATTTCATCCTCATATCAACTCTGTGAAATGGATGCCTTTATTATCCCCATTTTACAGTTGAGAAACCAAGACAGATAGTGACTAAGTGACTTGCCAGAATCAGGAAGACTTGGCTTCAAACCCTGCCTCTGACACATAGTGGGTCTATAAAAGAGCAAATCACTTAATTTCTTTGTACTCTAGAAAGCCCTTTAAGACTAGAAATTGCAGAAAAGTTTCCAGCCTACATTCTTGGAGGGAATTTTCTTGCCTAAGATTTCCTCTTACCAGTGAAATCATAGATGTAATTCCTATTTTTGTGAAAAACTTTTTATTCATAATTGATTATAAAATAGGGTGCTATTGCCAAGGAATTAGAGTACTGGAGTTTATGAAAAGGTATGTTTTGTGCTTTTTCCTCCTTCCCCTCTGGGGGAAATGTTATTGATTAAATCTTAGTTATTCTTTCTGTACGGTGAAATTACAAAAATGGCTTAATATTCGAATTCTTCTGGATTTACCAAAATGGTTTATGGAGTCTTTATGAGGAATCATAATCTATCACTTTCTGGAAGCATTAAAATGTAAACAGTCTTTTAAAAAACATTTTTTAAAAAAATTTGAATTAACTGAAAAATAGATTTGTGTTTCTTCTTTAGTGGGTTTTGGTGGATGAAGGAGGGAGAATGGGAATCAGGGTCTCTGATTTCATGTGTAAGGGCAACTCCCAGTGTGGAGACTCTCTCCACCAATGCAGAAAGGAAGATTCATCTGTATCTAAGTCATAGAAAAGTTACCTGGGCAAACCGAAAGGTAAAATGGCTTGTCTGTGGTCACATAGCCAAGGTATGTTAGAGGAAGACTCAAACCTGGATCTTCTGAAATGTAAAACCAACCTTTTGGTTTGGGGCGGGGGCAAGGGGGGTTGTTTGTTTGTTCATTTATTTCTTGGAGTACTTGAACACTTCCGTAACTATGAATGGGTGCTGAAAAAGAAGGAGACATTATAGTCTCAAGTGAAAGTCAAGACATGACAGTACATGGGTACCAATGGAGCCTATTGAGCTATCCTGACAAATACAGAAATACCTGTCATATAAGGCAGCTAGGTGGCCCAGTGGATAGAGCACAGGACCTGAAGTAAGAAAGATTCCTCTTCCTAAGTTAAAATATGGCCTCAGGCTCTTAGAAGCTGTGTGACTCTGGACAAGTCACTTAACCTTGTTTGCCTCAGTTTCCACATCTGTAAAATAAGTTGAAGGAAGAAATGGCAAACCACTGCAGCATCTTTGCCAAGAAAACCCTAAAATGGGATGATAAAAAGTCAGACAGAACTGAAAAATGACTGAACAACAATGAGATACGGATATGAGGAGCCATAGGAATGTTCTAAGTAATCGGTGAAACTGGAGGGGAGGTGAAGGAAAGACTCTCCAATGGAGTTTTCAAAGAGGACTTCATGGATAAAGCTGGGCCTGTAGAGGATGGTAAAGAGAGGATTTCTACCCAGGTATGTGTTAGAGTAGATGGCAGTCTTTGGGGTCCCTCTCAGCTGGTTGTATTTGAATCAACACTTTCCATATGCCTATAACTTTTAAAATAGGAAAATAGATTTTGCAGTAAGCAAGATACGCAGAATACTTGTGAAACAAGTAAAAATATATTAATGTTTTAACAGACAACATGTTCATCAACTGTGTTTAGATATGCCCTCTATGTTAATGATGGGAAAAGTCCACAAGTATATAAAATGTATGAAATTTTGGTGATTTTCACTAAAATATGTCACTGACCAGTTATGGCATAGATATCTGATAAGTGAATATTTACAAAATAGATATTTAGCATTCAAAATCCTTTGTAAATTGCCCCTTTTTCATCCTTCCCTGTTCTTACAGCTTAATCACACTAGTGTATTCTGTAATCCAGTGACACTAGACTATCTAAGGGTCCTCTTACTCCCTGCACCTCCCAACTCCAGAGTATCTTCACTAGCTATCCCTCCTCCTTAAAGTTCTTTGTTTCCTCATCTCAACCCCCTAGATTCTATAGCATTCTTCAAGACCAAGTTAAAAATTTCACTTCCACAGAAGGGCATCATCTCTCCTTACTTTTACATGAATTGCTTTAATCAGGGCATTTGGGTGTTTTTCTGACCTTGGAAGAAATAGATTATTTCATTTATTTCTCATTTTGTTTATTTTATTATTAATTTTATTTATTCATTATTTATCACTAATGCCTCCTTTATATTAAAGGAAGATTAGATGGTCACCAATTTACTTAATTTTTTTCTGAAATGTACTTATTGTCTAAAATCCCACTTTTCAAGAAGTTATATTTTCAACATGTGCTCCAACAATCTTCCAAGGAGATTTTCAAAATATCACTATGATGTTTTAAATGTGTAATATGGTAAATATTGATCAATAGAACTCATATCATCAAAACTTTCCTTAGGGAGACCTCAGTAATTTTTAAGAGTGTAAAATGCTCCTGAACTCAAAAAGTTTAGTAACTGCTTATTCTTCATAATAAAAACTAGGAATTCCAGGTTTCACTAAATCTTCCTTCCTTGGGGAACCTCAGAATTTGTGTTCATAGTTCACTAGTTAAGATTCAAATATTAGAGTTTCCATCTCCACTTTCCTTCAGATCACAGATTTATTTTAAGTAGTTTATAAAAATGAGAGTATAAACAATCCAAATATAGAGGGGATGAGATTTTCATCCATGTAACTCTGTTGGAATGTCGTCTACTTAGTGGCTTACTAAGTACCAAAAGGAAGGGTCATGTCCTCTATCGGCTATCCAGAGACTTAAGTCTTCAGGAAGAAGAGTTAGAAAAAATAGAAGAATAAGAAATAGCCTCACAAATTCAAACAACAGAATGTTGACAGAGAAGATAAACAAATCTCTGAAGCACACATTCGTTTATGGAAAAGGAAGGCTGAACGGTGCTAAATCAAGACCAAGTGGTTGCCACCAAATATTTCAAAGGGATTATCCTTAAGAAATGCAAATGAAATACAGTGTGCGAAGTTAGAGATTGATATCAGCTGGGAAAGGAATAGCTGAATATGGACAATGTTACAGCAAACTACAAAAATTTCCCAACCAACTAATACCTGACATGACCTATGTGCCAGAAGATTCTCATCTTTCATGGACTGAGAGTTAACAAATCTTCATACTGCAAATAAAGACTCCAAAATAGCCTTGAAAACTCAACCAATAAACTGTTAGAACCAGAGGATTAAGACAGATAGAGCCTCCCCATTGTTACTGCTCAGTCATTCAGTTGACTTTTTGTGACCTCGCTGATATAACATCGAACCATAAAAATGTAAAAACAACATTTTTAACTGATGTTGTTTTACCAAATTCTCATAATCTCTACTCTGTATAGGGTGGAAAATTTTCAGACTAGAGAAGCCTGGCTGAGGTTCCCAAAATCCTGTGGGAACAGAACAAGGAGCGCATCACCCCTCTTGGGCTATCTGGTACCCAGAGCTGTATTAAAACTTTCATTGAGCCTATAAAGGTTGAGTTTACAAAGTAACACTTTTGTACAATGAATACAAATGGCAATCATGCTGCCTACCTGTGGCAATAGCCCATGAAACATAGAAGAGGATAAAAACAAGATGACTTCTTCCAGGACCCTTTCTATCAGAATTCCATTAAATGATGACAATTCTTTTATGAAATAATAATAATAATAGTTCCTTCAGTGCTTTAGGGTTTGCAAAGTGCTTTGCTATAGTTTCACCACAACTTCACCAAAACCCTGAATTAGGTACTACAAGAATTATGATCATTTTACAGATGAGAAAACTGAGACACCAAGTGAATTCAAGGTGACATGAATAGCTTGCTTAGATTTTGTTTGACACTGATTTTGTTCCAAAACAGTCTATCTAGAGAAGTCAATTTGCATAAATGCTTTTGTGCTTGGGAAACAAAAGTAGGAGCAACAACTATGTAACCTTCAGAGTACATGACAGGTGAACTTTTAGTAACTGCCCAAAAGGGCTTTGTACTTAATTCAAAAGTATTTTTACTTGTTTTCAGCCAAAATAAACAAAGAGAAAAAGTTTTTTAATAATAAATGAAAAGTAAAGTTGGATTCTTTAAAAATTCAGAAGATAACTATTTTGAAAGTACATAAAGGGCAAAATAAAACCTATATCTTCTTGACTTAACCTTCCACTGTTTTAATAATGCAAACATTGGGATTGATATGAGGAAAATGGCCATTTTGCCAAAGGGAGCTCCTGTCTCCCTGCAGATGAGCCAGCCTGCCAAGGTCTGGGGAAGATGTGAAACCTTTCAAATCCTTCAAGATTCTTGGCTCTGCTTTAAGGGAGGGCTGCCCAAGTGTGAATTTGGTTCTACTTATTTTCCTTGCCTTTAGCACTTAGGAAAGGAAAGTTCTTAGAAAATCAAATGATTGGTGTTTCAGTCTACAGGACTGTGAATTTAGAGTTAGGAGGGACATAAGAGAAGGGAGCCAGATTTCCCAATTCCATAGGTTTAACAAGATTGGGAGGGAGATGGTGGGGAGACAATCTCCCAGGAATTTCTAACAAATATCATTGTTTTATACAACATTTCAAAACTAAAACTCATTTTGCCAAGAGTATGGTCCATGAGGGAGCAGAAAAAATCCTTTCCCCCACCCCACTTTCTGCATCAAAACACTTTGGTTAAAACCTTGGCTTTGAGGTTTACTAGCTGAGCAGCTGGAGAAGTCATATAGCCTCTCTGAGACTCAGTTTTCTTATCTCTATAAAGGTTATAATACACTACCTACTTTATAGGATCACTGTGAAGGAAGTGCTTTGCATATACAAATGTGAGTTATTATTATTTCATTTTAAATAACTTCATTTTTCCTGACTTTGGAAGAGTATTTATTTTATGACACATGCATTATTTAACTCATATTTAAGGGATAAGTGCATATATACAGAGATGATAATAATAACTCACATTTCTACCAAAGATAAGGGTTTAGTTCTTGTTTGGGCATTTCAAGCTCTTCATAACCCCATTTGGGGTTTTCTTGGCAGAGATACTACCAGGGTTTGCCATTTCCTTCTCTAGTTCACTTTATAGAAGAGGAAACTAAGGTAAACAGAGTTAATCCACTTGTCTACCTCTTTATTTGAATTCTTGAAGATGAATCTTCTAGGCTCTAAGCAAAGTGCAGTATCCACATCACCACCTAACAAGCCCCTTTGTCTTTACAACAAGCCTGTGAGGTAAGTAGTACAAGTGTTATTAACCCCATATTGCAAATGAGTAAACTGAAGTTCATTGAGTTGAATAACCTGCTCAGATTAACTAGAAGATGTCAGAGCCAACTTTAAAATCTAGGTTTCTTGTCTCCAAACCTAGGGCTCTTTGAATTTCTATTACTCATACTATCTCTAATAGATAGATAATGGAAAGATAAGATAAAGCAGACAGGTGGGTAGGTACAAATCTATATATATATGTCCTTTTCAAAAAGGACCATGACATCAGAGAAATGATAACATGACTTGCACTGGACTTTGTTTTGAGTGAGGGAGGGCTGTGCAAGGTCACCAGCCTCTCTTTCTCCTCCTGAGCCATCTGGATTCAGTGATCAGGTATTCATCAGGATGACTGGAGATGGCCCAGGATGCAGTGGGAGACCTTGGCCTTTTAGGCTAAGGCCTTTTCAAGTACTCACTTAAAGAAAGCTAATGCCCATTCACCTCTTTAAAAGTAGTCAAGGGGATGACCCCTTTAATAGAAAAAAAAAATAAATAGATAAATTATACTGGGAGGGGCAGGAGCCTCAGGGTTGTTGTTTGGAAGAGAAATTGTTACTATTGACATTCACTCAAAGCCAGGAAGGTCCAAAACCAGTCATTGAGTGGAAGTTAGGCAGGGACCCTTCTCTATTCAATCTATGGGCTTCAGAGTGCATAAGTGCATGGCTTTAGGAGAGATGGGAAGGGAAGGGAAGGGAAGGGAAGGGAAGGGAAGGGAAGGGAAGGGAAGGGAAGGGAAGGGAAGGGAAGGGAAGGGAAGGGAAGGGAAGCCTTGCACGTTCCTCTTGTGAAATGGGGTAGAGTCATTCAAATTGTGAAAGGCTGCTGCCAACAACAATCAGAAGAGAGCGAGTCAAACATTCGCTGAGGTTACAGTGCCTTAAAACAGAGATATTTAACAAGTGAACAGGCTATGGCTGATTCTTAGGATCATGGGTCTGGAGCCAAAAGGGACCTTATAAGGCATTTAGTCTGACCCCTTCATTTTATAGAAGAGAAAACCAAAGCCCACTGAGGTAAATAAAGAGCCCTAGCCAAGGTCACACAGATCAAAAATAGTGGAGCTGAGATTTCAAACCACAGTCAGCATACTCGAATTCTCGGCTGTGCTTTCCCTCGGTCCAATATACAAGTCATACTCCTGTTCCAATCATCCACCTGTTCTTCAAAATCCATTTCAAAGAAGCTTTGCTGTTTTTTAAAGTGCTCAAATTCTGTGATGATTTTCAAGATGAGAGCTTGAGAATTGCTTCAAACGGACCTTACGGATCATCCAGTTCAGCTCCTTCACTTTTATAAATAAAGAAACTGAGCTCCAGAAAGATTATGGGATTTGCCTAAAGTTCATAAGATACTAAGTGGCAGAGCCAGAAGTCAATATCAAGTCTTTCCATTCCTAACCCAGTGTTTTCCATTATGCTATGATAATATTCACATATAGAAATATGTAGGTATATATGTTTATTTATCAAAACACATAAATTTATTTATTGCTGTCTTCCAGATGCACACATGCTACAATATGTGTATGTGTGTGCACATGTTTGTGCTTATGTGTATGTGAATATTATCATGGCATTATGGAAAGGACTAGATTAGGAGTTGAAGGAACTGAGATAGATCTATCTATCAATCAATCGATTTCTTGTTCTATCTATATACCTAGATAGAGAGATACATGTAGATATGTAGATAGACATATATATGTGTGTATGTGTGTGTGTGTGTGTGTGTGTGTGTATATATATATATATATATATATATAAAACCATTTTCCAGATGTGCACATGTTAAAATGCTGTAGTCTTTTTTCATTTATTACATAAATTAGCAAGCATCAGTGACACATGAGGCTATGTATCAACAACACCTCAACCCATCAACTACTCAAATTATTTCTTTCTTCTCTATAAGTGAATCTCAATTTATACATAACTGCTGTGTGTGATGTTTTTAATAAATTATGAATGAACGCTATAGAGTAGATTTGGTGGTTAGGATTTCCCAATTACTGAGACTAACGCTACATCCTAATAAAATCAGTATATTATGCAGACACACAAAATGTTGGCCATGGCTCTTTGTTCAAAACTCAGCACAAGTCATTTTCACATTATCCTAAATGCATATGGGCTACATTCCCGATAGAAATTTCAAATTGTTTCTGTCCTTGAAAGTTGGGGTCCTTAATGGAAACCCCTAATTGACCCTTTGCAGTGCAGCATTGAATTTACATTTACTGTAATTTGATTTTGGATGAGCTCATATTATGCCTAGCAAATAAACAAGACTGCAACTGTTACAGTAATTAGTTAAATGCTCTAGTCCATCATGTGGCCAAGAATTTAGATGGTACTTACTAAATGCTAAAGGGAAAAAATGCTTAAATGAATTTTTTATGTCAGATTTTTGCCTTCTTGAAGCCAAATGGAATGATGTTCTATTGAGAAAAAAGTTCAAAGAGGAGATGATGCATTTTCGTGAGATCCCTGCTTATGCTTTTATCCTAAGAATCAGTCAAAAGCAAAGACAAAAGGTCTAAAGTAAATAAACACTAACGTCTCAGAAGAAACCTCTAAGAAGAAACATGGAAATGCAGCAAGATCAATTTAACAGATTACTGCATCAAGGCATCACCCACCAAAACAAAGGAGACTCAAGTTGAAGAGAAATTTATGGTAGAAAGAGTCTAAGCCTGATTTCCTTTGTCATATCTGACATTTTGAAGTGTTTTGAGACTTCATAAAGTTGTGATTTCCTTGGTGTGAGTACTCCTCCTAACAACAGAGTGGGAAGCAATTTGCTGCCGAAAAAAGACCACTGTCTCTGGAACCAGAGGATATAAATTCAAATGACCCTATCACACATGATAGATCATAGCTTTCATTTGTGAAAGCATCTAATAAAAGCATTAATATCTTTGGTGCTTGCTAGTTTACATGGTTAATATTTTTAAAAACTAACACTTTTTAGCACATGCTCATCTGGATAGTAATTGGCCATAGATTATGATTTGTATATATTTAATGACTGATATCAGGGCATGATAGTGATGACTAGATTAGCAGGTGGAGGATTTGATGTTGAATTCCAGTTTTGCTATTTACTACTGCTACTGCTTCTGCTGCTGCTACTACTACTACTACTACTATTTTGCTATTTACTACTGATTTGTGACTTGACCTACAATATGACCTTGGGCAAGTCACTTAACCTCTGTTTGCTTCAGTTATCCTCAACTTCAAAAAGAGGGAAACAATAGACCCTATCTCCCAGAACTGTTGTAAGGATCAGAGAAGGTAATATTTACAAAGTGCTCAACACAATGCCTGACACACAGGAGTTACTTAAGGAATGCTCATTTCCTTCCATCTAGGTCTAAGTTTCCTCATCTGTAAACTGAGATTGGTAGCCCATTAGACTGAAAGTTCCAGTCAGGGACTGTCTTTTGCCTCTTTTTGCATCTCTAACATTCAGTGCAGTGCCTGGCACATAATAAATAGGTGCTTAATAAATGTCATTAATGGATTTATTGCCTATATGTCCTATAAAATCCTTACCAGCTCTAAATTTCTGAAGGAAGCCCTCAGTGATTTAGTAGATGAATTTCAAGAGCTGATGTGGCTGAAAAATTCCATTACTCTACATGCAGTCTTGGTGATGAATCTCTTGAAAACTCAACCAGGTTCTTAGAGGACAAATATGTAGTCTATAAGTGAACCACACTTGAAACATTTCCATCATGATGGGACATGCCAGAATGTCTATTCTGCTGGAAGGATTTTAGAACTCAAGGTTATCAGAAGAGGACTTTAGTGGACATTTAAAAATAAATTATAAAAAACCAACAGGCAAAGATGACGAGGGTCACTGGGATACCATTTCCATTATCCTTAACTTAATGCCCCTTTTAGAGAGGCAGATGGATGAGTGTGCAGTGACACTATTACTATATTCTATTTCTGTATTTTGAGCTGTTGGCAGGTTTTTATTTTTCTTCTTAATTAGTCCTCTTCCCAACTGCTGTTCTGATGAGAGTATGCATTGCAGGGCACCAAATTTGTAGGTGGTGTTCATAACTGTTAATAATGATGATTAAGCATGGAAAAATTTTAGGGAGCACCTATTAACACATCATTTCTAGTTAACTCAGTGTTAACCAATTCCTCTTATCAGACATCATATACAAATTTCTTTTGCTCTTCTAGGGACCTTCTTAATCTACCATCACACATTATTGCAAATTATTCCATAAAATGAGGAATTCAGAGGTACACTACCTCTTTACCTAATCTGGGTACACAAGACAAAACTTATTTTTAGGATCATAAATTTGGAGCTAAAAAGGGACCTTAGAGGGAATCTAGTCTGACCCCTTCATTTTACAGATGAAGAAACCAAAGTCGATAGAGGAAAAATGCCTCACCCAAGGTCACACAGGTCAAAAATGGAAGAACTGAGGTTTCAAACCAGGTCCTTTGTTTTCAGACCCAGTATACTCTCCATTGTACTACACTGCCTTCTTCTTCTCTGACCTCTCTGCCAATGCTTCCCCTCAATTCAGTATTCAAGTCATTTTCATGCTCTGATCATTTCTTTGTCCTGAAAAAAATCCATTTCAAGCACTATTGCCTTAGTTTTCTTGAATTCAGCAATAATTTCCGAAAACCAAATGAATGAATACTATGAATCATAGATTGAAACATATTTCAAAGGGGATCTAGATAATCCATCAATCAATAGACATTTATTAAGCACCTACTATGTGCCAAGCACTGTACTATGTTCTAAGGGACACAAAAAGAGGCAAAAGATAGCCCCTACCCTCAAGGAACTTACAATCTAATAGAAGACACAGCATGCAAACAAATATATACAAAGCAAGGTATGTATAGGATTAATTGGAAATTATTCACAGAGAGAGGGTGATAGAATTAAGAGAGGTTAGAGGAGACTTTGAGTAAAAGATGAGATTTTGGTTGGGATCTAAAGGAACCAGGAAGGTCAGTAGATGGAATGGGAGAGGGAAAGGATTCCAAGCATGGAAGAGAGTGATAGAAAACCCCCAGACCCAAAAGAAGGAAGGTCTTGCTCCATGGAATAGCCAACTTCATTAATGACTTACCCAAGATCACAGGGTGGTCAGTGTGGCAATGCCAGACTCCAACACCTAATCCCATGCTCTCCATCTTACTATGATATAACAATTGTCATTAAAATACATGAACTATGAACTATTGCTAACTACTGTCCAGATGTGCACATGCTGAGAAGTGGTAGTGCCTTTTGTCCCTTACCATGTGTGCTAGCAAACACTGGTGATGTTACTGCTATTAATAGATCCTTGCACAAGACTGAGATGTAAAGGTCTTGAGGGCAGGGACTATCTTTTGCCTCTTTTGTATCCCTAGAGCTTAGCATGGTGCCTGACACCTAGTAGGTGCTTAATAAATGCTTATTGATTGATTTTTCATGTCTGAAATATTGACACAAACTTACATTTGAATTACATGACCAATGTTCAAGTGTTATGATTTTTCCATGTACTATGTTCCTGCTTAGTCTTCAGACAATACCATACCTAAACTGTGTATTGAATTAAAGAATCAAGGTTGCAGTCCATCCTTTCTCCAGTTTGTGTAACATCCAATTTTCTTTTGTTGAGTTAACCAAACCCTTTCTGCTCCCACAAAAGAAAGGGAGAATACAAAGGGTTAAGTCAACTCCTTTTGTGTGACACTGTCAGATCAAAGCAAACAGGCACAGTGCTTTTGCTCTCTTCTAAATAACATTTAGAATTTTCAAAATTTGTTTAAATATGAATTAAAATAACAATTTTAAAAAATATCCTGAGGTAGATTAAAGCTGTTTGCTTTACTCCTCAGAAAAAAACATCTTTAATTAGGTTCTATGATATACCTTTGTTGGAATCATAGATTCAGAGCAGGAAGGAACCTTAAAAGGGTAATACAGGAGTTCTTAACCTAGGATCCATGAACTCTTTCAGACAAATAGATAGACAGACAGACAGATGATAGATAGACAGACATGGACAGACAGACAGACAGATAGACAGATAGAGAGATAGAGAGATAGACAGATAGACAGATAGACAGATAGACAGATAGACAGATAGACAGATAGACAGATAGATAGATAGATAGATAGATAGATAGATAGATAGATAGATAGATAGATAGATAGATAGATGATAGATAGATAGATAGATAAGATAAGATAGATGATAGATAGATAGGTAGGTAGATAGATAGATAGATAGATAGATAGATAGATAGATAGATAGATAGATAGATAGATAGGTAGGTAGGTAGGTAGGTAGATAGATAAGATAGATTACATAGATACATAGATACATAGATGTATTTCAATAGAATCCATTTCCTTGGTAATCTTATATATTTTGTTTTATATATTTAAAAGAATTCTTCTGAAAAGAGGCCCCCAGACTTCACCAGACTGCCAAAGGGGTATATAACCCGCCCAAAAAGGTAATTTGATCTAGTCCAATCCCTTTATTTTAAAGATAAAAAAACTAAACTCTAGGGAATTAAAATGACTTGCCAGTCCAATCCAAAAGACATTTGTTAAGCACTTACTACGTGCTAGGCACTGGGCTAAGCTCTGGAGATACAACTAATAAAGGGCACTTGGGTTCTAAGTGGCAGAGATAGAACTATTATCCCTGTTTCACAGATAGGAAATAGAGGTTAAATGACTGGCCCGGATTCACACTTGTCAGAAGTGGGATTTGAATGCAGGTCTTTCTGAATCCAAGTCCAGCACTTAATCCACTGGACTACTCTGACCTCCCATTGACATAAAGCACTAGGGACACCATCACAAGCAAACCCAGAAGCGAAAACATGCCAGGTGATGACCACTCATCTGAGAAATATTCCTATGTTGAGATCCTAATTTGTCCTAAAATCAATTGAAGTTGACTATATCACTTCACTTTAGAGATGTGTGGTTTCACCTACAGGAGGACTGTCTCCCCAGACCCAGATCATAGCCTCTCTATAACATAGTGAATGATCTTTCAGAATTTCTGTGACCAAAAATGTATCCTCCTCCAGTCTCCTTGGAAATAAGCCTTTCTGAACTTGGACTGGCCTTTAGAATTGGAGATATTTAGCTATGTAGCTGCAGAAGTGTTAGGGAAGGGAAAAGGGGAAAGGAGATGTTTTCAAGTCACTCAGCAGCCATTGAGTCTAGCCCAACCATTTTACAGAACAAAGGATTGTCGATTTAGAGTTAAGAGACTCAAACCATCTAGTCTAGGAGTGGGGAACCTGTGGCCTCAAGAACACATGTGGGACCTAGAGAACCACATATGGTCTTGAGGCTGCAGGTTCACCACCCCTGAATTCTCATCCAACCCCTTAGTACTTTGGGGAGAAAGAGAAATCACAGGAGCTCCCTCCATAATGAGTATTTATTTAAGAGCATCACTCCAGAGGATGTGCTGAGGTCAATTACATTACATTATATTAATGGCTCACTATCCCTGAGTCTTGCTATCTGCAATGTTACTAAATACTTAAGGCACTATCACTGGATTCAGATAGCTCTGGAGGAGAAGTGATGCTAGTGATCTGCACAGCCCTCCCTCACTCAAAACAAAGTCAAATGCAAGTCATGTCATTATTTCTCTAATGGCACGGTCTTCTTCAGCAATGAAGGACAAACACACACCTAGCACAGCTTAACATACAGCAAGCATTTGATAAATAATTTTTAAATTCATTCCTCTATTTTTCTGTGTTCTGCAAGGAGTATTGAGCTTTATCATACCTACCCTAACATAATGCAAGAGCTTTAGTCATCTAAAATTCAAAGGTACTCAGTATACTCCATTAAATAAGGTAGGAAGTTGGGTTAATATATTTTAGGAAGACTTTTAACAAGCCTTGGACCCCTCAGTTACCCAGAAAATTCAATGAAATAAAACATTCTAATCTTCAAGTATTAAAATTAATTGAGTTTTTGATGTAGTTTATGTATACTTAGAAATCTCATATGTCATATAGGGAGGTGGGCTACATGATCACTAGGTTCATTCTCAGCTGTGAAATAAAAGCATTTAGTGTTCTAAATCTTTATAATCATATTAACTTTTACAATAAGGATATATATGTACATATATACACATATAAATATGTATATGTGTATATAGATATGTCTATGTATATATCTATATATGTGTATGTATATGTGTATGTTTCTATGGAAAGAAGGAAGGAAGGAAGGAAGGAAGGAAGGAAGGAAGGAAGGAAGGAAGGAAGGAAGGAAGGAAAGAAGGAAGGAAAGAAAAAGAAAGAAGGATAGATGGATAGATAGATAGATAGATAGATAGATAGATAGATAGATAGATAGATAGATAGATGAATGGATGGATAGAAAGAACACAGAACACTGAAGCAGCCAGAGTGCTGACCCTGGAGTCAGGAAGATCAAATTTGGCTTTAGATGCTTACTAGCTATGTGACCTATCAATTGTTGATATCACTTTAGACCAACATAACATTTTCACAGCTATGGATTTCTATTTTTTTTAATTCATGAATCTGAGTTATTAGGTAAATATCTTTGTTTTAGTGAACTGAAAAAATTTCAAATTTTCCCAGTCTTTAAGATAGATAAATTTTGGATAATGCTTTATGCTTTTAAAAAGTTTTTTTCCTATAAAAGCTTTTTTTCCAAGTAAACTTTTCCTAGAGTTAAGTATTCACTTCCATACAGTTTCTAATTCTTGAAATTATATGATACATAATTCTTACAAATATTTTTGTTCTTTTTTTTTTGTTGATTTGCTGGACTTGCCAAACCCTGAATGGACAGGCCTAGATATTCCTGATTCCTCTACATAATTTTATCTAGGAGCAAATGTATTTGGGAACACATCTGAATTTTCCCAGGCAGTGCCAGATCATAGTGAAATGAATGTTTGACCATGACAAAAAGTTTGGGGCTCTAGTATTGGCCCTGTCATCCATGGTTATCTTCTCTGGGCCTCAGTTTCTTATATCATAAAATAAGAGAGTTGGACTAAATCAAGGGTTCTTAACATTTTTGTCATGGACTCCTTTGGCATGCTAGTGAAACCTATGGATCCCTTCTCAGAATAATGTGTTTGTTTTTTAAATCCAGAAAATAAAATCTATAGGTATATAAAAGAAATCAATTATATTAAGATACAGTTATTAAAAACATTTTTAGTTTCACAGACACTAAGTAAAGAACCGTTAGACTCAATCATCTCTAAGGTCCTTTCAGCTCTAAAATTCTATACTCCCAGAGACCCTGATCCTCAATTTGTCTGCAGCGTAATGTTTTCCCATTCTTTTCAATCTATAACATACCTGTGAACTTGCTTGAACACAGCAGAGAAAACAGAGAAGTGAGGCCAGGAACTTTCCTTCTCTTATTTGTCAAGTCATCCATTAGTCTAACCATCTGTCCCTCTTTTTCTCTTATTAGTCATAACACACCCACACACACCATTCATCTTTCATCTGTTTAGCAGCAGCATCTTCAGCTAAAATTAGCAAAGGAGAGAAATGACAAGTTACCATAAAGATTTTTTTAAAATAATATCAAGATGTCTGTAGACACTGGTTGAACCCTTGCATTATCCTGTCCCCCTATCTCTTTCCCAGATATTAACAACGCTCCTCTTCAAGGAATAGTAATAATGTCTTCTAGGCTCTGTGAAAAAAAAAAAAAGCTTTGGCAGGATTTAGGTGAGTTAAGGTAGGTGCAAAGGAAAATAGGAGAATCATGAACATGGGCTTAAGTCAAAGGTTTTGCTAGTTTCTCTCTGTTTTTTTTTTTAATCTCTAGCTGTGGATGAGATCAACATTAGGAGGCCCCTAATTACTAATGATTCAGCTTACCTCAAGAGTAGCTATAAAAAACACCAATCAATCCATCAAACAGCATTTATTAAAAGGCTATGTGTCATGGACTTTTCCTGGTGCAGAGACTCAGACAAAAGTGAAATCTTTCTTGGCCTCATAGGGCTCCCATTCTATGGGAGACACCATATGTAGGTGCCTAAGTCTATACAGGACCAAGACAAAATAAATACAATCGTTTAGGGAGGGAGGGCGCTAACAGTTGGAAGGAGTGTGGTGAGGCTTCCTGTAGAAGATGATGGTGCTTGAGCTGAGTCTTGAAAGAAGTAAGGGATTCTTTCAGGTGGTGTTGAGGAGGGTGTACACTCCTCCAAGAATGGATGGCATCCTTGGCACAAAGACAGAAGATGGCATGGCATGTGCAAGGAATAGCCAGGAGGCCAGTTTAGCTAGACCACAGAATGCAAGAGAGGGGGGTAAAATATAATTAAAACTAGAAAGGGAAACAGGGATCAGGTTGTAAAGTTTTTTAAAAGCCAAATAAAAGAGTTTATACTTGATCCAAGAGTCAGTGGGAAACTACTGGGTTTTATGAAGTAATGGTCAAAGCTATGCTTTAGGAAAGTCATCTCACAGCTGAGTGAAGGTCAAAATGGAATGGGAAGAGACTTGCAGCAGGAAAACCAATTAGGACGCTGTTGTGATAGTCTGAAGGAAAGGTGATGAGAGGCTGAATTAAATTGGTGGCTGTGGGAGTGGACAGAAGGGGCAGATGCAAGAGTACTTATGGAGGTAGAAATGGCAAGATTTGGCAACTGATCTGGATATGAGAACGGAGTGGTTGTGACCTCCAGCCAGACAAACACCATCCCTGGATGGGAAGAGCTAGAGGCAGGAGGGAGTCCCAGCATGCTGTGAAACCAAGACCCCCAACTTAAGCATAATGGACCCCCGGAGGGAACTAGAATTCATTACATGGGATGGCTCCACAAATCCAGATAACACACCAAGCACCATCCTTTTTATCTTTATTTAGTTCCAACAAAACATGCGATGTGCTTCAGTAAAAAGAATGTGTAAACACACCTTATGTAAATCAAGTAATGGAAACACGACTATTTTTCAAATACATATAGATGATTTTGTGACCAACAAAACGTAAATTCTGTTTTAAGTGTTACAGACTTCAGAGTAGCTGTTCATCCTCATGTATTTTCTGAAACAACACATACCAGTAGTACAACTACCATCTTGTGGAGATCTGTGAAATTTTTTTTTCTCATTTAAAAAGGGATCCTTGTGGTCAGAAAATGGAGAAACAGCTTCAGGCACAGTCTCAGGGAAGAGAAAATGCCTTTCAAAACTTTAAAAAAGGCAATAGAGCCTTCATCTAGATTTCTTTGTCATATGTAAGCTCCCTAAAGTCTTGTCCTGTTTTCATTTTATATTTTTGCCAAATGTAAGCGTCAACTATCCTTGAATCACTAACTAGTTGGGTCCTTAGTAGGGGTTTATAAATATTTGTCAGTTTCTATCAATGACCATTTTGAAATGACACTCATATAACTTACATAGGGCCATTTTCAAATACAATCTCCCAGAAGGCAGAAACTATTTCAGTATTAGTTCCTACATCTTTAGTGCCAGGCACTTAAGAAATGTTTGTTGTATCTAATTGAATAATTCCATCAATGACCATTTCAAGACAACACTCATGTAACTTAGACAGCTGTTAAAACTTGCCCAGACTTTACTGCTAACATTAAACTCTTTTGAATAGGATTATATCCCACTCCTCAACCTGCGATGTGCTCAGTTGTTTATAACCTGTCAAATAGGCTGCCTAAAAAAAATACAGCAGTGATTTTATCTCTTATCACACTAAACATTCAGAATTTTCAAACCTGAAAAACAGTTCCACTACCAGAGGCCCGCTCCAAGCAGCTGCTTCCCCAACATGCTTCTAGGGTTTCTGTAATATCGTTCTGAGTCATCAAGCATTGTAGAAGTGCCTCAACCTCCATTCTTGCCATCTTAAATGGCATTGCTTTAAGGAACCACTTGTAATTTCTTGCCTGCTAAATGAGAACATTCTGCATGTTCAGCCTGGAAGACTCAGTCTGTGTGGCAATGCACAGTCGCAAGAAGGCTGGGTCTTTAGAGATGGTGGGAAAGTGGCTTTATATCAGTTCCAGGATTTTATCTTCCCTCAAATGCATATGGACTCACAGCAAGAACCCGGCAATACCGCACTTATATGGTCATTGAATATCCTGCAGTGTACTTCTTAATTAAAACCAGCATCACAAAATATGATTGCTTAAGTGCCAAAAACCTGGCCTGTTTAATGGCCAATCAGGGTACCACGCGATCATTAAATCAATTTCCAAGCATTTTTTTTCCTAAGGTGAATACAATTGGGCTTTAAATGTCCTTATTCCCCCACACACACCCCCTTCCAGCTTTCACAGTATAATGCTGCTGCCTCTCTCAGCTTTGCAACCTCCATTTCACTTTCATCATCAGAAATTAACCCTATGCAGTAGGATTAGGGATTTTATTTTATTTTATTTTTATGTACTAGGCTAGAAGCAGCACCCAGGAGTGAGGAATAATTTGAGTTAACGACACATCCACCGTTGCTTAGTAACCCAAGCTGATGGATAAAGCCATAAATTGCAAAATTTCATAGAAACATAAAAACTTTTACTGGCACTTAAGCATATTTTTCCCTGATTGAGGCAGAATTCATGCAACAATTACATAAGCCCCGACAAAGGCTGGTAATGATCAGCCTTCAAGAGCTGCTGTTAGTCTCTGACAGTTCCAGGGCTGTTTTTGTTTGTTTCAGGAAGGCGAGCATCAAATCCTTTATGGACTAGCCACACTGCCAAGGCAGAGTAGAGCCTGGTAATTAACCAGTGTCAGCATTTTAACTAAAGCGCCTGCTAAAGAATTGAGGACTTATGTAATAATTTACAATCCTAATTAATTCCTGTCAACCCAAAGCAGTTGTTTTAAAAGTAGCAATACATCCTTGAAAGCCCTTTCCCTCCTATTATGTCACACAAAGGTGGCAAACTGGGAATGGGGGGGTGCATCCTGGAGGACATGCTAGCTGAAGCTAGCCCCCAAAAGATTAAAGTAAGAAGGCAGGAAGGTAATTTTCATTTGCTCTAACAAATGCTTTAATGAAGTCTTCTTAGCTCTCTCTGCCAACAATACAAAATCCTGTTCTCCCACAGTCCAATGAATGCTTTTTTCATTGTTAACTTAATACTAGCAAGGAATCTATAAGTTGAACTTATTATACGCTTTAAAAGAAAAGCAAGCTGTACATAATAGAAATCTGCAATTTCATGGGCAATTCTCTTATGGTATTTTAGTCTTTATACGAAAATTTCTGTTTTATTTGGTGTCTCTTCAGTTTGGAATTTAAAAAATGAGAAAAATGCTAGCAGTTAATATTTATGGACTGTTAGTCTGAAAAGTGTTTTACATACATTATCTAAATTGATCAAAAAGACCACCCTGTTTGATATTCATAGTCCCATTTTACAGATAGGAAAGGTAAGGGTTAAAAGGGTAAAGTCACCGACTAGAGTTTGGAGGTAAGACTCCACCCCAGATCTTACTGACTCCAGGTCCAACACACTCCATCCACCATGTGCCTCTCAAGAGAGCTCATAGAATAAAAAGCAGTGCGGTAGAATGGATAGAAAGCTGGTGCTGGAGTAAAAAAATCTGAGTTGACTTCTCATCTAGGCTTTATACTGATCTTGTGAAGTCAATAAATCACTTCATACCTATCATCCTCAATTTTGACATCTGTAAAGTGGGACAGATGTTTAGTACACAGGGCTGTTATAACACTCAAATAAGAGAATGGCTATGAAGCACTTTGCAAACTTCATATCACTTCATAAATTTTAATTGCTAGCATTTTGCAACTTACTGGGTAATCCTGGGTAAATCACTTGACTTCTCAGTGCTCTGGCAAAGGTCACTGGAACAGCTGACCATATGCATTGGTAGAAGGAGTTTCCTCAGTGGGGAGCTTCCTAAACCAATTAAATCACTGGTGTAAGCAAAGAATCCAAAAAAATAGAACTGGTGGCTTCTGGACTGTCTTATTTTTTTTACACTTAATACCTGTGTAAACCTGGACACATTACTTAACCTCCTTGGACTTCAGTTTCCTCATCTGTGAAATAACAATGCCCTCTAAAGAGGAACTCTAAAGTCCCTCCCATATCTAGAATCATGATCGCATGGTCCTATGTCATTATTCATATTAATAGTTAAGCTATAACATGTCAGGACCACTACAACTGAGTCACCATCCATTGTGATTTATTCACCATCATAGAGAGATGTCACAGGCAACCCAATGGAAATGTGGACTTCCAGGAGCAATGATTTATTACATCGTGGCTCAAAACACACACGCACACACACACACACAAACACACGCACACAAAACACACACAAACACACACACAAACACACACACAAACACACATGCACAAATACACACACACACAATGATTAATACGATCATTCTAGTTCCTAGTTACTGGACCATATATACTGGTGAACATAAGCTGTGATTGAACTCTCCAGTATGGCAGGATTCCTACTACAAGGAAATTAAAGAATACAGGCTTTCAATCTTCCCCAACTTTTCCTTCTCAGGCTCTACCCTGAATGAAAAAAATTGCTTGTTGACACTTAACAAATAGTATAAATACCAGAATGAACTCTGAGTGCTTTCTTGAGGTGGAAAGGACTTTGGAGACCACCTACTCCAACTCTCATTTTAGAGATGAGAAAACTGAGGCCAAGGAAGGTTAAGCAACTTGTCTAGATTTGCATAGGTTTTAAGCACAAGAAATCATATTTGAGCCAAGGAACTTTTTTTGGGGGGGGGGGGCCTTTTTAGATAATTTTCTTACAACAGAGCTCTCGAGGACCCACTAGGAAATCTGCTCTACTGGGACTTGTCCTGCGGATATAATTATTTTGTTGCTGAATTTCCTGGAATGGGACAAAGCAAGCCCTAATTGATTCTCACTCTATAATATGCAATCAATCTCTTGCTTGGATTGCTTTCTCAGACTAATATGGCAGCCTGTAGTACCCCTAGAAAAATCTGGTGGTTACAGGAGAAGGTGAAACTGGACAAAGCCTAAAGCAAAAAGATAAGTAGACCTATTTTCGAATACAGTGAACCCAGGTAAGAAAACAATCTGTCTTCTAATAAAATCCCTAGATCCAGGGAAAACTATTGGTTGTTTCATTGAAATATGATTCCTCAGTCTCATGGTTAGTGATCCCACAGTTAACAAGCTGCATGATCCTGAGCAAGTCATTTCACTTTCAAGCTCCCTCATTGTAAAGTGTTGGATGAGATGAGCTCTGAAGTTCCTCCTCTTTTTGATACCCTCAGCCCAGAAGTCAAGTCTTTACATCCAGTAAAGCCCTAGCAGGGCAGGTTGCAGGATGTTGCGGGACAATGACTTGTGGCTCCCTGTTTTCTTATATTTTCACTAGAATGATGCAAGAGATCAGATAAGCTAATATATGTAAGGTCGTTCATAAACCCCACTCTATCATGTACTGACTGTGTGACCCTGGACGAGTCATTTAACTTCTCCAGTGCCTCAGGCAGTTCTCCAAGTTGTAGAGATTTGCATTGGTAGAAAAAAATTTCCTCACCCAGGAGTTCCTTCTACCACTCATATCACAGATCATTTCACTACCCACCCCTACCTGTCCATGTACTGTGTCCTTCCCGTAGAATATAACCTCCCTGAAGGAAGGGATATTTGGTTCCCATTTTTGTGTCCCTAGCACATGCTGGCTCATAGATTGTACTTAACAAACGTGTTGAATTGAACTGAATACTATCTTACATAACAATGAAAGTGTCTCATTTTTTTTCAAGATTGCCAAAGGTTTTGAGCATGACTCTGACAACCACATACATACATAAAAGCAAAAATTAATTTTAAAAGGATGCTGAAGATATAGAAGTAAAACTGCTTGTATTAAGTCACTCTTTTGAAGAAAACAACCACAAAACTCAATGGAGAAAGGCAATAATTCACAGGTTTTCCTAATGACAGCGTGAGGATGGGAAAGAATATTTTTTTTTCTAGATTGCTATTTTGTTATTGTTCAGTGGACTTAAAAAAATAGCATGAGGACATGCCAAAATACATCATCTAACGTGTTACAGAAAGCAAGAGAATTCCCCAAATTACCTTAAATATGTGTATACTTTTTTATGAATTAGATTCATATATGAGGCTTCACAGAAGAGTGGAATAGTATTCATAGGACCTGGCCCCTAATCTTAAATCTGCTCCTTAGGGGGATCTTGGGTGAATCAGTTAGCATCTATGGGGCTCAGATTATTCATCTGTAAAAAGGAAAGATTGGATTAGACAGCCTCAAAGTCCCTCCCACCTCTAAATCGATAACCTACCCATCTATCTTTAACTAATTGGGCAGAGGTGAGTATATGTGTGTGTGTGTGCATGCATGTGTGCATGTGTATGTATAAATGTACATACACATATATACATATATACACATCAATATAAAAATGCTGCCTAAGAAATACATTGATTTTACAATAAGCTAACACTTGCTAATGAACTTATAGTAAAATGATTTTTAACAATGATGAGTAAGTTAGCATGTACTAACAAAGTATAGTGAAATGAGGTTTAACACTTAACAACATTAGAAAAGAAAGTCACTATGCTAAACTGACAAGTAACTAAGTGCTTTACAGATTTTGATGGGGGGGTGTGGGGTGGGGAGACAACTTAGTAGACTTTAATTCTAAAAGGAGGCCATTTTTACAATCCAATTCTGGAAAGCTTGGCTTGTCTCAGCTAACACAGTGACTAACGATTTCATCTGGGGAGCTAGGGAAGGGTCAACTATTCTGTACTTTCATTTTCAGTGGAGAAGATTCTTTCTCTTTCTATGGCTTTTAAAAGTGTTTCCTCTCCATTATTGGTTTTGGGGGGAGCTTAATTTCTTGCTTTCCATTCATATGAATACGTCAGCGCCATTTCTGTGCATTGTAGAGAATTGGGGCATTGGAAACAAGACAACCGTCTTCAATTTATGCTTTAAATGACTCTTTATAAGAAGTGCATTAGAAGGTTCCTACCTTTTAAGCAAGATGCAGCAGACAGTGTCATTAAATCAGATTGTTCTATGGTTTATAATGGAAGAACCATTAACAGGTAACTTCAGAAGCCAGGGGGAGAGGAGGGAAGTGATCTTTTCTCTTCCTCCTTTTACTTGAAATAGTTGTTTCTTGAAATCTCATGGAAGGCTGTAAAGTGATTTTCAACTTGAAGATACAGAGAGTAAAAGAGGCCAAAGTACTCTACATCTATTTTCAGTTATTGAGACATGCCATACTGAGGCCGCCAGAGTCAGCCAGAATGAACTGAGACCTGGGGGATCATAATGGAAATAACTTATAGTAAAATGTATTCCCTATAGGTTTAAATGCAAAATGAGAACCTAACTTTTTATTGCTAGTTAAATGAAATGTGCAGTCTTTTTCCCCTTTTAAGGTCAAGTATGCAGTATTTTGGAAAACAAACCATAAAAACATGATTAGGGAGAGAAGAGGAAGTCATTATTTTCTTCAGTCATAAAGAATGCAGCATCATTCTATCAATCTAATGTATCTTTGTAACAGCCGTGGCAGCATGTGGCAGTGCTTAAATTGCAAATACAGTATTTAAGAAAAAGCTTGGATTAAAAGAGCACCAGGATGAGCTGGGGAATATTCAAATGGATTAGATTATCTAGGCGAATCCCATTGCCTTCCCTAATACCTACTTAACACGGCATATTGACATGCTGGCTGCGTATTGCTATGCTTATAGACGAGATATATGTATGCGACTATAAGTTTATACGTAAATATGCATGTAGATAGAGAGATTAATAGATGATAGGTAGTCAGATATAGCTAGATGATAAATTGATGGTAGATAGATAAGTAGATGGGTAGATAGAATGATGATAGATATATAGACATGTGGGTGGATGGATAAATAGATAGGCAGATGGATAAATAGACGGGTGAACTGGTAGATAATAGATCATTAGATAGGTAGACAGATAGATGATAGATAGATAGATAGATAGATAGATAGATAGATAGATAGATAGATGATAGATAGATAGATAGATAGATAGATAGATAGATAGATAGATAGATGGATAGATGGATGGATAGATGGATAGACAGATAGAACCAGACTGATGAGTTCTTCAGTGTAAAGCATTCCTGCTATGGCAATTCCTTCCGCTTGTGCCAATCAGCAAGTCATCTTAAACTTGGACTCTTAGAGAACTGCTTGGACCTCTGAGAGATTAAGTAACTAGCCTATGAGCAAATATCTAGAATATGATAACCTAACCTAATGGATAAATAAGTGCACATGATAGCAGGAAGACCTGGGTTCAAATCCTGCTTCCAAACCTTTCTAGCTGTGTAACCTGGGCAGGTTTCTTAACCATTCTGAGTCATAGTTTTCACTGCTATAAAATGGACATATTAATAGTTCCTACATCACAGTTTTTGTGAGTTGACATGACACGATCCCTATAAAGTATTTTGCAAACCTTAAAAGACCACAGAAGTGTTCAACATAATTATTACATGTCAGAAATAATATGTGAACCTTGGTCTTCCTGACTCCAAGGCTAGTCAGTCCACTAGCTACTATATTAGAAAAGTATACAGGTGTATATACACATACATACATACACACATACACACACACACACACACACACACACACACAAAGTTCAATAGGTCCAAAGCTACTAAGCAAAGTAAAAAACATTATGTAATATGTAACAACTGCTATGTGTTTAGCAGAAAATTAATCAATCAACAAGCAGTTATTTTTGTTGCTTTTTCAATTGCATACAACTTCCTCTGACCCTATTTTGGATTTTCTTGCAAAGATAGTAAAGTGGTTTCTCATTTCCTTCTCCATCTCATTTTGCAGACGAGAAAACTGATGCAAACAGGGTTAAGTGACTTGCCCAGGGTCACACAACTAATAAGTATCCAAGATCACACTTGAACTCAGGTCTTCCTGACTCTAGGGCTAGTGTTCTATCCACTGCACCACCCATCCACATTATAAGCATTTATTAACTACTTGCTCTGTTCCAGGCATTACGCTAGGCACAGTAGACACACATAAAATGATAAAATGACAAAAATGTCCATCTCTGTTCTCTAGGAGCTGGGCATGTAATAGATGCTATGTAAATGCTAGTGATGAAGATGATGATGATGATGATGACGTTAATAAACCACTCTAGGATCTGTCAAAGCAGTATAGAATTTTATTAGCAGTATGACCCTGAAAAAGCCATTTAACTGCTCCTATCCTCAATTTCCTTATCTGCAAAATAGGGTTAACAATTGCACCTACTGCATAAGATTGTAATAGAGATCAATGATATGACATATATGAAGTCCTTTGCAAACTTTAGAAATCTTAATTTTATTATTCATTTTATTTTAAAGTGAATTTATTCCAGCTCCCTCTTTCTACTTCATGAAGTGTGACGGTGCCACTAGACATATACCAGGATTTAATTACAGCTGCACAACTGAAAACTTTTCAAAATAACACACGTGCATTGTTGTTGTTTTTAAGGAAGTTGTCTCATTCAGTGAGTGAGAATTTGAAAAACAGGATAATCCTGCTTTGAAATGGGGGCCCTGGGAATGCCCTGTGTTTAATTCAAAGGAAAGGCAAATTACCAAAATGGAAATTCAAGCCCTCCATTTTGTCCCTTTCCTCAGGCATGGATCTTCCATTCATATCAGAGAGCTTGTTATAAGGAGAAAGAAATACCAAAAAAAAGTATTTTAGGGATCAAAATAAATTCATTAATTCATGCCCTGAAATAAACTGTACTTTGGCTCCAAAGTGAGGCAATTCACTTCAACTAAGTTCAATTCGTGTAGATCCATAGCTAGGCACCTACATTTAGGAAAGTCATTGAGCTCTAAGATACACCTAAATAACAGAATGCCTCTGATGGTGTCTCCTCAGTGGAGAGACTGGAGATCCTGCTTTTGGGAGGGCCAAGATGACACAAGATAAAGACACATTGAGAAGACTGGAGCATGTGGAAGTGTTCTGTAACTGATTACAGTCTGTTCGCCACATGATGAATGGCAGCCTCTTTGACTACAGAGCCAGATCTGGGGGTGTCTTTGAAAGGACCTTAGGCAGCCTCAGCCATTCCTTTTGACTGCCTTTTCTTAGTTTGACACTTTCATTGACCGTGTCCAGTGACCAACAATACTATAGTGTAAAGGGAAGGGCCAAGAGTCTTCTTCCTTCCTAGGAAGACGTGTGGCCATGTGAAATGAACCTTGGTCTCTAATTTCTTCCTCATGAGGGAGAGGCATTGGAGATTTAGACCTTGCAAGTTTCAAAAGATCAGGACAACAAATCTCTGACATTTGAATTTCTGGGTTTTTTAGGTAGTTCAACATCAATGCCCCAACGAAAAAAGAGAAAGACCATTGGGACTCAGCCCATTTGGAACTGGAATCAGGACTCACCTGACACTGATGCCACATTTGGCAATGGGAACCAATGCTATGTAGGAATTGAGCTGAGTGTGAGCTTATTCTCCCCAGAGACCAAAATGAGTTAGAGGAGGGTGTACCTCCAAGCTTCTGGAGGGAAAAGTTTGTGTTTTTTGTTCTTGGAAGTAAATATCCCTTTGTAAAAACTCCTTGACATTAAGAGGCTATGGGACTAACATTGAGGGCCTAGAATAATCATTAGGGCCTTGAGTCTATGTTGGTAAAGAAGAGCTCTCCAACTCATCAGGGTTCCCCTTGAACCTTGGGAAATGTAGTAGGACTTGCTTTAGGAGAATAAGACTAGAGAATACTCATTAAATGTCCAAAAACAAAAATCTGTTCTGGGCCTGGTGATTTTGGTAAGAAAAGTCACACTTGTTTCTGTGTGCTATATTTTGACATTCAGGCTCCAGATAGGTTCCCCATCATAGATGGGGTCAGATACTTAAGAAGCCTAAATAAAACTGTCCCATGACAGGCATTATACTGTAACATAAAGTCAACAGACCTTGCGGCCAAAATAATTTGTAGCTGTGTGACCTTAGTTAAGATACTTAGCCCCTCAAAGCTTTAGTTTCCTTATTTTAACTTCCTCATATTTAAGGCAGCTTGGCAAAGTCAAGAGAGCTGGCCTCAGAACCAGGAAGATCTAGGTTCTAAATCCCATACCTGATGCATATTAGCTTTGTGACCTTAGCTGTTATTGTGACCTTAGACATTATCATTCAATTCTCAGTGTTCTAGACTGCTAAGTTTCAGAAAAAGTGCCAGCCTATCTCGGCAGAGGGCATTTCCTTATCTAAAAGTTCCCTGCGCCAGTGAAATCACAAGACTAGTCTGTATCTTTAATTTGGGGTCAATTTTCTCTAATTGCTTGCCTCCAATAACAATAATAACTAGTATCCATACAGCACTGTGCTAAGCACTTTACAATATCTCATTTGATCCCCACAGCAATAATGCCACAGGTAGGTGCTATTATTACCATCCCCTTTTACAGATGAGGAAACTGAGGCAAACAGGTAAAGTGACTTGCCCAGGATCACATAGTTATTAAGTATCTGAGTCAAGATTTGAACTGAGTTCTTCCTAATGCCAAGCCCAAGGCTATCAAGCATGCTACCTGGCTGCCTCTTATCTCTGATGGAAAGCTCTAAGAGTTTAGAACTCTCTAGTCTGTCTCCTGCTGCCCGCTACCATAGAAAGAGTGCTGGGTCTGGAGTCCAAGACCCTAAGTTCAAATCTTACCTCTGATATTTACAATCTGTGTGACCTGGGCAAGTCAATGAACCGCCCATTTTCTTCACCTGTAAAATGAAGGGGAGGGAGGGCCTAGGCAAAAATGGCCTCTGACATCCCTTCTAACTCTAGGTCCTAAGATATGGTCAGGTTGGCAGCTCAAGTCCTCATCTTCATCCTAGCTGTTTTCCACCCTGCTTATTGATCCACCCTCTAAACCAGACCAGCACAGAACTCCCATGCAGCCTCATGTTCACTCTAGCCATGGTCTGCTCTGCTACTGTATGCTCCATCATCACCCAGAAATATGGTCCAATCAAGATTTCCTTTATCCACCGAAAGAGAATGTCAATAAACTGCTTCAACAGCCTGTCTGTGGCTCCTGAGACTTTCCAAAACAGAGCATCCACCCTTGCCCACCACACACACACACACACACACACACACACACACACACACACACACACACACACACACATACACACACACACCTCTTCATAAACATCCCTCCCCACATACAAATGTAAATGTACATATACATACAAACATATGTACATATGAATGTATATTGATATATGAATGTGTATATGTGTTATGAAGAGACTGTGTATATGCATACATATACATATGCATATGGGTGTATGCACTCTCCCACTATTAGAATGCAAGCTTCTTGAGGCCGGAGATGGTTCTATTTTTATATTTGTATACTCAGTCCTTACTACCTGGTAAGCACTTAATAAATGCCTCATTTATGCAATTAAAATAAAGAGGATTCAGAAAGTGACACAGTAGGAAATAGGAAAGGACGTAAGGAATGAAAGTGATTTATACATGTTTTGTCTCTCTCCAGAAAACGTTTACTTTCATAAAGCTGGAATTTTAAGATAGCTACTTTCTAACATTGAACTATGTATTTATAGTAAAACAATAATAAAAAAAAACTTGTTTTCAAAAAAAATATTTCTTAACAATTTTATCTGTCTAGATAGAGATAGAAAGTATCAATCCAAGTCAGAAAGGGGGGAAAGGGAGAAAAGGGGAAAAGGGAGGTAAATGACAAGGGGGGTAGAGAAAACTGGGAGTGTAGGGAATGTACTGGGAATTAGCTTTGTGACCCTTCTTCAGGGATCTTTCTGGCAAGATCCAATCCTTAGAGGGTTTCCATCAGAAGCTAAGTGACCACTTGTCAAGGATATTAGCATGGGGATTATTTTCTGAATTGATCTGGTCTACATGGCCTCCAAAATCCCAAATCTGTCGTTCTATTTTTCTTTCATAGTTATGGCACAAGTATGATTTTGGAATGATTTGGGTTTTTTTGTCCAAGTAAAAGGGAGGAAGTTTGACCCCAACCTCAACTAATATACTCATAGAATGACCAGAATATACTTACAAAGTATTATACAAAACTAGGTAGCATAGTGGATAGAACACTGGGCTTGGAATTAGGAAGGCTCTATCTCCTGAGTTCAAATCTGGACCTCAGACACTTACCGGCTGTGCGACCCTGTGTAAGAGCAAAGGCCCCAACATACACAGGAGGGACTGTTGTACAGTTTCTTAGATCTGCTTTTCTAAGAGGAAAGCAACTTTTGAGGGGTCAACAATCTACTTTAATCAAGCACATGTATCATTCACTTAATTCAGGGAGAAAATTCAGCACCCTGAACTTCAGAGAAAATATAGAGAAATAAAGACCAACAGACAGATCCAACTATCTGACCACACACACATAGTTACCATCTTAACTCCTAAACATCTTAAACTCTTTCCCCCACCCACCATTATGCTTGTATTAACATTATACCCTGGGCAAGTCACTTAACTCCCCTTCGTCTCAGTTACTTAAGTAAAGTGGAAAACTATTGCAGTATTTTTACTCCAAAAACTCCAACTCCAAGAAAACTCCAAAAATAGATCATGAAGAGTCCACCATGACTCAACCGCAGCAAATATAAGGGCATGGAGTTTTAAAGTACAATTTAATGAAACTGGAAGGGACCTCAGCAGCTGAGTCAAATGTATACCTTCCCCTCCCAAAAAGGAAAAATCCCCACTCTGGAACAACTAACAAATGAATATCTAGTCTTTGCTTAAAGACTTCCAATGAACAGGATCCCACCACGACTGTGTTTGCAAATGGAAATCTCGTTATACCATATAGGAGCCTTCTATAAAAGTCCTATGCTGATGACACAGAACAATGTGGAGGTAACCCTGAGTTCCTGAAGGCTTTACCCATGGAGCGCAAATTTTTGGAAGATCTTATCATTTGTTTGTTCGTTTTCCATTTTATTTGTTCGTTTTTAGTTTTCAACATTCACTTCTATAAGATTTTGAGTTCTAAATTTTCTCCCCCTCCCTCCACTCCTACCTCCGTAAAACAGCATGCAATCTGATATAGCCTATATATGTACAATCGTATTAAATGTATTTCCATATTAGTCATGTTGTAAAGAAGAAATAGGGGAAAACCATGACAAAGAAGACAGAGAGGGGGGCGGGGAATAGGAAATAGTGTTTCGATCTGTCCTATCAACAGTGACAGACCATCCAAGGATTAGCCAGTGAAGGACATCATGGCTCATTACTACTGTAAGCTTATTAGTAGATGGTGAATTCTTTTAGGGTAACCCAACCCTAGAAAAATGACTTTCAATGAAGGTTCCCTGAAGAACTCATGAGTATCTTACATCTTATGTCTTGTCTATACAAGAAATACAACTGATTGAAATGTTTCATATGCAAATATTTAAAATGTTCTATCAGTAGAAAAATACATGGCAAACATTTGACATTTATAAGGACTAATTTCTGCCCAAATTTAATTCCTGAAAAAATAACCCATTGTGTCATTTATCTTTGCTTCATGTGTAAACATCAGGACTAATTTAAACACAAAACAATATTAAATGATTGACATTTGCTTTTCCTTTGAAGGTGTCCAGGTCAGATACCTGGTTAGAAAAGAGAAAATATCATGCAACCAGCCACATTGACTAAAAGACAAAAAACCACACTAGACAGGCAAAAAGACAAATTCCTCTTATACCTCAATGAAAGGGTCCCAAACGGCCCTTAGACTGCTTCCAAGTACCACTAACAGCCATGTTTTTGACCACACGCTCTAATTCTGTCTTTATGATATTTTGTGCACAAAGGTAAAGCAACATGTAACACTATTTTAAAGGCATGTTCTAAAAGTATATCAATTCCCCTGAGAATGATTGCCATGTCTGTTATACATAAAAATGTCAGTATGCCTCTATCATGCAAATCAGGCATATAAGCATTCAATTACCCAATTTGCATGCACAAAATGCAGGTTTTCAGAATGGATGCAGTAGCAGAATCTCATACAGCTTGATGGAGTTTGGAAGAATTATTCCAGGTAGAATTAAGTCTTCTCACTCACCTGACAATCTTTGGTACGGGTAGTTCCACACCAAACTGACCCATGTTTTTTCTTTCTGTTTTTTTCCCACTTGGCATAATTTTTATTTTTAAATTAATTTAACAAAATTACATTTATCAACTATGTATTCAGTTTTTTAGTAAGGAAGGAAAGGAAGGAAGGAAGAAAAAGAAGAAGAAAGAAAGAGAGAGAGAGAAAGACAGAGAGAAAGAAAGAAAAAGAAGGAAGGAAGGGAGGAAGGAAGGGAGGAAGGAAAGGGAGCAAGCATTTGTTAAGCACTTTCTATGTTCCAAGCACTGTGCTAAGCCTTTGTAAACATCTCATTTGGAGAAGAAAGGGATGAGCCACTCAATCACCAAGTATCTGTTAAGTGCTCTCTCTGTGCCAGCTACCATGCCAGGTGGAGGGAAAATAAAGACAAAAACAAAGCAATCCTTGCCCTAAAGGTGCTTAGATTCTACCAAAGAAGATATGTTTATACACAAGTAAATACAAAATATACAAAGACAAGAAAATTTTGTGATGCAGGCCTCTTGTAGCTAGGAGCAGGCAGAAAAAGCTCTGTATTAAAAGAAGAACTTAAACTGGATTTTAAAAGAAGATGCAGAAGTAAAGAGGGAGTGCATTCCAGGTATAGGGGAAAGACATAAAGATAAGAAGAATAGGAAGTTCAATTTGGTTGTAACACAGAGTACAAGAAAAAAGAGTAATGTATAACACTTATAGCATCCTCTCTGGTTACACCCCAACTTGCACTCAACACTTGTGAGTTGGATTCCTGGACGGCAGATGTAGGGTCTGTCTTACAGGTGGCTATTTCTAAAACTATAAACTCATGAGCCCCCACTAGTATGCTTCTCATTAACAATCAGCTAATACTCAAGTATTTACTAAAAGTGTGAAGCAAAAACAATAGCCAGGAAACAGTTCCCCCATAAAATGGCAGTGTCTTCTTTCACAAATCTGCCCAGTGACCATGGGAGGAGAAAAGCATAATGGTAGTGAGGAACATAAGGATGACACCCGTGTGATAGAGAAAACTTACTACTCATGGTATTGCAGAGTCTAAAGGTTTTACATAGAGTTTTTACACAACTCATTTTGGAAATAGAATTTCTTCTGGGTCAGTTGTTCAGCAGGTTGTCCAAGTCTGTTCTCCATAATTTGACTTTCTGATGCAAGGAGTCATACTCCTCAAAGCTACTTCTTCTCTCAAGTGATTACCTCCTGCATTCTGATCAATCTGAAATATGTGTATTTGTTCCTGAGTGAAAGCAGTGTCTGAGTAGCTCCCCTTCAAAACTATATTCCTGCTAGGGGATGGGGAGAGAGGGAAATCCCCTTACTTCTTCCCCTCCCCCCCCATGCATTGATCTCCTCCATCAGAAGCTCTTGACTTGAAGTCTCTTCCACTCTAAAACTGCTGAAAATCATCCAGAGCTTAGTTATTTCAAAGCCCCCAGATGTGGAGCTCATTTATTTCCTCAGCCAATGACCTCACTCCTTTCTTGATTCAGTCAGAGAGGCATTAGTACCTTATAAAAGGCCAGGAGTAAAGCCATCTTTAGGGTTAGTTTCATAATTTTCAAACACCTCATGATTATATTCAGTGCCTCCTATGATTAGAGCATAGGCTTCAAGTTTGTCTCTCACAAACTCACTTAACTAGCTGTGTGGCCCTTGATCTCTTAATACTTCAGGAAACTTCTAGTTTTGCCTATTAAATCAGAGACAGATTGACATGAGTATTTGGGGAAGGAGTTAACATCCGGTAATTCCCTGTGTTGGTGAAAATATAAATCCTTTGTGGATTCTCATAGTGATAATCAATGTATAAATTACATAAATGGAGGGGGCGGAGCCAAGATGGCGGAGTAGAAAGACGCACATACACATAGCTCCGAACCCACAACCCATAGAACATCTACAAAGAAGTAACTCACAGTGAATTCTGCACCCAGAGGCCACAGAACGTTGGAGCGAGGGAGATTTCTGTTCTGGAGAGACCTGCAAAACTCTCGCAAAAGGTCCTTCGTGCCGCGGACTGGGCGCCAGGACTGGGAGCTGAGTACAGCCCTGCCGGGGCCGCGGCACCAAGAGGAAAAGATCTGAGCAGGCTTCAGGGATGGAATCTCCAGTGGTCACACAGGTCCCTCCACCCACAGGTAATAGGGGTCGGTGAGAGGGTCTCTTTGGCAGGTCGAGAGGGGAGTGGGGTGCCCCCATAACTCAGGCCCCCTCAGGAGGCAACAGCGGAGGCGGGAGCAGACCAGGGCTCCCCAAGCAGGCATGAGCCTGGATCCATTGTTGAAGGTCTCTGCATAAATCCCCTGAGGGAACTGAGCCTGTGGGGCAGCCCTGCCCCAACCTGAGCACCTGAACTTAATCTCACACTGAATAGCAACCCTGCCCCCGCCCAAAGCACTGAGGCTGGGAAGCAGCATTTGATTCTCAGACCCCAAGCGCAGGCTGGGAGGATCCAGAGGCGAGGTGGGTGTGAGGAGAATATTCAGAGCTCAAGTCACTGGCTGGGAAAATGCCCAGAAAAGGGAAAAAAACCAAGACTACTGAGGGTTACTTTCTTGGTGAGCAGGTTTCTCCTCCCCTCCCTTCTGATGAGGAAGAGTGGTGCTCACCATCAGGGGAAGACACGGAAGTCAGTGCTTCTAAATCCCAGCCCACTCAACGGGATCAGTTCTGGGAAAAGGTCTTAAAGAGCCCAAAAAATTTTCAAAATCATGATAGAGAGGTGGAGGAAAAACTGGGAAGAGTAATAAAAGACTTGCAAGCAAAGTATGAACAACAAATCAGCACCCTGCTAAAGGAGACCCAAAAAAATGCAGAAGAAAATAACACCCCGAAAAATAGGCTAACTCAATTGGCAAAGGAGGTTCAAGAAGCCAAGGAGGAGAAGAATGCTTTCAAAAGCAGAATTAGCTGAATGGAAAAGGAGATTCAAAAGCTCACTGAAGAAAATAATTCTTTAAAAATTAGAATGGAACAGATGGAGGCTAATGACTTTATGAGAAACCAAGAAATCACAAAACAAAACCAAAAGAATGAAAAAATGGAAGATAATGTGAAATATCTCATTGGACAAACAACTGACCTGGAGAATAAATCCAGGAGAGACAATTTAAAAATTATGGGCCTACCTGAAAGCCAGTATCAAAAAAAGAGCCTAGACATCATCTTTCATGAAATTATCAAGGAAAACTGCCCTAATATTCTAGAACCAGAGGGCAAAATAAGTATTCAAGGAATCCACAGATCACTGCCTGTAAGAGATCCAAAAAGAGAAACTCCTAGGAACATTGTGGCCAAATTCCAGAGTTCCAAGATCAAGGAGAAAATATTGCAAGCAGCTAGAAAGAAACAATTCAAGTATTGTGGAAATACAATCAGGATAACACAAGATCTAGCAGCTTCCACATTAAGGGATCGAAGGGCGTGGAATAGGATATTCCAGAAGTCAAAGGAACTAGGACTAAAACCAAGAATCACCTACCCAGCAAAACTGAATATAATACTTCAGGGGAAAAATTGGTCTTTCAATGAAATAGAGGACTTTCAAGCATTCTTGATGAAAAGACCAGAGCTGAAAAGAAAATTTGACTTTCAAACACAAGAATGAAGAGAAGCATGAAAAAGTAAATAGCAAAGAGAAGTCATAAGGGACTTTACTAAAGTTGAACTGTTTACATTCCTACATGGAAAGACAATATTTGTAACTCTTGAAACTATTCAGCATCTGGGTACAGGGTGGGATAACACACACACACATGCACACGCACACGCACATGCACACACACATAGAGACAGAGTGCACAGAGTGAACTGAAGAGGAGGGGGTCATATCTTAAAAAAAAAATGAAATTAAGCAGTGAGAGAGAAATATATTGGGAGGAGAAAGGGAGAAATGGAATGGGGCAAATTATCGCTCATAAAAGAGGCAAGCAAAAGAACTTTTTAGTGAAGGGAAAAAGAGGGGAGGTGAGAGAAAAACATGAAGTTTGCTCTCATCACATTCCACTAAAGGAAGGAATAAAATGCACAGTCATTTTGGTATGAAAACCTATCTTACAATACAGGAAAGTGGGGGATAAGGGGATAAGCAGGGTGGGGGGGGTGATGGAAGGGAGGGCACGGGGAGGAGGGAGCAATTTGAGGTCAACACTCATGGGGAGGGACAGGATCAAAAGAGAGAACAGAAGTAATGGGGGACAGGATAGGATGGAGGGAAATATAATTAGTTCTTACACAACACTACTATTATGGAAATCATTTGCAAAACTACACAGATCTGGCCTATATTGAATTGCTTGCCTTCCAAAGGGAAGGGGTGGGGAGGGAGGGAGGGCAGATTGGCAGACAGGGGCAATTAGAACGCTCAGTGTTTGGGGGTGGGGGGAGGGGACAAAAGGGGAGAAAATGTGGAACCCAAAATTTTGTGAAAATGAATGTTAAAAGTTAAATAAATTAATAAAAAAAATACATAAATGTTTTTGCTACATGTAGTAGTCAGTTCTATGCTTTTTACTTTGTATTGTCTAATATAGACATTTCCATATTTCTGCATAGTCCTCATATTTGTTATAAAGAATACCATTACCTGGATATATCAGTCAGTTTAGCTATTTCCAAATTACAGGACACTTGACTTGTTTCCAGCTTTTCATGATTCCAAATAGAGCATCTTTGTTCAAACATTTATTTTTTTCCTTTAAATCATTATCTTGGGATATATTCCCAGAAGTGAAATTTTGAGTCAAAGGGTATGACCCATTTAATTCCAACTTATATGTTGTCTCTAGCCATCCATTTCCTCTCCCTGTTTTAGTCACCTTTCTTTCCCTACTCTCCTGTCAGAATTCTATTGTGTTACTTTGGAGTGGGGATGCTGTATATATCCCACATATGTGCCTTTAATCAAATTCAGTTTGTCCATCTGTCCGTATCCAACATTGGGTCAGATAGACATACAAAGTTCACAAATACCATTGGTCAAGTCTTTTGCTTTGGCTCAATGTCTTCACTAACAAGGGGAAAAACCACCTTCCAATTTCTCCAGCTTGAAATTAACAGAATACATTTACTAATTTCAAGATAGATTAATTTATGAGGACCCTTTTTTCTTCTACATAGACAAACTAAAAAATGATAAGACAGTATATATGGTAGGATAAACATGCCAGTGCACTAGGAATTAGGATACCCTGGTTTTACTCTTGGCTTTTCTACTGACTAACTATAAGATAATATTGGCTAGCCCTTTTAAGGGCAGCTAGGTGGTTCAGTGAAATAGAGCACTGGACCTGGAGTCAGGAAGACCCTGAGTTCAAATCTAGCCTCAGACACTAACTGTATGACCCTGGGCAAGTTATTTAACACTGCTTATCTCAGCTTCCTCATCTGTAAAAGGAGAAGGAAATGACAAACTACTTAAATATCTTTGCCAAGAAAATGCCACATGGAGTCACCAAGAATTGAATATGACTGAAAACAACTGAAAAATAAGCCATTTTAGATTAACTGGGGGAAATATAGGTCTATGCATCCATCCATTTTCTCCTTCTCCTTCTACCAATGATACTAAGAGGAATATCTTTCTATTTTGAAAGAAAAATATCTTTCATTCTTTAGTAGCTATGTATCTTTTATTATCTCATATATCTTATTCGTTTTATTAATATTGTGTAAGATGTTATATGTGCATGTATATTTATAAACTATATAATTAGCTAAAATGCCTCAGAGACTGAGGATGTTTCAACCGTCCCCTTTTCCACTGATGCTAATAAGGATCCTAAAACCACAAGAGGGGTGCTTACTCATCCAGTCTCCCGATTCCCTTGCTATTGGCAAGAATTCTAAATCATCTCACTTGAAATATTAATGGACACACCAGCCAAGCAAAACTATTTCCCTCTGTGAATCCTTATTCTCACATCTCTACCTCTCCCCCTTCACATTCTCCTCCAATAATTTTGTACAGAAGGCATTCAGGCATAGATTTTTGTTTGAAAAACTAAAAGAAGTAGGATTGATTTGATGTGAAAAGGTAGAGGAAAAGTTTTAGGAGTTGCTTCTCCTTTACACTGACGCAGACATTTATTCATCTATGATGAACTTACAGAGAAGGTTAAGGTTTTTCCAGGACCCCCACCAATCCCCCAGGTGAGAGGGGTATGGACTCCTGGCATCACCGAACCGAACGGGGGCTGAGATGCTCTTCCAGTGAGGCATTGCCTCCCCCCCACCACAAGCAATGACTTTAGCCTCCAAGTAGATCTTAGTTTCTTTCCTGGGATAATAGATACTGAAGTAGTGCTCAATTTTGTAAGTGTTTTCTCAGTTATTTGGTTTTTTCATCACATAAAAGAACTGCAGAACTTTAAGGCTGAAATGGACTTCATCTATTCTAGTCCAATTCCCTCATTTTATTTTCTTTTATTAGTTCAACCTGTGATTTTATTGGGGTATGAAATTATAGCTGGGAAATCTCCTTCTGTCCACAAAGATTGTATATTCTTCTGTCAGTCCCTGCTAATCTTAGAGAATTTCCTGGGAACCTAGGATGGTTTGTGATTTGGCAAGGTCATTTATCGAAGCAGAACTTAAATCCAAAAGTTCCTGACTTCAAAGTCAGCTCTGTTCACTACAATACATTCCAAAGGGGTAATTCAGTCTTACCTGGAGGAAGGAAGGAAGGAAGGAAGGAAGGAAGGAAGGAAGGAAGGAAGGAAGGAAGGAAGGAAGGAAGGAAGGAAGGAAGGAAGGAAGGAAGGAGAAAGAAAAGGAAAAGAGAAAATGAAATGAAGAAGGAAGGAAAGAAAGGAAGAAAGGGAGAGAAAAGAGAAGGAAAGAAGGAAGGAAGAGAAGGAAAGAAAGGAGGGAGGAAGGAAGGAAAGAAAGAATTTTTAAGTGCCAACTATGTGCCAGGCATTGTGCTAAGAGTTTTACAAATAGTATCTTATTTGATCCACACAACAACCCATTTTACAGTTGAGAAAACTGAGGCAAATGGAGCTTAAGTGACTTGCCTAGGGTCACACAGCTAGTAAGTGTCTGAGGCCAGATTTGAAGTCGGGTCCTACTGACACTCGGCCTGACACACTGCCACGTAGTTGTCTATCAGTGGTGGTGTAATAACCAAACTGTGATCTCTTTGATCCCAAGCCAATTCTTTTCACTGACCTCACTGGCTCCACTGAGGTACTGTTAACTTCATTTAGTGAACAAGAAGACTGAGACCCAGAGAAATTCAAGGTTTTGTCTTGGTCACAAGAAAACAGACACTGCATTATTATTGGAGCTGCAAATACTCCAGTGACTCTAGAGAGTAATTTGGAACTATGATCCAAACTGCACACACCATTAGGCCTATACCCCAAAGACATCAGAAAAAGAGGAAAATGACTCGTATATATAAAAATACTTCAAGTAGTTTTTTTCATAGTGTCCCAAAACTATAAACCAAGAAAGTGCCCACTCATTAGAGAGTGGCTAAATAAATTATAGTATAGAATGTAATAGAATATTAAATAAGAAGAAAAGGATGATTTCAAAGAAACCTCAAAAGGTTTGTCTGAACTGAAACAAAATGAAGTGAATAGAAATGAGGATGGTTTTATAGGATAACTACAGTATTGGAAAAACCAAGAACTTTGAAAAACTTAAGAATTCATAGTGCAGCAGTAACCAAATATGATTCCAGAGGATGAGCGATACAGCATGTCACCCACCTTGTCAAAGAGAGACAATGAACTCAATGTGCAGAATGAGACACACGCTTTGGATTATGGCCAGTAGGGGAATTTGTTTTGTTTGAATGTATGTGCTTGCTTGTTATAAGGGTTTTCTTTCTCTGTTTTTCAATGGGAGGGAGGAGATGTAAGACGAAGAGGAAATCAGGGCTTGCTCAATAAAAAAAAAATAGTTTAAAAATGTAAAATCAGACAGAAAACTTGAAAGAAAGAAAAGGTGGAGAGAGACAGAGACAGAGTGAGACAGATGAAGGAAGGAAGGAAGGAAGGAAGGAAGGAAGGAAGGAAGGAAGGAAGGAAGGAAGGAAGGAAGGAAGGAAGGAAGGAAGGAAGGAAGGAAGGAAGAGAGAAAAGAAAAGAAAAAAGAGACTTTAAAGAAATAAATGGACACTGATCTAGAGTGATAGTAAAGGTGACAGACAAGTGCTCATCTGTAGCTGAATTTTGCCATACCCCTGTTTTCATTCCTCCAAGTTCAAGGATCTGAGTTCTACCCTAAGAGAAGTCTAGGCAATAGCTTTTATGCCATCAATGGGAGCCCATTGTGCCTTATCCATTATTAGGCATTCATTCTTGTTTTGTAGAGTGGATTTAAAGTTTAAAATATTTCTAGCTACATTTTATATATGAAAGACCTTAGGCTGAGGAAAGATGATAACCTTGTCCCCTGGTCTTAGTTTTGTGCAGTTTTTTCTTTTTTTAGTTTCCTTGGTTTTTTTCCCCTCATCAAATTGGAACCTGACTTCCGCAGGAAAGTCTTTCTAAACCCCTAGCCTTCCCACTGAGGTTATCTGACATTTGCATTGTATGTGTCTTGTATGTATACTTATTTGTATGTTGTTTCCTTCATTAGAACGTGAGCTCCTAGAGAAGAGGAACTATATTTTTGCCTAGTAGCTAGCACAGTGCCTGGCACATAGTAAGCACTAAATGTTTGTTGATTGGTGATTGACTGACTGTGCCTTTTCCCCCTTGCATTAATCTGTAAAGGTTTTGGATTTGAGAATCTGGGGAACTTCAAGCCCAGAGGCAATTTCTCTGACTACCTAGAAAAAGCAAACACAGTAGTAGGGGCTCATAAACAGGTTTTCAGGACATAGTGACCCATAAAGAACTTTGAGCCTATGGATGGCCTTGTCTCGTGACCCAAAGTGCAAGTTGTGAGGTAGTCTCAGATGCTCTGTTTTGTTTTTAAATTAAATGACTAGAAGAAAGTACATTTGCTTTTAGGATATTTCCAGATTTCACTTATTTACCTGCTCGTATTTCAGGTAGGAACTGTGTCAATTACAGTCTGAATTCTAAAGACTAAGGAAAAGTCAAGATACAATTGAGTGAAATTAACAAAATAAAGTCTTTTTAGAGTTCTTGGGGGCTGAGAATTTCCTTAAGAAATCATGACTGGGAGATGACCTTGCCAGGAAATAAGAAACCATGATCCATGTCAAAAATATGCACTGACTTACTCTTAAAAAAGCGAGCTGTAGAAATTCTGTGTGACTAAGTTCATTATTCTCATGTTAATTTTTAGAGTGCCTCCTCTCTTTTTCAACAAACTGTGTTTTTCCCATTGTAAATCAAGCTTCTAAGTGCTAATAAAGCAAGTAGCAAAAAGCTAAGTGGTGTCTCCATTAATCTTAAGCTCTGATACTCGTAATATGATTTTAAAGCTATATTCTCAGATTACATCAGCCCCTTGAGGCTGATTGTCAACGTCATTTATACAAGGGAGGAAAAACCTTCACTGTAACTGTCACATAACTTATGCCAAATCTGTTTTCCTTGCTTTTGAAAAAAATCTTTGTTCTCCAGATTTTTAGCAAATTGAAAGGTACCATGGTGACAGTTCATATGACCTCTGTTTAACCACAAAAGAAACACTTTTTTAGGTTGCTCTCCCAGGCAATACCCCTCACCCCCAACCTAGACCATCTAGACCCTCTCTACTGGGCAGGAGTCCAGAAGCCAACAGGCATAATAGAGAGCTTGACCCTGGAGTCAAGAAAATTTCAGTTGTAAAACTAATAAAGGTTCAAGACCTTCCTTACTGACTATTCAGCCTAAGCAGCAGGTCAGGTCATTTGTCTCTCTCTCTCTCTCTCTCTCTCTCTCTCTCTCTCTCTCTCTCTCTCTCTCTCTCTCTCTCTCTCTCTCTCTTCTCTCTCTCTCTCTCTCTCTCTCTCTCTCTCTCTCTCTCTCTCTCTCTCTCTCTCTCTCTCTCTCTCTCTTTCTGTCTCTCTCCCTTTCTGTCTCTGTCTCTGCCTCCCCTTTTCTCTCTCGTTTTCTGTCTCCATCTCTATCTCTCTCCCTCTTCCTCTCTCTCGCTTGTTCTCTTTCTCTTTCTTTGTCTCTGTGTCTCTTTCTGTCTTTCTTTGTCTGTCTGTGTGTGTGTGTGTGTGTGTCTGTATCTCTCTGTGCCTCTGTCTCTGTCTCTCGGTCTCTCTCTGTCTTACTCTCTGTGTCTCTGTCTCTCTCTGCCTCTCCTCTCCCTCTCCTTGTGTCTCTCTCCTCCTTTCTCTTTCTCTTTCTCTCCCTTTCTCTCTCTGTCTCTTTCTATCTCTCTCCCTTGCTCTCTTTCTCATTCTGTCTGTCTCTGTATGTTTCTCTCTCTTTCTGTCTCTCTCTGTGTGTCTCTGTCTGTCTCTCACTGTGTCTCTGGACTGGATCTGGATCTTGTCTCCGTGTGTCTCTGTCTCTCTGTCTCTGACTGTGTCTGTCTCTATGTCTCTTTTTGTCTGTCTCTCTCTTTCTCTCTTTCTCCCTCTGTCTCTCTTCCCCTTTCTCTCCCTTTCTTTCTCTATCTCTCTATCTTTCTCTCTCTCCTTTGTTCCCTTTCTCTTTGTCTGTCTCTTTGTCTCTGTCTTTCTATGTCTCTCTCTGTGTCTCTGTCTGAATCTGTGTCTCTCTCTGTCTCTGGGTCTGTCTGTCTGTCTCTCTCTCATCCTCAGTCTTCCCTTCTGTAAGGGAACTAATATTATTATTAACTTCTTACAGTTTTGGAGAGGATCCAATGAGATCAAGTAATATAAGGAATACACTTTAGAAACCTTAAATAAAGCCCTGCATAAATGTCGGCTGCTATTTTTGCACCATTGTTTAACCCCAATTGGCATATGACAAATTCTTCATGGGGAAACTGATCAGAACTGCAATTTCTTTTCACTTGGCCCCAAAGCCACCTACCCAGGGGCTACATATTAGAAGTCCCTGGGGATGGTGGTTACATATGAACTGTGACAGTGCCCCTACTGAGATGTCTGCATCATTTGGGATTTATTACAGCATGCTTTTCCTCCTACGAGTCACGATCCTACCAAGGGGGTGGCTACTGTCATCTTCATTTTGAAATTTGGAAGCTGATCTGTAGAAAGGTCAAATAGCGTTTCCAAGGTCACACTGAGTGTTGATGAAAGCCCTACTCAGTAGTTCATTGCCTCGAGCCATGACCTGGGGTGCAGGAAATGGCAAAGATGAGAAAAAACCTTGAAAATACAATACAGAGAGCTAAACCCAGGTCATCTAAAAACCAAACCCTGCTACAAACTACCTTGCTAAATCTGTAGGTTTGATGGATTCGCCTCTACTAATAAGTGATACACCATCCTTAGTATTTAATCCTGGGATGATGAAAAGGAGTGGAACAGTGACACTGAAGCAAGAAGGGATGGAAGAAATTAGAGCCCCTTCTGCAATTTTCCCTAATTACCAGCCAATGTTTCTTTTCTACATAATAGGATCCTATGACCCTGGGCAAGTCACTTAACCCTGTTTGCCTCAGTTTTCTCATCTGTAAAATGAGCTGTGGAAGGAAATGGCAAACCACTCCAGCATCCTTGCCAAGAAAACCCCAAATGGGGATCACAGAGAATTGGACACAACTGAAACAACTGAACAACAACAGATTTAGAGCTAAAAAGGGCCATTAGAGATAATCTAGTCAAACCCTCTCATTTTACAGATGAGGAAACAGATGCCCCAAAACAGGCCAAGTTTACACAGCTATTGGCAGGTGAGATTTGAGTCCAAGTCCTCTGACTCCAAAACTAGGGCATATTCCACTCTAGCATTGACTTTATGTCATGCTAGTTTAATGCCAAGATTTTTTTTCTATGTATTTCTGTTATGTGATGTAGTAGGAAGGGCCCCTGGATTTGGGATGGAAGAGCTAGGATCCATTCTTGACTCTGATACTTACTAGTAATGTGACTTTGAATTGGTCACTTAGTCTCACTGATCCTTGATCCCAGAATTACCTCTCTGATTACTCCCCAGTGTCTTCCTTTGGGGACGGGGCGATGCAGCAATGGAGGGACTAAGCTAGGGACTGAAAATAACAACTCGGAAGCACATGGCAGTGGGAAATGCTTGCTTCCACACAGCCTGGGATGAGACTCCAAGACTGCCATTCCTGAATTTAAGCTTCCGTTTAGCAGCACCATTCTCCTGAAATTTAACTTTCTAGCCACGAAATGGAGATTCTCTGGGCAGCACCAGCTTTGGTAGTTGACTCATAGTAACCCTAAGTTTAAGACTTCTGGATTCCAAAAGCTCTGTATTTTCTAGGGAGAAGGAAAGGATTCTTGGAGCAGCCTGCTACTTGGAGAAATAAGGTATGACTAGTGGCATGCTGGTAAGTGATTAACAGCCAGTTCTTTCAGTGACTGTGATTATGCTTTAAAGCACCAAAAAAATTAACCAGCATGAACTCAACAATCCTTCCTACTCAGCCAGCAAAAATCCCTCCCAACACTAGAGAAGTGAGCAAAAGGTAATTTGCAAGAGCAGATGAGAACTGAAGGTAGGGGGTTGGACTCTCCTCTACTGGAAGTCTCTAAAACCATATAATGATATAGTTAAGCTGACTGCTCCTTGCAGTATGACATATATAAAGGGGTGCAGGAGTGGTTATTTCTCACTTGGAAAGCAAATTAATATTTAGCATCCTCATACAAGTTGGATCTGCCATCAGCTACCCTTGTTTATTCCAGACACTCACTTATTTCCATGAGAGTGCTGTTCATTTGCTTACGCATTGAAAAAAATGGGCAGCTTCCCATGGCAAATGTTATCCACAATAAGGACTAAAGACCTACCACCACAGGGCCCTGGACCCCAGAGCAGAGATGGGCCTTCAAGAAGGATTTATTAGTCATGAGATCATCTAGAAAAATATCAACAGCCTCCTTTAACCCAAGTATTCTTCACTCTTTGTATGCCATGGATCCCCTTTTACAATCTGGTGAAGTCTATGGACTCCTCCCCTCAGAATAATCCATAATAATATACAATATAGCATAAACAATATACAATAATAAATAAATAATGAAAAGAAAATATACAAAAAAATGTTCATTATATTGAAATACAATCAGCATTTTTTTTAGTTCTCAGACACCAAGTTAAGAATTCCTGTCAATTTAGCCCAAATGTCCTTTAATGACAAAGCTCATTCTTTCATATCTAAGTGTTGAGTTTTTTTTTTATTTTTGTAGTTTTTTATTTTTATTTTATAGTTTTTTTATTTTTCTTCCCCACAGTCCCCAACCTTTGGACTTTGCCAGCATGGGAGAGTTCAGCCCCTGAAGTGACCTCCCCTGACAAAGATGATTTGGCATCCACTGCAGCAGAGTTTGGTAGAAAATTAATTTTCCAGATTGAAGAGATGTTGGAAGGAATTATTAAATTCAACTGAGCATTCTTCCTGGCAATGGGAATGAAGCTGCCCAGTTTGGACAATCATAGTTTACAGAGGAAAGAAGAATGTCCGTCCAGGAACCTGACTCCTCTTGGTTTGGTAACAGGACAATAAAGGTTGCTTTGTTTTGTGGCATCTCAGAGCCCCCCACACACACACATACACACGGCCATGTACATGCACACACACATGTATATGTACATGTTGTAGTTCAGTCATGGCTGACTCTTCATGACCCCATTTGGGGTTTTCTTGGTAAAGATACTGTAGTGGTTTGCCATTTCCTTCTGCCACTCATTTTACAGGTAAGAAAACTGAGGCAAACAGGGTTAAGTAACTTGAACTGGTCATACAACTAGTAAGCATCTGTGGCTGAATTTGTACTCAGGAAGATGAATCGTCCAGACTCCAGGTCTTGTACTATTATCCACTGTGCCAACTAACTGTCTTTGTACATACATGTACATACACACATATATGTCAGATACTTTTGTGACTAAACACTGTGACACATGTGCAAATGAATTGTGTATGTGTGTGTACATGCATGTTGTGTATACAAATACATGTGTACACACACATGTGTCAAATGCTTTCTTGACTAAACACTGTGACGCATGTTCAAATGAATTCTGTATATGTATGTACATGCATGTTGTATATATGTGTGTATATATATATATATATATATACGATTGTCACATTCTCACATACACTCCCCTTCAATAAAGCCAATGTAATCTGAAGGGTTTGTGCATGATCCGACCACTCTGGGCATCTGTGAAGAGCTTAGGGAAAAGTCTGAGATCTAGAGTTGGTAACTGGGCTGCCCAGACGATCCAGTATCAGTTGCAATCTACCATTCTGGGTCACAGTAGATATGAGGAAACTGATCTTTAAACAAATAAATCACAGATCCATAACTCCTTATTTTTTATAGATGGGAAAACTGAGGCCTGAGGAAGTTAAATGACTTCCTCAAGGCCACACGGAAACCAGACGATCTGACTCACAATTTTAACCCAAGTCCTCTAGTTCCAGGGTCTCATAGCTCTTCTGTCTGAGGTACCCAGCAAGAGAGTGGGCTAGAAATTTTGAGTTTAGACAGCTATTCAGTACTGTGATCTACAAAACACTTATATTATCAAAGTTCTCCCCAAAAGGAGAAAGTGTGTGTGGTGGAGGGGGGGGGTGTATGTGATTATAGGGATGATCTATATGATGTACTCTTGTGTTGGAAGTCCCTACTTGACTTTCTCACTCCATTGTTTGACGCATCAGCCAAAACATGCAATATCCTGATAAGTTCTCATTGTTTGGGATAAGAATAAGAATAGATTTCTCTAGTTTGAAAGAAAATTTTAAAAACCTGTTGCTTTTGCTATAGGAAGAAAAAACTGCATTTTCTGGTTTATTGATCATTTAAATGAATAAACAAAATTTTGCTGCTGAATAAATTCTAAATTTGTCAATTCCTGATGGTACAACACATAGTGTGACTAGAATCTGAGCCAACTTTATTTTGGTCCAACTTGGTAAACTGCACTAAACCCTAGTGGTGTCCCTTACTCATAACTCCAGAATATGAACTGACAAGATCAATCCATTTTGATAAATCAGCTGTATCTATTCTCTCTCTCTCTCTCTGCCAACCTGCAGCTGCTAAGCCTCTCTCTAACACAATGATTTAGAAATGAGTGTATTCCAATTCTGGCTCTCATTATTTTTTATAGGACTAATGAATTGCTTTGGGAAGACTGTTAAAAAGGCTTTTGATCAATTACAGTATAAGAAATATTTAAAATGAGATACATCATAATTAGAACAAGTTTGTGGTGATGTCTGATGGACTGACTCCTCAGTGGTTTATGGGGGGGGAGATATTTGCCATTTTTCAAGATATTGATTTTCATGTTTTACAAAATGATGTATTAGCCAACACCATATCATAATTTCTAGTTCTCAAAAGTTTAATGAAGAAAAAGGAAATGCTTTTTTGATGCTTTCAGAAATCTCTTATGTTCTAATGGTAGGAGGAGAAAACATATGGTCTTCAAGCAATACTACTGAGAACATTCACCTAGATCAAAATGATGAAATGCATTTCAGCTGTCGCCACCCAGTTATTATAGTCCATTCACACCAGGTTATTTTGCCAACAAGAATCCTCACCAGATCCAAATGATTGGAACCTGGCCCAAGACAGCTGTGGCCTGGATAAAGAAAACAGGATTATTATCAGTTTCCTGGATACCAAGAAACAGGATATGCCATAGATGGACAGTTAGTGAGTTTGTGCTGGGTTTCCGTACTGCTCAACCAAGTGCGATGCTCTCTTTAAAGTTGATAGGATAGCCTTACTTGCACCAGTTTAATGGGAAAGAGATTCAAATTTACTCTGCAGGCCCATATCTGAAAAGTAAGAGACTTATACAAGTTATACAGGGACACATGACATTAGCAAGGGAAAGTTTCAACACGATCAAAGATAGCTTTAGGGACCCAGAAAAAGCTAAAGATTAAATCAACACAACTTTTCTTTTTTAATATCCTCACACTTCGAGAGCTAAAAGGAGATTGAAAGACAATAATAGACTAAAAACTACCAAAAAGTATTTAGAATATGGCATAGTGATAGAATACCAGGCCTAAAGTCAGGAAGACTCATCTGCCTAAGTTCAAATCTGACTTCAGGCACTTATCAGTTATGTGACCCTGGACAAGTCATTTAACCCTGTTTGCCTCAGTTTCCTCATCTGTAAAATGAGCTGGAGAAAGAAATGATAAACCACTCCAGGATCTCTTCCAAGAAAACCCCAAAGAAGTCACCAAGTTGGACATGACCGAACAGCAACATGTGGAATTTGAATTTGAACCAAGCCTCTGATAACTTTTGTGATCAAGTGGTATTAGCTTCATAGATAGAGGTTTATAGGAAAATATAGTCACTGGCCAAAGTTCTTCCTAACTAGCCCTCACAGGAAATGATGATCATACCATAAAGTTAGAATGATAGGTTCATAAATTCAGAACTGAAAGGAACTTCAAACACCCTGTGGTTCTACCCACTATCTCATGACTCCCAAAACAAAACACTCCTCCCTGACCACTACTTCTCTATATGTTGTCCCCTCCAACTTCTGGAGTTCAGGCTCTATCTTGTATTTGTTTCCAATTCTTGGTATATAGTAGGCACTTAATAAATGCTTTCTCGTTCATTCTTTAGTACAATAATTTTTACAGATTAAGAATCTGAGGCACAGAAGATCTAATTCTCTTGACCAATGCCACACACGTAGACACTGACAGAGCTGAGATCCAGGTCCTTGGACTTAAGATCCACTAATTTTTTAATGACATTATGTTACTTGTCCCATAGTCATGTCTCTTCAAGTCCTTAAAAAATCCCACTGCTTCTGAAGCTCCTGAAGACATCCTATGACCTTACAGTAATCACAGAACACGATTCATGATTGGAAGAGAGCAATGGAAAAAAATGCATCAAAAAGGGCGAGATGAAGTAGCAAGAGCAGCAGAATAGCTTTGTATCTTAATATATGTACTTCTAAGTCAATCCTCTGTAACCCAGTGGTTCCCCAAGAACCCTAGGCTGACATTATTGGGTCTAGTTCATGTGGCCTGATGCCCAAAGGCTTAATCCTGACTCTTGGATTTAGACCCTGACCTTAGATTATTCTGGGAGTAATCTCCCGAGTTAATCTTCATTATGGCTTGAATCTAGATTTCCTCCAAAGTAGATAATTGAGTCCTCAATTCCTACACAATATGCAATAAGGGAATTCAGTATGGGGCAACCACTTTTCTGCCACTACAGAAGATGATTAAGATCCCCAAGAGCCAATGAAGAATTTCAGAAAGGTGCATTTGAATAAAGATCCTAACAAGGATGCTGAACAAATACTTCTCGTCCACCTAGAACCTGCCCTGACTAAGCAACCCTTGGCAAGCAGGAATATTGGGAAGGTCCAAATGTCTTCTCTGCCCCTGCGATGGTATTTAGTCCCTCAGGGTGAGCCTCTATTGGTCTTCTTCCTGGAATCAAGGAAGATGCTCCTGAAGAAATCTTTCCATGAGAAGTTTTGTGTCAAATATCAAGAACTACTGAATGGAAAGTCCATTTTCAGGACCTGTTGTTCCTGAAACTATTATCTCCACCATCCTGCTCTGTATTAGGAGGATGCTCTGGTCCACTCGCCCAGGACCAAGCTACTTCAGCTCTATCCCTTATCCCCAGAATCCTCCTTAAATATAAACCCTTCCACTGGTTCTCACTCTCAGCTATCTTTTCTATGTTCTTTTAATCAATTAATAAGCATTTACTATGTGTTGGGCATTCTTCTTGGCTGCAAAGGACACCGTCCCTGCCCATAAGGACCTTTCATTTTAGCTACTCAGTACCCACCTAGCCCTCGCCTATCTGAACAGGTGGGGAGTGGTGGGGAAATGGGTCCCAAGGAGGAGCAAACATACCTTCTAAGGCATGCCGCTAAAAAGGAACTACACTCAGAACCCCGACAGCCACTTACCGTTCTTACTTGGATAAAAAGAAACCTTCACTCCCAAAAGAAAAGAAAAAATAAAGCAAGCCCACCCTATAGGTGAGATTCCTTTAAATAGTCAGACCCCGCCTTTGCTCCTCCCCCTCTCGAGTTCTACGGCCCCATTCGGCTTTGGAATGTGATGAGATTCAAATTCGCATTGTAGATAGTTTCATTAGTTACCACTGGCTCACGGTCCAGTCCCATCTCCCGAGGCAGAGGTTCTTTCTGGAGTCACCTTCCTCAACAGGAAACTGCCCCTTCAGAGATAACATGTACGCCCAAGCCCTGACACCAGATCAAAAGAAGGACCTAACCGAGATTGTTAACCGGCTGATCACTCCGGGCAAGGGAATTCTGGTCTTAGATGAGTCCCTCTGTACTATAAATAAGCGCTTCTCCTGTCTTGGCATTGAAAACACCGAAGACAACAGGCGCCGCTATCGACAACTGTTTCTGACCGTTGACGATGAAATACGCAACTACATCGGAGGAGTTATCCTTTCCCATGAGACGTTCTATCAAAAGTGTGATGATGGCCAGTCCTTCCCAGAAGTCATCAAGAGCAAGGATATTGCTGTGGGCATCAAGGTGGACAGGGGTGTTGTACCCCTGCCAGGGACCAATAACGAAACTACCACCCAAGGGCTGGATGGCCTGGCCGAGCGTTGTGCCCAGTACAAGAAGGATGGAGCTGACTTTGCCAAGTGGCGTTGTGTACTGAAGATCGGGGAGAATACCCCCTCTCCTCTTGCCATTTGGGAAAGTGCTAATGTGCTGGGTCGCTATGCCAGTATTTGCCAGCAGAATGGCCTGGTACCCTTCATTGTGCCAGACATTCTCTCTGACGGAAACCACAACCTGAAGCAATCTCAATTTATCACGGAGATGGTTCTGGCTTCTGTATTCAAGGCTCTAAGTGACCACCATATTTTCCTTGAAGGGACTGTGCTTCAATCCAACATGGTAATGCCAGGCCACGACTGTTCCCAGAAGTTTCACCCTGAGGAAATCGCAATAGCAACTATAACAGCTCTGCGCAATACTGTACCTCCTGCAGTACCAGGTATAGCCTTCATGTCTGGAGGCCAGAGTGAGGAAGATGCCCAAACTCTGCTCAACACACTCAACAAATGTTCCCTGCCCAAGTCATGGATCCTGACCTTTTCTTTCGGCCGACCTCTACAGACAGCGGCTGCCAAAGCCTGGGGAGGGAGGGAGAGCAACGTAAAGATGGCCCAACAAGAGTACATCAAACGAGCCAAGTCCTTCAGCCAGGCCAGCATAGGCAAGCATTTACCAGTCAGTAGTGGAAGAATGTCACACGCCAGTGAGTCGCTCTACATCGCAGTCTACATCTCTAACAGTCCCAAGCTCAATCCCTAAATCAGAGCCTTCCACTTCAGTGGGCCCCAGTAAGGAAAAGCTACCCAATAAACCTCTACCATGAGCAAAAACTGGGATCCAAACCTTTGGGTTGACTCCTCCCATCACTCTTCCTAACTTGTGCCTTGTCATAGCTCTGCATGAATGTGACTCCTTCACAATCCACCTTCACCAATAAACAACTATTTAATACCAACAACAAAAATAAAAATAAAAGCAGAGCAGGTGACTTGCATGGTTGATCCTTTGATTCTTCAGAAGTTGAATGACAATTCTGGACCTGAACTGCCTGAAGTGGAAATAATAGGAACCCTGGGTTTGAGGAAGTGCCGTTTTGGAATTCCTGATAGATAAGAGAGGAATATTAGGTATAGTCTGATTTGTTCTTCAAACTTTAGTAGAATAGATTTCAAAGAGTTCAAAAAATAGGATACTTAGAATTTCTATTATCTGAACCTCTAAAAAGGAAGTCAGTCTATGAGGTAAGGGCATTCCAAGTTCTCAGAAATGAAATTCTAGGGGAAAAGTCACAATTGATTCCAGTGAGAAAGAAATGGGGTAAGGGTCTCAAGAGATCAGTATAAGTACACTTGATGCTTACCAGTGAGCTCAGATTTTTAAAAGATGTGCAAGAGACAGAAGGGAAAGCAGGGTATCTGAGAATATATTTTTATATTTTCAAATTAAAATAATATCATGAAGCCTAAAACTCATCATTATCTGAGGACTGAGATAAATGATCAAGACCACCAAAAATAGCTTTTTTAAAGTTATGTTGAATATGAGGGGAAGATCAAGGAAGGGAGAAGTAATCTACTCAGAGTGGATGTGAATATGATCATGAATGATGAAGAAGGCAGACCTATTCAAATCCCTATTTCATTTTATTTCTGTACCAAGGAAAAGGTCTCTCAGACAGATAGGATAATAGTTAATAGAAAACCGGACTTTAGGTAAATAAAGAAATGTTAAGACAATGCTTCAAATGACTTAAAGTCATTTGTCCTAGATGAAATATGTCTGAGGGAATTGTGATGATAATGAGAGAAGTTGTAGATAAATCTAATATTTGAAGAGTAAGTGGAAGGCAGATACTTCAAACTATGAAGTATGAACCATTGTCTGTGATGTCAATTTCTAGAATGAATTACTAAAAATGCAGTTTATGAAATTATGGAGAGAGCTGAACTACATGAACCAACATGGGTTCATTAAGAATATGTCATACTAAACCACCCTCATTGCTTTGCTCAGCAGAATACCAGACCTTTAAACCAGAGAAATACTGGAGGCATAGTGTCTTTGGATTTCAGAAAGGCATTCAGTGATCTTTCATGATAGTCTCTTAGACAAGATTAAGAGATATGGATTAAATGATGGTAGAGTTAGGTGGGTTCAGAAGTGATTGATTTGACGCAACAGAGTGGTGACAAATGGATCAGTTCCATCTGGAAGGATACCCCTAATAGAGTTCAATAGAGGTCTTGTCGTTGGTCTGATTAATGTTTTTATCAATGACTTGGATGAAGGCATAGAAGGCAAGCTTATCCAACTGGTGGATAAAGGACGCTGACAACATTGTCATACATTCAAAGACAAAATCTGGATAAAAAAATAACCACATTATATAGCTAAAAGTCATAATATCATTGATTTAGAGCTGAAAGGAAGCTTAGAGACCATCTAGTGCAATTCCCTTATTTTACAAGTGGGGAACCTCAGGTCCACTTTCAAGAAAAATTGAAAGCCTTGCCCAAGATCACATAGGTAGTAAATACTAGTGGTGGAATTTGAGCCCACTGTATCACTGAAGCATATAACAAGTAACAGAAGAAAATTGAAAATGATAAATTAAAGTTCTCCTCTTGTGTTCAAGTTAATCAACTAAGCAAATAGAAGATAAGGGGATAGTGGCCAAAATAATTCATGTGGAAAAAGCATAGGTATTCTAGTGGACTACAAACAAGAGGGGTCAGCTGTGTGAAATGATAACTGACTGCACTAAAAGAAATGCACTCTCAGGAAAAGGGAGCTATTGATTTCATTGACCTCTTTCAATCATCAGATCACATCTAGAGACATGTATATAGTTCTAGATATTATATTTTAGAAGGGATAGGGGAAAAGTGCACAAAATAGCTAGGGAGACATAAAAGGACCACCACAAAAACTCAGTTTATGGAACTGAGGGCATTTAGCCCAGAAAAGAAAAGACTTGAGATACAGTATCACTGCCTTCAAATATTTGAGGGTCTGTTGGATAGAAAAAGGATGAGACAAATTTGTTCTATTTGGCAGGAAAGGGGAGGATCTTGGCCAAGGGATGGGAGTGATTTAGTTGAAAATTCCAATTTGACATAAATAATATCTTCTTAAAAATTAAAAGGTGTTGGGGGCAGAGACTTTTTGCCTGAGTTTTCCCAAATTCCCCTACAAGCAACTTTAAGATAATGCCTCAGATAGAGTATAGAGTGGCCAAACCAACAAAAGGATGGGGAGCAACAATTTTCCAGCCCAATACAACTTAGTTGGTTGTCAGTAAAGTTCTGTTTCACTGGGGTAAGAGTGGAATGCTGCCCAACTCCAACTGAGCCCCAGCAAAGCAGCAGCAGGCCTAGGGGGCAATTGAATCAGCAGAAACTCCTGGGGCTCTCAGCCTACAGATGGTAAAGGGTCAGGCAACTCATCAGTTGATTGTAAGGGACTCTTTACTGGCAATGGATACAGAACTTTGCTACCCTGACCATACACTGTTCCATGTCACCATCTCAAGGTAAAAAGGAACACTAGTGCACTAGAGCATGTGGCAGCAGGGGAGCATGGACCCTGGTCATATTTCCAGTGTGCAGAAAAGTACTTGTGGTTTGCTCTGACCACACCTTTCCTCAGCTCATACCACCCAGGAAAAACTGAAAACTTACAGACTACAGAACTAGCTCTGAAAATAGCAGCACAAGAAACCTGAAGCTTGGAACAGTGTGTGCTCCACCCTAGAAACAGAGCCCAACTTAAACATAGAGTTAAAAAATCAAGAAGTAGCCTGGAAAAATAAGCAAACATAAAAAATAATCTGACCATAGAAAGTTACTATAGTTACATGGAAGATCAAAGCACAAACTCAGAAGATGACAAAAAAAAGTCAAAATAACTACATACAAATCCTCAGTGAAAACTGTGAACTGATCTCAGGCCCAAAAAAGTATCCAAAATATTCAAAAAAATATCAAAAAGGATTTTAAAAATCAAATAAGAGAGGTAGAGTAAAATTTTAAAGAGAAAAGAGAGTGATGCAAGAAAATAATAAAGAGTCAACAGCTTGGTAAAAGAAGGCTAAAAAATGTTGAAGAAAATAACACATTAAAAAAACAGAATTGGCAAAATGATAAAAGGGGCACAAAAAATCCACTGAAGAGAAATTCAAAAGCAGAATTCGCCAAATGGAAAAGGAGGTACAAGAGCTCAATGAAGAAAATTTAAATTAGAATTGAGGAAGTGGAAGCTAATGATTCCATGAGAGTCAAGGAGCAATAAAATAAAATGAAAATAATAAAAAATAGAAGACAATGTGAAATATCTCATTGGAAAAATAATTGATCTGGAAAATAGATTCAGAGAGATATTTTAAGAATTATTATATTACCTAAAAGCCATGATAAAAAAAGAGCCTAGACATCACATTTCAAGAAATCATCATGGATAACTGACCTGATATCCCTAGAACTAGAGGATAAAATTAACATTGAAAGAATCCGCCAATCACCTTCTGAAAAAGATCCCAAAATGATAATTCCCAGGAATATTATAACCAAAGATCAGAGCTCCCAGGTCAAGGAGAAAATATTACAAACAGCCAGAAAGAAACATTTCAAATATCATGGACCCACAGGATTTAGCAATGTCTATCAGAGAACTTAGAATATGATATTCTACAGGGCGAAGGAGCTAGGATTACAACTAAGAATCACCTACCCAACAAAACTGAATATAATCCTTCAGGGAAAAACATGCATATTTTAAAAAATAGGTGATTTCCAAGCATTCCTGATGAAAAGACCAGAGCTGAATAGAAAATTTGGCTTTCAAATACAAGACACAAGACAAGAATAAAAATGTACGCAGGAAAAAGAAATTATAAGACATACAATAAGGTTGAACTGTTAATATTCCCAAATGCAAAGAGGATACTTGTAACACCTGATAACTTTATATATCATCATTAGGGCAGTTAGAAGGATTATACAAATTAGACAGAGGATATGGGTATGAGTTGGGAGGGGCAGGAGCCTCAGGGTTCTTGTTTGGAAGAGAAACTGTCAGCTACTATTGTCATTCACTCTAAGCAGGGGAGTTCAAAAACAGCCACTGAGTGGAGGTAGGGCAGGAACTCAATTTATTTATATAAATAATAAATTTATCTTTTTTTTCTTTTTTTTAAAGGGGCCATTCCCCCTGACTACTTTTTAAAGAGGCCTATTCACTGAATGGGCATTACCTCACTTTAACTGAGAACCTGAGAAAGTCTTAGCTTAAAAGGCCAAGGTGTCCCAGTGCATCCTGGGCCATCTCCAGTCATCCTGAGGAATATCAGGTCACTGGATTCAGATGGCTCTGGAGGAGAAGTGAGGCTGGTGACCTGCACAGCCTTCCCCCACTCAAAACAAAGTCAAGTGCAAGTCGTGTCATCATTTCTACGATGTCATGGTCCTCTTCAGAAATGAAGGATGAACACAGCAAGGGTGTGAGTTGAATCTGATGGGATGATACCTAAAAAACATTAAAGGGTAAGGAAAAGGGATGCACTGATAGAAGGGGGAAGGAAGAGGCAAAATGGGGAAAATTATCTGACATAAAAGAAGCATAAATAGCTTTTATAGTGTAGAGGAAATAGTGGGGTGGACAATGCCTAAACCTTACTCTCATTGGACTTGATTGAAAGAAAGAATATCATACACACTCAGTTGGGTATAGAAATCAAAGCTAACTATCATCATATGAAACAAAGTTCTAAATCTATTAATTAGAGAAATGCAAATTGAAATAAGTCAAATGCCACTTCACACCTATCTAGTTGGCTAATATGACAGAAAAGGAAAATGATCAATGATAGAGGAGATGTGGAAAAATTGGCGCACTAAAGCAGAGTAGTGGTGAACTGATCCAACCATTCGGGAGACTGAAAAGTGTATATATACTCTGAGATGAGGTTTTCCTTTGGGAGCTTGGAAGAAGGTCTATGTGCCAGATGAGACTCTGAGTAGCCATTTAAAGAGCCCTCCAGCTTTGAAAAATCAGAGGTTGGTGCTTCTCTCTCTGGTTACTATGTATGTATGTAATGGTCAGACAATTAGAAGCCCTGTCTGTTGGTCTTTATTTCTCTACTAGTATTTTCACTGTTGGTGAATATAATTAAAACAGACTATGTATCCCTCAAAAGTTGCTTTCCTTTTAGAAAAGCAGATCTAAGAACCTGTATAGCAGGCGCTCTGTGTATGCCAAGGTGTTTGCTTCTACAGTCCCAAAGAGACAAAAAATAAAGGAAAAGACATATAGATATATATATAGATAGATAGATACATGTATATACACAAAAATATTTATAGTAGCTCCTTTTGTGGTGCAAAGAATTGGAAATTAAGGAGATGCCTATTAATTGGAGAATGACAAAACATGTTGTGGTACATGATTATGATGGAATACTGTTGTGCTACGAGAAATGATGAGCAGGACACTTTCAAAAAAACCTGAAAATCCTTTTTATGAGTTGATGCAAAATGAATGAGCAAAACCAGGAAAAAAACATAAACAGTAGCAACAAATAATATATGGTAATCAACTGTGAATGGCTTAGCTATTCTCAGCAATGCACAGATTCAAGATAATTCTGAAGGACTAATGATGAAAAATGCAATTTATCTCCAGAGAGAGAACTGATGAACTCTGAGTTCTGATTGAAGTATACTTTTTTTAACTTTCTTTATTTTTCTTGACCTTGTTGCTTGGTTGGGTTTGGCTTTTTTTTTGTCTGTACTTTCTTTTTGCAACATGACTAATATGGAAATATGTTTTGTGTGACTGTAGAGGTATAACATATCAAATTGCTTGTCTTTTCAATGAGATATGGGAGGGGAAGAATGGAGGAAGAGAATTTGGAGCTCAACTTTTTAAAAAATGAATATTAAGATTGTTTTTACTTATAGTTGGGGAAAAAACTTTAATGCTCTCCAAAAACAGTTATCCAAAAAAACTGCCCTCAGTAGGTAAGAGCTGCACTTTCCCTGTCCCTGGAAAGAAGAGAGAGAGAGAGAGAGAGAGAGAGAGAGAGAGAGAGACAGAGAGAGACAGAGAGAGAGAGACAGAGAGAGACAGAGAGAGACAGAGAGAGACAGAGAGAGAGAGACAGAGGTGCCTCTTACTTTCCCATATCATATATATGTATATGTATATATATATATATATATATACATATATATATATGGCAGAAAGTTTCTTTTCTTTGTGTAGGGGATAAAATTAACCCTTGAGGTCCCTTCCAACTCTAAATAATGGATTTCTAGGATCTATGATTGCTAATCTCTGGATCTCAATTTCTTTCTCTAAAATGAAGATGATAATAACCTACGTATACTCAGAAGTTTTTAGATCTTTTCTGGTGAGGGGAGAGGGTAGGGTTAGATAAATTAAAATCATTATCAATACTTTGAAGAAAGGAATCTAAAGGGATAGTGGGTGGGGCAAACTTTTTCACTTTTGTTTTTATCTCCTGATCTTTACAGCTTCCCCCCCCATCTTTCCCAACTCCTTTTTCTTCTAGTTCATTTTTATTTAATCTTTCTACTTCTTTCCTTATTTCTCTCACTCATTACCATTCTTCTTTCCCTTCCTCCTTTATTTTCTTTTCCCTTGTTATACTTTCTTCCCTCTGACCCTCAACATAGACCAATGCCTGGACAGACCAGACAGAACAGAGGACAGACAGAAACAGCAGCTTTCTGAATTGGACTGTCTATGCCAAGCTATGAGCATTGACCTAAAGAGGAGCTAGTCATCTAACACTGATCTGAATTAGTATAGATGGGATATACTCCAGACTAGTATCCTGACAAAATGTAGGAATACAATATAGCCAGCAGCTCCCAGGGTTCAAAGTGAGGAAACTAGCAACATTTGGTTTCTTTTGGCCAATGTAGCCCAGGCTCCAAAGTAGAGTCTTAATAAGTACAAATCTAAAAACTTAATGTTTCAACTCTATAAACATGAATAAGCAATAGTTTTCCATTTTGATCAATGAAATCATTAGTAGAAAGGAATATTCTTATATAGGAGGCCCCCCAAAGTGAAAGAAGACACATGACAAAAATGTAATTGATTATAAATACTACACACACACACCTGCTAGAACTCCTAAATAACACTACCCTATGACCATTCCATATGATCCTGCTCGGACAGATGAATTCTCTGAAGGTCACTGAATTCTCCAGATGGGCAGCTAGGCTAGAGCTAAATTCTCCAAAGGATTGTTACATCACTCAAAAAGCATTTTAAGAAAAATAGAATAAATATTGAAACAATGAAAAGACTGGAGACTCATAAAAAAATGCATTTTTCAATTGAGCCAGATTAGACTTAGCAATGAGGGAAGGGAATTCATTACCTGTTAAATATTTCATTTACATAAAGCATGTGATGGAATTTTATTCAGGAGCATGTGAGCTAATTTTGCAAGTAAAAACATAGCCACCTGGGTAGAAAACCATCTGAAAAAGTAATGGTAATTTATAGGAGTACCATGGGGGAAAGGCATTTAGTCTGGTTCTGTCTTGCAGAGGAAAATGAGATCTATTCCAGTACTTCTAAAGTTCAATAGAAAGCTTGTTGAATTATGATATTCTCCTATTTTTTTCATGATGATATGCAACTAAGTAAAGTAGGTAAAGATTACTAATCTATATCCAATCTTAGTAGTACATGGAGAAAAATAGAACACCTCCTGCCCTTAATCCTCTTTCTTTTTTCAGGAGATACAAATTCATTACCAGATTACCAAGGTGCATCTACTTACTATCTCTGTTCCAGAAACAGCACAAACTCACTTGGCAGTTCTCAACCTTTAATTCACCCTGCCCAGCTATTAGGTTAGTGAGGGATGATTGCTCCAACACCAAACTTTTATAGACATTATATTCTAATAGTCAGAGTGTAGATAGATTGTCAATCATTTTCCCTTAGCAATAAAACAATGTGATGCCTTGATCTTTTCTTCTTTTTTCTTTCTCTTCTTCCTTAACACATTCTTTTTTCTTTCTTTTTCCTTCCATCTCTCTTTCTCTTCCTTTCTTCCTTCATCTCTCTCTTTCCTTCTTCCTTCCTTCTTTTCTCTCTTCCTTTCTTATTTCTCTCTGTGGCAACTATGCAGTGTAGTAGAAAATATACTTAAAGAGAAGTCAGAAGAGACCTGGGTTCTAATCCTTCCTTAAATATTTATACTAGCTGTGTGACTGTCACTTAACCTCTCTGAGACTCAGTTTCCTTATCTGCAAAATGGGGATGATAATATCTTTAGTAAACTCCTCACACAATTGTTGTAAGAGCCAAATGAAATAATAACCATAAAGTATTTTAATCTTCCTATGATATCTAAACATCTTTTAATTTTTAAAATTTTAAGTTTCAAATTCTCTCCCTAAAATGCCCCATCCATTGAAAAGACAAGAAATATGATATTTATTCTACATATGAAGTCATGAAAAATATTTTCACATTAGCCATGTTTGTCAAAAAAAAAAGGCAAGAAAAATAAAGTGAAAAAAAAATGCTTCAACCTAAACTCATAGTTTATTAGTTCTCTCTCTGGAGGTGGATCACATATTTAATGGAATTTTTTGGAATTTATTATAAAATTATTTGGAATTTTTGTGATTCATTGTATTCATCAGAGTATCCAAGTCTTTCACAGTAGATTATCATTATAATATTGCTGTTATTATATGCAATGTTCTCCTAGTTCTGCTTACTTCACTTTGTGTCAGTTAGTTAAAGTCTTCCCAGGATTTTTTGGAAACTTTCATCATTTCTTACAGCACAATAATATTCCATCACAATCATCTACCACAACTTGTTTCAGCTATTCTCCAACTGATGGGCATCCCTTCAATTTCTAATTCATTGCCACAACAAATAGAGCTGCCATAAATATTTTTATATTTGGGTGTCCTCCCCCTTCTTCTTTGATCTCCTTGGGATACAGAGCTAATAGTAGTATTGCTAGGTCAAAAGGTATGCGCAGTTTTATAGTCCTTCAGGCATTGTCCCAAACTGTTTTCCAGAATAGCTGGAACAGTTCACAACTCTACCAACAGTGCATCAATGTAACTGTGTTTCCCCTGTTCCCTCCAGTATTTGTCACTTTCCTTTTCCATCATATTAAACCATTTGATGGGTGTGATTTGGTAACTCAAAGTTGTTTCAATTTTTTATTTCTCTTATAATTAATGATTTAGAAATTTTTTCATGTGACTATTGATAACTGATTTCTTTTTTGTGAAAACTTCTTGTTTATATCATTTGATCATTTATCAACTGAGTGCCTATTTTTATAAATTTTACTCAGGACCCTATATATTTGAGAAATGAGACCTTTATCAGAGAAACTTTCTGTAAAAAAAATTCTCCCAGTTTCCTTCTTCCCTTCTAAATTTGGCTGCATTGGTTTTGTTTGTGCAAAATCTTTTTAATTTAATGCAATCAACATTATTCATTTCACTTTCTATGATCCTTTTGGTATCTTACTTGGTCATGAACTCTTCCCTTATCCATAGATCTGGCAGGTACTTTTTTTTTCTATACTCCTCGAATTTGTTCATGATATTGTCTTTTATGCCTAAATCATATATCCGTTTTGATCTTATCTTGTGGTGCGAGATATTGATCTATGCCTAGTTCTATTAGACTACTTCCCAACACTTTGCTAAATTTAAAGTATCATGCCAGTAGAAAGGTTTTTAACTATTCAATAAAAGTGATTATGTTGAATGATCAGATCTAGCCTTATTTACTTTATTTTTTTAATTGGGTCTTCTTTATGCAACCAATAACAATGATGATCTTTGTTCTTTATGTTTCCCTTTAGTACTGTGGAGGTTATTTATATACACTAGAAGTCAATAAATTTGTGATTCCCCTAGCACCTATGAGCAGCTTGTGTTATACCTGGGATTGGAATTGGGAAGGGGTTCGGATCTGTGATTTCATCATTAGTGAACTCTTGGTGAGGAAGCTCTTTCTACCAAAGTATGTCAGCTACTACTCTACAATTTCAAGTCTAAGAGAAGTGCCAGAGACAGTAAGAGGTTAAATGATTGACTAAGAAACACATAGTCAAAATATATCTAAGGTAAGATTCGAATCTAGCTCTTCCTTACTCTAAGACCAGTTCTCTATCTCCTGTACCATGCAACCTCGGATTATCTGTATTAATATGTCACCAAGGAAATCAAATTCTACTCATAACTGGAATTTGGCCTTCTACTCACAATGAGAAGAAGGTTATAACATAGCTTCTGCCAGTGAGAATAAATTAAATTTTTGTGATTTCTGTACTGTTGAAATCCCAAACACATTGAATTAGCTTAAAGGTTGTTTTTTTTAATTATTTAATAATATTCTTTATCACTGGGGGAAAAATGATTGAAAATCCAACTCTTCACTCAGACCATTAGAATATAATGTCTATAAAACCTTTGTGTTAAAGTAATCATCCCTCACTCTTACCTCCCCCTCTTTGTCTTCTCATTTATTCATTTCCCATTAATCATAAAACTGAAATGGAAAGAGAATGAATTTTTTAAAGTCACTTGCCATTCTGAAGCTTTCTTAATTTCTTCTAAGTGCACTTTGGTTCTTCTTAATTTGTATCTGGGGGTAGCTCGCAGTTACTATGTGATGCACTTATTTCTCTTGTTATGAGCAGTTAGATAGTATAGCCAAATTCTCCACCTGGCCACCATCAGCAATATGTATGACACCAAGAGGGGAAAAAAAGCTAAGAGTTCCTTTGGGTCTGTTCTTTTAGCATTCCAAGTCTTGACTCCCTGCGGTGGACCTCCTGCAGCGGGGGAGAGCACTGTTGCAAATAGATCTTACCTTGGATTCTGACATTGCCTCCAAGGGGAGTGTGAAACAAGAATAAATACCATTTTTACACTGATATTTTGTTGTTGTTGGGGGAAGAGAAGGGAGGGAGAGATCTGTTCTGCCTGTTTAGAAGTAAGGGGCTTTCTCCTTAAGGTTTCACTATACACTTACTCCTTGGCTTATTATCTGTTATATTTACATTCTATTAAAAAAATGACTACTCTTTTTTTAAACATGTGGCCTCCAGATGACATTTGTTCACTGGGGTTTTGTCTTCCTCCCCTAAACACAGCATACGTCTTTGATGTGCTTGTTGAGTTAAAAGCATTCTCATCATAAACTTCAACAACTTCCTGGTGAATTTCTGTAGTAAAAATATTTCTCCGTTTCATCTGGGGACATCACGCCTAGGAGAGCATCTGTTTTTAACAACAAAAACTAAAGGGACTCTTCCAGTGACCTTCAGAGACCTTAAAAATTGTATCTCCAATCCCCCATAAATGAAAACATGGGGGAAACCATTTGGACAAGAAAAAATAAACCACTACAAGTTTCCTATAGATTTTTAACCAAATAGAGAATGGGAATAATGCTTCTATAACATAAATCATTAAATTGGCAAAATGTCATAATGATAATCTCTTTTGGCTGCTCCCCCAACTCATTCTCCCAAGTAATTTCTCTAGAGGAAGCTGCTACTATGATGTGAGTTAATAATATTTTGACTTGTCTTTTTCATCCCTTGTGAGGATAGAAAAAGCAACAAGATCTGTTATTCTAGATTTATGTGCAACAAACCAAAAAGAATTGATTAGCGAAGTAAAAACTGTGGGAAGCTTGGAGAAAGTGAGTAAATCATCTCAGAGTTCATAATCACCAAGGAAAGAGATACTAAGAGGACTTGTCCTCTACACAAAGGAGGAAAATGATTTCAAAGGGTTTGGAGAAGTGAAAAAAATGTGAGATTCTATTAAAGAAGATGGCTCAGGAGGAGTAGAAGATTCTAAGAAATGAAATTCTAATGGTAAAATTGCAAATGACGCCAAAAGAGGGAGAAAAAGGAATGACATTGAAAGAGAAAGTCTTTACTACACTACTAGTTCCCAGAGAGGTTGTTTTGAATGAATTAAAAAGCATTTAGTAGCTTTTACTATGTGCTAGGCATTGGAAACACAAGTAGAGAGGTGAGTCTGCTACTTAATGTCTGAGGGATGTTGGGTAAGTCACTTACAACCTCTCTGGGACTGTTTCTTCATCTGTAAGAGGAAAGGAAGGAAGGAAGGAAGGAAGGAAGGAAGGAAGGAAGGAAGGAAGGAAGGAAGGAAGGAAGGAAGGAAGGAAGGAAGGAAGGAAGGAAGGAAGGAAGGAAGGGAGGGAGGAAGAAAGGGAGGGAGGGAGGAAGAAAGGGAGGGAGGGAGGGAGGGAGGAAGGAAGGAAGGGAGGGAGGGAGGGAGGAAGGAAGGGAGGGAGGGAGGGAGGAAGGAAGGAAGGAAGGAAGGAAGGAAGGAAGGAAGGAAGGAAGGAAGGAAGGAAGGAAGGAAGGGAGGGAGGAAGGGAGGAAGGGAGGGAGGGAGGAAGGGAGGAAGGGAGGGAGGAAGGAAGGGAGGGAGGAAGGAAGGGAGGGAGGAAGGGAGGGAGGGAGGAAGGAAGGAAGGGAGGAAGGGTGGAAGGGAGGGAGGAAGGGAGGAAGGGAGGGAGGGAAGGAGGGAGGAAGGAAGGAAGGAAGGAAGGAAGGAAGGAAGGAAGGAAGGAAGGAAGGAAGGAAGGAAGGAAGGAAGGAGGGAGGGAGGAAGGGAGGAAGGGAGGGAGGGAGGAAGGGAGGGAGGAAGGAAGGGAGGGAGGAAGGAAGGGAGGGAGGAAGAAGGGAGGGAGGAAGGGAGGAAGGGAGGAAGGAAGGAAGGGAGGAAGGGAGGAAGGGAGGGAGGAAGGGAGGAAGGGAGGGAGGGAAGGAGGGAGGAAGGAAGGAAGGAAGGAAGGAAGGAAGGAAGGAAGGAAGGAAGGAAGGAAGGAAGGAAGGAAGGAAGGAAGGAAGGAAGGAAGGAGGGAGGGAGGAAACAAAAGAATAGATAAAACTAAGGGTAATATGTTGGAGTTTATAAAGTATATACTAAAAAACTAAGAAGACACAAGCTCACTGCTTGGGATGATGGGTATAAGGCTAGTAGGTAACAGAAGGAAGAGCTATTTAACTCCTGCTTTAGTTTTCTATCAAAGAGAATGTCCTTCGAACTGGAAAATACAGGAGAGGCCACTCCAGTGTATGTGAGGAAGCAGTCAGCAAACACCAAGCAACCCAGGTTACTGAAAGAACTTGCAGATAAGTACAGAATCATTTATTGGTCATCTTTGAGATACCAGAGAATCTAGGGGAGAGAGGGGGAGGGAGAGAGAGAGAGAGAGAGAGAGAGAGAGAGAGAGAGAGAGAGAGAGAGAGAGAGAGAGAGAGAGAGAGAGAGAGAGAGAGAGAGGAGACTGAACACAGAAATGCATTGCTCGATTTTCAAAAAGGGGCATCTCAGAAACTGCAAATCAGTTAATTGGATGAAAATTTATAGCCAAACTACAGAAATGATTATCAGTAGGATAGCTTATGACTAGAGAGGAAAGCATGTGATACTAAGAACCAAAATATGTTCACTAAGAAGTCATGCCATACTAATCTCTTTTTCATTTTTGGTGAAGATATTGGGCTTTAAATTTCTGCTGCATTTCTCTCTATGTACTTGCCTCTCCCAATAGAAAGGTAGTGCCTTTCAAGTAGGGCACTTAGGAGGTCCAGGAAATAGACCACCAGGCCTGGAGTCAGAAATACCCAAGTTCAAATCCAGCTGCAGACATCTATTAGCTGTATCACCCTGAGCAAGTCATTTTATTTGTTTGCCTTAGTTTCCTCATCTATAAAATGGGGGAAAATATAGCACCCAATTCCCAGTGTTGTGGTGAGAATCAAACGAGATATTTGTAAAACCTCTGACACATGGTAGGCACCATATAAATGTTAGCTATTATTAAGTACAGCTTGTTTCCATCTTGGTACCAGGCACGCAGTAAACTCTTAATAAAAACTTGGTTTATTGATTGATTCCCAAAGACATGGTCTATTTGGATCATTGAGACATTTTGACAGCATGACCCCCAATATTCTTGTGGATAACACAAAGAAATGGGGTGAGGCTCCAAGAAATTTGATTCTGGCAAGTGACCCCAAAGGGGAACAAAGCCCCAAAGGGAACTGATTGGTCTTGTCCAAAGAGTATTGGTTAATGAATTCATGGCAAACTAAAGAACACTAAAGAAATGTCACAGGGTTAAATTCTTGCTACTATCAATAACTTAATTGTTCTGTTTGACAGTCTTGTAAAATAATGTGCTCATGCACATTTTTAGGCTATGTTAATAAATTTAAGAACACACAAAAACACTTGTAAAACAAAAATAAACAGTTAAGTGAATTGCCCTATATTGTGTAGGAATTAAGAGTCAGAAGTGGGACTTGAGCTTAGATGCTCTAAGATTACTTGATAGTTGCATTGTTAAGCTGGTAGCCAGAAATAATGTTTACATTCCAGGTCTAACTTAAAGTCTCATGCCATCCTCCCAACTAAACAAAAAGTGTCCCGTGGACCATCCATTTTTACCTTATGTTGAACTTCAAGCCCAGCTTGTCTCCAGTATTCAGAGCCTTAAAAATGTCACCCCTTGGAACTGAGTTCTCAATTAACATGGCAGTGGTGGGAAAGGGACCACAGAGGGAGCAGATCAAGGGAAACCCCCTCAAGTTTCTCTGCTTTTCTCCAGCAAATTGGTTTATTTCTTAGCATTATCCTTGTAGAAGTCAGAAAACCGCAGAGTAAAGCTACTGGTCTTTAACTGCCTTTATTTCTTCCTTTGGTTTCTTAAAGAACTGACCTAAATCCTAGTTTTCAAATCTGTCTTGTCCTCTAGCCATAAAGAAAAGGGGAAAAAAATGATACATGCAAGGGTGTATTTTGCTTTGCCCTGCTACCGACAGACAGCCTTTAAATGACAATTAATGTGACTTTACAGGAGTATTAGCTGAGGAGTAAATATAATGTATATGTCATTTTTATTCCAGACAGGAAGACTGAAGGCAGTTACTAGTGAATGACAGCAAATTGTACCAGATTCCAAGTAAATTTTAACAGCCTTTTAGCTGTACTTTTCAGATTCACATACTCATTAGTATTTTAATTTTAAGTATATAACTCAAGGTTTTCAATAAAGCACCTAGGAAAAAGACAAATGGAAAGGTGTTTCCTTAGCAACCTAGTGATGTAGGGAGGGTAAAGGTGATATACAGGACAGCCTAGAGCTCTGATGACAAAGTTTCCAGAAATCATTCAGGCAGTTATGAGGTTGAACCCTTCCCCGCTTTACTCCTAAATACAGAAACTATGAGAAGAAATAGGCGATGGCAGCAGCAGCAGCTCAGGGTGCTGACCTGGGTCACCTGAAAATAAAACCATGAAAGGTAAGAATGGTGCCAACCAAAACAGTCCACCTTCTGATAATACTGAAAATCCTAGGGGAAAGGCAGACAGCTAGCTGCAAAGGGTCGCTGCCAGGTGCTGGCAGCTGCTCACCATTATTAATTATCCCCCAGGGCCACAAAAGAATCTGTGTTCTTTTTACACTGTTAATAGGAACTCAGCATCTGCAATGGCAGTACTGACTCCTAGGAATGTTTGTGATATGGAGTGAATGAAATAGAGTGGGGAGAGGAGAGTAAAAAGAAATAAAACAATTTGCCAGAGAAAAGCAGAGGAACCAGAGCAAGTTTTCCCTTGATCTCCTCCCTCCATGGCAGCTCCAACCATTGCCATGGTCATTGATTGTGAGGAAATTTTTCCTGACCATCCAAATTTGCTTCTCCATAGTTTCCAGTTATTGCCCACTGGGGCAAAGGAATATCTGAGCTCTGGAAGGGAGCCAGGAGTTAAGTGACCTGTACGAAAAATGGAAAGCAAGGCTTTAAAAAGGCACTGGTCGTCAGAGCAAACAACTTGACTCAGAGGCTGGAACTTACACTGAAGAAATGAAGTTTCCTCCAAGTCATAAAATTAGCCTTAATAGGCTATTGAATTTGATTCAGTTCAACTTATCAGGACAAAAAATAGGGTGAGATAGATCTTCCAAGGAGCAGAAAGTATCAAGACTTCCAGGAAGGGTAAAGGATGTAACTGTGAGGTCAGTGCTAATTACCCCCATGGAATGACTCTTTGGCCCATGTGGAAAAATGCCTTCTTCTTCCAGGAAACTAGGGATAAAGATAAACTTGAAAGGTCCAAAACCACCAATGGCTCCAGGGAGGCCAAATTCAATTCTAGATACCACATTTTAGGAAGGACATCTGCTTAGCTCAGTGAATCCCCTGAGGAAAGGCTACAAGAGTCAGGGCTAGACCATTCACCCCAAAGCAACCACTTTCATCTGCACCAGTACAAGTTATCTTCTTACCTTCTTCTATCAGTCCAATTTCCCAAATAGGATGTGGAGAACTTCTGGGACAAAGAGCAACTCTCCTACTTCAAGCCTCCTGCTGTACTTGATAACTTTAGAAAGGGCAGCTTCAGTTAAATGATAAGATCAGAACCCAGACTGCAGAAAGTTAGGAAGAGAGTGGAAGCAGATATTGTGGACAGCCTTTTGAAGGTGTTTATCCATGAAAGAGAGGAAAGATATAGGATGATAGTACAGATGAATGGAACAAGTTTTTTGAGGATGGGGGAGATACAGGCATGTTTATAGGCAGTAAGGAAGCAGCCAGTAGACAAGGAGAGATGGAAGATTAGTGAGGTATGCTACAGAAAGCAATCTTCTGGAGAAGGCAGGATGGAATAGAGTCCCTTGTGCATGTAGAAAGGATTGCCATACCAAGGAGTAAGGCCACCTCCTCATGTGATTGAGGGGTGAAGGAGAAAGTGACAGGAGACATCTGAAGGATACAAAGTGAGGGGGAGAGGATGATACCTCAGTTTTTCCAGTGCAATATAATGGAAATTTTTCAGCTGAGAGAGTGGGGACAGGAGGAGCTAGGAAGAAGCTGAGGAGGGAAAAGGTTTGGAAAAGCTGCCATGGTGACTGGAATAGCAAATTGATTAGGAAGGCATAGAAAAATTGCCTTGGTGCAGTGAGAGCTCAGGTGAGATTGTATAACATAAATTTGTAATGGACACAGCATGATTTCTTGATTTTCTCCATATTCATTCAGCAGCACTTGAGTAGACATAAAGGCACCAGATGATGAGAATGATCTAATGCTGGGCTTTAACAGGGTAAGATGTTCTACAAGATGCAGGGCAAGATAAGAAATGATGAACAAGAAGACTTCAGAGAGGCCTGGAAGGATTTATATGATCTGATGCTGAGTGAAAGGAGCAGAACCAGGAGAACTTTGTGCACAGCAACAACCACAGTGTGTGAGAGTTTTTTCTGGTCGACTTGGAATTTCGTAATAATGCAAGAACTTACTAAAAAAAAATCCCAATGGTGGATTTCTAAGGCAAAATGCCTTCCACACTCAGAGAAAGAAACATGGAAGTCATTTGCAGAATGTAGCAGATCATGTTTGTGTGTATGAGTGTTTTTGTGTATCATGTTTTGATTTGTTATATGATTTCTTCCATTTATTTTAGTTCGACTACATAACATGACTATAGTGAAAATGTACTCGATAGGAAAGTATATGTGGAACCTATACAGAATTGTATGCAGTCATGGGGGGGAAGGGAGGTAGTGGGGGGTAGATGTGGGGGGAATAAAATCTTAATTTTATGGCAGCAATTGTAAACCATTAAAAATAATTTTTAAAAAATGAAAAAAAAAAGATCCAGGGCAAGGAACTCCAGAGAACAGGACAGGGTCAAGTTGAACTGATTTACCAAGGCATCAGGATGGAGAAGAGGAGAGAGTATAGCAAGTATGGGGGGGATGACCTTGGGTAAAGAACTGAGGGCAGGTCATGGTGAGGACAAAAAAGGGCTTGGGTTTGCAAGGCAGAGGGAAAGATAAAATGGCAGCAAATTATGATCTGATAAAGGAATTTAAGAGTCCATGAATATGGGTATGGAAAAGTTGTGGGTAATCTAGGGTTATAAGCATCTGTGTAGAGCTGTGGTAGGATGGAGGAGCAAATCATGGAAATAATTAAAATGAAGAATCAGGAGATAAGGATGTTTGAGGGAATATCAACATGTATGTTGTAATGCCCCAGTCTGTGAGCAGAAATAGAGGAAAAGAAAAAGACTGTGAGCTAGGCACTGACCTCCCTGAAGAAGAAAAGGGAGTGACCTGGAGGTTGGTGGACAATAGCTACCAGAATTCTGATCCAACCAGTACAAAGGCATGGAAACAGGAGACAGAACATCATGGGTGAAAAACATTGAGTGGGACAATGTGGCTAGATTGTAAAATGCATGGAGGAGGAAGAGGGGAGAAGAAAAAAAGAAGTTTGGAAATATAAGAAGGAGCCAGGTGTGTGAAGAACTTTAAATGCCATAAAAGGACTTTATAGTTGTTCCTGGAGGTAATAGACACTGCATTTTATTAAGCAAGAGGGTATGAAAATAGCATTGACAGCTGAGGGGAACATGAATTGGAGTGGGGAGAGTTTTATGGCAAGGAGAATAATTAGAAGGCTATTATCACAGCACAGGAGAGAGATGATGAGAGCCTGAACTGTGGCAGTGGCAGCTCTGTGAGTGGACAAAAGAAAACAAATGAGAGAGATGCAATAGAGAAAGAAGCTACAAGATTTAGCGACTGATGAGGAATTGGGGTGAGTGAGAGAAGTGACTTAAGAATGACTGGGGTTTCAAGACCTTGGTTATTGAAAGAATTGGGGGTCCCTCAACTATCTTAGAGATGCTCAGAAGATGGGAGGGTTTGAGGAGAAAGCTAAATGAGATCTGTTTTGAACCTGTTGGGTTTGAGATGCCTGAGGAAGATTCAGTTCAAAGTGTCCAAAAGGCAGTTGGTCTTCTGGGACCAAATCTCAGGATACAGATTAGAGCCTGGAAATAGATCTGGAAATCATCAGCAGAGAGATGAAAATTGAACCCAAGGGAGCTGATGAGATCACCTATTGAGACAATAGAGATGGAAAAAGAGAAAGCCCAGGACAGAACCTTGGATATAACCTGAATGAAGATCTAGCAAAAAATACTTTCAAACCAAAGTGGGACAAGTGGAGTCCTTCTTCTTGGAGGAGCTCACAGGGAGATTGAATGACCTCTTGCTGGGCTTGATGCAAAGGTCATCATTTTTCATCTGTGGGCTGAAGGTCCTATCTAAGACTCTCCTACTTTCATTCTATGTGGTGGCTACAGTGATCTAGAAAGAAAAGCACTTTTGTATCCTAAGGACCCCGTATTCAGAGATAAAATTAGAAGATGGTTTCTAAGAAGGATGGAAAACTTAGACAACCTAGACAATTAAGTAAACTAATGATTATTTAATAAGGCAAAGTCTCCCTCAACATAGTATTTACAGCAAATCTGTATAGATTTTGTTTTTTTTTTAAACATTGACATATACATTGAAGTTTTTATTTTAGAGGCAACAAGCAAGGCATAATGGTTACAGTGTTTGACGGAGTCAGAAAGATTTGTGTTCACATTCTGCCTCTAAACCTTAACTCATTTAGCCTATATGCCCTCAGATTTATCTGCTGAGTCCTAGACTGGTTGAGAGCTGCACTCATCCAACAAAACTTACCTCAGCCTAGCATTCTGGGAGCTTACACTAGGATTCAGTGACTATAGTGGTTTCTAAAACTTAGGAAGAATTCCATGAAAGGAGGAGTCATTCAACAGTGGTGAGGTGACACAGCCAAGCTGGGAGTCAGAAAGTCCCATCTTTACTGCAAGCTGGTTGTGTGACCTTGAGCAAGTCACCTAACTACTGAGTGTTCTGGATAAATCTCTAAGACTATAAATTGAAGAATAGGTGAAGATCTACATTGGTAAAGGGAGTTTCCCTACCAGGGAGCTTAGTTACCAATGAATTCCCCAGTCAAAGGGGAGGGGAAAGGAGGGAAGGAAGGAAGGAAGGAAGGAAGGAAGGAAGGAAGGAAGGAAGGAAGGAACGAAGGAACGAAGGAACGAAGGAACGAAGGAACGAAGGAAGGTGAGTTGAAAAAAATTTAGGGCTATTTCCATCCATATTTAAATGAAAATCCAAGATTAGCTTTCAGTTTAAAATTTGTAATTTATTTTTGTTTTGGTAAATTTTCACTTTAAAAAATATTTAAGGACTTCTGAAGATGTAGCCAGATGGTGAAGTAGAGGAAGCTCTGAGCTGAGATCTCCCAACATTCCTAAAATATTGGCTTGAATCAGATTCTGGATTGTGAGAGCCAATAAAAAGTTAGAGTAAGACATTCTTCCAGTCCAAGACAATTGAGGAAATGTGAAGATGGGAGTGGAGTCTGACTCAGAGCCCATGTGGATGAAATACTGGTGGTGGGACGTGATGGTGGAGACATAAGCAGCAGCAGCTTCCAGGGTTCTCAAGTCAGAGGCAGTAATAAGACCTGGCAATTGGTCAGAAAGAGATTACAGAGGATGCCTGTGGTAGCACTGGACACAGGAGCAGATGCTGTTTCACAACCCCATTCCTATACTCTCTTCTGGGTCAGTTCAAGGGCAGAGAGGGGTATTTTTGGTCAAGAGGGAGGAAGGTCCCTGAGGAACAATATCTCTTCTGACCTCAAGGGAGTAGGGACCCTGAGGAATAGTGTTGATTGCAATCCCAAGGGATCAGGGGGCCTGCCTGGGTAAGGAACACAGTGTAGACCAGGAGAGCAGTGACCACACCTCTCCCCAGATCTCATCACTTTGGAAGCACTGAAAACTTCCAAAAACTTAAAAACTAGCTCTTAAAATCAGTAGTGCCAAAAAGCTTGAAGCTTGGAACTGTGCTCCTCTCCTCCCCAAGTGAGGAACAGAACCCACTTTTAACACAAATTCAGTCAAGAAACAGACTGGAAATTAAAAATGCTTTTTTTTGTTTTCAATGTTATTAATCCTCCCTTGGATTTTTAGGGTTTTCATTTGGGGGGTTAATTAGGGATTTTTAACTTGCTCTTTCTCTATTTTTTTCACTTCTTTTAAATTTAGTAATTTATTTTCCCCAGTTACATGTAAAAACAATTTTTAAGTTTTGTTTGTAAAACTTTGTTTCTCTAGTTTTTTTTAGTTTTGTGCTCAATTCATTGATCTACTCTTTTTTCCTTTTTATAGATTTATGCTTTTGATATATATTTTTCCCCTAAGCAGTGCTTTGACTGCCTCCCACAAATTTTGATATATTGTCTCATTGTCACTCTCTTTAATGAAATTATTGTTTCTATAATTTATTCTTTGACCCACTCATTCTTTAGGATTAGATTATTTAGTTTCCAACTAATTTTTAATGTTTCCATAACCCTTTATTGAATGTAATTTCTATTGCATTATGATCTAAAAAGAGTGCATTTAATATGCCTTCATGCATTTGTTTGTGAGGTTTTTATGCACTACTACATGGTCAATTTTTTTAAAGGTGTCATGTAAAGCTGAGGAAAAGGTATATTCTTTTCTATTCCCATTCAATTTTCTCCAGAAGTCTATCATATCTAACTTTTCTTTTTTTAACCTCCTTAACTTCTTTCTTATTTTTTTTATGGTTAGATTTATCTAGTTTTGAGAGGAGAAAGTCAAGGTCCCCCGCTAGTATATTTTTACTATTTCCTCCTGTAATTAACTTAAGCCCACATAAATCATTAATATCTCTACATACTACCAATAAAATCAGGAAAAGATAGAAAGAGAAATTCCATTTAAAATAACTGCAGACTATATGAAATACTTGGGTGTCTACCTGCCAAAACAAACTCAAGGAATACATGAACACAATTACAAAACATCTTTTCACACAGAAAAAGAAATAGCTAAACAATTGTAGAAACATTAATTGCTCATGGGTAGGCTCAGAGAGTATAATTAAAATGACAGTACTACCCAAATTAATTTAGCCATTCAGTGCCATACAAAACTGTTAAATAATTATTTTATGGAGCTAGAAAAATTATAAAAAATCATCTGGAAGGACAAAAGACAAGACTATCAAGGGAATCAATGATAAAACATCTGAAGGATGGCCTCCTGGAAGTACCAGGCTCCACACTATATAACAAAGCAGTAATCATGAAAACAATCTGGAATTAGCTAAAAAAGTTAGAGTGGTAGGTCAATGGAATAGATTAGGTACACAACAGTAAATTACTACAATAATCTAATATTTGATTAACCCAAAGACCCAAGCTTTTGGGAGTAAGAACTCACTATTTCACAAAAATTGTTGGGAAAACTAGAAAGTAGTTTGGCAGAAAACTAGGTATAAATCAACATCTCACAGCATATGACAAGATAAGTTCAAAATGGACAAATGATTTGGACATAAAGGGTTATATAAGTAAATTAGAGAGCATGGAAAAAAGTATCTGTCAAATCTATAGACAAGGGAAGAGTTTAAAACCAAACAAGAGATAGAAAGCATCTTGGAAAATAATATGGATAATTTTGATTACATGAAATTAAAAAGCTTTTGCACAAACAAAACTAATGCAGACAAAATTAGAAAAAAATTGAGGGGAAATTTCATAGCAAATTTCTCTGATGAAGGCATCATTTCTCAAATATATAGGGAACTGAATTAAATTTATAAAAATAAAAGCCATTCCCCAATTCATAAATGGTCAATGGATATGAACAGGCATTTTTCAGAAGAAGAAATAAAATCTTTCAATAGTCACATGAAAAAATGTTCTAAATCGCTACTAATTTAGAGAAAAGAAAATTAAAACAACTCTGAGCTGCCATCTCACACCTATCAGATTGGCTAACATTACATAAAAGGAAAACAACAAATCCTAGAGGGGATGTGGACAAATTGGGACACTAATTCTGTGTGAAGTTGGGAACTGATCCACCCATTCTGGAGAACAATTTGGAGCTAATCCTAAAGAGTTATAAAATGATGCATACCCTTTGATCTAGAAATATCACTACAAGATCTGTATCCCAGTGAGATAAAAGAAAAGAGAAAGGACTGATTTGTCCAAAAATATTTCAGCAGCTCTTTTTGTGGTGGCAAAGAATTGGAAATGGAGGGGATGCTCATCAGTTGGGGAATGGCTGAACAAGTTGTAGCAATAATTGTGATGGAGTACTATTGTGTTAAAAGAAATGATGAGCAGAAAAACCTGGGAGATTTATGTGATCTTATGCAAAGCGAGGGGAACAGAACCAGGAGAACATTGTACACAGTAACAGCAACATTGTAATGAAAATCAACTGTGAAAGATTTAGCTGCTATGCTCAGCACGATGATCTGTGATATTCCCAAGTGACTTACCATGAAAAATGCTATCCACATCCAGAAAGAGCTAATGAACCCTGAGTGTTGACTGAAGCACAGTTTTTACTTTCTACATTTTTCTTACTTTTTGTGTGTTTTCTTTTACAACATGGCTAATATGGAAATACGTTTTGCATGACTTCACCTTCATGATCAATATCACATTCTTATATCATATCACTTTCTTAGTGGGTGGTGAAGGAGCAGGAAGGAGGGAGAGAATTTGGAACTCAAAATTTTTAAAAATTAATATTAAAAATTTTTACGTGTAATTGGGAAATGTTTAATGAAATAAACAAAAATATCTAAAGTTTTATTTAATTGAATTTAGATTGTTTTAAGCACTCAATAATTGAAGGAAAGAAGTCAATAAGTCAATAGAGTGCCCACTCTGTGCCAGGCACTGTGTTGAGTGCTTTAGAAATATTTTATCCTCACAGCAACCCTGAAAGGCAGGTGCTGTTATTATCCCCATTATATAGTTGAGGAAATTGAGGTAAACAGAGGTTAAGGGACTTGTCTAGGGTCACACAGTAACTACTGTCCAGCATTGTGTTAAGTGCTAAGAGGCAGAAAACAATAAAAAAGACATATTCCCTTCTCTCAGGGAGCTCACATTCTAATGGAGGGGACAAGATGTAAAAAACTAAGTAAATATGAGATGTACAGAGGAGATTGAATGTGATATCAGATGTGAAAACAGCTGGAGGGGACCAGAGAAAAACCAGAAAACAGGTGAGTCTTGAAGGAGGTCAAAGAATCCAGGAGATGGATGTGAAAACAAACAATGTTCCTCTGGAAACTTCTTCTGGATGTATCAGGGTAAGGGAGAAATTGGAAACTGCTTTCTTCTTATATATAAGAGAACTTGGTGAGCATCACCCACAACTAAGAAAAGGATGGTGGCAGAAAAAAAAAGCCATAAAGCAAGGTATCGAATTAAAAAGAAACTACACATAAAAGAGGGCTAGTAGGTGCTGGCTTGGTTCAGAGAGCAACAGGCTTATATCAAAGGGATTTTTTTAAAGCTAGATTCAGAGTAAGAAGAATAAGGGCACTGTGGTCCCATTAGCTTAACTGTCCAGATGGAATAATGTTAATTATTGTGCACTAATTGTTTTCTTGTTCTAGAGAACTGTTGGTGAGGAAACTCCCTCTACTAATGCAGACAGATTGGCAATTCTTCTGCAATTTTTAGTTTCAGAATTTGCCTCGGGCACAAAGAAATCAAGTGACTTACCCAGAATCATGATTCAGATGTGAGTCAGAAGTAAAAAGTTAAATCTATGTTTTACCAATACTGTATTTACCTCTCATTACCTTTTCTTCTTTTTAAGAACACAGAGAAGTTATCTCTTCTTTTCCTTCTGTAATCTTCAGATTAAAAAGGGTAGATTTGAAAAACATTATAACATTTGATCAATTCTGCATTTAATGGGCTAAATAAAAACTCCAGAAGTTACTATTAACAAATGCAGAATGGGAAAGATATGTGGCGAGGCAGAGCGTTGTCTGGAAGAAAAAGAAAAGTCTAGGAGATTTTGTTAACTTCACTCTTGAGATGGGTTGAAGTTAATGTGTTCTTAAGTGTACTTAGAGGTACAGTGTTCAAAATTAGGAATGTGATTGTGTGGTAATAGTCTGCGCTGCTCTAGACATCATCTGAAATATCGTTCATTCCTCTACACTGCATTTGGGGAAGGACATTGATTTTTTTTAATCAAGGGCATTCAGAGGAGGGCAACCAGAATGATAAAAGGTCTTGAGTTCTCATCATTTGAGAATTGATTGAAGGAACTGTGGGGTATTTAATGTGGACAAGAGAAATCTTGAGGAAAAGAGATGTGTTAGCTGTTTTCAAGTATTTGAAGATTTCCTAGGCATGAAGACTTGTTCTCCTTGGCCTGGGAAGGTGAAACTATAAGAAAAGATTAGAAGTTGTGAATTATCCCTATGGGATCTACCCCCAACTCACAATTGCAGATGATAGGTGGGTGAGGGGTAACCATCTCCAGGTTCAAGGTACTCAATGGGTCACCATTCCTAAAGTTATATAGCTTGCAGGACCCTGCTAATATGCTTAACTTTAAGAACCAGTAGACACAATGAGCTCAAAACAGAAGCATTCATTGAGATGGCATTGTAAGAACATTATTAATGAAAACGTCTTCCCAAAATGCTTGGGTATATTCTGCCACAACTCCAAACAGCCCCGGGTAGAAAGAGTGAGCACACACTTAGAGTATACTAGTAAAGAAGCAAACACTTAGGGAAGGGATCCATGTGACCAAGGCCACCACTGCAGGACCCCAATATCCTTTATGTTATAGTATCTTCCTGATGAGCCACTCACCTGGCTGAGCCCCCTGGCTTTCTTCTCAACTCACAGAGGACACAATACTCAACATTATCTCCTGGTCCAGACTTCCACTATGTGGGCCCACTCTCTGCTGAGTGAAGCATCTCCCACTGGACAAATCACACACACACATGCACACACACAACTCTTGGGTAGAGGTATAAGGGAAAAAGTAAAGAACCTCTTTGAAGAGCTAGGTTCTTCCTCTCTACCTGGTTCTTATCTTTGATTCTAGAAGTAACAGCCTTGACTACTGATTAGAGAATATATTTTGATTTTTGAAGGGCCACCAGGTGCATCTCAGTCAGTGGTTAGCTGACTTCTAATTTCTTTAGATTTGATCAGGGAACTTCTTTCACATCTTATAGGATTATAAGATCATAGATTTCAAGATGGAAGGGATATTAGGGGCTAAAGAGTTGAACTCTATTATTTTACAGATGAGGAAACTGAGGTTCACAGATATTAAAAGAGAAATTTTACATTTCATTTAAAATTTTCCCATCTTGTGGTTTCTGCTATCTATCCCTTATCTTCTATAATTTCAGCATCAAGGTGGGGGAAAATCAATGAGTCAGAAGCACTCTGATCAGCCCTCTCCTGAAGCTCCAGCCCCCACCAAAGAGGTAAATTTAGGTTTGATACAAAAAAGACTTTCTAACAATTAGAAGTATCTGAAGGTAGAATGAACTGTCTTGGGAAATAGTGGGTTCCCTTTCACTGAAGATCTCCAAACACAGAGTGGATAACCCTTGGGCATATTGTAGAGAGAATCCTCATTCAAATATGGATTCCACTAAATTGGATTCTGAGACCCCCTTGAATTTTGAGGTTTTCCCAGATGGGTTACATTCCATGGTATGGGGGCAAGGGGCAGTTTGAAGGAAGGACTGAAAAAGCATGCACAACAATTTGCAAAGCCCTATGATCTGGGAAAAAAGTATCTAACAGAAGAAGCAATGGGGATCTAGAAATGGAGACTATATTTATATTCTAAAGAGGAGAAGATAGATTCTGGAAACCTTAGGCCAGTAATGTAAACACTGCTCTTCTGTGATGTTAGGAAGGAATAAGGGAAGGAAGGAAGGAGGAAAGGAAGGAAGGAAGGAAGGAAGGAAGGAAGGAAGGAAGGAAGGAAGGAAGGAAGGAAGGAAGGAAGGACGGAAGGAAGGAAGGAAGGAAGGAAGGAAGGAAGGAAGAGAGGGAGGGAGGAAGAAGGCAGGAAGGAAGAAGAGAAGCATTTATTAACCACCTATGTACCATGTACCATACTAAGGACTTTATAAATCTTCAGTAATGGAGTATTCAGTATATGGCTCAAGATAATTTAAGAGGGAAGCAGTGATCACCAGCAGAGAGCATGAATTCAGCCAAAAAAATTTGTCAGGGCAAATGAACTTCATTTCCTTCTTTGATAAGGTTACTCCAATGGCAGATAATGATAATAGCTTATCTGTTTTTTTCAGTAAGACATTTGGCCAAGTCTTTGTGGATGAGGTAGAGAAATGTGCACTGGATAACAGCAGAGTTATGTAGATATGTGGGTAATTGAGCAACCACTATGTATGGACTGAAGGTTAATGGACTGCTGCCAGTCTGAAGGGCATTCTCTAACGTTGGGCTACACGGCTCTCTCCTTGGCTTTGTCCTGTTCATCATTTCTATTTCCAAGTACCATCTACTTGAGTAAGTCAGTTAAAATGGCGTGGCCTCATCTATAATAAAAGGATACTTGAACTTGGATGAATTCTTCCAGTTCCAAAATTCCATGATTCTCCCCATCACAAAGACTGTTCTTTGCTTTCAGGTTATAGCTTTGATTAAGAAGTTTTTGTTTATAGGTTTGTCTCTTGACATCTTGACTTTGAGCGTCAACTTATTTGGTGATAACAATTTCTATTTATACACCCCTGTATAGTTTAAAATCAGAGGATCTCAAAATTGAAAAGAACCTGAACATGATTCCTACTCAGAACATCCACAAGTGATCATGTAGTTTCTGCTTGAAAAACTCCAGAGAAGATCGCATCACCTCCTAACATAGATCATCTACTTTCAGACAGGTCACTTCTAACATCACACCAAAAATCTTCCTCTACAACTTCCAACCATTTGTCTTTGTTTTTCCTTCTGGGCTAAGCAAGCAAGTCAAAATCCCTCTTCAACAAAATTCAAACACTTAAAGATAACTAATAGTCTCCCCCCCTTCTCTGTGCATTCATATCAGTTCTGTAATTCTGAGCAGCTAGGGGCATAGTGAATAGAGCACTAGGCCTAGAGGGAGGAAGACCTAAATTCAATCCTTCTTCAGACATTTACTAGCTGCGTGACCCTAGGCAAGTCACCTGACTTCTGTTTGCTTCCGTTTCCTCAACTATAAAATAGGGATATTAATAGCTTCTCCCTGGCAGGTTTGTTGTGAAAATCAAATGAAATGACATTTGCAAAGTGCTTAGCATAGAGCCATAGAAATGCTTCTTCCCTTCACTTCCCCTACTGTAATTTCAGGACAAATATAAAGAGACTAGGCCTGTGAGCTCATTGGTATAGGAGACTATACTCCCAACTCCCAGTCTTTCCCATACATTCACATCTGCTTTGTATTCATATTAGGGATTGAGATTAGAGACTGAACCTGAGGTTTGACTGGGATTAGAAACCTGGAGATAAATAAACTGCATCTAACAATGTGTATCTGTGCCTTCTCTGAAGTGTATAGTCTTCAACTGCTGTTTAAGACAGAGGCTCCAAATACACTGGTCTCAGGCCACCAGCAATGCTCCCAAGTGTGACATGAACCAAATTAAAATGTATTTGGGAAACAGTTAACAAAAGAGGTAAACTACAATAAATAGAGCGAATAGAAATATGTGGCTTTCTAAGTCAATATGCACCCTGCAGGGTACCTACATGGCACAGTGGATAGAGTGCCAGGCCTAGAATCAAGAAGACCTGAGTTCAAATACAGCCTCAGGTGCTTACTCGCTATGTGACCCTGGGCAAGTCACTTAATCCTGTTTGCCTCAGTTCAAATCCAGTCTCAAACACTGTACGACCCTGAGCTGTGTGACTGTGGGCAAGTCGCTTAATCAGGTATTGCACCTCTGAGACATTTTCCCTAATCTTGCTAGCTTCTAGTGTTTTCTCCTTCCTCAGATTATCTTGTATCTACTTAACTGTTTTCAAGATGAATCCCTCAATAGAATGTAGCATTTATATAGCATTTTGAGGTTGGCAAACATATATCACAGCTCATCTGATCCTCACAACAACCCTGGGAGTTAAGGGCTGTTATTATCCCCATTTTACAGATGACAAAAGTGAGGCAGAAGGAAGTTAAGTGACCACAACTAGGAAGTATCTGGAGCCAGGTCAGAATTCAAGTCTTCCTGACTCCAAGTCCAAGACTGTTAACCTAAACCCTATGACCGCAGCCTCCACACCAGACACATCCATAGTCCAATCAGAAGCCTGTTCAATTAAATAAACTCTCACCTCTTCTTGGATAAAGAGTGTGCTCTCCCACAACATATAACAACTCCACTAATGTGATATGATCTGGTACTCATCATACATCCAGAATGTACTGAAAGTTATAGTTTCTGCCCTCTCTGACTTCATCTAGAGAAGCCAGATACATCCAAAGAAAAATGACAGCAACCAATATTTATGCAATAAAATGCGCCCTGTAACAATTCATTATACAAGTATTCTCTTTGTTCGTTTACTTGTTCTTAACCTGAACCTGTCATTTCAGTGGAGTAGGGAATGCCCAGCACTGAAAGTCCCTCCAATAAAGAAGATTGGTAAATGATCTGTAATTGATAGACAGCAATTTTCCTCAGGCACAGAGACATCATTTGGTCTGCACAGGGTCACACAGTATGTTCCAAGACTTGACCCTGAGTCAACCTGCCTTCAAAGTTGGTCCTCTGTGCCCTACCCACACTGCTTCTCATCCTAAGCATGTAAAACGACCACATTTCAAATGGTTTCTACACACACTTCTGTATGTCTTTCTCCTGATGTTTCAGAATGTTCATAATGATATTTTACATTTTTCATAGTATGTTAAAGACGCAAGTACCTTACAGTGGCCCCATTACTTTTACATGTATCACTTAATTTAAGAGTCATAATAACTCACTAAACTTGGGCAGGGCAGACAAAATCATCTCCAGTTTACATCTGAGAAACCTGTTGCCTGGAGAGATTAAGTTACTTGCCTAAGATCAAACAGCTATTAACTGGCAGAGGGCAAGGTAGGTTCAGAACTCTTTCCACAAGACAGATGTTGTCTTTCTCATTACAGTGTAGCACGGTGGGTGGAGAGCTGATTTCAGAATTATCAGGAGTCCCACCTCTGCCACATATTAACTGTGGGATCCTGGAAACATCAGTAACTTCCTCTAACGCTCTGGAAAACTGTGGCAGAGAAATTACTGGTTTGCATTAGAAGAGGAAATTCTTTTCTTAAAAGTTCATTAATCCAAAGAAATAATGGACCCAGGTGAAAAACAAAGAATATGGAGGGAAGGAATAAAAATTTATATAATATCTACTACACACCAGGTGCTATCATAAGAGCTTTACAGATATTATCTCATTCGATCTTCATAACAGTCCTGGGAGGTAGGTGCTATTATTATCCCCATTTCATGGATGGAAAAACTGAGACAAAAACACAAACAAGATAAGTGACTTGCCCAGGGTCATAGAATTAGTAAGTGTCTGAGTCCAGATTTGAGCTTAGGTCTTCCTGATTCCAGGCCCAATGTTCTACTTCCCTAACTAGCTGCCACCACCACCACCATCACCACCAACAGTAAAATCTACCTTACAGGGCTCTTACAATAATAAGAATTGGTCATGTAAATAAAATGCCTCAAAACTCTTTAATTACTATATGTATTTATATGCATATATATATACCATTGTTATTATGTAATCCAAAGTCTGATTCCACAAACACTTAATAAATACCAGTATGTTTGAGCAGTAACTATGCTAGGCCCTTAAGATAGTAACCCAACCGGAGCTCAAGGAGTTTATAATTACTGGGGGTGATTCAGCACAAAGATAATTACTCTCCTCCCCCACCTCTGCTATAGACAAAGGGTAGATATGCTGTCCACCACAACCACCCACATGGTATCGTAGCTGGAAGGAACCTCAGCAGTCATCAAGACCAAGGTCCACACTTTATGCACTAAGAATCCAAGTCCCAAAGAAGAAATGACTTGACCATGGTCACACAAGTGTTAAATGGTATTAATTTTGACTACAAATTCAAAGGTCTTTCCATATGGTTTGCATTTTTCAATTAATACTGAAAGTCAGAGTCTGTAGGTATTGCAAACTATATTAGTCCCAAACCAAATCAGGAGTAATCTAGGGTTCCAAATGGCCAATCTCCATCATGATGGTTCAATAGCACAAGTCTAACAATGAGCTGAATGTGTTGTCTACATAACCAAAGCAAGCTAGAAACCCGGAGAATTATCAAGATGTTTCCAAGAGAATTCTGGTCACAATAATAGTTTTTTTTCCTTTAAAAAACAGGACTTTTGCCAGAATACATTATAGCCCCTGCCTCAGTTATTCACTTCACTTTGCCTCTGAGACCAAACCAATCCCTGTAATTGAACTCTCCTCAAGTCCCAAACTTTTTTTAATCAATTTGATACTCCCTCCCAATTTACCATCCAACAGAACTTCCCAACTGCTGTTAACCTTACATGCTTTGGACTTAGACCAATCATTCTCCTCACACTTCTCTCTGAACTAAATTGTGTGTGAAAATTACTTTTTGTTGACTTTTGTGGGTACCTTCTGCAAACAACTGAAGAGCAGATTTCAACTGTCCACTGCCAAAATGACCCTATGTCCCATCTGTTGACTGCACATAACATTCAGACTTTTATTATCCTCAGAAATGGGGAACTCATTTTATGGTGCTAGCTAAAAAGCTCTAGTCAGTAAAAAGCAGTTATCACTGACCTTGGCAACCACTGATACTGAGCAACATCAACTCAGTAAAGAGGTTTACTATGCAGCTACAGGGTAAGAGGAGGAAGAGGAGGAGGAGGAAAAGGAGGAGAAGGAGAAAAAGGCATCTCCAAACGGTAGCACCAAAATATAGTATCATTTCAGTGAGCTCATGAGACGTCTCAACTTACTGGAAGAAAAGGACCCCAAGAGGTTTGTTTTGTGTCTTAAAGACCCAAAAAGATCCAAAATTGGGGTGAAGCATGATTCCTTAAAGGCTCTACTTCCAAGACAAGACTTTGTACAGGAGTCATACTGCCAAATGAAGCCAAGCACTTTCTCGCAAATGGTAAAGCTTTAATAGGCTTCACCATTAGGGGCCCTGGGAGAGGTAATGATCTTTTGCCAGAAGAAGAAAATAAAATTGGGGAGGCCTATATGGCTTTTTACAGTTCTACTTACAATTATGCATTAAACAATTTACCCCTTGTTGATGAGCAACTAAACCATGCTGGGCTGCTGCCATTGGAGAAATAAGTACATGCTGGTTTTTCTTCTGTTGCATTTTATTTTTATTTTTTTAAAAGAACTAACAAACAACAACAACGAATTCTCCTTCACTAAATTCTACCCTTCCCAAGAAGACAGACAGCATGGAGGAGTCATTTGTCCAGCTCCGGTAGTAGATGTCTACGATAAAAGTCAATGGTGCACACATTCATGCCCAGTCGATGTCCTCTGGGCTGATATTCATAAAATCAAGACAGCAGATGGCCCACCTAAATTTAATTTGCTATTTGATTTATCCTTGTGTTGCCACTTTGGAATGCAGATCTGCAGAATGTTTGCGTACTGCTGTTTGAAAACACAAAACCAGGCTTGGAGCACTTCATCAGCACATTGGACACCTGGCCATCAATCCTCCCATGCAAAAGGCAGCTCATCCCCAGATTACATGGCAGGCACTTGCTTTCCATAGAATCTGAGCCATCAATGACCAGGACCATTGTGCCCCAGTGTTGGCATGAAGTTTGGGACTAAGGATTTAATAGATGCAAGTCTGTGAGGATTGGGTTTGAGGTGGGCATGAGTGAGGACTGGAGAGAGACTGGGAGTAGGTGTTTGTCATGGTATTTAAAAAAACACAAACGAAATTTCTTTCAAGAATTCTCAAGGTTCAAAACTAGCATTCTCTATTCCTGATTTGTTTTCTGGTGTTTCATGGGAAAATGATGACATCTGTCTTTTGTTTAATTATTTCTTGTGATGATTTATTCATAGTGGGGCCTGAACTTCATCATCCCATGCTAATATCTTTGCTGGTGCATTAGTCCATGTAACGGGCTAGTCATGTAGATCTCGTACTTGGAACATGGAAACTTCTAAAGTCCTGCATTCATGTTCCTGGCAGCTGTCGGAATAATTCCTGCTGTCATCCTGCATAGCCGACTTGCCTCCAAGCCAGATTAGTGTGGGGTAGCAACATGCAGCGCTGCTAAATTAGGTCATTAATTGCAAGAGAAGTTTGAACCTCCTTGCACTGGGGGAAAACAAAACATCGAGGTAAATGGGGAATAAACATTTGAGAACTCTGGAATCTGACTCAGTGCAGTTGAAGATCCTAGGATTTAGAGTGGAAGAGACCTTAGAGATCATCTAGTTGAAACTGTTTTATTTTACAGGTGAGAAAACTGAGGCTGAAAAAAGTGAAATCATTTCTCAAAGGTCACATCAGTAACCAATCTGAGGTCTCAACCCAGTTCCTGTGACTCCAAATTCAGTGTTGTTTTCATTCTACCCTGTTAGACTTCATATCTACTTCTCAAAGGCATTATCTGCAAAGATCTAATCATTAAGACATATGGTGTTTATAATAAGTGGCCTTCTAAGGTGCTGCATAATTAGCAACAGACTGGAATTCTTGGATCTAGGCATGAGGATGGCATACTTTTCAAATTTGCCAAAGGAATCAAAGTTAGTAAAGACAACTAGCACACTGAATGACAGAATTGGGGCACACAAAGAACTTGCCCAGATAGAACACGGAATTTAATAGGAGTGCATGCAAAATCTTACATGTGGGTTCCAAAATTCAGATTTATAACAATAAATGACAGAAATGAAACCAGACAGCAGTTCATCTGGAGGCTTTAGTAGACTACAAGTTCAGAAGAAATTAACAAGGTCACCTGATAGCCCATAAGGCTAAATCAGCCTTAAGCATAGCATCCAGGAGGAAGGAGATGATAAGTCCATTGTAGCCTTGAGTACTGGGTTTGGTTCTGAGTTCAAATTTACTGATAAACTGTACAGTGTCCAGAAGAGGGGAACCAGGTTGACAAAAGCATCCATTCTGTATAAGAATTTATTAAAGGAGCTGGAGTTATCTAGCCTGGAGAAGCAAAGACTTGGAGTAAATATGGCAGCCATCTTCAATAATCTAAAGGATCGTTCATGTGGAGAAATTTATATTTGTTCTGCTTGACTCCAAAGAGGAAAAAGAGAGAAAATAGCAGAATCTGACAAATGATAAGTTGAGGTTATATGAAAGGGGAATTTTTCTGAAAATGATATCTACTTGGAAGTTGGATGAGCTGCCATGGGAAGTAGTGGTTCCATTTTCCCAGAAGTTGTCGAGCAAAGGTTGGCAAGGTAGTTTCTGATGTCCTCAATATTCTTCCATCCTCCCAAGTTGACAACCTCAGCATTGTCCTGAATCCCTTATCCTCCTATGCCACACCTGGAATATCTAATCAATGATCGCATCTTGTCTTCTACTATCACATCATTCACATCTACTTTTTCCTCACTACTCACATAGTTACCACCCTGAGTCAGGCCCTCATCCCTTTCACCTAAACTGTCATTTTTAGAGGCACTAGCCCCCTTATTGCACTCTCTGCCTCAAGCCAAAGCAGTTAAGGCTCCCTGGAAGAGAGACAGGAGGACACATGTGCCAGATGGTCTCCATCACAAGCATCACCTCTCTTCTGACCAGAGCAGAAGCAGTCCAAATAATGAGGACAAGCTTCACTTTGCTATCCATACACTTCTCCAAACACCAGCAAACTTATAGCTGAGGCTGATACTTCTTTGTGACCTAGATGTTTGCTATAAGTATAACAATTATGTGGATTTATACTGATATAAATACTGATTTATTTATTTAACACTTCAAAATATGCACAAGAATTTCATCATTTAGGGAAGTTCCACTGTGGAAATTCTTTCTAGGAACAAAGTAACCCATCTATGACTAGTAGTAGCTAGTAACTAGTAGTAACTAGTAACCCAAGGAGTTACCTAAGGTACAGTAGCTGGAGAAACCTTCCCTCAGAGAGCAAGAAAATCGCAAAAGCAGGTAACTGGACCCTGGTCTTCATGGCTCTGAGCCCAGCACTTTTTCTACTACCCCTAATGTATCTCATTTCAAAAGGGATTTTAAAAAAAATTCTTAAATTGGAAGTGCAGTGTATAGGTGTCAGGGTCTGGAGTCAGGAAGACTCATTTTTGAGAGTTCAAATCTAGCTGTGTGACCCTGGGCAAGTCACTTCACCATGTTTGCCTCAGCTTCCTCATCTGCAAAATGAGCTAGAGAAGGAAATGGCAAACCACTTCAGTGTCTTTGCCAAGAAAACTCCAAATAGAGTCATGGAGAGTTGGACACAATTTGAAAAAAATAACTGAACAATGAAAGATTAGAAGAACATGGTACAAAGATCAAGCATGGCCCCAAAGAAGAGATAGGAGAGGACCCCTTTCCCAACTCCTTTGGCAGAGGTGGGAAGTCTGTGAATTGGGAACATTGCATATGTTTTCAGTTTTTTTGATGCATTTATCAGCTTTGCTTGTTTTTCTTCTTCCTCTTTCTCTTTTAAAAATATCCTTTGTTATGTGTAGTAACTGCAGTTGGGAAAATACAGTGAGAAATTTAGGGAATATAAAAATAAATATCAAAAATGGAAAGAAGGAAGGAAAGTGAGGGGAAAGAAGAAGAGAAAGAAGGAATAAAGGATAGAAAGTAGCGAGGGAAAAGAAGGAGGGAAGGAAGGGGAAGGAAGAAAGAAAAGGTAATGAAGGAGGGAAGGGAGGGAGGAAAGGAAGGAAGAATGGAAGGAAGGAAAGAAGAAGGAAGGAAGAAGGAAAAGATAAAAACCAATCTACAAAAAATAACTGAAACAAACTTGGAATGTGCATTTAGATTTACTTGGCATGATTCCAACATTGTCTTCATTCTTTTTTGTCCTGTTTTATGGGACTATCGATGTTTCCTTCATGCCTGTTGAGGACTGTTACTATAAGGACAGAAAAAGAACCAAATGCCTTTTAGCTAACCCATCCTTCTCAAGTTAATCAATCATACCTTGCTTGTTATAATTATCTTGCAAGTTCCAAGTAGATATACACTTGCAGTTTCCAAATATTTGCATGATTAAAGATGCTTTTCTGGTTTCAATAAAGGACCTAAAATTGTTGAGTCAGAAGTTAAGATTTATGAGAAAGAGTAGTCATGTTTATCTCTTGGCTATCAGAAATAATATCTCTCAATCCAGTAACGAGCAGCATTCTTACCATTCCCGGAGATATGTAGGCTATCACCGCTAATGAAGATGAAGATGTTAAGAAGCATACTGAAATCCTTAAATGTGAAAAGAAGTTGCCAGCCAGGAATATGTTTCATACCCTCCCTTCTTGCGCCCATAAAAAGAAGGAAAGAGCATCCAAATCTGTTAGAGATGTTCACCGTAACACAATGTAGGTGCATCTTGATGAAATTTACCAGACTTGTTTTGCTGAAGAGGAATGTCGGAGTGCTGGGCAATCATTCAAAAGTATCTAGCTTATTCTGCTTCAGTCAAGAAACTGGTTCAATAAAGTAAAATAAATGGGGAGGGGGGAAGAAAGGGGAGTGCCAGCTAAATTCCTGCTAAGGTTTCTTGCAGCTCTACCACTGATGATTTAATTGAGCAGACAGAATGCCCAGTTTAGGTGTCATGGTATAAACATGACCAAAGTCAAATTACTCTGAAAGATGGCTCACCACTTAGAAACACATCTCTTCAACTGAACTGAATAGAACATTTTCATCCTGAAAAGGAAAACAAAAAGCTGATATCCAATATCTATAGGAAATGGACTCAAAAATATGACTGAGTCATTTTCCAATAAATAAGTGTATAAAATATGGACAAATAGCTTTTAAGGGAAGAAATTGAAACTATCAATAACTAAATGAAAAATATTCCAAATCACTAATAATAAAAAAGAATGCAAATTAAAATCTGATGGTTCACATCTTTACACCTTAGACTGGTAAAGATGCTTCAAGTTAGAAGTAGTTTATATTATGGAAGCTATAGATGGATAGGAACATGGTTGGTGCAGTTTGTGAAATGATTCAACCATTATGAAAAACAATTCAGTTATGCAAGAAAAACCACTAAACAGTTCATACCCTTGGACCTAGCAATTGTATGACTAGTTATATGTCTTAAGAGGGTCAAAGACTAAATGAATGAATGAATGAAAAAGCATTTCTTAAGTACTGACTACATACATCAGACATGGGAATAGTTTTCCAAATATGAAAATGAGGCAGCCCTGAAGCAGCTTACTAATGATGCAATCTAATAATGGGAGACAGAAAATACATAGGAGGAATGATCAGTCAAAAGGGATTTGGTTGGAGGAGGCAAAGAGATGATGAGCTGATTGATAAGACACTCAACAGATACACCCCTTTAAGAAATAATAGCACTGCTGATTTAATTAGTGTGCCCAAGTCAAAAAAGGAGGAAGGACTACACATATGGAAGAGTAGAGCGCATAGCATAGCAACATGATGGGGAAGGACATGTATCTAGGTGTTATGTAAAATGAGGTCTGGTCTAGATACAGAATACTCAGATTGAAAGAATTACCCTACTATGGCCAGCAGCCTATTTTGATAATAGATCCACTCTCGTGGCAAAGCAGAAAAGGATAGCAAGTCACGGAGGGATCCTTCCTATTCTTCTAGGAATGTAGCATTTGCTGTTATTCAATCCTTTCAGTCATCTCTGGCCCCATCTGGGGTTTTCCTGGCAAAGACAGTGGAGTTGTTTGCCATTTCTTTCTCCAGCTCATTTCACAGGTGAGGAAACTGAGGCAAATAGGGTTCAGTAACTGTAATGGTAAGGGAATTTGAAGATCTTCCCTGCCTCTTAATTGGACCATATGACCTGCTTTGAGCTCTGGTCCAGTCCACAGCTTGAGTCACAAGGAGCCAGTGGTGGGAGGAGCTTGCCAAATGGGTGGAGCAGGAAGAAAGAGTGAGGTGGAGCTGAGAGAGAGAGAGAGCAGGAAGAGTAGAGCACAGCAGCTAGTATGAGTGAGAGAGGGAGTGATTTTGCCTAAGGGAGCTTATTTATGGGGAGGCCTGACACAGGGAAGGCATGGAGATAGCTGTGTTCCCTTTACTGGTAATGTGGACAAACTTTGTTATCACTATGATAGAATTGACTTTCTGGTATCTGAATAAATATTTTGATTTCATCTTTGAGGAAGAGAGTTTATATTTTGTGGATTTACCCTGTAAATACACATATATATTCATAGAGGATGCTGTGAGTATTGCATTGGCATTACAATGACTTGCCCAGGGTTACATAGATGGTGTCTGAGGTTGGATTCAGATTAAGGTCTTGCTGACTAGAGGCCCAGTGCTCTATCCACTGCAACACCTAGAAGCCCATATAATATATGCCTAGCCACTTAGAAATCATACCTCAGAAACTAATTGTGGGACCTTGAGCAAGTCACTTAACCTCTGCTTGCCTTTCCTTTCTCATCTATAGAATGGGAATAACATTACCAAAAGGTTATTGTGAGAGGAAAAAAACGAGATAACAGCTAAAGCATTTTGTAAATATCAAAGTACTTTATAAATGTTAGTTACTATTCATATTTTCTCACTGGATCTCCTTGAACAATCAGAATATTGGAAAATGGCTGGCTAAGGTTAGCCATCAAAAATGAAATCCTGAACTTTGACTTCATTAACAAAGTGTATAATATTTCCTGATAAATAGCTATTTGACCCCTGTTTCCATGGACTAGAAAGCAAACATACAAGATAGAATTATTGAAGGTCTCCCATCAAAAAAAGAAATGAAGCCAATACTTAGCACCAATTCTACCAAGTAGTACTTCTACCATAATAAAACTAGCTCCCAGAAATCAAACATAATTGAAATGTAATATATATATTATAACTCCAGTACATTTTATCCTGATAAATCTCTACTGTCTGTGCAAGTCTTAGTAGTCTTAGTCTGAAACAAAGAGAACAAGTCTGCTTAATTCTATGCTGGCTTCTGTAGTACCTAAACCTCCCACCTGAGCAGGAATCCAGATATCACTCTACTGAATCTCAGAGAGATTGCTAAGTAAGGCTGCTAAGTGAACAGCTCTTTGGGCATCAATATATCGACTGTATTTTATCCACTTATTAGTGGATAAATTAGACAGAAGACAGTCCCTTACTAGGAAGCTAAGTGTTGAGGATGAACTTGGAGGAGTGAGGATGACCAATGCTGTAGAAAGGCATTCTTCTTTAGGGAAGACTCAAAGAGCGACTCTGGGGAGGGCAAAGGAGGAATTAGGTAGATTTGCATCAAAAAAGATGCATTGCTGTTGTCCTCCTAGGCACAAGGGGGAGAATTGTCTTTTTCTTTCCACTTGATGAATTATAAGTTTCAGAAAAACATGTTCATAAAGTACTGTCCCTTGCAACTCAAGATCTTTCCATCTCTGCATTTCAAATGCAATCCTATAAAGCAGCATCCTTGATGATAATTCATTTGAGTACTTCAAGGATCTCTGATTTTATCAATAGTCCCTCCAATGCTTCAAATCTCAGTCATCTGAAACAGTCATTGGTCTTTAAGAGTTGCTGCAGTTGACAAAAAACAAATCATTTGCCAGCATCCAACACCTGATGAGTTTCTCTGATCTTAGACAGGATGGACCTTGGTCTATAGACATCTGGTCCGCCACAGAGCTCTTACCTGAAACTTTTCCAGCCTTGTAGGTTCTACTCCAGAGGTCCATCATGCTGGCACAGCCATAGAAAACTTTGGGCCATCTCCTTGTCACAGTGAAACGTTCAATGAGGATAGCAGTGGGAAATTCATAATGACAGGAATCAAAAGCTATATTAAATGATAAAACTGAAAAATGCACTCAACTCTAGATTTTATCCATGGAGATCATAACAGAAAACCTTATTGTACCTTATTAATTCATTTCTGAAAAATTACATCTCGTTCCACTATAGTTCATTTTGTTTTACATGGGATAGCACTATCCTCATGAAAAGACAGCAGAATTTGGAGAGTTCTCTGCTGGTCTGGGATCCCAATTTATTTTGTATTTTAAATAAGGTTTAAGGATATTGGCAGGACTGAAACTTGTTTTTAAATTTATTGATTTTTAACTCTAAAACATTTAAGTCCTGGGCCCCTAATAAAATATCTGAGTTGAACCTGAGACTATTTGTTCTATGACCACAGGTGTTGAGAGAGATATCCAGCCGGACTGCACAGTTTCCTGCTGCAGCAAGGCCAGCAAGTCCATTAATCATGATTCCAGTGTGCCAATCTCCTGCCAAGGTAAGGAAGGAAGCAATGGACTGGATATAAAAGCAGGTGAGACCCATTCATCAGTGTTGGTTGGAACATCATGTTGGCCTTTCTGGTTCTCCTTAGCGTGGCCCTGGCCTCAGCTCACCATTCTGGTGAACACTTTGAGGGGTAAGCCTGGAATATCTGCCACGAATAGATCCTTCTTCCTTTCTTTGTCCAATTTACAGGCGTTTCCCATTTGAAATTCTCTCCTTTCTGTTTCTATTTCCTTCTCTATCTCACCTCCCAGGGAGAAGGTGTTCCGAGTAAGCATCCAGGATGAGAAGCAGGTCCACCTGATGCATGTTTTGACTGACAAAGTGGAGGTAAATGGACAAAAAAAGGTGCAACTGTTGGGGTTTTGTCATTCTTACTTTCACATTTTAAATTTACCCTGTGAGTCCTACCTAGAAAAAAATGAAAATGAAACATTATTGGTCACATGCTTTGGAACGGGTAATGAAGACTTTAGAAATAGTCTGTCTTCAGACTTGTTTACAAGACTTACATGATTTTCCTGGTGACATAGTCACTTCATCAGTTACCATTATTAAATTAGGAAAGGATCTGGTCCTGACCTGTGATTTCATCCTTCAAATGGACATTCCCTTCACCTGTTGCAGACCAAGAACTGTCTTTAACTTGGAGTCTTAGAGATAAGCCTGGGACCTGGAGAGATCATATGGCTGCCTATGATCAGACAGCCTGTGCAGCAGAGGCAGTCTGGGTTTTCTTGACTCCAAAGGCCAGCCCTTTCTCTACTAATCCATGAAGTCTCTCATTAGTTGCCAGAATAAAACAGATTTTCAGTAAACTTTAAAACAGTTGACAGAGGCTGTCCACCTGCTTCAGAATTGGTGACAATCATGGGAGATTTTTAATGCAAAATAACCGACTTTCCTCTCAAAGGAGTAAAATGATCTGTTTCAAAGTAACCTGGAAAGCAACCTGGGCTTTTGGCCAGCTTCATCTTGAGCTTCATGTGCCACGTGTCATCACTTGTCTCTGAGTTTCTTTCATCCCAAAGCAAACTATATGAAATTTTGTGGCCTTGGTCTGGGCCCGCTCTGAAAGACAGAAAAGGAGACAAAGCAACAACGTCAGGGAGGATGTTTTCAATACTTGCCTTTGGCTTTGCTCTTGCCCAAATTTCTGTGCTAGTTTTTTTTGAAAGCATCTTCCATAGAATGGAAACTGACATTTTTAATTATATTGATGGTATCATGGGGCCATCAGAGAACAGAAGGTGGTACAATACAAGCCCCCAAAGGGCTGGCGCTGTGCCCCTTTCTGATGAGTACTCAAATCAAAATATTCCAGCAATATTTCAATGTGGTTTAAGAGTGAAAAAAAATGTTTCTTTTCTACCTTTGAGGTAATTTAATACTAGAACTTTGCTCCTGATATGTGCACATCATGCCTGGGTCATGGGGGCTTGATACAGCCTTAAAATAGTGATAGCTAAGGTTTATACAGTCTTTTAAGATTTACAAATGACTTTACAGACATTATCTCATTCAGTTCCCACACTAATCTTGTGAGGTACATTCTGCTATTGTCTCCATTTTACAGATCAGGAAACTGAGGTTAAATAAGATTAAATGACTTTCCCAGGGTCACACAACTAATGCCTGAAGCAGGATTTTAATTCAAGTTGTCCTGCTACCAATTCAAGGGCTTTGTCTACTTGCTGACATATGCATCATCTTCTGTTACATTACAGAATTAATCTCCCATGGAATACAAATTCATCTGGGGCAATAAATGTGTCTTTTGCATTTGTATCGCTGGTGCCCACCACAATGCCAAGCACATGATAAGTACCTTATAAATGGTTTTTGATTGATCCATTGATTGATTAATCTGACTCAATACAAGTTAGAGTAAAGTAATGGTTACATTAAAATGATGGAAACCTAGATTTGGAAGGGACCCTAGAACTCATTAATTCTCATGTCTCATTTAAGCTTGGATCTTCTCTGCAAGATTCCTGACCAATGGTCACCCAACCTCTGCTTGCACGCTTCCAAAAATAAGGACTTCACTATTCAATAGAACCAAATATATTTTTGAAAAACTCTAATTATAGGAGAGTCCTTCCTTACAAAGAACTAAAATTGTCTTCCTTTTCTTTCCATCCATTAGTCGTAGCTCTGCCCTGTCCAACTATATAGAATAAATTGAATATTCCTTTCATGTGATAGTTCTTCCAAATATTCAGAGCCCGGTCTCATCCTGGGGAAGTAACTTAACTTCTCTGGGTCTCAGTTTCCTCATCTGTAAAATGAGGGGGCTGGATTAAAGTTTCTTTGTGTTACTTTCTAGTACTAAATCTATAATCTTATGTTCATCTCCCTTCAGTCTTTTCTTCTGAAGATTAAACGTTAGTCAGCCAGCTAAATTTAGCACCTAGTATGTTCCAGACACTGTGCTAAACACTAGGAATACCAAAAATGGCAGACAATTCCTGCTCTCTGGTAGGTCACAATCTAATTGGAAAGAAAACTAGCCAACAACTATATTCAAACAAGCTGTGTACAACACAAACAAGAAACAAATAGCAGAAGAAAGGTATTAGAATTAAGAGGGATTGAGGAAAGCTTCCTATAGAAGGTGGGATTGTAGCTGGAACTTGAAGGATGCTAGAGAAGCCAAAGAAGGGATGAGAAAGAAGCATATTCCAAGACAAAGGGAACCAGCGGTGAAAATGCCTGGAGTGCTTTGATCGAGGAACTGGTAAGGAGGCCAGTCTTCCTGGATTAGAAAGTCCATGATGGCATGCAAGGTGTAAGAAGACTGGAAAGGTGGAGTGTGGAGAGGGCTAAGTTATGAAGGACTTCAAGTACCAAACAGAGGAGTTTGTACCGGATCCTGGAGTTAATAGGGAGCCACTAGTATTTATTGAATAGGGACAGAGATGGGAAGGAAAGGGATGACATTGTCATACTTGAGCTTTAGGAGAATTTACTTTGGCAGCTGAATGGAAGATGTACGGGAGTAGGGAGAGACTTGGGGAGAGAAGATCCAAGTAGTAGATTATTACAGTAGTTCAGGCATGAAGACATAAAGGCCTGCACCAAGATGATGGCAGTATCAAAGGAAAGAGGGGGCATACTCAAGAAATGTGGCAAAAGTGATATCAACAGGTCTCAGCAACATATTGGGGGGTAATCAACAGGGAGGGATCAAGCATGACGTCTAGGTTTGCCAGCCTGGGAGACTGGAAAGACGGTGGTGCCCTTAGTAGTAAGAGGAAAAACTAGAAGGGGGTGGACTTGGGAAAATGAGTTCAATTTTGGACATAATGCATTTTAGGTATCTTCATGATATCCATTTAACTGTCTAATAGACAGTTCCTCATGACCTGGTTCCCAAAAATCTTCCTTCTGTTCTCTGTCCTTTCTTTGTATGTGCTCCAATTTTTCAATGTCCCTTTAAAAGCATGAATGAATTCATATGAATGAATGAATGAATGTATGAATGAATGAATGAATGAATGAAACATTTATTAAGCATTCACTATATGCTTACTGCACTAAGCACCAGGCATTCCAAAGAAAAGTAAGACAGTCTCTTCTATCAAAGAGATCATATTTGAATGAGAGAGATAACATGTCTGGAAGGCTCCAGCTTCAATTTCCTACCTAGAAAATCCTAAGGTACCCAGAACTTAACAGTGTCCAATGAATGCAGAAAATGGGAAGACTATTAGTTCCTTCATTTTAGAAATGGGATTTCAATTGTATTTACTTTTATTCGGTAGCCTTGGGACACTGTTCACTGTATCACCACCCAAATGTTCACACAGACTATTTTTGCTTGATCTGTGATAGAGCATTGCAAGTTCATATTGGTCTGATCAGCCCCACTTAGACACACTGAAACTTGACTTTAGCATAGTGATGTCATCTTAGTCCTTTCTGAGAATGAAGGACAACTATTGTATCACCAATCATAGGATTGATCATCACAGATTAGAATGATTCTAGCCACATATTTGGCATCTTCAATACATTTTCTATATTTTGACCCTTTTTTCAGGTTGATTTCTGGAAACCAGATTCAGTCTCACAAATAAGACCAGAAAGCAAGACTGACTTCCGTGTTAAAGCTGACCAAGTTGCCGAGGTTGAACATTTCCTGGAAGAGAATGGACTAACTCATGAGTGAGTTCATTTTTCAAAATGAATAAATTTTTAATTATATTCTAAAGTCATATATATATGTGTATATACATGTATATACACACACAATATATATATGTATACATATATATATTTAAATGGGTTCACATACATAGTCTTGGTACTTAACTATCAATTCCATAAAGGCAGACTCTTTGCTTTATTCACCTTTATATGTGCTTAAGAGCCACCCTCTTTAGGAAGCCCCTGACCACCCTCTCTAGCTGCTAGTGCCTTGCTCACACACCCTTCCTCATTCTGCAAACAAAGAAACCAAGGTCCAGGAATTTTAACTGACTTGCCCATGGTCATACAACTAACCAATGACAGAAATGGAAATTGAACCCAGGTCCTCTCTTGTAGGGTCAGTGTGCAGTCCATTTTACTGCACAGTTGCCAATTTCTATCTGATTATTCTTTTTGAAAAAAAAATTAGTATTTTTCTCCAATTACTTGTAAAAACAATTTTTAACATTCATTTTTAAAACTTTGAGTTGCAAATTCTCTCCCTTCCCCCCTCTTCGGTTCCCCAAATGAGAAAGCAAGCAATTCAATATAGGTTGTGTATGTGCAGTCATGCAAAATATTTCCATATTAGTTATATCGTGAAAGAAAACACAGACCCCAAAAAAACTTCAAGAAAAATAAAGCAAGTAAAAAAGTATACTTCAATCTGTATGCAGACACCATCAGTTCCTTCTCTGGGGATGGATAGGATTTTTCATCGTAAGTCCTTCAGAGTTGTCTTAAGTCGTAATAGTTTTGAAAATAGTTGTCATTCACAGCTGATCATCTTAACAATATTGCTGTTACTTTGTACACAGTACATTTCACTTAGCGTCAGCTTATGAGTTTCCAGATTTTTCTGAGAGCATCCTACTCATCATTTCTTATAGCACAGTAGTATTCCTTCACAATCACATATAACAATTTATTCAACCATCCCCTAATTAATGGGCATTCCCTCAACTTCCTGTTCGATGACCCAAGAAAAGAGTTGCTATAAATATTTTGTACATACATGTCTTTTTCCTTTTTGTTTTTTATCTCTTTTAGGATACAGAACCAGTAGTAGCACTGCCAGGTCAAAGGGAATGCTGGGTTTTTAGCCTTTTGAACAAAGTTCCAAATTGCTCTAAAGAATGGTTGAATCAGTTCACAACTCCATCATTAGTGCATTAATGTCTCATTTTTTCCATGTTTCCTCCAACTTTTGTCATTTTCTCTTTCTTTCCTATCAGCCAATCTAATAAGTATGAGGTAGTACCTCAGAGTTGTTTCAAACTGCATTTTTCCAATGAATAGTGATTTACATAATTTTCTCATATGGCTATAGATAGCTTTGATGACTTCATCTGAAAACTGTCATATGTCTTGATCATTCATCAATTGGGGAATGGTTCCTATTTTTTTTATAAATTTGAGTCAGTTCTCTATGTATTTGAGAAATTATACCTTTATAAAAGAAACTTGCATAATTTTTTTTTCACAGCTATGATAGCTAAATGTATTTCCTTCCATGTTATTCCCTTGTTTATTCTGCTCTCTTTCTCCTTTCACCCTCTCTCCTCAAAAGTGTTTTGCTTCTGACTACCCTTCCCCCAATCTGTCCTCCCTTCTAACACCTCCTCTCCTTCTCTCATCCCCTCCCTCTCCTACTTTCCTGTAGGGTAAGATAGATTTATATACCCAATCTAGTGTGTATGTTATCCCTTCTTTGAGCCAACTCTGAGAATAAGGTTCACTCACTCCCCCCACCTCCACCATTATCTTCTCCACTATTAAAGTTTTTTTGTTGCCTCTTTTATATGAGATAGTTTCCCCCAGTCTACTCCTCCCTATCCCTTTCTTCCAGTGTATTCATCTTTCTCTCCTCTTAATTTTTTAAGATATATCATCCCTTCATAGTCAATTCACATTTATGCCCTCTGTCTATATATACTCATAACTGCCCTAAAAATGAGAAAGTTTTTATGAGTTACAAGTAGCATCTTCCCATGTAGGAATATAAACAGTTTAACCTTATTAAGTCCCTTATGATTACTCTTTCCTGTTTACCTTTTCATGCTTCTCTTGAGTCTTGTATTTGAAAGTCAGATTTTCTATTCAGCTCTCATCTTTTCATCATAGTCTTCTATTTCATTGAACATCCATTTTTCTTCTGAAAGATAATACTCAGTTTTTCTGGGTAGGTGATTCTTGGTTGTAATTCTAACTCGTTTGTCCTCTGAAATATCATATTCCAAGCCATCCAATCCTTTAATGTAGAAACTGCTAAATCTTGTGTTATCCTGACTGTGGCTCCATGATACTTGCATTGTTTCTTTCTAGCTGCTTACAATGTTCTCTTCTTGACCTGGGAACATCTCTGATGTTTTCATTTTGGGATTTCTCTCAGGAGGTGATCAGTGGATTATTTCAATTTCTATTTTATCCTCTGATTCTAGAATATCATGGTAGTTTTCCATGATAATTTCTTGAAAGATAGTGTCTAGAATCTTTTTTTACCATGTATTTCAGGTAGTCCAGTAATTTTTAATTATCTCTCCTCGATCTATTCTCTAGGTCAGTTGTTTTTCCAATGAGTGAGTTATCATTGTCTTCTATTTTTTTATTCTTTTAGTTTAGTTTTATTGTTTCTTGATTCCTCATGAATTCATTAGCTTCTATCTGCAAAATTTTAATTGTTAAGGAATTATTTTATTCAGTGAGCTTTTGGACCTCCTTTTCCATTTGTCCAAGTCTACTTTTTAAGGAGTCTTTTTCTTCAGTGAATTTTTCTACCTCTTTTTCCAATTTGCCAATTCTGTTTTTCAAGGCATTCTTCTCTTCACTGGCTTTTTTGTACCTCTTTTACCATTTGGCCAAGTCTGTTTTTTAAGGTATTATTTCCTTCAGTATCTTTTGTGTCCCCTTTACCAAACTGTTAGCTCTTTTTTCATGATTTTCTTGCATTATTCTCATTTATCTCCCCAATTTTCATTCTATCTCTCGTACTTGATTTTCAAAATCTTTTTTGAGCTCTTCCATGACCTGAGATCAATTCATATTTTTTAGGAGACTTTCAATGTTGGAGCTTTGACCTTGTTGTTATCTATTAAGTATGTGAGTTTTGATCTTCCTTGTTACCATAGTAATTTTCTATGTTCAGTTTTTTTCTGTTGTTTTCTCATTTTTACTCTGCTTCCAGGCTGGAGGGCACATTGTTCCAAGCTTCAGGGATTTTGTGCAGCTATTTTCAGAGATATTTCTAGGGAACTGTAAGTTTTTAGCTCTTCCAAGGTGGTATGATGTAAGGAGAGGTATTTACTATTCTCCTGATCTGTGCTGTGGTCTATGAGCCACCACAAGCATTCTTTTCTGCCTTCAGACTGTGACAAGCATCCCCATCATCCTGAAGCAAAAATACTATTGATGTCTGTCTTTATAATATATTGAAAAAACTTCACCATACACCAATATCTCATGAAGAAATTTCATTTCAATTTGTCAGACTTTTATAATTTACCTACTTTGTTCAAGGCACTGGGGGTGCAAATTGGGAAATGATCTAGCCTTTTGTCCTAAAGGAATTCACAAATACATGGAGACTGAGAAGGGAGGTAACAAAGGGGAAGACCTGAGAAGGGCTGGTCATCCAGTTTGTCTTGAATATAGAATGCATGAAAGACAGGAATGTGAAATACAACTGGAAAGGAAGGTTGGAGTTATATCCCAGAGAGTTTTAAAAAACAGATTGAGGATTGGTACTTCATTTTAAAGGAATAAGGAGTCATGGAAGATTATTGACTGAGGGAGTAATATGGTCAGACATAAATTAGGAAGAGATATTATTTTCTCTCTTATTCATTGATTTATAGTAATTAGTCAATTGAAAAGTATTTATTAAGCACATACTATGTGCCAATCATTGTACTAAGTATTTGGGACACAAATACAAAATTGAATACAATCCCATCTCTCACAGAACTCACATTCTAATGAAGGAAGGCAACACATATAGGAAATTTCAGGTGCAAATACCCTAAAGACCACTGAGTCTTAGGCTACAACAACAAATCAAATGGTACTGTATCTTCTTTAGGGTCATTTCAATAATTAAAACCATATCCACTATTTAACAATTCCAAGGATTCTAGTGGTAAGAACTTCCTTTTCTAGATCTCTTAGTGGTGGGGCAGTTGAGGAGGCACTGGACACAGCACCTGCAGAAGTGCTTGCCAGGTCCCATTTCCATAAGGTTGCTTTCCTGGACACAGGGGTGTGCTGGAGGCAGCTTGTGTCAGCTCAGAAGAGTCAACTGTTCAATTTTCAGTGTGAGCACTTTATGCCTTGGAAATCAACAGTGCTACAAATTGTGGCTTAATTTACTGTTTTGTTCATTGTCTAGACTTAGGAAAGAGGAGAAAAATTAGGCACATTAAACTTAAAAGTGTGTCATGCATCCATTTTTTGTGTGAAAAGACAGTTGCTAAACATTTAACAGTACACTCCTACCTAGATGTGACCAATGGAAATTAAGTCTAATAGTATTTCTGCTTCTGTGAAATATTAGAATTGCTCCCTTTTCACATCTCTTTAATGATATTATAACTATATTGTAAAGTATTCTGCAGATATATTTGATTATAGAACAATTATTCCAAACACATATTTTAAGGGATACAATTGAAACTATAATAGTTTAACTCTAGTGCTATGTCTCTCACAGCTTAGGTTTCTGCTTCTGCCTGAGGAAAGTATTTAAAAGGACATTTTAAGTCTTTTTTAAAACCAAAAAATTTGACTGTGTTGAAAATGTCATATAATCTGATGTTGACCATCTGCATTGAGAGTTATTAACCTTAACCTTAGCCTTGACCTCAGTCACCCCCTGGCTATTTGGGGAGGGTCATAGGCCCCATCTCAGAATATGACTTTTAAATAATTGAAGGAAATGCTAAATTCTAGTTAGAGGTTAAGGAAAGTGAAGAAGTAATCTTTTTTTTTCCACTCAAGTTCACAGACCACCTAATGTTTTTCCCTGGATCCCTTGCACCCAAGTCAAGAACCCCTGATCCACACTTATGGACCATGAAGCTAAACTTTTGGGCCTTGATGCCCTCATTTAAAATCTAACAGTTCTGTTGGTGAATTGTTTAATTGTTTAAGGAAAACAGAAGAAAATTAATGACCACAGGATAATTTCAGCAGCCTGGCTCATGGCCTAGTTCTATTTTTATTACTCAGATAGTAAGAGGACCAAGTGGCTGTATTCTCACATCAATCTCCCTTTATGAGCTAGGCACATCACCATCTTTTAGTGGCAACCTTTCATGGGAGGTTGTCAGTGTGTTATCTCTCCTCCAACTCAGTGAGATCCCCAAGAGGGAAGACCTTGCTAAGTTCAATTTCCATGTGCTCATGCTTAGCAGATTTTCTGTACATGGCATTCTAAGTATTAAATAATAATTAAGTCCCTTGAAAATCCCCAAGAAGCAGGCCTGCAATATGTCTGCAAGTATTCTAAGGAGCCCCTGTGCATTCCATGATAGCCCCACATGGCAATACTAAATTAGCACCTTGACGATTCTTTGTCCCCAAGAATTTATGTTTGTGTGCCTACATACTAGCAGCCAATTCATGCAAGTAATAATAACCGACCATTTTAGACCAGATGGTAAGGCTTACAAAGTGCTTTTATAAGCAATATTTTTTTTGAGTCCCACAATAATCCTATGAAGCTGGTGAAGCTATGAAACCCATTTTGGAGAGGCAGTTACGTGGTGCTGTGGATAGAGTGCTGGACCTGGAGTCAGGAAGACCCAAGTTCAGATCCAATCTCATACATTTACTAGTGATATAATCCTAGGCAACTCATTTCTCTTTCTCTCTTAAAATGAAATAATAATAGCACCTATCTTCCAGGATGATACGATTTATAAAGTGTTTCGAAACCTTAGAGCATTATATGGATGCTAGCTTATTATTACAGATGAGAAACAGGTTTAGATGGCCTAAGTGTCTGTGGCCAAATAATCACTAACTATTAGAGGCCAAATTCAAAGCCAGATCTGTCCTACATTCTCAGACTACAACTCACCACCTTAGGTTTTATGACAGAGTGACCAATTTTTTAATGGCATCGTTCAAGAAGCATTTATTAAGTGCTTACAGTATATCAGAAACTGTGTCAAGAATTGGAGGTTAAAAGAAAGGCAAAAGTCCTGTCCTTGCTTCAAGGAACTCACATGCTAATGGAGGATACCATAGGCAAAAGATATATGCAGAGCTGATGGAAAGCAACCTCTGAGAGACTGAGTTTGATATTGCTGATATGTGCATATCTGCTTCCTTTAAAAGTACCAGATTACCCTAAAGCCTGTGGGCCAGATTCTTAAATCTCTAGCACAATTGCTACTTATCTTTTTTGAAAGCATATTTTTACATTCTTTTCATTGCTTAGGTGAAGATAAAATAAGAATAAATAATATATATTCATATGTTAACATGTAAATAATAATAACACAAGTGTAAGTTTCTTCAGAGTTGGGGCTTTCATTTTTGTCTTTGTGTCTCTAGTGTCCAGTGTAGCACCTGACACGTAGCAGACACTCAAGAGTTGCATGGAAATACGTTGGATAAATTAGGAATGTGAGAGGTTGAGCCTCCACTAAACCAACTTCTCCTAAACTGCTTCACTTTTGCATAGGGAAGGAGACTTCATTACCACCTTACAATGGAGTAAAAGAGTTGGTTATTCACGTTTTCCTCTGAAATAATCCTGTTTTTTTTTTTCTCCCAGACATGAATGAGAGCCTTCCTCACTTGTTAGGTAGTGATCTCAAGGGAGGAGCAAACTCTTTTTATGACGATCTCTATTCACACAGGAAGGTATTCGAACCCCAAGGTTCTGAGGGGCAACATGGTAGACAGAGTCCTGGATTTGGACTTGGATTTTTCTCTTCTCTGAAGAGAAAAAAATTTACTTGCTGTGTGATGTGCATATCAGGCTCGGGTTTTTTCCTCAGTAAAATGGGAATAATAACAAGATCTACCTCTGAGAGTTGGGAGGCTCAAATAAAGGTAGTGCACCATTTGAAAACTTAAAAAAGTGATCCTTAATCTTTTTGTGTGTATCTTGGACCACTTGGGCAGTCTGGTGAAACCTATGAACTCCTCGGAATAATGTCATTAAATTCAGAAAATAAAATACATAGAATTATGCATGCTACCAAATATATTGAAACATGGTTATCCAAATTTATTTTAAAACAAGTTCATGGACACCTAGCTTAAGAACCCCTGCTCAAAATGCTATATGAATGTGAGCTATTAGTCTACTAAGATTGCCTATGTACAAACTGTCCTTTGAACCGGACCAAATAACAGACTCCAGTAAAAGAAATGAAAGAGTCACCTCTCCTTCAACCTCAAGGTTACATCCCCCAGCTCATTGGGTTTCCCATTCTAACTGGCTTACCTTGAAAAAAGAAAAAAGTAATAAACAACAGCTTGGTGGCCACTACAAAAAGAGCATATAAAAAGAAGAAAACAGAGAACACAAGCTCCTTTACACTGGACCTGGAAGGAGGTTCTTATTCTGAGACACTGTTTTAATCTACTAAGATAAAGGCTTGTTACTCAGCAGTATTTTATAATAGAGAAGAACTAATGCTCTACAGTAAACCTAATAACATCAAATAATCATTTAAGCTAAGAAAGCTCTTCTGAGGTCACTCCTTGGTCCTCAGACAATGTCAATTTTATAACTACTGTAAATAGGTCAGGGTGCTACATGCTGGGGGTTATACGGCATTTAGATGCCCTCCAAGTCCTTACAGTCTAACAGAGAGAAATGTCACAAGACACTACAATGCCAAAGAATGAGGCTCGAGTGTCTAAAGACCTAAAAGAATATACTCTGCAAGGCTGAGAAGGTTATTTCCAACTAGGAGGAAGCAAAAGTGGGCTTGACGTTTAAAACACATTCCAAACGTCTAGTGAGTCTCTTACCACCGGGCAGTATCCTGTACTTAATTAGCATACCCTCTGTTTCATCATCCAGAAGAAATGGTCATTATTTTGACCTCCTAAGTTTTCTACAATGAACAAAAAACTGGATGGCACAATGGAGCAGATATTGTGGGAGCAGGAAACCTTTGCAAGGCCATTATCCTTCTTTGGGTATGACCTATAGCCACTTGCAGTTCTACAGATGAGAAAACTGAAATTCAAAAGTGACATGTCCAGGATCATAAAGTGACAAAACAGTGAATGTTAAAGGTGTTCGTGTTAAAGATTAAATGTTAAACACAAGTCTTTCTGTTGTCAAGCCCATCACACTAACGTCTATGGTCTATTGCCACTTGTACATCTGTTCCTTTCAATCTACCAGGCATGTCACTAGAATAAAGGAGCTTGCAAATTTGGGCAAGGATTGCTCTTTATAAAAACATAGTGGCTGATACCCCAAACCTCTCCTTTCATTTTCTCCCTCTCCCTCTCCTAATTCTCCTCCCTCTGTCTCTTCCTCTTCCTTTTCTTCTTTCTCTTCTTCTCCCTCTCTTTCCCCCTTCTCTTTCATTCCCCACATTTCTCTTACCTTCTCTTCTCTTCTCCTCTCTCTCCTCTTTCCCTCTTTCTTCTCTCTGTCTCTCTCCTCTTTCTCTCTCTCCTCTCTTTTCTCTCTGCCTCTCTTTCTCTTGTCTCTCTCCCACTTTCATATATGCATATGTGTGTATGTGGTTTGCATATTAATTTTGAGGTGACACTTTTTATAGAATTTTTTTTCCAAAATCAAAGCTAAACATGGATGCCCCTAGTCTAAAATACATTTCACCACACGGACCAGAGTTTTTCCTAATTTTTAGTCACTTCCTCAGCTTTCCAAAATTTGCAAAGCTAAGAGTTGCCTTGACTCTGATCAATTTTTTTGCCACCTGGGATCTATTTACTTAAGTCATTGGGGAGACTAGATATCTGAACAGAATTGTGGAATGTTAAAGCTAGATGGGCCCTTCGATCTCATTAATTTTTACAGGTGAGGAAACAGAGGCCTAGAGAAATCACTAAGTTGCCCAAGGTCACAAAGGCATTTAATGACAGAACAGGATAAAAAAATCTACATTTCCTTATTCTCTGTCCTGTGTTCTTTTCTACTAGTTCTTCCTCTGTTCTGACTTCACGTCCAACCATTCCAATTTGTATGTTGCTTGAAATGGGACATTATTTATAGTACTCACATGCTCTACATAGCTACTTCTCTGAGCTTTCTACTATTAGCTGTTTTCCAACCTTCAGAGCTAAAAGTTCACAGACGGAAAGTGGGGGCCTCCAGGTTCAGAGGATACCCCTGACATACTTCATCAACACGTCCTTGGGACATACAGATCAGATCCTGGCATTTGATGTGTTGCCATAATTTCTGCCATGTCAGATGAAACCATTTCCAGGGTTAACAATATGTCCTGGCCATGCTCTTCAAACTGGTCTCTCTCTGTAGTCTGCACATTGTGCTGATCAAGGACAAAGCCCTCACATGGACCTGTCCCTTTGTTAAATATCTTCTCATACAAGTAACCAGAGGAAACAATGTTTCTCCTCCAGTCAGGTGCCTGTGAACTGGAAAACTCGTCTGAACGATTCTTTAACCTACAATGTGTCTACAAGAAAGGGACCGTGTCTATGGTCCCTTTTCATTCCAAATCCTGTGATCCTGAGACCTCTGTTATTATTATCAAAACTGAGTCAACAAACATGGATTAAGTATTCATAATGTGCCAGGCACTATGGTATGTGCTAGGGACACACACGCACACACACACACACACACACACACACACACACAGAGAAAAAAAACCAAATTAGTGGAGGTGGGAACGGAAAGAACACACATTCATTGAGCACCTAATATAAAACAGTTCATTCATCAGCCAATCAATAATTATGTGCATACTGTGAGCTACACACTGGGCTATGTTCTGAGAATACTAACAAAGGCAAAAAAATATATATAATTTTTGCCCTCAAGGAGCTCATACTCTAATGGTACAGGCAATATGCAAATAACTATGAATGTGCAAGATAAATACAGTGTAAATGGGAGATAACCTCAGAGGAAACGCGCTTGAAGAGAAAGGAAAGGGTAACTGAGAAAAGCCTCCTGCAGAAGGTGAGCATTAAAGGAAGACAGGAGGCAGGAGTAAAGAGAAAGAATCTTCCAGGCATGAGGCCAGGCCATTGCAAAGGCATGAGATTCGGAGACGGAATGTATTGTAGCCAGATTGTAGAACAAAGACTGTAAGGGGCTAGGTTTTGCCTCAGAGCAGGAGTCAGGTTTAAGGACCATCTCTGATTGATACTGCCTGTGAGACCCAGGTTCAATTCTAACCTTAAATGTGCTCTCAATACTTTAAAGCAGCTAGAGATGGGCAAAACAGCAGCCCATCTACATTGGTAAAGGACTGTCCTTATACGGGAACTCCTTCTAAAATGAAGGAATCATGGGTCTGGTATGGCCAATGTATGGATTTATTTTTGCTTAATTATGCTTTTTTTAAATAAATAGGGTTTTTTGTGTATGGGGAAAATAACTGGGGCAAAGAGAGAAACTAGTGACATTAATGCCAAAAAAGGAAAGAAAAGAGCATCAATTTTTAAAATTTTTTTAACATATAAAAGAGAACAAAGAAATTTCAGGAGATAAAAATGAGCTGAGTAGATTTGAAACTACTGTGTTGTTGGTCCTATGCCTTTAAAAAAATAAGCTATGATATAGAGATTTTAGATTTCATATATTTAAAAAATTACAAGGCTAGAATTTTTTTTAAAAAGATGAACCTATAGACTAGTAAAATGTCCTTTTTTTAATCTTTAAGATATCAGACTCAGAGCATAAACACATGTTTGATTGACATGTTTCTGTGTCAATAATGGTAGCTGATGGTGTTTTTTTATAGTACATAGGGCATAGGTTATAGAAGCAAGCTCAGGTGAAAAGGAATTTAAAGTCCACCCTAAAAAACCAATCCCTGAATACATGGGATTAGGAGATCCAGGTCTATGAGGCCTGAGTCTAAGGTGAGCCCATACTGTGTACTTTCTTTATGGTCAGAATTTACTCTTTGACTATGTCAAAAAGAAAGGAATCAGATATGGAATCAGAATGAATAAATGGCAGAAGAACAGTGGCCCAAGGACACAGACCTATTGTAGTCTTATAAAGGGATGACAATGACCTTTAACTTCGTGTGAGCCACTATGCTTGTCAATGGGAAGGAATACACCCATTTTCATGTTAGATTCCACACTTCTTTGTTGCAGGGTCTTAATTTCTGACCTGAACAAATTAGTTACGGGTCAGTTTGATAGCCTCGTTCGTGCCAGTGGACACAGTTATGAAAAGTACAACAGCTGGGAAAAGGTATGAATTGTAACAACTGCTCATGCCAAATTTGTGAATTATTCTGGAAGTGGATCAACTCTGTCATTGTCCTCCATGGTCCTGCTTTTCAGATCGAGGCTTGGACTGAACAAATTGCTGCAGAGAATCCAAACCTTGTGTCTCGAAGTGTGATTGGAACCACATTTGAAGGGCGTTCTATGTACCTTCTCAAGGTAATAATTTTTAACAATGACCCAGACTTCCTGAAGTGTTGGAAAGCATTGAATTCTAATCTATTAACATCTGGTTCATTGCCTCGCTTATCCCAAGAATTATGTCATAACTCTTCCTGTTCCCACCTTCTACACCATCCTTCTTTACTACCCCCTGGGGAATCAAACAGATTCCTTGGCTACTTTTATCATTTGTGGATTTTTTTAAATCATTATTTTGATTTACTCAAAAGGAAAAATGCAATAAAACAGGGGAAATTCTGACCTATAAATTTAACCACATTCCTGTAAGCAATGTAAATGATCAGCTACCTTGATGAAATTGTTCTCTCCCATCTGTTGTCTGCAAACCCCATTTGCTGAAGAGATCCATAAACTTCAGTCTATCAGACAACATTACAAAATGTGCCAACAATTTGTTTGTGTCTTCTGCAAATCCATTCTTATCATTTAAATCTGAAAAACAAATAAATTTACTAGGATCAAGGAGCACAGGGTGCAGAAAAATGCCTTTGTGGCAAAGGTCAAAGCAATCACAATTGCTTTTACAGTTATCTCAATCAAATCATTTAATAATATCTGAAAATAGCCATCAAGTGAACGAAACAAGGGTAATCAAGTGTCCTCTGAAAATATGAGCTTGACAACCTTAATAAAAATAATAAACAGCCATGTAAACCTTCAGTTTCAGAATTGTGATTGTCTAGAGGCAAGAACATTCTGTGCTCATGTCGTGTTTTAATTTAATCATGGAATATATCTCTTGCTGCTGTCAAGTTTCACCTGTTGAGTTCTCAAGCTCAGTCTGGTGATAGAATGCTTGCCACTGTATGGCAGATGAGTTATTATTTCCTTCTTTTTCTGTTTGCAATAGGTTGGAAAAGCAGGCTCAAACAAGCCTGCCATCTTTATGGACTGCGGTTTCCATGCTAGAGAATGGATTTCCCCTGCATTTTGCCAGTGGTTTGTGAGAGAGGTAAGTCAGTAGAGTTAACTGTTGATGTGGAAAAAAGGAAATGCTATTTTTTTAAAATTCTTATATGTTCAGTTCAATTTGTGATTTTCTCTCAGTAATGAGAAAGAATGATCATTTTAATAATCCCAATATCTCATGTTAGTAAGTGATTTAAACCTGCCCCCATCAGACCTTCACAAGGTAAGGTCTTACAGCAAATATTGAACAGTGCTGATTTCCACTCTCTTTATTCTGACTTCCTTCCCAAAATTCTGATGGAAGATGAAAAAATGGGAAAATGAACAGGAAAATTGTAGGAAGAGACTAGCCCCCTGGAAAATAGTTAACATGGGTTTTGGAATAGGCCAGGTTTCATAATGATTTTCAAATGATTCTAACTGTCACCCTTAATAATGAAAGAGTATATGTAAAACCACTTTGAAAACTACAAACATATATAAATATAAGGAATTATTTCATTGATCTTAACACTTTGTCAGTTTAGTACTTCTAGGGATTATGATTTTGTGGGAGTGGGTACTCTCTTATCTAAAGAATATTAGGACCTGTCTATAGTTAGATGGTCTTTTAAGAGTTGCTATAACTAAAAATCTATCACTCTGAAGCCAACATAGGAATGAGCCTCTCTGATCTTAGTTATCCTGGTCCTTGGGCAACAAATGTACAGTCTACCACAGAAACTGTACTCAAAGCCATTCCAGTATGGTAGGACCACTAAGAACTTATGATCCAGGGCATATAGTTACTTTTTTAATAGTAGAAAAAATAGAGTAAACAAAGAGGTATTCGCTATAATGGTGATTGGAATTAAGAAAATCTCCCCCACACCCTCATGAATTCTCTTAGGATCATTGAATCATAGATCTAGAACTATAAGGTTTCTTAGAGGTCATCGGGTTCAATCTTTTCATGTTATAGATGAGGAAACCGAGGCTCTGAAAGTAAAAAAAAAAAATGCTTGTTCAAGGTCACACAGCTCTTCTCGCTTCTTGGTTTTCATGGCTTCGCTCTCTCTTAGTTCTGCTTTTACTGGCCTGATCACTCCTTTTCAGTCTCTTCATCTGTGTCACACCCACTAATTAGGCTCTCAAAGATTTTAGTCATTTTTTCTCTATGTATTCACTCACTTGGTTAGTTCATCAGTCGTTATGGGTTAGATGACTTGTGAGTTGCATCTCATCAACTCCCATTGAACATAGATAATTCCCAGATCTCTATCTCCATACCTTCTCTCTCCTCTGAGCTCCAGTGCCACACCACAACTACCTATTGAACCTTTGGAATTAGATGTCCTGTAATTATCTCAAATTCAACATGTCTAAAACAGAACTTATATTTCCCCTTAAACCGGTTCCTCTTCTAAATTTCGCTGTTGCTACCAAGGGCACCACCATTCTTCCACTCATCCATGAAACCTGAAGGTCACACTTGAATCCTCTCTCTCCTTCACTCTCCTTAATAGTGATCAAATCTTGTAACTCCTTTCTCTATACATCTCTGAGACACATCCCATATTAGCTTCTCACATTACTATTGTCCTAATTTCGTAATATTCTAAAACTTCTCCGAACTAGCATAATAGACTCATAATTTGTCTCCCTACCTTAAGACTCTCCCTACTCCAAAACATTCTATAAACAGCTGCCAAAGTCATTTTTTCCTAAAGCGCAGATCTGGCTGGGTCACTCCCAACCCCTTACTTATTAAACTCCAATGGCTTCCTTTTTCCTCTATGATCTCTGGCATTTAAATCCTTTCACAACTGACCTTTTCAAATGTCTCACACATTACCCCCTTTCACCAGTAAGTCTACTTCCTGTTTCTCACATATTCTATCTCAATACCTTTAGACTGACTATCTCCATGTATAGAAATCTCTCCCTTTTTACCTTTGCTTCTTAGAATCCCTAAATGCCACCTACTAAAGGACACCTTTCTTGTTCCTTCTACATATTAGCTCATTCCCTTCTAAAGTTCCCTTGTATCTACTTGTATAGTATTGATTTGGGTATATTTTATCTCCCCACCCCTATTTGAATGTAAGCTCCTTCAAGGCAGCAACTCTATCTAGTTGCCCTTTCTAATCTCAGAGTTCAGGACAGTAGCTGCCACATGGTAAGCACTTAATGCACATTGGCCAATTGAGATGAGATTCAAACTCGGGTCATCTGACTCTACATTCAGCATTCTGTCCATGGTACCATGATATTTCCCTCTTCACTGACAACCAGTGAGAACTTACTTGAGGTGGTGGAGAATAGCCCATCCCTACTATGTGTCTAGATATCCATTTTCCAGGCATAGTCTATAGGAATATGAACTCTGTAGGTCTATTTGCCATAAAAGCTAAATGAAGCTATGGGATATATAATAAAGAATAGCTAGCACCCCTCAATAAGGAATTCATTCCTTAATCAATATTTTCTTTGATTAGGTTGGTAAAGGAATATGCCTTATTCTGGGAGAAAATGACTTTACTGGTGAAGGTGACAACATACCTTTTTTTCCAAAATCTCTCATATTTTGACAGATTTTGACTCACCTTTAAAATAGAAACACAAAACTTCAGAATTGAAGGAGCATTGGACATCATGATATCCAGCCCATAACTAAATAAGAATCCTCTCTACAACAAACCCAAGTGGCCATCCATCACTAAAGATCTCTAATTAAAGAAATCCTCCACCTCCCAAGCCTGCCAAATTCAATGTTGAGAGAGCTTAAATTATTTGGAAGCTTTCCTTTAGGTCAAGTAGAAATCTATTTCTCTTCCACTTCATCCACTGCTCCCAGTTCTACCCTCTAGGGCCAAGTAGTACAAATCTAATCGCTTCCTCTAAGAGAAAAAAAAGACTAAGATAAAAAAATATGAAATTTCTATGAGATAAGCAGGAATAACTTTGAAACTCAGGTGACACAGAAATTGTCATTTTTAATGATGATTAGATAATTTTTTAATCTCTTAAATGTCAGTGCTATAATGCCTTTGGGTTAACCAAAGGCAAAGATATTCTGTTCATTTAAAACATATTGTATGAGTTTTATGCACAATGATTTCCATCCAAGTGATGCACTGCAATTATTCTTCAGGCTGTTCGTACCTATGGAACCGAGACCAAGATGACTAATATTCTTGATAAATTGGACTTTTATATCCTACCTGTTTTCAACATTGATGGATATGTCTACACATGGACCAAGGTACATATACCCACTTCTTGCCTAGAGATTCATTTGATGAAAGTGAAATAAGACCCTTTTTTTAAAAAAAAAAAATGACATTACTGTGTCCTTCTTTCAGAGTCGAATGTGGAGGAAGACCCGGTCCACCAATTCAGGCACTAGTTGCGTTGGTACTGATCCCAACAGAAATTTTGATGCTGCATGGTGTGGTAAATATCTTTTTGACAATTGTATTTTTCTACCCAAAAGCATAGCATTCAAAATGCTTTAAGTTATCGTTAAAGAAAAAGAAATTTTACATGCTATTATGGGAGATTATAAATACTTAACTTTCAGCTTTTTAATTTTGGTGGAATACTGACAATAACTAATAGTCAGTACTTCTGCAAAAAAGAAAAAGATAACATAGTGATGTTAGCAGGATGCCAACATATAAAAATTTTCTTATATTACCCCTCTTCCAAGTCCTATGTGCTACTTTACCACAGTGTGAAGGTTACTCTGGCTTTTCAAAGGCTATATTCTAACTCTATCCTACCAAAGTCAAAAGACTTCAAGTATGTATAACACCAGCTTTAATTGCCTCTCCCACAGGGACTATGAATACTGTTACTCTATATTTAAAAAGAAATGAATTTTGCAGAGTTACAGTTTAACTGTCAAGAAGACTAAAGCAACTGGCAGTTTCACTGTCATTATTGAGTCTGTTTCAAATATCATGAGAGAGTAAGAGATAAGCAGAACCCGATGGGAAAAGAGGGTTTTTTTGTGATTTACTTCATAAAAAATACTTAACAAACTAGGTGGGGGCTCAGAGCTAATTGGAGTTATTTTAGTAATTATAAGGAAAAAGCAGAATTTACCCCTCAATTGCGTTAGGATATAAGACAAGAATTAATAATGTAATGAGTCAAATAGCAGGCAGAAAGGTGGTGGGTTGCTCTTAGTGTTCACTGACATAGGTTTAATATGAGAATATCAACCCATAAACCTGCTACTTATTGTATGGTTAAGGCCATAAACTGTTTTTTTTGTTTTTTAGTTGTCTTTTTTTGTCATCCAAGGACCAGTCTAGCTAAGTTTAGAGAGTCTTATTACCAAAATTTTGATTAACAGATACTAATTTTGTCGAGAAGAATATCATAGGCAAAAGAGCATTGGATCTAATGGTCTATGCATTGCCATGTTAACTGGAAAATATGCCACCCCAAATCTCAGTAAAAAAAAACTCTGTAGGATTTATGCATACCTTACACATTCTGAAAGGGAGGGAGAAGAGTGAAGAATTGTGATTTTTGGCATTGTACCATTAACATACCAACCCTTCTCCAATCGCATTGTGAGAAGTCCTATATAGGCTTTTATAAATCCCTTACACCAGAGATATCAAATATATAGCCCACATGCAGCCCACAGTATTCCTTCATGCTGTTGAACCAGATAAAAATTTAATTGAGAAGTTTAATAAAGTACAATAGAACATAGTTAATGTTAACAAGTGTTTTTCTAAATCAATAGGTGACCCACAAGAACCCTCACGTGTAGTTTACTATTTGAATTTGATACTGCTGCTTTACACACTGTTTTAGTTTGGGGGAGAGGAGTGAAGATTTATGAGTTCATCAGTGGGGAAACTCCTTCTATCATTGAAGATTGACATCCATTCGGAACTTTATCGTTTTAGGGAGTTATTTGTGGCACTGAGTGATTAAGTGATCCTCCCAGAGTGATACAGCCCATTTGAGTGAAAGGCAAGGTTTGGATCCAGGTCTCCATGACTCCATGGCTGCCACGCTTTACTTGCTGGAGGAAAATTTTTAATACTCCCTTTTAACTCTAGCTTTTGACTTTCTAGCTTGAAGACATAATATACTCCATTGGGTACTTCAATCATGAGCTATCAGCCATTAATTATCATGCATGCTTTTACAGAAACTGGAGCCTCTACCAGTCCCTGTTCAGAAACATACTGTGGATCTACTGTCGAGTCTGAAAAAGAAACCAAAGCCCTGGTGAAATTCATCCGCCAAAACCTTGGTTCTATCAAGGCTTATGTGACAATTCACTCCTATTCCCAGATGTTGCTGTTCCCTTACTCCAAAAGTTATTCCCTCACAAAGAACCATGTTGAGTTGGTAAGTAGACAACTGTTGCTCATTTTTAAATGCCAAAGAGAAGAAATATGTCATGTCCATCAAATCTATCAATTCATTATCGGGTCTTTTGTTCAGTGCTTAAAAGAAAAGTATCTAAAGGAATAATTTCTGAAAGTTGTTACCTACTTTCAAGGAACTTTGAGTGACCTAAAAAAACTGGCAAAGGGAGATGTGAATTTGTTGCATAGGTCAGAATGTCATGTGGTTTATTAATTAAATTTCAGAATGCCAGTGGCTGTACTACCTTTTGCTTCAATGAAGAGTTGACTCACATGATTCAATTATGGAGGCTTTAGGGATAAACAACAAAGCTCTTTCATCACACTCACATTCATAATTTTATCATGAATCTATTGTATGATGGAACCTAACCTTTCAAAGGAACTAAAGTAGACAAAGGTAGAGTTTAATAGAGGTCAGCTCAGATTTGGCAGCTAAGTAGTGCCATAGTTCATGGAGTCAGGAAGACTCACCTGCATGAGTTCAAGTCCAACCTCAGACACTTACTAGCTGTGTGACCCTGAGCAGATCACTTAACCCTGTTTGCCTCCATTTCCTTATCTGTGAAAAATGAGCTGGAGAAGAAAAAAACAAACCACTCCAGTATGTTTGACCAGAAAACCCCTGATGGGGTGATGGTGGGGTCAGATATGACTGAAAATGAATACATGATAGTAGACATATCAGGCTTTGGAGCCATGAAGTTCTAATTCAACCAGACAGTTCGATGGTATGGGAAAGAGTGATGGACCTAAAGTCAGAAAGAACTAAGTTCTAATGTCACCTCAGATACTTAAGCATTCTATAAATTCTATATATAAACATTCTATAACTCTAAATGGTAGCTATTATACTAGCTGTAGGACCCTGGGTACTATAATGTCTATATGACCGTGGGCAAGTCATTTAACTTCTCAATGTTCTAAGCAATTCTCTAAGACTGTGAGTTATAGAGAAAAGACTGCCAACTCACATTAGTAGAGGGAATTTCCTCATCTGGGAGTTCCCAATACCAATGAAATCACTACAAGAGATAAATAACAATTTAATGCATTAATATAAGAAATACCCCAAGGCAGTACACAAATAACAGATAAAGATAAAATAGTTCCAATTCAGGAAGAATGAAAAAATTAGAAATTAAGGAAACATTTGGCTTGCAATCATAGAAACTCTTGTTCCACAGAGTAACAGCGTGAGGTTTCCATTCATTTATCCAAGACAAAATATTATATCATTTAAAGGATGACATATATATCCTGACTTACTCATATGACTAATACTTAGGAATAGTCAGTACTTAAACCTAGCCACTGTAAAAGATGGAGTAATTTCTTTTGTATTGGGGCAATTTGTTTTATGTTTTTACTAAATAAATCATGTAACACTGCGAATATTGTTTGAAAAGAAAAATAATAGAGATATGCAATTTTTCTAGATTAGGGGAAGACATAGGATCACAGAATCTCAGATTTGGTAGGCTCGATAGTCCAATCCCATACCTGACCAAGCATGCTTTCTACAATATCCTCAGTGCCAGTTGTTATCCTGCCTTTGCCTAAAGGTCCCCAACGAGGGGAAAACCAGCAGCACTAAAGGCTAACCAAACCATATTTAACTAGCTTTAATTGTTTGGAAGTTCTATTTTTCATCCAACCTCAATTTGCTTCTTTCAACTTCCACTCAATGCCCTTAGTTCTGCCCTCTGAGACCAAAAAGAAAAAGTCTAATTCTTCCTTGGAATTGTTTTTCCTAATCTATAATTGTTTTTCCACCTATATATCAAAATTTACATGGATTTTTTTAATGCATTTTTAAGCTTCTCATAGAAAAGAAACCATGTAGTAGAATGGAAAGAACCCTGGATTTGGAGGCAATGAATCTGAGTCAGAATCCTAGCTCTGCAACTTATTATTTATACTGTTGTGGGACAGTCACACAATTCTCTGGGCCTCAGTTTCCTGAATTTCAAAATGAAAGTGTTGGGCCAAGTAATCACTAATGTTCCTTCCTCATCTAAATCCCATGATCCTAGAGTTTTTAGACTGCATCCCATAAAGATCTACATAGTTCACAAAAATTAGAGCTGAAAGAGACCTCAATAACTGATCCTCTCATTACAAAGGTGACCAAAATAAGGCTAGAAGAGGGGAAATTGATTTTTCCCAGATTACATCACAGTTAGGAACATATCCAGACTAGACTAGACGAGGCTAAAACCTAGTTGCCCTGATTCTCAGTGGAATGTTCTTAGGAATTCATCGATATTTTAACTTTCTCGTTATCTCAACTATCATGGTACCAAGTGAAGAGTTTCAAATTCTGCTGTATCAAGGGAGCCCATTTTCACACTGTTCATCCATTGACATATTGTATCTTCTCCCCAGGAATATGTGAGCTCTGTGGTAGCAGGAACTGTTTTATTTAAATTTAGTTTTGTCTTCATTTTCCCAATTCCTTGCACACAGTAGGCACTTAGACATGTTTGTTGGTTTGGCTTCATTTGATTTGATTTGATCTGGCTGAGTTTGGATTGAGTGGTATTGAGTTGGGTTGCATACTATAGAAAAAAAAGAAAAAAGATTGGGATGAGTTGGCTAGTTTTATAAAACATAAATCTATTTAAGCCATGAAATAGCATAGATCTCAAGCTATTTTATTTTTTAAAGAAAAATATAAAGTTAAACCAATTATATACCTAAAGGTGTCAATGAGTAAGATACCAAAATGAAAAACTACTTTTCAAAACTAATTAACACATCTAGTTTTTTAAGGGACAACTTACTATGTACACAAACTAATATTAATACTAATGAGGGAAGCCTTATCTCAAAACATTCCTCTGAGATTTCTTCCATTCCTTCCTGCCAACATATTCTATTGTCTCCTGAAGATCCAATAGGCTTTATTACTTCTGGCAGTATACATTTAAGACCTTTCAGAACTGAGGTTATATTATCAGCCAAATGGCTCTGTACACTGACCACCTAGTATCCTGGACTACTCTAAAGTCTCAAAAGTGTTCTCAGTAAAAAAGAATCCTGAAAATAGATTCCATCTTCAGCATCTCATGCATTATATTCCCTATTTCCTGCAGGAATTTGGTCCAAGAAAAGACCCAAGATTTAGAGGTCAGATGGTTTTAGTCAAATAATCCTTTTGTACCTAAAGTAATGTGAATACATTATAGGAGCACATGGGCTATAAATACCTTCTTTTACAGATGGCTTTTTCACTTAAAATCAATAAAATCAAAATAATGAGCAGCAACCATCCCCAGATAGAGTAGTCACTTCCTCCAAAGGTAGTTCGAGGTAGAGATGGAGAATCTAATCCAAAATACTGAGAGAGGATAAAAGAAAGAAGGAATATTGGGGAGATTTTAAAACCTCTTTAATGCAAGTGGACTAAGTAAACATAATGGGAAACATTTCTTTCAAACCTGGAAGGTTCAAGCAAACCCTTGAGTGATGAGAAGTAAATATAGTCTTTCCTTCTCCCAAGAGTCAGGGCTCCTGCAGCTGTTGCACATAATTGTTCTCAACCATTTAAATAGTACAAGGGAAGCCAAACTAGAAGAATCTAGCCCAGAAGAGAGCTTGATCATGTGATTTCTGGCCCCATTCCCAATCCTGGACACATCCCTTTTCTAAACTGTGAAACCAGGTTTCCATTACCACATTCCCTTTGTGTACAAGTTAGGCAAAAACATTCTTCTGATGGGTGTACCTGGCTATGACAGTGATGTACAAGAGACAGAAGATAACCTACGATTAGATGAAAAACTAATCAACCAATCACCAATCCTAAAGCAATGACAGAACACTGACTATGTTTCTAGTATTCTGAGTATTTGTCATTTTTGTTGTGTTGTAACTATTTTTCCTGGGTTTTTTTTAATCAATCTGCTCTATGTTTTAAGATAAAAGAGCTGACCACTAAGTTCACAGCTTTAGAGTTCAATTCTGTCATCTTGAGCCTAACCAAAGTAGAAAAGAGATGATGAAATTACCAGAATAGATGGAAATAGAGGTGGGGAGAAAAATACAACTTGTTGAAGCAGAAGACAAGAGTTCAGTACTTTCAAAAAAGAACATTGCAGGTATTTGGGAGTTTTGTGTGAAAGAAAGTCAAAGCCCCTATACTCAATCGGCTTACACAAGAAGTGTCCAGTGGGCACCCTATGGGGCACAATGTTCCTGAAGGCTGCCAAGACACATTAAAACATAATTAAGAAATATTTAACAAAATATGTAAAATACAATAGAGCATACATAATGTTATTACGTGGTTTTCTAAATTAATCAATTTATGACCTGCAGGGATAATTATGATTAGTGACCTCAGTTTTTATTTGAGTGTGATACCACTGGCTTACACCAAAATATACTCGGCTTCATCTCATTATCTCACTATTAGGATTAGAGAATATTAGAGCTGGAAAGGACCTTGGAAGTCACCTAATTTGATCCCTCATTTTATATTTACATTTTGTTCATGACAAATCAAAATGCTAAATGACTTGTTCAAGGTCACTACTAATTAATGGCTCATCTGAGCTTGGAAGCTAAGCTTCTGTTACTTCATTATATTTAATCCTCTGGATTAAAATTCTAGTTTATATGGTACCACACTTGATGTCAAGTTGGGTTAAAGCACTTTGTAAACTTTAAATGCCCTATAAATAAGAGGTACCATCATCATCATCATCATCATCATCATCATCATCATCATCATCATCATCATCATCATCATTCCAATCAAGGCAACATGCATTTGTAGCTTAGTAGAAAAGTCTGGGGATTAGAGAGGTTCCATGAATTTGTTGGGGTCGTGTATCCAGCAGTGTAAGAAGTAGGGCTCACAGCTAGGTCTTCACCTAGCTTTGTCTTAGCTAGGTCTTCACCTTTTCCAAGTGAACTTTTGGTTCATTCCATGCTTCCTCTCTGTACTCATGGATGGGAATAAGACACAAGTGGGTGGACCTTGCTCCATACTGTTTCCTTCCTACAGCTGCCTTCTCAATTCCTTTGCCTGGTCCACTACACCTAACAAAACAGTGTTTGTAAGTCAGGTCCAGGGAATCTGTTAGAACTTCAGGAACTCTCTCAGAGCTCTGATCTCAAAAAATCTTGAAAATGACCAGTACGGAATGCCTGGGGCAGGGCAAAGAAATGGTCCTTCACTTCTGTGACATTTGAAGACACTTTTCAATTCCAAGGGCCATTATTCCAGCCCCACTGAAATTCTCCAACTGTCAGAGTTCAATAAGTTAACAAGGAACTAGCAAATATTTACTGATTAGATCTCATGTGTCTAGAATGATGCTAGACACTATGGAGTATATAAAATAAGATATAATCCTTATCCTTGAGAAGAGCTTAAAATCTTGTTAGGGGGACAGCATTTGTACATAAGGAAATATTGGAGAACAATAATTTAATTCAATCCAACAAGAATTTTCTTTTTTTAAATGTATTATTTATTTTTAACATTCATTTCTTTTTAAATTTTGAGTTCTAAATTTTTTTCCTCTTGCCCATCCCTCACCCACCAACTGAGAAGGAAAGCAAAATGATATCAATTGATTATACATGTGGAATCATGCAAAGCATTTTTCCACATTAGCCATATTCACAAAAATAATAACGAAAGCAAGAAAAATATACTTCAATTTGCACTCAGAGTTCATCAGTTCATTCTCCAGATGTGGAAAGGTTTTTATCTTGAGTCATTTGGAATTGTCTTAGGTCATCGTATTGATCAGAGTAATCAAGTTATTTGACATTTGATCTTCATTACAACATGGCTGTTTCTGTGTACAATGATTTCCGGGTTCTTCTCATTTCTCTTTGCATCAGTTCATATAGGTCTTGCCATAATTTTTTTCCTAAAATCATCCCCAGTTATTTGTTATAGCACAATAGTATTCCATCACAGTTATATTCCACAACTTGTTCAGCCATTCCCTAACTGATGAGCATCTCTTCATTTTCCAATTCTTTGCCAAAGAGTTGCTAAAAATTGTTTTTAACTTGTAGGTCCTTTTTTTCTTTTTCTTTGATATTTTTGGGGTTCAGACCTAGTAGTGATATTGCTGAGTCAAAAGGTATGCACAGTTTTATATCTCTTTGGGCATAGTTCCAAATTGTTCTTCAGAATGGTTGGACAAATTCATAACCCCACCAACAATTTATTAGTGTACCTATTTTTCTTCATCCTCTCCAGCATTTGTCATTTCTCATAGGTATGAGGTGATGCTTCAGAGTTGCTTAATTTTCATTTCTCTAATCAATAATGATTTAGAAAATTCTTTCATATGACTATAAATATCTTTGATTTCTTCTTCTGAAAACTGCCTGTTCATATCCTTTGGCTATCAATAGGAAAATAGCTTTTATTTTTATAAATTTGACTCAGTTCCCTTTATGAGAGGCCTTTATCAGAGAAGCTTGCTATAAATTTTTTTGATGTCACTTCATCGTTTATGGCATCTTTTAGCAAAATGTGATTTCCATATTGTCTCTTTTAATTAGATCTATTTTTGCTTTTACTTTGTCAGAGATCATGTTTGCTACTCTTGCCTTTTTTTTATTTCAGCTGAAGCATATTGAATTCTACTCCAGACATTTATTTTAACTTTGTATGTGTCTTTCTGTTTCAAGAGTATGTCTTATAAACAACATATTGTTGGAGTCTGGTTTCTAAATCATTCTGCTATCCAATTACGTTTTATGGGTGAGCTCATCCCATTCACATTCACAGTTATGATTACTAAGTATGTATTTCCCTCTATCCTATTTTGTTCTGTTTTTCCTCTCTCTATATCCTGCCTCTCTTTAAAAGTTGGTTTTGCTTCTGACCACTATTTTGCACTGAACTTAATCCTCTTTCCTTTTTATAATCCCCACCCCCATATCTCTTATCACTTTCCCTTCTTATTTCTCTGTTGGATAAGGTAAATTTCTATACTCAGTAGAGTGTATAAACATATGCTTCCCTCTTTGAACCCATTCAGATGAAAGTGAAGTTCAAGCATTGCCTGCCACACTTCATTTCTTCCTCAACTATAAAATTCTTCCTTGTGATTCTCTTTTATGTGAGCAAATTTGCCTCATTCTATTTTTCCTTTCCCCTTTCTCCCACTGCATCCTTTCTAACCCCCTCATTTGGGGGAGAGGGGATCATCCCATCAATTCACAATCATGCCTTCATTCTATAGAGACTCTTTCTAACTGCCCTAGTTATGATAAAGTTCTTAGGAGTTAAATATATCATCTTCCCATGCAGTGATATAAACAGTTTAAATCTATTGTGATTATTCTTTGATGTTTACCTTTCTGTGCTTTACTTGAGTCTTGTGTTTGAATGTCAAATTTTCTATTCAATTCCAATCCTTTCACCAGGAATTCTTGAAAGTCCTCTGTTTTTCTAAATATCCATCCCCCTCAAAGGATTCTACTCAGTTTTGATGGCTAGGTTATTCTTAGTTGCAATACTAGCTCCTTTGCCTTCTGGAATATCATATGCCAAACCCTGTGCTCCTTTAATGTTGAGGTTGCCAAATCTTGCATGATCCAGACTGTGGCTCCATTATATCTTATTTGTTTCTTTCTGGTTATTTGCAATATTTTCTCCTTGATCTGAGAGGTCTGGAATTTGGTTATAATATTCCTGAGAATTTTTCACTTGGGGATTTCTTTCAGGAGGTGATTGGTGGATTCTTTCAATTTCTATTTTACCTTCTGTATCTAAAGTATTAGGGCAGTTTTCCTTTATAATTTCTTAAAATATGATACCTGTTGTTGTTCAGTAATTTCAGTCATGTTCAACTCTTTATGACCCTTTATGGGGTTCTCTTGGGAAAGATACTGGAGTGGTTTGCCATTTCCTTCTCCAACTCATTTTATAAACAAATTACTGAGGCAACCAGGATTAAGTGACTTGACCAGGGTCATACAGCTAATATATGTGTGAGGTCACATTTCAACTCATGAAGATACATCTTACTGACTCCTGGCCTGCCACTCTATATACTGTGCCACCTAGCTGCAACAACAACAAAAAGAGGAATAACAAAATTTAGGTAGTCCAATAATTCTAAATGATCACTCTTCAATCTATTTTCCAGGTCAGTTGTTTTTTCTGATGAGGTCCTTCACATTTTCTTCTATTTTTTCATTATTTTGACTTCGTTTTATTATTTCTTGATGTCTCAGAGAGTCATGAGACTCCACTTACCCAGTTCTAATTTTTAAGGAATTATTTTCTTCAGTGAATTTTTGTGCTTCTTTTTCCATTAGGAAAATTTTGGCTTTTAAGGTGCTATTTCCTTTAGGTTTATTTTGTTTCTTTTTACCAGGTTGTTAGTTCTCTTTTCATAATTTTCTTAGATCAGTCTCATTTTTTTCCCAATTTTTTCCACTACCACTCAACTCCTTTGTTAGTTCCTCCAGGAATTCTTGGTAGACTTAGAACCAATTTGCACTTTTCTTTGAGGCTTTGTTTATAGCTTTTTTTATACATTGTTGTCTTTTTCTGAATTTATGTATTGGTCTTCCTTGCCAGTGTGATAACTTTTTATGGTCAAGTTCTTTTTTTGTTTTTATTTGCTCATTTTTCCATTCTATTTCTTGACTTTGAATTTTATGTTATAGTTGGACTCTGCTCAAGTGGGAGTGAGGAGGCACTGTCTCAAGTTTCAAGCTTTTTCATGCTACTGTTTTCAGAGTTAGTTCTGGAGGTCTGCAAGTATTTGGTGCTTCAAGATAGTGTGATATAGGAAGAGGTATGGTCACTTGTCTCCTGGTCTGTGCTCTCATCTTTACCCAGGAGGGCCCCTAGTCCACTGCAGCCACAAGTGCTAGCACTCCTTTTGACCTGGAATTGTGACCAGACCCTTTGCTCTCCTGAGTTTGTTTTGGATCTCCTGCCAACCTCCCTTCTAAGATAACTTAGGCTACAAAAAGTCTCACTCTAACCTTTTGTTGGCTCTGCCACTCCAAAATTTTATTTTAGGAGTTATTTTAAAGTTATTTAGAGGAGACTATTAGGAGAGTTCATCTGGGTTGTTACCTATACTCCGCAATCTTGGATCTATCTTCAATGAGTATTTTCTAAAGATGTATAATTCAATTAAGTATTTATGGCTATGTGCCAAGCATTATACTAGGTCCTGGAGGATAAAAAGACACACATAGATACATAGATAGATAGATAGATAGATAGATAGATAGATAGATAGATAGATAGATAGATAGATAGATAGATGGATGGATGGATGGATAGATAGATAGATATAGATACATACATGATAAACACATGAATTAATAGATAGCTAGATAAATAAATGAATAAAAAAAAGTTCCTACCCTCAGGGAGCTTACGTTCTCCTCTACCCAGGAGAAACATACAATAAATAGACAAGTGGACACAAAATAGAATAAGTAAAATATGTAAGTAAGCACAAAATAGAAACAAAGTAAATACAAATTTATTTTGGAAAGCAGGAATTCATAACAAAAGGGGAGAACAAGAAAACTCTCATGTAGAAGAGTTGATACTTAAGCTGAGCATCAAAAGGTGGTAGGGATTCTGAAAAGTGTAAGTGAAGAGAAAGAGCCCTCTAGTCACAGAAGAGCCTATTCAAAGGTACTGAGGTCAGAGATAGACTGTTATGTTTGGGGAGCAGCCAGTTTGGCTGGAACATAGAGTACATCAGGGAGATTAATGTGAAATAGGTCTGAAGACTTATTTGGGTCAGAGCAAATTTCTTAAGGGCCTTAAATGCCAAAAAGATGAGTTTGTATTTTATCCTAGAGGCCTAAGGGAGCCTCAGAATTTGGATGCCAGAGATCTTGTGGAGGTAGAAGAGATAATATTTAGCAATTGATTGGCTTTGGAGGACGAGGGAGAGGAAAGTATTTGTATGAGGCCATCATAAATCAATTCAGTTATTAAGTGCCAACTATGTATAAGAGACTAGAGACAGGAGGATAAACTGACCAATAGCCCCTGCCCTTCTTTTCTACTAATGGAAAACAATACATAAACAGATTCAGACTATGAGCCAACAATTTAGAAAAGAGATAGATAATATGGGCTAAAGTAATCAGAGAAGATTTCATAGGGGAAATGGACCTAAAGGATGGATAGCATTTAGACAAACAGAAAGTCAGGGGAAGGGCATTTCTGGCAGGGAGGACAGCATGAATAAGAATGCAGAGGTAAAAATGCATTTATAAACAAGCATTGATTTAGACATTTCTATGTGCCAAGCACTGTAGATAGAGATAACAAAGGAAGGAGGAAAAAGTATTACCATTAAAGAGTTAATACTCCAGTGGAGAGGCTATCTATCTATAGACTAACAGATAGATAGATAGATAGATAGATAGATAGATAGATAGATAGATAGATAGATGGATGGATGGATGGATGGATGGATGGATGGATGGATGGATGGATGGATGGATGGATAGACAGATAGATGGATGGATGGATGGATGGATGGATGGATGGATGGATGGATGGATGGATGGATGGATGGATGGATAGACAGATAGATGGATGGATGGATGGATGGATGGATGGATGGATGGATGGATGGATGGACGGACGGACAGACGGATGGATGGATGTATAGATAGAGAGAGAGAGAGAGAGATAGAAGATAGATGGATGGATGGATGGATGGGTGGATGGATGGATGGATGGGTAGATGGGTGGATGGATGGATAGATAGAGAGAGAGATGGATAGATGGATAGATAGATAGACTATAGATAGATAGATAGATAGATAGATAGATAGATAGATAGATAGACAGATAGATAGATAGATGATAGATGGATAGATAGATAGACAGACAGATAGATGATAGATAGACATAAAATGCATACTAAGTAAATGCAGAGTACATGATGGAAAGGAGTCTTAGAATAGAAAAGAAGACGTCTATGTTGGAGGAGTCCAGGTTAAAAGAAAGAAAGAAAAGAGTGAGAAAAGATCATAGGGGAACAAAAGTTGCCAGCCAGACTCAAAAGTTCATTTTGGGGATTAGTAAGAGATAAGGTCCCATTGGAAAGGTGAGCTAGACAATTCGATGAATGTTTTGAGCCTATTAGAAATTCTTAACCAGGGGGGTGATACAATGAAAGTGATGTTTCAGAAGATTAATTAGGCAGAGGTATGAAGGATTCAACATTATCTAACAGAAGAATGAAATGCAATGTATTCTTCCATTCATTTTCATTTGATTTTTCCTGAAACGAACTACAGTTATATGCTTGTGCTTTTTATCTGTTTTACTTAAAATAAGGATAAGAATACTCCAAAATATTCTTGGTGAAAGGTATTTGGGGCTTTCACAGAATCCAGAGTATTTTTGTTTATAAATAGCCAGAGACATTCTACAATCCTCAAATACAGGAGGACTAGCTCATCTCGATTACCCAGCACTTTTAAATGGTTTTTTTTGGAAGGAACCTGGCTGTTCACCAGAGTAAATGCATTGTATGTACATAGCTGCAGCTGACACCCTTCTTCTACCCCCTCCCCCCGTCCTGAGTTTTACATAGCTTCAAAAAAATGTATGCCCATCAGCCAAGAAGGAAAAGTTGTTTTAAATCGGGGGAAGCATTCTCACACAGGGCCTTTAAAGACTGGCAGTTTCTGCTCTCTAGAGCCAAGTTCTTCCCTCATTCTTTTCCCTCATTTACTCTCTAGCTTCCTAATAAAAGCTTGAACCCTTTGACTGCCCTTTTTTCTCAGAAACATGTTTGTTTTCTCGAGTTTCTTGTGTTCAGACCTTGGCTTGGTTTCATAAGGTCTTAGGCGCTTCTTTTTTCCAACCAGAACTGCAGAAGTCAAATTTTCTTTATTTTCTCTCTGAATTAGTCATTTCTTATCACATGAAGAAGGTTCCTGGAGAGAGAAAAGGAAGCTGCAGTTAGCGATAATCTTTCATTTTGCATTATTTTATGTAAACACCCATAATGATGGCTAACCATTAGCACTCCATTCTGAAGGCTGAGTTGGATTCTTTTATTTTTTTGTCAGTTTACTCTTTTGTATTTTAATTTTTGTATTTAAAAACATCATTACAGGAAGTGGGTTCATAAGCTTCATCATAATGCCAAAGAGTTTTATATCACAAAAAAGACTAACACCAGTCCTAGACTCTATTTTCCTGATCTGTAAAATTAGGTTAGACTAGATGGTCTCTAAAGTGCCTTCAAGTTCTAAATCTATGATAGTGTGATTCTGAAACTACTGGACTTAATGAATGAACCTATAACTAGTTCTAACTTCCATATGCTTTTGCTCTAATGGTGGAATTTCAGGCATAATGGCAGGCCAGCTGATGAAATAGGGTTTTCCAGTGTCCTTGACCTCACAGCCCCAAGCCCATTAGCCATAGCTATTGTTGTCTCTATTTGCCCTCTGGAGCCATATCAAGCAAATAGATGCCATTAGGCACTCAGTCAATGAATCAACCTGCATTTACCAAGTTTCCACTGTGTCTGAAACTATACTAGGCACTGGGGATATAAAGAAAGAAGAAAAATCCCCATTTACCATTAGGGTCTACTTAGCTGTGCCTTCTGAATGACCCAAAGTATCTGATTCCTTTACAAGGTCTCTGAGAGAAGAGTCATGTCTCTGTAAATACCAATCAATTACATCCCACCACGTGGTAAAGTTTGCCATTTGGATCTATAGTTTATCTGTGTCCAGGACACTAAAACTACTGGGGGAGAAAAGGATAACCTACACCCACTGTTTAACAAATCCCCTGCCAGTCCAGCACCTACTTAGCCCAGTGATTAGCACGTAGTAGATGTTTAATATAAGTTTATTGACTGATTTAAAATAGTATCAAACAAATGAATTTTCAGAGCTTGATGCCTTCTTAAGTTAAATATATCAGGTTCATTTGACATCAAAGCTTTCACTTTGACTAGGCTTTGGCTTATTTTAGCTATGTGCTATTGGTTTCAAGGGATTCTCCTTTTCCAAATTCATAACAAACCCTTCTGTGCATTTGGAGAATTTTATAAGAGCCAGTCTCTGCCATAGTGACTGATCAGAGAGCATGAAAGCTGAGGCCTCAGATGTAGATGCAAGTAAAAGGCCCCATCATCATAAGTCTTAAATGATAGAGGTGAGGAGCATTACAGTTTGTAAGCCAGGGGCAGCAGTAGCACATTGGAATAGAAAGCGTAATTGACTGGAAGTCAAAGGATCTGCCATTTTATATATCATTATGGACAAAGAGTTTAACCTATCTGGTCTTCAATGATCCTTAAAATGAAGCTACTAGCTCCTTCCAGCTCTAAATTTATAATCCTATACCCTATCACCTAGGCATTCTGAGGATGAGGAGGAATATAGGCCAAATTATTTTTTCTTCTGATGATGGGCAACACCCATCACCTAGTATAGTGCTTGGCACATGGAAGGTGCTTAATAATTGCTTTTCAATGGACAACAGAAACATAAAATTCTGAGTTGTGAACAAGCATGTGACATTTGCAAATCTTTCAGCTCCCAATATATCTTTTTAGAACCAGATTATTAAAAAAAGGAATGAGGTTTGAATGGGGAAATATAGAGACTCAAGAGGCACTTATTTATATATGAAGAAAGAACTGAGGAGGGCAAGCCAAGAAGGTAGCACAACGTGAGCAAAAGTTGAGAGGTAAGAATAAGTATAGTGTGTTTTAGAGCAACACCCATAGTGTCCCTGACCTGTATGTAGCTTGCCTCTGGCCTGATTTACATTTTATTTGCTTTAATCCTTCACTACAGGATAAAACTTGCTCTGGTAAATCTCTTAAGCCAAGAATAGGAAACTTTCCACAAATGGCATCATAGCTTTGTGAAAGGAGAAGGGAATATGAGGCTAGGCACTGTCAAAAATGCATCCTACTCCCTACACCATCAGTAGCTGTGTGAGGCTTTCCTGCAACTCATTTAGCCATCCATCCTCATGGAATAGATTCAGAAGGAAGGGAAATTACAGATATAACACTCCTACTAAGCAATGTCCAGACTCCACTTGAATACTGTTAGTGTGAGACAGCTCTTATTATTGTAATTGGCAGAAAGTTAGATCCTCTGTTGGGTATGTACCCCTCACACACTAGGTCCCTGAAACAGAGACCCTTAGACAAGTTGCGTCTACGAAGAAGCTAATATTGATGAAGTGCTTTGATCTCCTCCAAAGGACAAACCAAGATGTATCAGCTGCATAAAGATTGAAGTGTCACAGTTTGGCTAATTGTGACACACACCATTCCTAAAGGACCTGTCTTGGAGGCCCGTTTGCTTGATCTTGCAGATAGGAAAGCACAGACCAGAAACCAACATGGAAAGCAGGTGATGATGTGGAAAGGGCACTGAATGTCTAATCAAAGGTGTAGGATTCAGATCCTGGCCCTGTTACACATGAGTACCCTTGCCTTAGGTATGTAAACTCTTCAGGCCTCAGTTTCCTCATCTATAAAATGAGGGTATCAGATGGACTAGTTAGTCTCAGGGGTTCAGTTCCAACTCTAAATCATAAGATCTTAAGAGCATAGATTTATAGCTGGAAGGGACCTTCATGATCATCTAATCTACTACCATCATTTTAAAGATTAAAATGCTGAGGTTGAAAGCTTAAATGATTCGAGCAATGTTACGTGGGTAATTAATAGCAAGGGCAGAATTCAAACACAGGGCACCTGATTCCATTCCCAGCAGTCTTCTTTTATGATCCTGAATCATAATGGGGCATCTCAGCCACCATGCAAACCATCCACCAAAGACCCCACTACTTCATCCACTATACTAAACTCAAGGTGGTCCCCATCTCCATTTAGACATCAGAGCATCCTGTAGTCTTTTTAAAACCAATTTGGCCTTTTTGTTGTTTTTCATTTTCAGTCACATCTGACTTTTCTTGATACCTTATTGAGGTTTTCCTGGCAAAGATACTGGAGTTGTTTGTCATTTCCTTCTCCAATTTGGCCCTACCCACACACTCGAACTGCTTTGACAGCTTTCTTCTAAACCGAGGCATTGCAACGAGGGATGACATGATTTTTTTAAAAACGAGATGCTTAAGCTAAAGTCATGAGGTTTCCTTTGTAAGTCCAATGGTAGCAGTGGTACTGTCAGTAACACATTGGCCAGTCCAAATCCAAATCCAAATCCAGTCAATGTCTGTCTCAGTTTAGTTGTCATCAAAAGAAGAAGCTATTTCAAAAAGATACCTAGAGATAAAATATACATAAGAAAAGATACCTAGGAAACAATTGGTTACCATTTTGTGACCTCAGACATAGTTTAAGAAGTGCCCAACTGAGAAAAGATAGCTGATTTCTTATGACTGTAACTGTAATTATGATTGAAAATGATAAAGGGAAATAAAAGATCATAAGCAACTCTTTGGAGTGGATATATCTGATAAGTAAAATATCTATAGATGAGATCAAATTAAAAACTGCTCTGTTAACAACTAAGCCTTCCATATGTGTGGCCAAGTAAAGAGTGCAATGATCTTAAATCAAATCTGAGAATGCACAATTTTTAGTAGTTTCAGAAGCAGCTCAGAAAAGAAAGGTATTCCTAAGAACAAACCAAAAATATAATTCAAGGTTTAGGAGCTTAAAAGAAAGAAAAGAACAGAAGAAAAGACTCAGGAAAAGTGGCTGGAAAGGATTGGAAGTTCATGTGTAGGATCAGAGGCTTAACTTCACAGAAAAATAAGTGAGACCTTCTTTTGATGAATGACAAGTAGGAGAAAACCATAGACCAGTGGGATTTAGACCATCAATTACCAAACAAAGAATCCTTCCTACCTCACCAGTGTTTCACACATAGGATTATAGATTCAGAGGTAGAAGAGACATCAAAAGTCAGATAATCCAATCCCCTTCAAATTACAGATAAGGAAACTGAGGCCTAAAGAGTGACTGACCAAAGATCACATACTTAGTGAGTAGAGGGGACAAACATTTATCTAACACCTACTAGATACCAGGCACTATGCTAAGAGCTTTACAAATATTATATCCTTTGATCCTCACAACAACCTTGCAAGATAGGAACTGTTGTTATCCCCATTTTACAACTGGGGAAACTGAGATAAACAATGGTGAAGTGACTTGCCCAAGGTAACATGGATAATAAATGTCTGAGACCAGATTTGAACTCAGCTCTTCCTGACTCCAAGTCTAGCACCCTACCACTGTGTGATCTAGCTGTCTCGGAGGTTCCAGAGCTAGGATTTGAATCCAAAGACTCTTCACTCCAAATCTACAATCCTTTCCACTATTCCACACTGTCCCTCCATCTAAGAAGTTATTTTTCTAAAGTATTTTGAGGATTAGTTAGTAGTTGTAGAGTATCCTAATTTCATTAAGTGCCTGGAATATAAAATAATGAATGATGAGAAAACCAAAAGTCCAGTGGTCTGGTTGAATTTAGATAAAATAATAATGATTTTGGGGGGCAACTCCTAGAGAGGGGCACTTTCTATCAGTGCAGATCAGCAATTACTCTGAAACATATAGTTTCTGAGAGTTGCCTAGGGTGTGGAGGAAGAGACAAAAACAGCTGTCTGGGACCACCAAATCAAGGGGTGTCAGAAATATAGATCTTCCACATTTCAAATCATGGTTTCTTTCCACTACACTATATAATCTGTCCAGGATATTTCTGCTAATGTAACTTCTATTTCTCTCCTTCCTCCTCCTTTTCCTCCTAAAAGTATTAATTCATAATAATAAATATTACTTACATAGTTAACATTTCATGAAGCAGATGTTGGCACTGGGTCTGGAGTCAGGAAGACCTGAGTTCAAATCCAGCCCCCAACACTCAATAGCTATGTAACCCTGAGCAAATCACTTAACCCTATTTGCCTAAGTTTCCGCATCTGTCAAATGAGCTGGAGAAGGAAATGGTAAGTCACTCCAGTATCTTTGCCAAATGAAATCATGAAGAGTTGGACATGACTGAAAAACGACTAAACAACAACCAACCTCTGGACAATTTGCTTCACCTCTGTTTGCCTCAGTTTCCTTATCTAAAAAGGGGAGATAATAATAGAATCTACATCCAAGAATTGTTGTGAAGATCCAATGAGTTTATATTTGGAAAAGTGTCTGGGCATAGTGATTACTGTATAAATGCTCATTCCCCTTCCCCCTCTTATGAACCCTATTTTGGAGAAAATAATCACAATTGATTCCATTAACCCTATAAGACTGGAGAAAGTACCTTTCTCCAGCTGGGAATTAGAGAAACCAAAGTATAAAAAGTTTAAGTGACCAGTGAGTTCACTCTAGAGCTTGGGATGAGTCACTTCAAGAGCTTTGTCTAAGAGTCATGTGTCTGATTTCCCAATTCTTTTCAAGCCCTCAAATTTGTAGCTTGTTTAGTAAAACAGTAAATCTTTCCTTACTAGAACTGCCAAAACCGTTTACTGGCTTTGCACAGACCTTCATCTCATTCAGCTGGTTTTGAGTTCAGAATACAGAATCAGAGAAATTACTACTCTTTTCTAAATTATATTATTTCTTTTTTTTTTTTTTACTATCTCTAACTTCCCCTGCCTATCCCCAGCATATGTAAAAGTAGCAATGATGTTCCTGCACTAGGAAATGTTGCTGGTTTTATAAGCAGAATGAATTGTAGTTAATTCCACAGCAGTAAACAATCAGTTTTTCCAATCTGTATTTCCCAGAAGACCCATTCAGGCTCTACTGCTTGAATGATTCATTCAAATATGCAGTGTGTCAGTGGCAGTAAGAGAACATTTTAATGTATTGCTTCTCTTGGGGAAATCATCTTTGGGATTGAAACTAGAAATCCAAAGAGTTCTGGGTCTTATTAAAGTATAATGCTGCTTCTAAAACAACAAAATACAATTAAATTCTTAACATTTTATACCTAACTTCAAATGACCTACATTTAGAATTAGAGTGTATAGTCAGTCTCTAGTCTTCCAGACTCAAGATTTTCTGAGCTATATCCTAGAGCCCCTGGATAATGGTGCTATTGGTCACATGATCTGGTTAAGAGAGCATTGGCCTGGGAGTCAAAGACCTGAGTGCCATTTTAGTTGTGCAACTCACAACCTGTGTGACATTGGTCAGGTTGATTGCCCTTTCTGGCATTCTAAGTTTCCTTATCTGTAAAATGAAGGAATTGACCCACTGAGCTGTACGTAGACCTCCAACTAGGATCCAGTATTTCTAGGCTGGTCCTGAAGATCACCTTGGCTACCAAGTCTTTTCCAATTAAAGTTTCCACACCACCTCACTAAGTTTCATATAACTTCAGGTGCTAAACCTCAGCTTCATTTTTCCTCCCATTCAATATATCAACAAGTATTTATTAAGCCCTAACTAGGTGCCAGACACCATTTGAGGAGCTGGTAATACAAAGATTAGAGATCCAAGGGAAATAGCACCTTGCTCAAAGAGTTTACATTCTAAGGAGGGGAAGGGGACAGATTGACATGGACATGTATAGGAATATATTAAATACATGCAAACTCATTTCATTGGAAGCATTCTGGGGGCTAGAGGCGAGCAGGAAGAAATCAGGAAAGATGTCATTTAGAAGGTGGCACTAAAACTGAGTTTTGAAAGAAATAAGGGATTCTAAGGGGTGGAAGTGAGAGATAAGGGCATTCCAGGCATGAGGGACAGCCAGTTCAAAGGCACAGAGATGGGAAATGGTGTATGATGCATGAGAAACGGTAAGAAGGCTGGTTTGACTGGACTGTAGGGTGCAGGAAGGGGAATGATGTATAATGAGGTTCTAAGGTAGCTAGACTGCATTGAGAAAGTCTTTAAGAGCCATGCCCAGTTGTAGCTGTTATTCTTTTTCTGGAGTTGAATTATTCAATAAACATGTATTAAATGCCTGTTCTGTGCTAAGCGCTGGGACGCAAAAAGAGGTGAAACACAGTTCTTGACCTCAAGGAGCATACAATCCAATAAGGGAAGCAGCATTAAACAAAGCAGGCTCTACAGGGTAAAGAGGAAATAATTGCAAGGCAGAAGGTATTAGAATTAAGAGGCATTGGGAAAGGATTTCTGCAAAAGATGGGGTTTTTATTGGGACTTTAAGGAAGCCAAAGAAGTCAGTAGGTGAAGTTGAGGAAGGAGAATGTTCTGAGGAGGGGAGATGGCCAGAGAAAATGTACAGAGCTGATAGATGGAGCATCTTGAATGTGGAAAACTCATAGCCATGGAGAAGCCACTGGCTCTCCCCTCTGACCAATTCTACAGGACAGTAAAGCATGCCAAATTAAGCCTAAGGGCATAAACAATTTCTTAATATATTGAACTTTGATCATCAATAAGCAAAATCTTTAGGGAATGTTGATTTCTACAGCCTCATATTTTCAAGCCTAATAAAAATTTTTAAAAATCCAAATAATTCTAGGGCTTATATAAGCAAGACTTGCCCAAGTATCCACAAAGGGAAAGAATACTAATAATTAATAAGATAGATCCTCACCAAGCACCCAAATCAATTTAGGATTAACTTAAACCAGTCACCAAAATTCTGAGCCTCAGTTTTACTATCTTTAAGATGAAGGTGATATCATTCCTTCCATCTACCTCCCTCAATGGGATGGAATCGTATCAGGTCCCTGGGATACTTAAAGACTACCTGAAAAACTTGGGAATCAGAAATATGAATGGTACCATTTCAGCATCTGAATTTTCTTTCATTTTGATTCTCCTCACAGAATACCCTGGCCAAGGCGATGGTCAAAGAACTGGCAACATTGCACAAAACACAGTATACCTACGGTCCAGGAGCCACAACCATCTGTGAGTGCCTAGTTTACCCCTGTACCCACCAGCAAATGCTAGTCAGAGTAAATGAAGCATGCTCACAGCTCTTTCTGGCTGACAACTTAACCCTCTCTTCCAAAATGTGTAGCATGTGACTTTAGCTCAACTGTGAATGTTTTTTTTTCTAAAATATGGAATTGTAATCAGATTTCTGTTTCAAAAAGGATGTGGGTGGTGCAGGGGGGTGGCAGCCCCTTTCAAACCACAGAGCCATATGCTAGGGCTAGATAATTTACTTACTCTTCTCTCAGACAAAAATGAACACAATGGAGATTAGATATCTTCTGAATGTGAACACAGACATGATCTGCATATCATATTTTCAATTTCCATTTATATTCTGAACTGCTTGCTGCCTGATTTACTTTAGATTTCTTTTAATCATAGGACCAGTGAGCTTACATGAAATACATAGTTAGTGTGTACATATTCTGATTCTTTTTTTAACAATGGCTTTAATTTTCTATACACATAATTTTAACTACTAAGAGACAAGTTTAATCCCCCCATCCAGGGAACCCCTAAAAGAATTGGCTTTTACCATGAAGCAATTACTCCTCTGAGTTCCTCTAGAATTTGGTGACAATTTGTACACCACAATTATTGTTTAAAATTCTGTGCTTCCTAAAGAAGAAAACCCCAGAAAATGTTTTTTTAAATGCTTGTAAATGATTATAACATCTTCTATACAAAATATAGAGTGTATATTAATATACTGTTTTTATGTAGAAAGATTTTAAATGTAGTCTATGTATCTGTATGTATAGACCATATATGTTTGCACGCATGGTCTGTATGGCCTTGGGTAAGTCACATAACAACATGGGCCTCTGTAAAAGGAGGGGGTTGAAAAAGATAACCTTAAAAATCCCTCTAACTCTATATCTTTGACCCCATAAACCCTCAAAATGCCCATACCCATACTCCCCATTTTTTTAATGTTACCAACACTATCACAGGAATACAGAGAACTAGAAAAACTGGCATCTCTGTCCCATGTTGTTTTATGCATTTGATCTCTTATAATTAGCAAGGTAAATCCTGGTGGATTTAATATTCGGTTTTTGGTTTGTTTGCTTCTTTGTTTTAACCTGTGATTTCACAGTGTAGAGCTCAGTCATAATATGGAACTCATTTGTAATTACAGTCTTAGAATATTACCTGGGACACCAAGAGTTTACATGGCTCATCCATGGTCATACATCTAGGTTGTATCGGAGGCAAGTCTGGAAGCTGGGTCTCCAAAAGAGAATGATATCTCTTGTGAATTTAATATAGCAAGTGAAAATCTATTGGTTAAAGATGAATTTTTATCTTCCACTTACTCATTTGTCCCCCCTCACTCAAATATTAAACCTGTACTGGTTCCTTCCCTACTGCCTTCAGATATGACCAAGTCTCCTCTGTCCTTGAAAAGCCTTCACCAGGCCCTCCTATTCCCTCTAGCTGTCTTCATATATTTCTCCTTCTCTTTTTAGAATAATTCCTTTCTAGATATGTTGCTTTCAGGTTCTCTTTTCCTGTTTTCTCCTTAACCCTTCACAATCTGGTATCTGATTTCATCACTCAACAGAAACTGCTCTCTAATGTTACCAGGGATCTCTTCTTTTCTCAGCCCTCAACCTTCCTTACCTATCTATTGCATTCCTCAGCCTTATTCTCCTCTTCCTACCTTCATGACTGCTCCTTCTCAGTCTCCTTTGTCAGCTCACCATCCCAATCTCACCCTTGACTGAGTATTCACCAAAGTTCTGTCCTAACTTTTTCTCATTTATCCCTCTGTTCAAGTGTCTCTTGGTAACCTCAGCTGCCATGGGTTTAACTATCATTTCTATGCAGATTACACGCACACAAGACATCATGCTCCAGAACTGTTAACACAGTTTTGAATCATTAAAGTTTAACCTGCACAAGCATTTTTAGGATGCCGTGTCTCTCTCTCTCCCTCTCTCTCTCTCTCTCTCCCCCTATAAATATATATATATGCACATATATATGGTTTATAGATAGATATAGATATATATATACACACACATAGATATGTATGGATCTATACATGTGTATATAAATATATATAACACACATGTATATATGTATAAAATCTCTTGAGTTATCTGCATATAAATGTACGTATATACACAGATATATGTAGAGACATACTGTGTGTGTGCATGTGTATAATTTGGGAGCAATCTGCACCAGGATGATCATTAAACCCATAGCAGCTGATGAAATTACCAAGAAAGATAGTATAGAGGGATAGACAGAGAGAGACAGAGAGGGGGAGGGAGAGAGAAAGAGGGGGGGGAGAGAAAGAAAGACAGATACAGAGACAGAGAGAGACAGATGGGGGAGGGGGAGAGAGAGAGAAAGAAAGGGGGGAGAGGGAGAGAGGGAGAGAGAAAGAGAGAGAGGAAGAGAGACAGAGAGAGACGGAGAGGGGGGGAGAGGGAGAGACAGAGACAGAGAGAGGAAGAGAGAGAGGCAGAGAGGGAGAGAGGGAGAGAGAAAGAGAGACAGAGACAGAGAGAGAGACAGAGAAGGGGAGGAAGAGAGAGAGGGAGGGAGAGAGAAAGAGAGAGAGAGAGACAGAGAGGGAGAGGGAGAGAGAGAGGGAGGGAGAGAGGGAGGGAGAGAGAGAGAAAGAAAGAAAGAGAGAGAAAGAAAGAGAGGGGGGAGAGAGAAGGAGGAAGAGAGAGACAGAGGAGGGAGAGAGAGGGAGGGAGAGAGAGAGAGAAAGAGAGGGGGGAGAGGGGGGGAGAAAGAGAGGGAAAGAGAGAGGGGAGGGGGAGAGGGGGAGAGAGAGAGAGAGAGAGAGAGAGAGAGAGAGAGAGAGAGAGAGAGAGAGAATTCAGTCCATTTGTTTATAAGATATTTTCAACTAGAAATCTGAGCGATATCTCAAACTCACCATATCTATAAGAAAATGTATTATCTTCCCCCCACACACACCCCACCCCAAGCATACCATTCTTTCACACTTCTCTATTTTTATCAAAGGCACCACTATTCTTCTAGTCTCCCAAATTCATAATCTCAACATTGTCATCCTCGACTCTCCTTCACCCCGCATGGCCAGTCTGTTGCCAAATGTTGCTGTTATCACCTCCACAATATCTGTCTTCTCTGACACGTTCTCTGTGCTCACAGGGGCCACCTTAGTTCACATTCCCATCACCTCTTGCCTAAACGATCTCTTCACCTCATTCCTCTCCTTATTCCAACCAAACCTCTATACTACTGCCAACATAATTTTCCTTAAGGCCAAATTTAACCAGGTGACTCCGTATTCAAACTATTCGAGTGGCTTCCTGCTACTTGTAGGATAAAATATTCCCTCCTCCGTTTAACTTTTAGAGCCCTTCAGGATCTGGCCCCATCAGCTTTTAGGCTGATATTCTCTCTCCCAGACTGTTCTGCAACCAAACTGGCCTCCTCTCTGTTCCTCAGAAACGACACGCCATCATCCATCTCTGTGTCCTTGCACGGGCTGAAAAGCACTCCTTTATCTACCCTGCACTGAGCTCCTTTCTTCTCTTAAGATGCAACCTAAGCAACATATTCTTCAGGATTCAATCAGATTTAATTACTTTATGTATTTTTCCATTCATTCACTTAATATTTTTGTTTCTATTTACATATCAACTTGTTTTCACCTTCCCCAGAATATAAGCTTTTTTAAGAAGGGGTTGCTTCCTTCTTTGTATACCCAGCATCTAATGCAGTACTTAGCAAGCTTAATAAGTGTTTATTGGTTGATTCATTCAATCATTCTGGATCTATTTCTTCTCATGTTTCAGATCTTGCAGCTGGAGGCTCTGATGACTGGGCCTATGACCAGGGTATCAAATACTCTTTCACCTTCGAACTCCGAGACACAGGAAGATATGGCTTCCTGCTCCCTGAATCTCAGATTAAAGCAACCTGTGAAGAGACTTTGCTGGCCATCAAGTATCTCTCCAACTATGTCCTGGAGCATCTATACTAATTTAGCAGTCTCCACAGATCCAAGAAAACCTTACTCTTAGATGCCAATTCTCATTTCTTACTCTCATGAACTTCTATTTTTAATATCTTGAATGAATGCTTTTGGAATCTTGACCTTAGCTTTAAACCACATCATAAGTTCAGTCATGTCTTAATGTCAATGAAAATAAAAATCATTCCTAATTTTAAAACCAATTGTTTGTCTGCTTCTCTGGCAATTTGAATGGACAAATGAGAAAATCATGTTTTCACTTTGGGGTTTGCCGCTATGGAGAATTTACAAACTTTGGAGTGTCTGAAGCAGCCAGTGTTGGGCAGAAAGTAGTCTCCATATTCTGGTGTATTTGTTTCTTCATTCCTTCATTCAACAAGCATTTGTTAATTCCTCCTATGGACAATTAACTGTGCTGGATATTTGAAAACATAGACAAGAAGGGATTGTCCTTGCATCAAGGGATTTCCATTCAACTAGAGGGATCCAACATGGCAAGAGAAAAATAAATGTGAAATACATACAAAGTAAATATGAAGTAATGACAGGGAGAGAGCACTGCCAGCTGAGGGGATCATTATAGCATAAAATACAGTGTATATTCCCTAAGAAACAAGGAGAACTGTGAACAAAAGATGTGTTTATGAAGTTTGGGATACACCCCCAAGACTAGTTTTTGTATTCAATGGACATGGAAGGAAAGGTTAATGCCAGTAAAAATTTCCTCAGAAGAGAATGGAGCCTGCTATCCTACATGAGCATATTCTGCATATTTAAATAAATATGAAATAGACCACATAAGCAGGGGGAGTTGGAATCAGGACATAGATGCAAATCCAGCTTCTGGAACTTACTAACTTACACACTCTTAAGAAAGACAGCATGCTCACATATGAGGAAATACAAAATAAATAAAAGCTGTGTTGTTTTTGTTCAGTCATTCCAATCATGGCTGACTTTTCATGACCCCATTTGGTGTTTTCTTGGCAAAGATACAGAATGGTTTGCCATTTCTTTCTCTGGCTCAGCTAAACACTTAGGAGGAAATCAGGGGAGAGAGCACAGGCAGCATTTGGGGAGCCAGGAAAGGTTTCACATAGAAAGCAGTGCTTGACCCGTATTTTGAAGAAAATTGTGGATTCTCAGAGGCAGAATTGAGAAAGAAGTGCATTCCAAGTGTGGGGGTTGGTCACTGCAAAGGCATAGAGAGGGAATTAAAATTCCATATGTGAGAAATCCAGATTTCTGGACCATTGATTATGGAAAGGGGAGAAGAGAAGTAAATAAGCTTTTGTTAAGCACCTCCTATGTGCCAGGTACTATATTAAGAACTTTACCGATGTTAACTCATTTGATCCTAACAACAACCCTGAGCAGTAGGTACTATTATTATTATTTCCATTTATAGATGAGGAGCTGAGGCAGAGAAAGGTTAAATGTGCTCAGGGTCACATGGATTATAAGTGCCTGAGACAAAATTTAAACTCAGATTTTCTACTCCAGACTCAGCTCCTCTATCCACTGTTGCCACCAAGCTGCAAATAGTGAAGTTCTTTACAAGCCAAACAGAAGAGCTTATATTTTACCCTAAAGGCAATAGAAAACTACTAAATTGTGTTGGGTAGAGAAGCATGTGAGCCATGGAGGATGATCCAATGGAGGAGACTGTCGAGGAATGGCTGGACAGGTGGAAGGAGAATCAGGAAGTAGCTGTGTCAGGATTGTGTTCATCCTTCATTGCCGAAGAAGACCATGCCATCAGAGAAATGATGACATGACCTGCACTTGACTTTGTTTTGAGTGAGGGAGGGCTGTGCAGGTCACCAGCCTCACTTCTCCTCCAGAGCCATCTGAATGCAGTGACTAGATATTCATCAGGATGACTGGAGATAGCCCAGGATGCACTGGAAAACCTTGGCCCTTTTAGCTATGTCAGGAAAACTTCAGCAGAAGAGATGGTCCAGGAGGAAGGAGTGGTCCAAATTCACAGTAGCAATCACAGATCTCAGTGATGTCTGATTAAAGTCAGAGCAGTCATAGATCTCACACATCTATACTAGAGTCACAGGTTTATTGAGGTGGAACAGGGCACTCCGTAGTCATCTAGCCTTGCAGAGTGACAAAGGCCCCAAGTAGTTTAAATGTGACTTACCCAGGGTCACACAGGTATTAAGGGTCAACTCTCTTTCCGCATGCACTTGACACTAAACTAGCCTCAAAGACATGGAATATTATGATTATATAAAGCATTCAAAGATTTTACATAACAATATTGCTTTTTTAATCAGTAAGCAAAAATTGGTTTATTTCTTTTATGAAATTCCACATATTTTTACAGATTAGATCCTAAAATGGTGTCTAAAATCTCTTCTTGTACTCCAGGCTTCCCTACCCTGTACCTTGGGATCACAAGTCTTACTTAACCTGTATTAAGACACCCTCTGGCACAATTGGTTGTATTTAATGCTTATAAGGAGGTTTGCTGAAAGCAAATCTTTCCCTCCACAGTAAGAGCCCTATCTCGAAGGTACAGAAGAGCAATTTGAGGCATTATTCTAAGCTCTTACAGACAGGAAAGAGCATATCCCTACAAGCATTACAGAAAAATCTGGCTTAATAAATTTATTCTAACAATGTACATTTACGGGTGAGCTCAAATCCCCTTTCAGTTTTGGCTGACCGTATCTATATAGAAGAGGCCAGGAATGAGAACAGGTTGATGGAAAAAACCACATATTACCTGGCCCCTTGGGCTTAGATAAGAGCATTTTGGCTATTAGTTCTTAAAAGCTTAGTGTCCAGGGCAAAGAATTTCTTGTCAGAGATGGGATGCTTCTAAGCCATAACTCTGAAAATGATATGACAGGTCACTCCATAAGGGAAAAAGTCAAGAAAGTTGTTTTCATTTCATTTGTTTTTTCCCTAAAGAAGGGTTTTGCAGGATGGTCCAGTTGCATTTCTAAAAGAAAATTACAAAAGTTTCTGACACTGAACTCTCAAAGCATGGCAAATCCAAATCTTTCCGTGAGGAAGTAATGACCAAGAATTTCAGTTAAAGCCATAGCTGCTAGAAGGAGAGACAAGATTCCCAATGGGGAATGCTTTGCGGTTTTCAGTAGAACCATGTCCAAGAAGTATAGCTCAGTGGACATTACATATCAGAGAAAAATAAGTAGGAAGAATTCTCTCCACCTGCCCCTCTTCCCAGAAACTACCTGATGAAATCACTAGAAAACATCAGGGCTATGATGGATGCATGATTTGCTCCATATGCGTTCACCATGATCATACTTGTTCCTTTTGTGTCTGTCTGTCCCTCATATGTGTTCATCATGTGTGTCCACTCTTCCCACTGATTGCAGACACGTCTGTGTGAGAGCATGCCTCAGGTTTGTGAGATAAACGATATTTTGCCATTTTTTATACTGTAGCATTTTGTTTTGAACTAATTATATTCTCTAACTATTAAAGGGAAATACTCAACAGGGGTTCATAAATTATAATCTTAACAGATACAGAGGACTTTAAACCTGAAAGAGCCTTCTCTGGGTGACCCACCCTTTCAGTTAGGGTATGTTTACAGGTGCAATACATGTATGTAGATGTATCATGCTAAAGGAACTATAGAAGGACATGCAGCTTATATGCTGTTGCTAGAATTGAGAAAAGTCTCTAAAGTCGGTGGCCAAGTTATCCTATTACTGAGTATCTAACCATGCTGGAATGTTCTTCCTCCTTACTTATACTGCCTGCTTCCTTGTCTTCCTTTGACTGAAATCAAATAACACTTTCTACAGGAAGCCTTTCCTGGTCCCAACCCCTCCTCTCCATCTACCGCTAATGTTTTCCTATGTCCCATCTATTGTGTATCTACCTTGTAAGTACAATATTTTGCACAATGTCTGCCCCATGGCAATGTGAGCTCCAGAGGGAGTGACCATGTTTTTGTCTTTCTTTCTATCCCCAGCTCTCAGCACACCCCTTCGTATACAGTAGCACTTAATAAATGATTGTTGACAGATTGCCTGACCAAAGAGGACAAAGACAGAAAAAAGATCCCATAGATGTCAACACAAATGCTATTTGTGGTAGCAAAAACCTGGAAACAATGTAAATGACAATCAATAGTGGAAGGGTTGAAGAAACTACAAATTATTGTTCCATAAGAAAAGACAAATATGAGGAATCCAGGGTAATGTGAGAAGACTCATAGGAATTGATAAAGAGAAAAGTAAGCCAATGATATTTGAATTAAATATATAAGGTCACATCACAAAACTTATAAGACAAGGAAAGAAGATTTACAACTTTAAGAAACTTGGGCAAAATTAACCTATCAGATGTATGAATAGAAGAAAAGTTCATGACTAAACAAGGTTTGATCATATAAAATTATTGTATACATATGTTATTATTTAAAATTTAAAATGTTTTGTACAAAGAAATTCAATAAAGACAAGATTCAAAAGAAAACGTTTTACTGGGGAAAATTTTGCAATAATTTTCTCTGACAAAGATCTCATTTCTAAAATATGTGGTACTGATTCAAGTTTATAAGAATAAGAGTCATTCCCTAACTAATAAACATTTTAAGGATATGAGGAGACAGTTCTCAAGAGAAGAAACTCAAGCTATTTATAGCCATATGAAAAAATTCTCCAAATTACTAATAATTAGAGAGATACAAATTAAAGTAAACTCAAAGCTTTCATATGATAACCATTAAATTGGTAAAGACGATCAAAGCTAAAACTGATAAATATCGGAGGATTTGTGGGAAAACAGGATTGTTGGTGGAACTCAAAGGATAGAACTATTCTGGAAATCATTTGGAATTATAGACAAAAGAGTTACTAGCAGTGCATACTCTTGGATCTCAACATAGAACTATTCAGTCTATACCCAAGAGACAAAAGAAATGTCCTATACATACAAAAATAGTGATAGCAGCTCTTTATGTGGTGGCAAAAAAATACCCTAAATGTCCATCAATTGAGGAATGGTTGCAAAGAATTGTGGTATATGAATATGATGGAAAATATATTGCTGTAAGAAATATAGTTATAATTTATCTCAAAGGGACATGAAAAGACATATAATCTGATGCAAAAAGAAGTGAGTAGAAATGCAAGAACAATTTATACTATAACAATAATATTATAAAAATGAATAATTCCAAAGACATCTGAACTGATGAAGAAAGAAAGATGAACAATTTTTATCATAATGACACTGAAAAGACAAACGACTTTGAAATCTGTCAGAATTAAGATCAATGCAATGACCATTGGTGATTTCAGAGGACTAATATGGAGGCTAGCTCTTCACCTACTGATAGAGAGGGGATACAGGATGAGACATATTTCTGAGTGTGGTCAATAAGGGAACTTATTTTGCTTAATTGTGCTTATTTGTTGCAAGGAATTTGCTTTCTCTTTTCTTTTTCCCAATGGAATGAGAAGTGGGAGAGAAAATAGATTTCTTTTAATTAAAAAATTGATCTTTTTTTAGAAAAAGGAAATGGAGTGATATAAAAACAAAAGATATCCATAAAAAGTTTAAACCAACTATGGCTAGGGAAATGATAGAGGTGATCATGGAAAATGGAATGGAAATTTTTCATTTGCACAAGCAAAACCAAAGCAATTAAAGTTGGAAAAGAAGTTAACAGAAGATATTTGCAGCAATTATCTCTGCTAAAGGTCTGCTATTCAGGCTATAAGATGAACTGATACCAAAAAAAAAAAAAGCAATTCCCCAATAGCTAAGTAGAATTGGCAATTTCCAAAAGAAGAATTGAAAGCAAATAACTAGGTGAAAGAATACTGCAAATCACTAATAATGTGAGATTTTTAAAATTTTAACTCTAAGGTTTCAGATTTTACGTGCAAATTTCACAACTTATCTTTAGCAGAGATGAGAGAAGATAAAAATGATAATTGTCGAAAGAACCATGAAAGGATAAGCAAACTAATACACTGTTGGTAGAAATGAGAATTGCTCCAACCATTGTGAAAAGCAATTTGAAGCTATACACCAAAAGTCACTAAATTATACATATCTTTTGAACCAGTGATAACACTACTAGGCGTATACATCAAAGAGGTCAAAGACAGAAGGACCTATATGAGCAAAAATATTTAAAATCTTGTAGAAAAAAGGAAGCAAAATGACTGACCACCAGTTGGGCAGTGGCTTACTGTTGTATGTGACTGTAATGGAATATTATTAAACTATAAAAATAAGAAATATGGAAAATTCAGAGAAATTTAGGTTGACTTCTAATGACTTATGCAGAGTGCAATGAATATAACCAGAAAAACATTTTGCATAATGTCGACAATAATGTAAAGGAAAACAACTCTGAAAGACTTCAAAATGCTAATCAGTGTGGTTGCCAATCATGACTTCCAAAGACTGTCAATAAAACTTGCTTTCTTCTTGGCAGAGAGGCAATAGACCAGAGATAGAAAATGAGGCATCCATTTTTAGAAATGGCCATTGTACTTATTTGATTTACTTGATTTCTTGTTCAGTCTTTTCAATAGTGTGACCCATTTGGGGTTCTCTTGGCAAAGATACTGGAGTGGTTTGCCATTTCCTTCTTCAGCTTATTTTACAGATGAAGAAACTGAGGCAAACAGAATTAAGTGACTTGCAAAGGATCACACATCTGTGTCCATCCCTCATTGCCAAAGAAGACCATGACATCAGAGAAATGATGACGTGACTTGCACTTGACTTTGTTTTGAGTGAGGGAGAGCTGTGCAGGTCACCAGCCTCACTTCCCCTCCAGAGCCATCTGAATCCAGTGACCAGATATTCATCAGGATGACTGAAGATGACCCAGAATGCACTGGGTACCTGAAGCCAGATTTGAACTCAGGAAGATGAGTCTCCTGACCTCAAGAACAGAACTCTATCCACTTCACCACCTAGCTGCCCCCTTTATTTGGCCATGCTTTTTTTTTTTATTTTTACAAAAGAAGACTTTTTTATTTGTGAAATGGGTGAGTTAGGAAATAGAGATGGAAAGAAGGAGGGAAAGAGAGAAGAAAGGAAGTTAAGAATGAAGAAAAGTAAGGAGGAAAGAAAGGAAGGAGAAAAAGAGAAAGGAAGGAAGTAATAAAAGATTAAAAATAAAAGGTTCAGAAAGGGAAACAGTAATTTTCGGCTACCTTCCTAAATGTAATATGTGCCCTTTTAAAAAGAAAGCTATACATAACAGAAGTTCGCAGTTTCCTATACAATCCCATTTATATTCTTTATAAATTGAAATATTTGTGTTATTACTGTTACATTAATAATAATTTTTTTAAAAAAGCAATTCCAAGAGAACTATCTAACTATGACTAAAATAATGTAAGCAGAAAAAGCTTTAAAAGGTGCTCTCACTTATCAATTACAATAACCAATCTTGTTCCCAGTGCGGAAACAGCGAATGCAGATATAAACAGAAAGAAAGCCAGACCCTGACCTCAAGGAGTTCACATTGTAAAAGGGAGATGAGAAGGAGAGAGGTCAGGAAGAAGAAGTCCAGAGAGTCAGCAGCTGAGCTGGAAGAGAAGTGGAGGAAACATGAGACTGGGCTGGCCACTTCCTCAGCTGAAGCCAGAGAAGCCACTGGAGTGAGAGAAATCTTCCAGAATGAGGAGACTTCTGAGAAAAGAAGTCCCAAGAGTCAACAACAGAGCCCAGAGAAGAAACTAGGAAGCACATCTCCTTCCTCTGCATGTACCGTGTTGCACAGGCTGTCACGCATGTTCATTTTATCAGCAATTTTTCTCTATTTTTTTCTTGTTACAGGGGTCAGCTCAATGAGGGTGGAAGGGTAAGTGTCAGGTAATTTCTATGGGATAAAAAAGAACACTACATAAACTCAATAATTTTTTTTAAATGTGTTCTCTATAATTCTCAATTTCCAAGCAGCTTCACACAGATACATGTCAACATGTGCATTTAAAACTATATCAATTGTATATAGATCAATGTTTTTATAAAAATATTTAATTCAGTAAAGTGACATACAACATCATAAACTCTCCAACAAAAGATCTCTCAAGAACGTGTTAGGATTATCTAAGATTCCTTGATAGATTCAACCACAGATAACTTGGCTCAACCATCTTCTGACTTCTCTTTTGAAATAAGTTTTTATTAACATTTTTGTTCTCCCCCTCTTAGAGAGTCACTTCATGGAACACATAGCATTTTTGTAAAGATTTTTAAAAGGAAAAAATCAGCATAATCAATCAATACACCAAAAAATTCTGAAAACATGGGCAGTATTCAACACTTGTGGACCCTGGCTCTACAAACAGCAGAGTCTGAGAGCCTTCTCACATCTCTCCTTTCAAGTCTTATTTGTTCTTTATAACTCCATAATGTAGTGTAGGGGAAGCAGTGTTCTTTCCATCTACGTTGTTGTAGACATCGTGTATGTTAGGTTTTCTTGGTTCTGCGCACTTCACTCTGAATTGGTTCATGTCAATCTTCCATGCTTCTCTGTATTCATCATGCACATTATCTCTTCCAGTATATCAATATTCCATTACATTCAGGCACAGTTTGTTTAGTGACTCCCCAGTGGATATTCATCTACTTGGCTTCCAGTCTTTGCACTCACAAAAAGTACTGCTATAGCCATATTGGTGCATGTGGAGACTTTCTTCTTACCCACGACCTCCATAAAACATAAGTGCAGTAATGGGGTTTCTGGATCAAAGGATATTTCTTTGCATCATTCCCAATTGATTTCCAAAAAGATTGTACTGATTGATCCTCTGACTTACAACAGCAAATAAAACTGACAGACAGACAGACAGAAACAGAGAGACAGAGACAGAGACAGAAAGGAACTGTTTGTTCTCCAAATCTGTGGATCTGTATCATAGAAAATGCTTTATGCAGAGTCCAAATAAAAGAGAAATTCCTTATACCTGGGAAGATCCTGTTTCTGAATGATTTTGTTAGTTATTGAATGCTGATTGCATTAAACTCCAGAATACTATAGGCCCACTAAAATTCAATGGGGAGAAAGGGAGGAGTTTGAGGGGACAGTTTTGATCAACTGATTTCCTCTCAGTCTAGGAGATGAACTCATAGAAGATAATAGGCACAAAAAGGTGCTTTGGTCTTAAATGGAGTGCCAAAACACATCTAGTCTGCCAACTTGGAAGAAGCTGTCTTAGCAAAATTGATATGAATAGAGGGTTTTGGACCATTGGTTGACCAAGGATCAGTTACATTCCTGGTGGCATTTAAAAAGTGAGACACAGATGCAGCTAGGTTGCATAATGGATAAAGCACCAGCCTTGGAGTCAGGAGGATGTGAGTTCAAATCCAGCCCCAGAAACATACTAAATGTGTGACTCTGAGCAAGTCACTTAACCTGGATAACCTTAAAAAAAGTGAGACACTCTCTAGGAAGTAAGCTGAGGCAAGAGCACTAAGGACTGGGTATCTGACAACAGAGAGGAGAGCCAATTATAGATAAGAACTCAGCCCTTGAGGGTGAATCATTTCTTGTTTGAGGGATGGGAAGTGGGCAAAGGGAAATATTAATTTCCCATCCTCTCCCACTGGCCATGTTGTCTTGTAGCAGAGCTCCTCACCCAACAAGAGTCACAGCACACCCAGCAAAGAACAGGTCCAGAAGATGACTCGGGGGAGCACAACTTTGGTGGGCCCAGAAAAGAGCCATCCCTGGCTGGCCAGAGCTGATCTGTGGAGAGAAAAGGGCCCAAGGGAGTAGTGATCTACACAAGGGGTCTTACATGAAGACAGCACAAGAAAGAAATGGATATCAGGGCTATAAGTGTGAATTGCCTTGGCTCCATGAGTGTCCTAAGTATGTGCCTGTGGTTCTCAATGATGCTGTATGTAGTTATGATAGAACAAAACCTAGGTTTATGGAGGAAATAGATTGTTTTTTGTTTTTTAGAGGTAGATAGGTGCTGTAGTGTATAGCATGTTGAGCTGGGAGTCAGGACTACTAGAGTTCAAATCCTGCTTCAAGCACTATCTGTACAACCCTGGACAAGTTATTTAACTTCTGTCTGCCTCAGTTTCCTCATATATGAAATAGAGATAATAATAGTACCTACCTCACAAAGTTGCTGTCAGGATCAAATGAAATCTTTGTAAAGCAACCTGCACATAGTATGCATTTAACAAATGCTTGTCTCCCTCCCTTTTCCCCCTTTAAAGCTATTGCATCTACTGGCTGACTACTAAAAGTAAATACAAATGTGGGGGGTTGTGAGCCCACACAGTGTACTTGTACCTAGAATAATTGTGCCCCCATTCCCACTCAACCAATGAGAGAGAATCGGAAATGGTAGCCCCAAAGGGCATACTACACTCAAAACATATATAGTGAGGGCAGGAAGAGCTATTATCTATTTTCTATTGTCAGACAGTGGCATGCAACAACATGGATAGTCCATTAAGTCGGTCTGTTAAATTATGTATGTATGTGTATATATAGATATATAGAGATATCTTGGCAAAAAGATATAGATATAGACATATTTACGTATGCACACTATATACATATATGTATATATGTACATAAGAGAGAGACTTTTATCAGCCTCAGTTTCCTCTCCTACAAAAATGGGGTAATAGTAGCATCTGCCATACAGGGTTGTTGTGAGGATCAAATGAGGTAATATATGTAAAGTGCTCTGTAAACCTCAAAGTGCGCTACCTCAGTACTGTCACTATTATCATATAGGGACACAAATGATAATAAGGAATTGTAAGAATTCGCAATCTAGTTGCAAAACTAGAGCATGGCAATGGTGAGCTGGAGCTGGTTCTGACAAAGAGCTGGATGTTAAATTCTCAATGTGAGCCCTTATACCTCAGAAATCAGAAATGCTACAAATCAGGACTTGATTTGCTATTGTTGTTGTCGATGGTCAGTGTTTGAAAAAGTGATGGAGAAAATGTTAGTAAAGCAGATTTAACTTAAAAGAAGGTCAGGGGGGTTTTTTGGTGTTTTCCACAGAGCCAGTTGTTAAATGTTTACCAGCATATCTCTGATCTGAAAAAAAATGAAGGATATTAGCAAGCACTCTTCAAGGAGGCTCTCAAAGCCATGTCAGTCCCTAAATTACACAATTCCTCCATCCATTCCACTTTCTGCTGCTCATACTCAAAGGCCTTAGAATTATTAATGAACAGACATCCCATAGGAGAGTTAAATTCTCCTTCTCAGTCCCCATCTTTTGTTGCCCTCACAGTTCTCAGTAAGATTAAATAAATGATTAGCAAGGCGCAAAATGTCAGCGACCCCTAGGATTTCAGAGAAGAGGAAGTCAGTTGCTGCTCTGAGATTAGAAGAGACATAAAAGTCCCAGATGGCATTTCCAAAGGGCAAAGAAGAACCATGAAGTTCATGCTACCTCTGGTGTTGATTGTCTCGGCTCTTGCCATCCCAACCGTACGCCGTTTTGACAGGTAAATTTTCCAGGCCCTGGGCTCATCATCCCCTGCTCAATATGACAAGCAATGACTCGATGGGGGCTCATCACTTACCTTTATGTTCTTAAAAGGGAGAAGGTATTGAGGGTGAGGCCCCAGGATGAAAAACAAGTGAGCATCCTAAAGGACTTGGCTGACACTAATCTGGTAAGACTTTTTATAGAGACTCTTTTTTTAAACTTTAATTTCTTTGCTCTAAATGTTTTCTTTTTCCAGGAGTCAAACTGTTGTTTTAGTATAGCTGGGGATGGTTTCCCACAGTCATAGGAAAGGAATAAACAGGATGATTCAGGCAAATACATCTATTTTATTAACTGTATGACCATCTGGGGAGTCATTTAACATCCCCTAAGCCTCAGTTTACTCATGTGTAAAATGGGGATAATAATACCTGCAGTACTGCCCCCCCACCAGGGTTGTGATGGGGATTGAATCAGAGTCAATTTTAAAGCTCCCTGACAAGTCAGAGACTGCATGGCTTGGTGGCCTTAAGGGAGCTGGTCTTCAAGCATGGAATATTGCAACTCAAGCCAGTTTGACACATACTGGCTGTGTGATCCTGAACAAGTCAATTAACCTTTCAGAGTATTCCAGGTTAAGTCTGCATTGATACAGAAAATTCCCTATGCTAATGAAATCAAGTGCTAGCTCTCTGTCCAATATTATCATGGTTATTCATTTATCTAAACAGTTATTACCTCAGTCAGATAGGAGGTAGAATTATGAAATAGACAAAAGTCACTTTCCGTGATCTCCCTCTTCCTTTGTCAGCATCCTTTCCTCCTTTCTGGATCCTCCCTGGCTGTTTTATCTCCCCACTCTTCCCAGTCTCTGACCCATTCTTTCTCCAGCCTAGCTGTCAATCCCAGATAAAGAGTTAACTAATGATTAAGTCATGACTGGATTGCTGGGAATTTAAGATGTGATAAACCTCCCCCAAAGGGCATCTGCATTTTAAAAAGAGATTCTGAGACAGTCTCACTTTTAGAACCCGGAGGAATTCAGTTATTAGGGGTGATTGTGGCAGACACTGGGGTTATAAACTCAGAAACCAAAAGAGTCAGTCCAGTCCTGGCCCTAAGGAAGCTGACAATCTCCTGGATGGAATACAACACTGAAGTATAGCTATGGAACTGAAAGGAACATTAGTGGTCTTCTGCATCCCATCCTTTCACTTTCCTGGTGAGGGAACTGAGCTCAAGAGGAGGAAAACGACTAGCCCAGGGTGACACAGGCAGTAAGCCCTAGAGTTGAGATTTCGACTCAGATCCTATGACTCAGTACTTTTACCTTTGCACACTGTTGTCTTCACGGATATGAATAAATCAATACCGACATTATTTACATTTCAAATGAGAGAAAGGGTTAGTACCTAGGGTGGGAGATGGATCAAGAAAAGTCTTTGCAGGAGTCATGCTCTATGTGTATTCGTCCTTCCTTGCCAAAGAAGACCATACCATCAGAGAAATAATGACATGACTTGCACTTAACTTTGTTTTGAGTGAGGGAAAACTGTGCAGGTCACCAGCCTCACTTCTCCAGAGCTATCTGAATCCGGTGATCAGATATTCATCAGGATGACTGGAGATGACCCAGGATGAGGCAATTGGGGTTAAGTGACTTGCCCACAGTCACACAGCAAGTGAGTTACAAGTGTCTGAGGTGAGATTTGAACTGAGGTCCTCCTGACTCCTGCACTGGTGCTCTATCCACTGTACCACCTAGCTGTTCACCATGCTCTATGAGTCATGTTTTGAAGGAGCGGATGGAGAATATCAGAGGGAAGTTAGAAAAGAACACATTCCACTCAGGAAGGACCACCTGGGCAGATTGAGGGTGGGAGAAGATGGAATCACCTGTACTGAGAATGACTAATCAGCCTGTTTGACTGGACTGAACTGGACTGAGGAAAATGTGAAATAAAACTGGAAAGCTAGATGGATGCTAGATTATGAAGTCCTAAGGATTCTGCATTGCAAGAGAAAATAAGAGTCCATTAACGAATTTTTGCTCTGAGGGTGACATGGTACAATCTATATTTTATGAGCGTCCGTTCTGGAATGACAATTACAGGCAATAGGACTGCTTTTCAGAGATTTCCTTAACCACACCTGCTCCCACTCCTCCAAGACTTGTACAACAACAACAACAACAAACATTTATATAACACTCTAAGGTTGGCAAAGCACTTTTACAAATGCTTCATTTTATCCTACAGAGATGTAAGTTCTATTATTATCCCCATTTTATAGATAGGGAAACTGAGGCAAACAGCTACTGTGACTTGCTCAGGATCGAGTCAAATCAAGAAAGCATCTATTAAGTGTTTATTATGATCCAGGCACTAGGCTAAGCACTGGAAACACAAATATGAACAGAAAGAAAGATAGTCCCTGTCCTCAAGGACCTTACATTCTAATGGGGGAAAACAATGCATTAAAGGAAGCTAAAGAGGGAATATGGAGAAAGGAGGTACCCAGTGGGCTGGGACATTGTAGAGAAAGTCCAAGAGAGTCAGGAAGGTAGCCTAGAGAGGAATGAAGACATGGCTGGCCTAACCATCTTCCTAAAAATGGTCACAGCTAGTAAGTGTCTGTTTTTCATTTCATCCACATCCGTTCCTTTGAGTAAATTTCATGTGGCATGACCTCCAGTCCCCTTATTTTCCTGTAGAAAACCAGTAAATGATAATAATGACAACAAAAGCAGCCACATTATCACCATCATAAGTGACATTTATGTAACAGAATAGCAGCATAGGGTAGTGGAGCTTTGGAGTCAGAAAGACATGTACTAGCTGTGTGACAACAGACAACTCAGTCACCCTCTCAGCGCCTCACATATACCCTGAAGATTACACATTACAGAGTCACTGCTCATCTCCGACAGATGAAGGAAACTTCTACATTAGCAAAATTAGAGGTCTACTCCAAATTTATAAAGCACTTTAAAATCCTGAAAACCCCCTACATGCACTGTCTCACTGGAATCTTACAGAAACCCTAAGAGGTAGGTAATACAGACCTATTTGGAATTTCAAATGGCTCCTCCCCTGGAAGTTTCCCAAAACAGAAAAGGCTAAGTCATATGTTTCATCTATTTTTGTAATTCATATCAATTGCCAAACTAACGGTACGGCAATCCATCCATACTGATCTGAATGATGGCTAAAATCAACACATTCCCTTGTCCTCCACTCGTTGACTCAAGGCCCTCAAGTGGTCATAATGAAGTGTTTCTTCCCCAAAGGTTAAAACTCCCATTTTTAATAGTATATTATGACAAAGTGGGTTTTCCTTTTCTGCAGCTCGACTTCTGGCATCCTAGTTCTGCTCATGATGTAGTACCTAAAATGGAGGTGGACTTCCGTGTTGGAGAAGATCAGTTCCAACATATCCAGTCTGTTTTGGAGAAAAATAAATTGCAACATGAGTAAGTTTTACTTAACTTCTTGGATTGATCAGATAGTCTAAAACTATATAAGAGCATACATTGGCCAATTAGCCATCTTAAGAGAAATCTTTTTTGTTAAGCCAAAGCTTGATAATAAACTGCCAAACTAACATACTATTTTCCCTTAGTTCCTAAGGGATAGCTCTCATCTTCTAATAAGCTGATTGAATTAACTGTATTGCAACAATAACAAATGAATTTTAAATGATATTAAGGAAGAATGACCCAAGATCTCTAATATATGGACCAATGACTAGTAGGTAACAAAAAGAAGCAAGTACATACTGGAGAGGTTGGCGCAGTGGAAAGAATGCTGGATTTAGCATCAGAGAACCTGGTTCAAAGCTTTTGCCCACTGATTTATTATCTATTATTATCTATGTGACATTGGGGTAAATTTTACCTGTGTGGCTCAGTTTTGCTTTGTCATTATCTTACCACTACCTAGAGTTGTTCAATGCAATGTTGCCTACTAAAAATTCATCCAATTCAAGTGAAACAAAGTTACTTAGACGGATTAGACTGGTCAAGGAAAAGGGCTTCTGTCCTGAATTATCAATGATGAACAACATGGTGGGCCTTGGAGTCTTGGTTAGTCAGATTGTCAACCCTGACAGTTTCACTGGGAAATTCATCTCAGGGCTTCCTTTTCTTTCTGAGGACTTGGCTAGGTTTTTAAGCACAATAGTTATTCAAATGTACAAGCAGGAAACTTGGGTAAAGCTTTTTATTTTAATTCATACTGAACTATCTTTCTTTGCTATCTCCACTCAGAATCTAAGTATTAAATATTCCATTAAGTCCAATGGGTCTTCAATCTCATTAATAGTGGTAGTCTACACAATGATACATATTAACAAAAATAATAGTAATAGTATTCTTATGTCATTCCATGAAGTTTGCAAAGCACTTAAAGATATATATATATATCTTTCCTTGTAATAGCTCTGGGAGGTAGGTACTAGTATTATTATCCCCATTTTACAGATAAGACAGACAAAAGCTAAGTGATTTGCCCAGAGTCACACAACCAGTAAATGTGTAAGGCTGGATTTGAACTCAGGTTTTCCTGAATAAAGATCCAGTGCATGACTCGCTTCACCAGCTCAACCTGATACCTGTCCACGTTGACCCTTCCTGTCCATGCCTTCCTGCAAATTTAGACACAGGATGCTCAGGTCTTACAAAAAATAACAGCTCACTTAATGAGACACCTTGGGGCAAGTTTTCTTTAAAATGACCAAAATTTGGTGGTGCATGTTTTTTAGATGAGGCAGACTGGTAAAGTGGAAAGAACATTGGCTTTTGGAGGCAGAGGAACAGGATTCAAATCCCACCCCTGATACTTATTACCTCTTCAATCTTAAACAAGGGATGACTTCCCTGGATCTCAATTTCTTCATCTGAAAAATGAGGGCACTGGATTGGATGAACTCTGAGGGTCCCTCACAGTTCTGAATTTGTGATCCTGTTTTTTTCTTTTTCCTGAAATGTAAATGTGCAAAATGATAGCTCTTGCTTGAAAGGATGATTCTGAAATCTTGTCCCTATGTGCTTTACTGTATGCATAACTACATTTGCATATTGAAAACTCCTGTTAAGTAGATGTAACTTAGGATTCTGTGCCTAAATGAGAACAGAAACATCTGGGTGGACATGAGCACCTGGCTCTATAGAAACATATTAAAGGACATATTCTACACAATTATTTAATTGGACATCCCTCATTAGGGCAAACGCACGATTTAGTTACAAAGCATCTGCTTATCCTGTTCTATTTCTCCATTTCCTGAAAATTAAATTACAAAGAGAGCTTTCTCTTTTTTAAAATGGAATATGTTCTTCTTCCGATGACATTGTTACAAAGTTAAAAACAAGGACCAGAAAACACAAGTAAGTGGGCACACGTGAATTTCACCCCCTTCCTCATTAAAAACCTGAGGCAGGAAGTGGACATTTACTCCCATGAGAAAGAACCAGAAAACTGAGTTTAGGGGCAGGAGTTTAATACTTTTCTTTAATTTCTTTTCTTACTTTCTTTGGATTTCTGAATATCCACTTAACCTCTCTTTCCTTGGAGCATCAGCTAAAATTAGTAAATAGATTAGGGATTCATTAATGAAAGGTAATGAGAAAATAGCTATCCTTAATAGTAATAAAACAAAAAGAGGACAATTCAGGGAAACCTTATTAAGAGCTTTGAGGAGAACCATCTTCTAACATGGAGCCTTGTACTCAGTAGGTGCTTAATAAATGTCCATTGAATTGACTGATGAGCCTATGTGGGAAAGGTCAATAATAGATAATATTAAGGTATCTAAATTGATCTTTCCAGGAACCTTGTAGAGTAGTAGGCATTTATTATCCTTATTTTGCAGATGAGGAAACTGAGGTGAAGTGACTTGCCCAGGGTCACAAGGTACTGTCCCAGCAGGTTTGTGCTGAGGCTTTTCTGACTCCAGGTCCAACTCTCCATCCACAATGCTATCTAGCTTCCTACATACACCTACCTATCATAGTAAGAACCAAAATATCATAAAAATATTAATATTGACCTTATGACAGAGAGACAAATTCAATTTTTTTCCAACCATATGCATGACCCATGGTCAATAAGATGGCACTATGATTAGAATTTCAGACCTGAAATCTGGAAGATCTGAGTTCAAATATGATCTTAAACACTTATTAACTGTGTAACCCTGAGCAAATCACTTAATGTGTCTGCCTCAGTTTCCTTATCTGTAAAAGGGGACAATAATAGCATCTACCTCCCAGGGTTGTTGTGAGGATAAAATGAGATAATATTTGCAGCCTTAGTAAGTGCCTGGCACATAGTAAGTGCTATATAAATGTTGACCATGCTGATGATTCCTGAACACTGGATCTGGAATCAGACAGTGAAACTCACTACTCCTGTGAAATGGTCAAGTCTCAAATGGACAGGGGAGGGAGTTCTAGTTTCTTATTTGCAAAATGAAAGGGTTGAAATACATCCTTTGAGGTCCTTCCCAGTTACACACAAACTTACAGTGCCACAATACTGCTCAGAATTTCCACAGTACTACAGAAGGAAGAATATCATTGCCATCAGAAGACCATCGTCCTGAGATGTTATTCTAGTTATCGTCTGGTCCTCAGCTCGTGTGGTGCCAAGAGGACAGAGCTTTGAGTCGGGGGACCTGAGTTTGAATCCTAGCTCTTCAATTTACTCCCAGTGTGACCTTGCACAAGTCACTTAACCTCTGGATCTCAGTTTATGTGAAGAAGCTGAACTATATAGCCTGGGTATCTTTCCAGATTAGTGATCTTGTGATAACTCATCAGACATCAAGGGCAGCTAGGTGGTGCAGTAGATAGAGCATCAGTGCAGGAGTCAGGAGGACCTGAGTTCAAATCTCACCTCAGACACCTGACACTCACTAGCTATGTGACCTTGGGCAAGTCACTTAACCCCAATTGCCTCATCCTGGGTCATCTCCAGTCATCCTGATGAATATCTGGTCACTGGATTTAGATGGCTCTGGAGGAGAAGTGAGGCTGGTGACCTGCACAGCCCTCCCTAACTCAAAACAAAGTCAAGTGCAAGTCATGTCATCATTTCTCTGACGGCAGTGTCTTCTTCAGCAACGAAGGATGAACACACACACATTAGACATCAGCTAAGAGTGCAGGTCTTTTTTTTTATAAAGAACGAGTCAGGTATGCAGGTTTCCACCCTGCCTGGCAGAGTGAAATGTGGAATAGAAGCAACATCCTGGAGAATTCATATGCCCACCCTTACCTCCTTGCCTTACCCCTCAAAAAAATCTATTAGTTTTTAACTTAAATTAACTAGATTAGATACCTTGAATTCAATGAAAAATTACTTTATAATTTCATTTCAATTTCTAGACACTTTAACCCATCACAAATATATACCCATAGTACTACCTCAGAGGGCAGCTGAGAGAATCAAATGAGATAATATTTGTAAAGTGCTTAGCAAGATGACTGGCACACAGTTGGTGCTTAATAAATGCTTATTGCCTTCCCATATGCAGAAAGATGGGTACATACCTCAAGAGATGGATTTTTCTTATCAATATGGGAGTTCCCTTCACATGTACAGATTACAACCCTTCTGTGAGTTAGTAGATAAGTCTTAGGGAGTTGCCTGATGCTCACAGAGGTTCCACTAGTAAGTGTGAGAGGCACGTATAATCTAGGTCTTTTTGGAACCAGGTGTAATATTCCCTACCCACTCTATCAAGGTGTCCGAGAGAGAGACAGAGAGAGACAGAGACAGAGACAGAGAGACAGACAGAAAGAGATAGAGAGACAGAGAGAGAGACAGAGAGAGACAGAGAGACAGACAGAGAGAGAGAGAGACAGAGAGAGAGAGAGAGAGACACAGAGAGAAAGAGAGAGTGAGTGAGAGGGGGGGGAGGGAGAGAGGGAGAGAGAGAGAGAGAGAGAGAGAGAGAGAGAGAGAGAGAGAGAGAGAGAGAGAGAGAGAGGGAGAGAGAGAGAGGGAGAGAGAGGGAGAGAGAGACAGAGAGACAGAGAGACAGAGAGAGACAGAGAGAGACAGAGAGAGAGACAGAGACAGACAGACAGACAGATGAGAGAGAGGCTGCCAATGGTCCAAAAGCTTTTTTTATATTTTTGATTTTTATTATTTATCTTTAACATTTCTTTTTGAGTGAAAAAAACCTGCCCACCACGAAGTCAAACAACATGGTATATCAAATATGCATGTGAAGTCATGCAAAACATATTTCCATATTAGCCGCATTTCAAAGAAAGAAAGGAAAATAAAATGAAAAAACTATATTTTCATTTGTGCTCAGAGTTCAGCAGTTCTCTCTCTGGAGGTGAATATTATTTTTTCATCATGAATCCTTTGGAATTGATTTGGATCATTCACTTGACTTGATCAGAGTAGCCAATTCTTTCACAGTGGATTATAGTACAATATTGTCGTTACTGTATACAATCTTCTGCTTCTGCTCACTTCACTTTACAGAAATTCATGTAATTCTTTGCAGATTTTTCTGTAGCCATCCCCTTCATCTTTTCTTATAGGACAATAGTGTTCCATCACAATCATATGCCACAACTTGTTCAGTTGATCCCCTCAATTACTCAACATTCCCTCAATTTCCAATTCTTTGCCACCACAGAAAGAACTGCTATATATTATTAATAGACAGGTCCTTTCCCATGTTCTTTGATTTTCTTGGGGTACACACTCAGTTGGGATATTGTTGGGTCAAAAGATATTCACAATTGATAGCCCTTTGGGCCTAATCCCAAATTGTTCTCCAGAATGTACCAATGCACTGCTCCATGAGCAGTTCATTCATATACCTACCTTTCCCTCATACCCTCTAGCATTTCTCATTCTGATAGATGTGGGGTGGAACCTAAGAGTTGTTTTAATTAGCTTTTCTGTAATAAATGGTGATTTAGAGGATATTTTCATATGACAATGGATTGCTTTGATTTCTTCTTCTGAAAACTTTGTTTATATCCTTTGACATTTACCAAGTATGGAATGGCTCTTATTTTTATAACTTTATTTTTCTAGTTTTTCCTCTACTTCTTTTATTTGATTTTTAAATTCCTTTTTGAGCTCATCCAGGAATATCTGGAGAGGGAGGGCAGAGACCAATTCATATTTTTCTTTGAGGTTTTAGTTGCAGCTGTTTCGACATTGCTATCTTCTTTTGAGTTTGTGTTTTGACCTTTGCTATCACAATTGTAATTTTCTATGATCAAGCTATTTTGTTTTTATGTTTGTTCATTTTTTTCCATTTTTCTACTTTGAACTTTATGTTAAAGTTGGGTTCTTCTCCCAGGGTGGAAGGGACAATGTCCTAAGCTTCAGGTTTTTTTCATGCTGCTATTTTCAGAGATAGTTCTGGTGGACTGTACATTTTCAGTTCTTCCATGTGTGGTAACTGCTCTCCTGCTCTGCATTCCGGTCTGCAAGTGACCACAAGAACTCTTCTCCACCCTGGAACTATGACCAGGGTCACTGTACCTGCTAGTGTTCCTCCTCACCCTCCTCCTCCTCACTGGGACCATGAACTGGAACTACTAATGGGCAATGCAACAGTCCTGCACCTACTGTCAGTAAAGGGTCTCCTGCATTGTCCTTCTGAACTATCGTCTGACTCCTTTACTATCGGTGGACTAAAAGCTCCAGAAGTCGTCACTGCTGATTAAGTCATCCCCATGGCCTGCTGTTGGATTTCCAGGGCATGGACAGCTCTGGACTGCACTTCACTCTCACCCCAGTCAGACAAACTTTCCTTGCTGACCTTTTAAGTTTTCTTACCTAGGACATTGTGTCAACCCACCCTTTTATTGTTTCTGTCACTAGAAAATTGTTTTGAGGCATTATTTCAAAGTATTTGGAGGGGAACTTGAGAGTTCAGGTGAGTTCCTACCTTTACTCTGCCATCTCAGCTCTATCCCTCACTTACTATCCAATCTCATTTCTTTTCCTAGTTTTTTCCCCTCCGTCACTCATGTCTTTCTTTAACTCCTCTAGGAATTCTTGTTGGACTTGGGTCCAATTCACATTTTTTTGAGGCTTTCCTTGTAGCTGTTTTTACATTGCTGTCTTCTTCTGAGTTTAATCTTGGCCTTCCCTGACACCATAATAGCTTTTTATGGTCAGGTTATTTTGTTGTTGTTTGTTCATTTATTTTCCCATCCCATTTCTGGACTCCGAACTTTACATTAAAATTGATTTCTGTTTACCTGGGAGTAAAGAGATACTAATCCAAGCTTCAGGATTTTCATGTTGCTGTTTTCAGAGCTAGTTCTGGGGTCTATGAGTTTTCTGGGGTCTGTGCTTTCCTACTATGTGCTCTGATCTTTAACCGGAAAGGGCCCTTAATCCCCTTCAGTCACAGGCCTTCTTTGCCTTAGAATGATTTCCTAATTCTCTTTTTGTCTTAGAATTGTTACCAGGGCCCCTGTTTTCTTGTAACAGACCCTCAATGCTCCTCTCATCTGTGGAACTGCAAACCAAAACTTCACATGGGCAATACAGTTGAAAATCAGTGTCAGTTGTGACCAGTGCCAGCAAATGGTCACCCGGAATCTCTTTCTGACCAGTTATCTGACCCCTTTATAATCTCTGGGCTGAGACCTCCTGCAGCTGTTGCTGCTGTGCTGCTCTTGCTGGACTCTAGCCAGGTTTCCACCCTTTGTCATGAACTTCTCCTGCTGACCTCCAAAGTTTTCTTGGGCCGAAAAAATGTTTCACTCTGACTTTTTGTTGGCTCTGACACTCCAAAATATGATTTGAGTGTTATTTTAAAATTCTTTGGAGGGAAATGTTGAGAGAGTTAAACTGGGTTGCCTCCACTCTGCCATCTTGGCTTCACCCTCTGGTCCAGAAACAATTTTTTGCACTGTGGCTCCCCAGGCAGCCTCTGGACCCCTTCTCACAACAATGCTTTTTTGCCCATAGTCATCATGGAAGAAAATGCTACATTTCATCTACAATCTAGTGAAATAAAGATCCAAATTTACAAATCACCCAAAATGCAAAGGGTCCCAAGAGTCCATATTAAGAACCTCCATATAGGATGTGAGCAGTTTGGGATGGACTGTTTTTCCTGGTATAATGTCTTACATACTGTGATTTAGACAAACACACAGAATTCAGATACAAGATACTGAATATCCAATTATTTGGGGAACAAATAATTTAGTTTGGCTGGAAGATAAAAACGTGGGAAAAATACTTTAGAACTAGATTATGGTGGGCCACAAAGATCAGGTGGAAGATTTTGTGTTTGATGCTAGAAGTAATAGGGAGCCAGTGAAAGTCTGTAAATACTGAAATTACACAAGTTCATAGGCTCATAAACTTTAGAGTTGACAGGGATCTTAAAGATCATTTAATCCAACTCCCTCATTACACAGATGAGAAAACTGAGACTCAAAGAAGCTAAGTTACTTGGCCAACATCATGCAGAAATAGCAGAACTAGAATTTAAACCCAGATCCTCCAGTGTGAAATCCAGCACCCTTTCCACTGTAACACAATAAATCTGCAATAGAATCAAATACAGAAATAAATTGGCTCCTCCAAGAAATTTGACAACAGGTTGACTGAGAAATTGGGATTGGTGAAAGAGGATGTTGATGGAATTAAAGATAAGAAACCTTTAAATTAAAGATAGGAAATTAAAGATTAGGATAAAGATAGGAAAAGAACTGAGATTTGGCGGGACCACAAAATCCAGAGAGAATAATGAGACTAAAGGGATTTAAATCTGACCATGCAGTAGCTGTCCTTTGGTGGGGCATTCCTAGAAACTATACTATGGGATAAGAAGGTGTAGATAAAGGTCAACATTAGACCTGAATATCTTGAGCAAACCAGTCTTGAAAAGCTAGTAGTGAACTTATTATCCCTCTCTGTGACACCAGCAGGATTCCCCAATGTACCATCCTGGGCTACATTTGCAAACTCAGAAGCAGCATCTCCATTTGGTTCAGATGACTCTGACCTGGCTTCAGACCTCTACCCTGAGGACTTGAGAGTACTGTTCTGATAATATTTGTAGGTTCTCTCCCATGAGGGAGACTATGATTATCTACGTAGGTAGTGAGAGTAGAAGAGTTAGCAGGGGCTTAAAAAACAGAATGGGAAGATATTAAGAAGGGAGCAAAGGTGGTCAGATTCTGATGTAAGAAGGAAAGGAAGAGAAAATTGCTGCAAATAAAAGATAACTGTTTTCCTTTCTCTAGTAAGTATGTATTTTGTCATCCTTCTGTCAAACAGAGTCCTGATTTATGATCTGCAAGAAGAAATTGAAAAACAGTTTGATGTGAAAGATGATTTTCCTGGCAGACACAGCTATTCAAAATACAATGACTGGAGCAAGGTACAGGAGAGAGTTACTATGTGTAAAGAAAATCACCAAACTTTTCAGTACACCATTACACATACACAAACATACACATTGTTTTGTTACATAGTTTTGAATTTCCTCAAAGTACTTCAATAACCTCAAATGAGTTCTGCTCTCTAGATTGCTGCTTGGGCTCATCTAATGACAGAAAAGTTTCCTGAGCTGATCTCTTGTGTTGAAATTGGAAAAACTGGAGAAAATAATCCAATGTATGTTCTCAAGGTAAAAAAACTGTTCTTAAGGTGAAGGTGGATGGTGGTGGTGGTGGTGGTGATGGAGGTGATGGTGGTGGTGGTGGTGATGGAGGTGATGGTGGTGATGATGGTGGTGGTGACGGAGGTAATGGAGGTGATGTGAGAAGCAACAATTAAGAGAGGTATTGTAGTGTTAGAGAAAAGGTTCTCAAAGTGTAGTCTGAACCCCCTTTTGGGTGCCCAAGACCCTTTCAAAGATAGCATGAGGTCAAGTCTATTTTCATAATAAAGTTACGACATTGTTTGCCTACTGAAACTTTCTTGTTCCAATGACATATCTGTGTAAGGGTGGATTTTCTTCAGCTATTTCATCCAAAACACCAAATGAAGAAGCACCTAGAAGAATCCAGCTGTCTTCTCTATTAAGCCAGATAAATAAGACAATTAAAATGACCTTCAAAAATATGTAAAACAATACTGTTCTTCTCACTAATTTTTTTTTATTTTGGAAAATAGTTATTTTTCATTGAAAATACATCACATGTTAACTAGCAATGGATTTATTATTATTATTTCAAGATGAATTAATAAATAAAATTTTAATCACCAGTTTTAATTCCTAATACAGTATATATCAGTAGAGATAACCCATAGAAATAAAAGGTCGTTGGAGACCTACCTCAATAAGTTTGAAGAGTGTAAAAAGGTGCTGAGGCAATGAAATTTAAGAACCACTGGTACAGTGGACATAGGACTAGCCTTGGAATCAGGCAGATATGGGTTCAAGTTCTGCTCTGATGCATACAAAGTGTGAGACTGGCTAGCTCACTCAACTTCCTTATTAACTCTCTTAGACTATAAATTGCAGAGGAATGGCTGACGTGCATCAGTGATAGCTTCTTGACCTTAAGCTTTCCACATAGAGGAAATCACAGTTCTAGATAAATAAATGTGTCTGTTTTGTTACAAAGTATGTGCTAATTGGAAGATAATAAAAAAATGCTTTTTTGAGAGTTCATATTAATTCCTCCACATTTGCATTTTTAACCCACTAATATATTTTGAGATAAGAAATGGTGATTGTTACTTCACCCTGCATTCCAGATATGGAAACTGAGGCAGAGTCTGATTAAGTGTTATATTGAAGGCTTGATATTATACAAACCAAAGCAAGATCTTGAATTGTTTATTATCATAGCTTTTCCAGACAAGATTATGTCAGTAGAGAAAGGAGGGACACTGGGCAACTAACAAATAGCAGATAGGAAAGAGAAATATGGTAAGTAGGTGGGAGGAAAATAGAAGCAAATAGCAGAATCAATGATCATTTCTCTGACAAAAATTCTAAAATAAGAATTACTATAGGAAGCAACCAGAGATCTCATTGGCAATTCTGATAGTAGAAAAAATATTTTGAAAGCTAAAGTGAATAGCAGATGAAGAATGCAAATTAATAATAATAGCATGCATGTATGTAGCCTACGTTCCATGGTTGGAAAAGTACTTTACAAACAAGATTTCTGGCACTCGCAACATCCCCACTATTATTTTTCCCATTTTTGTTATGCTACTGTTTTTCCCATTTCGCTGATAGAAAACTAAAACTGAAGTGACTTGCTCAGGGTCACACAGCTAGTAAGTGTTTGAGGAAAGATTTAAACTCAGGTCTTCTTGATTTCTAATTCAGTGTTCTATTCACTGCACCAGCTGAATGCCTTAAATAAAGAGTGAATGATGGATTCTGCATACATACTAATGGCCATTCACCTGTATTGTATGATTCTCTACAAAATCATAGCAGTACATCCCCACAATTATCCCTTAAGCCTATTAAATCTTTGGCCCTACTATTAAGTGGGTATCAGTGAGGGCAATGGTTTGTTTAAAGCTTATATCACTCATCAATTTTTGTCTTTCTTGTCAAAAGGGTTGTTTCTCTAATTACCTAGATTTCTAAATTTTTTAAAAAATGTACAGTAAGAAAGATTGTACCCAGACCAAAGAGAGGTCTGCAGTGGGCAAGTTACAGATCCCTAAATTAAAAAGTAGAAAATATATTTAAATATGTAACTTTATGCAAAATAAGGCCTCAAGTTTATCTGAAAACAGGTTGGGAAAAAGAGTGGACAGAGAAGAGTCATTTTCATGGACTGCGGAGCTCATGCGCGGGAGTGGATTTCTCCAGCCTTCTGCCAGTGGTTTGTCTATCAGGTTGGTGAAATTGCACCTCTTGAAAACTCACTTCTGAACATCATTCTGCTAGCATTTTTTGAGTCAATCTGCCCCTTTTAAATAAGTGCAATGCCACCTGAACAGATCAGTTTGGATTTGATACTGACAGGAGATACATAATCAGACTCACCCGACATCATTTTCAATTTGAAAAAACTGACACAATACTTTAAACTTCTCTCTCTTACACTCGAAGTTTACAAAACTGAAGGAAACTTTGTGCCATAATAACATGGTGCCCTATAGAACACACTGCCAATTTGCAAACCATTGTCCACAAAAATGTCACTTTCCTTCCAAAGAGCTGAGAGCACAAAGCTCTGATCTCTTTAGACATTTCACGTACCTCGACCCAGAAATTTCCATACTCCCTTGAGTTTTCATTCTAATTCTAAAGAATCTTTTCACAGTAAATCCTCATCACTAATAGAACCCCCTATTATTCTACCCACTGCTGTTTCCATTGTATCACTGACTATTATCATCTCTTCATCATCTATTTCTACCAGCTATTACTCTGACTACACATTGATCCCATATGCATGCAAACTCCACGGTGCTTAGGGGCAAATTCACTGGGTGCAGGACAAATATTTGTCCCTGGGGTGATGTGAGGTCAAGAAGAACTGTTTCCAGTGTGAGATGCACTGCTTCAGGCCATAACAGAGCATAAATCAAAGAGTACCAAAGCCCATGGCCACGTTTGCATGTGTCCCTGTGTGGGAAGTCAGAGGAGTGAGAACAAACTTCCCATTCTACATAGAAGCAGAGGGCTGGAGCTGACTCCAGAGAACTGGAAAAATTTCAGTTGGATGGAAGAATTTCTTGACCCCTCTCCAAATCCTTGAACCTTTCCACAGATGGTCCCCATTTTCTGTCCCTTGGATGATTCTCCGTAGTTCTGCTAGGGACCCTATCCAATTTCTCCCCATTGTTACATTCACAAATATGGATTGGTATTTGTTGCTGTTATTTTTTTTAATTTATTATTTTATAAAATGGGAGTCCATTTTAGCATTAATAACACTTGTTAATCTCCTACGCAATCTCCATTCTTCCTGGGTCATCAGATATTTCATAACATCTCATATTGCTGACGATGAGACTTTACAAGACAGGACTATGTAACAACCTTTGTAAAAAAATGTTCTGAATGTTATGATATCTTTGCAGCATGTTTGTTTGTGTCCAGGGTGGAATTTCAGATGAAAATAATCCAAATTTTAGCTTCAATGAAACTCATTCTTTCAATGAGAATTTATTGAATACCTTATTATATGTCAGGTGCTAGGGGATATAATAAATAAAAAACTATGTTTGTCCTCAAAGAGTTTATATATTTGAAAACTGCTAAAAATTGGGTTAGTCAGGATGTGCTACATTTCTTTTTTTCTTCCTCCTCTACAGGCAGCCAGAGCCTACGGGAAAGACAAAATTATGACAAAGCTCTTGGACAGGCTGAATTTTTATGTCCTTCCTGTGTTCAACGTTGATGGCTACATCTGGAGTTGGACAAAGGTATGATAGCTATCTATTTGGAAGTTTCCAATTCAATGCGAGCATACTAAGTATAAGTAAGAATATACTAAGTAAAGCAAGTTGTTAAGTTCATTTAGGTTTTATGTTAACATAACTCACTCTCTGGAGTAAGAATGGTACATGAGGAATGTCAGTTACGGGTTGAGGGGCAAGCATGTTTCTGGCTGGATGCATACTGCCTGATTCTAGTAATGCCAAACAATGGGAAAACAATTCTAAAACAAACATGGGAGTAAGTGATCAAAGAGCTTAAAAACATTTAAAACCCTCAATTTAAAAACATTGTACTTTAGAGAGATATTTTTAAAAACCACAGGCAATGTATCCCATATATTACAAACCCTTGAGAGACAATGCAAGGTAGGAACTCAGGAGGTATCATTTATTGATGTACCCATGGAAGGGAATTGAAAATATTAGTGATTATTTTTAATTGAGTCTGTGTTGCACTGCGAAATGGGACACCTTTCTATCATCATTATTAGGGAACAAGACTAACATCAGTTATGCTTGTTTTTCTGAATGAAGTTATTACATTTTAAGAGCCCTAATATGAGCTGAGATCTGTGGATCAGAATTTGTAATAATGAGCTGTCATAATGATTAATATAATATGCAGATAAAATATAATGGTAGCCTACCTAGAGAAAACTACATAGACTACTGTCTATAGAAAATGTAGAAAATTAGTACTATCATTTTCTCATGTTAAGAGTTAACAAAAAATGCTTAGGCAGTTTTTAAATAGTATTCTCCCCCAATTTTATGTCATTTGTATAAGCTTTTGAATTTCAGATTCTTCTCTCCCCCTCCATCCCCTCCCCTCTTCCTAAAATGATAGGCAATTTGATACTGGTTATATATGTGCAATTATGTAACACCTATTTCCATATTAGTTACAATTGTGAAGATAAAACAGATCAAAAGAAAAAACATGAAAAAAATAAAGTGGAAAAAGTGTGCTTTGATCTGTAGCAGTTTTTTATCTGGATGTGGATAGTATTTCCATCAGGTATCCTTTGTACTTGTCTTGGAAGATTGTGTTGCTAAGAAGAGCTGAATCATTCATAGTGGATCATGATACAATGTTGCTGATACTATGTACAATGTTTTCCTGGTTCTACTCATTTCACTTTGCATTAGCTCATATGAGTCTTTCCAGGTTTTTCTGAAATCTGCCTGCTCATCATTTCTTATGCAAAAGCAATCCATTACATCCATATACTTGTTCAGTCATTCCCCAATTGGACATGCCCTAAATTTCCAATATTTTGCCACCACAAAAAGGCATGTTATAAATATTGTTGTACATATAGGTCCTTTTCCTTTTTTTATGATCTCTTTGGGATACAGACCTAGTGGTAGTATTGCTGGATTAAAGGATGATGCACAGTTTGTTTGTCCTTTGGGAATAGTTAAAAGTTACTCTTCAGAATGGTTGGATCAGTTCACAACTCCACTAACAGTGCATTGGTGTCTTAATTTTCCCACATTCTCTCCAACATTTATCATTTTCTTTTTATGTCATATTAACCAATATGATAGATGTGAGGTGGTACCTCAGAATTGTTTTGATTTGCATTTCTTTAATCAAAATTATTTAGAGTACTTCTTCATGTGACTATAGATAGCTTTTATCTCTTCACCTGGAAACAGCCTGTTCATATCTTTTTTACCATTTATCAATTGGAAAATAGCTTGTATCTTATAAATTTGACTCAGTTTCCTATATATTTGAGAAATGAGGCCTTTATCAGAGATACTTGCTGTCAAAATTGTTTCCCAGTTCTTCGCTTTTCTTCTAATCTTGGCTGCTTGGTTTTGTTTGTGCAAAAGCTTTTTAATATAAACAAAATTACATATTTTGCATTTCATAATGCTCCCTTTCTCTTCTTTGGTCATGAATTTTTTCCTTCTCCATAGACCTAACAAGTAGACCATTTCTTGCTCTTCTAATTTGCTTATGGTGTCACTCTTTTGTCTAAATTATGTACCCACTTTGACTACATCTTGGGATATGGCATGAGATGTTTGTCTACACCTCGTTTGTGCCTTGTTGTTTTCAAGTTTTCCCAAAAGTTTATGTCAAATAATGAGTTCTAAGACAAGAGGTTGGGGTCTTTGGATTTGTCAAATACTAGGTTACTGAGGTCATGATTATTTGAGATTTTTAAAGTTAATTGATTCAGAATACATTTCTAAAAACGTTCTTCAGATTTCAGTGAGGAAGGTTCAGAGGCAGTATGGGATAGTGGATGGAGCACCAAATGTGGACCTCGAATAAGGCACTCCTGGGTTCAAATACCATGTGAGAAATTTACTAACTAGGCAACCCTCAGCAAGTCAACAAATCTTCCTAAGACTCGGTTCCTTTACCTGTAAAATGGGAATAACTGTATCACCTCCCTAAAAGCATTGTTGTGAAGACTAAACACTTTGCAAACCTAGGTGTCATAGAAATATTAGCTATCCTAATTATAATAGAGAAACAACTTAGGGGAAAAGTAGGTAGAAAGGAAAGTGGGGTGCCAAGTTGTTGTACAGTCAAATAGTCAATATCTTTGCTAGAAACAAATTTTCTCTTTTGAGAGGAAAGACACAAATTTGAAATACCACTAAGAGAGGTGCCATTACACAGTTAGACTATATATTATTATGCACAATTGGGGAAAGAGTTTGGTTATTATTAATGATGAAATACTACAAATGATGGCATTTTTCCAACCAACCAGCAAGCTTTTGTTAACTGCCTACTGGAGGGTAACAAATGTAAAGATGAGACAAAAAATCAATAAACATTTATTAAGCACCTACTATGTGCTCTCAAGCACTGTACTAACCACTGGGGATACAAAAAAAGTTAAAATACAGTTCCTGATCCTAAGGCATGCACAGTCTAATGGGGGAGACAACATGCAAACAACTCTGAACAAACAAATGACCCACAGGATAAATCGTAAATAAGCAACAGAGGAAAGGTGTTAGAATTGAGGGGGATTGGAAAAAACTTCTCTTAGAAGATGAGATTTTAACTGGAACTTGAAGGAAGCCAGAAAGTAGAGATGAGGACAGAGTCTCAGGCATGGTGGACAGTCAGGGAAAATTCCTAGAGTCTAGAAACAGGATTTCTTATTTGAGGAACAACAAGGCAGTCACTTGATCACAGAGTGTGTATTGGGCTACCACTGGGAGTGCTTTTTGGTCTGACACTGGCCAACAATCAACATATCCTTTGGTATTATTTGGCTCAAGAAATTTTCCATGTAAAGAAGCCAACAGAACATGAGAGAGAAGACTTTGAATCAGATAAAATAGCCCAGGTGGAAAACATTTACATTTCCTAGACAGAGACTAGGGTTTGGAGTAATAAAAGGGAGGAGAGGTTATAATTTAGGCATTTAGACATGTTACAGAAGCAGAGCAAGAAGAAAGCATGGCAGTAGAATAGAATGGAAACTGTTGGATTTGGAATCTGAGGAGTTGGGCTCAGATCCTAGATCTTAATCTGTATGGCCTTGAGTAAATTACTGAATTTCTCTGGATTTTCACTTTCTTGTCTGCAAAATGAGGAGGTTAAGACTAAATGGTCTCTAAAGGCCCCTGTCAGATCTAAGCCCATGATCCCATGAGCCCATGAAATTATGACTGTAAGCTAATGGTCAAAGTTTAAAAAAAATGTCATGTATTATATTTATTAGTTCCAAACTAGCTGAATTATTTGTATCCATCCCTATGAAAAGTAACAGTGGAGAATGTATTTTAAAAAATTAACTGGAAGGCAATCGCCATGTAAAGCAATGAGAAATAATTGTAAAGAAACTCAGAATTAAGTATGAAGCATCCACTTAATAAGATACTCCCACATGTAATAGATTGCCTCTAAGGCCATATCAGGTTGGGTTTTTTTCTTTGTGATAACCACACAACACCTGGTAACCAGACAGATTTCAATTCGTCCTGTTGATCCTTTCATAGAGAAGGCAGAACCATCCAATCACTACTGCAGGTTGATCACTTAAGTTCATCCATTGTTTCATTCCACAGGACCGAATGTGGAGGAAAAATAGAGCAAAGACTTCCAACCCCAGGTGCATAGGAATCGACCTCAACAGGAATTTTAACGCCTCATGGCATTGTAAGTAGTAGACAATTTCAAGACAAACTGTAGGACAATGTTGAGGAGCAGAGAGTGAAATTAGTTCTGCCGCTATTCTTATTTTCAAGTCAAAATGTATTGTCTTTCCTGATGACAGAGCATTGTGCTAAGTATTGGATGGGAGAGGGGGTAAGAGAGGCAAAAAAGGTAAACAGGGAAGAGGAGGAAAGGTACTGAGTTCAGAAATACGAACTTTTTGTCCTTGTCTACTGTCTACAGTGTAAGAGAGGAATGAGACACAAGCTCAGATAATTGTATTAAACATATACATAATAAGTGTATTAGATGTATCAAAGACAAAACCCAGAGAAAATCTCATCACCGATACTGGAGGTTGGGCAAGGGGCATTTGGAAATTAAAAATCCAGGAAGGAAATGACAATGAATTGGACTTTAAGCAATGGTAAGGAAATCAACAGACTCAACTAGAGAAGGCTATTCCATATATGGAGGACAGAGGCACAAGAATGAAGAAAACATAGGACCATTTGGTGATGAGGGTACAAAGAATAAAGCAGTTTTACTATTGTATTCTTTTATATAAAACAAAGGAAAATCAGTTCTATTCTAGAGGAGTATTGTGAAGATTATTTAGTTGATTTAGGACTGGTACCATAGTGTTTTGGATAACACTGGGCTTAGAGCAAAGAGAGATCTTGGTTCTAATTCATCTTTTAGCATTTAGTAACTTTATAACCATGAGCAAATCAGGTTACCTCACTGAGCCTCAATTTTCTTATCTGTAAAATGATAATAGCACTTCCTTAAGAGGCTTGTCATGAGGATCAAATGAGGCAATGTTTATGAAGTGTTTTGCAAACCTTAAAGGGTGACATAAAACATCAAGTATTCTTGTGGTCTACCTTTTATTTCTTAGAAATAAAACAAAAATCTCATGTGTGTCCAGATTGAGCATAAATAGTTGTCTGAATGTTCCAGAATATCAGTAATCTGGTATGAGATCTCAGCTCCCTTTTCCTTTCCGGGAGAGAAGTTGGAGAGGTCTAATGGATCCTGCAAGCATCCCTCTTGGGAAAGGTGATGTACCAGCCCCTCTCCAGCTTGCTAACATCCCCAAAGAGATAAGTACTCTTACTGAATAACACAATATACTAGAAATTCAGATTGGCTCCAACCAAATACACCTGGTGTGCTTCTTACTCATTTCCAGTCACAAAATGATATATTTCAAATAAATATTTCCAAGTACTTTTTTTTCTTGATCACCCTGGCTAAATTCTTTTCATCTGAAATTAACCTCATCCATTCTCCATGATGGTAAGCCAGAGCTGCTTGAATAACTGACAGATCTTTTTTAAGTTTGGCTGATCAGAAAAGCATTAAAGTTAGCACACCTAGAATTCAATCATTGGTCAAGAGGCATTTATTAAGCACATGCTATGTGCCAGACACTGGATATACAAAAACATAAGTCAATCTTATTTTCTAAAAGTTTACATTCCATCAGAAGCAGCAGTATATGCAGATAAAAGCATATATGAAACTCATACAAAATATATGCAAGATATATTGAGAGGAAAGCAGTTTGAGTTGTCTGGAAAGGTTTCATGCATTAAGTAACCCTTGAGTTATGTTCTGAAGGAAACAAGGAAGTAAGTGACATGTTAAGAAGTTAATATGAGTTAATTTTAATTAGGAAAGGCTATCATATCTGAAGTTTGTACCTTTTCTGGACACAATTCCCAGGATATTTGAAATGTAGAAAAGATTTTTTTTGCACTAAGAAGGATGATTGCAATCTGATGTATTTAGATGACTTCTAATTTATACAAAATTAGACTCCAGTGATAACTGAGAGCAGAGGTTAGGACCTAGATAGACCGAATGTTAAAAGCATTTAGTAGTCAGTCAGTCAGATAGCATTCATCTATCATGTCCCAGTCACTGAGGATACAAAGGCCAAACTCAAAACAAACAAACAAAAAACATTCCTGCTCTCTAGAAACTCACAGTCTACCAGAGAGACAACAGAAAAATAACTGTGTACAAACAAGATATAGATAGGGGGATAGGGGAAGTCTCAGAGGGAAAGCACTAAAATTAAGGAAGACTGGGAAAGATGTCATACAGAAGGCAGGACTTTGAATGAGACTTGAAAGAAGCCAGAGAAACAGGGAAACTAGGAGGAAGAGCATTCCAGGCAATGAGAGGACAGCTGGTGAAAACGTTCAGTCAGATGGTGTGTTGTGTGTGAGGCCCAGCAAAACCTGCAGTCACTGGATCACAGAGTAAATGGAGGGCAATAAGGTGTAAGAGGATCAGAATGATAGAAAGAAAACTGTGCTGATAGAGGACAGACTACAAATGACCCCCATCCTTTGAGCCTTTTTATTTCTTTTTTTTACAGCTTTGCTTGGATCAAACAACCCTTGCAGTGAAATCTATAAGGGAACGGCACCGGAGTCTGAAAAAGAGACTAAAGCTGTGGTTGACTTCATTCAAAGACACATTTATTCAATTGAAGCCTATGTGTCTGTCCATGCCTACTCCCAGATGCTCATGTTTCCCTATGGCTACACCAAAGTCCCAGTACCGAATGATAAAGAACTGGTAGGTTATTTTTTTTTAAATGATATCTCCAATATGCACACTTCTAACACCAATGTCCTCTGACCCAGTCTTTATTAACAAAGCTTCATAAACAAAGCAACAGTGAAGTTAATGTTTATGACAAAAGAAGGAACCTTATTTTAATTTTCCACCTGACAAAGGTTTATTTAAATGTGAAGTGACCTAGAGAGATACTTACTATAAAATAACACAGAAAGATTCAAGCATTCTCTGAGGTGGAATGGAGTAGAAGCCAATGCAACCAAGCTGACACTTAATTAGATTTATAGTAATGAATCCTAATGGAGCACATTAAAGTTTACAAAGCATTTCACATACATTCACAACACCGAGGTAAATATCAGGAGTGATATCATCCTTATTCTACAGATGAACAAAACGAGACTCTAAGGGGAGACTTACCAGTTGTGTCTGTTATTCAATCATTTCAGTCATGTCTGATTCTTTAGGACCCTATTTGGGGTTTTCTTGGCAAAGATACTGGAATGGTTTGCTATTTCCTTCTCTGGTTCATTTTACAGATGAGGAAATTGAGGCAAACAGGCTTAAGTGACTCGTCCAGAGTCACATGGCTTGGAAGTATCTGAGACCAGATTTGAACTAGGGTTTCCTTCACCTGACTCCAGACCCATCAGATTCCATCCACTGTGCTATATAGCTGCCTCACACTTACCTAGAGTCACAGAGTTAAAGTTCAATCCCAGATCTGAAAACTGGAAGTAAATTTCCTACACTATCTCCTTCAAAGGGTGTTCTGAGGAAAGGACTTTGTAAACTTCAAAGTGATACACAAATATCAGTAATGTCCTTTTGTATTCTTGCAGTCAACTTGAAATGATATATAACCTCTTCTCAAAGAAAAAGCCCTGAAAATCTTTATTCAGATGCCTAGCTAAAGATGGATTACCTTCCCTGAACTAAATACTATTGGTGGTGGTTTTTCATTCTATTTAAACAGATAACATGATAGTAGACAACTTTTTAAAAAATAGCTGACTTGATCATTCTAATGTTAACATATATAAGAATAACAGGTTCTAGAGAAACATGTGTATATATATATATATATCTAGAGGTATATATACATGCATATGCATGTATATATGTTTCTCAATAGCCTGATTCTTGTATATGTGAATGTGAGAATTTACACACATATATTTTCTCATGTGTATATGAGAAACATATACACATATCTGTGTGACATGTATATACATATACATTTGTATTTGTATATATTATGTGATATCATATTAGTATAATGTTTTTCTCTAACACCTGTGATTCTTGTACATGAAAGTTCAAGAATTTATTAAATGAGATATTTTTTGTTTACTTTGATGATATGAGTATGCAAGCATATATATGTGTGCACACATATATTGTGTTACACTGTGCATTGTGTGTGCATAAACGTGTCTGTGTGTATCATATAAATGTGTGTTCTCAAACCTATAAAAATGAACTGTGCATGTACATATTTGCACATATACATACATGTATAACCATATATGCAAACATGTATATATACCACATGTAAATATACATACCATTAAAGTAAACTTTTGAAAAATAACTCATTTAGTAAATTGAAATACTCACAGGTGCTAGAGAAAAACACATATACCCATATAAGAAAAATATACATGAACATACATATAAATTTATATATACTTTTCTAGGATAAGAAATAAAGTCCACAGGGTTCTGTATACCTAATCTCCTTGTGAACCCTTAATGTGTCCCATCCTATCACAACTGGGGTCAAATTCTGCCCACACGTAAAAAGGAGAGATTAAACCAATCATGCCTACTCTAAGGGGATGTTAGTGTCTCCTTGGCACATCAGTCTAAGTGGACAGGAAGATTTCAAGGAGTACATTAAGTCATCTATATAGGAGGAAGGATTTGGGAGAAAAGATAATGAATTCTGTTTTGGACATGGTAAATTTCAGATGTCAATAAGACATCCAATTCAAGATGTCTAAAAGGCAGCTGGAGATGCAAGATCAGAGGTCAGCAGAAAGGTTGGGGCTGGATAAGCAGATTTGAGAATCATCAGCAAAAAAACAGTAATGGCACCCTTGAGAGCAAAATTCAGGTCTAGCCAACTTGAAGACCAGCCCTCTGGGCACTTCACCAGTGGATTCCCTATGAAAGGATCCCCAATAGCCATATATCAACTTAGTTTTCAAATGTAAATACATCTGTAAACATGAGAGTATGAGTAAAGTTATCTGTGTTTTATCCTATGTTTATTTATTTTGTTAGCTATTTCCCAGTTACGTCTCAATCAGACTCAGGCAGCATCGGGAGGTTTGCTGGCCTCGAGTCTCATACCTCTGCCCAACATCACACACTGTCTCACCGTTGTTCCCTCATTCTCTTTCATTATTATCTTACTCAACTCGTATTTTTCAATGACATTTTAAAAAATTCCTGACATAACTCACTATCCGGCTATTATTCTTTTATATTTAATGTTCCAAGGACTATAGCAAATAAATGGAGAAGACTGCTGCTTTTTTGCAGTTAAATGAAAGTATTAGGGCATAAGCTCATGCTTTGAAGACTCCCTGCAAGCATCCTCCAATTCTTGGAGTAGACAGGACATCTGGGATGCTATCACCTCATTCTCTTCCCCCTCTTCTCTGGCCTCCTCTACACAGTGTCTGTGTTTTAAAAGCTTCTGCTTCCTCACAGCTTGGAGACATGAGTACTTGTTATGAGCATCTATTAAAATCGCTGCTCTTACAAAAGGCAGTGGAGCATCGTAGATAAAGAGCCAGCTACAAAGTCAGAAGGTCCTGAGTTCAATGTTACCTCCTAGCTGTCCTAGTTATGTAACCCTTGGCCAGGACTTTCCCCACCCTGAGCTCTGGGAAACTCTAAGAATGTAAGATTTGGAGAAGGTGCTAACCTATGTGGGCACAGGGAGTTCTAAGACGCTGACAGCTCCTTGCATAGACAAAATCGCTGGTTGTGGGCAATGACTCAGTATGTGAAAATCCCCAATTTAGTTGAACTGTTGGGTATATTTTGAGGTGTGTATTTGTAGTATTGGGCAGCCAGGTAGATAGAGTGCTGAGCCTGGACCTGAGTTCAAATTTGGCCTCAGATACTTACTAGCTGTGTGACCCTGGACAAGTCACTTAACCCTGTTTGCTTCAGTTCTTTATCTATAAAATGAGCTGGAGAAGAAAATGACTGTATTAAGAAGGAAATATCTGTGCTAAGAAAGCCTGAAAAGAGGCCACAAAAAGTTGGACATGATTGAAAACAAAAAGTGGTGCAGTGGATAGATTTCTGGGTCTGGAGTCAGGAAGACTCATTTTTCTGAGTTCAAATCTGGCCTCAGACACTTGCTAGCTTTGTGACCCTGGGCAAGTTACTTCACCCTGTTTGCCTCAGTTTCCTCATCTGTAAAATGAGCTGGAGAAGGAAATGGCAAATCACTCCAATATCTTTGCCAAATAAACCCCAAATGGGGTCAGGAAGAGTCAGACATGACTGGCACATAATTTATAGTATGGCAATTTATCATGTTAGATTGTGAAAATACAGTGATGCATAATTCTAGCCCCAGCCACCAGTTCTAGCTCACATGTTGCTAGGTGTTCAGTAGGTGCTAAAATTGTACAGTCTACAATTAATGCTATCATTATTATATGCACTAGACCACTTCTGGTCAAGGAAATTGGCAATATTAAATTCATAGCAACATATGTGAAAAGACCCTTTTCTCTGTCAGAGGACCTGTATACAATTCTTACCTCTGATTCTTATTAGCTGTGTGACCTTCAGAAAGTCATTTAGCTTTTCTAGGCCTCAGTTTCCTCATCTGTAGAATAAGGACATTGTCTTTGATGGTCACTGAAACTCCTTCCAGCTCTAAATCCATGATTATGAAAAAGATTTATCCAACTAATAGAGCTGGAACTTCATTCAAAAGGAGACTACTGGTGGGAAAAAAGATGTGCATATACACATACCCAAAATACTCTTGGCAAAATCAAAGCACTTACAGAGATCTTTGTACAGTAATTGACTGGGGGAAAATACAGTAACTTGTCCTGTTGACTATGTACAAACATACTGTCATACATAAAAAACCTAAGAAAGCTCCTGAAGGTGAGAGTAACAGTATTCTGCACTGCTCCTTTCCAGTAATGAGTCACATCTCACAGATGCTGCTCTCTTGAAGCATTTACAAATAGGATGAAACTCATTCCTCTGAGGGAGAAGCAGTGGTAGTGTTAGTTCATAATAGTAATGTGAAAGAAGCACCCATGACATCAGTTCCATAACTACAGGACACTTTGATAGATGGCAAAAAGTAGCAGATGTTGAAGGATTGACAAGAAAACAAGAGGGACAAAAAGGTAGGAAGAAAGAATTCCTTCATCCCACCTACTTTGGGCCCATAGTTAGAGAAAAGCAGCATCTCTGGGGTTCAGAAGGCTCTGAAGATGTAAGAAAGATTAAGCAAGGAAGACTGCACTGGGTGAGAACAAGGAACACCTTTACGTTGGGTGTACCCCCGTCCTTGGATTGCACTCCCTCCCCACCTCTGCCTCTTGGCATACTTGGTTTCCTCCAAGACTCAGCTCAAATCATCTTCTTGAAATCTTTCTTGATCTTCTCTATTTGGGAACTCCAACATATGTGATTAAGGCAGTATGGCACAATAGAAAGGGTATTGGGGTCAAGAGAACAATGTTCACAATGTCACAATAATATAATTGATAACTACACAAAAAGGAGTTGAACTCTGATGAACTGTAGTGAATAATCACAGTCTGAGTGCTCTCTGGAGAGGTAAGGAACAACAGATGTGAAATATGGCGCACATTGTTAAACATTGTCACGCTGTGTCAGTTGGCTTTGCTTAAATGTTCTTTGTTCAAGGAAAGGTTCAATGACTAGGGAGGGACGGGGTTAAGGGGGGGACTGTTAATGCCCTCTCTCCTAAAACTACCTTGTATTCATTCTTCACATTTGTATGTAAGGAGCTGACCCTTGACTATTCCCTTGACTAGGGCGTGTCTGCTTCTGAGAAAAGTAGTTGTTAAGTCTGCCCTGATAGCTCACTTGTGTGGGGCATAATTCTGCTCAGAGCTTCTAAGTTACTGAGTTAAGTCTCATTCAGCATTCTGAAATAGCATCTGCTATGTGTGTAAGACAAACTAGAGAATATTGGAGAACACAGTTTATTTCAGTGATTTGCATATGAAAAATCTAAGAATTGTACAACTTTTCAGTGAATAACTTAGGAAATAGGAACACCAGAACTGTTCTACGATTCTGTCCTATGATTACAGGACAAATGTAATTTATCCAATTATAGACAGAAGATAAGAATTTGATTTGTAACAATAAAGTGTTAGAAGGGAAAGGACAGATCTCAGAGGCATGCTGAAGACCCCAATTCTCTCTTTCTCTCTTTCCTGTCATTTGTTTCTATGAAGACTGGTTGGCCAATAAGAAGCTGGAATATTCTTTATTGCCATCCGCTGCTAAGAAGGATGACGATATTCTCCTCTCTATTATGACTTGCTGCAACAAAGAAAGGAGGAGAAAAGAAACATTCTACTCCCATTATAAATTACTATTGAAAAGAAGAAATGAAATAAGATACTTCTCTGCATTGCCTCCTGACATGACTGAGAGGTGGAGAAGAGAGAAGTTAATGTGGGTGAAATTAATAAATAGAAATCATTTGATACTTTGGTTGTGTTAGCATTGTGCTATTGGAAAATATTCTAGGTGAATCTCCACTGTGTCAAATCACCTGTTAAGAGTTTTTTTCACTGAATTGATCAGCTGTTTGGATGCTAAGTAAAAACAGACTTAATCTTCCATTTTCTCTTTTCTTTTTCCTCCAGCATAAAATTTCCAGAATTGCCACAGAAGCTTTAGCAACTCGATATGAAACACAATATGTCTATGGACCCATTGCAACAACAATTTGTGAGTCATTTTGTTTTGTTAATAAGTGGGCATGTGAGAGGTAGCATGGCATAGTGGGTAGAGAGTTGGTCTTTTGGTCGGAAATGCCTGGATTCAAGTCCTGTCATACTGTGTGACCCTAGACAAGTCACTTATCTTCTCCATGCCTTAGGTGCCAACCTACATTGGTAGAGATAGTTTCCTCATGTTGGAGTTTCCTATAACAATGAAATCACAGGTCCGGTCTCTACCCATCTGTGGACATAAATCGTTGTATTTCAATGTTTGTGTTACAGTATCTATGTAAACAGGAAATTCTGTCTCTAGTTGATAATCCAAGATTAACTCCAAGAAGAACAGAAACCACAGGAATACAGATTTTTAGAACCAGAAGTTGACCTTAGAGGCCACCTAGTCCAATTCCTTCATTTTACAGATGAGGAAACTGAGGCACAAAGTATTAAAGTGACTTGCCCAGAGTCATATTGTAGTAAGTGTTTAAAGAGGGCAATAAAGTTAGATTTTTTCTGACTCCAAGTTCAAAGCCTTATGTGCCTATTTTCTAACTAAGCACTATTAAGTGCCTATTATATGCCAGGCACTGTTAGGATATGGGGATACAAAAGCAAAAATTAAATAGTCACTGCCCTTAAGGAACCTACATTCTATAGGAGAGTCAACATAGAAAACATGATTCCATTATGAACACTATTGCCTGGAAATGCAAATTCTTGGTAGATAGGAGGTACAGTGGATGCCCAGAAGTGGAAGTCAATAGTGGAAGACAGAAAGATCTAAATTCAGATCCTACCTCAGACACTTGCTAGCTGTGTGAACCTAAGTATTTTTTCCTGTCACAGCTTCAGTCTCCTCATTTGTAGAGTGGAAATAATAACACCTACTTCACAGGGGTTTTTTGAAGATCAAATGATATAGCATAGGGAAACCAATCTGCAAGCCTTAAAGTGCCATAAAAAATTAATTTTTACAAATACAAAGACATATGTGGGGTACAAGGAGAAGATAAGTGAGAATGAAAAGAAACCTTAGTCTTAGAGGAACCAGAGAACCACCTAGGGTAATGACCCAGGGACCCTACTGGGAAATACACTGGTTTGTATCATAGGGTCCAGATTTTGAGAAGGAGACTTAGAGATGATGCAAAACATAAGGTTATATAACATGCTCTGGGCTATTCAGATAGATAGTAATGGAAGTAGTGAAGGTCTTTAACAGGTCTCAATCCCGAGGGCCATCTCCAGTTGTCCTGATCTATGTCTAGCCACTGGATCCAGATGACTCTGGGGGAGATGGTGAGGCCATTGACTTCACACAGCTTTCCCTCACTTAAATCCAATTCACTTGCTATCATGGCATCACCTTCCTGATGTTATGAACTCCTTTGTGAATGAAGGTTGAACAACAACAACTGAAGTTGTGTTTTCTCCCAGATCTCCCCAACTCTAATCCAGTAGTCTAACCATTATAACACCCTGATAAATCAGACAAGTAGCATATTAAGATCATACCATGTGCCAGTTATTCTACTAAGCATTATACCATATGAGTTAGGGACTCAAGAGTCTTTATATTTCCCCTCCCAAACTGACTCATGACCCAGGGTGAAACTAAACCCACAGATACAGGTAAAGTGGACCAAAGGAAGATCTCATATAGAGATAAAGTCTTGCTCATGAAGTTGACACTACTCAATGTGTAACCTTGGCTTACTGGGATACCACACTACGATGCCAGGTATGAAAGGCCCAACATTCTTCTAAGTTTTATGCCTTGCCGATGAAAGATATATCACTAATAGTCTTATTGTCACTTAAGGTATCATCAAATTTAGAGTTATAAAGAACCTTGAAGAGCAGCTATTCCAAGGGTTCTTAACCTAGAATCCACAGATTTCAAGAGGGACCATAAATCTGAATGGGAAAAGTTACTTTTAAAATTATTTTCATTTTTAAAATTATTTCTTTTAATATTATTTTAGTATTTTAATTTTTAAAAAATTTAAAATTATTTTATGATTGTCTTCATATAATTGGTTTCCTTTGTAATCTTATGTATTTTACTCAGTGCATTTAAAAAGGAGTTCATGAGCTTCACCAGAATGCCATGGTCAGCGTTGGGGTGAGGAGAATGATATGCCCTCCCAAAGAAAAAGGTTAAGAACACTTAAATTAATAAAATCACTAAAAGCCAGGGAAGTAAAGTGATTTTCCCAAGGTTATACATTTATTTAATGATGGAACTAGGATTTAAATATATTGCACTAAAAACCATCAGATCAATAGACTAGGTTTTTCTGGAGATCTGTTCTCAATATGCTCCTATATTTATCTATTTAACTTCTCTCCCTGATGATTCAGAATCTCAAAAAAGAGGTTTCTAAAAAGCAATAAGTAGATTTCCAATCAAATAAGCATAAATACAATAATAAGTTATTACTGGGCAAATAGTTTTTTGATTTGGTAATAGCTCCTAATAAAAAAAGATCCTTAAATAAGAACACCATTAAATTTAAAATGTACCCAATCAATGGTGTCCTACTCTCTACAAATGTTTGAGAATAAGCAGGCACTCTCTCATTACAAATTTACAAATGTAATAGGAAGAGCGCCACATTTGGAAATCATAAGACCCAGGTTCACATTCCATATCCACTGCTTGCCCTTTTGGCTCTGGGCAAGTCACAACTTCCCTGGTCCTTCACTGATCATTGATAAGTATCTGTATTGTCTTCCCCATTCAATTGTGAGTTCCTTGAGGGCAGGGACTATCTTTTCTTCCTCTCGTATCCCTATCCCTAGTTTTTAGCCCATTGTTTGATATTTAGTTCTTGCTTAATAAATGTTTATTGATTAACCAATCTTTTTTCCTCTTCTGGAAATGAGGAGTTGGACCAGATAACCTCTAAGGACCCCTCCACTATCCTTTCTGTGCTGCTGTCGTCCATGAAAGGCCAATCAATTGATGGACTTTAGTAGCACTAGAATGTGTGACTTTGTTGATGAGGAGGCAAACACATAGGTAGATAAAGGAGAAGCTGCAGGTTACATTCCTCCTATTCTATCTGGAACGATGCATATTTTCTGTAGCTGCCTCTCTAGTCTGCCCTTGTTTTCAGCCTTCATGGTTTTTCTTTGCAAATTAAGGTTTGGAAAAATGTAACAATTGCCACTGTGTATCATAAAAGGTGAGAGATTACTCTCAGCTCCACTGCATTATTAGGGGAAAATTGCCACAAATGACTGCCTACCATTAATGTATATCTTCTCCATCTAGTACTATTAATCCAAATGGAAAATTTCACAAAATGGAAGTTATTCCTTGTGGAATAAAGATGCTCTCTATATTCCTTGGAAATCCCAACAGTTTTTAGAAATTAGTGGTTAAGGCCAACTGGGACCACCATGAAAGAAACTGGCCAAGGTTTTCCAAAAAAGATACCCACCCACACACCACTACTCAAGCCATCTTAACATCCATAGCCTGGATGAGTAATGACGTAGGACAGAAGTCATAGGCATTTGTACATATGTCACTTAGCCTTTGTGACCATCATTTCATCAGTGGTCCCTACTTTATAGGGCTGTTGTGATTACATGTAATGAAACATGTAAGGCACTTAGTTAACCCTCAAGTTCTATGTAGATGTCAGCTACTCTACTATCAGTCTATGTCAAACTTGTAGGACCTGAAAGGAAGAGGGAGAAGAATAATCAATTATGTAGAGCCTACTATGTGCTAAGCACTGTGCTAAGTGTTTTCACAAAGATTATCTCATTTGAGCTTCACCACAGCCTTGCAACATAGGTGCTATTATTATCCTCATTTTATAGTTGAGGAAAATAAGGTCAAATGACTTACCCAGAGTCAAAAAGCTAGTTAATATCTGAGATTACATTTGAACTCAGGTCTTTCTGATTCCAGGTCCACTGCTCTACCTACTGCATGTACCAGCTGCCTGAATGAGAATTATAGAGGCTAAGAGTATCTAGGTAGAGTACAATCTGCAAAGTGGGAAAGCTGATGAGAAAGAATGGCCAGAGGGAGTTAGTGAAGAATTTCAAAAGACAGAGGGAAATATAAATTCAAGAATTATGGAATGTACATCATAGCTTCCCTGAAGGAGTGAAGTGCAGAGTACCCTAAAAGTCATAATGGATTTTTAATCCATTTAAGAGTCGAACAGCACTAAGACTTTTCAGTCACCAGTCGTATGATTCTTGTTATAAATCAGATAATATCCATCAAGGGGCTACAAATCAGCAGACTTTGTATGTGCGGACACTTTACTTTTTTATCCTCCTCAACACCAAACATTTATTGGGAGTTCAATCTTTAGCTTCTTTTCCTTGCCTCAGGCCTTGTTTATTTAATGATTTTCTTTGAAGGCTGTTCCTATCTTCAAAGGGTATTTGTGGAGTTTGATGGATTGTGTTTTGGAAGCCAAGCTCCTAAGGAACACAGTTAAATAAATAGATTATTGGATTGATCATAAGGGAGATGAGGGGTTATATGCTTCCTTGGTTTAACTGATTTTATACATTTGATCTTTTATCCATAAAGATATTTTCTCTCAGATCTTAACCTTAAATTAATCTTAGTAGATTCTCTCTCTCTCTCTCTCTCTCTCTCTCTCTCTCTCTCTCTCTCTCTCCCTCTCTCCCTCTCTCCCTCTCTGCCTCCCTCCCTCCCTCCCCATATGTATGTGCATATTCAAGGAAAATGAGGTTAAGTAACTTGCTCTGGGTCATTAATAAATGGTATATATGACTTCATTGATGTACATCCCATAATTCTTGAATAAATATTTCCCTGTGTCCTCTAAAACTGCTTCATTTGCTCCCTCTTCTCATCCTTTCTCATCAGCTTCCCATTATGCACATCGTACTCTACCTAGACCCTCTCAGCCCTCTATGATTCTTGCTCAGGCAGCTAGTGGATTCAATGGGTAGAGTCCTGGACCTGAAGTCAGGAATGCCCAGCATCATATATTATGACTTAGGTATGCCCAGGGTTGTGTGTGTGTGTGTTTTAATGACTCCAGTGAAGGCAATGTGCCCCAGTACCAACAGTGGTGAATGCAGAAACAAAGAACCTGGGTCTAAATTCCTCCTGAATTACTGGTTGGGAGACCCCAGACAAATCACTTCATCCCTCAGTTTTACTAGCTATAAAATGAGGGAGCTGGGTCAAATGGCCTTTAAAGATCCTTCATCCACAAAAATCTATGATCCCATGAAATCTTTGTGATCTAAGTGAATGGTCTCTACAAATTATCTCTAACCAGTTTTGTTTTGTTTTGTTTTATCCTTAGTTCAAATTCAGCCTCAGACATTTACTAGCTGTGTGATCTTGGGCAAGTCACTTAACTTCTGTCTGCCTCAGTTTCCTCAACCATAAAATAGGGATAATAATGATATCTATCTCCTAGCGTTGTTGTAAGGACCAAATGAAGCAATATTTGTAAAAAGTACTTAGCACTGGATAGAGAATCGGATCTGGAATCAGAAGGACCTGAGTTCAAATATGACCTCAGATACTTAACTAGCTATGTGAACATGGGTGAGACCCTTAACCCCCACTGCTTCAAAAACAACAAAAACAATGTACTTAGCACAGAGCCTGGCACATAGCTGACAAACGATGCTTGCTGGCTTCCCCTTTTATATTTTCTCTTAACCCCCTTATGCCGGCAAACAATTTTGATCAGTTTTTGTTGTTGTCATTGAGTTGTGTCCAATACCTCATGACCCCATTTGGGGTTTTCTTGAGAGATACTGAAGTGATTTGCCATTTCCTTCTCCAGATCATTTTACAGATGAGAAAACTGAGGAAAACAAGGTTAAGTGACTTGCCCTGGGTCACATAGATAGTAAGTGTCTGAGGTCAGATTTGAACTCAGGAAAATGAGTCTTTCTGACTCCAGGTCCAGCACTCTGTGCACTATGGCATCACCTAGCTGCCTATAAACTGACCAGCTTTTAACCCCTAGTGTATATCAATCCCCATTCACTTCTACACTCATAAACTACTTCCCTTTCTTATCCGTCTAACATAGGCTCAGGGAATATGCATTTATTTTAATATTGGTGTAGATTAAATATTTAAAAATTATGGTTTCTTCAATGTCAGTCAACACATGTGTGTGTGTCTGTGTATACACATGACTGTGTAGAAAGGAGTCAAAGCCACATATCAAGAATGTCTAAAAGGTTGTCCTATTTGTATTACTTGAGGCACTAAAAGTATATCTTGCCTGTTGTTACCAATTGGTTCTGCCTAAACAAGATACTGGGCAAAATAACCTTACAGAGACTATCCAAAGCATCTAGTTAGACCATCCATTATACCTCAACACTTCAGTTGCCTGATCAATGCTACTATTACTCCAGTATTTGGGGATGGTAAGGTAGAGTTTGGTTATCATATACTAATAACATTGCTTAGATAACATGTGGGGTATACCAGCATTCTCCATCATTAATGTAGTGAATAACATATATATACACAAACATGGATATACATATGTGTGTATATGTGTATACACACAAATATATTATATATATATTTTTAATATCTAACTTTGCTCCAGTAAATGTCCTCTTTGGGAAAAAATATTAATAATCCCCTCTAATGTAATGCTTATATTTTACAGATCCAACCTCAGGCTCATCTGTAGACTGGGCTTATGACATGGGCATCATGCGTTCATTTGCTTTCGAGCTCCGAGATAGAGGAAGATTTGGTTTCCTCCTCCCAGAGTCTCAGATAAAGGCAACCTGTAAAGAGACCATGTTGGCTATCAAATCTATTGCCAAGTATATCCTCAAGAATCCTTTGTAAAGATTTTTTCCATTCTATAATAAGCCCAATTAATTCCCCTTTCATTCTAATGGATATATGTAACTTCCATAGTATTCCCAGTTAGCTCCTGATGGATTATCTTCATTGCTTGAAGAATTCTCATCCTCAAGTCTTAATAACTCCATTCAAGTAATTCCTTTATGCATTCTCTCACTAACCCAGTTAGCTTTTGCTTGCCATAGTACATAGTACAGAGATGAATCAAGAAAAACAAAGGTCCTTTGATCCCTTTCCCTGCTAAAGAAAAAGCTGTAGTCAAAAAGAAAGGGCTGTCCCTTAGTATTCTGCAAAGATGATTTAGATTCTGATAGTGTTTATTTTCATATATACATACATATATACAGATAGATAGGTAGATAGATAATAGATAGATAGATAAATAGATAAATAGATAGATAGATAGATAGATAGATAGATAGATAGATAGATAGATAGATAGATAGATAGATGATGTTACTGCTTTATGCTAGTCTAGGAGTGCCTGCTATCTCTTCCCTGCATGGAGTGGGTTCCACAAAAAAATTTAGATTCAGAGATTGTTTGAGTTTTCCATGACCTTAAAGATCATTTAGTCTAACCTTTTCATATAACTGACGAGGAAATGGAAGCCAAAAAAATGAAACCAATTGCCATGTCATGTAGCTAATTAGTGACAAAGCTCACATTCTTTCTCAGTGCTCTTAATACCTAGAAACACATTTTCCCATCATAGTTTCGTTATCGCATTGGAAATTCTCAGAACGTCAAATATACCCATACATCCTTTTCTTCCCCCCTACCAAAAATAATGCTAAAATTTTAAAATATATATCTACCATTTAAGCTTCTTATTAATTTGTGCTTCCATTCATAATTCAGAATTGACTACATATTGTATCAGGTTGTTAAGAATTACTTGTGGAACTAAAACTCTTATAAAAGTTAATGTTGAAAACTAAAAAAAGGTTTTTTCTAAAAATTACCTGAAATATTCATAAGTTTAATTTTTCTATGTATATTTGCTGAATTAACCAAAGTAAATGTGGCTTAGATCTCTATATAGCAACAAAGGAAATAAAGTTATCTTTAATGGAAAGATGAAAAGTCTTCTTTCTTATTCTCAAGCCAATTCTCCCCAACACATTTTTGATTAATTTATGGAATTTACTGTCTGCCATATTTTGCCAAGATTTCCTGCCAAAACTCTGAGCTGCCATGTGCCAAGATACAGTGAGTTCTGGGATATGATATGAGTCCTTCTCTGACTCAGAGGAGAGCTGGCTAGAAAAGTTTATTTTAAGAGTAATCCTCAGGGGGTGGAGCCAAGATGGTGGAGTAGAAACACACAAATACGCTAGCTCTGAACCCACAGCCCATGAAATATCTGTAGCAAAGAGCCGCCAATAAATTCGGGAGCAGGAGAAGCCACGTAACAGTGGAGCGGATAAGATCTCTGTTCCAGAGGGACCTGCAAACCTCTCGCAAAAGGTCCGTCGCGCTATGGACGCGGAGCCCAGCCCAGCCCTGCACTGGCCCCAGCACCTAGAGGAACAGATTCGAGCGGACTTCAGGGACGGGATCTCCAACGGCCAAGCGGGTCCCTCCACCCACAGGTGACGGGGGTAGGTGAGAAGGTCTCTTTGGTGGGTCGAGAGGGGAGTGGGGTGCCCCCATTCTCAGGCCCCCTCCAGAGGCAACAGCGGAGGCGGGAGCAGACCAGGGCTCCCCAAGCAGGCAGGAGCCTGGATCCATTGTTGAAGGTCTCCGCATAAACCCCCTGAGGGAACTGAGCCCATGAGGCGGCCCTGCCCCCACCTGAGCACCTGAACATAATCTCACACTGAACAGCAGCCCTGCCCCCACCCAAAGCCCTGAGGCTGGGGAGCAGCATTTGAGTCTCAGACCCCAAACGCTGGCTGGGAGGATCAGGAGGCGAGGTGGGTGTGAGGAGAATATTCAGAGCTCAAGTCACTGGCTGGGAAAATGCCCAGAAAAGGGAAAAAAACCAAGACTATAGAGGGTTACTTTCTTGGTGAGCAGGTTTCTCCTCCCCTCCCTTCTGATGAGGAAGAGCGGTGCTCACCATCAGGGGAAGACACGGAAGTCAGTGCTTCTACATCCCAGCCCACTCAATGGGATCAGTTCTGGGAAAAGGTCATAAGGAACCCAAAAAATTTTCAAAATCAAGTTAGAGAGGTGGAGGAAAAACTGGGAAGAGCAATAAAAGACTTGCAAGCTAAGTATGAACAACAAATCAGCACCCTGCTAAAGGAGACCCAAAAAAATGCTGAAGAAAATAACACCCTGAAAAAAAGGCTAACTCAATTGGCAAAGGAGGTTCAAGAAGCCAAGGAGGAGAAGAATGCTTTCAAAAGCAGAATTAGCCAAATGGAAATGGAGATTCAAAAGCTCACTGAAGAAAATAGTTCTTTCAAAATTAGAATGGAACAGATGGAGGCTAATGACTTTATGAGAAACCAAGAAATCACAAAACAAAACCAAAAGAATGAAAAAATGGAAGAGAATGTGAAATATCTCATTGGAAAAACAACTGACCTGGAAAATAGATCCAGGAGAGACAATTTAAAACTTATGGGCCTACCTGAAAGCCATGATCAAAAAAAGAGCCTAGACATCATCTTTCAAGAAATTATCAAGGAAAACTGCCCTGAGATTCTAGAACCAGAAGGCAAAATAAATGTTGAAAGAATCCACCGATCACCACCTGAAAAAGATCCAAAAAGAGAAACTCCTAGGAATATTGTGGCCAAATTCCAGAATTCCCAGGTCAAGGAGAAAATATTGCAAGCAGCTAGAAAGAAACAATTCAAGTACTGTGGAAATACAATCAGGATAACACAAGATCTAGCAGCTTCTACATTAAGGGATCGAAGGGTGTGGAATAGGATATTCCAGAAGTCAAAGGAATTAGGACTAAAACCAAGAATCACCAGCAAAACTGAGTACAATACTTCAGGGGAAAAATTGGTCTTTCAATGAAATAGAGGACTTTCAAGCATTCTTGATGAAAAGACCAGAGCTAAAAAGAAAATTTGACTTTCAAACACAAGAATGAAGAGAAGCATGAAAAGGTAAACAGCAAAGAGAAGTCATAAGGGACTTATAAAAGTTGAACTGTTTACATCCCTACATGGAAAGACAATATTAGTAACTCTTGAAACTATTCAGTATCTGGGTTCTTGGTGGGATTACACACACACACATGCACACGCACACACGCATAGAGACAGAGTGAGCAGAGTGAATTGAATAGGATGGGATCATATCTTAAAAAAAATGAAATCAAGCAGTGAGAGAGAAATATATGGGAGGAGAAAGGGAGAAATGGAATGGGGCAAATTATCTCTCATAAAAGAGGCAAGCAAAAGATTTTTTTAGTTTGGGGAAAAAGAGGGGAGGTGAGAGAAAAACATGAAGTTTACTCTCATCACATTCCACTAAAGGAATGAATAAAATGCACACTCATTTTGGTATGAAAACCTATCTTACAATACAGGAAGGTGGGGGACAAGGGGACAAATAGGGTGGGGGGGACGATGGAAAGGAGGGCATGGGGAGGAGGGTACAATTTGAGGTCGACACTCACAGGGAGGGACAGGATCAAAAGAGAGAATAGAAGTAATTGAAAGCAGGATAGGATGGAGGGAAATATAGTTAGTCTTATATAACATGACTATTATGGAAGTCATTTGCAAAACTACACAGATTTGGCCTATATTGAATTGCTTGCCTTCCAAAGGGAGGGGGAGGGGAGGGAGGGAGGAAAAGAAGTTGGAACTCAAAGTTTTAGGAATAACTGTCAAGTACTGTTCTTGCTGCTAGGAAATAAGAAATACAGGTAAAGGGGTATAGAAAGTTATTTGGCCCAACAGAACAGAGGAGAGGATGGAGACAAGGGCAGAGAGGAATGATGGAGAAGAGAGCGGAGTGAAGATGGGGGCAATTAGAATGCTTGGTGTTTTGAGGAGGGGGGAGGGGACAAGGGGGGAGAAAATTTGGAGCCCAAAAATTCTGTGAAAATGAATGTTAAAAATGAAATAAATAAATAAATTTAAATTTAAATAAGAGTAATCCTCTACGCGATGGGTTTAACCTAGAATTTTCAGGTAGATCTTCCTCCAGCATGCCGCAGTTTCTCAGCCACTCAAGTACCACTCCAAGGTTGATCAGGATTTGAGAGATGAAAAGGTTGGTTAGGGGTACTGTCCCTCAGTGTTCTGCAGAGTTTAGAGCTTTAAGCCCTCTGGGAGTCATTTTTGTGGATTTTAAATGATCCTAAAACACAAAGTCACTGTTAAGTCTGGTAGCAGCTCCCCCTAACCTGCCTAAGGGGAGCAGATCTACCTAGACTACCTGCAGTGTGTTCTAAGAATTTGCATCTTTCTTTCCCCCTCCCCAGTTGACTATCTTGCCAGTGGAGGAATCAGTGGAGGAATTGGGAAAACATCTCAGAATAAGCCTTCTGGTCATTTAATGATCTAGCATAGAATATTGTGCAACACTCCCCCCCCAAAAAAAAATTGACTCAAATAACATTTAGTTGGAGGAAAAATTCTTCCCTTCTGGAGATGGAGCCATTGACCCCAAATCAGCATTATGCATGAAGGTAGTTCAGACTATGATAGCAAGTTCATAAAGTTTTGTGTATAGAATTTTCATGCTTAAATGTGAACAAATGCAAAATTCTTTGCCTATTTCTTAATGTGACAAAAAACTCACTTACTTATTCTATTTGTTTTCCTAATAATTTTTTTTCACATCATGCTTCAAGTATCATTAGCCCAAAGCATTTCTTTAGTTCTGTCTTTGCAAGATGCTGTGTCAGCACTATACAAATTGAGCTGGAGAAATGGTCATCACCCCAAAGTGTTTATAATGGATTAAAATGAACACACATAGTTATTTGAGGAGGAAAGTGAAGACTCGACTTTATTTCAGAGAGATGATGCAAGGAGCTTAATTAGTTTCTTCAGTGTTTGGCCATTTGGTATCCATCACTTTTGAGAACTAAAATATCCTACTCTGGCTAGGTAAGATGGATTTATTCAATGAGATGGCACATGTAAATGGGGACAGAGGAAAGGAAGCAGATGGAGGAGGAATGTTGGGTTTGAATTATGAGAGACATTTGCTAGGTATGTTGTACCTGCTGGACAAGTAGTTCTTGCAAGAATTAGAAACTCATAAAAGAAGGGGGAGGGGGGTTATTGTTTACATCAGGGTGTTTTCTGATCATGTGAAGCTAGAAGAAATCATCTGTGCAAGATTTTACTGGGAAAGTAGAGGGATAAAATCAAAATTACAAGAAAGAGAGACAGAGAAAGAGGAGAGAGGCAGAGAGAGATGGAGACAGAGGGAGAGAAAGAGAGAAAAAAGAAGAGAGGAAAAGGAAAGAGACAGAAAAAAGAAGAGGAGGAGAAAGAGACAGACAGAGAGAGGAAGAGCTAGAGTCATAGAGAAAGAGAGGGTGATAAAGCGAGAGGAGGAGAGAGGAAATGAGGAAGAGAAAGAGGGAGGGAAAGAGATGGACAGAGAGATGAAGAGATACAGAAAGAAAGAAAGATATAGAGAGAGGAGAAAAAGAAAGGGAAGGAGAGAGGGAGAGAGAGACAGAATGAAAGAAGGAGAATGAAAGGGAGAGAAATAAGGAAAGGAGAGGGGTGAGAGAGATTGGGGAAGGGATGAATGAGAAAAGAGAGTGAGACAGAAAGGAGAGGAAGAGAGATGGGAGATAGAGAGAGGAAGGAAAAGACAAAAATATAATGACAGAGATGAAAAGAGAGGGAGACACAGGGAGGAAGAGGAAAAGAAAGATAGAGACAGAGAACCAGAGAGACAACTGACACAGAGACAGAGAGACAGAAAGAGGGAAAGAGAAAGGGAGAGAGAGAGACCAAAACAGAGAGAGGGAAAGAGAGAAGAGAGAGAGACAAAGAGAAAGAGGGATAGAGAGATAGAAACAGAGATGGGAGAGAGAAAGTAAGAGAGACATAAAAACAAAGAGGGAGGAAAAGAATAAGAAACAGAGAGAAGGGAAAGAGAAAGGAAGAAGAAACAGAAGAGAAAGAATGAAAGAGAGAGAAAGAAAGAGAAAAAAGATAAACAAAGACAGAAGAGAAGAAGGCAGACAAGGACAAGGGGTAGAGAGACAGAGAGGGAAGGAGAGACAGATGAAGAGATGAGGAGTGAGGGGGAGGAGAGACAAAGAGAAACATGAGGGAGATAGGAGGAAGAGAGACAGACAGAAAGGGAAGGAGAGATAGAGAAAAAAGTTAGAGAGGAAATGACAGAGGGACTGAGAATGGGGAAGAAAGAGAGAGGGGGAGAGAAAAGGGAGGGAGAGGGAAGTAAAGAGACAGAATGATAGAAAGAGAAAGAGGTAGGAAGAGAGGGGTAGAGACAGAGAAAGATAGGGTGAGAAATGGAGGGGGAAGAGAAAGAAAAGCGGGAAGGACAGAGACAGAGAAAGGGAGGAAAAGGTAGAGAGATGGAGGGGGAGAGGAATAGAGAGATAGAGATGGACAGAAAGAGAAACAGAGAGAGAGAAAGAGAAAGGGGAGGGAGACAGAAAGAAAGGGAAGAGAGACAGAGAAGGCAGAGAGAGAGAAACAAAGAAATGGTCAGGCTGCTGTGTTCCTTCTACAAAATGCACTCACTAAATGTTTAGCGACATGTGCTCCAGACTCTGAAATGCAATTTGACTTCCATTAAACAACCCAAATTGAAATTTCAAAGATATTTCATAAGGAAACAAGACCAAAGCATCCTGCCACCAAAAAAAAAAAAAAAAAGCATCATCTATGCAAATATCTCTCCTTTTAGTATCTATTTAATTTTGAAAATCAGATTCATTTTTCATCCCCTTTATTGAATATTGTCACTTGTTTCTACATTCACTGGAGGAAGCAGAAGGTCACCGCCTAATTTGGCTTAGATTATTAAATATGTCTTTAGCCCTCAACATAATTTCCAGATGGACATACTTTAGGGCACTAGAAAGGTTGTTTAAAAACACTAAATAGAATACTTCTTATCCTAATGGACTTCTGTTCCTAAAAGGCATGATAAGATGTTCTGTTTTCTTGGTCTCTTATTTTTAAATGTAATTATCTGAAGTATCATATTAGAATGTCAAAAGGTTTCATTTCATTTATGAAAAAATCTGAGTTATCCAGTGTGGCGGAAATTAGGCATAGACCCATACCTGACACCGTACACAAGAATAAAGTCCAAATGGGTACATGATTTAGGTATAAAGATTGATACCATGAATAAACTGGAGAAGCAAGGAATAGTGTATTTATCAGATCTATGGAGAAGGGAAGAATTCTTTACTAAAGGAGAGATAGAATGCATTATGAAATGCAAAATGGATAACTTTGATTACATTAAACTGAGAAGTTTTTGCACAACCAAACCCAATGCAACCAAAATCCGGAGGGATGTAGTAAATTGGGAAAGAATTTTTACAGCTAAGCTCGGGGATAAAGGCCTCATTTCTAGAATATATAGAGAACTGATCCAAATGTATAATCATACAAGTCATTCCCCAATTGATAAATGGTCAAAGGATATGAACAGGCAATTTTCAGAGGAAGAGGTTAAGGCTATTTATAATCATATGAAAAAATGCTCTAAATCACTATTGGTTAGAGAGATGCAAATCAAAACAACTCTGAGGTACCACATCACACCTATAAGATTGGCAAACATGACAGAACAAGAAAATGATAAATGCTGGAGAGGATGTGGGAAAGTTGGAACACTAATTCATTGTTGGTGGAGCTGTGAGCGCATCCAACCATTCTGGAGAGCAATTTGGAACTATGCCCAAAGGGCTACAAAAATGTGCATACCCTTTGACCCAGCAATATCGCTACTAGGACTATATCCCCAAGAGATCATAAAAATGGGAAAGGGTCCCACATGTACAAAAATATTTATAGCAGCACTCTATGTAGTTGCCAAAAACTGGAAGTCAAGGGGATGTCCATCAATTGGGGAATGGCTGAATAAATTATGGTATATGAATGTGATGGAGTACTATTGTGCCATAAGAAATGATGAACAAGAAGACTTCAGAGAGGCCTGGAAGGACTTATATGACCTGATGCTGAGTGAAAGGAGCAGAACCAGGAGAACTTTATGCACAGCAACAACCACAGTGTGTGAGAGTTTTTTCTGGTAGACTTAGATTTTTGTAATAACACAAGAACTTCTTACCAAAAAAAAAAAAAAAAAAATCCCAATGGAGGATCTCAAGGCAAAATGCCTGCCACACTCAGAGAGAGAAATATGGAAGTCACTCACATATTGTAGCAGATCATGTTTGTGTATGTGTATGTGTTTGTGTATCATGTTCTGATTTGTTATACGATTTCTTTCATTTATCTTAGTCTGACTACATAGCATGACTATAGTGAAAATATACTCAATAGGAAAGTATATGTAGAATCTATACAGAATTGTATGCAGTCGTGGGGAGGGAGGGGGGAGTGGGGGGTAGGTGGGGGGGATAAAATCACAATTGTATGGCAGTGATTTTTAAACATTACAAAATAAAAAAAAATCTGAGTTATCTTCAGTACTATAAATCTCATTATTATAATGTTCATTTATGGACGTAAGAACTTTCTCAAGTTAAAGGGCTATGCCATTACTAATTATGATGATAGTGATATATTCCATAATAAATATTTGCTAAAAAGCATTGTCCCCACTTGCATTTTCCCACTGTTAAACATCTAGTCAAGACATTGTTCCAAATTTTGAAAATTCATATTAGGAAAGTAGCCTATTTACCAAAAGACATAGATTGCCAGTCGATAGTAAAATGACTCTTTTTAACAGATAATTTCAGAAGATCATAGATCTAAAACCAGAATGAATCTGAGTCTCTCTAGTCCAAACCCATCATTTGACAGATGAGGAATTTGGGCTTAGGTCACACAGGTAATAAATGCCAGAGGCAGGATTTGAACCCAAGCCATCTGACTCTATGCCACTAATATAAATATGAAGCTAATTTCTTCTTCCCCTTGGCCCTATGAGACAGGAGGAATAAGGCCACTAGGAATCTTTCCATGGCCTAAGCTGAGATTGAGTTGAAGGTTGACTCCTGACTTTGCTCACTTCCTTTAAGACCCAACTAAAATCCCACTTTCTACAGGAAGTCTTCCCCAATCTCTTAATTCCTGCACTTTCCTTTGGGTAACTATTTCCTATTTATCCTGTGTATAGCTTACTTTGTATATACCTGTTTGTATGTTTTGTTGCCCATTAGATTGTGAGCTCTTTGAGGGCAGGACTATCTTTTTTGTATCTCTGAGCCTTAGCGCATTGCCTGGAACATAGCAGAGACTTAATAAATGCTTATTTATTGTTGATTGAATAGGGGCCTGGTGTTGTAAAAATTAGGATGGGATGAGATCAATGGGTCATAAGAAATTAAGACTGAGTCTATGAGGAGTCACAAGTGAGGTGAGAAAGTAGGTAGGGGCCAGTTCTCAGCTTAGAAAGAGGCAGGGGGCTAGTAGCAAAAGAGGCATCCACATACTAGGAGGAAGTGGTCAGGGATGATGAGTCAGGAGGATCTAAGAGTGTGTGGCATCACCAGCTTATCCTTACTCTCACTCTCAAGTTATGGCTTAATTGGTATATTTTTTTCCAATTTTTAAAACTTTTATTTAAAGTTTTAAGTTTCAAATTCTGTCTCTGTCTCCCTCCATACCTTCCCTTCTCCCCAAAATGTTAAGCAAACAAATATAGGTTATACATGTACAATCATAAAAAAAATTTCCATATTAATCATTTTGTGCAAGAAGACTGAAATAAAAGAAAAAAAGAAAGAAAGGAAGGAAGGAAGGAAGGAAGGAAGGAAGGAAGGAAGGAAGGAAGGAAGGAAGGAAGGAAGGAAGGGAGGGAGGGAGGGAGGGAGGGAGGGAGGGAGGGAGGAAGGAAGGAAGGAAGGAAGGAAGGAAGGAAGGAAGGAAGGAAGGAAGGAAGGAAGTGAAAAATAGTGCGCTTCAGTCTGTATTCAGTAAATCTCTGGAGGCCATTGTGTGCTTCATCATTAGTCCTTTGGAGTTGTCTTAGGTCATTATATTGCTAAGAATAGCTAAGATGTTCACAGTTTTTCATCAAACAATATCTGTGTTGAACATTCTCCTAGTCCTGTTTACTTCACTATGCATCAGTTCATGTAAGTCGTTCCAGGTTTTTCTGAAATCACAACTTATAATACAGTTATATTCCATTGCAATCATTTACCACAATTTGTTTAGTCACTCCCCAGTTGATGAGCATCGCTTTGATTTCCAGTTCTTAACCTCGGTATATATTTTCGTGGCCTAAAACCAAAGGAGATTTTAATACAAGTCTGATATAAGTTTAATACATGTTTTAATACAAGTTTGAAGCCAGACACTCTGATAAAGCCATGAGCTTGAGAGAAAAATAAGTTTCCCACAATTTCACATGCTTGGTGATCTTGGCAGTGCACTGGCCCTGGGGTCAAAAACACCTGAATTCAAATCCAAACTCAGACATTTATTACCTATATGACCTTGGTCAAGTCCCTTAACATCTGTTTGCTTCAGATTCCTCAACTGTAAAACAAAGATCATGATAACACCCGCTTCTCAGAGCTGTTGTCATTATCAAAGGACACCTCTAAAGTCCTTAGCACAATTCCTGGCACATAGTAGATGTTATATATGTGCTAACTATTATTATATTGATTGTCTGGGAGACCCTGTGGGTTTCTATAGTGTATGGGAGTTCACTGGGGATTCAGAGCTTGCCTCTCCATCAACCACCCTTCTCTCTCACTCTCCCACCCCCACCACCACCCACCTTACTTTCCTGAATCAATAGCTCCTCCCAGAGGGCCTACGGAGAACCAGCTACCTTAGAAATGTGCAGCAGACCAACATCGCAAACATTCTTAAATCTGGATTCCCCATAGGTGATAGATCACTCATAGAAATGGATGAATATATGAATTTAATGCCTGTGGACCAGAATCTCTCATTCATTAAGTACCAACATTTACGTTCATACCATTCAATTCAGTAAGCATTTATTAAGTGAAAATTATATTCCAGGCATCTATACAAAGAAGAAAAGTACCCTCTAAGAGCTTATATTCATTCTTCTTTATCTGCATAGCTAAGGGAATGTGAAATAGAAACTTTTCTAGTAGATGCCTTCAGAGGAGGATTTTTCCAGATTGAGACAAAAGGGCTGAATTCCCACCCATCAGCATTTTCTCTGTACCTCAGTGGGGACTTTTGAGAGAGTGTGTAGCTGTGCCTATGCTGGAAAAGAAGACAGAGTCTCGGGCTTGGGCCACATGAGCTGGGGTTGACAGCCTGCTATGGAAAATTTTCATCCTGTTGTAGTGAATAGAAAGCTGGCCTGGGTGCTAGGAAGACTTGAGTTGGAGTCCTGCCTAGGAGGAATAAGGCTTCACTACATGTTATATACAGAACTATTCCATTCAATCCCCAGGTATGGTACAGTCCCTACCAAAGCAGAAACCTCTTTTGGTTTGGATTTTTTCTCCTCTCTTTTTCAGTCTCCCAGATATAGCACACAGACAGGAAAGAAAATCAAGCGAGCGCAGGGTCGTCAAACAGACCTCCTGTCCCCCCATTAAGTAGAAATTATATCCAGACAGGGACAACTTCCAAATGTCATAGGAATAGCTCCAGCTTCCCTTGATCTCGTGGGTACCCAAAAACAATACTAATCTCTCCTGACTGTCTGCTCCTAGGAGTAAGCCCAATCAATCCCCTGGGCTGCAGCCAAACTGTGGAGTTTCATTTCTCAGAACCAGAGCAGAGCTAAGATATAAGATTGGTGGTAAGACAGAAGTTCACATATCCTTCTGGAATTTTCGATATGGGGAGGGTTTCATTCATGGTTTGTATCCCTTTCACACCCCGTAATTAGATTAGGAGCCTCTATCGTACCTTATCATGGCGTCCCAAAATACTCTCGAACATTATTTCCTAGGGGTTTTTTGTTGTTGTTTAGTGGCTTAAATCCTGTCCAACTCTTCGTCACCCCTTTTGAGCTTTTCTTAGCAAAGATACCGGAGTGATTGACATTTCCTTCTCCAACTCATTTTACAGATGAAGAAACTGAAGCAAATAGGGGCAAGGGTCCCATAGCTGGTAAGTGTCTGAGATTTGAACTCACAAAGGTGAGTTTTCCTGACTCCAAGCACAGAACTCTATCCACTGATCTACCTAGCTTTCCTTTTACTAAGGTTCCTTGTCCATCAAGTAAAATGACTCCTCTAAATTAGCATTAGTGCAGCTGAAGATGGAGTACACACAGCTTCCACTATACATTGGCATTCTTATCAATACATCTTTTTTTCCCCCTTGGGACTTCTTTACCATGAATTGGTCAGTTGGAGCTAAATTACCTCTGAACAGGAAGATGAGGAATGTCATTGATATGTTTTGTCATGAAAGACCCTAAGTGATTTACAAGACCTAGAAGGAAGCATGAAAGGGCTAATGTGGTCTGTGCTGCCTCTGGGATCTGACTGGAGTATGATGGTTTCTCCTTCAGCAAACAAACACACTGAAAATTTTGAGCCCCATTTAAGGATCCTGAGGTCCCTCCCCTCAGATCCTAAATGGACATGCACATGCCTTTCTCAAAGGAAAAGATTTCACATACAAGGCAAGAGGAAGGAAATAAGAATTTATATAACACCTACTATGTACCAGAAATTGTGCTAAGTGCTTTTTTTTTACAAATCTCATTTGATTTAATGTATAAAAACCATGAGATAAATGAACTCCCATCATGTGACCTAGACAACCTAGGTAATGTATGTCAAAGAGAATAGTACATTTTTGGTCTTTCTTCTTCTCTTTAATAGTATTATATCTCATGATTAGGATGTCTAACCATTTTTCTATAATGAATCATAATAATGTCTTGAAAATTTCAGCAGCGTATAGGGGACTGTCAGAATATCCTTCAATGGAGTTTTTTGGAAACTACTGTGCATTTGCCTGTCACAGAATCCATTACGACAGGACAGATCTCAGCCCTGCCTGAGTCAGTGAGCTTTTTGAAGGTGATAATTTTGTCATAAAAATGTGCTCTCACATGAACTTAGCATAAAAGGTCTCCGTCCAGAAAGTAGGCATCAAAATGGAGACATTATCATTCAAGCTGCTTTTTTGCACACTTATCATTCAATCACAAGCCCTAAGTTCACTGGTGTCAAGAGAGGTTCAGCCAGAAAAAAAATGTAAAACAATTTCTGAAATACGCTAAGAACATCTGACACGTTAACGTGCTCCAAATGAACCATTATTGGAGCTTAGAGTGCACCAAGGATACCTCTCCCATTGAAGTAATAAGCTTTACAAATGATTTATTCATCAAACCAAAGAGACAAATTATAACAGAAAGATTCACAAGGTACTCACAGCAAACAAAAGCACTAATACAACTTATTATTAGAAAGCTTTACCTTGAACACCCTCCCATATCCTATGTTCCATTCCACCCCCCAAAAACCTGCCTCAAAAAGCTTAAATTGTTAGCTAGAGGCTTGATGACTCACAAATTGTCCGGTATGTAACTGCAGAGATACTGCATGGATAGAGGTGGGACTAGATGGATGTTGAGGTCCTTTCAGCTTCTAAAAATCTACGATTTTGTGTGCTGAGGATTTCAATGAAGGCTTAGGATAACAATAGAAAAAATAGGTAAAATTGGATTTTAAGAGGCTGGGAATAGGGAAAAAAGGAAAGTATAGGAAAAGTACTGAGGTTTGAGAAGTGCAGTTACTGTAACCATACATTCTATAGTTCTGTCACATTTGTGGGTTTCAACACCATTTCTGGTATTGATTCCTGAAACTGGTGCTGTTTAACATCATGTTGACCAGAAGGGGGGAAAAGTTAAATAATGTAAATGCAAGAAGTGAGTCTTTAATGTGACTCCCTATAATTTTTAAATTTTTAAAGTATTATCTGTGGCTGAAAGATTGCCATTGATCATTCAGGGTAAGAAATGCATTCCCAAGAATGATTTTCTTCTTGACTATCTGGAGAATGACCCAGAAAGGAAGAGATCTGAAATCTTACTGATGACTTGTTCCCCCTTTATTGAGTTGGCAGCCCTGATCACCATTGAATGATCTCTAGAGAATCTCTACTCTCCCTGACTCTCGTTGTCTAGTGTAAAAGAGCTTGGTTTTCCCTTAGCTCACACAGGGGAGGCAGAATTTTTCAAGAGGAATTTGACATAGCAGTGTTGTGGGAAAAGCATTGCAATTTCCCATTGAACTTAGAATCCAAATTCAAATCCCAGCTTTGCTCTTATTCTGTGTGTGACTTTGACTACACCTTTCAAGCCCTTGTTCCCTCATCCATAAAATGAGGGAATTTGACCCATAATATAGTAGATGATGTCTGATGTCACCTTGACCTAAGATCGATGTCCAATTTCAAGGGTAGGAGGTTGATTGAATCATCTCCATTTGCCCCATATACCTTTTATCCAGTGAGATCACACCTTGATTGATTATTCAATCAGAGATATGAACTTGGTGTAAAAAAGTCTTAGAAATCAGAATGGAATGATTCTTTGTGCTACATGCAATGAATTTTTATTCGTCATAGGCAGGACTCAAACTCAAGTCTACCTGACTCCTAAATCAACTCTGTCTACTACAACAGGATGAAAAGTTTTCAGAGTAGGCTTTCCACCATACTTTGTGTGGCCCAGTCCACCATCCTGAGCCACTGTCTTCTCTTCTAGCATAGATACAGTTACAGACTTTCTCAAAGGCTGTGGACTGCCTCAACCTAGAAAAATCTTCCTCCGAAGACAGCTCTAGAACAAGATATCTTTCCATTGTTTGCCTTCTCAATGGGAGGGGGAGGGGCAGGAGAGAGGGAGAGAATTTGGAACTAAAATTTTAAATGTGCAAAAAAAAAAGTCCTAGCTTGCCTTTATCCACCTATCTTTCTCAAACTCTTCCAAAATATGAGTCTTGGGTCAATTAGGAGTCATGTCTCTTTCTACACATGCAGTATTCAGATTGCAAGAGAGTCTTTTGTGGAACTGTCCAAATTGTCTGAGCAGAAATGGGTGTTAGATCAAAAAGACAATTCAGGAATCTACTTGAACCAAGTTCAAACTTATGAATTTTCTGTGTTGCTGTTGTTGTTTAGTCAGTCAGTCATTAACAACTCTTTGTGACTCCATGGGTAAGAGGTCCTTCTATCCTCCACTGTCTCTTAAAGTCTGTCCAAGTTCATGCTTATTGCTCCTGTGACACTATCTCATCCTCTGGCACTCCCTTCTCCTTTTGCCTTCAATCTTTCCCAACATCAGGATCTTTTCCAATAAGTCCTGTCTTCTCATTATGTGGCCAAAGTATTTAAGCTTTAGCTTCAATATTTGACCTTCCAGTCAACAGCCTGAAAGAATTTAAGTGTTGACTGATTTGATCTCCTTGTTGTACAAGGGATTCTCAAAAGTGTTCTTCGGAACCACAATGCTAAAGCGTTGATTCTGCAGTCCTCAACTTTCCTTAGAGTCCTACTCTCACAGCCATACATTACTACTAGAAAAACCACAGTTTTGACTACAACAGACCTTTATCCATAAGCTCATGTCTCTACATTTTAGTATATTGTCCAAATTTGCCATAGCTTTCCTTCCAAGGAGGAAGCATCTTTTAATTTCATGGCTATAGTCACCAATTGCATTAAACTTTGAACCTAAGAAGAGCTGAAACTGCTTCTATTTTTTCTGCCTTTATTTGCCAGGAAGTGATGAGACTAATTTCCATGATCTTAGTGTTTTTTAATATTAAGCTTCAAAAAAGCTTTTAATTCTCATCTTTCACCCTCATCAAGAGGTTTCTTAATTTCTCTTCACTTCTGCCATCTGACAGGTATCCTCTGCATACTTGAGATTGCTGATATTTCTGCCAGCAACCTTAATTCTTGCTTTTGATTCATTCAGTCTGGCATTTCATATGATGTACTCTGCATATAAGTTAAATAAATAAGGTGACAATATATAGTCTTGTGTACTCCTTTTCCAATCTTAAACCAATCAGTTGTTTCATGTTCAGTTCTAACTGCTGCTTCTTATGTAAGTTGCCATGAAGACAAGTAAGATGATCTGTTACTCTCCTCTCTTTGAGGACTCACCACATTTCATTGTGATCTACACAATCAAAGGCTTTAGTGGAGTCAATGAAGCAGAAGCAGAGTCTTTTCTGGAACTCTCTTGCTTTCTCTGCCAGCGAATGCTGGCAATTTGGTCTCTAGTTCCTCTGTCTCTTTGAAAACCAGCCTGTACTCTAATTCTTGGTTCACATATTGCTGAAGCTTAGCTTTCAAAATCTTAAGCATAACCTTGTTGGTGTGTGAAATGAGCACAATTGTTCAGTAATGTGACATCCCTTGGCATTGCCCTTCTTTAGGATGGGAACATAAAATAATCTTTTCCAATCTAATGGTGACTGTTGAGTTTTCCAAATTTGCTGGTATATTGAGTAGAATATCTTAATAGTATCAACTTTTAGGGTTTTAAATAGGTCAGCTGGAATTCCATCACTTCCTCTAGGCTTACTGTAAGCAATATTTCCTAAGGCCCACTTGACTCCATTCTCCAGGATGTCTAGCTCTACATCAGTAACCACACCATTATGTTTATTAGTGATATTAAGATCACTCTTGTATAGTTCTTCTGTATATTCTTGCTCCCTCTTCTAAATTTCTCCTACTTCTCTTAAGCCTCTACCATTTTTTGTCTTTTACCATGCCCATTTTTGCATAAAATTTTCCCTTGATATCTCTAATTTTCTTAAAAAGATCCCTTGTCTTTCATATTCTATTGTTTTCTTTGTATTGCCCACTTAAGAAAACTTTCATATCTCTTTTTACTGTTCTTTGGAATTCTGCATACATTTAGGTATATGTTTCCCTTTCACTTTCCTTCTTTCCTCAGTTATTTGTAAAGCCTCATCAGCCTGCCATTTTGGTTTCTTGTTCTTCTTTTTCTTTGGAATGTTTTTGTTACTGCCTTCTATACAATATTGTGAACCTCTGTCCATAGTTCTTCAGGCATTCTATCTACCATATCTAATCCTTTAAATCTATTTATTACTTCCACTTCATATTCATAACGGTTGTTATTTAAGTCATACCTATATTGTCTGATGATTCTCCATACTTTGTACAATTTAAGTCTGAATTTTGCAACAAGAAGCTCATGATCTAAACCACAGTCAGCTCCAAGTCTTATTTTAACTTACATAGTCCTTCTCTACCTTTGGGAGCAAAGTACATAATCAAACTGATTTTGATATTGACCATCTGGTGAGGTTCACTGCAGAATTGCCTTTTGGCTCACTGCAAAAGAGTGTTTGCTATGATCAAGTTATCTTGACAAAACTTGACAAAACTCTATAAACTCTGCTTCATTTTGTTCTCCAAGGCCAAACTTGTCTATTATTCCAATTATCTTTGAATTTTCTGTTTTAGCATTCCAATCCCCTTTGGAGAATGTAACATCTTTTGTTGGTGTCATTTCTAAAAAGTGTCAGTCTTCATAGAACTGAATAACTTCAGCCTGTTTTGGTATCAGTGGTTGGAGCACAGACATTTTATTACAATAATTTTGAATGCTTTACCTTGGATTTGAAAAAAATATCACACTGTCATTTTTAAGATTATACCCCAGTACTGTTTTTCTCACTCTTTTATTCACCATGAGGAATTTCTTCTAAGGGATTCTTGCCCACATTAGGATATGGAGTGATCATCTGAATTAAACTCACCCACTCCCCTCCTTTTAAGTTCACTGACACCCAAGATGTGGATATTTAATCTTTCCATCTCCTGTTTGACCTCATTCCACTTACCTTGATTCATCTGTCTTACATTCCAGATTCCTATGCAATATTGCTCTTTATAGCATCGGACTTTCCTTTTGTCACTAGACATACCCGCAGTTGAGCATCCTTTCATCTTTGGCCCAACGACTTCATTTTTTCTGTAGTTACTTATAGTTGTTCCCCTCTCTTCCCCACTAACATGTTAGATGCCTTCCAGTCTGATGAGCTCAACTTCCAGTGTCATCTTTTTTTATCATTTTATACCATGGAGTTTTCTTGACAAAGATACTAGAGTGGTTTGCCATTTCCTTCTCCAGAAAATCACCTTTTGTCAGAACTGCCCAACCTCCTGAGTGAGAGAGCAGACAGAAATTAAGGATGCAGGCAAGCCTGCAGCTGGTTGTGAACAAGAGAAGGGCATTTTGTTTAAGGTAGCCTGTTTGTGATTTGTTCAAGAGAGCTGGTTTGTAATAGTGTATTTATCGGATTTGTAGAGAAGGGAAGAATTTTTGACTAAAGAAGAGATAGAAAGCATTGTGAAGTGCAAGATGGATAATTTTGATTACATTAAACTGAAAAGTTTTTGCACAACCAAACCCAATGCAACCAAAATTAAGAGGGATGTAGTATATTGGGAAACAATTTTTATAGCTAATCTCAGGGATAAAGGCCTCATTTCTAGAATATATAGAGAACTGAGTCAAATGTACAACAAAACAAGTCATTCCCCAATTGATAAATGGTCAAAGGATATGAACAGGGAGTTTTCAGAGGAAGAAATTAAAGGTATCTATAATCATATGAAAAAATGCTCTAAATCACTTTTGATTAGAGAGATGCAAATCAAAACAACTCTGAGGTACCACATCACATCCATTAGATTGGATAGAACAGGACATGACAGAACATGACATGACAGAACAGGAAAATGATAAATGTTGGAGAGGATGTAAGAGAGTTGGAACACTAATTTATTGTTGGTGGAACTGTGAGCTCATCCAGCCATTCTGGAGAGAGGTTTGGAACTATGCCCAAAGGACTACAAAAATGTGCATACCCTTTGACCCAGCAATATCGCTTCCAGGACTGTATCCCCAAGAGATCATAAAAATGGGAAAGGGTCCCACATGTAAAAAAATATTTATAGCAGCACTCTTTGTAGTTGCCAAAAACTGGAAATCAATAGGATGCCCATCAATTGGGGAATGGCTGAATAAATTATGATATATGAGTGTAATGGAATATTATTGAACCATAAGAAATGATGAACAAGAAGACTTCAGAGAGGCCTGGAAAGACTTATATGATCTGATGCTGAGTGAAAGGAGCACAACTAGGAAAACTTTGTGCACAGCAACAACCCCAGTGTGCCAGAGTCTTTTCCGGTAGACTTAGATCTGCATAACAATGCAAGGACCAAAAAAAAATTCCCAATGGTCTTCTAAGGCAAAATGCCTTTCACATTCAGAGAAAGAACTACAGAATTCAATCGCAGAATGTAGTAGATCATTTGTGTGTGTGTGTGTGTGTGTGTGTGTGTGTGTATTATGTTTTGGTTTGTTATATGATTTCTCCCATTTATTTTAGTTCTTCTACACAGTATGACTATAGTGGAAATGTATTCAATAGGAATGTATGTGTAGATCCTTTATAGAATTGTATGTCATCTTGGGGGGGGGGGGATTGGGGGTAAGTAGGGGGAAAAAAATCTAAGTTTTATGGTAATGATTGTAGAACATTAAAAATAAATAAAAACAAAAAAAAGGAGAGCTGGTCTGTGGGAAACCTAACAGAGGGAAGGCTTTGGGATGGTGTTATCCTCTGCATTGTTATTGTGTACATATTTCTTTGTTGCTATGATGGATTTGGTTTTCTGGTGCTGAGATTGGGCTTTCTGGTGTCTGAATAAATGTCTTGGTTCTGTCTTCCCTGTGGAGAGTCTGTTGTATTTCATTATTCAGAATTGCACCTGCATATTCATGGCTGCCATATGTGCTGTGAATATCCTGTTGACACTACAGAGGCAGAGAAAATTTAAAACTCAATCTAATTGAACTAAGATTAAACTTGTGAATTTTCTATAACTACTGCCTGAAGCAGTTAGGTGGCATGAGAAACAGAGCACTGGAGCTTGAATCAGGAGGTTGTGAGTTCAAATCTAGCCTCAGAAACTTACTATCTATGTGACCCTGGGCAAGTCACTTAACCTCAGTCTGCCTAAGTTTTCTTAACTATATAATGAGGATAACAATAGCACTTATCTCCCAAAGTTGTTGTAAGGATCAAATGAGAAAATATCTGTAAAACACTTTGCAAACTTTAAAACACCATATAAATGCCAGCTATTACTATTATTACTGAAAGTCAGTCAGCCAACAAGCTGACTAAGTACCTACTAAGTGTCTATCAAAGTTCTTTGATGCCTTGTCAAAAAGTGTGACTCTGGGCTCTTAAAGGTCTGCCAACAGAGCACAAACTTCCACAGGTCCCATCAGAATTATGGAACCACACGATTTTAGAGCAAAAGGGAACTCAGCAGCCATCTAGCCCAAGACATTCTGGAAAAATGATCCCAATGACAAGATGGATGAGAAATAGTCATTTAGCCTTTGCAGAGACTCCAACAAAAGAGATCCATCTGAAATTGCCAATCACATGACCAAATAGGAAACATTTTCAGTATAGATCCACTAGTAAGGTACCATATCTTTGTCATCTGAGAGACAGCATAGAAAAATTCAGAGTCTCTATTAATAAAAAGTTAGACATAGAGAAATGGACTTTTCATACTCAGCAATAAACACAGTGGGTCCACCAAAGGCAGCTGGCTAGAGCACTGAACCTAGAGTCAAGAAGATATGAGTCTTCAGATACTTACCAATGTGTGACTCTGGGCAAATCACTTAACCTTTGTCTGATTCAATTTCTTCAAGTGTAAAATAACATCAACCTCCTAGGAGTGTTGAAAGGATCAAATGTGATAGTATTTGTAAAATACTTAGCACAGTTCCTGGCACACAGTAGGTGCTTAATGAATTCTTATTTCCTTCCTTCTTTCATTTCTGAGGCTTAAAGTTGTTTAGACATTTATCCAAGGAGAAAGACCTCACACTAATAAAATTACAAATCCTTAAAATAAGTACTGAATGAGAAACCAAAAATATTTTCTAAACTAAATCTAAACTAGACTAATTCATCTTCATCTGGATCCAGTCCCTGGATTGGGCATTAAACTGGGGGTAAAAAAAGTGAAATAAAAATAAACAAAAAAAAGACAGTTTGATGAGGTTTCCTTGTGGTTAGCATGAATTTTGTATTTTAAATGTAATTCAACAGGCATTTAAGTGTAGTGCTCAATGGCAGCATCTCAGCCCCGATAGCTTATCAAAAGCACTCAGCACACGCTGAAAATACAGCAATAAAAACTTATTCCAGGCTGAAACTAGAAATACGAAGTTCGAAGTCATGAAATCATTATCATCTTCTAGATTAAAAACACTTAGTCTCAATAACAACTCATACTCAGCACAGTGTAACAGCTTCAGTCTATCAGAGTAAATATTTTATGTGCCAAAATATGTTGAATACACAAGCTGTACCAAATTATGTGTTTAATTAGATGCATTTCATCAGATGCCTTTGTACTTGGAGGAAGTGCTCTATGTGGCATTTTTTCCATCTATTCTTTAGAAAGTGATCAGATTATTAACTGAAAACACCGCATTTAGAAAACAAGATGTCGATTCTGTCTTCAAAATCTACCAGTTCAAATCTCAACATTTCACCAATAATCTTCCTTTTCAACATGATGCATATAAAGAAGATCTCACTCGGCTTAAATTGGAAAGAAACAGAGTATAGTTGCAGGTGTCACAATTTTCCTTGGCTGTGAGTCTTGCCAAAGGTTTTTGGCACATTTTTCCAAAGATTTCTAAGTCTTGAAGGACTTTCAAAAGTCTTTCAGTGAATAAAGTGAAATAGGACCTGTAGAACTCATTGCAAGCCTTCTTCCTGGAAAAGAAATGATGAGAGGTGTTTTCTTCCTCTCCATAGATTGCTGAGGTGGGGACTGTTGCACACACTGGCACATGTGGCCTTTTTGTTCAATGAGATGGTGCAGTGGCTAGAACAGAGGACCTGAGATTAAATCCAGCCTCACACACTAACTAGAAGTGTGGACCTGGGCAAGACACTTAACCCTTATCTGCTTGTTTCCTCATCTGTGAAATAGGGATAATAATAAGACTTACCTCCTAGGCGTATTGTGAGGATAGAATGAGGTGATACTTGTAAAGCACTTGCAGACTTCAGTACACTATAGAAATATGAGCTGTTATGAATAATAATATTAATATAATATATAACAATATTGTTAATAGTAGTAGTAGTAATATTCACATAATACCTTATGTTCTTTCTTAACTATTTGATTTTAGTCTTGTCCCCTTCCCCTTAAGGTCCCTCATAAGTTCCTAAAGGGTAGAGCCTCTGCCTTAGACTTTGTAACCCCAACCCACCTCTTGCCCTGCTCCTCCACACCTAGCCCAAGACTATTGTAGATGCTCATGTGGAAGCCAGCAGATGATTCCAGGCATGGTCTGGAATTCTGCATGCCAGTGTTTCTAGCCTGGTGGGGTTGCCAGGATCTGGTCCTCAGTTTTACAGGCTTTGATAGTCATTTTATCTGTTCACTCAAGCTCTAAAATTTTGCCAACTCCCTAAAAGAAATGCTAACCAAACTCAGAGGAAACTCATGTTAATGAAAAGGTTGGTTAACAAATTTGTAGCAAAGGAATAGTTTTCCAGCATCTGCAATATACCTGTTTGCTGTGCAGTGTAGCCCCTTCAGGTCATTAAGGTATAGCAGCATCCAAGAGAAGGAATCAACAGTGTCAAATCCTACAGAGAAATCAAGAAAATTGAGGATGGAGAAGAGAAAGGAAGAGAAGGGAACAAGCATTCCTTCAGAACCTACTATGAGCCAGACACTGTGGTAACCACTTTTTCCATATCTCATTTAATCCTCACAACAACCCTGGGGAGTAGATGCTACTATTATGCCAGTTTTACAGTTGAGGAAACTGAGGCAGCAGAGGGTAAGTAACTTGCCCAGAGTTCCACAGGTAGGAAGTGAATGAAGTTGAGTTTGAACTCAAGTCTTCCTGACTCCAGGTCCAGTGTTCTATCCACTGTACTAGCTAACCAATGAAAAATTTCAAAGAAAACACTGATCACTTTGGAGACAGCAACTTCCATTGAAAACAGCACGGGGTTTGGAAAAGAATGAAAGGAGAGGAAACAGGGGTGCATCAGTGCCTGAGTAGTTGGCTTTCTCCAGGAGTTTGGCATGAAGAGAAGGGGAGATAACGTCTGATAGCTAGTGTACACAGTAGGATCAAATGAGGGTTTTTAAAGGATGGGGAATACACATATGGGTATGTTGCAGTTAGCAGAGAAGAAATCAATAGACAGGGAGAGACTGAAGATTAGAGAGAGGGGGAGGATGATAGTTTGAGCAGCCTGATAGAGAAAGAGAGAAATGAGATCAAGGGGTCATGTGGAGGTGGAGAAGGCTCACCTCTTCAACCAAGACTGGAGGGAAGGAGAAGATATTTCCTCACAAGATTATTATATGATTAACTGGACCTTATAGACCATCTTAGTCTGGCCTCTTCATTTTAAAGATAAAGGAACTAAGGTCCAGAGAGATCGACTGACTAACTGTAAATCAGAGACTGACTTACGTTCCCCAATTTTCAAGCCAATGTTATTTTCACCATGCTGTGCTACTGTCCAAATGGGCCAGCTTCTTTGTCAAGAGGCATCAGGCTGTCTGGGAGTCAATTCCAAGAATCTCCTGCAGTACGTATTTTGCATTTTTGATATATTATTTGATTATAAGTCCATTAGAATTGTAGTAAATTAGCACCATCTCAAATGAGCATTTGCTATACGCCTTATTCATTTAGAGCTAAATGAGACCTTAGAAGTCCTCTAGCCCTTTACATATGAGGAAAATTAGACCGACAGAGATGAAGTGGCTTACTCGTTGTCACATAAGAGGTAGTTAGAAGAGCCAGAACTCAAACCAACTCTTTCTTCTACCCCACTTTGCTATGCTCTGCTCATCACTATATAGAGATGTCCTTGAGTTCTAGAAGTTTATGACGTTGGCAGTCCACATTTGGCAGATCCCACCAAACTGCAAAAACATTCAACTCAGGACTGGTAATGTACTGTGATTCAAGGACTAATCTAGCAAAGTTCAGAAAGTCTTATCACCTTAAAATGATTGATTTGGGAACCACCTTAAAATGATCGATTTCTGAAAGTATGGCAGGAAGGAAGTACCTACTTCAATGTCATGGGTGCTTTGATGTGCTGATTTTAGATTTCCTCTCCAACATCCTCAACACGTGACTTTATTTGAAGACCTTTGATGAGAAGTCAATTCCTAAAGTATCCCAAACATTTTTGAATGCTTCTAATTGTTATGAAATATGGATTTGCCTCTACAGATTTATGAGGCAGCTAAGTGGCACTGAGTATAGACTTCTGGACCAAGAGTCAATAACAAAAGAGTTCAAAGTCAACCTCAGATACTTACCAGCTATGTGACTGAGTGAGTCACATAATTCCTGACTATTCCAGTTTCTTCATCTGTAAAATGAGAATAATTATTATTTACTTCCCTGGGCTGTTGCAAGGAATTTTGTGAACCTTAAACCTTTATATATGTTAGTTATTATTATTGAAACTCCTAATTAGTGCTCCTAATTCTTCCTCTGGGGACAAAAAAAAAAAATCATCTAATCCCTCTTCCACCATCACAGCCTTTCCAAAATTTGAACACATCTACCATGTTCCTCCTGAGTATTCTCATCTCCAGGCTACATATCCTCATTTTCTTCAACTGACTTTTTCATGAACTTTTCCTCATCTCCCCATTCTGTCTCATAGAATCCCTAGCTTTTTCCAAAGCTTGCTCAAATGCCACCTCCTATGGGAAGCTTATCTGGAACCTCAGTTGCTAGTATACTCTAGACCACAGAGGTTTTAGAAAACCCAAAGGTCAAAAACACTTGGACTTAAGCATCGCCATGCATACAATATCCAAACTTTCTATGGTTTCTGGAACTTTTTTACTTTGATTGGAGGCTTCAGCTAAGTGACCATATGATGAAATAGAGGAGGGTGCTGGACTGCAACAATCTCTGTTCTCCACCTACCGAGCCATCAGGGAATATCAGATGGGTTACTGCCCCCTGAAAGCAAAAGCAGGAAAAACAAGCAGAATTGAAACATCATGGCAAAGCACAGATGGAGGCAAAGTGAGCAAGAGCCAAGAGTGTAGATGGGCATGAGCATGGGCACAGACTGGGGACAGCCAGAAAGTCAGAGAGTAGACAAGACCGAGCCACCAGCTATCAAGGGTAGAAATAGCTGAAGTCCAATTGACAGTATCTTTCCTCTTTCCCAGAGCCAAGCACTGGGAAAATTTCCACCAGAGTTTAAATCCCAATCATAACTTTCAACCCTTCATGCTAGCCAGGAGGAAGAAGGAGATGGAAAGAAAGAGGCAATCTCAGCTGTAAGTGCTATCCCAGTCGTATCGTCTTCCTCAACTAGAACGTTAACTCACTGAAATCAAGGACCATCTTGCTTTCTTTCATTTATATCCTCAGAACTTAGTACAGTGTCAGGCACATAGTAAGGATTTATAAACGCTTCATCACGCATTCATTCTTTCATTTATAGCTTGAGCATTTATCTGCATACCTGATACTGTGTATAAATAAATTACTTGACCACGTACAATGATTTTGTCTAAGCCTACAAGTTGATGGTGTGAGATAAAGAGGGGTAATCAGCCCATGATAGAGTAGATTTGTCTTGGAGGTGGAGGGCAAAGAGGAGGGATAAACCAATAAGAATTTATCGATATTTTGGGTAATCTTTCCTATGTTCCAAAGCATACTCATTAGACCACTTAAGAAGGAGACAAGCGTAAGACCTAAATGAGGGGTGGGGGTAGGGGGTATGGTTTTAGTGCAACACATTTGTTACTGGCATAATGCAGTGTACTTGTTACTGGCACTTCACCTTCCTTGGCATTGCACCCCTCTCCTGAATATTCTTACATCCCATTTTGTGTGTGTGTATATGTATATGTATGTATGCATGTTATATGTGTTTCTATATATATTTATTCATATGCACATATATTTATATATTTGTAAAATATGCGTATCTATACATGAATGCATTTGTACATATTTTATACATATATACATATACAACACATTTCTATGTTGTTTTTTCCACACCCATAATCCATCACTTTGGCAAAGGAGCAAGATATGAGGTATCTCATAACTCTCCTTTTAAACCAAGTTTGATTGTCATAATTTAACAGCATTGAATTTTGTTTCATTGATGTTGTTGTTTTTTCCATTTACGTTGGAGTGACAGTGTATATAGTTTTCCCGATTATGCCTAATTCCCTTTGTATAAGTTCATATAAGACTTTTCATTGTTCCATTAATCATGTTCACCATTTCTCATGGCAAAGTAATATGCCTTTATATTCATTTGCTATAATTTGTTTAGCCATTCCACAAACAATAGGATTTTAAGAGAGAGAGAGAGAGAGAGAGAGAGAGAGAGAGAGAGAGAGAGAGAGAGAGAAGGAAGGAAGGAAGGAAGGAGGAAGGAAGGAAGGAAGGAAGGAAGGAAGGAAGGAAGGAAGGAAGGAAGGAAGGAAGGAAGGAAGGAAGGAAGGAAGGAAGGAAGAAATTCAGCACAACCAACCAATGCACCGATAATATATGAGAATATTCCACCCCTATAGCCCCCACCTCTGCAATAGAGAGGTGCATTTTTTCAAATATCACTAGAGCTAAGCTTGGCTATTATGGGCTATTGTGCTCTAATTTTGCCATTTGGTGACTTATTTGTTAGTTGATATACAGTATAGCTCATAAGAGGTATTTTAAATTTAAATTTTGACTCTATGATTTTTTTTTAAATCCCTCTTCCTCTTTTTGAATTGCTAAGTATTTTGAACTCCAATGGAGAGGTCTGATTCCCTCTCCCTTTCTCTCTCTCTCTCTCTCTCTCTCTCTCTCTCTCTCTCTCTCTCTCTCTCATAATCCTTGGGCTGCTTGGGTGTTTATGCTCATAGATGATGCTGATAAGAATGGATAGGATGGGACATCTGTGGCAGGTCTAAATCTCACAGTAATATAGAAAATATGGATACTACCATTGTTTCCCAGATCTTAATTCTCCATTAGTATTTGCTGCCAGCTTATAACACACTCTTTCTGCCAGTATCCTGAAGCAAATACTGATTTGTTTCCTTACTGAGTCCCTGCCAAATCTTCATTTGACAACATGCCACCACTGAAGTAGCCATGTTGTCAAAAACCAGCGCTTCTGAGGTAGACCAGAGATGAACAGAAAACCTTTGAAATGTAAACACAGAAGTCAAGAGATATCTAGAAAGGTGAATACACAGTGGTCATTGGAATGAGCATCATCTTGAAGTGCTTCCATGCTAGTAGAGGGGAAAGAGTCGTGTCCCTTCTGAATTCCATTACTTCCAAGGGTCACAAAGGGAAATCAGTTGAATTCAACCACAGAACTGGGTATAGTTTTGTTGGGTTTAAGAGAGAAAAGGAAAGAGAGAAAAAGAGGGAAATACAATAGGGAAGAAATGAAGGAGGAGAAGGAGCTTAACTATTTCATATGATTTTAGATGAGAGAAAAAAGAGAATAACAAAAGGTTGGACAGAGCAGGCAGCTCATGAACTTTGCTCGTATCTGAACTAGACAAAGGTTGCTTGAAAACAGAGGTACATATTTTTACAAGAACTGTGGTTTCACTGGTCTAGGGAATTCCCAGTAAGAAAACACATTCTACCAATGCAGGTTGGTGTCTGCTCTAACTTTGGAACTGAATTTCTTCATCATTAGATTTGAGTCTCTTTGTCATTACATTATTTTTTGCTATTTTATGATAAATATCCCTTTTGTCTCTTCATTTTAATCTTGGAAGGCTAAACATTCCTCACATAGAAGAGTAGAAGGGGTTTGAAAGGTGAGAAACTAGGGGAACGTTGAACCCCAGAGCCATTAACAGGTCTGTTGAGAGATGACTACTATCCTACAACCATATGTCATGGGATTCTAGCTAGTAAGCACCAAAATCCAACACCAGACAATGAAATTTATCCCAAAGCATGTTTTGTTATTTGTCTAAGATAAAAAGAAATCATTCAAATCAGAAAACAGTCACAGTATTCTCAGAAAACAGTGACTGGGCTTCTCTCCCACCCCCAGCAAGTTCTCAGCAGCAGTACATGTGTGTGGAGGTCAGATTTGATCTAGCAAACTAATTTAGAATTGCTCCTATGTTAATTGTGAAGAAACACTTTTCTGCTTCCCGCTTGACTTGATTCTTGATGGATTGTATTTCTGGGCTCTGAAATCTAGCCTAGCTAAGCTTGGAAAAGCTCATCCTCAGAAGGCTGGCTACCAGGTGATGGATTTTTCACTCACAACAACTCAAGAAGATCATCCATTAAGGTATTGAGGACACATGAAGGGAGAGCCTATAATGAAGAATTCACTAATTCTTGAGATTTTTAAGTGCCATATTAGAAAATGAAGACCATTTTTATTCTTATACTAAATAAAAATAAAGTACTTAAAATATCATAAGGATCAACAGAAATATAGGTTAGATCTGTGATTTCACTGGTATGGGGAACTCCCATCAATGCAGGTTGGCACCTTCTCTACTTACAGACTTCAAGAGCTGCCCAGAGCACAGAGAAAATAACATAGGTGCCCACAATCACATAGCCAGTAAGTGTCAGAGGCAAAGCATGAATCCAAATCTTCTGGTTTACCTCAACTTCCTCAGCTATAGAATGGGAATAATAGCACCTACCTCCTGGGGTTGCTGTGAGGATCAACTGCATTACCTGGCACATAGCAGATGCCTATGTGTATCATCAGCATTATTTTTGGTTTCCAGGCTAGCTCTCTTTTCACTAGGTAATAATATAAACTATTACTTGGCCTGAAAACATTCAATTTAGTAGAAAAATGAACTCAGTACAAAAAACATAAGCCTATGTGTTAAGAGGACGAGAGAAATTAGACAATATCTTTGCACATGAACTGTCAGCATTTCAAAATAACAATCATTCATTTATTTCATCAGTCATTCAATATATATCTAATAAACACCAAGCCTATGCAAAACACTTTACTAGGTACTTGAGAAAAGAAAAGATATTAAGACTAAGTCCTCGCTCTGCCCTCAATGTTCTTTTAATATAGTATTACTGATCTTATTAACTAGTCTCCAAGGTCAATTACCTCCATTTTTTAGATGCACCATTATTTCTAAGAAATAAATATTTTTGAAATGCTAAAAATAATTGTCACTCACTTGCACATTTCTTCCAAAATACTCATTGAAAAGTGATGAATTTGCACCTTTGCTCAGAAGTGTGTCTGACTTGAGTGTACCAGGGACAAGAGAAAATATCCCAGGAGCTCCTGCCATCTAGTGGCAAAAAGTCATGCTATTTAAGACTAGGAATTTTTAAGTACTGGCAGGATGGACTCAAATACTGTATCAATACATAGGAAATCATTCTTGGCTCTTTTAATGTGGGGTAGATCATAATACATAAAACTTTAGAGCTAGAAGTGCTTTGTGAAATAATGAAGGGTTCCCAAGTACTATCTGGTCAATCAAGATTTCCCATCCTACAAGATTGGTGAGGTGCCATTGTGGTACAGCAGAAAGGACTCCCAATAATAAGAATACTTGAGGTCAAATGCCAGCTCTACTACTTGGAATCTGTGTGACATTGTACAAATCACTTAACCTCTGTTTTCTTGCCTATAAAATAAGAAAGTTGGGGGGCGGAACCAAGATGGTGGAGTAGAAAGATACACATATGCTAGCTCCAAACCCACAGCCCATAAAATACCTGTAAAGAAGAACTCCCAACAAATTCTGGAGCAATGGAAGCCACAGAACAGCAGATTAGAGGAGATTACTGTTCCAGAGAGACCTGAAAAACTGACCCAAAAGGACCATCACACACCAGACCCGGAGCAGAGCCCAGCCCTGCCTTGGCCCAGCAGCACCAAGAGGAGCAGATCGGAGCAGGCTTCAGGGACAGAATCTCCAGTGGCCACGCAGGTCCCTCCACCCACAGGTGGCAAAGGTCAGTGAGAGAGTCTTTTTGGGTGGCCCAGAGGGGAGTGGGGTATCCCCACAACTCAGGCCCCCTTGGGAGGCAGCAGCAGCAGCGAGGCAGCAGCAGACAAGGACTCCCAAAGCAGGCAGGAGCTCAGATCCATTGTTGAAGGTCTCCACATAAACCCCCTGAGGGAAGTGAGCCCAGTGTGGTGGCCCTGCCCCAACCTGAGCACCTGAACTTAATCTCACACTGAATAGAAGCCCTGCCCCTGCCAAAAGCCCTGAGGCTGGGAAGCAGCATTTGAATCTCAGACCCCAAGCACTGGCTGAGAAGATCTGGAGGGGAGGTGGGTGTGAAGAGGAAGCTCAGAAGTCAAGTCACTGGATGTGAAAATGCCCAGAAAAGGGAAAAAAATAAGACCATAGAAGGTTACTTTCTTGGTGAACAGGTATCTCCTCCCTTCCTTTCTCATGAGGAAGAACAATGCTTACCATCAGGGAAAGACATAGAAATCAAGGCTTCTGTATCCCAAACATCCAAAATAAATATTCCATGGGCTCATGCCATGGAAGAGCTCAAAAATGATTTTGAAAGTCAAGTTAGAGAGGTGGAGGAACAACTGGGAAGAGAAATGAGAGAGATGCAAGAAAAGCATGAAAAGCAGGTCAACACCTCACTAAAGGAAAAATGCTGAAGAAAATAACACCTTGAAAAATAGGCTAACTCAATTGGCAAAAGAAGTTCAAAAAGCCAATGAGGAGAAGAATGCTTTCAAAAGCAGAATTAGCCAAATGGAAAAGGAGGTTCAAAATCTCACTGAAGAAAATAGTTCTTTCAAAATTAGAATGGAACAGATGGAGGCTAATGACTTTATGAGAAACCAAGAAATCACAAAACAAAACCAAAAGAATGAAAAAATGGAAGATAATGTGAAACATCTCATTGGAAAAACAACAGACCTGGAAAATAGATCCAGGAGAGACAATTTAAAAATTATGGGACTACCTGAAAGCCATGATCAAAAGAAGAGCCTAGACATCATCTTTCATGAAATTATCAAGGAAAACTGCCCTGAGATTCTAGAACCAGAGGGCAAAATAAATATTCAAGGAATCCACAGAACACCGCCTGAAAGAGATCCAAAAAGAAAAACTCCTAGGAACATTGTGGCCAAATTCCAGAGTTCCCAGGTCAAGGAGAAAATACTGCAGGCAGCTAGAAAGAAACAATTCAAGTACTGTGGAAATACAATCAGGATAACACAAGATCTAGCAGCCTCTACATTAAGGGATCGAAGGGCATGGAACAGTATATTCCAGAAGTCAAAGGAACTAGGACTAAAACCAAGAATCACCTACCCAGCAAAACTGACTATAATACTTCAGGGGAAAAAATGGTCTTTCAATGAAATAGAGGATTTTCAAGTATTCTTGATGAAAAGACCAGAGCTGAAAAGAAAATTTGACTTTCAAACACAAGAATGAAGAGAACCATGAAAAGGTGAACAGCAAAGTGAAGTCATAAGGGACTTACTAAAGCTGAACTGTTTACATTCCTACATGGAAAGACAATATTTGTAACTCTTGAAACATTTCAGTATCTGGGTACTGGGTGGGATTACACATGCACACACGCTCACATACATAGAGACAGAGTGCACAGAGTGAATTGAATAGGATGGGATCATATCTTTAAAACAAAATGAAATCAAGCAGTGAGAGAGAAATATATTGAGAAGAGAAAGGGAGAAATTGAATGGGGCAAATCATCTCTCATAAAAGAGGCAATCAAAAGACTCATTAGTGGAGGGATAAAGAGGGGAGGTGAGAGAAAAACATGAAGTCTACTCTCATCACATTCCACTAAAGAAAAGAATAAAGTGCACACTCATTTTGGTAGGAAAACCTATCTCACAATACAGGAAAGTGGGGGATAAAGGGACAAGCAGGGTGGGGGGGATGATAGAAGGGAGGGCATGAGGAGGAGAGTGCAATTCGAGGTCGACACTCATGGGGAGGGATAGGATCAAAAGAGAATAGAAGTAATGGGGGACAGGATAGGATGGAGGGAAATATAGTTAGTCCTATACAACACAACTATTATGGAAGTCATTTGCAAAACTACACAGATATGGCCTATATTGAATTGCTTGCCTTCCAAAGGGAAGGGGTGGGGAGGGAGGGAGGAAGAGAAGTTGGAACTCAAAGTGTTAGGATCAACTGTCGAGTAATGTTCTTGCCACTAGGAAATAAGAAAAACAGGTAAAGGGGTATAGAAAGCTATCTGCCCCTACAGGACAAAAGAGAAGATGGAGACAAGGGCAGAGAGGGATGATAGAAGAGAGAGCAGATTGGTCATAGGGGCAATTAGAATGCTTGGTGTTTGGGGGGGGAGGGGATAAAAGGGGAGAAAATTTGTAACCCAAAATTTTGTGAAAATGAATGTTAAAAGTTAAATAAATAAATTTAATGGAAAAAAAAAATAACAGAGGCTAATGTTTTGGGCTTTTTTTGCCTTTCTTTGTGTCTCCAGTACATGGTATACCCTTAATAATTGCTTGATGACTTATATGAACTTGAGAAAACAGCTTAAACCCCCAGTGTCTCAGCCTCTTTCTCTGTAAAATGAGGGAGCTGGCCTCTGGGATCCTTTATAGCTCTAGATCAATGACCCCTTGATCCCAACACCAAACAGTCAATGGATGACATAATGGAATATAATTTTATAAAAATGAAGATGAAAATATTCATTCACCTTTTATTGCTCAATATGATTTAACTCTCCTATTTTTCCTGGGACTAAGGACTAAACTAGACCTTGAATGTCTTCTCTCTCCACAACATTTTGGAGTCCAAGAATAAGCACCAAGCTTAATTCTGCTTTAATGGTTGCTATCTTTGTTCTTTAAGTCAGAAAAATATTGAAAGTGGTGATAATTATTCCTTTATAAGGAAATAGGAAAATAATTGCTTATCTTAGTCCACAAGTGACTGTGATTATGATCTGAACATTAAATATTCTTTTACCTTTGAGCTTTGAGATGGCAATAAATGTGGTGTTCTCTTCCTTAAATCCCAAGAAAGTCAACCTACAAAGAGACTGTACTAATCAGCTAATTTTTAGTTCGGAGTGCTTTCTTAAAATTTTGGAGGGGAAGGGAAGGGAAGGAAGGGAAGGGAAGGGAAGGGAAGGGAAGGGAAGGGAAGGGAAGGGAAGGGAAGGGAAGGGAAGAGAACCAATCATTGTGAATGGGGAAAGGAAGGCATAGTATTGTAGATTAAAGAAATTTTATTTTCTAATAATCAGAGGTGAATTTTTCCAAGCCAAAACATTTATCAAAATAAGAAAACATACACACACACACACACACACACACACACACACACGCACACACACATGCACACACACATGCATGAACCCACATTTTTCTTAGGTACCTCCTTTGAGGTTGTTTTAGAAATGATATGCAGCTACGGTAAAATATTTCAGGGAGTATTTTCAGAGGTAATGAGCTGATTGTATAGCGTTTTACAAAAAGAAAAGAAAAACAGTGTCATCTAATGAATACTGGGTCTTCCTTTCTGTATACAGTGTCCTCCTCTATTAGAATATGACCACCCTCAGAGCAGGGACTGTCTTTCCTTTCTGTTTGTTTCCCCAGAGCTTAGTATAATGCTTTACACGAAGTAGTTGTTTACTGCTGTTCAGTCATTTCAGTCATGTCTGACACTTCATGACCCCATTTGGGGTTTTATTGTCAAAGATACTGGAGGGGTTTGCCATTTCCTTCTCCAGCTCATTTTACAGATGAAGAAACTGAGGCAAACAGGGTTAAGTGACTTGCCCAGGGTCACATAGCAAGTAAGTGTGTGAGGCCAGATTTGAACTCAGATCTTTCTGACTCCAGGTCTAGCACTCTATCCATTGCAACACCTCCTAGCTGCCCCTAGCATGTAGTAAGCATTTAAGAAATGCCTTATATATTATTCCTGGCCCATCAGAATGCCAGTTCCTGTTGTCTTTGTTTTTCTGTCCTCAGCATCTTGGCACAATGCCTAGAACATAGTAAGTGCTTAATAAAAGCTTGTTGATTAATTGATTCAAGATTAAACTAAAATATAAAGGAAACATTGAAAATTGAAATTTTATATGATTCTCCCTAGTAACTCAATGATCTGAACTTTTCTCTTGTTAACAGGTCTTCAAATGCTTTTCACAATTGTATATCTTCACTTAATAGTTAACAAGATCAAGTCTACTAAAAAATTTTCCCAAGGATTCTGTGATCTTAACCATAAAGTCATACTTATTGGGTCTGCTTCTCAAACACAAAAAATGATGATTAACTAAAAAAGTTTTTTTTCTTATGACTTCTATTGCATAGGATATCCCCATTCTTCTTCTTGAGAGAGGAGGGATTTGTTTTGGTGGAATTAATTCACAATCTTATGTGACTTATATTTGGGTTCCCAGCCAGATATTTATATACATTGTGAAATGATTATGTAAGAAATCTCCAGGGACCAGCACCGGGATTTTTTTTCAAGAAGTAAAAGATTAATGGGCACCAAAAGTTGTCATTAACCACTTCATACTTTAGATATTCATGGGAACACAGAACTCCTTGCAGAATCATACATAGCCTTTTTTTCCATTTGCAGTCAAGTCTGTAATATTTTATTTCTATTTTCATATGGCAGTGGAAGAAATGCTTTTTTTCTCCATATTCTTCTTCTTCTTCTTTATAAGGAAGTAATTTATGAGCTAATCCACTGGTTTCCTATTTGTCTTGCCAAGCATCTAGTTGACATCTGACTCAACTTGGACTTTGTCCATTTTCATGCATACTCCTTGCCCAAACCAGTCACCGAAATTTCACATCTGTTGGTGAAGGAGGGGGAAAAGAAATGAAATTAAAGGAGAGAGTAGAGTGACTGGGAGAGGAGGGGGGGAACAAGAAAGAGGAAAAGAAGGAGAGAAGAAAACAAAAAGGAGAGCAAAAGAGAGGCAAAAGAGGTCCAGCCAACCAATGTAATAGGACCCAGGACAACCTTATCAATGTATGGTACCATTAGATGCCTTGAATATTAGAGCTGGGAAGGAACCTCAGAGGTCTTACAGTCTTCCCCCACTCCTCTAACCCTGAGACCAACACTTTGACATCTGGACCTAGATCACACCAGCAGTACAGAGCAGGTCATTCTTTTATGACGCCAAGTCAGAAAAGAAGCAACTGTAACTAACCAAATAAATCCTCTGCTTTTTTGCCTTCTCCTCATAAGAAGAAGGCTAGAGCAGGAGCCAAGATGGTGGAGTACAAAGACATACATACTCTAGCTTTTCCCCCATAGCCCATGAAATACCTGTAAAAAATGACTCTCAACAAATTCTAGAGCAGCAGAAGCCACAGATCAACAGAGTGAAAGAGATTTCCAGCCAAAGGTAACCTGGAAGGCAAACAGGAAAGGTCTATTGCACAGAATATGAAGTACAGTCCAGCACTGGCTGTGAAGCAGTGGGACTGAGAGGAAAAGGACTAGAACAGGCCTCTGGGGCAGAATCCCCAGTAGCAGTGGAGAGTCTCAGATCCCTCAACCCACAAGTGCTAAAGAAAGCTTCAAAGAAAGCTTCAAAGATCAGTAAGAGGGCTTTTCCAACTGGGCAAGAGGGGAGTAGAGTCCCACCCTAACAATGCCCCAGATGGCAGCAGCAGCAACAGTGGTGGCAGCAGCTGTAGCGCCCATTTGTGAAGCACTCTGCCTAAAGCCCCTGGGGGAATTGAGCAGCTGATATGAATCTCAACCCTGAGAATGGTCCTGGGGTGAGGAGGAGCACTAGGACCCTTCCTCTTGACAAAGGATTCAAAAGTCAAGTAACTGGTTGGGAAAATGCTCAAAAAAAGAGGAAAAAATAAGACTACAGAAGGTTACTTTCTTAGTGAACAGGTATTTCCTTCCATCCTTTCTGATGAGGAAGAACAATGCATACTGTCAGAGGAAGTCAAAACTTCTGCACCCAGTACCTCCAAAATAAATATGCAATGGTCTCAGACCACAGAAGAGCTCAAAAAGCAAGTCAACACTTGCTAAAGAAGACCCAAAAAAATGCTGAAGAAAATAACACCTTTAAAAGTAGGCTAACTCAATTGGAAAAAGAGGTCCAAAAAGTCAATGAGAAGAATAAGGCTTTAAAAAGCAGAATTAACTAAATGAAAAAATGGAGTTCAAAAGCTCACTGAAGAAAATAGTTCTTTGGGGGGCGGAGCCAAGATGGCGTAGTAGAAAGACGCACATACACATAGCTCCGAACCCACAACCCATAGAACAACTACAAAGAAGTAACTCACGGCGAATTCTGCACCCAGAGGCCACAGAACATTGGAGCGAGGGAGATTTCTGTTCCGGAGAGACCTGCAAACCTCTCGTAAAAGGTCCTTCGTGCTGCGGACTGGGCGCCGGGACTGGGAGCTGAGTACAGCCCTGCCGTGGCCGCGGCACCGAGAGGAACAGATCCGAGCAGGCTTCAGGGACGGGATCTCCAGCGGCCGCACAAGTACCTCCACCCACAGGTGACGGGGGTCGGTGAGAGAGTCCCTTTGGCGGGTCGAGGGGGGAGTGGGGTGCCCCCATGGCTCGGGCCCCCTCAGGAGACAGAAGCTGAGGGGCAGCGGCAGACCAGGGCTCTCCAAGCAGGCAGGAGCCTGGATCCATTGTTGAAGGTCTGTGCATAAACTCCCTGAGGGAACTGAGCCTGAGAGGCAGCCCTGCCCTCAACTGAGCATCTGAATTTAATCTCACACTGAATAGCAGCCCTGCCCCCGCCCAAAGCCCTGAGGCTGGAAGCAGCATTTGAATCTCAGACCCCAAAAACTGGCTGGGAGGATCAGGAGGTGAGGTGGGTGTGAGGAAAATATTCAGAGGTCAAGTCACTGGCTGGGAAAATGCCCAGAAAAGGGAAAAGAAATAAGACTATAGAAGGTTACTTTCTTGGTGAACAGGCATTTCCTCCCTTCCTTTCTGATGAGGAAGAACAATGCTTACCATCAGGCAAAGACACAGAAATCAAGGCTTCTGTGTCCCAGCCCACTCAATGGGCACAGGCCATGGAAGAGCTCAAAAAGAATTTTGAAAATCAAGTTAGAGAGGTGGAGGAAAAGCTGGGAAGAGAAATGAGAGACATGAAGTCAAAGCATGAACAGCAAATCAGCTCCCTGCTAAAGGAGACCCAAAAAAATGTTGACGAAAATAGCACCTTGAAAACTAGCCTAACTCAATTGGCAAAAGAGGTTCAAAAAGCCAATGAGGAGAAGAATGCTTTCAAAAGCAGAATTAGCCAAATGGAAAAGGAGATTCAAAAGCTCACTGAAGAAAATAGTTCTATCAAAATTAGAATGGAACAGATGGAGGCTAATGACTTTATGAGAAACCAAGAAATCACAAAACAAAACCAAAAGAATGAAAAAATGGAAGATAATGTGAAATATCTCATTGGAAAAACAACTGACCTGGAAAATAGAGCCAGGAGAGACAATTTAAAAATTATGGGCCTACCTGAAAGCCATGATCAGAAAAAGAGCCTAGACATCATCTTTCATGAAATTATCAAGGAAAACTGCCCTGAGATTCTAGAACCAGAGGGCAAAATAAATATTCAAGGAATCCACAGAACACCGCATGAAAGAGATCCAAAAAGAGAAACTTCTAGGAACATTGTGGCCAAATTCCAGAACTCCCAGGTGAAAGAGAAAATATTGCAAGCAGCTAGAAAGAAACAATTCAAGTATTGTGGAAATACAATCAGGATAACACAAGATCTAGCAGCTTCTACATTAAGGGATCGAAGGGCATGGAATAGGATATTCCAGAAGTCAAAGGAACTAGGACTAAAACCAAGAATCACCTACCCAGCAAAACTGAGTATAATACTTCAGGGGAAAAATTGGTCTTTCAATGAAATAGAGGACTTTCAAGCATTCTTGATGAAAAGACCAGAGCTGAAAAGAAAATTTGACTTCCAAACACAAGAATGAAGAGAACCATGAAAAGGTGAACAGCAAAGAGAAGTCATAAGGGACTTACTAAAGTTGAACTGTTTACATTCCTACATGGAAAGACAATATTTGTAACTCTTGAAACATTTCAGTATCTGGGTACTGGGTGGGATTACACACACACACATGCACACACGCACACACACATAGAGACAGAGTGCACAGAGTGAATTGAAGAGGATGGGATCATATCTTAAAAAAAAAAATGAAATCAAGAAGTGAGAGAGAAAGATATTGGGAGGAGAAAGGGAGAATTGAATGGGGCAAATTATCTCTCATAAAAGAGGCAAGCAAAAGACTCATTAGTGGAGGGATAAAGAGGGGAGGTGAGAGAAAAACATGAAGTCTACTCTCATCACATTCCACTAAAGGAAAGAATAAAATGCCTACTCATTTTGGTATGAAAACCTATCTTACAATACAGGAAAGTGGAGGATAAGGGGATAAGCAGAGTGGGGGGGGATGATAGAAGGGAGGGCATGGGGAGGAGAGTGCAATTTGAGGTCAACACTCATGGGGAGGGATAGGATCAAAAGAGAATAGAAGTAATGGGGGACAGGATAGGATGGAGGGAAATATAGTTAGTCCTATACAACACAACTATTATGGAAGTCATTTGCAAAACTACACAGATTTGGCCTATATTGAATTGCTTGCCTTCCAAAGGGAAGGGGTGGAGAGGGAGGGAGCTAAAGAAGTTGGAACTCAAAGTGTTAGGATCAACTGTAATGTTCTTACCACTAGGAAATAAGAAATACAGGTAAAGGGGTATAGAAAGCTATCTGGCCCTACAGGACAAAAGAGAAGACAGAGACAAGGGCAGAGAGGGATGATAGAAGAGAGAGCAGATTGGTGATAGGGGCAATTAGAATGCTTGGCGTTTGGGGGGGGAGGGGAGAAAAGGGGAAAAATTTGTAACCCAAAATTTTGTGAAAATGAATGTTAAAAGCTAAATAAAAAAAAAAATAGTTCTTTAACGATGAGAGTGGAGTAGATGGAAGCTAATGACTTTATGAGAAACCAAGAAATTACAAAACAAAACCAAAAGAATGAAAAAAATGGAAGATAATGTGAAATATCTCATTGGAAAAACAACTGACCTAGAAAATAGATCCAGGAGAGACAATTTTAAAATTATGGGACTACCTGAAAGCCATGATCAAAAAAAGAGCCTACACATCATCTTTCATGAAATTATCAAGGAAAACTGCCCTGATATTCTAGAACCAGAGGGCAAAATAAATATTGAAAGAATCCATCAATCACCTCCTGAAAGAAATCCAAAAAGAGAAACTCCTAGGAATATTGTAGTCAAATTTCATAGTTCCCAGGTCAAGGAGAAAATATTGGAAGCAGCTAGAAAGAAACAATTCAAGTATTGTAGAAATACAATCAGGATAACACAGAATCTGGCACCTTCTACATTAAGGGATATAAGGGCTTGGAATAGGATATCCTAGAAGTCAAAGGAACTAGGACTAAAACCAAGAATCACCCACCCAAAAACTAAGTATAATACTTCAGGGGAAAAAATGGTCATTCAATGATATAGAGGACTTTCAAGCATTCTTGATGAAAAGACCAGAACTGAAGAGAAAATCTGACTTTCAAACACAAGAATTAATAGAAGCATGAAAATCTAAACAGGAAAGAGAAATCATAAAGGACTTTCAAAAGTTGAACTGTTTACATTTCTACATGGAAATATAATATTTGTAACTCTTCATATTTCTCTCAGTATTTGGGTAGGTGGAGGAATTATACACACACACACACACACACACAGAGCACAGGTTGAGTTGAATCAGAAGGGACGCTATCTATAAAAAATAAAATTAAGGGGTGAGAGAGGAATATATTGGGAGGAAAAGGGAGAAATGGAATGAGGCAAATTATCACTCATAAAAAAGATAAGAAAAATCTTCAATGGGGGAGAAAAGGGAGGAGATGAGAGGGCAAAAGTGAAGCTTTTACTTTTTACTCTCTTCACATATGGCTTAAGGAGGGAATAACATGCACACTCAATTTGGTATGAAAATCTCTCTTGCACTACAGAAAAGTAGGGGAGAAGGGGACAAGAGGGGTGGGGGGAATGATTGAAGGGAGGGCAAATGGGGGAAGGTAGTAATTAGAAGTAAACACTTTTGGGAAGGTACAAGGTCAAATGAGAGAATAGAATAAATAGAGGACAGGGTAGAATGGAGGGAAATGTAGTTAGTTTTACACAACATGACTATTATGGAAGTCTTTTGCAAAATGACACATATATAGCCTGTATTGAATTGCTTGCCTTCTCATTGGGGATGGTTAGGGAGGGAGGGAGAGAAGTTAGAATTCAAAATATTAGAAACAAATGTTGAGAATTGCTATTGCATATAACTGGGAAATAAGAAATACAGGTAATGGAGTACAGAAATCTACATTGCCCTACAAGAAAAAAGAGAAGATGAGGATAAGAGAAGGGTGGGGTGTGATAGAAGGGAGGGCACATAAAGGGAAGGGGTAATCAAAATGCAAGGTGTTATGGCATGGGAGAGGGAGAGATGGCGAGAAAAGTTGAAACTCAAAATTTTGAGGAAATGAATGTTGAAATCTAAAAATAAACAAACATTTTTTAAAAAGAAGCCTAGAGCAAGGAAAGGCTGGTTTCTACCATAGTGCTCAGCAATGGCTACATGTAGGCCTTCCCCTTGCTCTTTCATCCCTCTCATTTAATCCCCCCTTTTGTATTAAAAAATCTATTAGCCACTAATCCTTATTGGGTGGTTAATGTTAGCCAGTTGAATTGAGATGGGGAAGATATAAGCCTGGATAGAAATAAGAAATATATCCTATTTGAGAATGAAGCAAAGACAAAGACAATAAATCCACTGGAAATCACAGACATCATGAAGGCAATTTGAGATAGTATTTCCAAACCAGGTCAAATTGATACACAGAAGAGATTTTGGGCAAAGAGAAAGTAATATTCTAATGTAAATCCCAAGATCCTCTTTATGAGCTATCTTCCCCCATTAGAATGTAAGCTCTTTCAGGATGAGTTGTGTTGTTTATATTTGAATCATCAGCACTAAGCACAATGACTGGAACATTGTAAGCATTTCATAAATGTCTGTCTCTCTATTAAAAAAGACTTAAATGTTGTAGAATATATTTGCAAGATTAACAGGATCCAGAATTTGTGGTCCTTACTTGCTACTGATCCTGGTAATGCTTCCCTTTCTCTACCTCTGTTGTCAGCAGTCGTTAGTACATGAGGTGACAACCTCCACCAATAGCCTCCAACTTAACTATGGGTGAGGATTTACCTGAGAAGGCACCTTACGTAATTTGCCTTGACTTACAATAACCCTGAAGTTAACCATTGTTGCTGTTCAGTCATCTCAGTCATGTCTGTCTCTTCATGAGATTTTTGTCTCTTCTCAAGGTTTTCTTGGCAAAGATTCTGAAGTGGTTTGCCATTTCCTTCCCCAGCCTATTGTACAGATGGGGAAACTGAGGGAAATAAGGTCAAGTGATTTGCCCAGGTTCATAGATCTAGTAAGTCTATGAGGTCAGATTTGAACTTAGAAAGATGAGTCTTTCTGACTTTAGGACCTGAACTCTATCCACTGTACCACCTAGATGCCCTAAGTTAACATTAGGATTTTTTTAATTATTTTTGTTTTTACACAAAAGAGAAACTTTATTTCATGTGCTTAGCCGGACCGCTATGAATACCTATTCTGTTTTTATGACGAGTGCTCAGAGAAATGTAATGTTTCAAATCTTTGGGCCATTATTGACATAACAAATATCCTTCCACAGTGTTTACCACTGTCCAGTGAGGCCAGGAAAGGAGCAAAGTTGGAGATGAAATCTATGAAGATGTTATTTAACTTCCATCTCCCCACAGAATCGGTTATAATCATAGGGACGAAAGGGAGAGGGAAAGAAAGGAGAATAAATTGGCACCATCAGGAGCAGAAAAGGAGTAAGTGAAAGACATGGAGGCAGAAAGGGAGAGAACTCAGCTTATACTTATAGCCAAGGACATATATAGATCAAACCAATATTTAAGATTTTAGAAGCAGTAATAAGCTGATTTATACACTTGGATATGAATCATTCATCAAGTATTTACTAAGCAATAAGAACTTGTCTGTGGTTTTTTTGCATAGATATGAGATGTGGAACACAAATAAATCCCTGAAGACTTGAAAATGGTTATCCCAAGGAAAGGTATGAGCTTTGAGAAATAAAATACAAGATGCCATCAGAAAGTAATAAGGGGAAAAAAGATGAGTTGGTCATACGAGCAGGGTAAGGAGAGGCAAATGGGCCACCCAAGGTCTACATTGGTATCCTCAAGAAGCCAGAAGAAATAAGGAAAGTGGTTGCCATGTTGGGTGGGCTGCCTATGCTGAATTTATAGGAGGACATAGATGGAAGTCAAATAGGATGGGCTGGGATCTGCACCACTGGAGAACAACATTCAAATCAATGAGATCAAATTGAGTAAACATTGATTGCTGTTGACATTCTTTCTCCAGCATTAATCTCCTCCTCTGGAAAGAATGAAGCTTTCTTTCTCAAAATTGTACTTGCTTGGACAAATTCTCAGAAATCCTAGGTATCAAGAAATGAGGGTGAAGGTGGAGGTGGGGCGGGGGGGGGAAGAACTACACCAGAGGGAGCAGAATGTCTGGCCATCTTACACTATTCTCTCATTAATCCATAAAACATTCCCAGCATTCCAAGTCTTTCTTGATTCTTCCTGCAGCTTAATCAATTACTCTGATATCTCTCCCATTCGAATCTATGACTTTCTGAAAATGACTGATCTTGATTGCCCTAATCTGTGTTTTTTGGCATACACATACACACACACACACACACACACACACACACACACACACACACACATATAGTATTAGAAAACACTGAAAGTTTCAAGAGGTTTTCCAGAAGTTCTTCAAACTCATTTCAGGAAACGCTAGCTTCAAATTCATTCGAATTTTACTTTCAGTCAGAGAAGGGGCCCCTTTTCTTCTCATTGTCTGTGATTAATTGAATTCTGCCTTTTGAACCAGGTTGGAACTAATTTTAAATCAAAAATGATTTCCTCTTAGTATAAAAGGATGTCTAAAACAATGTATCTTTTTAGCAGACTTTCTCTAGGATTATTCATTTAATAATTTATATTTCTCACTAAACCAGTCCTTAGAAAATTTCAATTGTTGAAATTTGGGCCCTGAAATTATCTGTGTATAGGGTCATCTCTAGTTGTCCTGATCTATATCTGGCCACTGGACCCAGGTGACTACAGAGAAGAAAGTGAGGCTGGTGACTTTGCACAGCTCTCCCTCACTCAAATTCAATTCAGGAGTAAGTCAGGACATCATCTTCCTGATGTCATGGTCCTCTTTGAGAATGAAATACAAACCACAACCACACAACTCATCTATTCCCATGTGCCAACTTCTTGAACCATATGAAAATCTGCTCTCAGAGAAAGATCTTATCAATTATTTCACACCAAAGTACAAATGACTGATCATGTCATTCCCAAGCATGTTTATATTCAAACAAGGAACAGTGAACCAAAAGAATAAAACTGTAATAGAGACAAACTGGGGAGGTGTGGTTTTGATCAAGAGAGCCTTCTCAACACTCCCTGAAACTAGGCAAAGTAAGCAACTACATTAGGGCTCGCTTAATCAAAAAACCTGCCATGACTCCTCAATTTGTGAACAGAATTTCCCATTTGGTTTTCTAATGCTAGCAAAGTAACAGACTGTTATGGGAAATAAGATAGGCTTAAATCAACATCTTAACTACTTGGAGCTCCTTTTGGGGATTTTTGGGTTAATCAAAGCAAATTTTGTGCATGTGTTCTCCCATCCTTTCCATACATATGTGTCTTACTCTTCATCTTCAAGATTTCATTCCATGTATCTTGAAGACCAGGTACTGTAGAAAGTCTCCCCAGATAAGACCTTATGTACCATGACCAATGCACCTTCCCAACATGACAAGTTTATTTGATTCATGATGAAATGTTTTGATGGTATGGGGTGTATACATACATACATACATACATACATACGTATGTGTGTTTATTTATTTATATATTACTCTGTTAGAAGAAAAATGATCAAGCAATTTTAAAAGAGAAAAAAAATCTTAGAGATCACTTAATGCTGTGGAGAATCAACTTAGCTTAGCAGATAGAGTCCCTGAACACAGGGTCAAGGAGACCTGACTTCAAATCGAATCTCTGATACTAGAAACCAGTTTTATGACTATGGGCAAGTCATTAAATTTCATTGAACCTCAGTTTTCTCACCTGCAATAATAACTCATATCTATATAGTAACAATAATAACTCATATCTATATAGTATTTTTTGTCTTGCAAAGCTCTTACATATAATAAATCCTTTTAGCCCCACACAGCCCTGTGAGATTGATACTCATTCCCATTTTACAGAGGTTACTGAGACTCAGAGGATAAGTGGCTTGCCCAGAATCTCATATCTAGTAAGCACCTGGGATAGGATTTGAACATGTAGGCTAGGAGCTTGGTATAGTGGTGAGAATACTGGACCTGAACTCAAGAAGAATGGGGTCAAATCCTACCTCTGAAAACTAAGTCATGTGATCATAGCTTAATTTCTCTGGGTCTTAGTTTCTTCTCATATAAAATGTGAGAACTGAACCAGATTAAGGTTCCTTTCAGTTTGAGATTCTTGATTTTATGATCCTGATTCTAAGTTGGGCACTCTGTCCCCTCCACCACCTCACTTGTCAGTTTGGAACACTTACCTCAATGGATTATTTCAAGATCTAAATGAGATAACACCTTTAAAGTGTTGTGGAAATTGTCATTTATTATTTTATCATTAATAAGGTCTCACAGAGCTAACAAGTGGCAGAATCAGAACTCATGCCTTTGTCCTAGGACATTGTTGTTACCCCCATACTATACCACCACACCAGCTCAGGAAGTGAGGAGGAGCTCGTGTAATGATAATAGTCAAAATTTATAATGGGGTTTTGTGATTTGCAAAGGAAAGCTTAGCTATGTTAATTCTTTTGACCTTTGCAACAGTTCTGTGGGGTAAGTGCTATTACTATCCCCATTTTGCCAATTTAGAAACTGAGACAGAGAGTGATTAAGTGACAGGGTCACAAAACTTATAAATGTCTGAAGGTGGATTTGAACTCAGCTCTTCCTGATTCTAAACCCTGCACACGTACCACCTATCTGTCTCCTATGAACAAGAGAGAGAGAAAGAAAGCTACAATTCACAATATCCCTCTCCCAATCTATAAGTAGACAAGGGATGTGAGGCAGGTGGATATGAGACAATGTCAGCAGAGCTTTAGGAAACATTGACTAGAAATTGTTTATTCATTTTCAGTAAAATTTTCCTTAAATTTTCCAAGAGATCAAAGGAAAAGGACTCCAATGGACAAAAAAAAATATTTATAGCACCTCTTTTTGAAGTGGCAAAGAATTGGAATTTGAGAGGATGCCCATTGATTGGGGGATGGCTGAACAAGTTGTGGTATATGAATGTAATGGAATGAATATGTAATATGTAATGGAATATTGTGCTATAATGGAATATTGTTGTACTATAAGGAATGATGAAGGGGATGATTTCAGAAAATCATCAGATACAAAGTGAAGTGAGCAGAGCCAGTGAACAATTTACACAAAAGCAATATTGTAAAGATAATCAACTGTGCAAGACTTAGCAACTCTTAAAAATACAATGATCTATGATGGTTCCAAAAGACTCATAATAACAATGTTATCTAATTCCAGAGAAAGAACTGATGGATGCTGAGTGTAGACAGATGTGTGTGTGTGAGGGAGAGAGAGAGACAGAGAGAGAGACAGAGAGAGACAGAGAGACAGAGGAAGGGAAGGAGGGAGGGAGGGGGCCAGGTTGGAAAGTAACAAGGATGGTGAAATACCAAAGAGGGAAACTTTATAGGAAAGATTTAGAAAGCCTATCAAAGAGTTTAGGTTTGCTACTGTGGGTAATAAGAAGCTACTATATGGATTTTTACAGGATATCTGTCCTTAGAAGAAGCATATTTTTTGTGAAAAGACAGGCAATGGTAAAGGAACTCATCTAGAAAAAAAATGCAATTCTCTTTTAATAATATTTGGTTTCTCTGTGGGCTTTTGAAAAAAATTATTCAATTATATTTTATTTTCAGCTTCACACACACACAAATACACACACACCATACGACTTGCTCATCTCTAAAAACGTGTTTATACCTTTTCTCCTACCTAAATGCCCTCCCTACTCATCTCCACAAGTCTACATCTTCTGTTTTCTTCAAAACCTGACTTTATGTTCAGCTCCTGTTGCTGGCCTTCCCTAAATGAGCCTACCCCACTGGTTTACCTCCCATTGCTGTTGGTCAGTCATTTTCAGGCATGTCCAACTCTTTGTGACCCAATTTGGGATTTTCTTGGCAAAGATACAGGAATCATAGACAGTAACAATCCATTAGATTCTAAGCTCCGTGAGGTTAGGGACTGTCTTTTACCTTTTTGTATCCTTAGCTTAGCCCAGTGCCTGGCACAAAGTGGGCACTTAAAGGATATTTATTAATTGATTGATATGCACAATTTTTTTTCTACATGGTTATATGTTTTTGTGTTATCCATCATCTCACTGGCAAGGGTACCATTGCCTCTATAATCTGTTTCTGAACTTGGCATCCTCCATTTGCCATGCTTGCCATATTTAATCAGTGAGGATTTAAATATCTATGTTGTGCTCATCTTACCCAAGAATCTTTTTTTTTAGGGCACAGTTCTACTCTTGAGCACACAGATGTGTCTCACTGGATTTCTTAGGAATACTCCTCCGTAGGGTGGTAGTTAATTTTCTGCACCCCACATAGTTCAAAGGGAGGGTGAAGCATTCTGTTTTTAATTTGCACAAGCACGCATCAGCCATATGGCTTTCTGAGTGACTGAGCTCCTATGACACCAGACCAACTATGGCTCAATCGTTCTTCACTATGGGTCCTAGAGAGCTGTGATAGTGGGTGGGCAGCTAGTAATGACTTAAGCATACCTCTGGAGACTGCTGCCCTCTCATTGAGGGAAAGGATATGGATTCAATCTGAATCAGCTCTACCACCTGACTTATGGGAGAGGCTCCTGCTCCCAAACCTTCCAGAGTATGGTGGGTGGTTGGCTGATAGGAACTTTTAGGGGCCTAGCTCATAGAGTCATCAACCTTAGCATCATCTTTGGAGTCCCCTTTGACTCTTGTCAATCCTTGTTGATTTTACTTCTACAATATTTCTTGCATCCCTCCCTACCAAATCAAAGACTCTTCCTTTTCTCTAGTTACAAAGCCTTGTCACCCCTCTCCTGAACTATTGAAATAGCTTCTTTTTTAAAATTAGTTTCATTTATTTTCAGTGTTCTACAATCACTATCATATAACTTAGATTTCCCCCTCCCAACTTCTTCCCTCCCCGAGATGGCATAAAATTTTATATAGGTTCTACACATACATTCCTATTAAATACATTTTCACTATAGTCATGCTGGATAGAAGAATTAAAATGAATGGGAGAAATCATGTAACACACCAAAATGTAATACACCCAAAAAAAAAATGATCTGCTACATTCTGCAATTGAATTCCATAGTTCTTTCTGTGGATGTGGAAGGCATTTTGCCTTATAAGACCATTGGGAATTTTTTTACATCCTTGCATTGCAATGAAATTCCAAGTCTACCAGAAAAAACTCTCACACATGTGGTCGTTGCTGTGCACAAATTTCTCCTGGTTCTGCTCCTTTCACCCAGCATTAGATCATATAAGTCTTTCCAGGCCTCTCTGAAGTCTTCCTGTTCATCATTTCTTATACCACAATAGTATCCCATTACATTCATATATCATAATTTATTCAGCCATTCCCCAATTGATGGGTATCCCCTTGATTTCCAGTTTTTGGCCACCACAAACAGGGCTGCTATAAATATCTTTGTACATGTGGAACCCTTTCCCATTTTTATGATCTCTTGGGGATACAGTTCTAGAAGCAATATTGCTGGGTCAAAGGGTATGCATATTTTTGTAGCCCTTAGGGCATAGTTCCAAATTGCTCTCCAGAATGGTTGGATCAGCTCATAGCTCTACCAACAATGAATTAGTGTTCCATCTCTCCCACATCATCTCCAACATTTATCATCTTCCTGTTCTATCATGTTTGCCAGTGTGATAGGTGTGATGTGGTACCTCAGAGTTGTTTTGATTTGCATCTCTCTAATCAATAGTGATTTAGAGCATTTTTTCATATGACTATAGACATCTTTTATTTCTTCCTCTGAAAACTGCCTGTTCATATCTTTTGACCATTTATCAATTGGGGAATGACTTGTATTTTTGTACATTTGACTTAGTTCTCTATATATTCTAGAAATGAGGCCTTTATCATAGATACTAACTACAAAAATTCTTTTCCAGTTTTCTGCATCCTTACAAATCTTGGATGCATTGGGTTTGGTTGTGCAAAAACTTTTCAATTTAATGTAATCAAAATTATTCATCTTGCACTTCATAATGCTCTCTATCTCTTCTTTAGTCAAAACTTCTTCCCTTCTCCATAAATCTGATAAATACACTATTCCTTACTCCACCAATTTGTCCATAGTATCGATTTTTATACCTAGATCATGTACCCATTTGAACTTTATGCTTGTGTACAGTGTCAGGCATTGGTCAATGCCTAGTTTCTGCCACACTCTTATCCAGTTTTCCCAGCAAGTTTTGTTGAACAGTGAGTTCTTATCCCAGAAGCTGGAGTCCTTGGGTTTATCAAACAGTAGATTGCTATACTCTTTGCCTACTGTGTCTTGAGTACCTAGCTGATTCCACTTGTCTACCCTTCTGTTTCCTAGCCAGTACCAAGTGGTTTTGATAATTATTGCTTTATAATACAATTTGAGATCTGGTAGCGCTAGGCCACCTTCCCTAGCATTTCTTTTCATTAGTCCCCTTGATATTCTGGACCTTTTGTCCTTCCAGATGAAATGTGATATTATTTTTTCCAGCTCTAAAAAATAATTATCTGATAGTTTAATTGGTATGGCACTAAATAAGTAAATTAATTTAGGCAGAATTGTCATTTTTATTGTATTGGCTTGGCCTATCCACGAGCAACTGATGTTTTTCCACTTACTTAGATCTGACTTTATTTGTGCAAAAAGTGTCTTGTAATTGTGTTCATATAGTCCCTAGGTTTGTTTTGGCAGGTATACTCCCAAATATTTTACATTGTCTACCCTAGCTTTAAGTGGGATTTCTCTTTCTATCTCTTGCTGTAGGGTTTTGTTACTAGTATATAGAAATGCAGATTTGTGTGGATTTATTTTGTAACCTGCAACTTTGCCAAAGTTATTTATTATTTCAAGTAGTTTTTTACTTGAACCTCTGGGATTCTCTAAATAGATCATCATATCATCTGCAAAGAGTGATAACTTAGTTTCTTCTTTGTCTATTCTAATTCCTTCAATTTATTTATCTTGTCTAATTGCTACAGCTAACATTTTTAGTACCATAATGAATAATAGTGGTGATAATGGACATCCTTATTTCACCCCTGATCTTACTGGAAATGCATCTAGCTTATCTCCATTGCATACAATGCATGCTGAAGGTTTTAGGTAGATACTGCTTATTATTTTATGGAAAGTTCCCTTTATTCCTATGCTCTCCAGTGTTTTTAATAGGAATAGGTGTTATATTTTGTCAAAAGCTTTTTCTGCATCTATTGAGATAATCATGTGGTTTCTGTTAGTTTTGTTGTTATGATCAATAATGCTAATAGTTTTCCTAATATTGAACCAGCCCTGCATTCTTGGTGTGAATCCTACCTGATCATAATGTATTATTCTCGTGATAAGTTGCTGTATTCTTTTTGTTAAAATCTTATTTAAAATTTTCGCATCTATATTCATTAAAGAAATTGGTCTATAATTTTCTTTCTTTATTTTGTCTCTTCCTGGTTTAGGTATCAAAACCATATTTGCAACATAAAAAGAATTTGGGAGGGCTCCTTCATCCCCAATTTTCAAAAATAGTCTATGTAGTATTGGAATTAACTGTTCTTTAAATGTTTGGTAGAATTTACTTGTAAATATATCCAGCCCTGGAGATTGTTTCCTAGGGAGTTCATTGATGACTTGTTCAATTTCTTTTTCTGAGATGGGATTGTTTAAACATTCAACTTCCTCTTCTGTTAATCTGGGCAATTTTTATTTTTTAAAATATTCATCCATCTCATTTAGGTTGTTGAATTTATGGACATAAAGGTGGGCAAAGTAATTTCTAATTATTGTTTTAATTTCCTCCTCACTGGAGGTGAGTTCACCCCTTTCATTTTTGATATTGGTAATTTGGTTTTCTTCTTTCTTTTTTTAATCAAATTGACCAAAGGTTTATCAATTTTATGAGCTTTTTCATAAAACCAACTATTAGTTTTATTTATTAGTTCAATAGTTTTCTTAATTTCAATTTTATTAATCTCTCCTTTGGTTTTCAGTATTTCTAATTTGGTATTTACTTGAGGATTTTCATTTTGTTCTTTTTCTAGCTTTTTCGGCTGCATGCCCAAGTCATTGATCTCCTCTTTCTCTATTTTATTCATGTAGGCATTCAAAGATATAAAACTTCCCCTAAGAACTGCTTTTGCAGTATCCCATAAGATTTGGTAGGTTGCCTCATTACTATCATTCTCTTGAGCGAAGCTGTTGATTGTTTCTATGATTTGTTATTTACCCCACTCTTTGTTCAGGATTAGATTATTTACTTTCCAATTAATTTTTGGTTTATCTTTCCATGGCCTTTTATTACATATAATTTTTATTGCATTATGATCTGAGAAGGATGCATTGACTATCTCTGCCTTTCTGCACTGGACTGTGAGGTTTTTATGCCCTAGAACATGGTCAGTTTTTATATATGTGCCATGTACCACTGGTCATGGGAGATCTCCTCAACTGAGCTGGAGCAAAGGCAAGCTCAGGGGTTGGTGATCCTGGCTGCTGTAATGTCTTCCCATTTCCCCTGGAGCAGTTAGGGACACTTGGGTCCTAGTGCAAGTTTCCACCACCACCACCCCACCCCACCCAGGCCCTCTCTTTCCCGTTCACCTTTGCCACAGTAAGAGGAATCCCCCTTAGCTATTTTCCTAGTCTCAGGTGCTAGAGGCTGTTTGCTCCTTCTGCTGATCCCACTGATCCAGGATTTTTCTGGGGAAATATTTTATAGTTCTTTAGAGGTCAACAAGAGGGGAGGAGAGAGCATTTACCAATCACTCTGCCATTGTGGCTCCCAGAAGTTCAAGTAGGTGACTTACAGATGTTTAATCTGTGGGCTGAAAGGAGCTGCTGCAGCTGATACCTGGTGCTCAACAGCTGTCATTCACTCGGCTCCTCTGGGCTCCCACCTTGGGCTGCCTCTGCCTTTCCACCATGCTGTCACTGACTCAGACCTCCCCAGGAGTTTCCTGATCAGCCATGCAGCTTCAGGGCATGCTGCACTGTGCACTGTGGGCTCGCCCCCAAGGAACAGATCCTTCCTGTCAACCTTCCTAGTCTGTGCATCTGCCACAGTCTGTCTCCTATTGGATCCTGCACCTCCTAAATTTGGTCAGATTCTCTTTCTAGAGGTATCTGAAGGAGTTTGTCTAAGAGCTTAGGTGAGTAGTTGCTCTCAATCTGCCATCTTGGCTTACTGAAATAGCTTCTTAATTAATCTCAAACTTCCAATTTTCCCCCTCTATAAACCATCTTTCATGTAGCTTCCATAATCATCTTATCAAGGCACCAGTCTGACCATGTGCCTCCCCTGATCAATAGTTTTCCAGGACTCCCCATTTCTCTAGGATAAAATATGAGCTGCTCTATTTTGCCTTTAAAGCTCTATGGCATCTGGCTCCAGATGTCTGTAACAGTAGAGAGAAGGAGACACTTTGTTTTTTTTCTTTCTTAACATGAGTAATGCCATTGTAGAATACAGCTCCATTTCCATGTAAACAGGAAGCCATAGCTAATCCCTGGGATTGGCCTTCTTTTACCCCAGATTTTATTTAAGCCCAGTCAAAAGGCAATCTGCTCTGTGTCAGCCTCCAAATCCAACAACAAATTAGCAGATTAGGAAATCACTGTCCCGGATCCAGAAACTCAATAAACTGCCCCAAAGGCCAAAAGAGTGGTTATGAACCCAACACAATTCTGTTTTCTGTATATTACAAGTACATATGGGAAATGATCCATTCAGAAGCCCCCAACCCTATAGAGGCCCCCTTCCTCAGATGACAGCTGATAATTCCCCCACCTTGGTTTACAACAAAAAAAGATGCAAAGTTTTTTGTTGTCCTGTACTTTAAGCTGTAAACCATATGCTTTCTTTCCATGATCTTTCCTGTCCAGACTTGTTTCATATTTCTCCCGTTTAGGTATTCTCCACTCAAATTTGGCAGAGGCTGTCCAGCATGCTAGGAACATACTATCTCTTCACATTTGCTTCTTAGAACCCTGAGCTTCCTTCAAAGCTTAGCTAAGGTCATTACCTCCTACTAGAACCCTTCCATGATGTCCTAATTATTAGCATTCTCTCCCTCTTCAAATCATTTTGAATTCTTTTTTTCTCTTTGCAGATAATATTCCCTAGTAGGATGTAAGTTCTCTGAGGGCAAAGGCTGCTGTTAGTTTTTGTCTTTATACTTCTAGTTTCTGTTTGTAAGTTCAGTGCCTTACAAATGGTAGGTACTGAATAAATGCTTATTAAATTGTTGAATAAATTGTTTTCATGTATGTCCACAAGCTTTGCATGTGTGTTACCATCACTATTTATGGTGAACTTTGAGCATTCATAGCGTATTTGTCCATAAACAAAATAATTTCATAATAATGGTGTTAATACCAAACCCAGCCATAAAATTTGAAACACCTATAATAGGTCTGGCACACTCATAATATCATTCCTGTTGAACTAAATACCACCTGTAACTGACATGATTTCACCTAACATTCCTAATATGGAACCAATTCACAATGATCACATCATTGTGATTTAGAGCTTCAAGGGACCCCCTCACTTTATGGCTAAGTAGGGTATGCCCTGAATCTTTGAACAGTCCTACAAGCCTGGATAGTAAAAATGTGTATTGAAATAAACTGTTTATGTAGGATGACACAGCCAGTATATATCAAAGGTAAGACTTGAGCATAGGTATTCCTGGCTCCTAGTTCATTCAGTTCTCTATCCAATTTGCTCATTGCCTCTGTGAAAATGGAAATAATTTTTTTAAAGAAAATAAAGTGCTACATTATTATAATGACCAAGCCCAATCCAAGAAAAGAGAAAACATAGCTCTTTCCTTTCTTTGAATCGACGGGGAAACATGTAGACAGAACACGAATACACTGTGAGACATGATAGATATGTGAGTTGGTTATTTTGAACTTCTTTTTTCTCTCTTATTCTTGGCTACAGGCGCTGGCTCACTGGGCAAGAGATAGGAGAAGGAAACCTTGGGAAATTAAGATGGCAGAAAAACAAAAGATTTCCAACCACTTTTTGAAATATGATATATATATCATATATATATACTATATAACAAAATATATTAATGTAATAATAAAATAACTTTTTAACAATTGACTTCAATAATGAAAGCAACTCAAATGAACACAGAAAGCAAAATCTAGTGGGGATAAAGGCAAATGACAGGAATAAGTGCCAGGTTGCTCAGGTTTTTTGTTAAAACTAAATTCCAAAGGGGGGGAGGCAGATTTTAGTGAACATGAGTAGAATGTATTGTTTCCTCATAATGATTTTAAATGGAAATTCAATTCAATCACAAATTAAAGTAAACTCTAGACAGTGGAGTGAACAAATCTCTTTCCTGCCTATTCATGGTGATTACCAAATTGGCAGCTACTCACTCATTCACCAGCAATGATCTTCAGGCTCTGACTCTGCTTGTGTAAAAGCCCTAAATAACAGCACCAGTCATCACACATCAAGAATGTGGTGGGGTACAGGATGAGCAGAGCCAGACTTCTATCTCCTCCACCACTTTTTTCTTCCTCTTTCACTGTTTTACTTGTTCCCTGGTAAGGTGAACAGGCAACAAAGATAATTAGTAATAATATAATACAACACAGCATAAGGAACATGACAATATATAGTGTAATATGGTGTGTAATGATAATCACTAGGATTTATATAACGCTTTGAGGTTTGCAAAGCACTTTAAATCTATTAACTCATTTCATCTTCCCAACAATCCTATGATGTAAATACTATTATCAACCCCATTTTACAGACAAACAGTGGTCTGCTAATTTAAGGTCTTGTTGGCAGGCACAACAGCATCCTTTCTAAGAACGTTGGTCCTACATTGAAGAGCCTGCTACTCAGATAGTACCTTTCGCCTTCACTGGAGCTTTCCAAGCAAGGGTAAGATGACAACCTGTTGGGAGATGCTATTATAGGAATTCATGGAACAGCGGGTTGAACCAGCTAGCCAAGGGTCAGATCCCACTGGGGCTACTTGCTACCTGAGTGACTTTGATCAACTAAGTCACTTAACTTTTCCTGGCCTCATTTTCCTCATCTATAAAATGATAGACTTAGACTAGTCTCTAAAGTCTCTTTTAAATATAAAACTATGCTTGGCATACAAAATAGCCTCTAAGAAACCTTACAGCTTTGAGATTTGGAGACTCCAAAGTCAGAGAGCTCAGTGATTTCTACCAATTTACAATGGACAAGTAATTTAATCTCCACGGACCTCAGCTTACTCATCTACAGCGAGGACTAAATGACCTCTAAATCTATGAGCTTATGAGATGGTTTCTGAGGTCTCTTCTAACTCAAGATCTACAATTCTAGGATTCTGGGACACAATGCAGCTAAGGTTTTTAAATGACAAGACCATATGTATCAGCTAAGTGGTGAACTACTGAACCAGTGTCTGAAACCACTCAGGACAGAGTTCTGCTGCTGTTCTCTGGGGGTAGACTGGTTATATCAGAAACAGGCAAATAGATACAATGAAATGAACAAGCCAAAACGCACAAATCCATGATTTTTGTCAGTGTTGTTACTTCGTGCTCCAGAGCAGAGCCCAATCCTGTTCTGGCTTAATAAGCAGTTCCAGCTGAGAAAAACCCCTTGCTTGGGGTCAGTTGGTGATGGGTAGCCCTAAACTTACTGAGGTCGGTTTCCAGATGAGGCTTACAGAGTCATTCCATCACCAAGCCTGTGTTGGGAGCCTTCTCAGTTCAGAGAAACATTCCAGAGCTTGTTCTCCACTGACATGGCTTTGGAGACTTAAGATCTACCTCTATGACAGGCTGAGGCATCAGAGAGAAGCCATTCAGTGGAAGATTAAGGCATTTTACATTTCAAATTCCAGACAAGACTTCCTGAATTGCTTCCTGAGTTGCTTTCCAAGAAACTCCAGACTGTGTGGATGCTGACAACAGTGTGAAATGGAGAGCTAAGCAGAGGGAATTGGACTAATATACTCCTAACCAATCTGGAAACTGCCAGCCTCCAAAATCCTCTCAACCCTCCACAGCTGGAAGGCATCATCCTGATTTATCCAGATTATTGCCTTAATACCAAACACTTCTTTGCCTGTGAAGACAAGCTTGTTGTCTTCAATGTGCCAAACTTCTTGAATGTCCCTCCTCAATGTTGTCCTCCCTTTGCCAAGTCATATCAACATCTCTGCCTGCTGTTGACAGCTGGGAGATAGAAACCAGTAAAGAATGGAAAATAATGGAGAGGAGGACTCTGTGGAAAGAATTCTTGGGAGATGAGGAGAGAATGTACGGCATCCAGAAGCTGACAGGTGCATTTTGAAGACATTATCTATAATCACAGGATCCACACAGGCATCTGATGAATGTGTTTATCCATGTGATCACATGAAGAGGCTGATTCCGTATCACATAAGCAAATGGTACACTTGGATGAGGCTGCTCCCCCAGTGTACGTGAATGCTGAGGAAGTCAAGATAGGACCACAAAATGACCTCAGAATAGATATAAGTATTCTGGAGATCTAATACCCCATGGCCTTTTATAGCAAAAAGCACTGTACAGAGAGACTTTAGAGCATACAGGTGGGGACATTTTCTTCTTGTTGTTTATGTAACCAAAGCAATAAATATTTGATAGCTGTGGTACTATTTATAAACTGATGTTCACCAAATACTTTAACTGGATCAAGAGTGACACCTAGTGAACAAGCTTTGCAGAGACAAATGTTTTACGGAGAAGAGAAAAATAAAATAAATAACAAAAAAAAACCAGATTTATTTTGTTTTATGATTTTTAAAGCATCACCAAAGACATGAAAAAGCCACTCCTTGGAATCCTTCCCAAGAGAAGGTCATTCAGCCTTTGACAAAGACAAAGAGCAGCAAGAGAACAATAAAGTGTACAAGGAATTCACCAACAAAAACAAGTACAAGAATGAAGAAAATGAGTGATGAGCAAATTGTTGTTGTTGGGGTTTTTTTACTTCATTGAAATACGTTTTATTTCTTGGGCATGGTCATTTCCTTCAAGTAGCCTTAGCAGTCAAGGACAAGAAAGGTTTAGCCCAATCTTTGGGCTGGTGTCAGGGAAGCAGCAGTGTGTTAATTTCCTTGGAAATGTCCATGAATTTACAGAAGCTGTTTGGAAGAATTCTAAGTTTGGAGATGAAAATCTAGGCTCAAATTCTACCTCTGATTCTCCCTAGCCATATGACCCTGGCCAAGTCATTTAATTTCTCTGAATTTTCTTTTCCTTAGCTACAAAATGGAGGTACTAATAGCCTCCAGACGTTGTGAGGTTCATTCTAGGTTATAAAAATTTGTTACAGGAATTTACCCACCTGCTTTCTGGAGCTCTTGAAGACAACTTTGCTCATATGCCCCATATGTTTGAACAAGTCACTCCCTCTCAGAATGTATGCCTTCTTGTATAATTCTGTATATGTTGCCTTATTGCTTTCTATGAAGAGTTCACTTGGCTTCCCTCATCTGACATATATTTCTGCTTTGTAGTTTTCCCATATCAACTATTTGTTCTTACCCTGGAAAATAGTTCTCTTACATTTCATCCAAAATTCGAAAAACATTTATTAAATACCTCCAAATACAATTCTCTCTGCCAGGTGCTGCACATACTGAGATGAATCAAGACACAGTTCCTGCCTTCAAAAACTTAAAAATCTAATGTGAGGATGGAGGTGAACAAAGCCTGTCTACAAATTATTATGTAAGTTTTAATGTGATAATGGCATAGGAGAGTTCAAAGCAGAGAGGGCTGGGACAATCTTCCCAACCTCGGTCATTTTCACTTACTGCCCCCCATGCCTGAAATTCTTTCCCTTCTCATCTCTACCTCCTTGATTCCCTGGCTTCCTTCAAGTCTCATCTAAAATCCTGCCTTCTATAAGAAGCCTTCACTGACATCCCTTAATTCTTCCTTCCCATTGATTATCTCTCATTTATCCTTTTAAATAGCTTTTTTGTATGTAGTTCTTTACATGCTGTCTCCCCCATTAGTCTTGAAAGAAGGGATTGTCTTTTGCCTTTCTTTGTATCCCCAGTACTTAGCATAGTACCTCGCACATAGTAGGCAGTTAGTAAATGCTAATTGACTGATGGATTGATTGAGATGCCTTTTCTCTGAAAAAGATCGTAGGAGAATTTCAGTGGGTTGAGGGATTTTAATCATGGAGTTAGGAAAGGGAAGGATGAGTTCAGAGTACAGTAAAATAGTCCTAAAACACAATATTGTGTTCGTCCTTCATTGCCAAAGAAGACCACGCCATCAGAGAAATGACATGACTAGCACTTATAAGGAATAATGTGAAAAAATTGGCATAGAGGGAGCATTGAATATCAGGTTCAATAGTTTTATCCTATAGGTAATAAAGAGTCACTAAAGGTCTTTGAGAAGGATGGTGGTATGATCAGAAGAACACATTAAGAAAAATAACTTTGACGATAGCATGAAGGGTGTATTAGAGAGGGTAAAGAGGCAAGAAGACTAAGTAGAAGGTCATTATAATAATTCAAGTGAGATATAATGAGAAGCAATGTAGAATGATAAAGGGGGTCTGAATTTTGAGTAAGGAAAGCAAGGTTCAAATCCTCACTCTGTGACTTAATATCTGTACGACCTGGGGAAAGTCCTATCCTCTCTCACCCCATCTTGGTCTCCAGTTTCCTCATAGGTTAAATAAAGGAGTTGGACGGGATGATCTCTGAGATTTCTTCTGGCTTGAAATGCATGTTATTATGGTGATAAATTGGAATGGTGTTAGTGAGATTAAAAAAGAGGGGGAAGATTGGATAGATTGTGCAGAGGTAGATTAAGCAGGACGTGGCAACTGATTGGAAAAGGGTGAGTGTAGAGAAGAATTAAAGGTGGCTGTAAATATAAAGTCTAGGTGACTGTAAGGGTGGTCAAACCACAAATAGAAATAGGGAAGTTGGAAATAGGGACAGAATTAAGATGGGAAAAGATGAATTCCATTTGGCCCATGTTGAGTTTGAGGCACCAGTGGAATATGCAGATGGTAATGTCTCATAGGCAACTGGAAATCAGAAGTAGGACTGCAGGGGGAACTCAAAAGTCTAGACCAACATTTGGGAATCATCTGCATAGAAGTGATGGATGAGATCCCTAAGGGATATCATCATAGTGAAAGAAAAGAAGACTGAGGACAAAACTATGGAAAACACCCACATCTACGGTAGGAGGAAGAAAAGAAACTAGCTTGGAATTAAACACTCAGAAAGAGAGGAAAAGAACCACTCTAGAGAGATGTCGATAAATAAGATATATGTGTGTATATGTATAGATACAGGTATGGGTTGTTGTTCTTCAGTTGTGTCTAACTTCTGGACCCCTGGCAAAGATACTAGAATGGTTTACCATTTCTTTCTCCAGTTCATTTTATAAATGAGGAAACTGAGGAAAGCAGACTTAAGTGACTTGCTCAGGGTCACCCAGCTAGTGTCTGAGGTCAGATTTGAACTCAGGTCTTCCAGACTCCAGGCCCTCTATCGACTTTACCATTAGCTGATAGATATAAACAGAGACATAGACATATAGACCTGGACACAGACACAGACATGGACATGGACATGGACATGGACATGGACATGGACATGGACATAGTTATAGAAACAGATACAGTTCAAAGTTCACAAAGCATTTTCAATTCCAATCATTTCCATTAGCCTGTATCTCCTGTGGTTCAGGGCACTAAACTAGGTCCCAAGGATATAACAACAATAATAACAACAACAATTTTTACATAGTGCTTATTATGTGCCAGGCACTGTGCTAAGTACTTTATAATAATTGTCTCATTTGATCCTCACCACAACCCTAGGAGGTAAGTGTTGATATAATCACCATTCTACAGATGAGGAAACTGAAGCAAATAGAAATGAAATGATTTTCCTAGGGTCACACAACTAGCAAGGGTCAGAAGCTGGAAGTGAACTGAGGTTCAGACACAGCACTCTATCCACAGCCCCACTGCATGCTCCAAATATTAAAATTTATGCAATCCTTTCCCCAAAAGGAGTTTCTAAAATGTACACAAATAAATAAAAGAAACAATAAGATAGGTACATAAATCACTGGTTTATCTATTTTATTGGGGTTTTTTTTTTCATAAAATTAGCTTCTAGTTTTATTTATTAGTCCAATGGTTTTCTTACTTTCAATTTTATTATTCTCTTCTTTGATCTTCAGGACTTACAGTTTGGTGTTTAATTGGGGATTTTTAATTTTTTTCTTTTTCCAGTTTTTTTAGTTGCATGCCCAATTTATTGTTCTGCTTTTTTCTCTATTTTATTGATGTAGGCAATTTAAAGATAAAGATTTTCCCCTAAATAGCACTTTGGCTACATCCCATAAATTTTGGCATATTGTCTCATTGTTGTCATTTTCTCTGATGAAACTATCAACTGTTTCTTTGATTTGTTCTTTGACTCATCTTAGGATTATTATTTAACTTCCAAATAACTTTTAATCTTTTTTTCCATTGTCCATTTTTAAATATAATTTTTATTGCATTATGATCTGAAAAGAATGCGTTTACTGTTTATGCTTTTTTGCACTCGATTGTGAGATTTTTATGTCCTAATACATGGTCAGTTTTTGTGTAGGTGCCATGTATTGCTGAGAAAAAGGTGTATTCTTTTCTATTCCCATTCATTTTTCTCCAGAGATCTATAATATCTAACTTTTCCAGAATTTCATTCACCTCCTTAACTTCTTTACTATTTATTTTTGATAATATTTATCTAGTTTTAAAAAGGGGAAGTTGATATCCCCCACTAGTATAGTTTTATTATCTATTTCCTCCTATAACTCATTCAACTTCTTCAAAAATTTAGATGCTATATCATTTGGTGCATATATGTTTAGCATTGATATAACTTCATTGTCTGTTGTATCATTCAGCAAGATATAGTTTACTTCCTTATCTCTTTTAATTATATCTATTTTTGCTTTTGTCTGAGATCATGATTGCTACCACCCATCCCACCTCCCCATTCCCGCTTTCTTTGCTTTAAGTGAAGCACAACAAATTCTGCTCCAGTCCTACCTTTACCCCAAGTGTGTCTCTCTGCTTCAAAACAGAGATCAAACCAGCTTAAGAAACTGTGCTCTAAATCCAGTCCTAGGTAAAATAATGAAGTCTAGAGAATTTATCTATTGAACTCCCAGCTTCCACATCCTTTACCAGTTTCTCTTTGATGACACCCACTACTCTTCTTCCTTCCATGAATTATCACAGCAATCCAGTATCCCCCATCTCCCAAACAACTACTTTCCTTCATTCACACAGAGATCATAGCCTATACTCTCATTCCTGCCAGATCTTCTACAGCCATGAATTCAACACTATCCAATCTGCTGCTTCACAAATGGGCGAATGGTCACAAATGGTCACATGAAGAGTGCTATAAGGGTTTTGCGTCAATACACTCATTCTATCAATCTATCAATTCTATCAGTACAATCATTCTATCAATATACTTATCTGTCACTATTACTGGAACAACAAATCAAGGTGAAAAAAACAGGTCAGAGTTGCTGAATTTGGGAGTCAAAAGACCTGAATTTATATTCCATCTCTCTCATTTATTGTTTCTGCGACCTTGGTCAAGTCATTTCCATTCTCTAAGCTTTATTTTCCTCACCTGAAAAACTGAGAAGTTAAACTAAGTTTCCATTCAATTCAAAATCCATTATTTCATAAACTTGTAGACTCATGACCTCTTTTCACAATTCCATTCTCTTCCCATGTACAAAAGAGGCACTGGAGTTATAGAGAGGATTAAGAAAGTGACTTTTGAAATCTCAAGAAAAAAATGAAAAAGAGTGACTTAATCACTGGGGATAGTTTCAGTAGGTAACTATAATTCAGTTGCTATTAAGGATTTCTCAATTGTTAATAAGCTACTATTTTCCTTCTTAAAGATAGAATCATTTCTATTGTAGTAGGAAGAAAAAAGAATTGATCTTTTTATATTTTTATAAGAGATTGGCTTTTTAGAAAAGTAATAGAAGGTATTTTCTATTTGACACAGGTGTTTGGGGTATTTCACAATTTAAAGAAATTAAAATTTGCACCTGAAGTGATTAACTTCCCAGAAACATAGAAGTTCTGGGATTGGGGCAGGGAAAAGGAAATCTTCATTTTTTTAAGGAAAATGGACATATGTATATTTAATAAGCAGCTAGGTGGTGCAGTAGATAGAACACTGGGCCTAGAGTCAGAAAGATTCATCTTCCTGAGTTCAAATCTAGCCTCAGACACTTACTAACTGTGGACAAATCACTTTCCTCTGTTTGTCTCAATTTCCTCATCTCTATAAAGTGGAAAACCACTCTAGTACGTTTCCCTAGAAAACCCTAAATGGGGTCACAAAGAGTCAGATACATTTGAGAAATGACTGGGAAAATAGTATTTAATAACAAACTATATTATGAATAATTAGATTTGCTCATAACATGATAACCTATGCTATGGTAGGAGGTGTGAAAGTATGGGGAAGAGGCAGAAAAATTCAAGGAAAAATAACTTTCCCCCATTAAGAAGTAGGATGAAAAAATATAGTATAAGTGTAGTAGCTTGCTAAAACCCAGTAAAGGAAAGAAGAAATAATGGTATACTATATTGCATGGGGGAAAGTGGCATCTCCCTGCTTGCTCTAAAGCCACTCAAACCTCTATTCCTTCCATTTGGAGTCTTCTCCTAAAGTAACTTATTAGAGGCTAGGGAGGAACACTGGGTGGAATTAGAAGCCAGGGAGAAAATGTGTACTCAAGTTAATGACATCCACCAAAGATTCTTCTCTGTTGGCTTTTTCCTTCTTTAAGACATTATAGGCGAAGCAGATCTTCTAAAGCTGAGATTCACATCTATGCTCTATAGAAGATATCTTGAGCCTTGATGCCTAAAGGGGTTCACTAGAGAAATCACTAGACCTAAAGTCCAAAGATCAGGATTTATATCCTGGTTTTGCCATTTGTATGTGAACTCTTAGGAAAATCACTTAAAAACTGGGCCTCTATTTCCTTCTCTATAAAATGAGGAGGGTAGATTATATAGCCTCCAAGGTCTCTTCCTGCCCTAAATCTATGATCAAATAGCTGAAACCAGACTTACTTCAGGAAGAAGCAGTGTGAAGTAGAGAAAAAGCAAAGGGTTTAGAGTCAGAGAACCTGGATTCAAGTTCTAACTCTGCCTCTTTTTGACTTGTGTGACCTTGGGCAAGTCTCTTGCTCTTTTGGGGCCTCAGTTTTGTCCTCTGTAAAATGAAGCAATCATACCAGATGATCTCTAAGATCCCTTCCCTTCCTAAAGCCTACTTACTGCCCCATAATCCAATTAGATGTTTGAACGATCACAAGATCCTGAAGCATAAGATCTACAACTAGGTGGCTCGGCAGATAGAGTAGGAAGACTCCTTTTCTTGAGGTTCAAATCTGGCCTCAGACACTTACTAGCTGGATGAACCTGGGCAAGTCACCAAACCCTGTTTGCCTCAGTTTCCTCTTCTGCAAAATGAGCCAGAGAAGGAAATGGCAAACCACTCCAGTATCTTTGCCAAGAAAACCCCAAATAGGGTCACAAAGAATTGGAAGTGGCTGAACATTAAGACCTTAAATGATCACTTGCTGTTCCTTCCGCACAAAGGTCCATCTTTCAATTTGCTGCTTTTCAATGGCTGTTTTCCATGCCTGGAATGTTTTGCCTCCTGGTTCTCTGGCCTCCTTCAAGGTGCAGTTCAAATCCTTCCTTGTATAAAAGTTCTTTCCTATTTCCTCCACCCATAGAAATTAACTTTCATTTATACCCTACATATCATTTATGTTCATAATCATTTGAATGTTTCCTCCCCTTTTGAAGGGCAGCTCCTTTAAGGCAGGGATCATGGGTTTTGCCTTCCTTTGGATGCCCCAAGCTTGGCACAATAGCTACAAATTGACTCTTTGCCCAAAGGACTATCCCAGTGAATAAGGGAAGAAGACAGTAGAGGGCACTCATGCTACAGGTTGAATTAAAAAATTGGCTGTAGATTTAAAGAGTTTGCCCCTTGGTGATCCCAACCAAGAAGGATCTGCATTCCTTCCTTCATAGCTCACAATGATCTCAACCAAGCCACAAGGAAAGGGGGAAACAGTAGGGGTGGGAAAAAAATAATTTCACAGGAAACACCAGAGGCAATGATCATGCTCTGTCCTCTCTGAGGTCTCCATGTTCTTCCAGAGATAGCTGCTTCTCCAAAACGTCTTTAAAAAGAGAAGCCCCCAAAAAATGCTTCTGCACCAAAATGGACCAAACAAACACTCTTGATGAAGATAATTGCAGAGGCATATATGGGGAAGAAAAGGAGGAAGAGGAAAAAGAGGAAGGAAAAGGAGGACGAAGGAAGACCTCAATGCTGTGGAAAAAGTTCTGGGCTTGGGATCAGGAAAAATCTAGATTCAAATTGTTGCCTCTGACACTGTGTAACCATGAGCAAAAATCTTAACTTCTCTGCCCCTCAATTTCCTAATCCATAAAATGTCATGAACTGGAAAGACCTACCTCCCAAGGTTGTTACCAAAAAAAAAAAAGAAGTGTGGGGTCCTTTGTAAAACTTAAAACTCTCTTTATACAAATATAAATTGCTAGAAGATAAGGACTTCCTTTTTGTCTTTCTATCTTCAGCATCTTAGCATGGTGGCTGGCATACAGTAGGTACTTAATAAGTGCTTGCCAAATTGGACTACCAATGATCACTTATCCTAGGGTAGGATTATACCAGAGAACTTCTGCTCACTGCTCTATCAAGTGGATCTGATCTTTTTTAAGGGGAGGGAGTCTTGAAGGCCTCTAGAAACCATATCTGGTTGCCTGATCATTGAGAATCTTAGTTTGTCTTATTCCCTTCTTCTGAAGAATCACTGATTGTTATCAGAGACAGAAAAGTTCTTTCCTTCTGTTCTGAATAAGCTGTAACAATCAGCCCTACATACAACCTTCTTCCCCTTCTCAAAACATTGTGATAACATTTTTCCTTCTCAACTCACTGTAACAATGGAACACACACAGGCAATCCAATGCCACCTAAACAGATACATTGAGGTACAAGTTGCACCCCAGTCTTTCTCCCAAAGTACTGCATCTCCAAAGCAAACTCCATTAGAAAAGACTTCGTTGATGTGCAGGTTCATGGACAAACTGACTCATTTTAAGGTTTAAGCCATTTGGAGAGACCCAAACTCAGATATAAGTCTTTGTCACCCTTAACTATTTACAGATTCTTAGGAGCTGTCATGACTTTCGTGGATCTGTGATCTCATCAGTGTGGATAACTAAAGATGGCAGCCCATCATTATCTTTGCTTCATAGGTTAGTGATAAAAAAAATGTTGTCATCAAGCCTACTACTAATGAGCCTTCCTGACTTTAGCAAGGTTGGACGAGGACAGCAGTTTTACATTCATCGCCAAGGCTCTCCTTGAAGCATATTCAACTTCTTTGAAACAAAGTTTGCACTTTGCCTTCAGGAATCAAGGGTCACCTCCAAGTCAGAGTGTGGCATCATACTAGGACTGCCAATCTCATTAGTCAGTCCATGGTTTCAGCATATGTCTCATTCTACTCTTTTCTCCAAAGCTATAAACCTCTCAGAGTCTTTGGAGAAATCCTTCATGTAGAGGTCCCAGACAGGCCCTTAGTCAAGGATCTATATAACCCTACAATTCCTTAATTGACCTACATCCATGAAAGTTGGCTGCCCTTGTTTGGGGAGTTGACTTGCTCCTGAAATTGGTGAGCAGACAATGTCAGAATCTCAGAGCTGGACAGTCTTAAGCTAAGGACACACAGGGAGAGAACCTCCTCTTACCCCTTCCCTTCCCTTGACCTTCTACTAAACAATTTGCCATTGCTTCTGCCTGCATCTTACCCCTCTGGGATCTCCAGGCTCTGCTCACAAACTTGAGAGACTCAGATTAGAGCATCATTTCTAGTTCTGGGTTCTGCAATTAAGGAGAGATCAGGACAACTTAAGCCAGTTGAGAAAAAAGCCATAGAAAGTGATTAGAGAAGCTGAAAAATAAGCTCTTGGGGAAAGGTTAAAGGAACTAAGATAATTCAGCCAGAAGAAGAGAAGGTTAAGGGGGTCACTTAATAATAGCTTTATATGCACAGTATGTAACAGGCCTTAGGCATCACAGGATGATAACAAGCTGTTCCCTATAGAGAACAGAACCAGACTAATGGGTACAAATGTAGCATGTTAAAAGCAAGGAAGCCTTCTCTGACAGGACAGGTTGTTTACAGTGAAGAAATGGGCTACTGAAGACAGATGTTGAACTCTTCAGGAAAGTTTCTTGGTTGTTTTGGGGTTTTTTTTTCAAAATGATAGAATTCAGGGAAGGGCTTGAGGAAGGAAGGACTTTAAGGAAGAAATTTAGGAAGGGGAACACTTCCATCTAATTCAGTCCCCAAAATGAGGCCCAGAAGAACCACAGACACACAGTAAATAACATAGTCTAAAATAGGGCCAGTGTTTGATCACAGATATTTTAACTTCATATCTAATCCTCCTTCTTATTTTGAATTATTGCAATGTCACATTGCTGGAAAAGCACTCTCAGGTTCATAGTACTAATTAACAAGGTGCTAGGAAGAGTCTGGATTTGGAGTCAGAGAACTTGGGTTCAAATCAGAACCCTGATGGTAATCATTATGCAACCTTGGACCTCCCTGACCCTCCATTTCTGTGAAATGATGGCCTCCAAGATCTCCTCCAAATATATAACCCCAAACATATGATCAGGTTATCTATAAGGGTGCCCTTAGTACTAAATCTATGATAGTAAGATAATTTCTCATCCCTGAAAAAACTGAAGCCTAAAAAGGTTTAACTTAACCCAGAGAGGTTAAGCAAGTGTCCAGTGCACTATGGATCACTTCGAACTTGGTCAGACCATCATCTGGCCAACTTGGGTCAGACAAGCACTATGCACTTGCCCATTGTGCTTTCACTAACACACAAGAACAGTTTTAAACTTAAACTATGGTGGGGATATAAGGACATTCAAGAGTGCCAACCGTGATTTTCTAAAATCAGATCGCAATTGGATTTGTACATCCAGAATAACCCTGATAATAAACATCAAGAGGGCATAAAATGAGGGAGATGCATGCTCATAAAAGTATTTGCTATGGCAATGGAGGAGATCCAGGACAGAGTTCAGACTGAAGAGGGATTATCTATGGATGGTGAGGTTCTCTAGATGCTCCTATTTATGGATGGCATTGTATTGATGGTATCAAGCCTCAAGATATAGCAGAGCTTTCTGTGATCACTTAAATGAATTTGGGCAGTCCACCCACACAGGAAAGAAAGACAAAATGGATGAAGAATAGCCATTGGTCAGATTTCAACATGGAACTTATTGAATGAGAGAAAAAAAGAGTTCAATAAATTTCATAAGGGGGGTGTGAGTGTATATATATACATAGATATAGATATATATATGGAAAATATATATGCATATATTGCACATGATATATACATATGGATACACATATGCATATATATGTGTGTGTGTATGTGTGTGTGTGTGTATGACAGATAATACAGATGGACCCAGAGTTGAAAAAGAAAGTGGACTGGATTGCTTTCAAAAAATCGCAAAGCATTTTCTCTGATCTCATGCTCCCATAATTGCAAATACCCATCTTCTCCAGAAAAATAGTCTACCAGTGTTGCTGTATGGCAACAAGACTTGAAACACCACTGACTCCAAAGAACTAATGATGAACATTGCACAAAAGACAGAGGAAAGGTGCATGGTGGGTAGGTGTAGCTTGCAACTTATAACCAGTGGGAAACTCTGAAGAACAGAGGTAAAGGATGTCCTTGAAAAATCATAGGACAAAGAAAAGACAAGTTGGTCACATGGAAAAAGCAAAGGATAATAAGTGGACAGCCAGAGTTCTCCACTGGGACCCTCTTCATATCCCAGAACAGCAGGGAACCCCCAGGGACTCTGGCAAATTTTTGAGAGGCAAGAACAAGGGTAATACCATGAGGTAATCAGATTGAACTGATAAATACTAGAATGGATATAGAAAAACTAGCTTTTTAGTGCTCTCTTGGCGGAGTTGTGAACTGGTCCATCAACTCTGGAAAGCAATTTGAAACTATGTGTATATATATATATACACATATATATACATATATATACATATATACATATATACATGTATATATGTATGTATGTATGTATATTTGTATGTATATATATATATGTTTGAAACTAAAAATTTATTAAACTGTAATCAGAGATACAACTGTTAGATCTATGCCCCAAAGAAATCAAGGAATAAGGAAAAAGACACATATTTACAAAAATATCTATACAGTGTCTTGTTTTTTGTTTTTTGTGGGGTTTTTTTGGTAGCAAAAAATTGGAAATCAAGGGAATTCCTATCAATTGGGAAATGGCTGAACAAGTTATGGTATATGAAAGTAATGGAATATCAGTGTGCTGAGAGAAATAAGGAAGGAAATGGTTTCAGAAAAACCTGGAAAATTTTTACAAACTGATGATAATGAGGTGATTAGAACCAAAATAATTTGTATACAACAGCAGTATCATAGAAATCATCAACTTTGAAAGACTTAGCAACTCTGATGAACACAATGACCAACCACAATTCCAAAAGACTCAAAAGACTCTGGGCAAAATGTGCTGCCCACCTATAGACAGGAGTAATGGACTCAGAGCATATATTCTTTCCTTTCCTTCTTTCTTTTTGAATAGGGGCAGTTTTTAACCAATTAACCAATTTTAAGTTTTGCATGACTACATATTTATAATAGACTTTGTTTTTCTTGCCATCTCAGTGGGTAAAGGAAGGAGAGAGGAGAGGAAGACTTTAGAACTGACAATAAAATAAAGTTGGGAAAGGAAGGAAGGAAGGAAGGAAGGAAGGAAGGAAGGAAGGAAGGAAGGAAGGAAGGAAGGAAGGAAGGAAGGAAGGAAGGAAGGAAGACACAGGGAGGGCAGGCATGTATGACATAATACTCACTGGAAGGAGCTCCCGAATCAAGGAGATTGTAGATCCATTGGACTATTCAGAATGTTTGCATTCTTTTGCCCCAGGATAATCACTAGCCAGTTTTTCCACATTCCTGACCTTTTAATTACAGTAACCAGAAGGCTGGGATTTTTTAGTTAGATAAGATGATACAGTCAAGGCAAAAATTGTAGATGGGGGAGAAAGGAAAAAACCTGCTGAGTTAGTTGTAAGAAGACTGAGTTCAATATTGTACTGGCAGTGACAAAATACATAAATGGTAAATGTCAGAGGGCCTGTGGGAAGACAAACATGCTAATTCACTGTCCATGGAGCCGTGAATCAGTTCAACCATTCAAGAATATGGTTTCAAATAAAATTAGAAGTCACTAATCAAACCCATTTTTTCAGAGATCTGAGGAGGAAGTTGAAAAAAAAAAAGGGCCTATCTACCAAAAATTATTTTAGTAGCTCTTTTTGTGATAGCAAAAGAAAAGAAAAGAAAAAAAGAAATAGTGGCTGCCATTAATTGTGGAATAACTAAATGAATGGTGAGATAATAAAAACAATGGAGTATTATTGAGTGTAAGAAACATCAATTACACAGAATTCACAAAAACTTGGGGAAACTAGTATAAATTGCAGTAGAGCAAACTAAGCTGAACCAAAAAAACAATTTACTCAATGATTACAGCAACGTAAAAGAAAACAACATTGGCTATTTTCAGCCCTTTAACCATGATCTGTAAAAGTAAAGAGGTTGGAATAAATGGTTTCTAAATATCCATTCTGTATCAAAAGCTGTGCTCCTATCAGTCAGACTCTCCAGGCGTAGTGTTCTAATATGTAAAGTAGGCATAAGAATATCTGTGCTATTAGATCACAGAATTGCTCTGAGGATCAAATAATATCTATGAGGGCTTATTGTAATCATATTTATTATATGTAATATGTATTATAATATACATAATGTGCAATGTTATGTATACATATAATATAGTTATATTTTATATGTGCACATTATAAAGACTTACATATTTACACACACATGGTGCCCCAAAAGTTATTGTGTATTTTTCTGTTATTAAAAGTTTTAGTCTGCATAAGATATTTTGGATCCCTTGCTTATGATTCTTAGAATATGACCTGGATCCAAGGACAAACTAACCTGATTCCCAATTACTTCTCCCCAGAACATGAGCCATAACAGATTTGTATATAATAGAAAATAAAGGGATTGCAATCTACGGCTGCTGTGTGAATAGCTACTCTTGTCAAAATTTCATGGCTACTTCAAGTATTATTATTTTACCAGAAGTTGTTGGGAATTTCCTTAGAGGGCTGAATAATAACTTGTCTCTTTCTTCCTTCCTTTTTTTCTTCCTTCTTTTCTTTCTTCCTTCTTCCTGATTTTTTTCTTTCTGTTCTATTCTTTTCCTCCTTCCTTCCTTTCCTTTTTTCCTTCCATTCTTCTCTCTCTCCCTCCCTCCTCCTTCCTTTCTTTCTTCCTTCTTTGCTTTTTTCTTTCTTTCTTTTTCTTTTGAATAGGACCAGGGATGTCAATCCACGCAGGGTGCTCCTCTAAAGGAGGAGCAATACCTTCTCAACCTGTCTAGAAAGTGCCTGAGGCACTGAAAGAGTAACTTGCTCAGAGTATGTTCCTAGCCAAAGTGGGTCAACAGATAAAGAACTGAACCTGGATCTCTCTGTCTCAAGGACCAGTTCTCTATCCGTTATACTAGGCTGTCTCTCGTAAATTTTGCCTTTTAAAGGTCAGGAGTTTGTCATTCTTGAAACGTTGCTTAGTAACCTGATATCATGAGAATTTGTCTCTGAGTCTGATCCAAGGCAGCACCGAGAAGTATGGGAATTCAGACTCTGGCTTTGTTACAGATCGATGCTCTCTTGCTTAACTGTGGCTTTTGTTAGGAGCCTACCTCCTTCCCAGTCCTGGGACATCATCGTCATTATTCACTGAAGCCAAGTTCTTTTCTAGCTATTTGGAATAGGGAAGACAGAATAACATGTTCCTCTTTCTTAGGCTGAATAGTAGGCTGAATGAATCTTATAACTCTTAAACATCCATTAAAGAGGTGGCTTTCTCATCTTAATATCACAGGAGACCTTGATTCAGAAGTCCACTGGAAAGGAAAACAAGCTAGTGGCCCTTACAGTTTGGATAGTTGAAGACCTGATGTTGGCTTCATAAATCAGAAGACCCCAGGAGCAGACATAACAAGGAAGGAGAATGGGAGTATTGAACCTGCATAGATCGGAAGTAGGCAGGGCTTAAAGATGTCCTTCTTCTGAATGGTCCGGACTCTTGTTCTCTTAATTGTCTCTTCATCTGGCAGGCAAAAAGCAGAACATCTCGGCTCTTTTCTCTCCTCTTTTCTCTTCTCTTAGAAGATGGAATGGTCTAATGGTTCACCCTCCCAAGGTGAACCTCCCACAGAGATAGGGAGGAAGGTCTTCTTCACAAGAATAGATAGATATCAAGTAGACATGCATTTATTAAGTGCTTAGTCACTCAGTCAATAATAAAGTAGGCACTTTAAGTACCTGCTAGGTAGCACAGTGAATAGAGCACTGGAGTTAGAATCGGAAGCTTTGTCTTCATGACACTTACCAGCTGTGTGACTGGGCAAGTCATTTCACTGTTTGCCTCAGTGTTTCCTCATCTGTAAAATGAGCTGGGGAAGGAAATGGCATGACTGAAACAACCCCAAAACAAGTACCTACTATGTGCTGGTCACTGAGCTAAGGTTTGGGGTTACAAAAAATGTCAAAAGATAGTTCCTGCTCTCAGGGAACTCACAGTCTAAACTGGGGATGGGGGACAACATGCAGGCAATTATGTACAAACAAGATGTTTTGTTTTTCGATCTTTTTAGTCATGTCTACTCTTCGTGACCCCATTTGGGATTTTCTTGATAAAAATACTAGAGTGGTTTGCCATTTCCTTCTCCAGTACATTTTATAAATGAGGAAACTGAGGCAAACAGAGTTCAGTGACTTGCCCAAGATCACCTAGCGGTGTCTAAGGCTGGATTGGAGCTCAGGTCTTCCTAACTCCAGGCCTGGAGCTGTATCCCCTGCACCACCTTACTACCCGGTACAAACAAGATATATAGAAGATAAACTGGAGGTCACTATGTGCCAGGTACTTTCCTAAGTACTGGAAATACAAATATGAACTCTCCCTACTTAGAAGGCAAAGGAGGTCTGACTAGGTCTAATTAGGAAGGGGAGTAAGTATTTGTACTGTTTACTCTATGTCATACTAAGTACTTTTTACAAATAGTATCTCATCTGATCCTCACAACAACCTTGGAAGGTGGGTACTATTATTATCTCCATTTTACAAATGAGGAAACTAAGACAAACAGAAAGTGACTTGTCCAGGATCACACAGCTAGTAAGTATCTGGGGTCAATTTTGAACTCAGGTCTTCCTGACTCCAGGTCTAGAGCTCTATCCACCATACCAACAGCTGCCTCTGCAGGGTTTAAGGGAAGAGTATCCAGCACTTTGACCCAAAGAGAAAAATGGGCACTTTTCCTCTACCTGCTTTCTACCTGCTTTCTACCCTTTCGGTTAGGTGACTTTGTCCCCTGGCCCAACCAAGTGTATTTCTTCATCTGCTTGACCAGCCGCCATCCTCATCCACAACACCTGCTTCCCCCTAGACAGCTCTTTTTCAGAAGCAGCAGCATGTTTTTCCCCCTAAACAGCAATATTTTCAGCTGGGGAGAAATCATAAGTTTCCTTCCTGCCCCAAACCCCCAAAGCTTTATCCCAGATGAACTTTACCACAGTTTTATAGATAGATGGATCTCCCAGAAAGTAAACTCCCCCTACTAATTCAATCCCTCCTGCTCTGTGAGTTGAGATTGTCAAGCTATTAGGAGACATCCTTTATTCCAGAGCAAAGGTCCAGTAAGCAGGCTGTACCCAGAACTTGGCATAACAACAATCCTTTGCACTCACCATCTGGTAAAATCATATAATTATTGTATTGCTTTGACCAGTACCAGGTGTTCTCTGAGCTTGGACAAGCACCTGCTGTATCCATATTCTGATCATGAAGCCCTGCTATGAATCAAACTTGCCTCATCATTGATGATGTCACTGTCAGGCCTACGGCTCACAATGCCAGTGGTGTAGGTATAGAGATCTCCCTACACTGCTTTGGGTCCCCCCTACTAGGGGCAGGGCCCCAGCACACTTATCTTTGCTTGCAAGCCATTTCCCTCACTTTGAAATTTAATTTCTGTTTGATTTCTGATTCTTCTGTCTCTAACCTGCTCTGTTTGACTCCAGCCTTCCACAGGTTAGAGGCCAGTTCAATCTGGTTGACAAGATCAAGGGGCTTACTCCAGTGTCACACAAACAGTAAATACCTGAGGTCAGATTTGAACCCAGGTTGTCCCAACTCCAAGGTCAGGTATCCAGTCACTACCTCTTCAGATGCTTATTAACTTACATCAATTTCCAGCTGGTAAAACATATGGGAGAGATTCTCTTTATGGCAAGAGTCCTTTCCTCTCCTCAACTTCCATGGGTCCAGATCCTTCTGGCTCTGCCCTCCTCTTCCTTCTACCCTCCCATCTGAGAGCCTACCTCTCAAGGCTTTGTCTGGTAGACACTACTACCACCTTTCCTTCATCCCACACTGCCTTCACCCACCTCCACCTGTCTTCCACCTTCCCTCATGTCCTCCTTTTTGGGGACCAGCATGCCACCCTGCCTTAGATTCTTCAAGAGATCTTACTGCTAGGAGTTCTAAGAAAGGAGCCAGCATGACATAAGGATTAATGTGTTGAGCCTTGGAATCAGGAAGACCTAAGTTCAAATCTGACTTGTGATGCCCTATTGCTGTGTGACTATAGCAAAGTCACTTAACTTCCCAACATCTCCAGTTGGGTGGTAAAAAATAATCCACAAAAGAGGAAATCTTTAGGGCTTAGAAACTAGAGGAGCTAATTCAGAATCTGTATTTTATTCCCTAATTTTCCTCTTTCTTTTTCTTGTCTGATTTGCCCAACGTCTCCCATTTCCTTTGCTTTCTTCCTCTCTTTCTCTTCTGAAGAAAGCAACATCAACAAAGAGTGTCCTATCAACCTTGTGTCCCTAGACCTCAAGGTATGTGTTAAAAAGCCCCTTGAGGTTTCCCAGAACCCGTCTAGGATTCTTTCATATCAGAAGGATACTCCAGATACGATGATCTTAAACTCTTCATGTTTTTTAGTTTGTCCCCTTGGGCAGTTGGGAGAAACCTCTGAACTTCTCAGAAAAAGGTTTTAAATGCATAAATCAAATACATGGAATATAAGGGAAATCAGTTTTAGTAAAACATCATTTTCAAAATATTGAAAAATATTCAGGGACCCCAGTTTAAAAAATATCTGTTTCCAGAATTTGAGCCTTCATCTTAATTTCTTTCCTGTACTTTCCAAGGTGAAGGTCATCGACAACCTTTTCTTTATATCCTCCATCCTCCTGGCGGATGACCCCTGGCCTAGAGCATAGTGTAAACCCTTTACAATTAGGATCAACACCTGTTAGGGATTTATCTGGACAGTCCCAGGAAAGGGAGGGACCCACCTATTCTAGGAATGACCTTTGGACCAGAAGCTGTGATCTACATTACTTGAGGCATGACAGGATTGTCTAGAAGTTACTAAAGAAATCAGGTCACTCAGACCCTTTGGGAACATATGTCCAGCCCAAGCTGGGGCAATAAGAATCAAAGGAAGGATCTGTCATTAGTATCAGCTTGGAATTTATGGACTATTCTACTTGTTGAGCCTAAAACCCATTCATGGAATTGATGATTCCACCAGAAGGCTTTAATGGAATCCTATTCTTATAATTCCTAGCTGGTAAAATAAGCATTTATTAAGTAAGCCCTTCCTATGTGCCAGGCACTAATTATCTTCTCCACGGTCCACTGGGTCACCAGCATCCCTTGCCTACCAGTGGCTGTAAAGAAAGTACTTTATCATAAGCAAGCTGTTTTAATGATATGAGCCAAAAAATGGGACTTATTTATGCCAAGAAAAGTTTGAACTCTAATTAGAAAATGGAAAAGGGATGACATAACTGTGTCATTTTGGAAAACTAAATAAATATTCCTAAGGAGAAGCAGTGTGGCACTGTGGAAATTGTGTTGTACTTGTGGTCAGAAGGCCCGGGTTTGAGTCTACCTCTGACTCTTACTGTGTGACCTTAAATACGTTGCTTAACTTCTCTGAGCCCAGCATATCCAGAATTGAATTCATTATCTTTCCCCCCAAGTCCTCTTCTCTTCCTAACTTTCCTCTTACTGTGGAGGGTACCACCATCTTCTCAGTCATCCAATCCAGACTCTTAACCTGTGTCAGCTTGGACTCCTCACTCTCACCCCCCCATATCCAATCTGTTCACAAGATCTGTTGATTTCATCTCAGCAGCATCTCTTGAAACCTCCCACCACCACCACCATTTCTCTTCCCCAACCTGATGAAGGTCTTCATCAACCTCCTGCACTATTGCAATAGACGTTGATCAATCTGCCTTTCTCAAGTCTCTCCCCACTCGAGTCCATCCCCCATTCAGCTGCCAAAATGATCTTTCTAAAGCGTGGATCCAACCATGTCATCCCATACTCATAAACTCAGTGGACTCCCTATCACCTCCAAGGTCAAATATAAAATCCTCCATCTGGCATCCAAAAGCTTTCAACACCTATCCCACTTTCCCAGTCACCTCACATTCTCTGTAATTTGTGACCCCAGACTTTTGACTGTTCCTCAAACAAGGTCCTTTATCTCCCGAATCCAGGCATTTTTACTGGTTGTACCCAAGCCTGGAATGTTCTCTTTCCTCATCTCTACCTTCTGGTTTCCCTGGCTTCCTCCAACTCCCAGATAAAATCCCACCTTCTGCTGGAAGCTTTTCATAATTCCCCATAATTCTAGGGCCTTTCCTCTTTTGTTGGTTATTTCTAATTTTTAACTTGTTTACACATTGCTTTTTGCATGTTGTCTCCACCACCATCCCCATTAAACTGAGAGTCTTTTTCCTTTCTTTGTATTATCAGGACTTGGCACAGTATCTGGCACATAGTAGGTACTTAACCAATGTTTATTACCTGACTAATCTTGCTTATCTTTAAAAATGAGAATACTAATATATTATGCACTCCAATGTCAAGAAAAGTCCTCTGGAAATATTAAGGCCTTGTATAATGTGAATTACTGCTGTTGTTATTATTAAGGAGTACTAGTCTTAGCCTCAGAGAGCCAAGTGGCACCACAGTGTGCAGAGCACCAGATCTGTAGTTAGAAGACCTTATCTTCCTGAGTTTATATCCAGCCTCACACATATACTAGCTGTGTGACCCTGGGCAAGTCACTTTATGCTGTTTGCCTCAGTCTCCTCATCTGTAAAATGAGCTGGAGAAGGAAATGGCAAACCACTCCAGTATTTCTACCAAGAAAATTCCAAATGGGGTCACAAAGAGTCAGACACAACTGAAAGATGACTGAAGAAGTCTGATGACTTAGCCTTAGATAACCTGGATCCTGGCTCTGCCTCTTAGTCAAGTCACTCCAATCTCTCCCAGCCTCAGTTTCTTTATCTGTAAAATGTAGATTCAAATATCTGCCCAGGGTAATCCAAAAAATGCTATAGGATTGTGAATTATTCATAGAATTAAAAGTTGTTCTCATTATCTATCATCTTAAAAATAAGTAAGTTTGCCAAGAGGGGTTTGGCCTGCCTGAAGTATATAGAATTGGAATAATCAAACAGGAACAGGTGCTTCAAAGGAGTTCCCTTTCACCCCTCTTCTATCTCTGGTCACCAATCAAGTTAATCTAACTCTTTGGAAGTATTATCCTGGAATCTTTAAGTAATGCTGATGTCATGAGCAAAAGTAAGGCTTTATGGAGATCCTGGAAACCATGGGATTATCACTGTCCTGGGAAAAGCAATCTGCTCTCCTTCTCCTCCTGAAGGAAATAGAGAAGGAAAGTCTTTGGAGGACGAGTGAGCAGGGTTCAAGAGACAGGTCCATGAGAAAAGAGGAGAGAATTTGGGTTTGAGGGATAATGAGATACAATGGAAAGATCACTGACTTCAAAGACAGAGAACCAGGGTTTAAATCCCCCATGTTACCTCCTACCCTTTGACCCCTCTAGACCTCAGTTTCTTCATATGTAAAAGTAAGGGAGTTGGGCTAAAAGACCCTAAAGGAGGTTTTGCCAGAAGACCAGGAAACAGGTACATAGATCAACTCTCCTTATTTAGAGAGTGGAAGAATGACCAGCATTCTAAGGAATAGCATAAAGCTGAGTGGCTGGGGAGACAGGATTTGAGTAGCTGCCTCCCACTGTTGGCATCCCAAGAAGGATATGGCTGGAGTCCACCAATGCTTGCCAAACATTTTTCCCTTGGAGACAATAAAGAATGGTAACATCCTTTGTTTTCTTCCATTCTTTGTCTCTCCTTCCTCTCCTTTCACATTTCCCAAGAGGGCAGATGTTAAATCCAAAGTGTTTCTATTCATTAAGGTTTCACTTAACATTTCTGAATTCATTAGTACTAGGGCCAGCTCACCCTAGATCAAGATCTGATTTATCATAATGACTTTCTGATCTGTGTGCTTTGTCATTGTAAAGGGAAAGTCAGACAAAAGGAGGTGCTGATAGCAAGGTACATAGATGACAATGAAAGGGACTAAGAGCTATATCCTATGTCTAACTTGTTGGGATTTCATCTTTACTGGGAGTTCAGGAAAGAGAATCTTATTGATACTGATTTCTTATTTTTATAGACCTCCCAAAGTGGGTCAAGCATAAATCTAGGTCTTCACTCTTAGGAACCAAAAACTAGCTGTATAACAAAAAGGGGAAGGAGGCATGCGATTGGCCCTGTTGTGATTACACTGCCTTCTTTCTTCTTTTCTTCCAAGCATGCTCAGAGAAATTATTACATGTGGATGGAGTAGGTCACAGGTGATAAGAGAAGGAGGGGAATGGCTATACAATGCTGATAACACTTGCATTCCAAGGGTGGAATCCTCCCCTCTTTCTTAATGTAGCTGAGTAGGTGAACCTTTTTTCGTCTTCAACCAAACAACCCCTCAAACTTTCATAGGCATCGTATTACACTGAGTCACTATTCCTGGAAAAAACATTCTCAAAATTCAGTTTCAAGGCCTTCCAACAAAGAAAGGATACTAACAAAGGAAACGAACATTGAATTTGGATTCAGGGGGATCAGAGTTTGAATCTCAGTTCCATTAATACCTAGCCATATGAACTTTGACAAACAACTCTGCATCTCTGTGACTCATTTTCCTCATCTATACAAGGATAGGGTTGGATTTGATGACCTGTATGGCTTCCTTTGAGGGACCTAAGATCTAAATCTGCAATCCTTTTAACACCATGTTGCTTTATTAATGCAGTAAGTGCTTTAAAATCTCAATCTCTAGCCTCCTCTCCTGCATGCCCAATTTGGAAAATGAAATAAAATGGAAATGGATTGCTTTTGAAGAACTTCTCTGAAGAAAGCTAGTATTTAAATTTAAATTTAAAATGATCTTCCTCTTAATATACCATGTACCATGTGACAAGGAGAAAATAATCTTTTTCTGATCTCTGTGAAGGCTGATCATTCATTATCTGGATAAAGCAAACTAATCTAGCTTGATCTCATAGATAGATATCTTGATAGATAGATAGCTGGATGGAAGGAAGGAAGGTAAGTAGGTAGGAAGAAAGGAAGGAAGGAAGGAAAGAAAGGAAAGAAAGAAAGAAAGAAAGAAAGAAAGAAAGAAAGAAAGAAAGAAAGAAAGAAAGAAAGAAAGAAAGAAAGAAAGAAAGAAAGAAAAAGAAAAGAAGGAAGGAAGGAAAGAAAGAAAGAAAGAAAGAAAGAAAGAAAGAAAGAAAGAAAGAAAGAAAGAAAGAAAGAAAGAAAGAAAAAGAAAGGAAGGAAGGAAGGAAGGGAGGAAGGAAGGAAGGAAGGAAGGAAGGAAGGAAGGGAGGGAGGGAGAGAAAGAAAGAAAGAAAAAGAAAAAAAGAAAGAAAGAAAGAGATGAAAAAGACAGATGAAAAATATAGAGATAGATTAGATTAGATCCACGGACAGATGAAAGATAGATCGATAGATGGATGGATGGATGGGTGGATAGCTAGATAGATGATAAATATGCACATATGTGTATATCTGCCAGCTGGGTCAGAAAGACTGGAGTATCCTCTATCTTGGTCCTAGAAGACCATGTCGTCAAGTGACTTAAGGGTGATAGGCAACTAGTAGATAATAGCTCTTTTATAACTTATAAACTGAGAGTTGCCCAAAGATTTGTAATTTATGGTCTAAGACAATTGCTTAAGATACTAAGAAATTATGTGTTGTATGCAACAAAAGCAGACTTGAACCCAGGTTCAAGAGAGGCATACATGGATTGCAATTACTTCACTCTTCATCAGTCATAGAGTTTTTGTGTCTTAAGCACTCCTGAAGACTCAAAACTTTGTGATGCATATCACATCACTTATGTGATGCTGCAAAGGGAAAAAAAGCTAACTTAGGATAAGAAAACCTAGGTTCGAGTCCTCAATCTGCCACTAATTTTACACCAAAGTAATTTTCCCATTCCAAACCCTCCACCTTCAACCCAGTAAAAAGAGATAAGCAATACAAACCTATATACATTTCCCAGTGAATCCACCATTCGATAACTATAGTCCCTACACACACACACACACACACACACACACACACACACACACACACACACACACACACACCTCTGCTGTGAGGAAAAAGATAAATCTAAAAACCATTGTAAGAGCTTAACAACTTATATGTGTGTGTATACATTACAAATTTATTATATATATATATAATATAATAATAAATTTATTGTGTATTTAAATTTATTATAAATAAACATATATTTAACAAGAATAGCAAGTTGTACATAATAGATTTGCAGTTTCATGTGCAATCTTTTTTATTATCCTACTATATTATGGAAATGTTTGTGTTTTTTTCAAAATTTAAAAGCAAAATAAATACAATTTTTAAAAGCAAAAAAAAAATCTGAGGAAGAATTCCAACAATGTAGGTAGATTCTTTGTGTAAGGTCATAGATAAGAATTGCATTGGATAAAAAGGCACTGATAGGATGTCAACATCATCAGCCTAGTCAGAGAGTAAAAACCATTGGGATCATAGATTTACCCAACACCTCAGAGAATTCTATACATAACAGGTGTTTGATAAATGTTTGCTGAATTGATGCTATTTAATCTTTTAATTGGAAGGAAGGAAAAAAAGAAAGAAGGAAGGAAGGAAGGAAGGAAGGAAGGAAGGAAGGAAGGAAGGAAGGAAGGAAGGAAGGAAGGAAGGAAGGAAGGAAGGAAGGAAGGAAATGAAGATATAGATGTACTGTGATTATTAGACCCTCATACTCAGCCTTGACTACATGTGGTTCATATTCAGCAAAACCATAAAGCATTGACAAGCCTGAGCACTTGAGAGATTTTGAGTGGGTATTGCTTGATTTGAGAAAAGCTGATGACAATGTATTCAAGCGACAAGGGATTTGGTCATTCCTGAGGATGAAGCAGGAAGCCACAATGAGCTGCTGACAACCTTGCCCACCCTGCTAGTGTTTCTTTTTTCCAAAAAATGTTCTCTTACTTTCTAAGAGCAGTAAGATATACTCATCTTCACTTAATCTGGGGAAAATGGTGCAATCTAAAATCTGCTGTACTAACCAAGGTCAAAAATATACTCTTGATAACATAAAAATGTGATGCGTGGCAGAAATTGTTGGTCCTTTCCCACTCCTCCTCCTCATGTGGGCAGTCAGCATTGGGATCTGACAACCTCCACTTTCTCACCCCGCGTTCTTCAATCCCTTGCAATCTGCATTCTATCTTTTCACCACTCTAGGGCAATTCTCTTCCCCAGAATCAGACGACATTTTTTTTGTATTCTCCATCTTCCTTGACATTTCTGCAGCATTTGGCATTGTTGGACATCCCTTACTCTAGATACTTCATCATCTCCTTGTGGCTGACACTAAATACTTGTGGTTCACTTCCTACCTCTGTGACAATTCTTTGTCTTCTCTACCAACTGCTCTTTCTCTTCCACCCTCCTAAATATGAATGCCACCCAGCAAAATCATCCCCTTAAGACTGTGTCTTCAACCCCTCTTCTCTTTTATTTTTTTAAAGTTTTTTTTATGAACAGAAATCTATTTTCTCTTCCTCCTACTCTCCACCCCATTGAAAATAAGTAAAATAGAAAGACAAAGTCCTTGTAACAAATACGTCTTAGTATCATGATAAATTAAGAGTTGTCATCATGAGAGACTAGAATTCAGTCCTACTTTTGATACATGTTTTGTTCAGTCATTCAGTCATGTCCAACTCTTCAAGACCCCGTGGACCAAACTGCCCAAGGGGTTTCTTGGCAAAGATACTGGACTGGTTAACCATTTCCTTCTCCAGTGGATGAAGACAAACAAAGGTTAACTGATTTGTCCAGGATCCCATGTGTGTTATCCCATGCAAATCACCTAGCTTCTCTAAACTGCAGTTTCCACATCTAGAAAACGGGCATAATAATATCTGTAGAACCTATTCCACTCTTGAAAGCCAAAGAAGATTATATATAACAAAATGTTACAAGAATGTCAGTTCTAATATTTTCACCTTATGTAACCCAGAGAAAGGTACATAGTAGGTGCTTAATAAATGTTTGTTGAATTAAATTTCACTTTCTAGATAAAAGCCTAGAGAAAGTGAAAGATACTGTGGGATTTTATGATAATTTGGGGTTATTCTGTTCTATTCTGTAGCCCTTTGCTGTTTCTGTAATGTTAAATGAGATCCCTGAATCTTTCTTTGGGCCAAAATAAGCCCATTTGTTGCAACTGTAATAGCTGTTTGTGTTAAAAATTGGACTCATTTATAAATAGAATGGTTATTTCCTTATAGCAAAAGAACATAATACATTCCTAACCTCTGCTCATATAGGATGTTAAGCACTTTCAGTTCAAATAGAATTTCTGAATGTGTCAGGTCAGCACTAAGTGCTTACTACTGGTTAATATATTTTCTCTTTTTAAGTGGACTATTAAGTCCATTAACATTTAATGAAACAATTTTAGCTTTATACATGAAGAAATTCCACATTTTATGGAATATTCCATCAACTCCCTAAAGGCAAATGGACATAAATTTAAAAGAAAAACAACAACACTTCATTGCCTCACCAAGTGGCAAAGATTTCTACATAACGTATAACATCCAAAATCCCTACTTAAAAACAATTGTTCTTTTTTTCTTAAAGCACAATCAGCTTAATTTGGCGATTATTTCATTAAGACCCTTACCAAGCATCACAGCCTAAAAATGGTTTTTCATAACATCAGTATTGATTCCATGCTCTTTTCAATATGTGAGTTTTTCAAGTACACAAATCCTTTATTCCATAAATTACACCAAGATGCTATAAGTTATATATATTGTATGTATACAAACACATATGCATGTATCTGTTTAAGTGACATGTTTTTTCCTTCCACCTCAAGTAAAATATCAACTTGTTGAGGGTAATACGTATTTTTCATTTTGTCTGTGTTTCGCCACAGCTCAGCATAGTGCTTTGCACTAAGTAGATGCTTCAAAACTGCTGGCTAAATGAGTGAACAAATAAAGAAAGGATAATTACATGTCATAAAAATTCTGTCATCGGTAGATTTTTGAGTTCTCCACTGTCTCCACTGTATGAGGAACCAGTACAGAGCCTGGTATAGTCACAGACAAATACTTTGGTTCTCAGCTTCTTTGGAGAGAACTGAAGTACAGGACATAGCAGTTAAGGATGATTCACAACTTGTTGCCATCTTAAAGGTCTATTCATAGATTAAGAGATCTTTATTACATCTCCATTATGGAATGCCTCCCCACACAAATACTTTTTTTCTGTTTCCCAAATATAACCTTCACCATAAAGAATTCACAAACATGAATGGTCAAGAGTTTAAAACCATTTTTTCTACTATAGTATTTATATTACTTAGGTAAATATCAAACAGGTATAGGAAAATATACATAGCATATTTGTGGAACAAGACATTCACTGATCATGCTTCATCCTTACCATCCTTCAAACCATGAGCTTTGGTTTTGGGTTTTCTTGTTTCTTTTGAATTTTATTTTTTAGGTTTATTCATGTTCTGGCCCACAAGTCTACATCTGAATTTTTTTGGATGCTCCCTTTCTGAAAATCACTTTGAAATTCTTTCTCAGGAGTGGGGGGGGCAGGGAGATAGTAGTCCTTTTTTAGCCCTGTTTAACTTTAAAAAAAACACACTGAAGAACAAAAAAAAAAAGGTGTGGTTGCACTCATTAATACCCATAATCCAACACCATGTACAATACTGTCAATTTACTGGCACCATCCTCTCCTCCCTAACAACAGCTTCTTTTGAACTCAGCAAATAAAGGACTACAGATTCTCAGATTTAATAATTCCTAAAAATTTTATTTTAGAAAATTTATTTTAGCTTCTAATGAAAAGGTCACATATATACATATATGTGTGTGTGTGTATGTATGTATGTATGTATGTATTTTAAAACACCAATCTTGAAAAAAAAAGTCACTGAGCAGCTGCAGGGATTTGAATACCTTTGAGAGACTTGAACATTTAAAGGCTTGAGCTGGGCCAGTGCAGCTGAGAGGAGGCACATTTGACATGGCAGTTGTGGAAGCTGTAAATGTCCCACAGTAGGAAGCTGCTTTCTATAGACTTCAAAGCAAAAGGCAGTTAATTATCCTGCTTTCAGGAGAGGTCTGGACATACTTAAGACAGCTGTTAGGCTAGGACACATGGGCATCTCAACAAGGAAACATCCAGCTTCCCATTGTGTCACTGTTCTGTTCCCATCACATTGGGAAGAAATGCAGAGGGCCTCAGCTTGGTTCAATTTAAATTAATCTAAGAGTTTTCCCAGATGGCTTCAGAAACACCGGCTTCTTTCTCCCTCTGTAGCCTGGGATCCACCAGGGCCTCTGAGCTGGCGTGCACATGCTGTTTGCCTATGCCCGAGCTCCATTTTGAATTCTGTGTGAAGGATGCCCATTTGTACTTCTTGCTTCCCATTATTATTACTGATCCAACCTGGAGGCCTGGAAACTTGGGGGTGGGGAGAGGAAGGGAGGGACAGAGTTTTCCTTCCTCCTGAGTCCCTTTGAATGTGTTTGCTGTTGATTTTTGTTCACAGAAAACACTGACTGCTCTTGACAGGTGGAGAAGGAAGATGTTCTCCATGGCTGACCAAACACAGTGGGTTGAACAGCCAACCAATTTCCATTCTTGATGTGAATCCAATTGTGGTTTAATCACTAGGAATTAGTTCTAGGCTGGCTTGGTCCAGTTTCCCCCAATTGAACCTACGTTGTTCTTATCAGCCTCTTTCCCCAGACTACTTAGTTCAGTCATGCAGAGAAAACTTAGTTCATTCTAGGCCTTCAATGGTAGCAGCAGCAGCCAAGGATTGAGACCACAGCTTGTGCCCATCACTACATCAGACCTTTTCCCTTAGTTTTGTGACTTCTCCAGGATTCCTGCTATGCAAAGTCACTTCCAGCACTAAAATATATGATCCTCTGACAATGTCAGGCTATCTATTAGCATGAAGAGGAAAAAGACAGAAAGATAAAAGACTAGAGTGTTTCATTGGACATACAGAGAAAAGGGTATCTGAACAAGGAAAGGAATCAGAGCAAAGTTCAATGCCATTCAATAATCATTTAATAAACAGGACATTAGAGAAGGTTGTTGGGGGGGAGAGTGTGTGTGTGTGTGTGTGTGTGTGTGTGTGTTCATCCTTCGCTGCCGAAGAAGACCATGCCATCAGAGAAATGATGACATGACTTGCACTTGACTTTGTTTTGAGTGAGGGAGGGCTGTGCAGGTCACCAGCCTCACTTCTCCTCCAGAGCCATCTGAATCCAGTGACCAGATATTCATCAGAATGACTGGAGATGACCCAGGATAAGGCAATTATGGTTGTGACTTGCCCAAGATCACATAGCTAGTGAGTGTCAAGTGTCTGAGGTGAGATTTGGACTCAGGTCGTACTGACTCCTTCACTAGTGCTCTATCCACTGCACCACCTAGCTGCCCCTGGGGAGGGGGGTGAAACAAAGACCAAAGGAAGCCTCTGTCCAGAAAATAACATCTGAAGAATGAATGGGAAATGTACTTACTTTGTGTCAAGCACAGTGTTGAGTGTTAGGACCACAAATACAAAGCAAAGAGACCCCCTAACCTCAGGGTGCCTACAGTTTAGAAGACTTTAGTGAATGACTTGCAGGAGGGTAGGAGGGTAGACTAAGGTACTCCACTCAGAAACAATGGTGAGGTTGATTTCATTCTTGATTCTGGTTCTAACACTTGAGGTGGAAAAGGGAAAGGAGTGATACAGGTGTGAGGGGATTCTGCAGGGCAGTTAGCCAAACAGTGGAGAAGGTGACCAGAGATTAAGGGGTGAAAGTAAAGCATGACTGAGACTTTACTGAAAGCTTTCCCAGACAGGCATTCACCAAGCAGAATGGCATTGCCCTTTACAGGGATGTCTCTCCAGGGCAACAGAGCAGCTGGCTAAAAAGAGTAGGGGAGAAGAAAAGAAAATTTAAACACTTGAAGAACTGAATTGTTTGATGTGACCTATTCCAACTGCAGGCTTTTTTTTAAGAAGAAATTTTCTGGCATTAAGTCCTGTAAGTAAGTGAACCCATGCACTTAAAATTGAAAAGTTTAAAAAAAAACCCTGGAGCAGACACCACCCCCTCCCAGCCCAGTAATTTCTGACCTCTTACTGCCCTGGGTTTCCAGCTATTCACCTCAATCAGCCACATACTGTTTCCTAACATGTCCAGAGTTCCAAATGAAGTCTTTCTGATTTCAAGCAGTTGGTAACTATCTGCGACATATGCACAATCATCTTCTGGGTGAAGTTCAAAATCCCAGTTCTGTTCCTTTCTCCTCCCTCCTCCCTCATCTCAACCAAGCAAATTCCCAATAAGGCTTTCATTTTTCTCAAGTGTGTAAAATGTTCAAGACTGGAAAAATGTGTCACGTGTGTAATTCTGATGGAAATATGTTAGGAATCTTTTAATTTTCTTTAAGCATGTCACTTTGTAACCGGCATGTCAGTGACCAACAGTTTATCATTTCTTCCAAAAGGCTGAGCAGGAACTGAATTTTCTTTTTTTGGACACTATATAGCTCAAGAATGATAAAATTTAATGTCCTTGCTTTCCTGTAATGGCTTTGCTTTCTTCCTGAGGAGTCTGAACACCCCAGAGGAGAAGGCTGGGCAAGCTTCCATGATATGAGGCAGATGATGAGAGTCCTCAGGGGACAGACCATTACTGTGCCCTGCCTAGCATAGTACAAAAGGTGCAGCTCAGCCACAGCCCACTGGATAAATGTCTGGTAGCCCACTGGGTGGTTTGACCCAGGCTTCTAAACAAGTGCTGGGAAGCAAGATTCAAGAGTCATCCCATTAGTTCGTTGGTTGGACCTTGGATTTCAGGTGAAGTCCTAGTGTGGAAACTCCCTCCACTGAGCCACATTGGTAACTTATAGTCATAGAGAGTTGCCTTAGGTAATAGAAGGTTAAGTGACTTGCCCAGGGTCCCTCAGCTAATAAATAGCAGAGGGAAGACAGTCTTGATCCTATTGGAAAAGGTGAGTGGCAGGGGGTTTTCAGGGACATTATCATGTCTATGAAGAGTAGAGGAGAAAGAAATAAAGAGAGGAGAGAGGTTCTCCAAGAATGTGAAGAACAAGTAGTCAGAGGGAGAGACTTGTTGATCAAGGAGGGGGTGGAAATGGAACAAGAGAAACATGGGCTTTTTAGCCTCATTTTTGGAAGTTTCTGACTTCTGAGAGAGGAATAAGGTACCCAGGGAGCTGATTCTGAATATTCTGGTTCCATTATCAACAATGATAAGAGTAGGTCAGGCAGAGCCAAGATGGTGGAATAGCTTGTTGTTCAGTTTTTCAGTTGTGTCCAACTCTTCATGACCCCATTTTGGGGATTTTCTTGGCAAAGATACTGGAGTATCTTTGGAGTGGTTTGCCATTTCCTTCTCCAGTTCATTTTATATATGAGGAATTGAGGTAAACAAGATTAAGTGACTTGCCCAGGATCACACAGCTAGGAAGTATCTGAGACAAGATATCAGCTCATGAAGAAGAATCTTCCTGATTCCAAGCCCTGTGTGCTATCTGCTGTACTGTCTAGCTACCCCTGGTGGAATGGCAGGAAAAAGTAGAGCTCCTCCTGGTCCGTACCCCAACCCAGAACTAAAAAGTGCACCAGACTGAAACCTAATCAGGAAATCCAAGTGGGGGAGGGGGAGGGAATTACAGTGAATCATTTTTTCTAGCCCAGGTAAGCATAATGAGATAGACAGATAGGTACACAGACACTGGGGATGAAGTCTGATCAGGAATGAGCTATCTGGAGCATTCTAATGCAGACAGAAGCTTAGCAACTGGGCAAGGAGAGGCAGCCCTGCAGTTCACTACCCACTCGAGCCACAGATCCAAGGTGATGTGAGAAGACCTGTGCCTAGAGGTAGCATTCCAGTAGGAGTAGCAATTGCAAGTCATAGACAACATACTGATCAAGGAAAAAACAGCAAACTAGCTATGTCTTTTGGACCAGAGAAGTAGAATGGGGTTTTTGATGCAGTTTCTAGCCCAGCCTGAATTTGGTAAGAGTTCTAGACCAGCTGGAGCACTAGACTTGGAGTTAGGAAGACCCTAGTTAAAATTCAGCCTCAGACTTTTACTAGCTGTGTGACCTTAGGTAAATCATTTAATCTGTTTGTCTCAGTTTCCCCAACTGTAAAATGAGGATAATAATCATACCCAACTTGAAGGGTTATTGTGAAATATGAATATTTACAAATATTTCATATTTGTAAAACATTCTTAGCACAGTGCCTGGCACATAGTAGGTACTATATAAGTATTTATTCCTTTCCCTTTCCATTTTCCACTCATGCCAACCTACTTTACAGCTTTATTTCCAACTACTTTTTTAAAAATTTTTTTCAAGGTGATATTACTCATAATCTTTAGTTATCCTCTTTTACAAAGTTTTGCAAATGAGCACCAATTCTATAATGGTGTTATCCTTTGACAACTAAATCTCTTCCTTTAGTAAGACTAAGGTTTTGGGGGGCAGAGCCAAGATGGTGGAGTAGAAAGACATACATACGCTAGCTCCGAACCCACAGCCCATAAAATATCTGTAAAAAAGAACTACCAACAAATTCTGGAGCAGTAGAAGCCACAGAACAGCAGAATGGAGGAGATTTCTGTTCCAGAGAGCCTGCAAACCTCTCACAAAATGTCCTTCAGGCACCAGAGTGGAGCCCAGCCCTCCTTGGCCACGCGGCACCGAGAGGAACAGATCCCAGCAGGCTTCAGGGACGGAATCTCCAGCAGCTGCGTGGGTCCCTCCACCCACAAGTGACAAGGGTCAGTGAGAGGGTCTCTTTGGCAGGTCGAGAGGGGAGTGGGATGCCCCCATAACTCAGGCCCCCTCGGGAGGCAGCAGCTGAGGCGGGAGCAGACCGGGGCTCCCCAAGCAGGCAGGAGCCTGGATCCATTGTTGAAGGTCTCTGAATAAACCCCCAGAGGGAACTGAGCCTGTGAGGTGGCCCTGCCCCAACCTGAGCAACTGAACTTGATTTCACACTGAATAGCAGCCCTGCCCCCGCCCAAAGCCCTGAGGCTGGGAAGCAGCATTTGAATATCAGCCCCTAAGTGCTGGCTGGGCAGATCTGGAGGCCAAGTGCGTGTGGAGAGAATATTCAGAAGTCAAGTCACTGGCTGGGAAAATGCCTAGAAAAGGGAAAAGAAATAAGACTATAGAAGGTTACTTTCTTGGTGAACAGGCATTTCCTCCCTTCCTTTCTGATGAGGAAGAACAATGTTTACCATCAGGGATAGAAACAGAAGTCAAGGCTTCTGTATCCCAGCCCACTCAATGGGCTCAGGCCACGGAAGAGCTCAAAAAGAATTTTGAAAATCAAGTTAGAGAGGTGAAGGAAAAACTGGGAAGAGAAATGAGACCAATGCAAGAAAAGCATGAAAAGCAGGTCCACACCCTGCTAAAGGAGACCCAAAAAAATGCTGAAGAAAATAACACCTTGAAAAATAGGCTAACTCAATTGGAAAAAGAGGTTCAAAAAGCCAATGAGGAGAAGAATGCTTTCAAAAGCAGAATTAGCCAAATGGAAAAGGAGGTTCAAAAGCTCACTGAAGAAAATAGTTCTTTCAAAATTAGAATGGAACAGATGGAGGCTAATGACTTTATGAGAAACCAAGAAATCACAAAACAAAACCAAAAGAATGAAAAAATGGAAGGTAATGTGAAATATCTCATTGGAAAAACAACTGACCTGGAAAATAGATCCAGGAGAGACAATTTAAAAATTATGGGACTACCTGAAAGCCATGATCAAATAAAGAGCCTAGACATCATCTTGCATGAAATTATCAAGGAAAACTACCCTGATATTCTAGAACCAGAGAGCAAAATAAGTATTCAAGGAATCCACCAATCACCGCCTGAAAGAGATCCAAAAAGAGAAACTCCTAGGAACATTGTGGCCAAATTCCAGAGTTCCCAGGTCAAGGAGAAAATATTGCAAGCAGCTAGAAAGAAACAATTCAAGTATTGTGGAAATACAATCAGGATAACACAAGATCTAGCAGCTTCTACATTAAGGGATCGAAGGGTGTGGAATAGGATATTCCAGAAGTCAAAGGAACTAGGACTAAAACCAAGAATCACCTACCCAGCAAAACTGAGTATAATACTTCAGGGGAAAAATTGGTCTTTCAATGAAATAGAGGACTTTCAAGTATTCTTGATGAAAAGACCAGAGCTGAAAAGAAAATTTGACTTTCAAACACAAGAATGAAGAGAAGCATGAAAAGGTAAACAGCAAAGAGAAGTCATAAGGGAATTATAAAAGTTGAACTGTTTACATTCCTACATGGAAAGACAATATTTGTAACTCTTGAAACTATTCAGTATCTGGGTACTGGGTGGGATTACACACACACACATAGAGACAGAGTGCACAGAGTGAATTGAAGAGGATGGGATCATATCTTTAAAAAATGAAATCAAGCAGTGAGAGAGAAATATATTGGGAGGAGAAAGGGAGAAATGGAATGGGGCAAATTATCTCTCATAAAAGAGGCAAGCAAAAGACTTATTAGTGGAGGGTTAAAGAGGGGAGGTGAGAGAAAAACATGAAGTTTACTCTCATCACATTCCACTAAAGGAAGGAATAAAATGCACAGTCATTTTGGTATGAAAACCTATCTTACAGTACAGGAAAGTGGGGGATAAGGAGCTAAGCAGGGTGGGGGGGGATGATGGAAGGGAGGGCATGGGGAGGAGGGAGCAATTTGAGGTCGACATTCATGGGGAGGGACAGGATCAAAAGAGAGAATAGAAGTAATGGGGGGCAGGATAGGATGGAGGGAAATATAGTTAGTCTTATACAACACGACTATTATGGAAGTCATTTGCAAAACTACACAGATTTGGCCTGTATTGAATTGCTTGCCTTCCAAAGGGAGGGGGTGGGGAGGGAGGGAGGAAAAGAAGTTGGAACTCAAAGTTTTAGGAACAACTGTCGAGTACTGTTCTTGCCACTAGGAAATAAGAAATACAGGTAAAGGGGTATAAAAAGTTATTTAGCCCTACAGGACAAAAGAGAAGATAGAGACAAGGGCAGAGAGGGATGATAGAAGAGAAAGTAGATTGGTGATAGGGGCAATTAGAATGCTTGGTGTTTTGGGGTGGGGGGAGGGGACAAAAGGGGAGAAAATTCGGAACCCAAAATTTTGTGAAAATGAATGTTAAAAGTTAAATAAATAAATAAATTTAAAAAATAAAATAAAATGAAAATGCCTGTTGGCTGTAAGCTCAAAAAAGAAAAAAAAGATTAAGGTTTTGTCCTATAATAAATGTTTTCTTTTCGCTTCCTTGTTATGATGACTGGTTTGCTTTGTCTAAACCTCTCTAGGAAATGGTGATCTCATTAATGTTTTCACTTTTTTCCATTTCCTATTCTTCAGAATTGATGATTTGATCTGCAATGGAGCATAGTTTTTGTGATTACTTACTTTTCTTCTAAATTGTTATTTACCTTCTTAGAGTCCATAGATGAATTTCTTTCCATCAGGAGTGGTCATGACCCTTGAAGTTTGTGAGGATTCTGTATTTCAACTTCCACCTTGAGGTTCTTCCTGTATCAGCCCAGCCAAATGACCTCTGCTACTGAGTCCAGCTGTCAGTGGGACCTGTCTTATGGCTGTGATGGTTCTCCTGGCTGCCTCTCAGAATATTCATTTACCTAAGATCCAAAAAACACGAAATACAAAAATAACAGAGGCAACATGTGCTCATGGACACATGTGGATAGGAGATAAAACAGTTGCCTTTTCCCCCTTCCTCGTACCTAGCAATTCACAATAGTTCTACTTTCCCACAAGAAAAGAAGGAAGTAAAAATGCTGACCAAGGTACAGATCACTCCTTTCCTATGCATGCTCAGCTCTGGTTCAATAGCTCATGAATCATCATTTCTTCCTACTCCTCAACTAACCAGCTCTTCAGCACGTAGTACCAGGTCCCCAGTCTCTCATGACCAGAACTAGATTCATCAAGCCTCCACATGTTGAATTGGAACTAGGAAGGTAATATCTGCAAATGCTCTGTATGACCCAATAGGAAGAACCAATGAGAGCTTGCTCCAAGGGCTGGGCTCTGATTGGCTAACCCTCTGTTCCATAAATTACAGTCAATTTCATCTTTCACTTTTTCATTTGGTGCTGCTCACATCCAGTGCCTTCCACCTCTCTTCTTTAAGAAGTCTTCCCGAAAGCAGGATGACTTCATAAAAACCTGGAAAGACTTATATGAACTGATACTGAGGGAAGAGAGCAGAACCAGAGCATTGTACACAATAACAGCAACATTGTTCGATGTCCAACTTTGATAGACTTAGCTCTTCTCATCAATGCAATCATCTAAGACAATTCCAAAAGACACATGATAGAAAATGCTGCCCATATCAAGAGAAAAAACTCTGGAGTCTGAACGCAGATTGAAGCATACTATTTTCACTTTTTTGTTGTTTTATTTCTTTCTCATGGTTTTGATTCATCTTTCACATGACTAATATGGAAATATGCTTAAACCTTATGTATAACCTTAAAAATAATAAAATAAAATCTAAGCAAGTCTCAAAAAAACTTATTCCTGAAAAATGATATATACCATGACAATAATCATGTAAATGAAAAAAATGTTGAAATTAAACCAAACTCTGAGTAATTAGAAGGAACATATATTTTCTGCCTGCCCCACCCCAGCAAAAAATTAGGGAACTACAAGGACAGAATATTGCATATATTTCCTAATGAAATTACTACAACACTTGTTCTTGAGTAGCAGTTTTTTCTTTAAGGAAAGGTTTAGTTCTGAGGGTGGAGCATGAAATCATATATCTAGATATGTCTACAATGTAAAAACAAAAGGCATCAATAAAGCTTATTTAAAAAGGAGAATCACAAAAAAAAGAGAAAGTATTTATGATATGAGGTTACTGAATACTATAAATTCAATTCAACCAACATAGTAAGTGTCTACCAAGTATGTATGTACAAGGCACTGTCCTAGGCACCAGGGGTACAAAGACAGAAACAAAACAGACCCTGCCCTCAGTAGAGGCAGGGACAACAATTACAAATTTAAGTATATAAAATTGATTTTAACAAGGACAGAGAGCATTGTAACTGAGTGAAAGGCCTCAGGTAGGACAGCGCACCTTCATTCTATGCTAGGAATTGGAGGTGGAAGGTGGAGATGAGAAGGACTTGCATTCCAAACATGCAAGACCACTTGTGCAAGGAGAGTTGAATCCATGTAAGGTGAACAGCTGTTTGGACATGTGAAGGGAGCTAATATAAAATATGTCTCTAAGGGTAAGTCAGAGAGTTTAGGGTCTCTGATTTCTTGATCATGAACCACATATTTCTCCTATGCTAAGTTTCCCAACCAAGTCCTCAAATGGAAAGGTATATATTAACTGGAACTGAAGGATCTTTTCAAGGTATTTGTAGAATGGCTCTCTAATTCTCTTCAAATAGATGTTTATTCATCAGCTGCAATTTTCTTCAGATTAGCATGCATGTTTACTATATACACCACAAGACAAAATGGCCAAATATCTCAAGAAATGTTTCCTTGTGTCTTTGGCCACATGATGAAACTAGATCTGTCCACTCTTTATTTACCGATCCAAAGGGAGCTATTATTTCATTTAGCTATATTTTTTAAAATAATCTTTTATAAGAATATAAACATAAATTTAGTTTGGCTCCACTAGTAACATGCCAACATGGGTATATTCCTAAGGATTCTGAGCTGGGAAAGACCATAGAGATCATCTCTAGTTTAATACTATCATTTTGTAAATGGGGAAACTGAGACTTATGTAGGTTAATTGACTTGGTCATCTATGTGATAAGAAACAAAGCCCCAGATTCAAAGTCAGGTCTTTGGATCCCAAATTCAGTACAACTGTTACTACACCAAAACTAACACTCTGTCTCTGTCTCTGTCTCTGTCTCTGTCTCTGTCTCTCTGTCTCTGTCTCTGTCTCTCTGTCTCTGTCTCTCTGTCTCTGTCTCTCTCTCTGTCTCTCTGTCTCTGTCTCTCTGTCTCTGTCTCTCTCTCTGTCTGTCTGTCTGTCTCTCTCTCTCTCTCTGTGTCTCTCTCTCTGTGTCTCTCTCTGTGTCTCTCTCTCTCTCTGTCTCTCTTTCTCTCTCTCTCTCTCCTCTCCCCCTCCCTCGTCCCCACTTTGGTCATTGAACAACAACTGTACATTGAATATTAATGGTTAAATTAATGCTTATTATATGATCCAAGAACTGGATAAATTGTGGCATAGTGAATATAGATCATGGTACGGGGAGTCATCAAGACTTGAGTTCTCAGATGTTGCCTCTGACACCAGCTACATAACCCTGGACAAGTCACTTAACCTCCCTGGACCTCAGTTTCCTCTTCTATAAAGTGAAGAGGTTGGATTTGGTGATCTCTAATGTCTTTTCCAATCCTAAATCTAACATTCTATGCTGTCTTGGCCTCTTTTCTGCTTTTCTACCACCCTCATTGTCAAAAGGCACCAAACAAGACTGAGGGCCATTTTGTGCATTTCTACTTTTCCTGGGTAGATATGTCCAAAAAATAAATTAGATCAGCTGGTGAATGATCTTTTGGTGACAAACCTTTCTATACCTAAATAAGTCAGTCCTTGCAAAGCAAATATATAGTCTGTAGTTTAATTTTTAGTTAGTCTGTCTAATTTGGGAGGACTTGCTAAAGCTCACATTTCATTGGTTAATCTCCAAGAACACGATCATTTCCATGCCACAAAGGCAACATAGTCAGACTTTTTCATAACACAAATCTTATTATATACAATTCCAATCAAATTTAAACAATTAGATCACCATTATAATAATTCATCTAGTAAAGTATTCTGGATCAAGGACTGTTCCATTTTTTGTCTTGATAGAGGAAGATACTGGTTCAAAACAGTTTAGATGCATATACCTGGGCAAATAAGTTAACCTCTTTATGTCTCAGACAGCTTTGGTGCTTGGACTGGACCTATGATGTCATGGTATATGGAATTCCAAGGGTGAGAAAACTCTCACTACGCATGCAGGTAGGCAACTTCTCTGTGATCTATAACTTTACAGAGTTGCCTGAGTTATTTAGAGGTTAAATGACTTGCCCAGGGTCAAACCGTCAGTTTGTGTCAGAGCTAAGACTTATGCTCAGGTCTTTCTAGTTTTATAGTCAGGTTTCTATCCACTGAACCTTGTCATTTCAGGAATCTTGCTAGAAATTAATTGCTAAGTTATAAAATGGTTGTCAATCTGCTTTGGTGAAGGAAATTTTCCATGCTAATGAAATTATACATCTTTGAGTCCCTACCTGAAACTCAACATTATTATGGATATGTTAATCTGTTTTAATTGTTTCATATCCCTAGGGGAAATAAAACAGTAGAGAAAAATAGTTGCTAATCGATGTTGGATCATACCCATCCTGAATATTCAGGGGTAACTCCCTACTTTGTGGCACAGAGCCCCAGCTAAAAGTCATCTCATCCTCTTCCCAGTTATCTATATTTTAATTATTTCAATGTTCCTGTTTTTGCAAACTACCTATTTGTGGCTTCACTCATATGCAAAACCTATAAAGATGGGTTAGCATAGTACACCTTACATGAACAGGATCTGTGGCAGGTAGGGTAACACATTGGATAAAGGGCTAACCTAAGGAGTCCAGAAGACCTGTGTTTAAGTCTTTTATCTGATATATAATGGTGATGTGATCCTGGGAAATTCCTTTAACCTCTTAGAAATCCAGTTAACTCTAAGACTATAAGTTACAGATATGCATTGACAGTGGAAATCACCTCAAGGGAAATTTTCTACGCCAATAAAATCACAGGGCTTGCATATAGTGAGTGTTTAAAAATTATTTATTGGATGGCATGGATTAAGAGCTTCACAGAGTCTTAGAATCTAGCAAATGATTTAATCTGATCCTCTGTCATAATCAAAAATATGATGTATATTATTAGTCCTACTTCCCCAATAATATAAAACCTCTATTTCCCCAATTCAACTAACACTGCCAAGTTGTATACCTAGAAAGTGACTCAATATTTTCTCTCTCATATATCTATGGGTAACTGTTTTACTCATGAGCCCCCACTGGTGTGCATCCCATTGATGATCAGCCAATAGCATCAATTAGCTTTTAGAGAAGGGATATATGCTAAGGTGGTAGAATAAGAACCGCTGGTACAAAATAGTTCTCTCCAAAAGTTCAGGGTACTCTTTCCCACAAGAATACAGGGTAAAGGAGAAGCATAATCTTAAACTTAGAGAACAGTAATAGAAATACACACATTGGGTTGCCAAATGGTAAACTAATTTTTGTTATAGAAGGTCCTTTTTTGAGTTCATAACAAGTACTTTTCTTGGATTCAAGGATTCACACACCTTAAAGCATCTTCCTCTCTCAGGTGTCTGTCTTTCTGTATCTGTATGTGTCTATATCTATCTATATTCTTGATCCATTACTCTGTGCTCCAGTTTAGACACACTGTCTCTGATTTGTCCCCACTTTCAAGTGACATGCTTGGTGGGAAGGGAAGAGGGAGAAGAGAAAGGTAGAAACTCTCTTCTCCCATATTACCCTAACAGAAGTTTAGCAAAAATTAGAATCTTCAATTCCAGAAGGAAAATCTTACATTTCTTGGCTAAACTGAGATCATCCATGAATAGTTTCAATGGGTAGGACTTGTGCCGTCTGTCAATCACCTTGCTTTCTTTCTTGACTCAAACATTCACACTGAATAAGGAGATTACAGGGTATAAATCATCTTTATACATTTAAAATTTCTTTTTTATTCATTACTCAACTAACTAATTGGGATGGGGAGGCACCCCATCCTTCCACTATTTTTGTTAAGTTTCCAAGAATGGTAATTCCCTAGCATCCTTTGACACCATTGACATAGTTAGCCCTTTCTAAAACTTAACCTAAATCCATTCAGTAGCTGGCACAGTAGATGCTTAAATATTTGTTGCATCAAATTGTCTTATAATTAAAACCTATTTTCAGCTCTAAGCTTTTAGATTCATTTGTCTGTTTTTCCTAAAATGGAAAAAAGAAAGTAGAATTGTTTATAAAATCATTAAAAATATAGCAATTTTTAAGGTATGGTGTGTGTGTCTGTGTGTGTGTGTGTGTGTGTGTGTGTGTGTGTGTGTATTAAGATCCTTCTTCCATTTTCCTCAAAAGTCTCAACCAGGGCACTGTGAGGAAAAGACAGAAAAACAAAGATGGATTTAGATTCATTCATAAGTCACTTAACACCAAAGCAAGAGGTTTATTTTGTCCTAACACTGCAAGTTTGTGGAACAAGGATACAAAGGCACTTTTCTTCACTGGATGTGCCTCCCCTTTCTCCATCAGAAAACACATTTGATCAATCAGTCATCTGTGTATAGTGACTCAAGTGGTCTCTGGCACCCACCAAGTCTGAGAAGCAAAGATTATATGAGGTTAGGACCTTTATGACCCCAGACCAGGAAACTGAATCAGAGAAATTGGGATCAATCAGGTTCTATGGGGAAAGGAAGCTATGTAGGGGAAATATAATACTTTTGTCCTTAATATGTTTTCAAAGTAAATATCCCTTTGAAAAACTAATTGATGTTAATTGGGTAAATGGAACCATTGATGGCTATTAATAGAGAAAATATATCAGAATAGGGTTTCAAGTTGATAACGTTAGAGAAGAGATATCAAAACCTCTTAGGAATATCCCTAGATCCCTAAAGAAGATATGTGGGTAGTCTAACTCTAAGAAAGTAAGACCACTGAGCTTGCTTTCTGTGGAAGACCAAGATTTGTCAGTCATTCAAATACAAGACATATATTTTTAAATGTCTAATGTATTTTTTAAATGTCTACTGTGTAGACAAGAACAATTTTGTTCTACGAGCTACAGAGACACAAAGATGAATGAGACATGATCTCTGTCCTCCAGGAGTCTAGCAAGAAAAATGAGACACATATGTCAATAATTATGTAACAGAACCTAGGAAATGCATGAGAGTCACAAAGTGCTAAGAGAGAAAAGAAGAGGGAGATTGCTTCTAATCAGGAGAATCAGAGAAAGCTTAACAGACAAGATAGTAGCTACACTGGGTAAGCTTTCATTTGATGGAAGGTGTTCATGGAGGGCTAGGAGTAGGAATAAAGGCTAAACAAGGGGAAATGTTCAGCAGAGGAACAGGGGGAGAGGAAGCTAACAAGATAGGCCTGGATTTGCTTGGGGAGGGCTTTAGATGCGCAACTAAAGGATTTGGACGTTATCCAGGGAGCAGTGTGAGCTCATAGACATTTTGTCAGGAATAATGTGGCTAGAGCCGCGCATTAGGAAGATTAATCTGGCACCGGATGGATTGGAGTTGATGGAGGTGGAGAGAAGGAGTGTTCTAGATAGAAGTCAGTGGCTACAGAGTAGCCAGTGGAAAATGCTAGATTGTTAGTTTGTGGATCTTTATTTGAAGAAAATTCTTTTGGGGTCCCTTGTGTCTCCAGACATTACTGGGGGCAAAATTACCTGGCCTCCCCAAGGCTGGGCGAAGTGAGTGATTGGTAAGGACATGCGAATTCTCATCTTCCCTGGGGTCCTCCCTAGAAACAATGATGCCACAACAGAAGGAAGTTGCAGCAGGAACTTCCAAGGTTGATTCGGGGGATGTATGGATGTGTTGGAGGTGGGAGGAAAAGTGAACAGTTAGAAGGAAACACAGATGGATGAGGAGGAGCTCTGTTCCTGACTCTGTCAGTGACTGGCTATCTGACCTTGAGAAAGGTACATCCCCCCACAGGTCCTCCGTTCTCTCTAATGAAAAATGAGGGAGTGGAATCCAAGATGATCCCTCAGAGCAGTTCCAGCTCATCGTGTATCTGTGCCTGGCTTGCTGCCTTCATCCAGGGGCGAGCAATCGAGGTCTGCATTCTTGTGCCAGAAGGAGCTGAGTCATTGACTGAGCTAAGCAGAGACCAGAGCCATGGATACAGGACAGGGTTGTTACCTTTCCAAAACTGTTCTAGGCCTATCACATTTCCTTTTGCTTATTATTTTAAACCCTTGAATGTTCCCCCTAGCCATCACCAACACAAAAAAAAACAAATTGCACAGGGCTAAGATGGGGTGAGGATGGAAAGGGCAGAGGAGAAGTTGAGCTCGTGTTTGTATTCTGCGGCAAACTGGATCTGGGAGAAAGAGGCGGCCTTGGCAAGATACCAGCAGGGGAAGCCAGACAGTTAAAGCCTAGGTCTTCCTGGGAAAGAAAAACAGGGGCATAGGGATACAAGGGCCCCTGGTTAACATGTTATGACCTAGGAGGCTAGCTGAGCACCAGAACTGAGATCAAGAAATCCTGAGTGCAAATCCTGCCTCAGACACTTAGTAATTAATGTGCCTATGGGCAAGTCACTCCACTTTTTCATTCATAAAATGGGAAATAATAACAGCATTTACCATACAGTGTTGCTGTAAGGATCAAGATAACAGGTGAAAAGAACTTCACAAACCTTAAAACTCTCCACAAAAATCTGATCATTAAGAACTGCCATTTCGCAGAGCCTCTGGATTTTTGAAAATATATTTCTTTTTCACATAGTGTTCCTCATCTCCTGAGAGACAGCCTGATACAGGATTGGATTTAGAAAAAAGAGCACCTAGGGTTGATTCAGATTCCAGTTTGGCTATCTTTTATCTGTAAAGTCTCATTAGATTACGAGCTCCTTGAGGTCAGGGCCTGTCCTCTGTCTCTTTTGGTATCCACTGTGCCTGGCACATAGTAGGCACTTTAATAAATGCTTGTTGAATGAGTGGTCTTGAGAAAGTCAACATTCTTCTGGGCCTCAGTTTTCTCATCTGTATAATGAAGAGGGCTATGCAATATGAATGAATGGATGAATGAGTAAATGAAAAAATGAAAAAAAACACTCATTAGGTGCTTACTTTGTGCCAAATCCTGTGCCTGACGGATAAGTCCCTTTCCAGTTCTAAACCTCTGATGCTTTTGGAGACATAGTATAATGGCAAGAGGGATAGACCAGGAATCAGTGATGTACAGTGGAAACTTCAAAGGAGTTGATATTAGAGGCTCCAAAGTGGCCACTTCATAGGCAGGGGTGTACTGGAGCCAGTTCACACCAGTTCAGGAATGTTCTGAGTGAAAATTTAATCAATCAGTAAACATTTATTAAGCCCCTCCTATGTGCCAGATTCTGTGCTAAGCATTTACACCTTAGAAATCAGCAAATGCTACAAGTTAGGGCTTGATTTATTACCTTGTTAATGGGCTAGACTTAAGAAAGTAATGGGGAAAATGTTAATAATGCAGATAGAACTTAATAGTGTCTCCTACCTTTTCTCAGAGCTGGCTGTTAAACATTTAACAATTCACCCTTGCCACAGAGCTGTTGAAAGGATGCATCTGTGTGTGTGTGTGTGTGTGTGTGTGTGTGTGTGTGTGTGTGTGTGTGTGTGTGTGTGTGTAAAGTGCTTTGTAAACCATAAAGTGCTGTATAAATGTGTTATTGGCACTTGCCCATAGCAATCTACCTTGTTTGAAGATGCTCAGATTCATCTTCTGAAATGCCATCTGATTTCTGTAACCTGGCAAGGGGAGGGGAGGGAAACTTGGTGCTTCATGCCTGTTGCCTATGGAGCTTCTCCTGATTGGTGGAGAACTGCTGAACTGGACCATGACCTTCCTTAAGGGAATTATTGACTTGATTCCAGAGTTTCTTCAGACAGACATGTCAGTGGACACTCCAGGAAAGGGAAAGAGAAATGTATGGGAAGTCTGCCCCATCAGATCACTGGATTTGTTTGCAGTTCTAGAGGTTGGTAATAGGTCATCTGTGAATGAAATTATTCATTCTCTCTTGGTTTGAGCTGAGGTCTTGCCTCACTCCCAGATGAAAATTTCGTTCACTCATATCTTCTTTGGCACGGTCTAATCCACATAACTTCTCTTATTTCTGTTTGCCATTTGTTGGATAAATCAGCTTATTCACAATTTTCTGATGTTCTTTTGTACAATCAGCATTTAGTGGAAGTATAAACTAAGGGTCACCTTCCTCTTATAAATAACCCATGCTATTGCTTCTATTGTCCTGAACTAGTACTCCCTAGACTAGAGAGAAATTTGAGGGGTGGTTGATCAATGTAATTCTAGCTTGATACCCTTATATCATGGTTTTAGAAATGGAATGGTTATTTAATCCAAGATATTCATTTGTCAGATGAGGAAACTGAGGCCAGTAGAGATTAAGTGACCTAGCCAAGATGAGAGGAGAAAATAGCACCCTCAATAGCTACTCTCGGGGCCTGCTTGACCCTTCCCCCAACTAAAGCACTGGCAGACTAGGCACCAACGTTGACTCTAGTCTCCAAAGATGTGAGCCATGCCTCAGATACTACCCACCAACTGTGTTTATGAATTTAGAGATTCCACAGCATATATTACATGTAGGTAACACACACACATGTACTAAACTTGATATTCTGCTCTTTGTTCCTCTTCTGTCTGTCGAGGCCCATACAGCTGAACCAGAATAATAGTCTCAGAGTGGGTGGCTCGGCTGAGCTTCCTAACCTCATTACCAGTAAGCCTCATTGGCTGTCCCAGAGAATGCTTGTCCTCAACTGGCACTTATGAAATACACCCACAAGCCAGCTGTGATATATTTGATAGGTCCAAAGAGCTTAACTACAGCCATGGCAGCTCGTGGACTCCTGGTCACTCCCACAGATAAGCCAAGCTTTCTGTTTTTGTCAGCACTGACTTTAGCTATCATCTAGTTAGGTTACAAGCAGATTTTGGCGATAATCTTTACTTCTGAAATCTTTGAAGAGAACAGAGGCTCTGTGCTGTGCAATTAGTGATAGTTAACATGTGAGTTTTATTGTCTCCAAACCAAAGTCAGTGCATACCAAGTGACTAATAAACCCTGCACCTCATACTCGCATTGTCAGAGCCTTATGGGGAGGGACTGTAGTCTTGTTTCATCTTTGTGTACTCAGCATAGCACATGGCGGAGCTGCCTTGTATGACACTAAGAAACAGATTTGCTCAATTATCCATTGACTGTTTCATTTGTATTGATCCCATCCTTTCTTGCCTCCTCAGTATTGGCCACTGTTGTAATAGCTGGATTTCTTCTGGCCAAATCACAGTGGAGGGAGCATTAGTTTCTTGAATCCATTATCTACCACCCCCATTCCCATCTCTTTTTCACTATCCTGGAACATGGCAGGGAAAGATACTAGAGTCTAGGCAGAAGGGTCTGAGAATTCTCCCTCCTCCACACTTATGTCACCCTGAGTTTTCTGATCTCTCCTACTGTTTATTTGCTAGGAGAAGGAAAAAGCTATTTTTTTTCTTGAATCCTCAATTTTTTTTTCTTAATCTAAATCAGTCTTGTGTTTAGGAAGAGGTTACAGGGATCAATGACTATACGAAGAAATCCATTAATATGAAAAGCAAAGAAAATAAAGGCTTGGCAACTTTTAAGAATGCCCTTGTTTTCTAGTTATCTTCTTGCCCTCAGTCAAATCACCTCAAATTGCCCTTCCCCTCTTTCATTTCTCTGGAAACCATAACCAAATCAGAATCTCCCATTGCTCCTGAAAAGGGTGAGACAAGCTACTAACTAGTGAGACAATCTACCAATCTACAAAAAACACCTGATATGTATCTCCCACATTAGAATAAATTCCTTGAGGGAAGGAATTGTTTTGATTTTGAATTTGTATTTTCAGTGGTTTAGAATAGTGCTTCCTACAAATAATTTAATCATTGCTTTTCATTCATTCATTTATTCACATTGTAAGAGGTAGTTGAACTGAATTCTACCTATACAACATCATGACCATCTATCACCTCTCCACTGCCACAATCCTAGCTCATTACCACTTTACCTATTACTGAAATAGCTGCATTTAGGCATCTGCCCACCTCCAGTGTCTCCCCCCTCTCTAAACCATCTTTCACACAGATACAAAAATAATCTCCTAATTATATTACAAGTCTAAGCTCCACCCAACTCAAAAACACATTGATAAGGACCAAACCTCAGGAAATAAGAGACACTAGCATGACTGTGCTGAACAGAACTCATGTCCATTTAATATCGCTGATGGAACCTATTCATCAGAGATGAGAGCTTCAGAGTGCAGCGGAAGACAAGGAGGTAAAGAGAGAGATGCTGACTAAGAACTTCTGAATGCCTCTGCAGTCAAATAAAGAGGCTCCCATTCATCACAGAGTTAGCAGATCAGAACCAGTTACAGAAAGACTATGTATGTTCCCCACACTCTCCAAGACATGTCATCACTGCTCTCCTGAAGCAAGCTTTTCAGACTTTCTGGGAAGGGAAGTTGCATCAGCTGAGTGAACTGTTACACTCTGTGTATACTCCTGACCCCATTATCCATTTCCCCTCCAAGGCAACTATAAATACCCCAAGAGACTCATTAGGAGATAGATGGTCATTCCCAATGGTAAGACTGTTCCATGTATTACTATCCCACTACATTTCTATACTGCTGACCTACAACTCTCCACCCTCCACAGAGTCTTCTCCTAGTGACAGTTAGTTATTACTCTGCTAGAAAACTCCTGTTCCCTTTGTCCTTGATGTAACAAGATATTCTAGCATCCTTGACAACCCATTGCTATCCATGCATAACTTCATTTGTCTGGTTTGCCTCCTGAGGATGTAAGGTGGTAACACCAGGGGGAGGACAGTACAAGTTTCTGTAGGTAAGACAGGTGCTAAGAGGCACTTAATGGTATCTGAGACCTCATCTGCTCCCAAACACTATGGGCACTAGATTTAAGACAATCAGCCTACACCATGGGTCCCATCTCAGGAATATTTCATCTGGCCCCTCTTTCAGTGATGGGGTTACAGGTACAAGCTGAAACCCAGCAAACTTTTCTATCCTGGGGAGTGTTGATGATTAAAAGATTAGTTAGCCTTCTATGATCCACTTGCCCATAACACTGGAAACAGGAGAGGGTCCTCAAGTTTCTAGAGTGCCTTCTGTATCAACCATAAGTTAATTGTATGTAGGAGGCTCTAGTTTTAAAGGGAACTGGGTAGTTTATCATATCTATTGAATCCCTGTCCTTTAACTCAGACTTCAGGACCTAAAGTAAAATGGTTTGGGAGAGGGAAAGAAGATAGATAATGAGCAAAGCAGCATTTCAGGCCAGGAGGAATTGGACTGGAGTTTAGATAAAAGTATTAGTTTGAGATGTACTCGGTGTCTGTTTTTATTTTAATATGTTTATTTTTATTTTTACCAAATTGATTAAATATTTCTTAAGGTAATGGTCTTGGCAGGGTCAATTCAATGAGTCATACAGCTCAGAGAGAGGCAATAGAGAAGCTAAGCAGTTGGGAGGGGCAGAATGAGTGAGTTGATTGGCGAAGACATATACACGCCCATAGCCAAACACAAAGCACTTAATCATCCATGCCAGGGGCAGAACTAAGAGGACCAGCTGCCCCAAGGACTCTGACAAAGGATCTGATAGCTAAGAACTACAATGTAAAAAACCCTAGACCAGGAGCCAAAAAGACCTGAATTCAAAACCAACATCACTCTTACTTGACCCTCAGCAAGTCTTATAATCGCTGCCTTGGTTTCCTCCTTTGTAAAACAGGGAAAATAATAGCATCTACCTTACAAGGTGTTAACCTTAAAGCACCACATAAATGCCAATTTTTAAAAAAATCCTTAGCCCATATCCACAGTATTCTCTGGTATTGTCTCCATCTGCATCCCTGCCCCTCCATGACTCACAACTTCCTATGCCCTCCCATTCTATTGTGCTATCTAGAATGCCATCTCTGTTGGTAACTTAATTTCTCTGGGCTTCAGTTTCCTCATTTGTAGAATGAGGTAATTGGACTAGATGGCTTCTGTGGTCCCTTCTAGATCTAAGTTAGTGACCCTATGAATTCTCCTTCATGTTTGATCATGGTTTATCACACCCTTTCTTTCTTATGATGCTCCTGGACTTTTCCCAAAAGATGCTGTATCCCTCAGGATGCTCTCCAGTGATTATTTCTACTTTGATACCCTCACAACTCCCAGACTATCTGATGGGAACACTGAGATGTCAATTTATGATAATATGTGGGGGGAGGGGCAGGGGGGAAGAGTGATAAAGAGGAGGAGAGGAAAGGAGGAAGGTGCCAGAAAGGAGGAGTTGCTTTGAAAGAAGATAAAGATTCCGAAAGGAAGGAAGGACGGTTTGGACCAGTAGAGAGCTGCAATAGGAGACAGGCAGGCACCTCAATGGACTTCTCCTCCAGTCATACATGGATAGAAGCTCACCATAACATGACTGACAAGGAATCATCTTACCTCTGCTTAAAGACTTTCAGGTAGAGGAAACTGTCCCTATCTCCAAGTAGCCTCTTCTATTGTCCAACTAATTATTCATTAGCAAGCTTTTCTTGACATCAAGCCTAAATTAGCATGTCCCCAACTCTCAGTCATTGTTCCTGGGCCTGTCCTCTGGGGCCAAACAGATCCTTCTCCACAGGATGGCCTTACAAGTGCTAGAAGACAGTCATCATGCCTCTGTCTCCACCTCCCCACCCCACTCTGACTCTTTTTTGGATTAAATAAGCCAAGCCCAGTTCAAGTAATATATTATATCTCCATACAGAATAGGAGTTCCTGGAGGGCCAGGAATGTTTCTTTTCTTTTCTTTTTTGTCTTTGAATCCCCAGTGTGTAGCATGGTGCCTTGCACATTGTAGACATTCAATGTTTGTTGAATTAAAAAAAGAATAATGTGACTCCCTATTACCTAAAGGTTACAAGAGAAATTCCTTAACTAGGCATTTAAAGTCCTTCACAATCTATTTCCTGCTCACTTTGTACTCTCCCTTACTTCATGCATTCTGCATTCCAGATAAATTGTACCACCAGCCCAGCTGTTCCCTGATTTGGCGCTATCCTCCCACACCTCTTTCCCTGGGCCTCGAATCTCCCCCCTGCACATTAAAGTCTGTTGCAACTTTTCTCTTCCTTCAGTGCTTAGCTCAGGTATTAACCACCTCCATGAAGACTTCCCTGATGGGCCCTAGTTGCAAGTGGTCTATGCTTTTTTATATTCGCTTTAACTTTTTATCTAAACTCCTCCTTTGCCCTATCACCAGCTACCTCACTTCATCATTACATGGAAAGTTTTCTTTCTTCTTTGTCATTGGGAGATCCTTGAAGTCACAATCTGTGTTATTGTTGTTTATTTTCCCTCATCTCCAAGTCCCTAGCAGTGAGCAAATGGCCTTCCCATAGTGGGCACTTAATAATTGCTTATAGAACTGAATTATGTGAGCGTTCCGCAGAACATGGTCATCTGCAAATGGATGGAACTAATGACTGGGAGATTACCTATAGCCTGTTGAACTAGAGATGACAAAATGTAGATGCATCCCTTCAGGAATTGTTTGAATCCAAATCAATAGTTATTTTCATTTATCTAAAAATCACCCACATTTTTATTAGCAAACTTCTTATTTTATTAGTGTAAATAAACAGGAAAAAGACAGGATCATTTATCCAATTAAAGAACACACATTGCAGTAACACTGTTAGACCAAACAGAAATATGGAAATATCTTTAGTTCTCTAAGAAATTCCTTAAACTTTGTGATATCAACCTAATGTGGTCAATAAGATGAGAAAATCATTTTTAAGAGACCATCTAGTCTTTATGTTCTTAACATTTTTTGGTTTTGCATCATGAGTCCCTTTGGAAGTATGGCAAAAATCTACTGATTTTTCAGGAAAGTATTTTAAAATACTTTTTTAAAAAATAGGATTACAACAGAACCAATCATATTAAAATATGGTTATCAAAGTATTTTTAATACAAGTTCATAGACCCCAGGTGAAGAAGATCATATCTAATACGATTTCTTGAGAAGATTCTGGGAAGATGGTGGAATATGTCAGAAAAGTTAGGCTTGCCAAATTTCCTCCACAAAAAAAATGCAGAACACTGCTTCAGAGAGAACTTAGAAAGCAGAAATAAATAAAAGTGGGGTAAAGCAGTTGTACCCCTAAGACAATTTGAGAATACCCCAGAATGGCCCCACAGGTGGAGGTTTGGCTTTAGTGAAGTGCAAACATCTCCAGGCCAACTCTGCTGGAATCAACAACCAAGAAAGCCTGGGGGCAGCTGGGTAGAGAGGCAGCCTCAGCCTCAGGAACTTTCACCTCAAGGACAGTGTGGGGGTGGGAAAACTGAGTAAGAGAAGATTGAAGGACCTTCCACTGTAAAAGGGATGCCAAGCACAGTTGTGCTGACCAGACAAAGTCTCAGGCTGTGGTAGAAGGGGAAAAGGAGCTAACATATACTTGATGAGTACAGCAACAGAGGGATGGGAATCTAAGAAAAGCAAGAAAATTATGAAAAGAAAGTCAACTAACTGGAAAAAGAGAACCAAAAACTTGAGGAAAAAAAGTAATTCCTTGAAAACTAGAATTGGGCAAGGGGAAACTAACGACATTATAAGATACAAAGAAATAATAAAATCAAAGAAATGGAAAAAGTAGAAGAAAATGTGAAACATCTCATTAGGGAAAAAAAATGATCTGAAGAACATATCAGGGAGAGAAAATATAAGAGTAGTTGGAATACCTGAAAGTTACGATTAAAAAAAAAGAATCTTGAGATAATATTGCAAGAAATTATTATGGATAATTATCTTGAAGTTATAGACCAAGAAGGTAAAGCAGAAATTGAAAAAAATCTACCAATCACTATTTGAAATCCATTGCAGGAGGAAAACTTACAGGGGTATCATAGCCAAGTTTCAAAGCTTCCAAGTTTAGGACAAAATATCGCAAGCAATAAGAAAAAAACAATTTAAATATCTAGGAGCGATAATAAGTATTATACAAAACCTAGCAGCTAGTATGTTGAAAGACTGTAGGTCTTGGAATATTATATTTCTAAGAGCAAAAGAGCTGGGGTTATGACCAAACTTGCCCAGCAAAGTTAAGTATAATCCTGAATGGGCAGAAAAAGTATATTTGACAAACTGAAAGATTTTCACGTATTTGTGATAAAAAGAGTAATCTTAATGGAAAAGTCAACATGTATCATCCAGGAGAAATATAAGGTAAACTTTAAACACCAATTATAAGGAACTCAATAAGGTCAAACTGTTTATTTCTTATATCTGAAAATGCTATCAGTACTCTTAAGACTTATCATTATTTGGGTAGTTTAAAAAGAAATGCTTGCACTGAACTGCATATGATGGGGTGATTTTAAAAACTAAAATTGTGTAAATAGAAAAAAAGGAGTAATTATCTCATACCAAGGAGGTATGAAAGGAAGAATTGATACAAAGGAAGCAAGTGGGGATGAGAGGGTCTAGTAATGCTGGAAACATACTCTCCTCAGAAATGGGTTAAAGAGGGAACAACATATTCATCTAGAAGGGTATAAAATCAATGACAATTCTATCTAAACTATTCCACTTTTTCAATGTCATCCCAATTAAACTACCAAAAAATATTTTATTAAGCTAGAAAAAAATAATAATAAAATTCATTTGGAAAAACAAAAGGTCTAGAACATCAAAGGAATTAATGAAAAAAAATATAAAGGAAGTTTAGTAGAACCAGATCTTAAACTATAAGTCAGTAATTACCTATCTAACACTGGCTAAGAAATAGAAAGATGGAGCAGTGGACCAGAGAAGACATACAATTCACATAAATAAATTATTATAGTAACCTTGTATTTGACGAAAGTAAAGATTTAAACTTTTAGAACAATAATACACTATTTAGTTTTTTTAAATGTTGGAAAAGTTGAAAAGCAGTCTGGAAGAAATTATATATGGATCTATATCTTATACTATTTACCATGATAAAGTCAAATTTAGAATAATATATCAGACTTACAGATATGGGAAGAATCTATGAATAAAAAAGAGAGAGAGAGAGAATTGTCAGGTGTAAAATGGGTAGTTTTGATTACATTAAATTAAAAATTTTTGTGCAAATGAAGCTAATATAGGTAAGATTAGAAGGAAAACAGAAAGTTGAGGGGGGATGGATTTTATAGACAATTTCTCAGATAAAGTTCATCTCAAAGATATAGAGAACTTTGTTAAATTTATAAGAATATGTCATTCCCTAATTGATAAATGGTCAAGGGTTATGAACAGGCAGTTTTTCAATGAAGAAATCAAAACTATATGTAGTCATATAAAAATGCTCTAAATCATTATTGATTAGAGAAATGCACATTTAAAGCAACTTTGTGATATCTCACACCTATCAGATTGGATACAGTGACAGAAGAGGAAAATGACAAACATTGGAGGGGATGTGGAAAAATTAGCACATTGATATACTGTTGGTGGAACTGTGAACTGATTCAATAGTTTTGGAAAGCAATCTGGAATTATGCCCAAAGTTATAAAACTAAGTATACCGTCTGACCTAGCAATACCACAATTAGGTCTGCCTCCTCGTTGATCAGGGGAAAAGGAAAAGAACTTAAATGCTCTAAAATTTATGGTAACAAAGAACCGGAAATTGCAGGGATGTCCACCAATGGGGGATGACTAAACAAGCTGTGGTATGTGATTGTGATAGAATACTACTGTGCCACAAGAAATGATGAGCTGGTTGATTTTAGAAATACATGGAAAGACACAAAATAATGAAAATTGAAGTGAAAAGATCTAAGAGAATGTTATATATAGTAACAGTGATACTGTTAAAAAAAAATAATTGTGAACAATTTTTATTCTGAATACTGTAAATACTCAAATCAACTATAACAGACCTATGAAAGAAGATGGGGAAGAGATAGTTTAAAACTTAAAATGTGACAAAAAATAAATAAAAAGGCTGCAATTTAAAATGCAGCTGGCCCTCTAGAGAAAAGAATTGGAGATGGACAATGCAACAATGTAAAGAGCACAAGTTTTGTTGTTCAGCTGTGTTCAACCCTTTGTGATCCCTTTTGCAGTTTTCTTGGCAAAAATACTGGAGTGGCTTGCAATTTCCTTCTCTGGCTCATTTTACAGATGAGGAAACTGAGGTAAACAGGGTTTGAGTAAGTGTCTAAAAGCTGGTTTGAACTCAGGAAGCTGTCTTCCTGGCCCTAGGCCAGGTGCTCTGTGTAGTGTGGTGTCACTTAGCTACCCAATGAACATGACATAGGTGAAGGAGAAAGAGTACTACTTAGGAGTAAGGGCATTGGCTTTGGAGTCCAAGGATTAAGAAGCAATTTAGCTACACCCAACAAACTTTGGGCAAGCTCTTTTGCCTCTTCAGACCTCTGTCTTTACCGTGTAAAATAAAGGGATTTGACTACATCAAAGGTTCTTAATGTGGAGTCCATGAACTTAGTTTTGGGGGTTTGGGTTTCTGTAATATGCAGCTAATAATAGTTCAACATAACTGGTTTCCTTTGTAATTCTGTGTATTTTATTTTATGTATTTAAAAAACATCATGGAGTCCATAACCTTCAGCTGACTTCTAAAGGGTTCCATGAGCAAAAAAAAAAAAAAAAGTTAAGAATCTCTTAACAGATGGTCATGACAATCTTAATGGTTTGAATCTAGACTTTGAACCTTATGACCTACATAACTCTGGACAATTTAACATCTCTGAGCCTCAGTTTATGCATCTGTAAAATGGAGATAATACCTGTAGGAAGATCCTTTATAAATGTTAAAGTACTAAAGAAATGTGAACACTGTTATTCTTATTATAAGAGGAAGAGGAAAATTGATCAATAAAGGTCCAGGCCTTGGAACATGCACAGTGTTTTCTACCTGCTGAATATCCACATGGATCCTGCTTCTAGAAATGGCTGCTGATACATAAGTGAGGCTTCTTGCCCTCAATTTAGAGCACACCAAGTATTTTGACTATTTTCTGTGTTCTTACCATATGCTGATAGGAAGGAGTCTTTTAAATGGCTGCTGGGATGTACCTAAGTGGGTATATAAAAGACTACTGGAACATAGTAAATGTTTATTGAATTATCTGACAACTGATAATAGGATAGAAACTAGATCTGTAATTGAGGCAAGATAAGTGGACAGAAAGTTAGGACAACCTGAGTTCAAATCTTGCCTCAGACTCTTACTAGCTGTATGACCATACAGGCAAGTCACTTAACTTCTCCCAGACTCATTTTTCTCTTTTAAAATGAGGATTGTAAAAGCACCTAATTCACAGGGATGCTCTGAGAATCAAATAAGATTATATACATGTGTGTCTCTGTGTGTATGTACATGTGTGTATGTAGATATATATGTATGTGTATGTATACACACATATATAACATTTTGCAAACTTAAAGTGCTATACAAATGTTAACTCTCATTATTTCATGGTATAGGTATTGTTTTATGGTATAAGAGAACTTCCTAGTGAAAAAATTCCATCTACCAATGGAAGTTGGCACTTTTTCTGCAACTTAGAGAGTTGTCTAGAGCATTAACAGGTGATTTGTTGAGGGTCATACACCAATATAGGTCAGTGACTTGAACCTCAATCTTCCTGGCTTCAAAGCCAGCTCTCTATCCACTATGATGAATGTATAATGGCAGATGCCTCTAGTTCTAGTTACTTGTGACACTGATGTTTGGAGGATTTGTGGTGCTCAGGAGTTCTGTGCTATGGTGGGGTGTGCCAATGAGAGAAACAATTATTGGTCTCTTATATTGATAACTAATTGTTGAATTAGATCTAAGGGACTTTTTTCCCTTTCCTGCTTCCTCATTTAGAAATCAGCCCCTGTAGATTATTCAAGCAACTTTTGAATTGCAAGGCTGACAATGAAAGGGAAAACTCAGATCTGTTCAAAAGGTAAAGAAATTTTAGATTAAGTGAATTGATGGATTCTAGCCCATTGTGTTTTACTCAGGTCTGGAAAAAAGCAAATTCTCCCTTTTTTTAGATCATCCTAGACAGGGTGATATGGAAATAGATAAGTCTCCTTGACCAAGACTAAGTGATCAGTCATGACTCCTAAACCCTCATTAGAATAAGCCTACCTCTCATTACAATATTCATTTCTCTCATTAATTGTTAGTCCATAAGTTGATTGCCACCCTGAAGAATACCTAATCTTCTAAGGGCATATAAGTGTTGAGTGGGTCCCATAAGGGGTCTTTGGCATTTGAGTGTGTCATTGACCCCTTTTATTAATTATTGCTAGCATGATTAATAAAATGAGCAGGCCTCGAGGGTGGAATCTCCAGCAGCAGCTGCAGTTCCCAGATCCCTCAACCCACAAATGCCAAAGACAGATTCAAAGGTCAGTGAGAAAGCTTTTTCACCTGGGTGACAAGGGAGCAGGGTCCTCCCCTAGCCTTGGCTCCAGGCAGCAGCAGCAGTGTCCATTGTTGGAGCCCTCAGCCTAAAGACCCTGGGGGAATTGAGCTGCTGATCTGAGTCTCAGCACTGAGTGGCAGTCCTGGGGTGAGGAAGAGTAGTGGCATGGTGGAACTGGGGAGGCACTGGAGAGGGAATTCTACTTGCAGATCCTGGGCAGAAAAGTTTTGGTAGTTCCCAGATCAGAGTGCAGGCCTTGACTGTGCCACCTTGGAGGAACTGAGAACTTACAGGTCCCCAGAGTATACCCTCCTCTTGACAAAGGACTCAAAAGTCAAGTAACTGGAGGGAAAATGCCCAAAAAAGGGGGGGAAATTAGACTATAGAAGGTTATTTTCTTGGTGAACTGGGAATTTCTTCCATCATTTCAGATGAGGAAGAACAATGCATACCATCAGAGGAAGACATAAAAGTCAAGGCTTTTGCATCCAAAGCCTCCAAAATAAATATGCAATGGTCTCAGGCCATGGAAGAGCTCAAAAAGAATTTTGAAAATCAAGTAAGAGAAGTGGAGGAAAAATTGGGAAGAGAAATGAGAGCGACACAAGAAAATCATGAAAAGCAAGTCAACAGCTTTCAAAAGGAAACCCCCAAAAATATTGAAGAAAATAACACCTTCAAAAATAGACTAACTTAAATGACAAAAGAGGTCCAAAAAGCCAATGAGGAGAAGAATGCTTTAAAAAGCAGAAATAGTCAAATGGAAAAGGAGGTTCAAAAGTTTACTGAAGAAAATAGTTCTTTAAAAATTAGAATGGAGCAAATGGAAGCTAATAACTTTATGAGAAACCAAGAAATTACAAAACAAAACCAAAAGAATGAAAAAATGGAAGATAATGTGAAATATCTCATTGGAAAAACAACTGACCTGGAAAATAGACCCAGGAGAAACAATTTAAAAATTATGGGACTACCTGAAAGCCATGATAAAAAAAAAGAGCCTAAACATCATTTTTCATGAAATTATCAAGGAAAACTGCCCTGATATTCTAGAACCAGAGGGCAAAATAAAAATTGAAAGAATCCACCAATCATCTCCTGAAAGAGATCTAAAAAGAAAAACTCCTAGCAATATTGTAGCCAAATTCCAGAGTTCCTAGATCAAGGAGAAAATATTGCAAGCAGCTAGAAAGAAACAGTTTGAGTGTTGTGTATATACAATCAGGATAACACAAGATCTAGCAGCTTCTACATTAAAGGACTGAAGGGCTTGGAATAGGATATTCCAGAAGTCAAAGGAACTAGGATTAAAACCAAGAATCACCTACCTAGCAAAACTGAGTATAATACTTCAGGGGAAAAAAATGGTCATTCAATGAAATAGAGGACTTTCAAGCATTCTTGATGAAAAGACCAGAGCTGAATAGAAAATTTGACTTTCAAACACAAGAATCAAGAGAAGTATGAAAAGGTAAACAGGAAAGAGCAATCATAAGGAACTTACTAAAGTAGAACTGTTTACATTCCTACATGGAAAGATAATATCTGTAACTCTTGAAACTTTTCTCAGTATTTGGGTACTTGGAGGTATTATACATGTATATGTGTGTGTGTGTGTGTGTGCGTGTATGTGTGTGTGTGTGTGTGTGTGTGTAGACAGAAGGCACCGGGTGAATTGAATAGGAAGGAATGATATCTAAAAAATAAAATTAAGATGTGAGAGAGGAATATATTGGGATGAGAAAGAGAGAAATAGAATGGGGCAAATTATATCTCATAAAAGAGGCAAGAAAAAGCTTTTTCAATGGAGGGGAAATGAGGGGAGGTGAGAGGGGAAAAAGTGAAGCTTACTCTCATCACATTTGGCTTAAGGAGGGAATAACATGCACATTCAATTTAGTATGAAAATCTATCTTACACTACAGGAAAGTAGGGGAGAAGGGAATAGGTGGAGTGGGGAGATGATAGAAGGGAGGGCAAATAGGAGGAGGAAATAATAAGAAGTAATCACTTTAGGGGAGGGACAAGGTCTAAAGAGAGAATAGAATAAATAAGGGGCAGGATAGGATGGAGGGAAATATAATTAGTCTTTCACAACATGACTATTATTGAAGTCTTTAGCAAAACTACACATATATAGCCTATATTGAATTGCTTGCCTTCTCAATTGGGACGGGTGGGGAGGAAGGGAGGGAGAGAAGTTGGAACTCAATGTTTAAGGAAGGAATGTTGAAAATTGTTTTTGCATGCAACTGGGAAATAAGAAATACAGGTAATGGGGTACAGAAATCTATCTTGCCCTACAAGAGAGAAGATGGGGGTAAGGGAAGGGAGGGGTGTGATAGAAGGGAGAGCAGATTGGAGAAAGGGATAATCAGAATGCACAGTGTTTGGGGGTGGGGGAGGGGAGAGATGGGGAGAAAATTTGGAACTCAAAATCTTGTGGAAATCAATGTTGAAAACTAAAAATAAATTAATTTAAAAAAAAAAGAAAATTGAAGTACCAGTAAGGCACTTATTGGGGGAGGGAAGGAAGTGGTCTATCAAATCATAAGGCTGTGATCATCTGGCTAGGGCTGCTGCTGCTGATGTTGCTGGGTGTTTGGAGGAAAGAGGCTTTTGTCTCTTGTCTCAAGTTTCTTCAAGCAGCTATAACTTACCTCTTACTCTAAGGAGTCCTCCTTTCTCTGCCTAAGCATAGATGGAGTTCCATCTTCCACCTTTTCTAGCTTGAACTCAATATTTCCATCTACTTTCTGTCAGATGAGTAGATGAGTCTGAGTCTAGAAAGGATTCAGAAGGTCTTAATCTTACAGATGAGGAAACTGAGGCCCAAAGAGTGACTTGTCCAAGGTCACACCAGTAGTCAGCATAACTGGGATTGGAACCCTAGCACTTTGACTCCAGAGTTAGAACTCTTTCAGAGAAGTAATTTTTTCATCTGCAAAATGATGGGATTGAATTACATGAACTGGAAGACTCTTTTATTTCTAAATCTATGACCCTATCACCAGGTAGTCAACAATTATTAAGTATCTACTAAGTGCAACTGTGATATCACTCCTCCTTTTTCAGCAGCTTGCAGTCTATGGGGAACAACACACACATATAGAAAAATATGAAATAAACACATATGAAATAAATACAAAATAGAAACTAAGTGATAGGACAGGTTCAGAGTGATGGGGCAGCTGGCAAATCAGGAAAGGCATCATGTAGAAGTGGTTTAAGCTAAGTCTTAAGGGAGAGGAAGAATTACTAATGATCACCCAATCCAAACTCCCAACCATCCCTTCCAGAACACCCTGAGGAATGGTCATAGATCCCTGGCTTGAACAATTTTACTTCTGGCTTCATTCAAAACAGCTCATTATAGTTTTGGACCATGTTGCTGTAATTGTGGAAACATTCTTCTTTCATATCAAGCCAAAATCTGCCTCTCCATAATGTCTACTCCCCACTGGCAGTTCTGTCCTCAGAAGTTATGCAAGAATAAGCTTTCTTCCTGTCTCACAAGCCAGTCCTTCAGATATTTGACTATAGCTATCGGATCTTCCCACTCAGTCTTCACTCCATCCAAATGTTCATTATGGGATGAGATTTTCAGACCCATCATCATCCTTCTTGAACACATTTTCCAATTTGTCAATGTCCGTCTTAAGATATGGGACTGAGAGCCAAATACAATTTTCCATATGTTACAAACTATAATGAGAAGTATCATCTTCCTTGACCTGGATACTATATTACCCTGCTTCCATAATGTGATTGCATTAGCCTGCAGAAAGTGAGTGTGTAATTTCAGCATATGTGTGTGTATTATATACATATATATGTTAGTTTTGCTGAACCTTTTCCCCTCTTTTTTATTCCGTTATAAAGAGTGACTATATACAATGGAAAAGAAAAGTGAATAAAAAACAACCATCAATAAAATTTATTTTTTTAAAATTACATTAGTTTTGTCAAAAGCCAGACTTATTACAGAATCAGAGAATTTTAGAACTGGAGGGACCTCTGTCCACCTATCACACAAACTTAAAACCCAATTTTAACATCTTTCAAGTAGCCATTCAGTCTCTGCTAGAAAACATCCAATGAAGGAAAACAGAACCCTCCTGAAGCACTTCATTCTAATCTTGGGCAGTGCTACAGATCTCACATTCAGTTGTCAAAGTGATATTCCTAAAACACAGGTCTGACCTGTCACTTTCATGCTCATTGTTTCATTGTCTTCCTATTCATCTAGGCTTATCTTTTTAACCCCAGGTCTTCCTTATTTTGGCAATCTGGTGAAGCCAATGGCCTTCTTTTCAGAACAATGTATTTAAATGCATAAAATTAAATACCAGAAAATAAATTATACTGAAACATAGATTATCAAACTTAAAAAAGCAAACTGGTAGACTTCAGGTTTAAAACCCCCAGATCAAACAAAAATTCCTTTTTGTTAACATTTGTTCAATGTTTAGGCTAAAACAAAATGAAACAAAATTCTCTCTAACCAAGAAAATCATTGTGGTATAGTGGGGGAGACATTCGATTTGTGGTAAGAGGATAACAGTTCAAATTCGCCTCACTCTTTTTGTGAACATGGTTCTTTATCTGTAAAATGAGGAGACTGGACTACATGGCAATTGATCTCTAAAGAATTGTAACGAACTATCTCAGTCTTGGAGGACTGACACTGAAACCAGACTTCTTCAGACACTGTTTGCAGTGGTTACTCTATCAGTTGGGTTTAATTTAAATGTTTTTCTTTGTTACAAAAGACGATTGGAGCACATAGTATTAGTATCATATAGGCAACAACAACGCTTTTTTTTCTTTCCAGGCCCCCCCCCCCCCCATGAAAGCGTTGGACTAAATGGCCTCTACAATCCTTTTCAGCTCCAAATGTATGATCCTGTATGGAAGACTCTGAAGACTATAGGAATGTGGAGGTGATGGGAAGGAGGGATTCCCTGGAAAATGGGAATCCTCTGGATTACGTTGCAAAATTCAGCTGGTATATCCTGACGCCCTGGCCCAAGAAGTACTCCATAATCCTAGCAGTGAAAGGGAAGCAGCTGCTGTTGAGCTGAAAGGAAGTAACGAGCCAGTGCTCTGCCCTCCCTCCCCCTTCCTGACCCAAAGGCCGACTTGCACAAGTTCGAGACGCTCGGTTTCCCCACCTGGAAACTGGGGGAGGGGGTGGATGATTGACGGGACGCTAGTTGACAGCAGGCAAGGAGCAGTTCTCACCTAGCCCGGGGGACTACACGCACCAGTCATTTGACCCGCACCGCACAGAGGAGACTCAGGGAGACATTTTGGCCAAGCCCCAGCAGAGCTGGCCTCTGCGGTCAGCTGGAGCAGCCCAACGGGCGACCCAGGGGCAGGAAGGATGCAGAGCTGAGAGCCAGCGTACGTGCTCCACGTGACCGTGTCGTATAAGACCTAGCTGCCGGCTCGGCTCCCTCGCAGCTGCCTCTCTCGGGTGCCCCCTCGCCCCGGCGCTCGAGAGCCACCGAGTCAGTGCTTCCCCTGCCACCTCGCCTCCGTCGGCACCATGACAGGTAGGTGTCTGGGGCCCTCCGTGCGCCAGGGGCGCTTGGCCGTGCACTGGAGCTGCTTCGTCTCCTCCAGCTCTTAGAACTGTCCTTCCTTCCTTCCTTCCTCCTTCCTTCTCCCTCTGCTCTCCTTCCCGGCCTTTCGTTTTCTATTTCACTGTCTTGGTGGCCTTGCAGGGAGCGCGATACCCCCTAAGGGGTACGTTGCTTTGGAGAGGGTGGTGGTGGAGAAACTTGGGGTCTGTGAGCCCCCCAGCCCGGGCTGTTCTGCCCTGCCGGGTGTCACCCTCCCTCCTCGGGACGGCCCGAGGAGGCGGAGGCTCCCTAGGCTGGCTTTGCCATGCTCCTAGCCAGGTGTCAGCGCACCTTGGAGATCCTGTTCCCCACCCTCAGCCGGAGGTTGGCCTCCCTGGCTCCTCCGCGGGATCACCCCTTCGCCGGTAGCTTTCTCCTGTGCGCCCCGCCCTCCCCCCCCTTTAAAGGACTGACAGCTGCAGCAGCTGCTGCTGGGGTGGCGTGGGGGTGGAGAGGAACCTCGCCCTCCACCCCCAACATCCCCTCCAACTGCCGGCGCCCCCGACACTGCGGAATCCCCCGAAGCCTCTTCCCTGTCCCCTCCAGGGCCCGCGGGAAGGAACGAAACTAGTTCTCGGCTGGGAGGAGGCCCCGGGCGCGGTTCTGCCCACCCAGTTAGGCATTGATTGCGCCGCCCTTGGCCCGCGCCTATTTTTAGGCCGGCCCTGCTGGGCTGCGGGGAGCCGGGGCAGCCCGCGCGGGCACGAGGTGCCTGGCAGCCAGTCTGCCCACCGGGAGCAGGTCCCAGGGCCCCGGGGCTCCCGCTGACCTGACTCGACTCCAGATGCTCTTGCTTTTTGGAAGCCCACTTGTTGCAAATAGGACCGGGCAAGATGCTGCGTCTGCTCTGAGGTGGGGGTTCAAGGACAGGCTGGGTGAATGGGGGAAGGCAGCAGATATGGCCTACAATCCAGTTCTCCCCCTGATCAGGAGCTGTAATAAATGTAATTGTACAGGAAGACAGAGACCTCCAACCCACACCGCAAGGGTTCTTCATTCGTGGTCCTTTAACTGGTTTTAAAAAATGTATTTTCATAACAGTGTTTCATATCGTTGGTTTCCTAGCTATAATGTCATAGTTGTAATCTTGTGCATTTTATCCATTTAAAAACATTACTCTGAGAAGGGATCCATAAACTTCACCGGATGACCTACAGGTCCAAGATTCTCAGAAAGGTCAAGAACTCGGGTCTGTCCCACAACAATTATATTTCCTCTCCAGAACCTACCCTGCACAAAATTAGAGTCTAGAGTTTTCACTAGAAATCCTGGCTCTGCTCTTCGTTTGTGTAACCATACAGCAAAGTCCCTTGATTTGCCTAGGCCTAGGCCAAATAGAGGCATTGGACTCTTGGAGCTCTAAATCCTATGATCAATCACCTCCTATCTTTCCTATCACACTTTGGGCCAGAAATCTCTCTAAGCTTTAGGTCCTTTGTCCTCACTCTTCCTGGTTGCCCTTCCTCTGATCTTTGAATCACATTTATCTTGGTGACTTTTCTGTATCATTCTTTTGAATAGCTGGACATAACAGATGGAACAAGTCTTGCATCCTATAGTGTTACACCTCTCCTAGCAATTACACAGCGTTTAACTGTTGGATATTTTGAAGGGTCGTTTAACAATAGAGATTGTTTGGGGCTCCTGTTAAGAAGCCAGCCAGTCCCCTAAATTCTGGGGCTCACTATGAACCCTGGGACCACCAATAGACTGTAAGATTTGCAGCTGAAAAGGGACCTGAAAAGGCCCTGTAGTCTGATATATTCTTTTTACAAATCTCGCAACTGAATGAGACCAGGAGCTCCCACTCAAACCTCCCTTATCTCCACTCAAACAGATGTCCTTGTGGGACCACCAGTCAGGGTGAAGACATTTCTGGTTTTGTCCACTGGGATACTTCAATGTTCTTTGAGAATAAGGATTAGCAATTCCGGTAGGACTGGGGAGTGAGGTGGAGAGAACCATGCATAACTCATGAATTTTTAAAACTAGAACTGTAATTTCACCGGCAGAAGAACCCTCTACCAATATAGATACTTAATGCCCCTCAGATGTACAATCTTTGAGAGTTGCCTGGACATACTGGCAGAGTGACTGACCCAGAGCCATACAGCCTGGTGTATCTGAGGCAGATGAATTCGGTTTGACTTTGAGGTCAGCTGTCTAACCACCACTTCACTCATCTCCCATGGATCAGAGGAAGGAAGATGAGGCAGAACAGTGACAAAGCACCTGGCACTTAGCATTTTCTGACTTTAAGAGAGATAAAGATAGTTGAATAATGGTTAGAGAGACCATCTAATTCCAGACTTTCATTTTATGGACAAGGAAACTGAAGCCCACAGAGGTGATTTGGCCAAGGCTACATCTGTAGCAAGCATTGAAGCTAGTATCTGAACCTACCTCCTGACTTCTAATTCAGCAGCCTTTCCATCAGACCCCTTCCCCTTCCTTGATAATATGCTTGGTCACTCGACATTCTTCCTCCCAGCTCTCTCTTTGGTTCAGCAATCTCTTGGCTTAACCACCTTCCTTCCCCTCCTTTCCACAATTTCAGTTATCAACCCCTGGTTGAAAACTGGTTAAAGGGATGTGAGGAAACCCAGGACTTCCCGACTCAACAAAGACCTGGGGAGAGAGTGTCTAGTGCCAGTCACTTAAGTATCCTCTGTATTTTGTTTAAATACCTTAGGGTATTTATTAACTGGTTTTCTGCAGTTTTCTGAAAGGGACTAGCCAGTTTAACATCTGAAAGGTGATATACTCCCAAAAGGCCCAGGGATATCAGGTGTAGTTAGCAGCCTAGTTGAACTCAGTCACCCGTGGAAACCCTGATGGTCTCCGGGCTTTCACTGCTACACCTATGGAGTGGGGAAAACATGCTTTGGATGTTCTGGCTCCCATTTTAGCAGCTAAATAGATAGCAGTTTCCTACAATCTTTCCAAACTCATTAGAAATTGTGTGTGAGGCTACATGTTTCTATAAAGAAAAATCAAGGCGTGCGATTTGCCCTTTAGGGTCATTTTTTCAGGGAGAATAGTTCAAGTACTTTGAGAATTGGTCAGACAAAATCAGTTCAGGTGTGTTGTAAGAGCCTAGATTTAGACTTGGAAGCGGGTCCTTAGCAGCCTAGTAAAGAGCAACGTACTGTTATCAACCAAGAAAACTGGAGCTCAAAATCGGCCTCAGACATTGACGAGAGCTCTTTGACCTAGACAAGAATTTTAATTTCTCTGAGCCTCAGTTTTCTCTTCTGAAAAATGAAAGGTGTGGATGAGATGACCTCTTAGATCCCTTCAGAGCTAAATCTGTGGGCATTTCACAGATGAGGTAACAGGCTCAGAGAGGTTAAGTGACTTGCTCTAGTATCTTGCAGAGTAGCAGCCTAGGTCTTCTGACTGCCACTGCAGAGCATTTCCCCTGTACACAGTTCATTCTGCTTCTTTCAGTCTCCACAAACTCTGATTTTTAGCATATAGTTGGCTTCATGCCCGTGCATTTAAACTAAAAGCTACAAATCAGATTAAAGGCTCAAGTACTGTTCTCAGATCATCCAGATTCCTGTTGGCAGCTGTATTTGGACTTGGCTTTTCATCTATTTGAAGTCACCTTGTTAGGGAAACTGAACGCACTTGCTATATGATCACCTCATTACTTTTAATTAATTTGCAGATGTTGGCATTCCCCTGGGTGTTAAACACTGCTTCCTGAGGCTTTCTTGTGTGATACAAATTGGTCATTAGAAGACCTGGGTTCAAGTTCTAAATCTGCCATTTTCCCTCTATATGACTTTGAGCAAGGCATTAAACCTCCCTGGGCTTGAGTTTCCTCATCAATAAAATGGGAGAGTTATACTAATTATAAGAATGGGTCTGGTGATAAGAAGGATATGATAAGTATAGGATATGATATGATAAAATGACAAGACTAGGAGTTAAACCTTAAGTTTAATATTTATGTTATCCTTGTTTAATTGCCATACTAAACTAACTGCTTATGGCCCCTTTGTCCAGAAGCAAATGTGATCTCAGATTTACTGCTTTTGCTAAATGACTTTAAAAGGAAAAAAAGCACTTGATGTCCATAACAAGGGGACTTCCCTGCATCTTCTCCCTCCCAGAAAGTGTGCTTGATCTTACCCCAAAGGCCAAGAGAAGAGACAAGCACTAACCACCCCACCCCCAAAGAGAACGGACTGTTCTGTCTTGCTTTTCTCCTCCATTCTGGGATACTGTAATCAGTGCCATCTCTCTTTTTCTATTAAGATCAGTCTTTTGTGACTTTGTCAACAAATGACTCCTACGCCAGAGGAGCCTTGGTGCTTGGCTCCTCATTGAAACAATACAGAACGACAAAAAGGTTAACCGTACTGATAACCCCGCAGGTCTCCGAGTCTATGAGGTAAGACATTCCTTCTATTTGTGACTTGTTCTCACTGGTTAACTTTCTGGCCTCTTTGGCATGCAGACCAGCTGCTTTTCAGGAACTCACTTATCAGTGCAAGGAAAATGGCTCCTACATGAGGCAGCCTGGTGGATGGGGAGTCAGAAAGATCTGGGTTCAGATCTTACCTCTGACCCATCCCGGGTCACCTCACCTTTCAGAATTTCACTGTCATATCTGTAACATGAGGATAATAACACCTCAGTACCTCGCTCACAAGGTTGTTGGGACCACACATCTATTGATTTAGTGGTATTAGAAAGAATTTTGTCATGGAAACTATTTTTGCTGGATTGCTTTTGGAAGAGCAGACTACAAGTCTTCCTCCTCATCCCCAGCCCTTTGTCCCACAGTGTTTATCCTTTCTGGTTATAAGAAGTGAAAAGAAAAACTTATGAGCAACATCTCTAAATAAACCATTTTAGGAGAAGAGTGAGAGAGAATCATTCCAAAGAAATCAGTCCCTGTTTCTTCATCTATTTATATATAAAGCCAGTTGGCCCCTGAGTAACTGGGTTTTCTGTCCATTGCTTTAAATGCTTTAAAACCGTACCTACAGATTTACAGAGACACTTCCTTTGCCATCCTAAAGTGGAATGCCATCTTCACTGAGATAAGTTACTACTACCCCCCCATACGCACACGCACACACACACACAGCGATTTTATCAGGGAAATCCTTCTGGGGACTGTAACACAAAACTAGGGGCATTACTCCTAGGCAGTAGAAATGACACCTTGAATCATTGGAAAGATTATGAAGACCTTTCATTCCAATCGCAATCATAATCTTAAATGCGAGGAGATAGATGACTCAGTGTTCAATAAAGCACTGGACCTGGAATCAGGAAGACCTGAATTTAAATATGGCCTCAGACACTTACTATCTGTGTGACACTGGGCAAGTCACTTAACCTTGTCTGCCTCAGTTTCCTCACCTGTAAAATGAACTGGAGAAGGAAATGGCAAACCACTCCAGTATCTTTGCCAACAAAACCCCAAGTGTCCTCATAAAGAGTCGGACACAACTCAACAATACCCTTTATTTGTTTGCACCTGGGCTACAGTTTTGCCTGTAGCTGGATTATCCCCAACCCCAGCTACCCAGAGGCCTCCTGCTTGTAGACCTGGCTAGTCGCCTTGTCATTAAAATGGAAATATCTGAATTGGTCCCTTAGGGCTTAATATAAGTTTAAAAATATAATGAGGTTCATCCTAGGAGTTCTGTTTTGTGTTTTCTTGCACTTGGACCCTCTTTTTCAAATTGAATGAGTCCTGCTGTGAAATTTCAGAAGTCAAACCCCATACCAAGAGGACCAGAAAAGGGCATTTATAACATCCTGGCACCTCTGTTCCTGGGATTAGGAAAGTTAGTAAGCTACCAGAGAGGCAGTTTCCCACTGTACAATCTATTAAAGAAAAGGTATACAAGGAGCTAGGGTTGACAAAGGTTGGGGCAGAAAGTGCTTGTTTGTTGACTTGTTTTTGCTAATTATCAGGTGAACTGGAAAATGCTTTTTTTCTCCCAACTTTGGGCATCATTTTGATGTTTACTGCAATGCAGATAGTGGGATGGACTGGAAAGAGCCTTGGAGCAGCAGCTCAGAAGCATCAGTTCCAGTGCCAACTTAATCAGAACTAATCAGCTATATCATCCTGACCAAGTCATGTGCCCTCTGAGTCTCTCTTTCCTCCTTTCTGAAGTGACCCAGTGGTCAACCTCTCCCAGTTGATTTCTAAAATCCTTTCTAGCAAAGACCCCCCAGAATTTCAAAACTGAAAGGAACTTCAGTGGTCTGTTACACAAAATACCAGACAAATAGTCATTCAGCCTCTGCTTGAAGGGAGGAAATCCCTACTACGTGGTAGTAGTGAGGTCTAGTGGAAAGAACCCTAACATTCCTGCAAAGGGCTTCAGAGAGGATCTAGGTTCAGATCCTACCTCTCTGTCACTTAGTCCCCTTCTGACCTTGGACAAGTCACCTAACCAGTCTGAGCCTCAGTTTCCTCATGTGTCAAATGAGAAGGTTCAACTCAATGCCAGCTCTAAGTCTGTGATATGAGGATATCCTGAGGCAGCCCATTGGAACTCTAGTTCTTAGAGTTATACAGACCTGAAACCTAAATTTTAGAAGTTATTTTACTTATTTAATTACCAAAGAGAAAAAGAAAAACAAGCCTCAATTTGTCTCTTTACTTCTCTCACTCGATGCCGGTTCTGCCCTCTGGGGCCAGCCAGAACAGGTTTAATCCCTGCTGTGGTGAGGCTTTGGGTATTTGAAAATAGATGTCATATCTCCTCTGAGGATTCTCTCCTAGTTCAGTTCTATGGACTTAATTCTTTGAATATTCTAAATATTGGGATTTTTGTTTGTTTGATTTTTGTGCTTGGTCCTGACTTGTGACTCCTTTTTTTATAGTTGTGAGGAATGTCTGGCATGGGAACTCCTACCTCTACAGATCGGCAATTCATCTGTAACTTAGGCAACTAGCTGACTGGGGTACTGAGAAGTCAAAAGACTTGCCCAAGGTCACACAGTTAGTAAGTGCGAGAGGTGGGGCAGGAGCCCAGGGCCTATCCTTGGAATTGTTACTGGTTTTCTGTTAGTGGGACTTGTGATCACTTGTCCCTCTCAAGAACTTTGTTAAACTTTCATTAGTTAAATTTCTGTCATCGTAAAACATGACCATATGCTAGACTTGCTATCCATTGATCAAAAAGAGTAATCCCTACAGTGCTTAGCTGAAATATAGCAAATGCTTGTTAACTAAACTGTATAATTCTGAAACCGATAGCATCAGAAAATTAGACCAATAGCTTGGCTTTGCTGACCTCTGAGAGTTTTTGTGGCACACTGTTTCATGTGTCTAATGTTCATGACTTCTAACTATTTTAGGCGGGAAATGTAATTCTATATAACTCATCTCCTAGAGAGTAAGTGAATGGTAGAAGGATCTCTGATTTCAACAGTGGGAAAGTCCTGGTCTGTGATTTAGTAGGCTGGTCAAGAATTTATTTACTAAGTGTGTACTATGCATTCAGTTCTGGGGATAGATTCAGAGACAATGTTGGAGCAATCTCTGCGCTCAAAGAGCCTCCCATTCTACTGGGAAAACAGAACATGGGCAAAGTAAATATATATAAAACGTAGGGATAAGGACTAGACATGATTTCCTGAGTATAGGGAGCTCCCTTTAAGAAAGCAGGCTAGCAACTTCTTGGCAACATACTCTTTGAGAAGTCATAGGACTTGTCCAGAGTCGCACAGCCATTATGTGTCAGAGGAATGCTGGCTATCCTACACACACATGAGTAATCTTGGGAAGAACATGAACAATTGGGAGGTGGAGTGTGAGAAGAATCCTCAGGGAGGAGGTGATAAGCTGAGCTTAGAAGAGCTAAGGCTTCCTAGAAATGGAATATATTTTATATCCTCATCTCTGATAAGCAAATTAGCAAGCATTATCTTCTAAGGTAGTGTAATGTTCTTTAGAAGAAAGAAAACTAAATACTCATTCATACTCTGTATGAGAATGAAATCCCTCCCCCAAGATCATTTCATTGCAGGGGAATGCATATTTGCAAATAGTTAGTAATCATTCTTGTAGGTGATTTCTTTAGTTTGTAAATCAGCATGGTAACTAATGTACTAGAAATAAGAACGAGTAATCCCTTGTTGTATTGTCACCATCATAAAGCCGAATGTTGGAGAGGTAAGAGAAGAGAGAAACACTGGCTACACTTCCATTATAAATTTTCATGAAATAGTAATTGGAAAGAAGCAACAGTTACAATGTGGTTGAGAGGTACAGTTTGTCCTACAGAATGATGGAATAAGTGACATAATGGGGGCAAATTGATCAGAGTAACAAATTAACAGAAAAAGTATAGAAAGTTTATCACAATAAGCAATTGATAGAAAAAGCATAAAAGATAAGTAAGGGAAGTAGCAGTCTTGTGTTAGAGGGGGGTTACTAGTGCTGATTTTCTGCTTTTTAAAAAGTGTTGAGCTCGTAAACTGAATTTTATTTCTCTCTGCTGAAATTTATATTGTATTTTTAATTTCAAAATTATTTTAAAATTTTAATCTTTTGTTTTTATATTAATTTCATTTTGACCATGTACCTTTCCTCTCTCCTTCCCAACAAGCCATTCCCTATAAGAATAGGAAGAAAAAGAGGGGGGAAAGCAGTTTAGCAAAATTAACCCACCCAACTGGACTTTGTTTTACCAGGAAAGTTTTAGAGAAGATTTTCGATGAAGTCATCTTGGTCGACATCTTGGACAGCAGGGATTCAGCTCATCTAACCTTAATGAAGAGACCTGAACTGGGGGTCACATTAACCAAACTCCACTGCTGGTCACTAATTCAGTTTTCAAAATGTGTGTTCATGGATGCAGATACTCTGGTGAGTCTAGGTGCCCATGGTGACTAAAAAGACTATATATAGTAACTTAGACCTGGTAAGTGTTCAGAGAAATGCAGCTAAGACTTGACAGGAAAGGATGATTAAAACATCGAATGTCAAAATAGACAAAGGACAGAAGAGCATAACCAGGCCATCTTAAATCTGTCCCTGGGACTTCTGACAAGTGCTACCTTGATGTTGTGGAAACTTAATGTGGGAGAATGGCAGGTGATAGATGGAACAGGGAGACTTTTGATAAATTCCCCATTTTCCTTTTGAATTAGGTACTAACAAACATTGATGAGCTTTTTGAGAGAGAGGAGCTCTCGGCAGCACCAGATCCAGGGTGGCCTGACTGTTTCAATTCTGGAGTTTTTGTTTATCGGCCTTCCATTGAAACATACAATCAGCTGTTGCATATGGCTTCTGAACAAGGCAGCTTTGATGGTATGTATCCTGTTTGGTTGGGCATCTGATAAGATAGCTGTATAATATTCTAGGGGATGACTTCATGATGTGATGAGAAGAGCAATCGCTACTCAAATCCAGTTTAAATCCTCTTATTGTGCAGATTATGTTGTCTACCCACCTATTTACTATAAAACATCTTGGTTTCAGTTTGCTTGTTTAATTAGAGTCAAGAGAGCATAAGCTTGGTGATGGCTTGCATCGTATCTAAATTCAATCCAAATGCGTTTTGATTCTTAAGGGCTTGGATACCCTATTCCACAATTTAAACAGAGGCAGACAGTATTGATGAAGGCTTGTCTTTTCCAGTACAGAATGAACTTGAATTTCTGCAGAGGTTTGTAGGAGTTTTAGAGATCTAATTCTCCCCTCCTTAGGAAGGATGATGATTACATTAAAGGGTGTGTGTGTGTGTGTGTGTGTGTGTGTGTGTGTGTGTGTGTGTGTGTGTGTGTGTGTGTGTGTGTGTGTGTGTGAATGTGTATGAGAGAGACAGACAGACACTCCTAGAGTTGGAAGGGACCTTGAGATCAATTGGTCCAACAACTAACTATCTGAAGCCATCCTGGACAATTATTCCTTCATCTTCTGCCCTAATGACATGACTTTACCGCCCCACAGGCACAATACCTTAAATTTAATAGAGACTGTATGTTTGCCATGAAAAAAAAATATAGGGACAGAAGCTGGGATTTCAGTAGTATAAAGAAACTTCCAGGGGAGGAAATGTCCACTCTCTATCACTTTCAGCACTTTCTCTGCAAATTGAATTCTTAGAAACCTCCCTAGAGCCTTGAGAGGTTATGTCTTACCCAGGACTGGAGAACTAGTGTGGATCAGACATCTGCCTTGAGCCCAAGCCTCTTCTTGGTCTCAGGGTTGGCTCTCTCTCTACTCTACCACACTGCCTCTCATGAAAACTCAAAGAAAGCAAGTTTGGTAAATTGGTTTCCAACATTTAAAGGTGGGATTGGGAAGAAAATTAAAATTCTGCATGAATATTTTTCTGCCCATAACTTTCCTATTTTCAGTAAACCTGTGATTTGCGTATAGTGCCTGTAGATCATTCTCTGATATCTAATAGGAAAATGATTATGACACCATCCAATATCCTTAGCAGCTGTATATCCAAAGGCATTGTACCTGGGTAGGATCTCCTATCCTTTTATTGGAGAAGGATAGTGGAACCAAAGGGTAGGCTTTCTTACTAGAGTTACCCAACCACAGCATATGGATAACCCATTAATAATCACCAAAGATGATACTAACATTTTTTCCCTCTCCATAAAAAGCCTTTCAGACAGTGATTCAGTATCAAAGGTTTATCTTAAAATGACAGTTGAAATACAAGCAAGCTGTGGTGAGATGTCAGAAAGGCTGATTTAACAGCATCAAACAATTAGTGTTATACTTGGGTCCCTTCTCTTCCCCCTGCCCTCTTCTCCCATACCACCTTTCTCTGTTTTGAAGACCTTATATTTAAGACCTGCTATAATCAGAAGCACAGAATGTCAGACCTGAGGGAGACCTCACTGACCAGTTGGACAACTCCATTCCTGTCTGTAATATCTCCAACAAGGAAAAATCTAACCAACCTTTACTTGAATACTTCCAGTCAAGGGAAACCTACCACCTTCCATGGCACCCCATTCCTCTTTGGGACAACCCTAATTGTTGGGAAATTTGCCTCTTTATAACTTCCACAATGCTCTTAGTTTTGCCTCTTCCACAACCACCCACCTATCCCCCAAATGCATCTAGTCTTCTCTTTGAACTATCTCTTACATTTGAAAAATGTATTTATCAAGCCTTGTGCCAAGGAACGACTCATCCTAGTGCTTGCCCCCACCACTCTGGCCTAGTCTTTAATTGGTTTCTGCCTGGATTACTGCTGTTACCAACAATGTACTAGAGGCTGATTGTTTTTCCTCTTCCTGACAAGGAGTTAGTTGTGTTTTGCCTTTACCTTGAGGGAGCTAGATGTATAGATCAATCAATGGAACTGTAACAGCCGGAACTAAGGAAATGCTACTAAGGAGGTATAACATTTTTACAGGGGTGACTGCATGTCCTCTTCTGAATCATTCCAATCTTAATCAACAGTTTGACCATTTAGGTAGAATTCTGCAAAAGGAGTCAAGATCTTCTGTGGGCTTGAAGTTGGAGGTCATTGGAAAGTAGTCAGAGTGGGTTGCTGGAAACCAAATGGCTTTACAAAAGAATCAGATGAGGAATTAAGATAACATGGTAAATGCTTCGCATTAGTTATCATTAATATGAACCAGGTAGGGCTGAAAGCTATACAGCCTGAAAAGAGGGTCCAAAAGAGAAAGACTTGAGGATTTAACTGGATATACTCAAGGAAGCCAGAGGCAGGGAAAATTGGGAAGGTGCTGGAGAAGCCCCTTGACTCCCCATTCTGGATTGTTATCTCTAAACTAGGGCATCTCATCAACCCTGTAATGGCTGGGACCGAAACCTCCACAACTGGCCTAGCACTGACATCAAGGACACGACCAGAGATGTCAGAGTCTTCAGGCAGTAGCAAGAAAGGGAGAGTCCTCAACAGGTAGTTAGCAAAAGATGACTCTCATGAGGACTCCTGGATACATGATTCAGGGCAACTCAGAAAATTCTAGGAGCAAGGCTGTTCACTCATCTTGGGATATCTGAGAAAAACTCTGGGATCACAGCAGATCTGGGATCTGTAGATCTCATATAAGTATGGAAGGAGCCCGACTCGGAAATCCAATTGGTTTTCTTCCTAATGATAGTAGTTGGAGAGATGCCAATTGGCTGAGACCAGAAATTCTTAGGTTAAAAGACTCCAAATATAGAAGTTTCTTGATATGTGAGGTTCCAGAGGCAGGGTCAGCAGGCAAGAGTCAGGGGCATGACTAGGGAATAGATGGAAGGGAAAGACTGGACCAGAAAAACCAGAGATTTTCCCAGACTCCAAATCATCAGTGAATATTACAAACTGAATTGATTCAAGATAGCCTGCTTTAGCTGCTTAAAAGAAGAATATTGTAACAGTCCCTCTAGAAACATTTCCTTATCTTAATCTATAGGCTTAATATTTGACAACCAATATAGTTCTTAGATCTAGGAACTGTATGTATTAAACCAGGGGCTCCCAAATCTTTCCATTCTCCAAGCCCTTTGGTTTTCAGTAAACCTTTCCGTATCCTTTATTCAATATGAAAGGAAATAAATTCTAGTGTTTACCATGTATCTGTACATAAAAAAATAAAATAGATATTTATAAATTTTTCATAAACAAAACTATAATTTGGTATATAACAACATGTTTTAGTATCATAAAATTGGTAGCTCTCCAGTGCATACATTTTTTACGTGAGCATCATGACTTTTAGAAAATTTCAGTTATATGATAGAATTATTTATCCCCAGGCCTCCATGACAAGATTCTTGTGCCCCAGATTGGGAATGCCTGTTCTAAACTCCACATTAGACAACGGTTAACCAGTATCACACAAGTTTTAAAGTTTTTAAAGGTTATCTTGAATCAATAATGTGTATAATATTAACTGATGATTTTTTATATAGAGCAAAGTTCCAGATCTTTCTAAGCACTTTGTAACCCAATAATGTGTTTTTTCTACACAAGTGACTTGCTGTTATTACTGCAGGAAAGTGTGGGCTTTATGTTTGAGGAAAATAAGCTTCTGGGTTATTAAGTCAAGTCATTTCCTGAATATGTAATAGCACTGTTCTGCCTAGAATTTTTAAATTGGCATAAAGCCCTTACCCTTCAGTTGTAGTGCCTCAGGCAATGAGGCAGAAGATTTTGGAAGTCCTGTTGTAGTATGCTGTTTCTGTTTCATAAAGAGTTCTGGCTTATATTTTCTATAGTTGGTTTTCTTGTTTTGTTTTGTTTTGTGCTACATTATTATTAAATTCCTCTACCAAAGCTCCGATCCTTGAGTCTGGGAGGGATTGAGGTAGTCCTGAGGTAGTTTAAAGTTTGGTCTGTGGAGCCTGATGTCTGGCAGGATCTGTCAGGCTGGAAGTATGGGCCCAGTGAAGGACTTTGGTGTCCATTATCTATGGATCAGCCTAGTTAAGTGAGTACAAACTTGGCCGCCTGAAATGTTTGTGGGAGTTTTGGTTAACTCTTGACTTGGATCATCTTCATGACCTTCAAAAGGGGCTCACCCAAGGTGGTACATGGCCTTGAGCTCATGTTCTGTGGGGATCACTTGATGGAACTGGGCATGGTTGGCAAAGCAAAGAGAAGATTCAAGGGGGACATGAGAGCTGCCTTCAAGTATTCAAGAAAGAGCGACACATGGAGGTCAGAGTAGGCTTGCTATGTTTGGTTCCAGAGGGAAGAACTGGGAACAAAGAATAACTGCTTAAAGATACAAGTTTTGGGTTGATGTCAAGGGGAAAGAAAACCTCCTGAATTGTTGAGTATGTAGAAAAGGGAGTTCTTTTTCTGTTACATATTAAACTAATCGACTGTGCAGTCCCTTCCAACTTGGAAATTTTGTGACCTACTGAGCCCCCAGTGGTGTTGCCTCTTTATCAGTGGGAGGAATACAGGTAGTAGTGAAACCAGGAATTCTCAGAGTTATTTTCTTAAATCATTCTTATTAGAAGTAAAAAAAAAACAAAAACAAAAAAAAACTGTCAGTTATTTGTGGGTCCTTACCCCTTCTGTGATGTGAACTTTCTCTGTTCTGAGACAACATTTGATCCATTGTTTGTAAGCATTTCTCTTACCTGTAAACCAAGATTTTATAAGCCACTTCCCAATAGCTATATTAGTCTTTTTATGGAGCTCAAGTAAAGAATTATATCAGTATTTATCTATTGCTAGTCTGGGATGTTGGTTCCTGTTACAACCCCACAGTAAATTTGAGCTGTTTTTTTTTTTTATTATTTTCTCCTAAGTACATGTTAAAAACAATTTTTTAACATTTTTAACTTTTGAATTCCAAATTCTATCCCTCTTTCCCTACACAATCTTCCCTACCTGAGACAGTAAACAATCTGATATAGTTTAAACATGTGCAATCATGTAAAACATTTCCATAGCAGTCATTTTGTATGAGAAGACTTGGAAAGAAAGAAAGAAAGGAAGGAAGAAAAGAAAGGAAGGAAGGAAGTAAGCAATCATTTTTCAGTTTGTACTTTCTCAGGAGGTGAGTGGTGTGTTTCATCACGAATGCTTTGAGTTTGTCTTGGATCTTTGTATTGCTGAGAAGAGCTAAGTCATTCAGTTCTTCATTGTACAGTATTGCTGTTCCCCCACAGTAAACCTGCAAGCAGTGGGCTTATCTCCAAACATTTTTTTATTTGGACTGGAATTCAAAGAGGAGACTGATTTGTAAATGAGTATGTATGTCATGACACAAATAGCTTGTCAGCTTTGGTCAGCCTCTTGAATTCATTGAACAAATGAAGTTTCAACTTGGTGTCCATTGACACTCCTCAGAGGTTGGTGACAGCTAAGCATTTGCAACTAACTTATTTGTAACCTCTCTAAAGCAAAGGAATGTAGTCAGCCCTATTACAGCCTCCACTTGACTGCCGTGATGTTTCAACAGACTAGTAATCTGGATATAGTAAAAGAAGTTAAGTAGCTGATTTGTTTGATGGTAGGATTTTTTCTTTCCAACAAAAATCTAATTAGGTAAAATTGAAAGTAGTAAATACTTGAACACTTTTTCTGGTTTCCCTTCATGCTAATACCTTCCCTCCATCGATTCGCTCCAAGTTATCCTGTTATTCGTACGTGCTTGTTTACACATAGTTGTTTTCATGTTGTTTAGATTGGAAGTCCCTCAAGAGCAGGAACCATTGTTTGCCTTTCTTTGTATCCCCAGCATTTAGCACAATACATGGCACATAAAGTGACTGACTTTGTAAAGCTGTTCTATCTGTGCTCACAGGTTGTCTTACACCTATCATATCACGCTAGCGGCATGTCTCCAATCCATTATCATGGTGCCTTCCGTCTGAGACTCCTTCCTATTTATTCTGTATACATCTTCTTTGTACACGGTTGTTTGCACATTGTTTCTCCTATAAGATAGTGAGCTCCTTGACAGGAAGGACCATTTGCTGCATTTCTCCAGCCTTAGCCTAGTCTTGGGCACATTTTCTTCTGACTCTTCCTGACCCCATTTGGGGGTCTCCCTGGCAAAGATACTGGAGCAGCTGGTCATTTCCTTCTTTGTCCCAGGCACTGTGCTAAGTGCTTTACAAAATCTCATTTGATCATCACAAAAAAAAAAAACAAAAACAAAAACCCTGAGAAATGCTATTATTATTCCCATTTGCAAATGAGAAAATTGAAGCAGACAGTGGTTAAGTGACTTGTCCAGAGTCACACAACTAGTAAGTGCTGAGGTAGGCTTCACTTTCATGTGGAACAGACTTCTAACTCCAGTGCCATCCACTGAACCACTTAGCACCTTGGATAATAGTCAGAAGTTATTTGATTGGCTCCGGGGGGTCAGGTTTTGTGGTAGGTGCTGTGTGAATCAATTAAAGAAGCCTTCGAAGACATAGTACAAGAGGAGCTAATTGTATATGGGGAGATAACACTAGCCCTTCTGTTGTGTGGGATGGGCTTTTGAAATAAGAGGACTAGAGAGAAAAGATAGCCATGTAGACCAGAATGGTTGAAATGAATTTCATGGAGCAGCTGGCCTTGAAAGATTGGTTGAATTGGGAAATGAAGAGAAGTCTGAAACAACAATAGTGAGTATGAAGACTCCAGACACCTAGAACTGGAAAGAAAGCTTGGAGGCTATCAAGGACAAATCCCTCATTTTACAGCTGAGGAAAATGAGGCCCAGAGATCTCAAGCAACTTACCCAAGGTCATACAGGTAATAAATAGAAAGAGCATTTGAACTCAGGTCTTCTCACTCCAAAGCATGCACTCTTCTCACCCTAACATACTGAGTGTGACATGTCTTGGGAACAGTGAGGATACTCACCTTACTTTCATAGGAAGCCTGGTGTGAAAGTAGCAGGAAATATGACTGGCTAATACTTCCCTCTTCTGGGGAAAGGGTAGCGGGTTAGGGTACACAGTCGCAGAATGTTGTGTGCATTCTCAGACCTACTGGCTTTTCTTTGTATCCTCAAAGCCTGGCATATTGCTGTCATTATTGTTGTTTAGTCATTTTTCCGTTGTGTCTGACTCTTAATGGCCCCACTGGGGATTTTCTTGGCAAGGATACTGTAGTCATTTGCCATTTCCTTCTTCAGCTCATTTTACAAATAAGGAAACTGAGGCAAACAGGATTAAGTGGTTTGCCTAGGGTCACATAGCTAGTTAAGTGTCTGAGACCAGATTTGAACTCAGGAAGAAGAGTCTTTCTGACTCTAGGCCTGGCACTCTATCCAATGTGCCACCTAGCTCTCCTCTGCCCCCCTCAAAAAAGCCTGACACATAGTAGGTGCTTAATGGAAATCTATTCTACTCAATGGCTTTTCCTTGTTACAAGAGAGTGTTCAGTGGGGGATGGTGTGTATATTAAGAAATGAATAATTTTTTATTTAAAACACCATAAAATTTTTTTAAAGGTTGGTAAGGTACAGATGTCAAAAGTTCTAAAATCATTCTACACAGTTATAGTAAAACAGGAAGCTGTGGTGTACTGGGGGAAAAAATTAGATCTGGATTCAGATCCTGTCTCTGTTATTTACTTCCTGTGTGACACTGGGTGCCTCATTTATCCTCTCTCTGGCTCCATTTCTCCTCTATATGGATTGAATGCATTGGGTTAGGTGCTTTTACCTCTAAATCCTAAGCTTGTGAGGTTGCCCGCTGACTTGGGGCACAGTCTAGCCAGCTGGTCTGAACAAAAGCTGAGAGTGTATTTTTTCCACACTGGTCTTGTCTTTCACAAAATAATCCCTCTTGGCTTGGAGAAAACAGTAAGAAAAACACCTCGTTGCCCTTGGTGAATTTAAGTCATCGGGTCTAGTTGGACCACCTACTGGTATCAACCAACAGCAATAACCAAAAAATCCCACCCACATGATCACTAAACCACCAGCAGTAATATTCAGAAGATGAACAACTAGAGAGATACTGAAGAGTTAGAGAAGGCAAATTATTTTCCAAGTTTTCAGAAGTGGAAAGAGAATAGAGCCTACAGGCTAGAGGCCAGTGAACTTGACTCTGATACTTGGCAAAATGCTAAAGTAGCTTATTAAAAAAAATAGTTGGTGAACACGTAGGAAAGGCAGCGGTGATCACAGCGAGCCAGCCTGGCTTCTAGGGCAGGCTACTCTAGGCTGACTGACCTTGTTTCCATTTATGGTAAGGGAGATCCAATTTGCCTAGCTTGAGCAATGCTGTTCTGAAAGTATTTATATGCTATTTTTATGTAAAAAATGAAAAGATTGGGTGGGGGGAAAGTACAGTTAAATGGATTCGTAATTGATTTAATGTTAGAACTCAAAAGTCTGATGATATAATGATTCCATATCCAGTTGGCAGGAGGTCTCCAGAGAAGTGGCCTCAGTGATAGGTGCTTGGCTCTGTGTGGTTTAATTATTACTATTTTTTAATCAATGGCACAGATAAGACATAGCTGACATGCTCATTGAATGGTACAAAGCTGGGAGGGAGAGCTAACACATTAGCTGACAGGGTCAGGCTCTAAAAAGGTCTTGACAGGCTAGATCATTGGGCTGAATCCAATAAGATTAAATTTAATAAGGATAAATGTACAGATTTACACTTGGCTTCAGAAAATGGCTTTCACTAGCACCAAGTGGGGCATCATGGTTAGATAGCAGTTTGCCTTTCAGAAAGGTCTGGGGTTTTAGTGGACTTAAATATGTCAACAGGGAGACATGGCAGCCAACACGACTAATGTGATTTGGAGCTGTATTATAAGAGAAGCGTATCTTCTAGGAATAAAGAGGTGATGTGCCCATGTGTCCTGCTCATATGGAGGGGATGACAATAATTACATTTATAGGAGGCTTTTTGATTTGCTTCTGTTATCTCATTGGATCAAATCAGATCTAGCACAGTTCAGGAAGATCTCTGATAAGAAGCAGAGTTTTCTGAGAAGAGATGATGGGATAGGAAAAGACTTCACATTCACAGATGAGGATTAGATGAAGGAACTACGGGATGTACAGCCTGGAAAAGAAAAGACGAACTGGGGACATGATATCTATCTCCAAGTATTTGAATGGCTGTCATGTGGAAAAAAGGATTAGATGTGTTCTTTTTGGTCCCAGAGGGCGCAGCCAAAAGCAAGGGTAGAAGTTAAAAGGAGACAAGATGTCAGGGAAAACTCGCTCACGATTAGGGCTATTCCAAAGCGGAATGACTTGACCCCAGAAGTGGGTGGGTTCTCTCCCATTGAGTTGTTCAAGGTCTTTGATCAGAGGCTGAATTAACCACTTCTGGACTATTTTCTTTCAGATACGGATTGTACTCAGTGACTGCCATTGCGTCTTCCAATTCTGGAATTCTCTGTTTCTCTGAGCATTCTCCTTTAAATGATGTTTAATGATGTAGGATATGTTTTTATTGTGGTATGCCATCAGTAAGAGGTGACATGAAAGTGAAACAATGTCATTTGAGCCTTCTAATTTGAAGTGACTTCATTTAAAAAAAAAAAATCAAGGTTTCTTTATATTAACTGTATCTTCCAACCACCAAGCCCTCAACAAACTGGACTTTTTACCTTCAGTTGATAGAGTGAAAATGTAAGAAAGTGAGCTAAAAGCAGGGAATTGTTTTAATTTGTTTTCAAAGTGATCCTGAGTCAGTTTCCTTTGTGCATTTGCAGCATTTTTTGCTGTTAACTGGTCACATCATGATGATCATATTTAAACACTGCAAGGCCTTCAGAGGCTTATCATTGGAGGCCTCTTGTTACTAAGTAAGGCAAGAAAATGGACTAAGCTTTCCTAGGAAGGTTTTAAACAAACAAACCAAAAAGGATTGTAGCCTTAACCTCAATTAACCAGAAAGTTTAACCTCTCCGCCTCCAACATTCTCACTCTGTGTTTTATTTAACTGAAATGGTAGCGGATTTCTCCTCAGAAGAGACTGAGGTGGACTAGATTCCTCCCTGGGAAAAGGAAGGCACTTGCAACCATCAGAAAGGTGGTTTTATTGTCTCCCATAATAATTTCGATTGTGTCAGGATGGTTCTCTCCTTCTCTGATGTTGGAAGTCCAGCACTTCTGTTGTTGTGTTAGGATGCTCTATAGACATCCTCATGTCAATGAAGTGGCACATGCCAGCATTCCCAAGTGGTTACTTCATGGCTCACTTGGCCATGAAGGCCCTTTTCCCTCCTTCCCATCCCCACCAAAAAAAAAATGCTCCAATAGTTCCTGGCTATGAAAATAGAGCACACAAAGTATTTATCAGATATTCCTCCCCAAGAGAGAATCCTCTGGCTACTTTTTGCCTTTACTTCTCATTGTATCACCTTTTTAAGTATGGTTTTCTGTCTCTTGCCACGTAATCCAACCACCCACCCCCTTTTTTCACTTCATTTTATTTTTCAATTAGCAAGCATTTATATTCTTTGCCCCTCCACCCCAGTTTAAAAAAAAAAAAAGCAAAATGTATACTAAAACAAGCCAAATTCTCACATTGCCCATGTCTAAAAATATGTATCACACTCTCTATCTTGAATCCATTGTCTCTCAGTCAGGAGCCCCACATATTTTAGAGATAAGGAAAAGTTCATTAACTAGCCTAAAGTCCTGCATGTCTGAACCTCATAAAACAGGCCTAGACCTTGTGACACATTTTTCTCTTCCATAGATGCCCTGTTAGCAGAACAAGGGTGAGGAGTGTGCCTGCCGGCTCCACCCTGCATGCCCAGGTACCTTGTAAAACAAACCAGCAGGCATTCTTTCTAAGAAATGTAGGCTGTTGATTTATTTTAATCAGACATTTCTTTAGCAATGTGTAGACCAAAATGTATGTTAGTCAGTAATAAAATATTTATTAAGCACCTACTAGGTGGTGCAGTGGACAGAGCATTGGGCCTGGAGTCAGGAAAATCTAAGTTCAAATCCAGTCTCAGACACCTACTAGTTATATGACTCTCAGCAAGTTAACCCCTCTTTGCCTCAGTTCCTCATCTGTAAAATGGGGACACACTGGAAAAGGAAATGGGAAATGTTGCCTCTATCTTTGCCAGGAAAACCCCATGAGCAAGTCCATGGCATCCCAGAGTCAGACATGACTGAATGTCTGGAAAACAGCAATGTACCTGGAGTTGTGTTAAGCAGTAAGGATACAGAAGACACTCCCTGCCCTCAGGGAGCTCACCATCTGAAGGAGGAGACAACATACAAACTACTACGTACAAACAAGCGATAGGAAAGGTAAATTGGAAATGATTAATAGAATGAAGCCACTTGAATTAAGATAGATTAAATAGAAAGGCTTCCTATAGAAAGTGAGATTTTAGCTGGGACTTCAAAAAAATCAGAGAAGCCAAGAGGCAGAGATGAGGAGAGAGAGAATTCAAGGCATACGGGAGAGCCAGAGGAAATCCCTGGAGTCAGGAAAGGAAATATTTTATTCCAAGAAGTACAAGGATCCAGTATCACTGGATCACAAAGTATGTGGGAGTTGTAAGTGAAGACTTTGAATGCTAAACAGGATTTTCTATTTGATCCTGAAGGTAATAGACCTTATTGAGCAGGAGGGCATGGTCAGGCCTACGCTTTTGGAAGATCACTTTGACAGCTCTGTGCATCCCATGATAGTTCGAAGCTAGATTGGAGTGGGGAGTGACTGGTGGCAGGCAGGCCCATCAGCAAGCCTTCCAACAGTATAGCATGTGTCAGAGGAGAGAAGGGCACAAGCTGTAGAGATGTTAGGAGGGATACATGGATGGGACTTGGCAACATGTTGGATTTGTGGAGTTTAAGAGAGTGAGGAATTGAGGATGACACTGAGGTTTTGGGCCTGTGAGCTTGGGAAGATGATGGTGCCCTTAACAGTAACAGGGAGCTGAGGAAGAGAGGAGTGTTTGGGGCAGAGGAGAAATAATGAGTATTTAAAGAAAATGACATTGTCCATCTTAGTGATTGGATTTGAGTACGTGTCCACGACAGGGATTCAGCCTCACTTCTTTTGAAGTCTAAAAGAGATCTAACAACTTTTTCAATCCTGTTTTTCTTTTGGGTAAATAAATTATAACCAATTTGCCCAAGAAATGAAGACTCCTAGGAAAGACAATGTCAATTTGTTTCCACTGTCATCTTTCCTATAGCAATAGTAACAGCTACCATCACTGGAATTTATAAAGGGTCTCCCAAAAGTTTTAGTGCATTAATATAATGCAAATGCACTGAGAGTTTTGGGACACCCACTAGTGATCTGAGGTTTCCAAAGTGTTTTATGAATCTCAGGCCAGCCTCACAAACAGCCCTGTGGAGTCAGTACAACACCTTTTACCATCCCTTCATACTTGAGGAAAAAAGGACTCAGGAACATGTAGTGACTTGACTATGGTCACACAACTGGGAAATGGTGTCAGAGATGAGATTTACACTCAGGTCTTTCTGACTCCCGGTTCAGCATTTCTCTCAGTTGCTCTTTTCTGGCATTTGTGGTGGTCTGTCCACCCTCCATTCTCAGTTTATCCTTGCCTAGAAAAGGGAAAGAAACCTTTTTGATAATTTTACCCAAATAGGTGAAACAAAATTCGTGATTTTTTTTCTTGAACAAAGCAGCTATCTCACCTTACAGCCATATGTCAGGTCCAATTAGTGCCTGGAGACCAAAACACATTCTTTAGTAGAGAGGAGAAAGAGTTGGGACAAAGCCCCACATTCTTCTGAATGGTTACGGACAAATGCTCTTCAGAGCAGCTCACAGGACTGGAAGGGCTTGGCACACACTCATATTTGCCCAAATCCTTCCCTCTAGCGTTAGGCAAAATCACTATTGAGTTTAATTAGGAAAAAAACTTTAAAAAAGATTTTCTGATCGTTGACAGTGTTCTAAGATCACTCTAAAAGGGACTTGGTGTATATACACACACACATATACACATATAGATAGATAGATAGATAGATAGATAGATAGATAGATAGATAGATAGATAGAGATATGAAATGCATATATGTATAATATGAAATACAAAATACTGTTACTGTAATTAGAGGCAATGTGGTATACTGGATAGTCGAACCTCAGATACCACAAGACCAGAGTTCAAGTCCTAACTGATACATTTTAGCTGTGTGATTATAAGAACCTACTGCAACAAGGACCTCTCTAAAACAAAAATTCTGCCAAGTTGGTGTTTTTTTCTTAAATAGTTTCAGTGTTTCAATTCCTTTGTAATCCTTTGCATTATATTTTATGCATTTAAAAAAACTTATTTTGAAGTGAGGCCCATAGGCTTCACCAGACTGCCAAAGGCAAAAAACACCTATTCTGAGGCTATTAATTACAGGTGAGTTGCCGGTGCATCACTGAAGGGAATTTCCACACTGAGAATGCCCTCCAAACCCTGAGACTACCCCTCCTCCCCATCTCATGATGATCTTTGTTCCATAGGAGGAGAGTGACCAGTGAGTGACATACTGATGAACTTAATACTATAAACTCTAGGGGTGGAAACGGGAACCAGAGACCTGGTAACTGGTCCTTAAGAAGAGAAAACACCCGACTGATACAAAGCAGAGGAAAGTGACAGTTTTGGACAGGAGGAATAATGTTAGGTGACATGAGTGACCAGATCTCTTAACCCTTCAAGTATGTGAACCTCCATGAACTTGTTCCAGCTCATCTGCTGGTCTTTAATGAAATGTACAACAGTCCCTCAACATGCCTTTCGGTAGCTGTAGTTTGATCACTTTGGACCTAGGCTGTAAGATGGCAAAAGTCAGAAACTGTGACTTCCCCAATTTCCATTTACATATAAACCACCTACTGCTTTGTGGATAAGCCCCAGTCAGACTGGTTCAGTGACACTTTTGGGGGAGAAATGTCAAGAATTCATACTTCTGCTTAATCACTGAGATAGTCACAAATCATAGATCTAGAAGGAGCTTCAGGATTCAGCTAATCCACTCTCCTCTTTTTACACACAAGGAAGCTTGAGACCCAGGGAGATGAAGGTAGGATTTGAACCAGGTCTTCTGACTTCAGGTCAGATCTTACTGCTTCCCAGACAAATTCTTGAAGCTCCAAACAATAAGGAAATAACAAGGGTAACTTACATTTATAAAACACTTGCAGGTTTGCAAAACAATATCCCTGTAACAACCCTGTGAGGAAGTCAGGGCAAGTAATTATTATCCCTATTTAACAGGTAAGGAAGCTGAGACTCTGAGAGGTTGGAATTTGAAGTTGGATCTTAGATATTAACTTGGTATTATAAGGTTAGTTTCTAGAGATTTTTAAGGAAGTAGAACAAATTATGGAAAGCTTTCCAATTTCATATTCATCCTCAGTGTTAAACCAGAGTTCAGCATCTGGTTTGTCATATCTGGTAGCATGTCCCATGATATGGTAACATAAAGTGTGTCCTCTGTTTTTTTCCCTAGATTAAGTTTTATTGATATAGTTTTTTACCTCACAGTCGCTTTCAGAAATACTCCCTTTTCTCCTCCTACTTCCTCTCCCCCCAGGGCATCCTCTTTTAGGAATGCCATCATTGTGCCCTCCTCAGAAAGGATCCTGAGGCCCATATGGGCACAAAACAGGGCTCTGTACTTTTAAACAGATGGTATATGAGGCAAGTCCTGCAGGAGGTTTCAGTTTATGACATCACTGCCAGCCAGCTAGAAAATCATCAGAATAGTGCATAGTCATCGGAAAAGTACATAAATTAAAAATGGATAATCACCCAAACAGCTCCATTTCTGCTTTGTGAAGTGGGCATCATTGCTGATAACCATACCGTAGTATCTCCAGAGTTGCTGGTTTCCCAGTCCCACTCAGCCGCCTTGAGGCTGCCATGCTGTTGTGTGGTTAGTAACTGCATTTGAGCAAGCCAAGTGGAAGGATGAGAAACTCTTAGAGCTGCCTCTATTTTTTTCAAAATGGGTACTCTCTGGCCCTTTCTGCAGTTCTTTCATCTGCGTCAGACACACCCTCAGACCTGGCAGGATCTGGGCAATTATGCTCTCTAGAATTGTATACATTAAGATGATTGGAATTAAAAGAGCCTTAGTTTGTCAGATTAAATAAAGCTGCCAGACTGAAAGATAGGTCATCACTGGTGTGTAATTCCTGAGGTTTCACTCATGAAATCAAAATCATGTTTATGATTAGGACCTGGGGCATTAAGTTGTGTGTGTTAGAGGGTGTATGTTTCAAGGGAGGACTTGAACCCAGCACTTCCTGGCTCCACTATTTCATGTTCTTCCTCTCCCTTTCTCTTCCTCTCTTTCTGTCTCTCTTCTCTCCCTTTCCCTATGCCTCCTTTTCTCTCTCCCTCTCCCTTTCCCTTCTTATCCCCTCTTTCCTACTTCCCCTCCCTTTCCTTCTCTCTCCCCCTCATTCTTTTCCCCTCTTTTTCCCACTCCTTCTTTAATATTATTTTGAATCATGCTCTAATTCAAGGCCAGCTAGAGAAAAGGCAGCCGCTACCCTTTAATGAAAACTGATGAAAGATGAAAATTCACCTGACTGCAAGACTAATGTGTAATAATGAAAATTGTGTCAATTCAAAACACTTATTGACATGTCTATAATCACTCATAATTTTACAAAGTCAGAGGCTTCTGCGTAGTGTGTCAGTGGGAAGCAAAGAATGGACCATGGGGCTGGAGATGCTAAGGGTGTCAAAAGGTTTCCAATTTCTTAGACCTTTCATCACCTGGTGGGGAGGAAGGAAGTAGAACCAGTACCTCTTGGCTTCTGTTCTTTCCTGTCCCTGTGTGCACCTGGCTGCTGTCTCTCTTTAAATTTACTGCTAGGGAATTGGTTCTCAGATCAGCTGCTTCTTTATTCCCTGTGTGCATACCAGAATTCCTTTATCATACTGAATTAATGAATAAAGCATCTACTAACTGCTTATTACATGAAAAAACTGAGCATACATATAGAAAAGGAAGACAATCTCTGTTCACATTCTACTGAGGGGAGAATCTTGGTGAAAGGAGGAAGGGTAAGCCCAATGGCCAAGGAGCTCAAGATTCTGGCCTTCAAAGATCAGTTGAAGGAACTGGGGATGTTTAGCTTCAAGAGAAGAAAACTTAGGAGGAGTATAATTGAAGGAAAGGCTGTCAAGTTTATTTGACTTTGGTCCCAGAGGAAACAACCAATTGTGAAAGGCAAGTTTGGTCAAGAAAAAAAGCTTCCCAAAGTGGAAAGAGGTGCCTTGGGAGGTAGTAAACTCCCCATCACTGAAAGTCTATCAAAGGCAGAGTGATCACCTGTCAGCTTTGTTGTCAAGGAGATTTTTGTGTAGGTATGGGTTGGACTAAATGACCTTTGAAGTCACTTTCAACACTAAGATTCTATGATTCTTTGATACAATTAAGAAAGAACCTTAGTGAGTAAACTGAGGGGATTAAGATCACTGGTTGTGGGAATTGAGTGAACCACACTGATTCTGTCTTGTGACTGATTCAGTTCTGGATCTAGCTCAGTTCTATTCAATTATGGATCTAGTTCAATTTCTGTCTTTGAAAAAACTTAAGTCAATCATGGGAATTGTGAGAAAACTTTACTGCATTGTTTGAACCTAGCTCTGGGTGGCTGGAAAGCTGGACCACCTCAACCTGCTGCTTAGATACCCTTAACCAAAGACCAAGGTTATGTTGACCAGAAACCCAGTCAGATCTGAAGACTAATGCAAGATATTTTCTCAGAGCTGTACATCTCAAGCAACCCATAGGTCTTATCTCAAGACTGACCCCTTACTCGTTAATTAGTTGTTCCCTTGTTCTTTCCATGGTTCAGAGAGAGTTCAGGGGAAGGGGATACCTCTTTTTCGGAATTTAGGGGAATTGCACCTGCTCACTCTCCCTTTCCTAATTTAATCTTTCATTCAGTTAAAAACCTGATGACCCAATGTATTGTTTCTTTTTAATTAATTGACTGTATTTGATTAGTTGTGCTTAATGTATAAAAATCTGTCTGCCTCTATTCAGGATGCAACCCTAAGTTGAGGAAGGGGCTTGGTCCCAATTTGTTATTCCATTGGTAGGCATTGCTTAATAAATCAATATGTTCAGAAGCTCAAATGTTTTTTTCCTTAATCATTTCATCTTTCACCCACCACATTAGGAGGGTCTTTGGAGTCCTTGTTCTATACTGTATTTTACATTTTAACACAAATTATTTTTTTAATTTATTGATATTTTCTGTTTTTTTATCACTTTCATTTCAAATCATATCCCATGTCCTTTTCTCCCTCTACTACCTTACCCTGCCCAGCAAATTATCTTGTGTAAGAAAGAATAAAAGGTGGAGGAAGCGGGCAGGAAGTTCAAAGTCCTGTACCTGTAATCTCCTATCTCTTCAAAGGAAGAGAGGGAGGAGGTGCATTCCCTCATCTCTTCTTGAGGGCCAGGCTTGGGCATTATAATTACAGTGTTCAGCATCTGCTTTTTTCTCTTTTTTTAGTTCTTTCCATGTTTATGGTAGTCATTATGTATATTGTTTGCGTGATTCTATTCATTTCATCCTCCACCAGTCCATGTATCTTTCTAAGCTTCTGTGTTTATCATTTCTTTTGTCATTGTAATATTCCTTTACATTTGTACATTACATTCCAAAATTGATGGTCATCTACTTTGTTTCCAGTTGTATGCCACTTAAAAAAAAGTATAGTAACTGATTTTTTAATATTTTGCCTCAGATGTCCTAAGTGCAACACTTCAGTCCATTAGATTTGTTGTTGTTCAGTCATTTCAATAATGTCTAACTCTTGATGACCTCATTTGGGACTTGCTTGCCAAAGATACTGGAGTGGGTTTGCCATTTCCCTCTCCAGCTCATATTACAGATGAAGAAACTGAGACAAATAGGGTGAAGTGACTTGCCCAGTTACACAGTTAGTAAGTGTCTAAGACCATATTTGAACTCGAGAAGATGAGTCTTCCTAACTCCCGACTGGGCATTGTATCCATTGATCCACCTAGCCAACTAGATTAGCTGTCTTTTTCACTACTGCCAGCCTCTCTTACTTACCTTGGACATGTGTCTTTGCTTCCTTCAAGGGTTTACTTTGCTTTTTGGTTTGAATACTCCAATTTACTAATTCCCATCCATTGGTCTAAATTGTTAGAATCTGTTTCTGCCCTCAGTCAGTAGATGGATTTAGCTGTTTTAACAGGGATAATATGTTCTGTTTTCTGTATGCACTAGATCCAAAAACACATTGTCTGGATGTCTCTGGTATTTTCAGAGTATTTCTTGATCCATAAATACTGAAGGTCTTTATGGAGATGGGGACACTTATCCCAAGACAGTAGACTCCAAATCCTCATCTCCAGATCTTTATTCCAAATTGAAAACCAGATCCCCAATCAAATATCTAACAGAATCCTTTCAAGCATGGGGAGAACCATGTGGTGATGATGGAGCAGATTGAGTCTGCTGTGTATTTAGGAAGGAAAGTTTCAGGGAAAGAACTGCCCACATACAACCTGCTTGCTCCAACTGTTGCCTTCTTGTCCCCATGGCCAAACTTGCTGCCTGGTTGGTACAAGGGGGAGCAATGTACTATAGCACAATATACTTTCCTTTAAAATCTGTCATATTTCCAATCAGGAAAACGTCTGTCTAGATGAGAATGTGAGAGTTGTTTTTCCGGTTGTACTTTTATAGTTTTGATTTACAAACTTCAGGAGATTTAGAAAACTGAGTTCCAAATTCCCTCCCTTCTTCCACTTACTACCAGTATAACCTTGAGTAAGTCCTGCTTTTCTTCTCAGGACTTCAGTCTCCTCATCTGTAAAATGGAGGCATTAAATGGGTGACCTCTGAGGTCCTCTCCGTCTACCATATAATTCAATAAAACAAGAAAAGCACCAGGGATAGAGTTCACATTCCTTGCTCTTTCTAAGCGAGAGATTAAGAACTAGACTTGCCTTGAGGAAAGAGCCAAAAAACACAGTTGATTTATGTGCCCACACCATGTATCTGGTGATCAGCCTTAACTCATTTATATTTGTTTTATGATTTTGTTCTAACTCTTTCTGGCTGGGCTAGAAATATCAGTAAACTGAGTGAGGTGGGAGGAATGGATTGCCTACAGCATTTGGAATTCTAGCGGGCTTGGTGTTTCTTGGTGAGCCAATAAATCCACAGTAGACAGCACCCCAAAGAGGAAAAAAGCCATCCTGATACCTTTCTTTCTCAGTTTCTCTCTATTTTCCTCCCTGACCTGATTCAAAGAAGACATTTCCTAAAATGCCTTGAATAAGTCTGCCTCTGAATTGATTAATTCCCAATGAAATTAGACACCATTTATGAGTGATCAGAACTTTTCTTAGCATAATAGTTCAATCTATTAATATCCACTCTTTCCTACTTTCCCTTTCAGGTGGGGACCAGGGTTTGCTGAACACCTTCTTTAGCAGTTGGGCAACCACAGATATCAGAAAGCACCTGCCATTTATTTATAACCTAAGCAGCATTTCTATATACTCCTACCTCCCAGCATTTAAAGCGTAAGTAGAAACTAAATTCCAACTTTTGTTCAACTTAGGGATGGTGGGGCCTTCAGGGGAGGGTTAGGATGAGGTTTATGCAAGCTTAGTGAATGTAAGGGGGTGAGGGTGGATCTTTTCAGAAAGGTTTCAGAGACCAGAGTATATCTGGTCCCATGTTAAGCTGCACCCTTGGTGCCAGTATTTGGTCCCTTACTTCGGGAATATCCTAGGTGAGCTTTCTCACAAAGAGATTCTTCCCTGAAAAAAGTGAAGAAAAAGCAAGAATGAAGTGGTGCTTAGTATTACCAGATCTTAAGCAATGTCAGATAGTAGTGATCCTCAACTACTTATAACTAGTTTAAAAAAATAGAAAAGTAAATTAATGGAACAGAATAGTTAAATAAGCAAATATAATAGTCCATTGATCTCTAAGACCTAAAACACAAACTAATGAGGGAAGGACTCACTTTCCTACAAGAAATTCCAGGAAAACTAGAAGGCACCTTCTGCCATATGTCAAAGGAGGGTCCCTACAGATGAAGAGGTGACTGAATCTTCAGCAGTCCTAGCTTTGGTTCCATAAGTTGATTCCTCACCTAGCTTTAGTTTCCACATTTGTAAAATGGGAATAGTATAGCACCGCCCTCACAGAGTTATTGTGAAGATCAAGAGATAACATCTGTAAAGCACTCTGTAAACCTTAAAGGACTATATAAATTCTAAATGATGGCAATTTTTATTATCATTAATCTCTAGGAATATAAACCCCATCACTGGTACCTCAGACTTTGCTGTACTTGTTGAACCAATGGGGTAAACTCTGATATTTCTGTCTGGAATGTAAGCCCCCCATAATCCTTGTCCATGCTTATATAACACCCCAAGATATATGTCCTTCTAGTAGAATTACCCCTTAAATACAGCAGGCAATGGCATATAGTAACTTCTCTCTTTTTTGTTTTTAATTGAATCCAGTATCTCAGGTTGATGCTTTCACTAAGAAGGGCTTGCTTTGGCAGCAGCACATAGGCTTCCATTGAGCAAAGGAATGAGTTTCTCTTGCATACCTTCTCCGAGGCTATAGATCTAAGTGTTACATCACAATGGTTAGCACACTGACTTTTTCAGGGTACAGAATGTGTGAAATATTTCATCCCTCACCCTTCTCATTATGGCTTTTGTCCCTCTGCCTGAGCTTAAACACATCCTTACATCTCTAGTTAGAAGGTTTCATCCTGAAGTCTCTGTCAGTGTGCCCCAGATAAAGATGATGGACTTCTGATCTCTCTTTCCCTGTGGTCTTATGTGTCAAAAGGTATCTAGGCTTCAAAGATGCCTTTGCTCCACTTTTCATCAGCAGTTTAACCCCATACAAGCAACTTCTCTGGGGCTCATTTTCCTCACCCAGAAAATGAGACACTGGACTAAATGACTTGTGTGGTTCTTTCTAGCTCAGAAATCATGATTGTATTTAACTTGTCCTTTCTGCACATAAACAATGACTTATTTTGGTCCGCTAAACAGGAGCAGCCAGTGTAAGGGTCATGTATGCTAGCAGAAACTTGTGTCCCAAATCCCTCCAGCACAGCTGGCTTTTAAAGTATAGACCATCTTTGCTTGGATTTAGTCTTTTCAATCCTGGACCGACTTTATTTCTACATTGTCCTATCCTTATAATATCCCCATGAGTCCAGGCAACCTGGTACCCTATCCTTTTTATCTATGTTTATCTCTGAAGTCCTTTCATATTGATATATAGCCAGTCACTTGATCTTATACATAGCAGAGGATCATACATTTCGAGCCAGGATGATTCTCAGAGACCACCCAGACTTAGCTCAAAAGAGCCCACACTCTGTATTCAGATCCCATCTTGGATGCTTACTACCTGTGAGATATTTTGGGCAGATCAGTTTCATTAACTAGAAGATAAGGGGGTTGGAGTGGATGACTCCTGAGGTCCCCTTCCACTTCAGATCTATGAAGTGATTTGCCTAATGTCACACAAATAATAAGTGGGGAAGCTAGGATTTGAAGGATTTTGGGGGTTTCTCAGCCTCCATTCATTCCACTGTGCCGCATCACCTCTGGGTAATAGAATAGCAAGAAATTTTCTTTTCATGGATAGGTATATATCAGTAGACTTTCTCTGACATCTATGAAAACAAGGAAGATGCTACAAGATACATTGTAAAAATCCCCAGGGCGTTTTGACTCTTGTAACAGGTTTTTTCAGGGGAGAAAAAAAATCATAGTCTGCTGAGTTATTTTCTTCAAAATATCATTTCTTTGTAACCTGGAGAATCCCCTTCCCTTCATGTCCTCCCCTCAGTGCCAGGGCACCTTAGAAAATGGCTTTATAAGTACAACCTGAAGTTTGTTGTACACACAGCCAGAATCAGACATAGACAAGCTAGACAGCAGCGTAAGATGCAAATATGCATGGGGTCACACTGCAAGTCCCCTTACATATTCTTTTATCACCAGGAAATTACATTCTTCATAGCTCCTAGATATTTTTTGATCATTTAGGGTGCATATATTTGAGGAAAGGCTCAAAGTTTCTACTGGCTAGTAACACAAGGGGGAATGAGGGAGTCCTGATTTTCAAACCTTGACTCAGGTGCATAAATGCTAATATCCCAGCTCTCACTGCGCTGTAGGCTGAGAGTGCCTTCTCTCCCTTCTGAGTTTAAGACAGAATTCAGATTGCACAGCCATTTCTCTAGATCTGAAGTTCTTAACTCAGGGGTCCACAAACTCCACCAAACTGTACTTGAATAGATTTCAAAGAGTCAGTGAATTTGGATGAGGAAAAAAAATGACATTTTTATTTTGACTAACTTCTAACTGAAATATAGCATTTCCTTCAATGAATGTTGGCACAAACCACAGTTAGTATTAGACTTCACCAGGCTGTCATTAGGGTCTAAAACAAAAAAATAAGGTTAAAAACTCCTAATCTACTGTTATATTAAATTTAATGTCACTTGATATTTTGGAACATTCTGGCTGTCTCTGCTCAAAACAACCTATATTAAAATAATGCAGTTTCCTCATCCATACAGACCTCAGGCACACTACAAAAAAGAACTTTAAGTTCACATTTGCAAGTGACTCACCCAAACTCACTCCAGCAATTAAAACATCATTTTATTTGAAATTAAAACACTACACCTAATTCTACTAGTCATTAAAAAAATCAAATTATCACTGGTTTGCCATAACATAAAATCACTGTTAACAATTAAAATGATTATATATTACTATATGTCTTAGCATTAAAATAAAACTAGGATTTTTTAAAAAAATCAAATTCAGTAAACAAGTAATGAATGTTCATGATTTAAAACAGCCTGAGGAGAGTTCACCTGAGCAACAAAAGTTATTGACTTTTCCTTGATGTCTGGGATTGTTTCATTTTTATCTTTTTTCTCCCAGTGCCTCATATAGTGCCTGGCACATAAGTGCTTAATAAATGTGGTAGTGACCTGTGATTTCATGAGTACAGGTATGGTAGATGAAAGATGAAATGACTGAGAAAACAAAGGTTCGAGCTTCCGAGCATATCAGTTTATAAAGCAGTGCAGGCCAGCTGCCTAAAAAATTGGGCTCACCCCCTATTAGACTTGGCACTGAACCCCAAAAACAGGGGGAGACAGATTTTTATGCATCAAAAACAGTTAGTTAAATAAGACTAATTAGTTAAAACAAAACAATTAACCAGGATACAAAATTAAGTAATCTGATTTCTAACTGGAGGAAAGATTAGAGACTTTCTAAGTTGGGAGGTGGGGAGTAAACTGAAATTAGAAAGGGATGTGTCCCATTAGTGACCACTATAGAGCCAGTTTTCAGATAAGATAAATGGGTTGCTTGAGATGTATAATTGTGAGTAAACCTGCATCAGTCTTTGGATCTGACTGGGTTTCTGATAAGCATAACCTAGGTCCTTAGTAAAGGTTTCTAAGCAGCAGGTAGAGGTGGGCCAGCTTCCCAGCCACTCAGGGCTAGGTTCAAATAATGCAATAAGGTTTTTCTCTCAGTTCTCACAATTTAATAAAGTTTTATCACAAGACAAAAATTGAACTAGACCCATAACTGAATAGAAAGGAAAATAACCTAGCTCCAGAATTGAGTCACAAGATGGAGTTAACGTAGTTGACTCGCTCCCCACTACCACTTACTGTTCTAATGCCCTCTGTTTTCCCTTTTGATTCATGGGAGAAGGGTAGCTCACTCTGTAATTATGGATCACTTATCTATAAAACAAATCTGTAAGGTTTTTCATATATTCATAATCAGAATTACCTAAATCAGGCTACATAACAGACTATGTAGAGTGCTCACAATGGACTAAATTTGGAAAAGGAGGTTTATATATCACCAAGGTAACCAAGAAAACTCAACATAAACATATGTACCATGAAACAAAAGGCCAAAGCAATACAGTGATGAACATCACTAATAAATAACATCTAGTCTCCTTGTATCCTCATAAGCCACTCCCAATATCCATTTAATCATTTCATCGAGTCCCAAATGTCCTCCGTAGTTGGCTAGTCCCTGGATTTCTTCTCTTGGACTTTCTGGAATAGGATTCATTTTCAGGACAGCTATGAAGGGGGGGTGGGGTGGGGTGTCTGCTTCTCTGGTTCCAAATCACCTGTAGAGATTCTTAGCTAATTCTGCTAAAATCTGACAGGCACAAGACTTAACACAATTTAGTACAATCTCTTAAATTTGGTTTTCCAAACAGTGAGCTACCAGTGAAGGAACACACTTTACCCATGCAGATCTGAAATCCTGATTTCCTGCATGGGATCGAGATAGGCATTACTCAAAGCATTCCTTCCATGTGTACAGATCACTGTCTCTCTGTGTCTTTTTATCCTGTTATATTTTCATCTTGCATTTCTTCTATAAATCTTCTTTGGAGAAGATCTGTCCAATGCCTTTGTTGTTTTCTTTAGATCTTTTGTGGGCCACAAATTGGCCAACCAATCCATCAACCTATCCATCGTGTTCCTTCCATCCTCATTCTGCATCCAGTCTACCTTTGTCTGGTCACACAGATCCCCAGTGGTGACCTCTACACTATTTCTTTAATGCAGTCATGGCTGGCAGTCTGCCATAGCCTACTTAGACACACCAGGCATCTTTCTCTTACCTTTTAGGTTAATTTTAATTCTTCCAAATGCACTGTAATTTATGTGGCATCTCCAAGACAGTGCTGATGAAAAAGGTATGAGCCCCATTCTCCAAAAGTTTATATTCTGAAAATTCCAAGTCATTGTTTGCTTTTCACCATGTTGGCTCATCTGAGCCTTGGTCCAATGATAATAATCCAGCCATGCGTTTATGTTGCTAGTGCTTCTAACTTTGCAGAGTTTTTTCACATCCGTTATCCCCTCTTGTATAGAATTTGGCACATATGTTAAAATGCTTATATGACCTGTTTAAAAAATATATATTGCATTCTAGTGGTAGTATAATAGGATTAAAGGATTATGGATCCTATGCTACTAAACCTAAATCCCCTTATTTTACAGATGAGACCAAACATGATTAAATGACTTATCCATGGTCATTTAGCTAATAAGTGTCAGAAGTGTGACTTCAACCCATGTCCATGTATCATGCCCAGAGTGTCCTTAAATTCTATCATATCATTCTTCTTGCCACTCAGCTTTGTTTCTTGACAGGTGAGTAGCAGAATGGCTAGTGTTGGGCTGCAGTCAGAAGACCTGAGGTTGTATCTGGCCTTATACACTTTGCTAGTTGTGTGACCCTGGGCAAGTCATTTAACACCTGTCTGCCTCAGTTTCCTTAACTGGAAAATGAGGATAATAATAGCATCCACCTCCCAGGCTTATTGTAATGATCAAATGATATAATATTTATAAAGCATGGTGCCTGGCACATAGTAAGTACTTAATAAATACTTGCTTCCTGGTTAACCCTTGCTCTTTATTTTTCCCCTGGAACATTGTCATTCAACTCAACACACATTTATGGAGCACCTGTGATGGACCAGATACCATGCTAAAAGTTGGGGATGCCTCAAAGAACTCACGTTGTCCTGGGGGAAAAGTACATGCCCACAGATAAGTAGATACAAGATATATAGAATAAAGACCAAATAATTTGGGATGTAGGAAAAGCATCTGTATCTTTGCAATTCAAGTCACTGGCTTTCCCGTTGTTATCTCCCTGTGGAACTCATGTTCCTATAGCTCTGAGGCCACAGAGAACCTAACAAACCTAGTAGGGTTTCCTTTGTAGGACCATGTAACCATCCTTCAAGGACTGGGTGTTTGAGGAAGATTGAGGAAGTAATGATTGAATTTCTGTCACTTAGGTAGCTCTTCTGACATCCAGGATGTCTGGAGTCCTGATATCTTCTCCTGAACTTTGGCTATCAGGGACTATATAGCTAAGTCAGCCTGACCCCAGGTGCAAGCACGTTCACTCTACTCATGTATACTGGTGGACAAAGAAGGCAAAACTCAGTGGAAATGAGGTGTCCCTAGGACCATCATTGGCTGAATTCCCATGAAAATCCTCTCTCTTGCCTCCAGTTTACCTTATTCATTTCTAGTTCTAACCAGTTCTGGGTTTAAAAACAAGCTCTGATCTTCTCAATTTGTTAACTATGAGGGTCATCCATTAAATTCTATCTGATCTTTGAGTGACTCCAGGTTGCTCAAGGATTACTTGGGACAGCTAAGCTAAGCAGGATTGTAACTGGCTCTCACTCAAGCTCTGTCTTGTGATCTGGACGTCTCTTTGGAGATTCCATTTGGTTTAAAATTAGAACATTTATTTTAAGAAATACATGCAAGCTGAGACAAATGCTTAACACTGAGTCAGAAGGGAACGCTATTGTGATGTCTGCCCAACTTCTCCCCACCCCCTCCTCCTTTGCCCCCCAGATTTTGAGTCTCACAAATCCTTTGATGAGTCAGTCACCTTCCTTACTAACCTTGTTTCTAAACTGAGGTCACTTGAATTTTCTTACCTCTTGACATCAACATTTCTCCTCTTCCTATTGCCTTAGCTGACAGTGAAATGAAGGGCTTTGCTTTAACCTGAGCAATGCAAATTCTTCCAGTGTCTGATTGTGGAGTTAGAATATAAGTTTCTCGAGGGCAAAGATATCACTCCGCCTCTGTTTCACAGGCAGCTGGGTGGCTCAGTGGATAGCGCTCTGGTCCTGGGGTCAGGAAGAACTCAAATTTGGCTTCAGACACTTACTAGCTTCGTGACCCTGGGCAAGTCATTTAACCTCTTCTGCTGTTTCCTCAACTATAAAATGAGGCTAATACTAGCATCTACTTCCCAGGGTCATCCCAGCAATCAAGTGAGATAATATTTAGTAAAGTACATTCTGTGACACATAGTGCTTAACAAATGCTTCCTTCCATGCACACAGTGTGTACTCATAAGTGATACATTGGAATGTTTTGTAGGTTAGTGAGTCTATTGTAAACTAAAAAAAAAAAAAAAAGCTAACACCTTGTTGACTTTACTTATTAGATTTATAGCCTCTGGTTTTTAAGCAAGGAATACATTTTATTGTAATTTTAGCTCTTATGTGTCTTATTCCCTGATCATCTTAAGAATATGGCAGATGAATGGGGGCATCAATATGATGTGAACTGTAGCCTTGGCTAGGCCCACTATATGCCCTGCATCTCCACCCCACTATCACTACCACCACCACCACCACTACTATCACCACCACCACCACCACCACTACTATCACCATCACCATGCATACACTTTTCTTTTTCCTACAAATACCAGGACTTGCCTCATCATCCCTCTTAGGGATAATGACTTCATGACATGAGCCTCTGTTTTCTCATTTGTAAAGCAGGGATTTATAAACTTTCAGCAAGCATTTAGTAATCACCCTCCTTGTGGTAGACACTAGGTATAGAAAGACAAAAACTAAGTAGTCCCTGTCTTCCAGGAGTCTCCAGTCTGTTGGGGTCAAACAATATAAGCATAGGTAAATAAATACAAAATATATGCAAAGGGGGTATATATTTTAAGGGTGGAGGAACCCAAAGGATACTAGAAACTTCATGGGATCTAGATAGGTTTCTTATAGGGAGAGGCACGTGAACTGACCTTTGAAGAAAGCTAGGGATTTTAAGAGACTGAGAGGAAAGGGGGAGCATCCAGGCTTTCTTGAAGTTGGTTAGAAACAACAAAGTTGTTGCGAGGAAGGGACTTTATATGCCTTAGAGCGCTCCTCAGGAAGGTTTATTATTAAGTCATAATTATCAGACACCCTCCCCTTTTCCTGTGGGCACTTACCTCCTCTTAAGGGGCATTCCTGCCAAGAAGAGAGTCAGGGTTTTGATTTTTTCTTGCCCTGATCAGTTTCCTTTGAGGTGATTAGTAAAGTATGAGAAAATAAACAGGCCTTTAAAATAACAAACCAAATTGTTCTTCCTTGGGGGTTTTACACACACACACACACACACACACACACACACACACACACACTCAAATTGCAATGACTAAGACCCACATGGGCACTCATGGTGGGACAGTAGGTGCTAATACGTTCATTGAGCCAAGTAGGATTCATTTTCCTCTCTGAAGAAATAGAAGTTCATCAGTGACCCTTCCAAGAATCCTCATATGACAGCCAGGAAGATCCCGATAAGCAAGATGTAAAATGCTTTAAAATAAGTCAAATGGGTCTCAGGGTTAAGAAATGCAAGATAATTTCAAATGTGGATTACAGAAATACTGATTTTCAGCAGAAATATCTCATAGAGCAAGCTGATGTAACATTTTCTATCCATTCCCTTTGGAACATATCTGTTGAGTTTGAGTTACTGCTGCTACTACTACCATTCCTACTACTACTACCGCCACCACCACTATTATTGCTACTACCAGTACTAGCACTACCACCACCACTACTGCTACTACTGCTGCTACTACCCCAGCAGCAGTAGCAGCAGCAGCACCATTACTTACTAGCTAGCTAGCAAGCATTTATATAGTTTCCAAACCACTTTACAAATGTTATCTCATTTTTTAATCCTTGTAACAAACCCAGGAGGTAGTGCTATTATTATCCCCATTTTACAGTTGAGGAAAGTAAGGCAGATGAAGGCAAATTAACTTGCCCTGAGTCACATAGGTAAGGAAGTGTATGAGGCTGGATGTGAAGTCAGGTGTGCCTGACTTCAGGCCCAGTGCTTAGAACCTATTTCAAATGAGTAGTATGATGAGCTTTGGCCACCATTTCTAGACCAGAAGCCATTTCTTTCTTTCCCTGGTTTTATGTTCCTTTGTCTCAGGCAGGTTTTCCCTGTCAGGAAGAAGCAGCCCTCCGTAGGCAGTGGTAGGAGTTGATGACAGCAGAGGCAGGGGGAGAGGATAGACAACTGAATAGTCAGACAGTTGAGACTCACTGCTTCTCACACCTATCAGGTACAAGACTACCTATACACCTTCACTTTTCTTCCAAAAATCACCTTCAGAATTCCACTTGCTCTAGGATCTGATTACCCCAACCCCATGGTGACCTCACCTTCTGAAAAATAGGACCAGCAGATGACAAACTTGGTATTTTCCCAGTGGTAGAAAAAAGATATCTTCATTGCATCCTGTCCCAAAGCCACTGTCTTTGTTGGTCATCACAGCGGGAACTTCTGTTGCAGTCGAAAAGATAGTAAATACCATTGTTTTACAGTCAGCCCTGGGAATGATGACTTCCAGTGTGTCTGTTCATTTGTCAGGTTTGGGGCAAATGCAAAAGTTGTGCATTTCCTGGGACAAATCAAACCGTGGAACTATACCTACGACCCCAAAACAAAAAGCGTCAGGAGCGACACTTATGACCCCACTGTGATCGACCCCCAATTCCTCACCATGTGGTGGGACATCTTCACCACGAACATTCTGCCTTTACTCCAGCAGTTTGGAGTTGCTAAAGATACCTTCACAGCCTTTAACGCGGTAGGGTTTGTTTTCTCTTTCTTGAGTGGCATAATGCAGCTTCTGAGCTGGTTTGAAGGTGGGAGGAGATATGCAAAGAAAAGGAGCTAATCTAATTAAAGCCATCAACTTAATATCTAAGAATTGAAGCCAAAAATGAATAATCAAATTTACAGTAAGGAGCATCATAGTTGACCTATTTACTTATTGAATCTCTACAGTATTACATGTGAGCTCAAGAACCTGTTGGGTAATGCAGAGGAAATTAAGGGAGTACACCCAGTCTCTGCTTCCAAAGATGCATTCCACTATACTTCCAGTATAACAAGGAAGACAGGAAAAGCATATATAAGATCAAAAAGACAGGAAAAGCGACACACCTGGGAAACGTATTAATATAGACCTTGCTCTGTCTGTATGGCAGGAGATATAGAATGTTTTAACCAAGAGAAGTGAGTACATTTCATCAAATGCAGCTGGGCACAGAATAAGGGCATTGCCATAAGGAGGATTATGAAGCAACTCGGGCCAGCTGGGGTTCACCTGGAAAGCCTTAATAAGAGGTGGAGCATCTCTAGCAGAAAGAAAGGGGAGAGGGACATGTTTTGATGGAAGGAAAATTGAGGCCATCCCTGGTGAGGGCTCATTGAAGCCTTGAAGAGAAATAGGCTGGGGAAGCAGATACAGCTACAAACCAGGGTGGAAAAAATACACAGTAATAATAACCAATAATAACTTTGTGCTGACCAATACTTTATTAAGAGATCTCAAGTGAGGTTCTGCTTTTTAAATGACATGGGCTATATGTCCGAATGATGTGTTCCTAACCCTTTGCATGTTTTAGAAATCACTATCGAAGCATTCTTTGGTTAATAATTTTCCATCTGCATAAGAGGCTAAGATGTTTGCAGTGAGGTGCTGCATGAAAATATGGCATGTGCCCTTGGTATTTTGGTAGCCACAATGTTGCCCAACCATTAGACAATAGTTATCAAAAGGAAATCTACTTAGAGAGAAGATACCACCCTATACTTAGCTCCTCCTCTGACACAGGTAAAGTTAAATTACTTCTAAGATTCCTCCCTTAGGAAATTCAGGATGCAGATGGAGTGAAGTGTGAGATTGGAGGGAAATGTGATCAGCTGATTAGTAATAGATTATCAGGTCATCCATCATCCTTGTCTTCTGATGCTTGCTCTTCTTTTGGCCACTTCCTGTTCCCCACTTACTGTTAGAAACAGTAAGAAACAAGCAAAACGTTTGGCTGCCTTTATGAATGTTTGAAGAAGTGTATGAAGGAGTTTGCAGCTATCCTCTCCAGGCCCCAGTTTTTTAGTCTGTTAAATGGAAAGATTAGACTACCTCTACATTTCCTTGACATTCGTTCAGTGATTATGCACATCTAGAAACAGACTTATTGCCAAATAATTCAGCATGGGTTCAATCTTTTTTTTTTTTTAAATAAAGGTTAGCGTTTAAAGAAGAAACAGTGATGACTGTGTGGTCTTATAGGCCAAAGTTCTTGCCATCCCTACAACCAGGAAAAGTGTTCAGGAAGGGCTTTGATGGCAAATAAAAGTCAGGGATCAGAAGAGACCCAGAACCTCACTAACTCATCTGCCGTTAAATAATTAGTAAGAGATAAGAGAGCATGTGTGAGAGTGAATTCAGGGGGTGCCAGCTGGTCAAGGTCCTTTCTAGTTTCAGCTGTAACAAAAGGGTTCTAGAACACAAATCCCCAAGGATTAAAGGCCAGTTGAGTTGTATAGGCCAAAATGAAATTGGGGGTGGGGAGCAGGGTGGGTTGGTGATTATTACTACAGTGAAATGGTTCTCTTAGGCTATCCTGTTTTTTTCGAGGAAAGAATGGCAACTTTCCTTTTTCTATCTAGTACATTCTCACTTCACAATGAAAGCATTTTAAAATGAATTAAAAGAGAGATGCAGAATCTCCAAACAAGTATGATATAGTAACAAAGAGCCTGGATTAGGAGTTGGGGAACATGGGTCCAAACCCCAGTTCTCCCATCTTCTAACCTTGGGCAAGTGCCCTTTAGTTTTATATTTGTAAATTAGAAGTGAGAGCCTAGCTGACACCTGCTAGAGAGTGGGTTTCATAAAAAATAAACAGGTTTGCTCTATAATTTACACAAAGGATCTCTGGACCCCAAAGCTAGCTAAAGATGGGGAACTTGGATACTTAGAGATGATGCAGGCTAAACTGATAAAAGTTGAGGGGCTTCTCACTCTTCCATGAGTTCAGTAAATGTTGGCTCCCAAACTTGTAGAGCTTCTCCATCTGGGGCACCTCTGTCATCGGTCATGTATTAAAGCTGAATGTGGGGTCCTATAAGCTCTCCCATCTTTCCAAGCCCATGTGGATACAGAGCTTAGAATGAGACATGCTTTCCCTTATCCATCTTACCCTCTCTGATGAACTGTTTGCAGCTTTCGGGTTTGGCCTATACTCTGGCTTTCTCTTGTGGCTTCTGTAGAAAGGTATGCAGACCTTAAACCTAACCCTAATACCTGTGCCTTTCTGATGTTTTCACCGAGAACAGTGTTCATTTTGCTAGGAAAATCATATGACCTTTTAAATGTTGTTTCCTGATTTATTTTTACATTTCCTCTCTGGGTTTTTTTTTTTGGTTCAGTTTTGTTTTGTTTCTTTGCATGACAGTTCATTCCAGCTTCTTTTCCCCTTCCATTTACTGCATTGTTTAGAGACTTTTTTTTTTTTAATAGTGATTGCCAGCTTTCATGGGGGCCTTGACTATGTTTCTTCTTCTAGGAGGAAGTCACTGATGCAATCTCCCATATGTCCGTTGGGGACCTCAGCCCTCCACCCCAACCATTTGTATCCTCAGATGAACGCAAGGAGCGGTGGGAGCAAGGCCAGGCTGATTACATGGGAGCAGATTCCTTTGACAATATCAAGAGGAAATTGGACACTTACCTTCAGTAGAAAATACTTCCATTTTCTCTGTGCAAACATCAGCTACACAGGACTGGTTCCAGATAATTTAGCATCTAGAAGAGTGTTGAGTATGATTGTTACAGTTGCTAGTAGCTTTGACAAAAGCTCTACATTTGAAGGTTTATAGTACTAAAGGTGAAAGCTGGACAAAAGTCAAGAAGTAAAAAGCTCATTTTTCTGGTCAATTAATTGCTGAGTGACATCCTTGCCTGATCATTCAGAGAAAATTTTAGAAATTTTCTATTTAATGCCAATTACCAATAAATCTGATGAGAGGGAATGAAACCATTAAGCTACCAGCCTCAGCTCCTGAAACCTGAGCTCCAATCAGCTCCCTTTTATCTTCATGAAGATAGGTGGAAACGATGCTGTTTGCCTCGCTGTTTTTGCTATAGTAGATAGATTATTTCAGGATTGATCAGAGGCTGCCCTTGTGGTCCCCATTCGTCTTTTATGAAGAAGCAATGTAACACTGAAATTGAGTCACGAATTTATTAACTGCTACCACAAATGGCAACACCCTTTTTATCTCTCTTTAAGAAACTGATTTTTTTTTTTATTACCAGTTTTCTTTGTACAATAAGGTAGCATACTGGAAGGCAATTCTATGTTTGGGGAGTTTGAGTTTTCTGAATGCTTACCTCCAGTGGCACTATGTACAAAAAATAAACACTTAACAGTGAATTTTTGCTTGTCTATCTTGGTTCAGAACTAGTTTCCTTGAAGAAAATTTGCCTGACTTGTACTGAGAATTCTCATAATTTTTTTTTTCATATATTGAGTAGCTTAAAATGGGATCAGTTCTTTTATGGCCACAAGTCCCAAAGTCCATCCACTGTAAGGTACTGAGAGATTGCGATGTCTATCAAAAGTGAGGAGAGGTATCCACATCATTGAAATCCAGCAAAGCTCTTTGGCATACTGTGATGTGATTGTATGTATATGTGCATGTATACATGTGTGTACGTATATGTATACACATATGTGTCTATAATACATATGTATGCATGTATATGTATGTATATGGAAAGAAAGTCATTTTGAAAAGCAAAATAAGTTTGGGAAAGTTCCAGAAGAGATAACTCCTTTGCAAACACCTTGGGGAAAAAAAAACAAAACCAAACAATTTTGATGACTAGAATGTCCTCCGATAGTGTGATAAGACCTGGTAAGTAAATGCAAGATAATAAACTGTGATAATACACCCCATCATCTCAGTTTCTGATTATACTCTGTGTGACATACTCTGAATATTCACAAGATACCAGCTCAACCACTGGGCATCCTGATAATTGGAAGCTCAAATATTCAAACTGTGATCACTTATTTAGCACCAATATATGGAATACAACAGTACTCCACAAAAAAACAAACCTAGGCTGACATTTTGAATTAGCGACCTAGATGATACAACAAAAGTTTGCTCATTAAATTGCCAGATATTTTTAAGTTGGAAATGATGACTAGCCCCTGGCAGAAAAGGATCATGACTGAACATATTTCCCACTGTAAAAAGAGCCACACAGAACACTTAAGGAGCACAATGGCCTTAAAGGATACAGAGGTTCACTTGATCCACAAGCTAAGCATCCCATAAGAATATTAAAGAGCACACAATGCATTTTTATAGAATTTTCTTCATAGATCACTTAATTTAACCCTTACAACAATCTCTGAGTTATGTGATATTATCCTCACTTTATAGGAGAAAAGTGAGGTTGAGAAGTGACTGGCCCAGGGATACACAGGGGTTTTCCTAATACCAGTCCAGTGCTCCACCCATTATACTGCCTGCATCTGTTTAAAAATAAACAAACATGCTATTAAGATCCCCAAATAACTACTTACGTCCTCCTACAATGTCTCCTCAGGGTGAAGATGACCTTTAGTTCCCAAAGATAATGCCAATGAAGCACAAGATCTGGGAATTCTTAATCAATATGAAAAGGCTCCATCTTGAACTGATGACTGGATATGGATCTGTCTCCCAAAAGTCAGACTAAGCTAAATTCATAAAGGTTCTTGGCCAGAGATTGATGAAATTTGACAGGGATAGCGGGGTGAGGTGACAAAGCAACTCAGGAAACTGTCTTCTGAGGTATCAATACTGGGGTCTGTATTAGTGGACAGAGTGCCCATAATGAGTAAATTTCCATGCTTTTGAAAGCATGGAAATAAAATGAGCCTAAAGGAAGAACTAAAGAGGTGGTTTTCTTGAACTTGAGATGAAAACCTAAGGATGCAGGCTTAAAATCCTAAACATACTAAATGACTATAATTCAGTATTTCTGAAGGTTAAATGAACTAGGCTTATCTAATCTAGAGAAGATAACAAAAGAATAGCATGACCTTCAAGTATTTGTAGCATTATAATGTAGGGAGGGAGGATTAGCGGCCAGCCTTAATCTCCCCACTGAGAAGCTGTACAATAAAAAAATTAAGAGTAACTGTTAGAGAACAAGATAGTCAAGAGCTGTTTGCTACTTAAGCAGATTAAGGACAAATATGTCCACCCTAAAAAGCAAATTGATTCTCACCAGTTGGTTTCAGTTTCAATAAATGATTCTTTAAAGTTCATTGTAACCCATCTTTAAATGCAGTGATGATAGATTTCTGCCAACCTAAAACAGCAAAATAAATCTAAGTCCGATACATAACTAATGTCAACAAAGTGGGCAGCTAGGTGGTACAGTAGACAGAATGCTGGGACTGTAACCAGGAAGACACCTGCCTGAGTTCAAATCTGGCCTCAGGATTATTAGCTGTGTGACCTTGGGCAAGTCATTTAACCCTGTTTGCCTTGGTTTCTTCATCTGTAAAATGAGCTAGAGAAGGAAAACGCAAACCACTCTAGTATCTTTGCCAAGAAAACCCTAAATGTCAATAAAATCTAACCATATTATGATCTTAAATAGAGCTGGCACAGTATTTATGCATGCCATTGCAAATCACTATGCAGACATGTTTGTCCTCAAGCAACATAATACAGACAATACTGATGTGAACAGAAACTGTAAGGACCAGCTTATAAAACAATTATTTTTTTTTAAGACAACAAATATAAGCACAGAGGGATAGCAGTAACTAGGGAAATAGGGCAAATCACTACCATGCTGCTAATTAATTAAAGGCAACTTTCTGGAAGAATTACATAAGTTGCGTTGGAACGATGGGAGAAAGTATACTCATCTCTGCACTGATGAAAACCACTAGATCTGCCTAGCTTTGTCAAAAATATCCTTGAATATTCCTGAATTTTTCAGAGTAAAATAAAGATCTCTTTTTAGAGATCCTAAAGTTAAATTTTTCAGGATTCATTTCTCTTCTCTCTCTGAATTAATAAGCCTTTACTAAGTGCTTACACTACATGCCAAGCAGTGCTAGATGCTGGGATACAAAGATAACAGAACAATCCCTACTCACAAGCAGTCTATATAATGGAGAAAACAAGTGTATACGTACATACACGTTTGTATGCATATATACGCATATATATACACATATATACACAAAAGGTGTAATAAATGTAAAGCAGTTCACTGGCAAGATATGTTGAGATAGAGAACACTAGCATTTGGGGGAATCAGAAAAGATCATATGTAAAAAGGATGCTCAAGTTGCATTTTAAAAGAGAGGAAGTGAAAGATCAAATTCCAAATATGAGAAAAAGCCAGTGCAGAGGCAGAGATAGGAAATAGGTTTCATATGTGAGGAATTCAGAATTAGGCTGGATCTAAGCTAAATTATAATTCATTTTTATTGTCGCTCCACTAAAAGCCTAACCTAATCTGATGCTCCTCTGTAATGTTGGAGGTGATTCTGAGTTCTCTAAAGCCATGCCCCCAAAATGCCAATGCTGGCAGAATACAATAAACTGGGAAGGCTGAATACTAGCTTAGTGACAGATTGTATGCCCTCTGCCCAAAGACAAGCTTAGTTAAGCATGGACAGGCTCATTAGCAGCAAGTTGGTCAAATATTTCTGCTTTGTTTTAATCAATTGATTTAGATCATCTACTAACTGTAGGGTCTGTGAGCTACAATGGTAATTTGATAAGAATAGCCAAATAATGTCAAGAGACTATTAGAAATAGCTTCCTTAGAATCCTGAAGTTCACTTGTCTGCAGTTTTTACTCCTACAAGTACACTGAACAGTTATACTAGGCTGTAATTAAATGGCCGAAAGGGGGATACGCAGGGCATATGACGGAGCATTCTGTCAGTTTGGTCTGGTTTTTACTTTTCCTTTCAGCTGCTATTTGCCACTAATGAGTGAACTTGGATCTCCGCTGTTTCCACCCTCCTCTGATTTGTGGCTTCTACTTTGCTGTGGGCTAGGAAAAGTGATGATAGGCTACAGAGCCACAAGGAGCCTGATGGAACAAGGATGTTCCTTGGTCAATCCCCTCAGACGAGGAAACTTGAGAGCCCTGCTCAAGGCTGAACTGGTAAATACCAGAGCTGCATCAATCATGTAGATCAGAGATTCGGAAATGCCAAAGATCAGAGATTCAGAAATGCCAAAGATAGTTACCTTGAACAACAGTTCTGTTTTGGGGTGAAAAGGAGAAAACCTTTGCTTTAATGAAGTACAACTTTCCCTTGATAATGTTTTCAATAAGCGATTCCCTTTCTTAAGGTAGTTTAGTCTTAAATGTTTTAAAGACATGTCTTTATATATATGTTATGGAAAGGGATAGAGTGCTAAATGGAAGACATTATGAAACCCAAGAATTACAAGTTTTGTTATCCTCAGCATGTTTGTGAAATATAGGGCTCAGAATAGGGTTATAATGTTTTTTTTATTCAACATTATTTATCAAGCACCTACTATGTGCCAGGCAGTGTGCTAGACACAAGTCACACAAAGACAAAAAATGAACAGATTTATGTCCTTGAGGAATACATTCTTCCAGCCTTATTTGGCCTAACAACATCTTAAGAGCTATGATCTAGAGAACATCTTTTGCACACACCAATAAAGTACTCTTAAATTAGAAGGTCTATTTGTGAGATGTCCAAAATCACTCAAATAACGCTTTCATACAAAAATATTTACCTCTTTGCTTTCAAAGTGCAATCAAGCACCAATTGTTACTTTTCCTTTAAGGAGAAAAATCTGATATTGAGGAATTAGCAAATTAGCTTTGAGGATTAGTTTTGAGAATATAAAACATCAGCTGCCAGGCTGAAGACATGTTGTGACACAGAGATGCTGATTAAGCTAAAATTATTAGTCCCCAACATGAAAGACATAAAGAAATTAACCCACTTCCTAAACTGTGTGTCCATGTTGACATTTAAGGCTGGTTATTAGTAGGTTTGTCAGTATCTATTAAGTACCTACTATGTGCCAAACACCATGTTAAACACTGGGGATACAAAGAAAGGTAAAGACAGTGTCTGCCTGTAAGGAACTTGCAGTCTAATGGAAACATTTTTGTGATCAATATCACACTCATATTCAACACACATCTTAGACTAGGACAAATCATGGACATATGAAATAAGTGCCCCCTCCCCATCCCATTACTCAAGAGCCTGAAACAGGGTTGGGGGACCTGCGGCCTCAAAGATTTTTTCTGTTAAGTTTGGATTCAGTCAAAGGGCTGCAGTTGAGGACCTAGAGGTTCCAAAGGGGTAAACTAGCTGTATTCTGTAAAAAAGATTTCTTTCACATAAATACCACATTATTCCGTTCAGTTTCATTCACAAACTTATCTTTAAAGTATGAAGACTTGAGTGCAAACTTCATTTTGGTTTCACCCATCAGCTCTACATAAAACGAAGAACCAGGTCATAATGTATTTCATCTAAGCACATTCGGAAAAAAACAGATAACTACTTTACCTTTTGCTTTGGCCTTTCTATTCATAAACTAAGTGATTCACCTTTAGCTTTGAATTAGATCCCAATCCCTCATGAACTAAATTCTGGACAATCAGGAGAAATGAAATGGTTCACAAACCCCACCATATCAGTGCAGTGACACCCCCTCATCATCAGAGAAAGTCAAGATACACAAGAATTCAGGCATTTTCTACCAGTACCCCTTGGCCCTGTTTACCACCCAGTTAGTTGTCTACACCAAGGGTGATAGTGCTTACTTGACACATGGTGGCCGGGCCCACAGCTACAGGGAGGAGCAGGCCCGGTAAACCTTTGTGCCTTTCCATCTCATTTCATCCTCCCATGGTTCTAAGCAACGGGCACATAGGCCATCCTTATCTTAACGAAGAAGAAACTCAAGTATGAAGCAGTGAACTGGGTGACTTGGACATGCAACTGTGGACCCTGGGTAACCCTCAGTCCAGGTGGCCAAGAGCCACTTTCAGCGAGGGGCTCCATGGATCCCAGTCCAACGAGGTGACCTTACTCTCGGCTCATTGCTCCATATTTTTTACTCCATCTTGGTAGAAATGGAAGAAGTTTATGATTTACACCTCCTTGAATGTGAGATTTAATAAGGTTGTTGGCATTTTTAAAAATTATCATGAAGTTACAGGAGTGAAGAGGCCAATGGAATTAATTCTAACATTTTTATTGATTTTAAATGTAACACAGAAATCCAATCCAGACTACAAATGCAGAGGGGGCATTGCATCTACCTTTTACAACAAAACTGTTCACAGTGAGCTTCTTCTGTAGCAGAGAAACTCAAACTGGCTCATAACATAGCACTAACTTAAGTTAAAATTCCAGTATCCATCCCCAAATTTCAAAGTAATTTGCATATTTTCTTTAACAATACATTAAGGAACTATTTGTACTTCTGAAAGAATTCACCAAAATAAATATTGGAAATGAGGGAAAAGAAACTCAGTAAATGTTTGGGAAAGGAGACAAAGGAGACCTTAACTTTACAGAAACTTGGAGGGAGAATGAGATGTTCAAGTGTATTTGATTTTGTTCTGTAGGAAAATTCAGGTTTTGAGTTATGTTTCTAACTGCCCAAAGCTTCTACAGCCAAAGATCAGCAGTGCTTTTCCCCAGTCTGCTCCTTAAGGTTATGGAAATAGCCCCAACTCCCATTCCCTGACCCAGGGAAACACACCACAAAGCTCCTAGTTTCATCTGATTCAAATCAATTGCTATTAACAATGGTAAAAGAAACTACACAGGACAATGCACGCTTAGCTGCCAGCATAGCTAACATGAGTAAATTCTAAATTTAGACTTTAGGGAAGATTTATTTCTAACCTTGAAACATACATGCCACATCTTTAAACTGCCTGTAATCTTCCTTGCTTTTCAGTCATGTGATACCAAATACTATAAGTAAAATCTAAGGTGCTTTTATATCTGTACCAAAAATGAATCTTTTCTCATCACAGTTATTAATGCATCTTATTGAAAAAAAAAAAACACAAAAACACAAAGTACATTCTCTAAACTATTTCCATATGGAAGTAACACTGACTATCTAAACCTGATCACTGAATTTATATATATGTATATATATATACGTATATATATGTATACATATATACATATATGTACATATACACACATATGTATATATACACACACATATATGTATATATATACACATATATGTATATATATACGTGTGTGTGTGTATATATAAATAGCACTCAGAGGACCATCTGGAATTCTGTGACAACCATTAATGGTTTTCTTATTAACATAAAGTAATAAAGATGACTAGGTTTCTAAGGGCATATGAGAATGAATTCTTTAAAAGTTCCAAATATTCTGATGTTATGAACATGCACAAGAGACTTATTAGGAGTCAGGACCAAGATGTAATTGCATCACAAAACCTTAGAGGTGAACGGACCTTAGAAGGTCAGGTCATCTATCTAGTTCAAACATCCACCCAAACATATTGCAATTTTACATCAAGCAGACTTCAGAATTAGAAAAGTTTACAAAGTTATTTTTCAAAAAAGCTTCATGAGTGAAAACTATCTACTTACAGAAATGTCTATTTTTAGCATTTCCATAATTTAAATTGTCAAATTAAATAAGGTGGAATGATTTTTTCCCTGTATGTATGACCTAAGTACCAAGATATATTTTAAACATTTTATATAGTGCTACTTAACTATAAAGGGGAATGTACTGCTATAACACAGTTTCTAAATTTTTTTTCTTTAACTACATAGAGTTGTTGACCCAACACTTTGGCCTCTCATACAATTTGGTTCTGGAAGGAAGGACTATATCAGAATAAAGTACCAATGAATCAATTCACCACACATTCTGTGTATATTTCCATCTTAAGAATTAAATTTAGGGAGATTGTTGGAATCTATTTCATCAAAAAAGCACAAAGAGGAGACTGGGGTGAACAACCATAAGAGGTCAACATAGAAAAGAACTTATTTGCTCAAGAAGTGTAAAAGGCCCAACATTCTGTCAAAAGTGAAAAGGCTGTGTACCTGGTGGGATTCAGTTTAAGAATACTCAGGACTAGTATTATGAAAGCAATACTGGAGTAATTCTCTCCCATAAAATTATTTTAGGTCACTGTACACAGTGGTATTTATTGCTATTTGAACTATCATTAAGAAGAAGTTCAGAGTCAGAAGAGATAACATGTCTATTATCTTGTCACTAATAAAGATGTTCTGTACCTTTATAAGAAAGACACATCGCAGCCTCCAAATTATCTCTTCCAAAGATTTTGTAAATCTGTATTTGACCAGTTAAACTCACCTGGCCTAAAATCATACAAATTACAAATCAATTAAAGTTTTGATTTCATTAATTTTGGCTTGCTTCATCTCACTAGTATTAGGCTTTTTGGTTCCAAAGGCTCCTGCAGCAAGTTCCCTCTTTCTGTTTTGTATTTTCAGCATATTTTCTTCCACAGAGTCCTTCACAATGAACTTAAAAAAAAAAAAACAAACAAGGATTTTTAAAACCACACCTATTACACGCACCAACATGAAAACAAGACATTGCAGATTCTCTATCAAATGTTCCACTGTTGCATCAAATGGGTTATTCTAAGGCAAATATGCCAAATCTGAAGCGCTTACAGTCAATCTGATAAACAATGAAATCATTTTTCAAAAACTGGGGTAACGTTTTCTACTGTAGAAAATTTATTGTGATTTTTCATAAATATTTCACAGCTTTAAGCTACACATCATAAAGGCAAAGAAAGCAGCATGGTATAGGGAAAACTCTAACTGGAGTCAGAAAATGAGTAAATCCCATCTCTGACCCATTAGCTGGTATGGCTTTAAGCAAATCATTTCTACTCATGGATCTCATTCCTTGGGTGTAAAACAGGGGAGAGGGAATCAAGAGGGAACTAGAAGGGAGTGGGTGGCCTGTAAAGTTTCCTTCTAGCTTTAGATCTATGATCCTATGACCATATGGAACTCTCACAGCAATTGGAGAAATTGGAATTAGCATACTCCTCCCTCTTTTTCTATTTATGGCATCATAATTATGAAGTTGAAAATTAACTCTTTATACTACTCCTCAATATGACTCTCTTACTTATCAATTAAGTACTTGGCCTTAAGCAAACTGCAACTAAGATATGTCTGATAAAAAAACAATTTCATATTCAATAGAGCAAATTCTCCAAGAGCCCCAATTCAGGGTACTACACTAAACAAAGGGCATTATGATTTTCTGAAAACAGTATGTATGATGTTTTTAAAGACTAAGGAAATAATAAACGGTAGATAAACAGACCTTCGTGATGACCACTTCCTGCTTCTGGCCAAGTCTGTGACATCTGTCAAAGCACTGATCTTCGGCAGCAGGATTCCAGGCCTGTAAAGATGTTTTTAATAATCTGTTCTGATTGCTGTCAATCTACTTTTCTTTTCCTACCCATTTTTCTAGGTCAAGTTCAAACTCCAGCCCTTCTGTGAAACCTGCCTCATGCCTCTAGCACACATTAACCCCTGCAGTGTCCAACTCCTTTTGTACTGTTGTCTCATATGCTACAAAAATTCATCCAGTGCATCAAGATAAAATTAATGTGCTACTGTTATATGCACTGAATTGTTAACTGACATTTTAAAGGTCTGCAAAGCACTTTTACACCTATTATAATTTGTTCCCCAACAATCTGATGAATTAAGTGACTACAATTAATATAAAGGTCAATAGGAGTAAAGAAATGGGGGAAGTTAAAGATAAAGACATGGGGTGAGAGGAATTTTAAAGTTCCAGTTTTCATAGATGGAACAGTTTAATAAAGAAACATGATATAGATCAGAGGTGTCAAACAGTCTGCAAGACCCAAGTGCATGCTAAACTAAATTAAAAATGTAATTGGGAAATAGTTTAAAAATAAAGATACCCTGAAAACAAAAAGTTAATATTGGGGTCTGTAGGGATCTTCTTGTACACATTAGTGGTCTGTTTCTATTCCCCTAGTCTAGATGACAGACTAGGAAACTGCTTATCTTAGGTTAGGGAACATGCCAGTGGTGGATCACACAATCCATGTCAGAGACATAGGTGGAACACGCAACTGAATGACTCCAGGTCCCACTGCTCTTCCCCTAACAGTAGGTCAGCTCTCCAAAGAGTATATGATCACGTCTGATAATATCAATATGCTCAGGGCTTTAGAGATAAGATTACTAGATACTAGGTACATTTGGGGACTTCTCCCTGATGACTCCTCGAAGCTGAGAGCACACCCTTTCACAAAACATCACAAGGTGCCCTTACCAGAAAAAGGACTGGATGGAAAGCAGGGCTGAGCCAACATGGCATTTCTTAGGTTATTACCTGATGTCTGTGTAACTGTTCTATTCACTGTTGGAATTCTCTTACAATTGACCTTTTATATCCATTAATCTGCAAAGTGGTTTTGTCTATTTTTACATATGGCATGAGAAGTATGTACACGTATTTACACAAACACATATTTATAATATTTCTAAGGGTATGAATGTTGTTCTTCCTTCTCAAAGAGGACCAAAATGACATCACTATGTTAGAGTCAAGTTACAGTGCAATTTTACAACTGTGGCTGATCATAAGCAGTAATCAGGAAAAGCAGTATTATATTCTTTTAAAAAGCTATGCCTCATTAAGTAGTACCAAATATTTGGAGGTAGGGGTTCAGTAATGTTTCCTGGTCTACATTTAGTTTCTGGACACCTCTTTTCTTGTTTACTTCTGCTTTTACTGCTACAATTTAGTTGGAGAGTTCCCTTTAGAATAGAAACAGAATTCAAAAACATGCCTATCTGGGCAGGCTTCTGAAAGGAGAAGATTGTTTAGCTTTTTCTATGACTATTCCCTTATTCCTCTTTGGATGAATTGTAAAGTCAATATAGAGATAAGTTGGATTTTGGTTTTTTTTTTTTTGTCTAGAAATATAAAAATCCTATGGCTACATGTTAGATTTGTTACTTTATATCTGAGTCAGATAAACCTAGACAGGCTGAAACTGGTTTCTCTTTGAACCAGTTTTCCAGCTCAGTGGTGTCAAACTCAAAAAGAAAGGGATCCTTGAATGCTACATACTGGCTCAGAAAATCAAAAATTAACATTATCCATGCTGTACTGTATTTTTATTTATTTTGTTAAAATTTGCCAATTGTATTTTAATTTTGGTCCTGGTTGTCTTGTCAAGTTCTTGCCACCTGTGTCTAGACATATTACAAAACTGATGTCTCATTTTTATCTGACGGGTTTCTAACATATTTAACTTCCTATTACTGCATATTTCTCAGCAAACCATCAGATTACTTGTTTCAACCCAGCATTTATTGAGAATTCAAAAAGAGTTTTAAAGATGAGCAGCGTATTTTAGAAGGCTAGACAATTAATAAATGAAAACCTTTGTGACTTTTTAAAAAAATAATTAATCGCCAAACATGGTTTTCCTTACATAATTTTGTAATTCTGATCATTGCTCTATTTTCCACTAAAATATGTGCCAAATTAAATTCTACCAGATAAAATAAACTATGTACTGATGATTTTCACAAAAACAAAATAAAGGTAAATGAGCCAGTTTTTTTAAAAAAAAATATTCATTTCCAGCAGCATATCATAGGATCAAAAAATATTTAAGTCCAACTTCTTACAACTTCTGTATCTCAACAAGAGTGATAACCAACAGTCATATGGACAGTACTGAAAGTTTCTGCATTAAAAACTAAAATATGTTCAGTGTACATATTAAAAAAAACTATCATCATTTTATTTTATACCTACATTAACATACAATAGATACATAGTAGCAGACCAGAGCAGAAAGTCATTGTGGTTTTTCTCTGGCACTGCTTAATACACAAGAGCCAGGGAAAGTGAAGGATTGTTGACTCAGGGTTGAGCAGCTACAATGGCGTCTACAAATACATGGTCAAGGTGGGTGGGTTACTTTAGCAGCCTTTAACAGGAGGTGGCCATGTTATTATTTTTAACATCCCTGTCATGACCTCTAAACCTACAAGACTTCCTACTGTTGCCATTTAAAATACTAGAGAAGCTAAGGGATCAGGAGAATGAAATATGGTTGAAAAACCAGAAGTGAGAATGAAAATGAGATTAAGAGGAAGAAGAAGGTACTGTGGTGAGGGAGTTCTAGCTCTCAAAAGACAGAATGGATCTCAGTGAGGCAGCAGGTATAGGGGATCATGCTCCATGCTAAGGACTAACAATGCTGGATGTAAACCTTGCCTCAGACACTGGCTGCCAGCCTGTGCAACTTGGAACAAGTCACTTACCATTCTCAGCCAGTTTCCTGATTTGCCAGAGGGACAATAAGTAATATTTATTGCATGGGTTTATCATAAAACTCAATTGAGAAAATCTGTATAATATACTGTGTAAAGTGTTCGAGTGTTACATGAATGTCAGCTACTCTCATTATTGCTGTGGAAGGGGCACTAGTTTTGGAGTCGTGAGTTCAAATATCCCATTTTGCAATTAGACAAACTAAAGTAAGTGAAGAGAGTCATCCTACAAATGAAAGGCAGGATTATTACCTTCTCAAAAAAAAAAGTTGGTTTTTCCTCTAGTTTTGTTTAAGAAATGTCCCTGTCATGTAGATCTCTAAGCTTACTTACGGGATCCATTAAAAATACTCGAGAGGCTGCACAGAGATTCAAACCAACTCCCCCAGCTTTTAAAGAAAGAAGCATTATTGTAGGAGATCCTGCTTCAGTTTTCTGGAAACACTGAATTGATTCAACTCTCTTCTTCTGGGCCATGGAGCCATCCAAACGAGTAAATACAAACCCAGATGCTCTTAAACAAAAACAGGAAAAAGGTTTACTAGATTTAACAACAGTCAAATAATTATTTGTGCTCATAGCTTTTCTAGTAAGTTCAGGATTTAAAATATATTATGTTGTTACAAAAAGTTCCTAATTATAACTTGTATAAAAGTTAAATGGAAAAAAAATTGTAAAATGGGTACATAAGTTAATACTATCTTTCTGATACAAATTTCATACAGCAAAATACTTAAAATCTTTTTACTCAAAGTGATAAACACTGTTCAACTTACTTAAGTGGTGTTTCTAATAAAGACAGGAAGGTTGTGAATTGAGAAACAACTAAACTTTTGATTTGGGGGTTCTTCTTTCTTAAGTCAATCAAAGCATGCATTAGAGCATTGATCTGAAAAAACAAAATTGTATGTAACCCATCAAATTCCACTTTGAACTGGTAAAAATTATGCTATTAAAATTACTCTTGAAAATTAAGTGCTTTAGTTACAAATGGGAAGCAAAGATCTTTGGTTTTCATTCTAATTTCAAAAACTCTTCAAATGTCTAATATTTCACTAGTAGCATACTTTCTCTTTAAATAAAAAAGCATGAGTAAGTATAAAAAAAAGAATTACATATCAATTGTCCTTTTTTCACTGTTTTATTTCTTAGAAACTAATATTGAAACCTGTCTTTCTCCACCAAAAAACAATAAAAACTCATACACACCCTTTACTACCTATTAGAAGCATGCAAATGACAGGATGAAACTGTACTAAACTCCTAGTTCAAGTGCAAATGAATCAAATACAAACTTTTTTGTATATATAATACATGTATCAAAGTCTCTGAAAATTACCTTTGAACTGGACATCCATTCCAGATCAGTCCTTTTCTCAGCACTACAATTCAATTCCTCTGGAGGACATTCTACCAAGTTTTCTGCTCGTAAGTCATTTCTGCATAAAGGGCACTTGGCATTTGGCTGTAAAACAAGACATTAAAACTCTGAACATTCCTAAAAGATAAACGTATTTTAATACCATCCTTTCTCCCCTTTTTGGTTAGGCCCTCAAAGCTATTTCTCTGAGAAGTGAACATTCAGCATTAATATGAAGATAAAGTATGATATTAGTTTAGACATAGGGTATAAGATCTTGAAGTAGTAAATATGGAGCAGATAGATTTCACAGGCTAAGTCCAGAATTCAAAGACTCAATTTAGAAAAAATAATTATAGTTTTGAAAGGTACATGTTTATTATAGCTACTCAGTCAAAACAATTTTTTCTTTTCAAGTGAAAAAATTGGTTGAGATCCATTAAATCTTACAAAGTTTTCATTCAAATCAAAGTGCTGTTTGTCTAATTACTAAGACCGACCTAGGAACTAACAAAATTTTATTTTAAACAAGATTAAAGCTGGTGGAACAAATGCTTGTATCCACAACCCCAATAAAAGAACAACTTATTTCAAATATCTTACACTGAACATTTTTAGCAAAATAATCTGGATGTATGGATACTACTAACCATCATTTTTCCACTAAGACACTTTTACTTTTAGAACAGAATACTGAATAGAGAAAAGTAGAAACGTTGGTTAAGTGATCAGATCAGAATTTTTTTTAAATGTTTGCATTTTTGTTCTTCTTTCTTACTCTGCAATCTGATTTCCCTTCCCCTCACTGAGTCAAGTCCAGGGTTCTCTGCTTGGTCTTCTCAACAGTCCTTGACCGTATTGTTGTTTTTGACACGAACCCTTCCTTCTGGATCCTTTCTCCTGCTAACCTCAGAGATGCAACATTCTCAGGCTTCATCTCTTCAAAATGATCCAACCCCTCCCTGGCTTCTACTGTCACCTTTCCCATGTAACTGTGTAAAGCAGACTTTGGGGTCCCGAGAGAACAGTATTCAAATTCCAACTTCTTGCATTACTAACTAGATGATCATGAGCAAGGCATTAAACTAAACCTCAAGTTACTTCAGCTAAAATACAAGTAATATTTATAGTGCCTACCCCAGCACTGTTTTTGAAGATCAAATGATGATTATAAACAATGCTTTGGCAAAAAAAAAGCTCTACATAAATGTCAACTATTGTGAATACCAGACCTGAACTTGTGACGAAGTTCTACTTGGATTACACAAATCTGTATTAGATGCCAGCTAAGTACAAGGTGCTGGGACTTCAAAGGAACTCATCCTTGTCCACAAGGAGCTTGTTTCCATTTAAAGAAACAACATGCATGCAAATAATACATCTATACAAAAACCAAAGGATATGGGGGAAGGGGTGTCAGGAAGCAACACATCTAAGGTGGTCCTCAAGCTAAGCTTTGAATGGAACTAGGGATTCTAACAGGTAAACGAGAAGGGAGGGCACACTGCAGGTATGAAGGACAAGCTATGAATGCAAAGGCTGAGCCTGCAGAAGAAGTTTACAGAAGGCAGGTTTGGCTACATCATGAAAAGGGGGGTGGAAATGAGGTCTGGTAATATACAATAAAACTGGAAAGGAAGGCAGCTTAAACCAGATTGTGAAGAGATTCACTTTGGACCTTCCAGGGAAGGTCATTCCTGCTCCTTAGGAACATCATTTTGGCAACATGATAGGTATCTGTATCTGAACTAGATAAAAGGAGAGAACTTGAAGCCAGGAAACCATCTAAGAGGTTGCTGCAAAACAATTAGAAACAAATTAGATACTCATTGACTGGAAAATGGCTAGGCAAACTGAATACAATGCAATATGACTGTGTTGTAAGAAATGATGAACAAAGTTGACCAAAAAAATAGAGAATGATAAAAAACAGAGAATGTTGGAGGGGCCGTAGGAAAACAAGCATATTAATGTACTTTGTGAATTGGTCCAGTCGTTCTAGAAAGACGAATACAGAGAATCACTAAAAAATGTACATCACCTGGTATAGAGAATACATATGCACAATGACTAAAACAACATAAACAGACAAAACCACCAACGATCAAAATAAAAAAGACAAAAGTGAATGTTGTAAAATTCTAAAGAACAAGCACTGGTACAAAACTTGAGATATGAGAAGACACTCTGAATCCCTTTAGTGGCAGAGGTGAACCACAAATAGTTTATCCAACAATGTGCATATTTCAGACTTTGATGTATTCATTAGAGACGCTGATTTTTTCCCTGTTTCAGTCATAACAAATACAATTTGTTACATAGGATGGCTCTTGGGGGGGGAGGGTGGTATAAAAATACACTCTATTTCTTAATATAAATCTGCCCTTTCCTATCTCCACACCTTTTCTTCAGGTCCCTCATCTGCTGAACTCCTGTGCAGTCTTTTAAAGCCTACGTCAAGTGTCAGGTCTGCATAAAGGATTCCCTAGTCATCTTCAGCCCACCATTCTCTTGAACCTCACGTAGCACCGTTTTTCACCTCTTTAAACATTTATTTTCTTTTCCCTGCCAAATATAAGCTCCATGAGAACAGAGACTATCAAAACATTTAATGCCCCAACTCTAATATTCTGTACAACTTTGTTATAACAGTAAAGTATGAATGATTCATAATCAAATTACATAGTTTCATTCTCTAGGAAAAAAGATTTACATAAAATTTTGACAAGTTATCATCTGATTAATTCAGTATGAAAGAAGCAAAAACTAACCTGCTCATTCTGAATTACTTGACAAATGCATGGTTTACAGAATACATGTGCACAGTGTGTTATCACAGGAATATTTAGCGAATCCAAGCAAATTGCACACTCTTCATCTGAGCCAGAGCTCAGAATTAACTTCATCTTGCTAATCAACTTCTTTCGTAGCTCTTCAGGTGTATCATCTCCTATCACGGTTGGGTCCAGAAAGCAAATTAAATACACAGTTACGCTTATGACTGAAAAACAACTCACAGGAATAGTGCATGCTTTATTCTACATCACAGATTGGGTCTACTATTTAAATTAGAAAATCTAACACTGAACACTACTCCCAAAACTAGGTAATACACAAATAAAACACTGCACAGAAGAACCTCACTGTGCATAATCCACAGCAAAATTCAGAATAAGGCAAGTCCCATGTATTAGAGCAAGAAGGGATCACAGGAATCATCTAGTGTAATCCCCTCGTTTTAGGTGGAGAAATTGAGACCCAGTAAGGTCAAATGACTTTCGCATGGTCACTACAAGCTGCAGGTGATAAATATTTGAAACCAGGGCCTGAGTCCTAAGTCAGTGAGTGTTCCTTCAAACTTATGACCCTGCCAGATACTGAACCGTTAGAAGATTCTTTTGAACAATAACAGAAAAAACTCATTAGTAACACTAGATCTATAATATGGCTCTGCAAAAAATTTTCAAATATATTACTTAGTTCCAACATGTTACCATATTCAAATTATATCCTCAGGTCTACTGTGCATTCAAGAAAAATTAAACAAAATATGATCATCAAAACCTGTATTTCATAAGGCAAATGAAATGGTCACTTCAAGAATTCTGATTCTGAACAATGTATTTCTGGTAAACTACAAATAATGTAAACCCAATTAAATTTACTAACCTGAGGGACCACTGGAAGATGCTGTATTTGTGAAGAGATGAGGATGACAACATAATTGTCTCAATCTGAGCAAAAGGCCCAAGACATCTGCATAGTGTGCAAGCACAGTGCCTTCATTAAAATACCTAAAGATTATCAGAAAGTCAAAACACAACAGTTTAAATCACATACAAACTCTGCATATAGAACCTAAATGTGTGTGTGCTTTACACGCGCACACACACACACACATTCACACTTCCTCAACCATGAAAAATCCTCCCACTCTACTATGCCTCAATGACTTATTGCCACTTTGGCCTCATTATCACTTATGCTCATAAACACAAATTTAGAACTCAAAGAGACCTCAATCTTACTTTCATAAATGAGAACAAAATGTGCCTCGAGAGGTAGTGACATGCCTGAAGCCCTGTGGTTAATCAGCAGCAGAGTTAGAACCAACACCCAGATCCTGCAGCCCACTCTTTCCACTAGGCTTACTTCATAGAAGATCTAGAACTTTCAGAACTCATTTCACTCAGATATCTTTTCTACCTTCCACGTTCTTCCTTTTATCACTCTAAGTATTATTCATTCACCTTTCCATGTCATAGCATACCCCAGTTCGTTTTGGAGCAATCTCAGAGATTTCTGAAGCACCAGCCTCATCATCTCACTTGGCACGCACCTCCTAATCCTTGCCTGTTACTCAGTTTACCAGCCCTCCTCCTTGCCCCCTGGAGATCTTGCCATCTTTCTCAAGCCCCAAAAGCATTCCCCATTCTCAGGGGGTGCTTCTGTCCTCATGAGCTAAGCACTGCCAAGGAGAGAGGGATCACCTGCCCTGCCCCTCAGCCAGGTCAGCTCTGACCTGTCAGGACTCAAGCCTTTACAATTCATGATGCTTTGTCAGATGGAATCTGCAAGGAAATCAATTTAGGCTTGAGGTCAGAAAAGACTTCTAGTGATTAGAATGATCTCTAAGTGAGATGAGAAGCTGCTCTACTATAGAGTGTATAGAAGATATTCTCTATAAATGGGAAAATCGTGAGTTCAAGTCCCACTAATGACACATACTGACCATGGGATGAGCCTTCGGTGCAGAGAAGCAAAGGTACAAAGTACCTCCCAAAGAGCTTTCTACATCCCTGAAATCACAGGTCTGGTCATTATCCCAACCACAATGTTGAACAGAAATATTCAAACAAGATCAGGGCAGGAAAAAAATAAGTACCTACTATGTGCCAGGCCCTGTGCTGAGCACTGTACCATTGTCTCATTATATCCCCACAACCAGGGAGTTCGGTTATTATCGGCATTTTACAGGTGAGGAAAGTGAGATAATCAGAGATTAAAAGTGACTTGCCCACAGTGCTACACAGTAAATACCTGAGGCTGTATTTGAACTCGGGTCTTCCTGACTCCATTTAGAATTCTAACTACTATATGACCTAACTACTAGATGCTTTGGTTCATAGTATATTTCAGTTATAAAAATGAAAATCACTGTCATCATTTTAGTCCTTTAATAGGATTTTATAGCAGATTTTATAGAAACCTTGAATAAAAAAAAGTTAGTGCTCTTTAAATATGGTTTTCTTTCTCCATACCTGCCAATTGCTGCCCTGCCTTCATTCTTCACAGACTGGTAGATCTGTCTCTCTTCGTCAGTAAGTGTAACGTGCTGAATAAATACTTTACGCTCTGGTAACTCCAAAACAGGTTTGCCTTTAATTTTACTTGTTTTTGTCCTTCTAAGGGTAACATTTTTAATTAGGGACTGTAAACGCCTAGGAAAGATAAAAAGAATTGCATGTACAACTCACTGCTTTCAGATATACAACCTGATAATCCAAACAAAAATAAACCCTGTAGTTTAGTGGAAATTTATACACTTTTAGTTTATTTCTATTTGAAGGTTTAACCAACTTAAAAATCACTTAAGCGCTTACAAACATAGATATCTGCTGAATTTTTACATAACTTATTCTCTAGGCTTGATCATTTAGGTGTTTTTCTTTCTCAACTCCTTTCCTATTTTTCTATTACTTCTTTCTTCTTAAATTCTATTTTATTGTTTTTTTCTCTCCTGTTCTCATTGCCTACCTATCACATGTGTACCATGCTACATGTACAACTCTTATTTTTGTTAAGTAACTTGATTACTTATACAAGAATGCCCTCTTGTATTCTATTTGATATGCACCTCTAAAATCATGTAAGTTACTATTTATACCACTTATTTGACACATACGGTTTGTATTGCTATGTGCACATATACGTATATTTTATCCCCAAAACTACACCATGAACTCTTGTGAGCAGAGATGATACCTAATCCACATACTCTGTCTAGTCAACAAAATGTCTAATGACAATAAATCGGCTCTATTCTTTCATCTGTATTGTTTTCTTTTTTTGTTTACCATATTCTTTTTCCTTATCCTTTCTTCCTGTTGTGTCCTTTCTTTTCCTCTCTTCAAGTAGTCACCTAGTCTCTGCTTAAAACCCTTCAGTGACTGGAACTTCTCTACCAGTCAAAGGTAGTTATAATTACTACAAACTCTCTCCTTAAATTACCCCTAAATCTGCCTCTTCAACTTCCACCCAGTTCTGCTCTCTGAATCCACAAAGAACTAGTCTTAGGCAAGTCATTTAACTTGTCCAGGCCAGTGTGCTTCTTTGTAAAACGAAGGAGCTGAACAGACAGCCCGGCCCCCCTACTCCCTTTCAGCTCTCTATGATCCCATGGATCCAAACTCCTCTTCCACGCATACAAATGACTGCACATGTAAAGGTGAATGTTTCAGTGCAGGAATGCATAGGACGATGTGCCAGAAGACCCCATCCTGGAAGCAGGCAATCAATCAAATGGCTTCAGATGGCATTTGGGGTGGTGTGACAATCACACAAATCCCTTAGCTCTATTAACACACTAAGTCATTATGCAGAGGTTGCAAATGAAACAGGGAATACAAGTCTGTCAACAAACTAAATGCCCCCAAAACACAGATGGTTAGTGATGGAGGGGGGAAGGCCGGGGGCGGGTAAGAGAAGGCATAGTCAAACATCACCAAAGAAAGACTGTCAGCCAATGGTTCAATAATCATAAAGACACAGCATACCGAAGTCCCCCCTCGTCTCCCATCGTGACAGGACGCTGAATTGTTCGGTGCCACCATTCTCTATCAGTAAATGGTTTCAGTTTCAAAAAGGAAAGCAGGGACCACAAGTCCTTCAATGAATTCTGTATTGGAGTACCTAAAAAAAATTAGAACTGTTTCTGTAAACTGGAACTTAAAACACATTTTAAAGCCACTGCAGTAACTTCATGGGCATCTATCTATAGAGCCTCAAAGAGAACCACTATAATTCCTACACTTTGGGCATCTCCCAATTTTTAAATTATCACTGTAGAACAGAGCAGGCACTAATAATGAAATCCTTATTTTAGTCAACAAGTTCAACAAAGTTCTGCACCAAAAGTACCGCGATTAGACCAGCCAACAGAACACTTTAACTTGATTATCTTCTATTCTCTTTTCAACCTTTTGATCAGCAGCAAAACGGCTCAAAATCAACAACAGAAGGCCAAGTATTAGCCCCTGCACTTGTAAGAGAACTTCTGTTTTTGATTCTCTAATTCTGAATTGTGACGTGCATGCACACATTACTCTACATGAAACTTCTAGGAACATATGCCGAAGCTTCAGGACAACTGCCACATTTCCTACACATGTCTGAAACTGCCTACAATTGCCCACTAACTTATTTTCCAATACATTTTAAAAGTCTCAACTGAACTTTAATAAATGCAGATTACCTGTCAGCACCCATCGTCTTTCAGCCTCCAGATCTAATGCAGCTTTTGTTTGCTGAGCATTTGGATTCCGTATGGTATGACCTTCATCCAGAATTACTCTCAGCCACCTTATTTTGTGTAATGGACTGTCCCTTCTGCTCTGAAATAAATCAAAACAGTTCATCTCAACTACTCATATGAACTCATTAAAAATGCAGAAAAGAAAAACCTATAACAAAACAGTAAGATATGATACTGAAAACGCAAATGAACACATAGCAAAATCACTCTATTTTAAGCCAAACAGTATAATCCTTGGCAGAATTTCATTTTTGATACTACGTTTTAAAATACAAAATTTTAAATCTGTCTTTGTGATGAGCAGACAAGTCAATTTTCTAGAAGCATTAGGAAACTGCATTATCAAGGTATTAAGTCCACTTAAAAAAAAACTGCCAGATATTCTCTTTATTATACTTCTTCACAGCTCCACCAAAACTGTACACAGAGTATGCATATGTTCTAACATATACTGTTGCCAATATCTGTCACCTTTGTCACAAGTACTGGAAATTTCCATTTCTCATTATTCCAACACGAATTCTCTTTATTATATTGCCATTATAAACATTTCCTTGTGTGATAAAAAAGCAGAACAAATGACTACTGAAAATCTAATCTTAAATAGAACAATTTCAAGCATACTTACTCCATAATCATAAGTTAAAATATTATATGTAGTCAATACAATATCCTGTTTGGAAAGCAAGGCAGGATCTTTGCTGCGATCAGGACCATAGTAAACATACAAATTCAAGTGCACGTCTGATTTTATATGCTGCCCAAACTGGTCCTAAAAGAAAAAAATAATTTTAATCAGTAAGTATAACACTAATCTTATTAATTTAATACTATACAAGAGCATTATATGTGAAAAAAATTAACAGTGAAGAAATGATGCATCTTTTTAAAAAATCTTATAAACATCTTTTAACATTAGTCATTTCAAATCTCTCCCTCTCTTGTGACAAAGTTAAAAAATTAAGTCCTGTCATTCTTCATGGGGAAGAAGGAATTATGTTTATCTGCTCTCTAGTACCTTCACTGGCCTTTAAATTACCCAGATGATCTTTCCAGATACATGTTTGCAGTATGTATATATTGTTCACTTAGTTCTACTTATTTCATCCAAAATCAGTTTATACAAATCTTCCTGTTTCTTCTCTGAATTCCTCATTTCTTAATACATAATAATATTTCATTATATTTGTGTACTACAATTTTTTTCAACTATTCCTTAATAGATGGGCACCTACTTTGCTTCTAGGTCTCTACTTTCACAGAGCTATGCTTATTTTGGTATATGCTGGCATTCTGTTTCGATCTTTGACTTCCCTGGCATATACAACCAGTGGAGGAATTCGGGAGAAAATGTTTTCTTGGAAAATTCAAAACTGAAATTTTATAAAGTTGACTGAACTCCTTCACAGTTCCACCAAAACTGCACACAGAGTATGCTCATGCTCTAACATGTACTGTTGCCAATATTTGTCACCTCTGTCAATCTATGTAGTGAGGTTTAAAACTTCATAGGTACTTGAAATTTCCATTTCTCATTACTGTAACATGAAGCATGTTTTCATGTGGTCACTTATAGTTACAATTCCCCTTACAACTGTTTGCCCATGTCTTTTGACCTTTCACTGGAGAAATATTTTTTGCAAATGAAACAGAAATAAAATCACCACCTACTTTTTAGAAACAACTCATTAACCTAACTACAAAAGTAAAGAGAAAATAGCCTGCTCTTTTCTCAACAGTATTCTTTTTAAAAAGTTCATTCTTGTATTGGGCTTTAATAGAAGGCAATACCACCAGACTGCTACATATGCAGATTTGCAGAAAAAGAAGAGTACAGGCATACCACTAACTCTTAACCTCTCCCTAACCTCCACCACCCCTTTCTAAAGCACCACTCCACAGTTCCCATTAGTACATCTTTCTCCCTCTAGCATATATGAAGAGTTAAGTTTGGTGAAGGTCAGGAGCGAAAGGGGATGCAGAAAAGAAATTATTTTGGCTTTTATCTACTAATTACTAACTATAATAGGTAGGAATAAAATAAAGTAACAGTAGTAAAAATTTTCATACAATTTCTTATAAGAGGGATAAAGAATACATTGAAGGGGCAGCTAAGTGGCACAGTGGATAGAGCACCAGTCTTGGAGCTTGGAGGACTTGAGTTCAAATCTGGTTTCAGACACTAGCTGTGTGACCCTGAGCCAAGTCACTTAACACCAAATGCTTCACCAGCAACAAAAAAAAATACACTGAAGTACAAAAGACAGTAAATGTTTAAAAAAGTCAAAGACAAAATTCAGCAACATTTTAACAGACTACTAAAGTTTAAGAAGCTATAAGCAGAGGAAACACAAGGGAAATGAAGAATAAATTAGTGCCTATACCAGGATAGCCTCAGTTATTTAAAAAGCTCTACCTCAGAACATCATGCAAAGTATCAATCTTAACTGAACATTTCTCAAAAAATTAAAAAAAGGGAAAAAATTATTAAGGTTTAAAAACATCACTGCCGATCCTTAATTGCCTCTAACTTGGCTTCTTTCTGTCCTATACTCTACTAACAATGTTTTCTTGTCCATAGACCAGAAAATCCAAAGACCTTTTCTCAATCCTCACTCTCCTTAGTTTCACTATAATGATGGCAATAAGAGTTAGCTTTGTATAACACTTCATATGTGCTAGGCACTATGGCATGCTTTAAAATTATCATCTTATGTGCTCCTCACAATGACCCAGGGAGATAGGGGCTATTATCCCCATTTTTCAAATAAGGAAACTGAGGCAGAAATTAAGTGACTGTCCAGGACACAGAATTGTTAAATGTCTATGGCATCCCATTGACAATACCCTTCCTTTATTGGTTTACTTTAGCTTCTGTGAAATACTTCTTTCCCAGACTTTGTGGTGAATGATTTACAACGAGGTATCTTTTTTTACTTTTTGGCTCAGTATGAAGGTGTTGATTTCAGTAAAGCTGCTAATTACAGGTAAAATGTAACAAAACTGGCACTATCCTTCCAAATCATAATTAGTGTATTACCAACCATAAGACTTTGATGACTTACAAGTTAATTTCATGTTACAAAATTTTAATATGTAATAAAACTTACAATCCAATTGCTTAAAACAGAAAGAGGACAAATGATCAAAGTTGCTCTTGGTTTCTCTTCAGTGTCAATTGTCTTAGAGCAATGTACTATGGTAGCTCCTGAAAGAATAAATTATCATCAATAGGAAACACAGTACTTCATGTAGTTTAGTTATGTTAAAATCACTCAAAATTTATAAAGCAGTTATAAATCTGAATAATTTAATGCAAAATATTCCGTTAATCCTTTGCTATTTATCCTTATGACTAATACCAATACATTGAGAATTCCAAACCAGATGATTTAAGTCCCAGGTGATAACCTGATTCACATCATGAATTATCTAATATACTTATAAATACTACATGCAAATCACTATGGTAGGCACAAGGGGAACCTAACATTCCAGGTAGAAGAGGACAGCATAAAATACTAAAATGAAATCCTACTGCACCCAATGCTTAGCAGGATAGTCAAACCAAGCTAAGTTTACCAAAAAATCAGTTTCTATTTTTCATGTTATATATTACAAAATTCAATAGGTGACCTACTGGGGAAAAAAAGACTTTTAAAATAATAATTTCATAACAAAACATCAACACAAAATATTCATGCCATACTATCATAACCCAGAACAACAATACTAACAAGGAAAACCAGAATCTCTAAAATTCTTACCAATGACTGACTCATTTTACACCCTCCTACAATTTCTAACATCTACTAAAGCAGCCTCAAATTATCTACCCAATTTGAAGTTTGTAAGGAACTCAATTCTATAAAGCTTTTGGGCATTTTTATTCTTTCCAGACCTCTTCACCAAGTTATATAGTCAATCTGTTACAATGCAGTTGTATATAAAGTTCAATGAAATATTTAAGCCCTTGCTTAGCAAAGATGTTGATCCCAGTTATCTGGCTATTTTAACTAGCAAATTCATATGCTGTCTCATATGCATTCTCAACCTAGGGGTTTTTTAAATTCATCTGATAATTAATGTTATTACAACTCACTGCTAGCTTAACCAGGCCAAGAGCACACAAATGCCAGAAGAGGTAGCAATATAAGTACAGGAACTGAGGAAGACAGATTGAAGGGTTGGAAGTAACATGAGAGGCCATCTATACTAACCTCCTGATTTCATAAATCAGGAAACAGAAGTCTCTAAATTATTTTCCCAAAGTAACATATGTAGACTTTAAGTAAAAACAAGGGAACCAATTAAAAATTGAGACTGTATTTACTTATGATTTTGTAATTTCACCAAAGGATGACTTCAAACTAAAAATTATACCTCCAAATTTCATTCATTCTTACACTGAAATCAACAAAATTACAATTAAAATGTCTTCATGGTTTCTCACAGCTATTTATAGTCCTCCAATCTGGCTTAACACTGACAAAGGCAAATCCATTTCTCTCAACTCAACTACACAACACAAAACACTATATTTTCTGCTCCAAAGATATATATAGATATATAATTTGTAATAATTCATAATATATAAAAAAAAACTCCTCAAGGTATATTATTTCTTGGCTGAACTAAAAACAGAAACTGAAACATCAGGACCACTGCTGACCTTTTTTTATGGCTTTCTTTTTTACCAGAGGGGTAGATGACTCAAGTGCACATGCAAAGTCTGCATCTTCTTTGGCCTTAGAAGATCCTAAAGAAAAAAAGGAGGGGGTATTAAGTCATAGTAAACTTTTGCAGTAGGGAACACACACAATATGACGCCATTATTACACTCTCTCCTAGAATCTGCTAACGCTACGAGGCTGGTCTGCTATTCCACAGTAAGTAACCTACAATGTTGTCACCTACATCTTGGAACCAAGAATGTCTTCAGATAAGCGTACTCAATTTTTGGATCAGTCATTAGCAGTCTGGTAACGGTAATTTCATTTCCTTACACAGTAAAACTTCACTAACTTGGGATGGTGATGGCAATATTTAAACTAAGGAAAAGCAAAAATTTTGATATTCAAAGTAGTTATTTCTTTTAGATACAATAATAAGAACTTAACTAAGTTTTTAAAGGGGCAGCTAAGTGGTCCAGACCTGGAGTCAGAAAGACATATTCCTCAATTCAAATCTGGCCTCAGACACTTATCAGCTATGTGACCCTGGGCAAGTCACTTAACCCTGTTTGCCTCTGTTTCCTCTTCTGTAAAATGAGCTGGAAAAGGAAATGGCAAACCACTCCACTATCTTTGCCAGGAAAACTCCCAAAAAGGGTCAGGAAGAGTTGGATATGACTGAAATGACTGAACAGGGTGGGTGGTAAACAGATTAACAGGTTGACTGCGTAACCTAAGTCTAAGTCTACTGAATGGCTCTGGACAAGTCACTTTTCCCAGCTACAATATAACTTTTTTCCAGCTATAATTTCCTTCTATGTAAAATGAGGAAGTTGATTAGATTCCCCTAGGACTGAACCTGTGACTTCATTGTACAGTACAGGGAATGACCAAAGAGGAAATTTTCTCAATTCAGATTGGCTACTACTCTGAAAGTTATTGTCTTAGGCTTTTTTTTGTCATGAACTCCTTTGGCAGTCTGTGAAGCCTACAAATCTTTCTCAGAATGTTTCTAAATGCATAAAATAGATAGGATTGCAACAGAAATCAATCATATCGAAAAAAAGATGCCATTTCCCCCACCCATTTACAGATCCCCTGGGATCTGTGGACTCCATCCTAAGCACCCATCTGAGAATTGCCTAAGAAAGAGTCTTAAATGATTTGCCCAAAATTGTCTGCGATCACTCTCTATATTCTCAATGACGTTGCCCTCTTTCTTTATAAAAATGTTTCAAAAGCTGCTGCGCCAGCTTCTTAACCAACTTTAGCAAAATCTAATACAAATACTATAATTTGTGAGTCATTAATTTGTTTAATAAGTCTCTCTCAACAACAACAGAAGAATAAATGTGACCTAAGTCCATGTGCAATTTAGATTGCAAGTCAGTGATAAATAAATACGTAAAATTTACTGTACTATTCTTTGAGCTACCAGGTAAACAGAAAAATACATAGAGGATACATACTTTTAATTCTGCCTTTAGACACTGACTGTTCCTGTCTTGGTCTGGCTGTAAAAATACATAAAAAACTGTCACAATCAAACAGCACATGTGACAAAAGAGCAAATCAAACAATATTTTGGGTTACCTTTCATTTTATGTGGTAATTCATTCAACTCCAGCTCTTCGGAATCACTGCTTTCAGTATACTTAACAGTGGCTTTTCTTCTAAAAATAAATAATTTTGAAAAAACATCAGACACATGGAAAGGGTACTAAACATTTGAGTGGCAAGTGACTCATTAATTTCGTTCCTGAAAGTCAGACATTTGCCATGAGGGAAGCAGGTTTCTCTTACCCTTATACTTTAAAAAAAAAAAAATGTTATCTATTGGGAAATAGTTTTACAAAGCCAAGTTCAAAACATGGCTTTCAATGATGGTATCTAGTTACACTTGGTAGTATTTGACAAGCCATTTTTCACATCACTTAGCAAGTGAAAATGGAGAGAGCTTGGCCAGGGGCACCTCTATTCCTACTCTAGAAAAACGACAATAACATAGGTTACTACTATTCTGCTAGATCTGTGAACCTCATTTATGTGGGCCAGAAATCTAGCAGGACAGAATTGACCCCTCCTCGCTCTCTCCATCATTAGCAAGGTGAGTTAAGAAAATAACTGGAAATACCATGCTGGCAAATTTAAGAAAAGGTATTAAGTCATTTCCAAGAGAAAAATTTATGTTCTTTCAAACCCCAGCACATTTACCTTTTGGGACGAGTACTTGTAAATTCTGACTTGAATTCTTCACTTTCCTCCTTGACATTTGAAACACTGGGTTCTTCACCAACAGTAAATTCTTCTATTTGAAAGTAAAAAATACATATCATATGAAGCAGTGATTAAAAACATGAAAATATATGCTATATTAGAAACAAACATCAGACCATCCTTAAGAAATGCAGATCTTAACCCTCATTTTAAAGAATTAGGTATCAATAGACACTAGAATTAAGCCATTAGATTGGTAATATTTAAACTTAGCACTTTTGGATTAAAATTTTACCTTTACACAGTTCCTTCACTTGTTCATTGTCATCATTTTCTCCATGTTTTGCAGATTTATCAATAACATGTTCCTAAATGAAAAGACTTTCTTTAATGATCATAACTTTCCAGAGTCTAAAGGGACTTCAGAGGATGTTTAGTTTAAGTCATATATGAAAAACAATCCCTTCTACTAGTAGGGTTCTATAGAAACCCTACTCTACCTCCCAAGGCATCTCAGTTCCACATCTGGAACACTCTTTACAGTAAGGAAGTTTTCTCTCACATCAAACCTAAATCTGCCCCTTCGAAACTTCCACCAGTTGCCCTTAGGCTGAAGCTTGAAACAGGGAATACTACTGTAAACTGTAATACTATTGGTTCCTAATTAAGGTAACTGGAATTAACAGGTTTGTTTTTTAAGCTTCCAAGCAAACATATAGTAACGGACTTTTTTTATGGTTACAAGTCATGTTCTCAACATAATAGCTGGTGACAGAGAACTAGAGCTCTGTCATGAACTGAGAGAGCTAAGAATTCCTCTGAAAAACAGGATTTTTTTTCTTCTCCTACAAAGTTGAATTTTTAGTGTAAAGAGCTGGAAGAGTAACTGCTTCCCAACAGCAGAGCTAAAGAGTTACACAGACTGCTTTTCATCAACATCTCAAAGAACAAAACATTTTCAGATACTCCACCTCAGTTTTTTCAACAGGAAGAGGCTTGCCATCATAGAAGTTGGTTAGGATCACTGCAATGGCTGCAAGAGTTTTGCCCTAAAGGGGAAAAAAAGTTTTCATAAAGTCCCACATCTAGCCAGAGCCTGAGATTCATTACTAGATGTCGTCTCACAATTATTTTTTGAGATGATCCATGTGCCACATAGCAAAGGGATAAGAATATTGGACCAATGGTACCTACAAAATACAATTTATGTATTTCACAGTTCCCTCTACAAACTCTAAATATATTTGTGATCCAACAAGCTGATGTTCTGCAAAACGTGACTGGCATTAAAAAAATGATCCACCTGCTGCTAGTCACCTATAAAATATATAGAAGAACTGGCTCTATTACATAATATCGAGCATTTTAAAAAATGTACTATTTAACTCTTATATGCCAAAAGCATATTGAAACATTGCTAGTTAAAGCAACAAAAAAATTTATCTTTAATATTCAACTCTTACATCTCAGTTACCTTTGAAACTTGAAACAAGTTCTAGTTAAAAGTTATTTGCTGTTATAAGTTCTTATTTGTTTAGTGTTGATGAAAAGATAGTTTCCCCAATGTGAGTCATTAAATATTAAGATATAAATGACATTAATTTACAATAAAAATATGCAGGAAATAATCAAAGCAGAAGCATATGAGTCCAGTGATTTTTTTCTATGCTTCTCCCAGTTGTTTTATAAATATAGAAACATAAAGAAGGATGAGAAAAACAGCATGGGGAAATACAGATCTAAGTATCCAACATACAAATTATCTACCACAATGTTGGAGGCAGGGTATGAATATGGGATTGAAAAGTGAAAATTATTTTCAAACACTTCATTCATTCTCTCTACTTTTAACAGAACCTGTTGTTTAGTTTGAAACATCAAGGAAAACAGATTTTACATGGTAAGAACCGTAGAAAAGATTTTTTTCTATCAAGTCAAAAATGCATTCCTCAAATCTGGATCAATATACCTATTTCTATTTAATGAGTCAGTTTTTTTTTTTAAAACCCATATTAGCAACACTACACTTTTACTGTCTCACCCAAACCTTCTCACTTGATTCCAAACGTTAATTCACATTCTATGGAGAAAAAAACCAATTAATTACCAAACCCATATCATCAGCTAATATTCCTCCAAGAACATTCTCTGGTGGCTCCTTTTCAGAAAAATTGGTAATTGTGTTATAGTAGGAGTTATTTCTTTGTTCCCAAAATGGAGGCAGTTCTTTGCTGTTTTCACGTGAAACCATCCAAGCCAATGCTTGTTTCTGATGTGGAAGTAATGGTGTTTCGATAGCCTACAAGTAAAAGAAATCCTATAAGAAATAGCATATGCCTTTTCTTTGTTTTTCCACAGAAAGTAGTTGAAAGGTGAATAATACAAAGAGGCAGAAAAGGAACTCAGAAATATCCAAAATGATATAGCACTCTTAAAACAGACCAAGTGGTTTTCAGTGTTAAGTACTACAAACTCAATACCTCAGCTGGTTCCATTTCACGAGTTTTATCATCTTCTTTTAAATCTTCAAACAATTTGTCAAATTCTGTTTTGAGCTGCAATACATAAACAATCACAGACATGCAAATAATTAAAGTGAAATTCAAAGTAAAATAAAAATTAAAAGAGTTCATGCCTTTAGAGTACCTGGCTCTATAAGAAAACATCTATGCATTAAGGACCTATGATTTCATTGCTACTTAGTGTGGGAGCTTCCCTCCTCTAGGAAAATTTTACCCTGGTTAGAGGATTAAACTGGGGTTCAGAGAGATGAGTTGACTTTTCCACGGTCACAGGTCTAGAAAAGCATCAGTCAGGATTTAAACTATTTTCCAAATTCCAAGTCAGGTATTCTATTCCACTGTATTACCCTTTCCCTATAAAAGACATAAGTAATTTGCTATTCAAAACAACACAGCAATGTGCCTCTCAAGTTATACATTCCCAAACAAAGATAATGTGGCACAGAAGTGGAGGTCAGGAGACCTGAATTAAAATCTTGGCTTTTAGTACCTACAATCTTGGGCAAATCATTTATTGTCTCTGGGTCTCAGTTTGCTCCTTTGTTAAAATGAGATTAGAGAAATCTGTAAGTCATTCCAGCTCCAAATTCAAAGCTCCCACTGAGTAACTACATTGATATAACAGAATTCTGGCAGGGGAATAAACTCTTTCACATATTTTAAGTGTATTAGGGTTCAACTTAAGTAGTTGCATTCCTGCCCAGGGGTTGAGCTATCCTGATTATCACTGAAGGCAAACAAATATAGACCACTGTATGTTGGCTCTCTTCCCCTCAATACACCTTCCCCTCCACTTTCCCCAACCTTTTGCTCTGGGAATCTGAATGAGATTAATACTACCACAGTTTCTGGAAAGGACATTAACCACCAGCTCCCATATGTCTCCACTCAACAACCCTATGATTACTCAGTTCAAAACATTCTTGGATGGATACTACTCTCCTATGTGTCTCCTCACTATTAAAATTTAAGCTGTCTGAGAATAGGTACCACTTCACTTTTGCACTTAGAACGGTGACTGGTATATAATAAACATCTAATAAAAGTTATTGACTCATTCACTAGATGGGAAGGGGAACATAAGAGGAAAGGGCATGACAACCCAAAGGACTCTAAGTTAGTTTGTGCGTGGACATCAAAATATTATCATAGTAGGTTATTTAGGACAGATAACAATATAAGACTCTTCTTAATAACAGTTCCTCTGTGCTTATGCTTTAAGCTTAGGTGGTGCATTTGTAGGAATTGATGTTAAGAAAATATCTGTTCCAGTTCAGTAACACAAATAGCAGAAAGTAATGATGTAAATGGTTAATAGGCAAGCATTGGCAAATATGGCAAAGACAACCAAAGCTAATGACAGGAGAAAAGACTACTTTTCAAGGCAAAACAATCCAGAACAGAAAAGAAGCTAACCTGTTCAGTTGTCATTTGTACAGCTGCATGAATAGGTACACTGTAACTTGGTCCAGCTCTTTCAGAACTCCAAGCACTAGTAAAGTTAAATCCTGAACCTGTGTCTCAAAAAACAAACCAAATTGGCAAATGCAAAGATTACTTTACATATACAAAATTTTTTTTTAAAACTTGTATGTTTCACTAAAAAAATCTAGACAAAAGAAGTTTAATCCTAAAGCAAACTTCTGAGAAAATAAAAAGCCTTCCTCCAACAAATCCTTGAAAGCCAACACTTCATATTTATGATTCATAAAAGCACATATTTAAATCCCAGTCATCTCTATAGAGACAGCAGAAGAAAAAGTTCAAATTTTGACATTTCAGCAGATAGATACTAAGCCCTTATTGAACTCAGGAAAACAGGGAGACAAAACAAAATTACTTTCCCCAAAATAGGCTTAAAATCTTTTCATTTTTAGCAACAACCTGACAAATTCAACCCAAATAAAAAACAAAGTTAATATGTCAAAATAATAAAGTCTTGAACTTACTTTTTGGTGGAGGTCCCAACTTAAATCCATGTTTCTTCAACTGATCTAAAACTGCTTTTCTATTTTCTTCTTTGCCCCAAAAACTCATTTGAACAGGCATAGTAAAAGCATTGCTTGCTCCATAATGGACCACCCTACAAAGATTTGGGGAAAAAAATGAGGAATATGGAAAATCCCTTAGTTTTTGTTAGCATTTTTTCCACAAAAGTACTAAAACAACTAAATATCTTCACTAAATTTAGCCTTTAAATTATAAAGGCAAAGAGAATGAAGAACTATTATAATGAAAATCCCTTATCTACCTCAACTCTCATTATTGCTAAGACTGTGCCTGAGAACTAAGCAGGAAAAAAGCAAAATAAGCCATAGAAAATAAGAGAACAGGTTAACTAAGAACCAGGATGTTAGAAGAGATAAGACAGTGCAGTAAGACAATTTCTATAATATTTCAATTTGGAATATAAATAAATTTAGATTGAACAGTGATTACAACATAATATAACTGGATTATAGGGCAACTTAAAGAAGTGAGAAACCTACCCTCCTTGAATAACTGAAGCATAAAAGAGATAAGGAAGTCTTTGAACAAGTAAGAAGGGATAGAATTGACTGAAGCTGACCCTGAATGATTTCCAGAACTAAGCACTGATAGAATAAGGATTCTTCCCACTTCCAACACAAGCTCCTTCCCGTTTCTTCCTACACTTCAGCTTCATAGAGAAGGTGTCAAGTAGGCTGAAGGATTAGACTCATAATTAAACAGGCTTTATTTCTTTGTCAGAAATACCTATGAATTTAACATATTACTACACACTATCCTATTTCTGAGTAGCTTAAAGAGGGTAAATTTCTAAAAAATATGAAATCTTCATAGTATTTATTACCACATCTTATGAGAAACTTGTTACACCAAAAGGGTCAGCAACTTATTTACAAGATCAAATGAGAGAATTTCTATAGTGCTTTGCAAACCTTAAGGTATGATATAAATCTCGCTTACTACTGACAGCATTATGACCATTAGCGTGCCAAAGCAAGGTACAACATCAAGATTTTAAAACTGCCAAGCATGCTACTTAAAAGAACTTTGAAATAAAATTTCTTTTTATAACTTACATATCCAAAGTTGGATTACATTGTGCCATTTCATCCTTTAGTTGTTTCATTTATATGCATTGAGAATGAAATAAGGGACAGAGACTGTACTTTTTGGATTTACTTCAGAACAATCGGCAAAGCAATAGGCTCATCAGGGGCTGCTCCTGCATCTATCGCTTTCAACAGCCAACTTTTAAAAGATACTGAAAACTCTTAAGTAGTTTCTAAATCAGAAAAAAGTCCAATGAAACACTACTTTTGTTGTTCTGGTTACAAGATTTCTACTGAACAAATTAATTAGAATTATCCATGAACATTTATTAAGTCACTTCACTTCCCTAAGCAATGGCAAAACAGTTAAGTGGTGTTCTCTGCTTTCAAGAAGCTTACAAACAAAAGGCCAGACAAAATAAATAAAAATACAAGGTAGTATATGGTCAGTGTCAAACGAATGACAGAGATAGGAAATGCTTGCTATGAACACTAAAGTGAATTCTTTATACCCAAGAATGTCTTATAGCATGTAGATGCTGCTTTTGAAGAAGTGAAGAAACTTCCATATAAATATGAATAACCATAAGACACAGAAAGTAAAGCTAAAGCATTAAGTGAACTGTTCTGCTATCAATTAACAACTACTCTTAAGTTGTACTCTTCCCACATACTAACCCAAACACCTAAAAAAAGTCACCTAACTCGCCATTACCTATGAAAACACCTACAAATTACAAGAAGATAAAAAGGCATGGAGATGGTGTGTGAAGAGACTAATGTTCAGCTGTTTGATCTGTTCATGAACATTCCACTTGCTGAAACTTCTCAAGACATTTTCATGGTTGATCTTCAACCACAACACTAGCTATGATTAAAGGTGGTTGGTGCTTTATAGACTTAAGAAAAGATAACTGATTACCAATCAGAAAAATACAAACAACTCCAGAACTAGCCTAAGGTATTTGTAAAATTCTCCAAACCAAACACCTACCCTTCAACTTGGGCCAGTTTGTTGTCCATGATGTAGGCCAAAGGGGCTGCAAGCTCTTTCTTTATGTGACCCACCTGATTTCCATTGACATTATTCACTTTCACTGCATTCTTGTCATATGGATTATTAGGTTCTCTCTGAAGTGCCACCATTTCATTATTATTAACCTAATAAAATATCAAACATAAGTTTAGTTTATAGTACCTTCCTTTAAACTGTACTACTCAAAGCTTACAGTGTAGTACCCAGAACACTTTTTCCGGGATTTCTGACTAAGGCTGTAGAAGGATATTCTCTCTCTCTCCCTTCTCACATAATGTGGTAAACTCTATTTTCTGGTACTGTCCTTTTTCATAGCTGAAAGAGCTAGTCCTAACCAGATAATCCTCACCCCTCCCAATTTGTTCATTTACCAAAACTGTATCTTAATTTTGTAGTTAAGAGTTTGTTTTGAAATTCCCAAAATATCCTATTTTGCTAAGACTAACCATCAAACACTTTAAAATTCTGTCACAATAGATATAGCTGTTGGAATTTTTTCAAATGCTCATTTCATCTTTATTAGTTCATCAGTGCTGCCTTTTCTGCTTTCTTTTTTGCAAAGTGGCCATTATAAAAACATACAATACTTCAGTTAAAAAACAAAAACTGTCTACTTTGTTGGTAGCTTATTGAGTGCCAAAATTAGACTACATGATTGAGGAGAAGCAAGAGCTTAAAGAAACACGTTACATATGGTACACCAGTAACAAAAGACAGAAACTCATATATGGAACAGAGGAAACCAGTACCTCTTGTAGAGGTAGATAAGGTCCAAAAGCAAAGATTCAGAGAAAATGCATGGATTAAAGAGGCACAGGGCACAGAAAGATAGTGAAAAGACCACAAAAGCAGAGCTAGAAACACTTTTAATGGGGCAGAAAAAGAAGGGAAGAGATATCAAAAAAGTAAAGGATACAATACAAAAATATTATGATAGATCTTTTAAGATACTACTGACTATTTAGCATGTAATAAGCATTTTTTGAAAACATCATTTTCTCCTTCTTACCAAACCATTAACTACCTTGTAATTAATTTAAGGTAAACCCTACCACAGAAAATTGCATTTGCTAAACATTATTTCCTTTGAGAATATTTCAACTGTAGAATTAATATCCAGACTACTAAACCAAGTGAACCATCATACTCTACTTACCACTCCTGTGTAATATCGTAATCCAACCACATGGCCTCGCAAAGTTCCAAATAAAACTGAATCTAGATCTTCATCACTAGCTATCAAGTCCTCTGGAGGGACCTCTTCAGGCTCAAAAGGAGAAAATAAATTGGAATAGGTGCAGTGTGAAAAACTTCCATGGACTCCATATTGGAATGACTGCAAATATTTCCAAAGAGGATCCCTATTTAAAACAAGGGGGGTGGGGGGAGGACGGGAAGTCAAGTCTTACTTTGCATGAAGTTGTCTTTTTTTATTAAATATAAGCAAATTGTTACTCAATATTGTAAAGATGATATATAAGGAAGGTTGTATGGTAGTGATCTGGGAGTCATAATACTTGTCTTTGGTTCTACCATTAACTGAATGACCTTGACCAAGTCCCATCACTTTTGTCCTCAATCTATAAAATGAGGGGTTGACAGGCAGCATGGTAAAACTGGAGAAAAAGGAAAAAAAACAAACAAACCAAATTTGGCATCAAAGGAACTGGGATCAATAAGGTCCTTTCCTGCTCCAAGGTTTCTCCCTCTTTCCCCTTTTAAGTGACATGGTCCATCTAGGACCTCTCATTGTCCCTTGACTGAACTACTTTTAGGAACCATTAGTTCAGAAAATTTAGTATCTCTTCTTCCTGGAATTAAGTAAAGTATTTATAGATTTTATATATCCTGCAATTTTAATGTAACGTATTCTGAATACCTAAAACAGGTTCCAATTATTTTCTTCTAAACACTCAGGTAAAATCCAATTTTAAGGAATATAACTTTAATAGTGTACTGTTTTATAAAGTACTATTTCTATATCCTTGTGAACAGATTTTTGAGAATTTTGCCCATTTGGTTTCAGTGAATCTTTTTTATATACCACCCTCTTCTGGCTCACATCAAGTACGTACACACCAAATATTCCAATCAACAATCCCTTAAAAGTCACCATCTCTAAACTTGGTCCAAAATAACTGGACCAATGGCTCCTCCCACCCAAGTCCAATACCTCTTGACCTTCATTTTAGGGTCCCATGGTATAGTTCCTCTCGTTTCCCCTATTCCTGAAACATGACCTACCCAAATTCTTTCCCCATGACCACAGATTATCTTTATAATACATCTGTCACCCCAACTATGAAATGTAAAGTCCTGCAGAATAAATGACTTCACATGTTCCTTTCCATGTGGCTGACAACCTATTTACAAAAAACTTTCTTTTAATTCAAAATATATGCTTTATATTGTAACTTTACCTGTATGTCAAAATCTTAATGAGGGGATTAAAAATAATGCCATTATAAAATAGCTTACCTCTACTATATGAGAGTATGATTATTTCAATAGGTAACAGCAATTTTAGAAATATCAAATTGATGTTCACATGGCACGAAATTTTATCAAATAGCCATTCTCCTCTCCAAAAGTGATTTACAATTAAGAGTCATTTCCTAAGCGTTTTACTGTATTTACGTAGCATATGCTTGCTACCAGTCTTCCCTCCAAACATATCAATCAGTACATTTAAATATATAAATCAGAAAACATAAACATCATTAATGACTAAGTCATGAAAGAGTACTTAACCTGGATCTGTTAATTTGAAAACTTTGCTAACTGTATTTCAATGTAATTGTTTTCATTTGTAATCCCATGTATTTAAAAAGTACTTAAGTACTTAATTACAAGTACTTAACCTGGATCTGTTAATTTGAAAACTTTGCTAACTGTATTTCAATGTAATTGTTTTCATTGTAATCCCATGTATTTAAAAACATTATTTTGAAAAGGGGTCAAAAGGCTTTATCAAACTAACAATTAGGTCCACAGAAAAGTTCAAGCACACCTGCAATGGATTTGTGCTAAGATTCTAGCAAACTCTTGCCATTAAAAAAATTGCTGTTTATATTCTACACACACACACACACACACACACACACACAAACCGCCCCCCCTCCCCCCAATTCCTTATACAATGCTGGTGCTGGATTTGGATTTTGAGGATACAGTTTTTGGTCAACGATTCAAGACTAACCAGTTCTGTTTAATGATTCAGTAGAAGTTAAACAAACCTACAGACTGAATTCTAATAATAGTTAAAATTTATATAGTACCTACTCTGCACCACGCTAAGCCCCTTAAAATCATCTCATTTGATCCTTACAACAACCATCCTGGGAGGTAGGTACTACTATTATCCCCATTTTACAGATGAGGAAATGGAAGCAAACAGGGGTTAAATGACTTGCCCAGGGTCACGCAGGACGGTAAATGTCTGAGACTGAATTTGAACTCAGGTCTTCCTGACTCCAGGTCTAGGTGTCTATCCACTCTGTCACTTATGCCTCATAATGCTACAGTACTATAATAAATCAGGATTTCACTTAAAAACATTTAAATCACAATAGTTTATCATGTATTCTCTTAATCAACAGATACTAAAAATGAAAGAATAATGTGGAGGTTCTTTCAGTTTTTTGCACATAGAACCACTTATCCAAACTATTCTTCAAAATCTGTCTGGAAACACCAATCTTTGTAAAACTTACTTTAATATGTTATGCTATTTCAAAAATCAGTACAAAAACTATGCAAAATTTCCACTGACGGATATGGAAGCAGCAAAATCCTAATATTTTTTCTTTAGCTCTCTTTCCACCTTCCTTTCAGTGCTTCAATTGCTACTCTGTGCCAATGGCTTCCAACCTCTCCCCAGATCCTGTTCCACATTTCCCACTCCTGCCTGACACCTGCATTTGGACGGATGCAACGCCAGCATTTCTACCTTACTCTGGCCAAATTAGTCTAGTAACTTTCCTCTCTCCTAGCAGCTCAGAATTCCTCAATTCCTCCATGATAATGGCATCATCACTATTTGGTCAGGCTGCTCAGTCACCTTTTGCCTCTCTCTGCTTCAACTCACATATATCCAGGCAACAAGTTTTTACAATAAATCAATAAAATGCATCCCCTCTTTTCCATTTCCACTGTGACCATTCTAGTTCAAGTTCCCAGCACCTTTCACAGTCTCTTCTCTCTACAATCCACCCAGACTCAAAGCAAAATTTATCTTCCTAAAGTACAAGTCTGTTTTATCATACATACTGTACTCAGAAAATAATAGTTAAAAGCACTTTCTATAGTGCTTTCAGGTTTGCTAAGTGGTTTGTGTACATTATTTCAAAAACTTTCAATAGCTTCTCCTTTTTACTGAATGAAGTTCAAATTCCTTAGTCTAGCATTCATACTCCTCCTCTTTCCTATAAAATAAAGTCCAGATTCCCTATTCCTGCCCAGTAGGGACTCCACCAACTCTTTCAAACTTCTCTCTCACAATTCCCTACATCCTAGAACATCTCTCCCAGCTTTCAAAGCCCAACTCAAGTGCCACCTCTTTCTGTCTCTGCCTGGCAGAGTAGGCACCAAATGTTTCTTGACTGACAACCCCTCCCACCCCACCATGAAGACACCTAGATCCAAGCCCCAGGAAAAGATCTCTTGTTAGTCCCAGAGCACCTTGCTAGAACCTTCCCTAAGGCCTCCATTCCAGGCCGAAAAGCCAATAGTGTTTGTACAGTGAATCTGCATTTTAAATGTGTTTATCTCCACTGCTAAAGGGTTCATTAGTTCCAGGGGGGCCACAATCTTGTTATACATTTATGTGTACGTACCCATAGTGTGTAAACATATATATATGTACACACACTATATACTGTACACCCACCATATGCTATATATACATGCTATGTACTATTTATACACACACCATATACTATTTATACACACACTACATACTATACATACACACACTATATACTACATACACCACATAGTACATATACATGCCAGGTACTATTTATACACACACTACCTACTATACATACACACACCGTACTACATATGTATATACACACACTATGTACACACTACCCACTATACACACTACCTACTACACATACACACACCGTACTACATACGTATATACACACACTACATACTATACATACACCACATACCACATATACATGCCATGTACTATTTATACACACACTACCTACTACACATACACACACCGTACTACATACGTATATACACACATTCTAGACTACATACACACTACCCACTATACACACTACATACTACACATACACACACCGTACTACATACGTATATACACACACTACATACTATACATACACCACATACCACATATACATGCCATGTACTATTTATACACACACTACCTACTACACATACACACACCGTACTACATACGTATATACACACATTCTAGACTACATACACACTACCCACTATACACACACACCATACCACACATGTATGTACACACTACACACACGCTACATGTTACATACGTATACATATACAGTACACAAGCACCATGAAGGGTCCGAGGACGGGTAAGATTCAGACTCCTCACCAGAACCCCAAATTGCCTCTCCAACATACAAACGCCCCCTCCCCCCCACTTCACGCTTCAGGGCACCCCAAGTGCCCGAACACTGTGGGGCAGCTCGGGCACGCAGACGGGGAGCCCCCGCCCGGGGAAAACTTGAGAGTCTACGTCCGAGGAAAACCACCGGCCCCGCATCCCGAGCGGCGTTTCCTTTCCGAACCATCCAGACAAAAGCCCGGGGCCCCGCAGCGGCGCGCGGGGTCGGGCCCCCGGGAGCTCCGCGCGTGGGCTCCGGGGCCGCAAGTTTAAAACGCAGTAAGGGGAACTCACACTTTAAAGAACACCTGGGGCGCGTCCGTCCTAAAGGGAGGTAAACAGAGCGCTCCGGTCAAGCTCGCCGCACCGCACGGTCTCTTTCCAGGTCGGGGCTGTGCGTGTTTGGGGGTTTTCGGACCCCTTTAAGCGGGACTCCCGCAGCGGGACAGGTGAGGGGCGGCGATGCCCGGTGCCCTCCTCCTCCCTCGCCCCTTCCCCTCCCCCAGCGGCCCGGGCCAAGGTCTCGGACACGGGGACCCCTCGCTGAGGGTCGGGGCGGGGATGGGGCCCCTCCCACCCGGCGCGCGCACGGCGGGGACTTCCCGGAGGGGGCCGATTTGGGGATCGGGGGACAACCGTTACCCGCCCCCCCCCCACAGCCCGTTCACCTCCTGAACATCCAGGACATGGCGCTGGGCACGAAGGCGGGGTCCGGGACCCCGCCGCTCTCAGGCCCCCCGGGCCCGCCTCGCCTCGCCGCCTCCGCCGCTCGGGTCCGGGCCGCGCCGCTGGGGAAAAGCGAGGAGAAAGCAGCGAGCGCGCCGCGAGAGGGATGCGAAGCCGAAGCTCTGGCCGCCTCTGCGCTCCGCACCTCCCCTCACCCCACCTCTGCCTCAGCTCCTGCCTCGGCGGCGGCGGCGACGTCGCGTCCCTTCCTCCGCCCGTCGTCGTCGAACGACGCCGCCGTCTCCTTCCCGCAACAAACCCAGCCCCGCGATCTGAGGAGACGGACAGCGGCACGCCCCAATCGAGGGCAGGCTCGCCCCGGCCTCGACCAATCAGCGCGCGGAAGAGGAGGGCGGCGCCCGCCCCCGCGCTGGAATTCAAAGCGATGAGTGGGCCGGGCCCCGCGCGGCTGGTTTCATCCGGGCTTTTCCCCGCCCCCTGGGTTGGCGCGCGGCGCAGTCCCTCCCGCCCGGGGGCCGGCGGGGAGGGCCGAGCCGGGGGAGGGCTCCTCGCTCCCCGCCCCGCACCTGGGCTCAGCTGCCTTCCCAGCAGGGAACCTCCCGCCCCCGTCGGCTTCCCGCAGTCTGAGCTCTCGCGAAACCCCGGGGTCGCCTGGGGACCGCTGCCCCCCGCACGCTCCTGCCCCGTGGCCCGGGACCCCGAGGTTTCCGGGGCTGCGCCTTCGGGAGTAGCCCTGGAAACTAGGTCTCCTTCTGCCCCTCTTGGACACTTAATCAGAACTTGGACGGGCCGGTTCGTTCTTTGACCTTGTGATTTGTTTCTAAAAAAGAATTCTTTAGGGAAAAAATAAACTGAAAAACACAAAGTTGCCAAGAGCGTGCATTGCCGGAGGCACGACCGTGCCCCCGGGGGCATTTTTCTCCAGCCGCGCACTTGCGGGAGGGGGTTCCCACGCCCGGCTGGCACCTGCCTCAGTGCCCCGGGGCATCCCTGCACAGCAGGGAACCTGGGCGCTCTGGGTAACAATCACCCCGGAACCGCCTTGGAACGCGGTGCTCGGTCTTCACAGCCCGCTCTCGACGCGGCTCCTGAATCCGCTTGGAGGGGCTTCCCCGTTTTATTTTGGGGTGAAGACAGCCCAAGAAGTAAAGCTTGGGACTGAAGCCAGATGTAACTCCTCTGGGACCAGATGAACACCGGGTTCAGAAGCCAGTTTTACAAGAAACACTACGGGCAACCGTGCCTTGAGTTTCCCTATGACCCTAAGGCTCCCCCCAGTCTGTTTGTAATTTTTTTAATTAATTTATTTAACTTTTAACATTCATTTTCACAAAATTTTGGGTCCCAAAGGCTCTCCCCATTTCTCCCCTCCCCCCCAGTCTGTTTGTAATCTGTCTGCCTTTTGACCATGTTTTGGAAGTCCGTTTGACCAAGCTCTGGAGATAAAGTGTTTGATGGGCACAGAGATGGTTTCGATCCAGACTCTGAATGGGGTCCGATTGAACTGACGGCCCGCGGCACGAGCTCAGAGGATCCAGACTTTATCGTGTCAGTTTCCCTAGCCAGATGTCGTCATCAGGGCTCTCCAGCAAGTGAGCCCGGGCTAAGTGCCTTTGTGTGGCATGTGGTAGGAAAAGCAGATTATTCTCCCCTCAAACCAGGCATCATCAATGTTTCCCTCTCCTGATTTAACGCTATTCTTCTTAAAATTCACCTGTACCAAGGTACTCCTTCATATGTGTGTATATGTGAGTGTGTACATATACATATATGTGCGTGTATGTGTATATATACATACATGTGTATATATACATACATATGTGTATATATATATATATGAGTGGATCAAGAAATGAAGAGAATCTTCATTTTTCACCAACATTATTTACCTATACAGAATGGACAGATACCTATCTCTCATCCATGTAACTGTTAAGATATAGTCCTCAAGTTCTCAATATACATGTCTGTATATATACATATACATATGTCATACACATATACATATTGTAACATTTCCCATATTCTCCAAATGTTATATATGTATTACAGTATATAGGTATGTATGTACACATATATATGTATGTATATGTGTCAATTATATGATTTAATTTATCATAATTTTATTTGATTGAATATATAATTTATATACTTATATAATGATGTCATGTCACATACTTATATATACATATATAAGTATATAATATGTAATTTATTAATATAAATTTTATGTGATATGCAATATGTTAATATTTAACATACACATATAAATTATAACTATGTAAACTGTACAGTGAATTTGTATACATATAAATTAATTTTCACAGAGGAGTCACCCTCGTATCACTAAAAGAATGTTGGCATATTATCATCATAATCAGTAACTGTGTCTGAAGTCTAAGGCAGGAATTTGGAATTGCTATTTTTGCCCTAAGCCTGGTTACCATTTTCCAGAGTCCCCTTTCCCATTCCCAGATTGCCTTCTATTTGGGTGGATTCCCATAGAATTTCCTTATCAATGGAAATCATTTACACATTTTGTATTTCCAGATTTGTTCCAAAAACCCTGCTCCCAAAAAAAATCCCTTGGAGGCCCCAGGATGAGACTCAGTAACCTTTCACAACTCTACCATAGGACCAAGACCATGCTTCTTTCTCAAAAATTGTTAGTTTTTGTTTGATTCCATTACCCAACACCCACCCTCATTCTAACGCCCTGGCAGGAGTTCCCATGAAACAGATCTGAAACTGCTCTGAAACACCTACTTCCAATTTTCTCCAGTTCCTGATTATCCTTATATTGGAGTAAAAATTTTCCTTTCAAAAATAAGAATAACAATCATTACATACAGAATCCTGGAATCATACATAATAAAATGATAAATATTTATTAATTGATTAAAATTGATAGGGTCATATCAGATGTCATCTAGTCTAGCATTTCAAACTGTGGGTCGTGATCCCTTATGAGAGCATGAAAAATCTAGCAACAGTAAAAGATTTCTGAAAGTGCACCAACCAAAAATTAATTTAAAATCAAACATGCAATGGATCCAAGGTGTTTCCTGGTAGCACTTATATCTGCAGCTTCACTGCAGCCTTGGTTTTGAATACACACACACACACACACACACACACACACACACACACACACACACACACACAGAGCATGTGCACTTTGCACTTTGAGTGCCCTTAGACCACGAACGCCATCGAATGCTGGTGAAACACAAGATGGGGTCAGAAGTGGAAAAAGTCTAGGAAGCCCTGCCTAGTCTAACCTGTGCATGAATGAGAATACTCTCTACAATATAATATCTGCTAGTCTTTGTGTGAACAGTGTAGACTCTTAGGTTTTCAAAGCACTTTACAAACATTATCTCACTTGACCCTCATGACAACCCTGTGAGGTAAGTGCTGCTATTATTCTCATTTTACAGATGAGGAAACTAAGGCAAACAGAGGCTAAATGACTTAGCCAGAGTCATACAAGTAGTAAGTGTCTGAGGCTGGACATTAACTCATCTCCCACACTTCAGGTCCAGGCTTCTATCTACTGCACCACCCAACTGCCCCAACGTGCCCAAGAAGTGGTCATCCAGCCTTTGCTTGAAGACTTCTGGGTTGGGGTGATGGGGAGAGTGACACCCACAATTCAGGATACTTTTAAATAGTTCTCACTATTAGGGAAGGTTTTAAGGCTGTTTTTTGCCTCTGTAGCTTCAACCAATGACATAGAGCTCTACCCACTGGGGTCATGAAGAAAAAGGTCTTAATTCCTCTAACACATGAAAATCCTCACAGAGTTTTTTAAAATGATCATTTCTGCTCCAACTCTTCTCTTCAATAAGGCTAAACACCCCTACATCTTTCTATGTATGGTGATGATGGTGATGAGGATGATAGCTAACATTTACAGAATCCTTAATATGTGCCAAGCACTGTTACCTCATTTGGTCCAAACAGCAGCCCTGTGAAGTAGGTGGTATTATTATCCCTATTTTACAGATGAGGAAACTGAAACAAACAGAGGTTAAATGATTTGCTGAGGATCACACAGCTAGGAAGCATCTAAGGTGACATTTGAACTTAGGTCTTCCTGATTCCAGGTTTATAACTGGTTTCCTTTGTAATCCTATGAATTTATCTTGCCCATTTAAAAAAACATGATTCTGAGAAGGGGTCTTTATGTTCCATGTATTTTGCTTGACTGCCAAAGGGATCCTGGACACATAAAAAGCATTAAGAACCTGTGCTTTAGATGGTCTCCAGCTTCTCAAAGTTCTTTCTAAAATGTGGCATCCAGAAATGAACACAATATTCCAGCTGAATTCTGATCAGGACAGAATGCAGCAGGGCTTTCCCTTCCTTACTTCTGGACCCTATGCCTATCCATGAAGTCTAAGGTCTATTTACCACATGGCACTATTTCACTATTTGGGCAGGTAGGTGGCACCATGAATAAAGCACCAGACCTGGAGTCAGAAAGACCTGAGTTCAAATCTTACCTCAGACATTTACTACCTGGGTTCCCCTGGGCAAGTCACTTAATCCAGTTTACCTCAGTTTCCTCATCTGCAAAATGAGCTAGAGAAGGAAATGGTGAAACACTCCAGTATCTTTGCCAAGAAAACCCCAAATGGAGTCAGAGAGAGTCAGACAACTGAAGAAAGACTGAACCACAAAAAAAAAAAATCTATGTTACTAATTCATATTGAACTTAAGTTTCACTTTTTCAGATAAACAGTTGTCTATTCTGCCCCACTCCCTCCCCCAGCATCACCTTGTACTTGGGAAAATGTTTTGTTTTTGATGTAAGGATAAGGCTTTACAATTTGATTAGTGTACAGGAGGCTCCGATAGACTCCTCATTTTATATTTAGAGACACTGCATGGCGTTGTTTGTTTCAGAACTTTGTAACTCACCCTGTGAAAACATTCTTTTCCTCCCATTTTCCACATTGTCATTATTTCTCCTTTTATTGTTGTTACTGCTATTATTTCTTGCTTCCACTCACCAAAATAAATGGGGGGGGAGGTCTGAAAAACCCAGAGATACCAACACTGCCTTTCAGTGTTATCATGAAACAATTCAGTTTCCTGTTTTGACCATGTGCGGGGCATAGAAATTTACCAGAGGTCAATGGAGTCCTATCAGGAAATTCATTAATCAAAAACATTTAATAAACATAAGTGTTTACTATGTGCCAGAAACATCACTGGACCTTGCAGATACACAAAGACAAGCAAGATATTCCCTGACTTTAAGGAACTTACCATTAAATTATAAGCATCTCTGAAAAATGTATCATTGGATATTACTTGTGTTAATGTGTGACCATAGTCTTTATTAATATGCTAATGTTTACATTCTTCAAATTGAAAGATGAATGGTGAATAGAGGGTCAGTTCTGGGTACGAGAAGATCTGGTTTTAAGTGTTACCCTTAATAGACTAGCTATATGACCAAGAGTGCTGGGCTTGGAATCAGGAACACTCATCTTTATGAGTTCAAATTCAGCCTCAGACACTTACTAACAGTGTGATTCTGGGCAAGTCATTTAACCCTGTTTGCCTCAGTTTCCTCTTCTGTAAAATGAGCTGAAGAAGGAAATGGCAAATCATTCCAAGTGAGTGGGATAGGTTTAGTGAAGACTTCTCAGATTGTAATTCTTCTTCCAGGGGTGAGGTAAGACTGAGAGGCTCAAGGTTACTATATTTTTAGAACAGAATAATTCCATATAAGGATATAAAACTGTGTAGTACATTAGGGTCTCAATGATTGGATAAAGTTTACCTAATTCTTCAATGTCTTCATTTCCAAAGGGATTGGTTAGATTTCATGTCTAGAATGTAAGATCATATTTTCAGCTAATGAGAATAATGGTCAGTGGGCGGGGGGAGGGACTTGCGTTAGAGTCTATATAAATCACTGTCTTTTCTTTGTCTTCGGCTTTTCCTACTCCAGGTGAACTGGTGTAGGATTGTCCAGATTCTCGAGAATCGAATAAATCTCTTTTCTGTCATCACTTTGAGAGGCCTCTGAGTAATTGATTTATGTAGGGACCTGAGCCATCCCACACACAAGCAACCCAAATGGGGTCACCAAGTGTTGGACACAACTGAAAACTACTGAACAGCAACTTGACAAAGATCGTGGCAATTAACCTCTGTTTGCCTCCAGCAACACATCAAAGACCTTGACCCTATCAGAAGAAGACATAGTTTTATCAATGGCAATGACCTTTGAGAAGAAGTCATCTGCTTTGCCCCAGCACCCTAAAGACCCCTAGGCTTTTCCACTTGACTTACATTAGAAAGCTCTATTAGGATATAAACTCCATGAGGACTAGGATTTTCTTTCCTTTTTACTCTATTTTCAAGGCTTTCATTCATCCAGTCATTAAAACAGTGGATGACCAGAGTTGCTGGTTTGCATTGGTGAAGGGAGGCTGGGAAGTATCACACATCCACAAAGAAGGTTCTTTACACTGATGACATCATAGGTCTGAATTGCCCTCACAAAACTTTTTTTCAATTAAGTTGAAAATATTCCCTCTATAGTCAGCCCCCTTAGTTTTACCTCATCCTCACAAAGAGCAGCTAAGACTGCATATACAATGGAGAAGAAATTTGACTCATGGGTAGAGTTGGAGGTGTATTTTGCAATCCTGGCATCCAGTTGATTGCCTTGACAGCACTGGCATCAAACCTGCTGAAGAACAGAAAACTAGTGTGATTTATGAGTAACTCAGAAATAGACTTCAGAGCTTAATACCTAAACCCTAGGTTCTGGTCTAATTTGGGATTTCTGGAGGGGGACTCATCCTAAGTCTTCAGGTGGAGATCTAATGATTTCTTGGCAGAGATGTAAGAAGAAAAGGGTTGCCCAAATTGGGATATGCCTCTCATCAGTGGGGTATGTGTGTTCATGCTTCGTTGCCAAAGAAGACCATGCCATCAGAGAAATAATGATATAACTTGCACTTGACTTTGTTTTGAGTGAGGGGGGGCTGTGCAGGTCACCAGCCTCACCTCTCCTCCAGAGCCATCTGAATCCAGTGACCAAATATTCATCAGGATGACTGAAGATGACCCAGGATAAGGCAATTGGGGTTAAGTGACTTGCCCAAGGTCACACAGCTAGTGAGTTACAAGTGTCTGAGGTGAGATTTGAACTGAGGTCCTCCTGACTCCTGCACTGGTGCTCTATCCATTGCACCACCTAACTGCTGTAGTGGAGTATGAGAAGAGATCAGGGGAGGAGGGTAACACTGTGGAAAGAGTCCTGGATTTGGAACAGAGAACCTGGGTTCAAATCCTCGTTCTGCTACTTAATCCTTTGCTATTTTTGATAAGTCACTTCCTTTTTCAGGGCTCCCACTTCCTCATCTGTAAAATGAGGGTGTTGGGTGGATGGTGTCTAAAGTTCCTTCCTGCTCTAAATCATTGAACCCATAAAGCCCCTAGCTGATGATGTCCTGAAGAGCCAAAACGGGGAAGGAAAGGAGATTTTTCAGTGTTCCCAATCTCTGGTCCTAAATGGAGATGACTTCCCGATTTGCATCTCCATCCTCACCATTCATTCATTAAAGAGTGATTTATTTAGTACTTGTTACGTGTATAGAGTAACTGACTGTGCTGGGTACTCCAGATGTTTGCAAACAGAACCAACCCAAAGACTGGGTGGTGTCTCCAGGACACGTGCAAAGTCTCCACCCCCTTTCTATGATGCTGAGGTTTCTGCTATAAAGTTTTGGCACTAACAGGGTTTCAGATTCACCCTGCCCACTAGGCTGGCATGGGACATTTGAAGTTGTCATATGATCACTACATGACAAAGATGCCTTTGAAGAATTTAATGCAGCAACATTCTCATCAGAGATCTCTTCTTTCTCAATGTTTAGATGTCTGGCCCAGAAACTAATGATTAAAAAAAATACTTTTATTCTTAAAGCAAAATTTTTTTTTGTATAACAGGAAGGATTTATTAAAATACACTGTGAACAAATCTAACTTACACCATTAAAAATAGATCACTTTTTTTCATGTGTTTGGGACTTGATTCATTCAAATATATAGAAAAGTAATTTTTTAAAAAACAAGAATTTTTAAAAATTCCATTCACTGCTTTTAGGGGAAGAAGCTAAAGACGAAGCTCAGAGTGCTTGACAAGTTTCAGAGGCAGTCTGACCCATGTGGAGTCAGGGGACTGGGATTCCAATCCTGGCCCTTTCATTTACTACTTTTGTGAGGTTGGAAAAATTGCTTTACCTCTGATCTTCAGTTTACTAATTTGGAAAGTGAAGGAGTTGGGCTGGAAGACCTTTAAGGTCCTCCTCACCTCCAAATCTATAACTTGATAGCTGCTTCCTGTTGCACTGACTTATAACATACTTAATCACAATTCTGAAAGGCCAAGAAGACTCTTTTTAAAAATAAATTTTTATTGAGCCTTTTAAAATTTTAACTAATTTTATTATCAAAGTGAAAACATAAAAAAACACAAATCTCTATATACATAAAATAGAAAACAATGAGATTACATATGAAATTCTGAATCTGTATATCACGTGCTTGATTTTTAAAAGTATATATCATCACTACACATGAATAACCTATATCACATTACTTACCTTCTCAAAGAGATGAAAGAAGGGGGATGGAGAGAATTTGGAATTCAAAATTTTTAAAAACTAATATTAAAATTGTTTTCACATATAATTTTGAAAAAATAAAATATTCAGACAAGAATATGTTAGATTTAACATGGAAGTACCAATATTGTCCTAACTTTATCCAAATCCTCTTCGGAATTTCCTTCTGCTCTCCCCCAGAACAAGTTCTAAAACCTCGATCTCATCCCTAGGATCTGCCCTCATCCCACCTTTAGGAAAACTGGCTTTTCCTACTCTTATACACTTCACTCTAAAGAAATGCAAAGTGTGGGAGGGTGGGGGGAGGGAAAAACACTAGAGCTTCTAAAGAACAATTTTTTCCAATCTTTTTTGGAGTGCTACAGTTTTTTCTTATTTGTTTGATGCAGTTGGATGGTACTCCAAAAGTACTTTAATGACATGTTAATTTAAAATATGAAAAGTGAATTAAAATTTATTTGCAAGTTTAAACCACACTCAAGGTAAACAGAGGTATTCCGAACTGACTCATGAATGTGAGAATTTGGGAATCTCTCTCCTAGGTTCTGAATGTCTCTTTCTTTTGGAGCTGGCTGGGATAAACGGAGAGGTTTCTGAGTAGAGGAGTGAGGTGATCGAAGCAGTATTTTAAGTGTCTTTAGTCTGGTGAGGCAGTGGGTGAGGCCAAGGAAGGCACTGGAAATCAGATTAGTAGGCTGTTGAAATCTGGAGGGATGATGATGATATCCCGGGCCAGGGTGGTGGGAGTGATGAAATCCAGGATCAGGAGAGTAGTGGTAATGGGCACAGAGAGGAAGCCTTGAAGATGAACCTTGAAGGCTCTTCAAAGAAAGGCTTGAAAGCAGCTGAGGAGTGACTGAATTTGGAGAAGTTAAAGTCTAGGTGACAGGGAAAATATAGGTGCCATAGACTTCAAGAGCTGAAACAATTCAAGTTTTTAATTAGGTGTCAAAATGTTTGGTACAGACAGTGCCACTGCAGACCCAAGGGTCAACAGGTTATTTGGGGGCAGCAATTGTCAGGGGAGGCTTCATGGAAAAAGTGGAAATCAGATGAGACCTCAGAGAACGAAGAGGACAGGAAGGAGAATGCTGGTTATGAGAGCTCACCACCAACATCTGGCAACAGCATGTTAAAACCAACCTTGTTTCCAGTTCTTCTTTGTCTTTCTCTGTCATCTCTAGGATATTATTATCTAGAATGATTAATTAGGAATCATATGCGTGTGGAGAGTACTCAATTATTACCAAAACAATGTTTTCCATTGCTTCCATGTACCTGAAAACATGGCCAATGTTCCAGTTCTTTTGGTTCATCCTTATAGGATAGATACAACACTGCATTGTCCAGAGCTGCCTGGGGAAAAGGTCTATTGTTGGCCACCTTTTAATCCATCCCCACAGGAAGTCAGAACACCCCTGATCAATGCACTATAACCTGATACCATGCTCTGGGCAATATCGATTACTTCCCAAACACAGTTGTTGTTAACCTCCTGTTTATTGGTCTCACAGCAGGGACGCTACTAGTGGGTCCATGTGTATACAGAATTGAATCAGTGACTCAGGGTTATAATGGACCATGGAATCTCTCTCCCCACCATTCCATGCCAGGTGCTGGGCATCCAGCCTTTCCTTGAATTCCTCCAGCCATGAAAAGCTCACTATCTCACTATGCAATTTGCTCTATTTTGGATCAGGCTGAATTGTGAAAATATTCTCCCTTACATTCACTTAAAATCTATCTCTCTAGCCCTCCCAGCCTGATGACTTTTTTTGTTGACCCCATTAAAGGGGCCATGTTCTGGCTACCTCTTAAACAGTCCTATTCAATGAATGGGCGTTGCCTCACCCTAAGTGAGTACCTGCAAAGATCTTGGCCTAAAGGGGTCAAGGTCGCCCAGTGCATCCTGCGTCATCTCCAGTCATCCTGATGAATATCAGGTCACTGGATTCAGATGGCTCTAGAGGAGAAGTGAGGCTGGTGACCTGCACAGCCCTCCCTCACTCAAAACAAAGTCAAGTGCAAGTCATGTCATCATTTCTCTGATGTCATGATCTTCTTTGGCAACGAAGGACAAACACAACAGCCTCTCTAGCACTTCCAACTATTGCTCCTAATTAAGTCTTCCAGAAATACACAGGTCTTGTGTAATATCCTTGGAATTCTTGGTTGGATTGGATAGCCACTGAGGTCCCTTTCATATCTGAAATTCTGTGATTCTGTGCAATTCCTGGCAAAATATTAAAAACAGCTAACATTTCTATGAAGCTTTAATTTGCAAAATGCTTTCCATGTATTATTTCATTTGGTGGTCATCACAGCCCTGTTTGATCAGAGCTATTGTTTTCCTACTTTACAGTTAAGGAAACTGAGGCAGAGAGTGGTTAAATGCCCTGCCCAGGGCCACAGAATAGTGTCTGGGGTAGGATTTGAATCCAGGTCTTTGTAAGTTCAAGTTCAATGTCTAGAATATATTCGATGCTATCTGGACAGAAGGCACAAATGAATCCTCAAACCACCCGCTCCTCACAACACACACAGACACACACACAGACACACACACACACACCCTACCAAGAGTACAGAAGCAGCACACACACACACACACACACATACACACACACACACACACACACACACACACACACACACCTTACCAAGAGTACAGAAGCAGCTAAAAGTATCTCTAGGACTTCAAGGACTTCATCTAGCCTAATTATAAAAGGTGCTTTACGAAATTAAAGATACCTATAATCATATGAAAAAATATTCTAAATCATTTTTGATTAGAGAGATGCAAATCAAAACAACTCTGAGGTACCACATCCCACCTGTCAGGTTGGCAAACATGAAAGAACAGGAAAATGATAAATGTTGGAGAGGATGTGGGAGAGTTGGAACACTAACTCACTGTTGGTGAGCTGATCCAACCGTTCTGGAGAGCAATTTGGAACTATGCCCAAAGGGCTACAAAAATGTGCATACCCTTTGACCCAGCAATATCGCTTCTAGGACTGTATCCCCAAGAGATCATAAAAATGGGAAAGGGTCCCACATGTACAAAAATATTTATAGCAGCACTCTTTGGAGTGGCCAAGAACTGGAAATCAAGGGGATGGCCATCAACTGGAGAATGGCTGAATAAATTATGGTATATGAATGTAATGGAGTACTATTGCGCCATAAGAAACGATGAACAAGAAGACTTCAGGGAGGCCTGGAAGGACTTGTATAATTCTGATGCTGAGTGAAAGGGGCAGAACCAGGAGAACTTTGTGCACAACAACGACCACAGTGTACAAGAGTTTTTTCTGGTAGACCTGGATCTTCATAGCAATGCAAGGACTTAAAAATAAAAAAAATTCCCAATGATCTTCTAAGGCAAAATGCCTTCTACATCCAGAGAAAGAACTATGGAATTCAGTCACAGAATGTAGCAGATCATTTTTGTGTGTGTGTGTTTAACGTTTTGGTTTGTTATATGATTTCTCCTATTTATTTTAGTTCTTCTACACAGCATGACTATAGTGAAAATGTATTCCATAGGAATGCATGTGTAGATTCCATATAGAATTGTATGCCATCTTGGGGAGGGACGGGGGTGGTGGTGGGGAGGTAGGGGGGAAAAATCTAAGTTTTATGGTAGTGATTGTAGAACACTAAAAACAAATAAAATTAATATAAAAAAATAAAAGGTCCTTTAGCTCTGTTGGTGCATTTGTGGTCGAAAGATAGGAACAAAGAATTCCTAAAAGAAGAACTGCATATTCTTAATGACTACATGAAAGATGACTCCAAGTCACTAATAATAAAAGAAATGCAAATCAAAACAACTTTGAGGTTTCACCTCACATCCAGAAAATTGGCGGGGCGGGGGGGGGGAGGAAATGACAAAAAATGGGAATAGTGAAAGGTGAAGGGATCATAGAAAGATAAACATAAACATGAATCAAGAATGTTTATTAAGTGCCTACTACACACATGCTAGGTGCTAAGGATACCAGTACAAAGGATGAAACCATCTGTGGCAACGAGTGTGCATTCTAATGGGGGAGACAACAGGTACATATAAAAAATTCCTGTGTGTGTATCTGTACCTGTAGAACATAAATCTTAAGTTGGTGAGTTTCTTTGCAAAACAAGTAACATCTCATATAGTTGTGGGGATCAAATGAAGTAATGCATAATGGATGCAATATAAAACACTCAGCATTATCTATAATCAAGTTAAGATACACGTGTGTATATATACACGCACATACATATATACATACATGCAGGTAGCTAGATGGGACAATGGATAGAGAATCTATCTTTTAAGATACACATGTATACATACATGCAGGTGTGTGTCTATATGTATGTATAATGGATGATACACCTATCTTTGGGACACATATGTGTATATATGCATATATGCCTGTACATGTGTATGCATGTACATATATACATATACATGCAGGTAGGTAGCTGGGACAGTGGACAGCGAATGATCCTTCTACCCTGAAGATACACATGTATCCATGTATGGAGGTGGCTAGATGGGAGGACGGACGGAGGGACGCACCACGCACAGAATGACAAGTCTCTATCTGGTTAAGCTTACACTGGGGGGGTGTGGATGGGAGCGGGGCACCGCGCTCGCTCTCTCTAAGACACACACGCACAGCAGGGGGCCGGACCCGACGGCGGACCGAGGGCGAGGTCGGACGCACGTGCGCGCACACTCAGGCAGGTGCCCCGGGCGCAGGGCGCTCCCGCCGCGGTCGCTTTAAAGAAGGGGGCGGGCTCCGCCCCGCCGGCCCACGTGACGCGCTCGCGGCGCTCGCGGAAGCGGGCCCGGCGTCCCCTCCCCCTCCCGGCTCGGCGGGGGGCCGCGGCCCCAGCCATGGTGCGGCTGTACAACCTGCACCCGTTCGGCTCGCAGCAGGTGGTGCGGTGCCGGCAGGAGCCCGAGCGCGTGTGCTGCGGCGGGCAGGACGCGCTCTTCGTGGCGGCGGGCTGCAAGGTGGAGGCGTTCTCCGTGGGGGCGCGGGCTCCCGAGCCGGCCCAGCCGCGCTGCTGCTTCTCCACGCTGGGCCGGGTGCTGCACCTGAGCTACAGCGAGCCCGGTAAGTCGGGGCGGGCCCGGAGACCTCGGAGCCCGGGCGGCCCAGCCCCGCCCTCCTGGGGCCCCTCGGACGCGCCCCCCGGAGCTCGCGCCGGGCCCCTCGGGGCCCCCCCCAGCCCAGGTCTCTCCGGACCCGTGCCCCCTCCCCCCCCCCCCCGGTCGGGCTCCCGCAGGTGCTGGCTGTGGGCGCCCTTCTGAGCCCCGCATCCCCGCCCTGGGCGCCCGCAGCGCGGGGACCGCTCCCTGCTTCTGCCTCGGTGCCGGACGCCCGGGGGTCCCGAAAAGGGACCGATCCTGCCTGCAGCCGTGTAAACGGGGAAGCAGTTTATGCACGTGACCGAAAAGAGGAATCTTTTTCCAGAAACCCCCCTGCGGACTGCACCCTTTGACCCCAGAGGTCAAAGTGGACGAGTGCGTCCGCAGAGGCCACTGTGCGGCTGCGTGGGGCGGGGAGGCACGGAGCGGTCCGGACCGCAGTGACCTCTGCCCAGCCCCTGATAGCCGGAGCCCAGCCCGCGGTGCCCCTCTCGGACAGCCCCGACCGGACGTCTGGACACAGGGGTGCCAGGGTGGAGCATCGGTGTTCACGTTGCTGACCCCTCCTGGTGCTGGGGCCGAGACGATGGGGAGGGATCCCCGCTCGCCCTTGTCCCGGCCCTCCGGGGCCTCCAGGGGATGCCCACAGCAGAGGCCGCCAGGGTCACGGAGGCTCTTTGGCAGGGTCTGCGGGTATCCCTGCGTCCCCGAGGAGGGCTAGAGGTCAGGAGGTTCGCGAGCTTAGGCTCTTTTGGTCCTTTGTCTCTTATTTTGCGCATCAGCGCCAGGGGTGTTGGACTGATGACGTCGTTGGCATCGGCGATCTCCCAGGTGGGCAAGGACCAGTGCGGGCCAGCACCTTCCCTGCAGCATGCAGAGAGCTGGCGAGGTCTCTCCGAGGCTGCGGGCTGCCCTGGGTGACGCCAGCGTAGGTGAAGGGCAGCCCTTGAAGCAGAGGCGCTTCTGGGTGATGGCCTCTCTCCCTGCGTTATACCAGGCTGCTTGTCCTGCTATACATGTATGTATGTACACGCACCACGCACCCTGTGCACATGTAGGGGCGTGTGTGCAGGGGAAGCTAAGAAACCATTGTTTTATTTTCCTTCTCGGGGTAGTGGGCGAAAAAGGAGTAGGGAGATAACATAAAACTCAATTCCTTTCTACTTAAGACGTGTTTGAAAAAATTAAAAAAAAGCCTAGGTTGCGTGGAACCCGGAGGGTTGATTACACTTGGCTCCAAGGCATTGTTTCTGACGCCCCCGGGGTGTGTCTTCCTCTGAACCCTTTGGCCCCTCTTCCACTTTCACTTTTCTTTCATCAGAGTGGTGAAAGATGTGAAGTTAGAGCTACTTACATTGTCTTCCTTTGACCCTAAGTCCTTGAGTGAAAATCTTTTCTTTGCTTATTCCTCCCCTGAAATAGAGATTCCCCAAATCCTCCAGTTTTCATTTCTTCCCCCCCACTGACACCCTCAGTCAAAACGAGGAAGGTGTTATCTGTTATTGATTATACTTTTTGCATTTTAATATCTTACTTTACTAATAACTGTAGAAGAAAAGACTTCCTGCCAAAGGCATTTTATATGCATCAACTGGGGGGAAATTTGGGGATAAGGATGATTATCGAAATCATTCCTATGGTGGAGTTAACTTTTAACTCGTGGTCTGTTGAAACCCCCAGATTCTTTTTCATAGGAATTATGATACAGTCACACCTCCCCCATTCTGCACTTATAAAGTTGATTTTTTTAAACCTAGATGGGAATTTACATTTATTCTTATTTTCATTTTTAAAGGTTGCCCTTCTGCGCCCCCTCTCTCCCCCCAGTTTTTTCCTAAAGTCTGGCAAGATACTTTTGGATCCCTGTCATGTCGGTATCATCCACAGATTCAATTAGCATGCATCAATTCCTTTATCGAAATCTGTGATAAATGGCACATGGCCCACTGGGTCTTTCCATGAGAAATCTCTCTTTAAGTTAATGTTAAGCCCTTCAAAAATGTTCACTGGTTCCAATCGTTGAACAAACCGTACCACTGTGTAGCCTCCATCTGCCTTGCTGTAAGGTCTGGAATTCCCCTGCTTAGGGAACCCTGTGCCTCCCCCATAATCGTGGGGTATTTTGATACCACAGGAAGAGGCCAAGTGTCTCCATATTGTTTGTAGGTTGTAGTTTAATCAACCATGAATAGTTACAAAACAGGGACAATCTGGGGCAGCTGCCAAACAGTTCACTGAACCCCCAAAGTCCAGGTAAAGTCAGGAGGAGCTGAAGAGTGCATTACTACCGATTGGTGGTTATTTTTAGTTTTCTGCTTAGTTATGAGTTTGCGAATTAAACCTTTGTTATACAGCTCAAACATAAGTTTGTGTATCAGTCACATCCTAGTCATATAAAGGTCACAATATTCTTATTTTGCTTTTATAGGTCAAAGTAGCTTAAGTTTTGACCCGATGTCTAAAATATAATTTTGTTTCTAAGTTATGTTTGTAAACAGGTCGTATGTTCAGGTTTTCACCTTTCACAGGGTTTAAGTTTTTCTGGCTTTTCACTTGTTACTATATTTTATGGCTTTTTCTCAGTTAGGATTCCACACTTGTCAACTACAAGTAGAGCATTAGGGACTTTACCAAATAATTTGCTGAAACCTAAGTTTACTCTACATGTACAATTATTCCACTAATCCATCCATCTAAAAATTACTTTGTCAGGAAAGGAATTGAGTTTATCCTAACCTGATCACGATGAAGTAATGCTGACTTTTATGATTAGTGTTTCCTCTTCTAAGTATTCACAGGACATTCCTTTAATGATGTATTTTAGAATTTTGCCAGGATTAGAAATCAAGTTCATTACCTCATCAGTGAAAGGCGCCATCCTCTTCCATTTTTAAAAAATCAAAACAGCATTTGCTCTTTCCAGTTCTAGGCACCTTTATGGTCCTCCAAGGTATTTTAAGATCACCCTTAGTGACTCAACAGTACCTAAAGAAGTAATTCATCCAGGTGACTCATACTCATTGAAATGCCCTCAGGTCTCTCTCTCTCTTACTTTCTCCTCACTTACTGTTTCCATAAACTTACTTTGCCATTAATTAATGCTTATTCTAGCTTTCCCTGTCAAAAGACAAAATCAACAAGGATTTATTATGTGCCAATTCTCTGATGATGTAAGCTTTGGGGTTACAAAGATAAAATGGAAATCTATTGGGGGATTTTTTTGTGATTCTTCTTTCACAAAGTGACTGATGTGGAAATATGTTTAATATGATTTACATGTATAGCTCATATCAAATTGCATACTGTCTTGGGGAGAGGGGAGGAGAAGGAGGGAGAAAAAAATTTGGGACTCAAAATATAAAAGTGAATGTTGAAATCTATCTTTACATGTAATTGGAAAAAAAATAAAGTCGGGGGAATGTCTATTGTGGGAGCTAATACATACTGGTATAAATTTATGAAAATACATTTATATTTATTAAAATTTATAAAACTAAAAATTGGGGGGATCAGGAAAGGCTTTATGCAGAAGTGATGGTTGGACTGAGCTTTGAGGGAAACTTGGAAGTATAAGGATGTGTATCCAGGCATAAGAGACAGTGACCAGTACAAATTGATATTCTGCTGTATGCAAGGGCCAGCAAAGAGGCCAATTTACCTTGACCTTAAAATGCATGAAGGGCGGTGATGCATAATAATAAGATTCATACGGTCCTTTGAGGAATTGCACAGTTCTCTCCATGTTATCTGGTGTGATCCTGACAACAACCCCCTCAGACAGATACTGTTATTCTCATTCTGCAGATGAGGATACTGAGGTGGAGAACAGTTAGATGACTTGTTGAGGGTTACACAGCTGATGTCTGAGGCAAGATTTGAACTCAGGTCTTCCTGACTCCAATCCAGAACTCTCTCCACTCTATTTCACCTCGTTGATAGTAGTATATGGCTAGAAAGAACTGTTGAAATCTGTCATAATAGATTTGGAGCTGAGTAGGACCTTAGGCATCATCTAATTCACCCCCTTAATTTTCCAAGACCCAGAGACCCACTAAACATGTCACTAGCAGTGAACTTATGATAAGGAAATCCTGAGGAATGCTGGAAGGGAAAGGAAATGAAACTCTTTTTATACCCAGGAGAAAATTATTTATAGCCATAGGATGATGGTGATTGCTGACCTAAATTTTTTCAGTAACAATAAGGACATGGTATGGTTTGCCTCAGGGGCAAGGAGGAATTAACTGGTACTGATTACCTCAGCCTGAAAGAAGTGAAACATCTTACTCGAGGCAGTCATATTCTGTTCACCACCTTTTGTTGTGGAGTCTTGTCTGTTGCTTGAAAGGTGTGTGTGTGTGTACACATGTGCATGTATGTCTACATATGCATATGCACACGTATATATGTGTGTATATACATATATGTCTATATATGTCTATAAAACTGTAAACCTTAAAGCACCATAGAAATGCTAGTTATCATTGTTAATGATTATAATTCTTACATTAACAGTAGAGGGACCCAGATGCACCAACTGATGCAAAAATATTATAACTTTAATTTGAAATAAAAATGTTTATCTCTGTTTTCTTTAGTTTATGCAGAAAAAATGCAGTATCAATGGATAGAGCTTAGTCCTTAGAAGTATTCCTAAATTCTGGCCCTTCTAGTGTTAATGAAAAAATAATATCTATTAATTAAATAAACCATTTGGGTTGAGAAGAAACATGTCTTTCCAAGAGTCTACCCGTTTTCTGGGGATTCACGGATGGTAGCAGCTTGAAAGGCTTCAGCCAAGCCTGTAGTTTAGGTGGGATAAGCAAAACTACCTTAAATAACCAATTTTCATTAGTTTTAAAGTATACTTTGTTTTCCTGATTACTTTTTTTATGACTCATAGTTTTTTCTCATTTCTTCTCTATGTTTCTTATGAAGATGTGATATTTTGAAATAGAGATTCCCCTGATTCCTGCCAAGTTTTCCACATTGCACTTACCTTTAATATGTCACACAAGTACTAGAAAACCACGAGGAGAGGGGAGAGAGAGGAGGAGGACAGTTTGTCTCCCCTATAGATCCAGGGCCAGAACAATATTGACTAAGGAAATAGAATTGAAATTGACCACCTGCATGAATACTTTACAACAGTTTATTTTATACTCTTAACATTCCATAAATACAAATGCCTCATGGGAAGAAAAAATGAGGATCCCTAAGTTGAGATGACTTGATTTCTTAATTTTGATTTTCTTTTTTACTTTAACTGCTCTTCCAATCATATTCAGTAAGGTTTCCTTTCCCCTGCAGAGGAGACTCATGCCTCTTCTTCCACCCCCAAACACAATATCTTACATTTAGTAGCTGTCCCATAACCTCTATAGTAGAGAGTGCCCCGGTTTAGTGAGTAGAGGGCTGAGTTTGGGGTTATTGTGAGTCTGCAAATCACCAGACACCCCTTTGTCTCAGGCAATTGCCTAGAACAACTACCAAGATAATATTTTGAGCTCTGGAAAGGATCTAGAGTTCATTAAGGCTAAATTCATTATTTACAAGTGAAGAAACTTGAGACCCATAGATCACACAGGTAGGGGGTAGATCACAGGTCCTTCCTATCTTGTATGCAGTAAATGTGCTTCCAAATTTTAGGTTCTAATGACATTGCTATTCCCTCTTTTCCCACCTCCAGGAGACTACTTAGTGACAATTGAGGAGAAAAACAAAGCCACCTTCCTTCGGGCCTATGTGAACTGGAGAAACAGGACCACAGAAAACTCTCGAGTGTGTATTCGCATGGTGGGTCACCGAGTAGAGGGCTGCTTCAGGGAAGCTTCCAAAGACCAGATGTCCATCATTGAGATCCCTCTGTCCGAGCCACCACTCTGCGTTGCTTGTTGTCCTGTGACAGGGGATCTCCTCGTTGGCTGTGTCAATAAACTGGTGCTGTTTAGTTTAAAATGGCAGGTTGTCAACGAGGGTTTCTCCATGTTGGACTTCGAACGTGCTTTCATCATACACATAGAGAGTATTCTCCCCATAGAAATTTCATTTTGTTCTGGATATATTGCGGTAATGATGGATCTGGAAGTCTTAATCCTGCATTTGGAGGCTGCTCCTAAAGGTGAAGGAAATGTTGACCCGTCCCCAACGACAGAGGACGCCCTGGCCAGACAGGTCACCACTGAGGCTGGTAAATGTGGACTTTAGCTTGCTTTGGCCTGCTGGGGGAAAGTCAGTACTAGGTGACCTAGGCGAAGGGCTGATGCGTTTTATTTTTAAAATGTGACTATTGAATGAAATGAACCAGAAGAACAACATGGCCCTAGCAGATAGAGTGCCGGTCTTAGAGTCAGGAAGCCCTGAGATGAAGCTGGCTATGTGACTCTGAGCATGTCATGTACCTTCTTACATGTCTTAAGTAATTCCCTGTGACTTGCTTACTAATTCGTAGCCAGGTTATGATCGGCCCGGGTGGAGGGAGGCTACATACATACTTCATGCTCCCCACTGAAGAAATCTCTGGTGTTTTGCTTATTGATGTAGGACACTGAATGTGTGCTTAGGATTTAGGGGGCTGGGGGTTTGCGGAACTTCTAGTAGGAATCTTTCTGCTATGTGGCGATAACTTGGCCTACATTTTTTTGCTTATAGAATTTCCTTGTCAGGGGTAATCCCACCTAGGCTACCTATATCATAAGCTTTTTGTGGATGGGGATAGGGGAGGAACAAACAAGGCAAATGTATGTTGAAGCAGTTTGAATAATATAAAGTGCCATAGATTAGAAATTTGATATTCATTTGCATTAATAATAGCATGTTTTTGCTAGTACAGTGATGATCCCTGTAGAGTCATTATAATAACTACTAACATTATGTAGTGCTTTAAGGTTTAGTAAAGCCCTGTAGAAATATTACATCATTTTATCCTGACAACAACCCCAAGTGGTAGACATTACTTATTATCACCTTTTTACAGTGGAGGACACTGAGGCAAGCAGGTTAAGTGACTTGTCCAGGGTCACACAGCTAGGAAGTATCTGAGGTGGGATTTGAACTCAGTTTTTCCCAACTACAGGTTCAACGCTGTGTCTACTGTGCCACCTTTTATTTTTTATTAGAAATTAAAACAGTTTTTAGGTAGATGTATTTAGTAATGCTGTGAAGTACAGCTCATGTTTTTAAATTACTGATGGAGTCTTGTAAGCTATTGTGATGTGGGTAAAAAGAACATGGGAGTTAAGAGACAGGAGAGACCAAGGTGTTTCTTGTATTTTTCTCACTGGTTGTCACTAAACAGAGCCTCAGTTTCCTCACCTGTAATTCATGTAAAGTGCTTTATTTAAATCTTGAAGTACTATGTAAATGTTAGCTGGATCTATTCTTTGAAGCGGCTTGCTGCCTCTCTTTACTCTTCATAGCTTATTTTTACAGGCAGAAAGAGTGATGCCTGTACATTGTCAGCTCCTCAGCTGGAGTCAGAGGATTTTGTTATTTGTCAAAAGCCCACAGAGCTCCTTGGTGAGGTGAGCAGACAGTGTGGCTTATCGGTTACCTTGGAGTCAATGGGGTTAAATGATGAAAAAGCAAGTCCTTCCCAGTTACACTCCATCCTGTACAGGTACAAGGTTCTACTCTTACTACAACCTTGAAGTATTTTCTAAGCAGAAATGAGTTCAGCAATGAGTTGGGTCTGTTTTCTCCTGTAGACGTTTTACTCCTGATGTTTCCTACTATGCCTTCCCTGATGACACCAAGTTACATTCACTCCAGTTGCTGCCTATTTACCAAACAGGTCAGTGTGAAAGTGTGGGTGGTTGTGGGGTGGAAAGCACTGGACTCAGAGCCAGAAGTCTTGAGTTCAGATTTTCAGTTCTGCTATGTGCCAAGTAACATTTACTTACTAAGTACTGTGGACACAAGACCAAAGTGTTAAACAGTTCCTGTTCACAAGTTGCAGCTTTCATTCTAAGACCTGTTGGCATTATCTTCCTTTTTGTTTTCTTAGCTCTCGTCTTCCAGTTAATAGTCTAAATCAGGAATCAGCAGACACTGGCTGTGGGGCCAGATTCAACCCATTATAAACCATTCCTAGATCTTGGGCTATACAAGAACAGCCTGCAGGCTGGATTTGGCCCTTGGACTGCTGATCTATATTCTGTATCCATCATTCAGTGTACAAGAGCTCCTACGTGGAGGACAAGTTCCCTTCACAGAGATTAGTCTTATCAACGGAGCAGGGAGATATTTGCCCAAATTGCAACATTAAGGAGAGTGGGTTAAATATCATTAGAAAAGTGTTTAGGAAGTTCACCTGAGAAGGTTGCTTGGGAAGTGGCATGGAGGTAGATCCGATTACAGAATCACAATTTCAGAGCTGGAAGGGACCTCAGGATAGTCCAACCTGTACCCTAAAAGGGGTTCCCCACAACATTATGCTTAACAACTGTTCATCCACTTTCAGGGCTTCCAGTGAAGGGGAGCTGTGATTTAATAAGGGCCCCTCTTCCACTTGTAATGAGAGGGACTGCACCTGTGGTTTCATTGCCATAGGTAGGGAACCTTCTCAGGTGAGGAAACTCCTTTCAGCTCAGAAACTTAGAGTCCAGCTACCTTGAGCATTAGGAGCTGAGGTGAAATAGCCAGTACGCATCAGAGGCTGGCTCCAGGGCCAGCTCTCTATTCACTACACCATACTACTTAGCTAATATCTATGTAGTACTGTCAGGTTTGCAGAGTACTTGATGTATATTATCTCATTTGATTGGTAACATTTAGATAGGCAGAAAATTGGCTAGGATTTAGGGATAGGGAGTAGGGAAGAGGGCATTCCAAGAACCTAAAATGTCATGGGTTCCTTTTATTTTGAGATGATCTTGTGTGAGCTTAAAAAAAAAAAAAAAAGCATGTACCTTACAGAAAGTGTAGCCAAACTACTTGAATATTTCATGAATCCTCAGGGGCACCATATGTGGCAACTGCCAGAAATCACAGCCAAACCAAACGTGAATGGCATTGTGAAGGTGGTGAGGTAGAAAACGGGCCACTATTCCCCTAGTATTCTCACTGTGTGTCTTCTGGGTACCTCCCTGGTCTGATACATGCAAAGCCCTAGAGCCAGCCCTACCATGTGCTCAAAACATCTACCTTATACGCAATCAAAGTATTTTATTTTCTATGATTCTTTCTGTCCCTTGTTTGATCATAAACTTTTCCCTATCCATAGATCTGACAGGCAGTTTCTTCTTTGGTCTTATGAGTTGATGGTGTCCCATTTCATGTCTAAGTCATGCTTTCATCTTGGGTTTGTCTTGCTTAGTATATGGTATAAGATGTTGGTCTATACCTTATTTCTGCCAGACTGCTTTCCAGTTTTTCTCAGCAGTTTTTGTCAAATAATGATTCAACCCTGGTAGCTTTGGTCTTTGAGCTTATAGAACACAAGACTATTATGTTTATTCCTCTGTATGTTGTATAGGGAATATAGATTTGGTCCACTGACTGCTCTCTCTTTCTCTCTTTTTAAAACAAGTAACAGATCATTTTAATGGTTACTACTTTGTAGTAGAGTTTGAGATTTGATCCTTCTAGGCTCTTTTTTTCTACTTTTCTCCCCCCATTCTTTCCCTTAAAATTTTTCACCTTTTGTTTCTCCAGATAAATTATATGTCCTGCTGTTTCTTAGGACCTCTAAAGGAGGTCATCAAGTAGCTCTTTGAAAAGGGCATCCTTCTTACATTTTCTGCCTCTCATGATAAGATTGTGTATGGTTTTTTATTGTTTGCATTATTTATATGAATTCAGTTTATATATTTCCAGTGTCTCACTCCTGGTGTGTACTTTGTTTATTGAATTAAGTGCTGTGCTTTGTTAAAAAGTACCTCTTATGGTTTGGAGGTGGGATTTAACTAGTAAGAGAGTCAGGGATAGGTGAAAAGGGAAGAGGGTGAAGTAGCTAAGGAGCATTTTATAACTGGATTTATTTCTAGAATGTCTCTGAATGTTTCAGCAAGGAAACAATATTCAGAGTAATACTGCTTTCTTCTCTTTCTAATGCAGGTGCTGTTACTACTGATGGGAAGAGCTCCCCTCAGGAAAAAGAGTTGCTAAGTCTCTTCTGTTTTTTCTCATTACCTCACATTGGATATCTCTATATGGCTGTTAAATCAGTGGAATTAGTGTCAGTCTACCAGTACCCAGAGAAATGTCAGCAGGCAGTTCTTACCCCACAATTCCTGCACGTCATCACAAGGTATAGGTTGTCTGCCTCTTGTCCCTCCTTCTTTGTTTTGTGAATGATGCCTCTTATGACCTTGTAAACTGTATTTACATCAGGAAGGGATATATTCCAGACCCCTGATTTCTTGGATGTGGGGAACTCTCCAGTGAGGAAAGTGCCTTTACCAATGCAGACTGTCAACCACCCTACATAGTCTTAGAAAGTTACTTTGAACATTAAAGTCTAAATGACTTGTCCATGATTACAAAGCCAGTATTGAACTAGCATTGAGTTGAATCCAAGACTGGTCTGTGAGGCCAAATCTCTGTTCTCTATGCTGTCTCCCTTAAGGCATAGTAGATTATGTATTGTCTTAAATGAACGTTTCATATTTATCTTTTCAAGGCAGCATTTAATGACTCATTGCTGTCTTTTTACAGGCCAGTGCTTTCCCAGTCTAGGGGCTGAGGTCCACTGGGAACTATGAAATTTTTGCAAGGCATTTTTGAATCCATATGCTTATGGACCATTTTTATCTTGAGCTTTATTTACCACCAGCAAAATAGGCATCACAATAGCTTATATCAACTGAATAAAATGTCTTGCAGATATACATATTAGTGGGTTTTTGTTTGGTTCCAGATGTCTGTAGATGCTACTGTGTGTAATACGGTGTGGTTTCATTAAAAAGCAAGCTTTTTGTCAGTTTCTATTTTCTCAATTGACAGATAGCCCTGCAAAAATTTTTGGTGTTAAAAAGGGGACTTCTCATTGTACGTTCTTGGGACCTACTATTCTGCTCTTTTCTACATTGAACCTTTTTTTTCCTCTTCTTTTGGAGGTCAGGTTCTTTAAGTTTAGATATTTAGATATTATGTTCTAATCTATTATTATAACTACAATTAGAAATTTAGGCATTATGTAGATAAGTTTGTGTTTTTATTTTTTTCCCATTTGCCCCTTCATTAATGGGCTCAGCATGATACAATGTCAGGTAGCTGATTTGAGCTTCAAAAACCTGAGTCAACACCATATGGTATCAGTTTAAATGTTTTTTTCCTCAGGGTTTTTTAATTGTAATTTTTCCTGGTTTTAATCACTAGCACTTCTATTATTCTATTATGCTTTTACTTTCATTATTCAAAGCCAATTGAACATGATTCAGATATTTTTATCTGGTATGAACTGATGTGAACGTAAGAGTTATGACCCAGCTATCTTGTATTAGAGATAAGAAGACCATAAGACAAAGTCACTTCCCCAAGGTTTTCACTTAGCGTCAGAACAAGGTCCAACTCTAACTGGAACTTGAGTCTTCTAAAAACTCCTACTCTAATGTACTTCTTACCATACATATCGCACTGATTCTTCCTTAAAAACAAAACTTTCCCCTAGGATCTTTACATTTAAAGGAGGTTCAGGAATTTCTTTTAGTCTCAGGGGTTGGAAATACTGGGTTTTGTTTTTAGGAGTTTTGATCCCTCCTTTTTTTGTAAAACCATTTGTAAACCATTAGAATATTTCCGAAAGAACTGCTAAGTCATAACTATTAATAATGGCCTTCTGGGTTCCAAAATAACTAATCCATTCAGTTATTCATTTAGCCTATGTTTATTGAGGAAGAAGATGATGATGATCTGTTGTGTTGTTGGTACTGAGCTAGGAATAAAAAGATGCCCAAGACCTTTGCTCTTAGAAGTGTGCCTTGTAATCTTACTAGGTGATAAACAGTGTACATATAGCTATAATATTTGTTTGTGTGGGGTTAAGTGATACAGGAGTGGTAGCGAATTTTCTGGAGTCCAGATGAAGGAGAATTGTTAGGAGGGAGGGAGACTCTATGGAGGTACATGAGAGACAGACTTTTGATGAGAAGGGCTATTTCAATAGAGAGAAAGAGATAGGAGCAAAGCCAAAGACACAAGAATGTTTAGGGGAGGGCAATGGACCTTGTTTCAGTGGAATGAAAGGAAGTCCTGAACACTGATTGTGGCATTGTTATGGGCCTGAGTAGAAGGTAGAAGCACAGCAACAAGCATTTATTAAGCACCTACTGTGGTTAAGACACAGTGTTGGCACTGAAGATACGGTGATGAAAAAGCACACCCTTGTGTTTTTGACTGACACCTGCTTATTTTATGTGGTTAGTTTCAAGTTTTGTCAAAGTGAGACCTCCCTGACTTACTGACTCTTTAAATTTCACCTCCAAACCATAGGAGGTACATTTTAACAAAGCACAGCATTAATTCAGTAAGCAAGGTACTTAACAACAGTTTTTATATAAATAATGCAAACAATAAAGGACTTTCAGAATTGTTTGTTACTTTTAAGAGCAGAGCAGTGGTATTCATTGATCAATGTGTATTTTAAAAAATCTTTGTTGAACACCTTCCATCATGTTTTGCAATGGTCCCATATAGCCACTTTTCTGCTAGGAAGAGACATCATGGGTCACGCCACAAAATAATGGGTCAGAAGGGAGGAGACCCAGCTCTGGTTGAAGCTGGGCTGCTTCCAACAAGCCACTTAACCTTTTTACAGTCTTCGCATGTGTAAAATAAGGGAGTTGGGATGCTCTCTTTTGGCTCTGATATTCAAGGATTTTCATGTCGGGGACTGGATTCATGTTGCTTATTTTGCCTCCCCAGATCAATATGTTTCCTTCCCATTGACTCCTATCTTTGTGGCCCTGGGAAAGTCGGTCTCACTCTTGCTTCTTCATCTGCAAAATGGGAGTGTCAAATCTCAAGGTTGTCAAATCAATGAGATAATAGATGGAAAGCTCCTTCCAGCCCTTAGAGTGCCACAGAAATATTAGTTGTTGTTGTGACAGTGATGATGCCACTGTCAAAACTGGAAGGCTGAACGCTTTTGTCATCTCATATATTTGTGTCACTTGTTATTCTGCTTTTCATGGGGACAAAGACACTGATTTAGGTGTTCACAACTATATTTTTTTAAGGTAGTCTTATTTTTCTCAAGGGAAAAAAACCCCTGTTTTTGTTTTTCCTCCTCTTTCTTTTACTTTAAAGAACTCCCTTCTTAGAGGGGTTGGTGTGCTTATGTACTGTGTTGTCCATCAGCCTCACTTTTTATTCAGAACCCTCCCTCTTGGGGATGATTTCAGAATAAAAATACCTGGGAAAGCTTACATGAACTGATGCAGAGTGAAGTGAGCAGAACCAGGAGAACACTGTACACAGTAACAGCTACATTATCACAGTGATCAACTGTGAAAGACTTAGCTCCTCTGATCAAGACAGTGATCCGTGACAATTCCAAAGGACCCAAGATGAAAAATGCTTTCTTCCTACAGAGAGAGAAGTGACAAACTCTGAATGTGGATTGAAGCAGACTTTTCTCACTTAATTTATTTTTCTTGCTTTTTTTGCTACATGGCTAAATAGGAAATATGTTTTATGTGACTTCATATGTATAATCGATAACGTGTTGCTTGCCTTCTCAGTGGGTGCGAGAGGGTCTAGAGGGAGAGATTGCAACTCAAAATTTTGAAAAAAGAATGTTAAAATATAATAATAATTATTTTTCAAAGAACCCTTTCTGTCCTCTTTCTTAGTAACAACTTGCAGTGTTTCACAGTCCGATGCAGTGCAGCAGCTGCAAGGGATGCAGACCCCTACATGGATACCACGCTCAAGGTTAGTAAAATTTCAGCATCAATAGAAAATGTCTATTTTAATAATAGCTAGCATTTATATAGTGCTCTAAGGTTGGCAGATTACATTACGTCATTTGAACAGCTCTATCAGTCTGGAACTTTTATTATCATCCCGATTTTACAGATGAGGAAACTAAGGCTAAAAGATTTTGAGTGACTTGCCCATGGCCACACAAAGTAGTAAGTGTCTGGGGTAAGATTTGAATTCATGACATCTTGACTCCTTGCCCAGACCTATGTCCACTTCTCTACCTTCATGATTTAAAATAAATTAATGTTTTTATTGATGCCCTCATAGTCATTTCCCCACTTATCATTAATTTGTCTCTCCCTCAAACCCTTCTGCTTAAGAAGGAAAAACAATTAAACAAAATGGGCCATTAGAACTACCCTCCCTTGTAGCATCTGAATGCAATATTCCAAATCCACAGAGGAAGGAGGGATGTAAAATTTTAAAAGTAAAAATCAGTTTGAACATATGTGAATGCAGTTGCCATGCAAGTGTTAACGTCATTTTGCCAGGCCCAGCCCCATAGGACATTATTTGTTACAGACAGTATCTGTGTATTGTACAGTGTGTCCCTGCCAGAGTACTTGGTACCTGAAGACTTAGGACATGGACAGAAACTGGATCTGAGATTTTATTGCTATAGGCCACTCACTTCAAGCTTCCGAGCAGTCAATGTTGGTCAGCCCTTTTGTGCAGCTGATAGACTCATAGTGTTGCCTAGAACCTTGAGAGGTCATGTAGTAAGAGTCTAAGGCAGGATCTGAAGCTTGGTCCTCCTGGCTCCATGGCCACCTCTTTATCAATGCTAAGTAACATCTTCCTGTGGGCTAATATCACCGTAGCTTCTACTTTACATTGTTTTTCTAGTAAATTGTGAAACATTTGATATTGTGACCAATGTGGCAGATGTTTAATTTTGTAAACTAGAACATTCAAGATATATAGTTTTAGGTATTTATGATTTGTGTAGGTTGATATTTTTATTTTCCACATTTATTTGGTGAATCCGTGTTGGCCTTTTTATTTACCCTGTAATGTCTGGTGTTTTTTACTTTGGTTTTTTTTTTAATGTCTATCACAGGAATTGGTTAATTAGCCTAATGTAAAAGCTAAATCAATATTTCCAAGAGCAGAAAAGTAAGAAAATCACATTAGTAGTGATTTAATTCACCCACCATGATGTGAAAATACCTGAAAGATTAATTCTCTTATCATCTGAGAAGCCTCAGAAATCTCTCAGCATTTCCACTGTTCTACCCAGAGAGCCTAATGGCTATGCTAAATGGATACTCTGAGTCTACTGAGACAAGGCTAGTGCAGACTTTAAAAGGTTTTTGACCACAAAAGTTATCTATGGTGTTCGGTGACAGAAAGCACTATGTTTTTTGCCCTTGTATTCTGGGCGTCCAAACTGCAGAAAATCATTCAGATCCCATGATAGAAATGCTAAGTCTTTAAAATGATGCGGGATGTTCATGTGACTGTTGGTCATGAACTTTTGAGTTATGTAGCAGTGGGTTTGTTTGTTTTTGTTTTTTTTTAAGATGCTCATGAATTCTTTCTTTTCCCCTCCGTTACCCCCATTCACAGAGGAATCCTTTTATGGTGTCATGGGTGCCCAATCTTAAATTGAATTTTATAGTATTGACATTCTAGATAGAAAATTGGTCAAAATACGACCTTGGAAGCCCCTAGAGGCAGTTTTCCTGAAATGTCAGCTGTTGGCGCCTCTCAAAAATCAACAAAGGTTACTTCCAGAATGTGGACTGCTTCTGGCCATGGTGGGCTTCTTGTGGGCTAGACATCCCCCCTTTTCCTTCCCCTAATAGTTTAGCAAACTGGGGAGATCAGAAATCATTTATATCAGGTTTAATCTATTGGGATTATATTATAAAATAGGGCAAAATGTTTATTCGAAACACAACTCAGACCGGCCTGTGAAGACTCAAGTATATGGTCCCTGTTTCCAATTTCTAATGATTCTTATTTTTCTTTTATAGGCTTGTCCACCTGTTAGTTTGGATATCTGTGCCTTAAGAATGCAGCTCTTCATAGGACTGAAAGCAATATGTCACTTTAAAAATCATATTATCCTTTTGACCAAAGCAGGTGCTGGAGATATCCCAGAAAGAAGAAAAAGTCTGCTGTAAGTATATTTTCCAAACAGCCCAATGGGCCTGTGGCCTCACTGACACAGGTACTCTTTCCAGCTTTTCGTTTTACGGTGCATCCATGTCTACTCATCCCAGGCAGTTCTTGGAAGGATTGAGTTTGAATCCCAGCCGTAACACTCCCCGGTTCTTTGACCTTGGACAGGTCATTTGAATTCTGGACCTCAGTTTGGTCATCTGCAAAATGAGGAGTTTGCACTATGGCCTCTTGAAATTCCTTGCAGCTTTAAGGCTCTGATACTGTGAGGTCCATCCAACCTGTTGTGTTCTCTGGCATCTTGGTAGATTGGGTACCTGTGGGACACAACAGTAATTCTTTCACTTAAGCCTTTTTTTTTTGCTATTAACCAGCCCCCTTTGTCGCTCCTAAATTTCTTTGTTTCTTCATTTTTCCTTCATAATTCCTGGTTAAACTCAAATAAATAGAAGAAACAGCTCCTAGAGTTTTTTTGTTTTTGTTAATTTTTTTCAGTGAACAGAAATCTGTTTTTTTCTTCCTCTAACTTCCCTATCCCCTCATGTAATGAATATGCATAATTAAGCAAAACAAATTCCCATATTAGCCATTTCCCCAAATTGTATGTCTCAGCCTTTACCTTGAGCCAGGGGGGCATGCTTCACCCTGGGTCCTCTGGAGTCATCCCATAATACTTTCAAAGAAACTGTAGTGGACTTTTTTACTGAATGAAAATTGGCAGTTTTGTGGTTGAAATTTTCCTCTTCAGTTTCTTTGAAAGAATGCTGCTTGTATTCTTTAGAGTCTTTTTCTTTTTTTTCAAGTTTAAATGATGAGATGCATTTTTACAGCACTTAGAATTAACTGAATATCTTTTGGACAGTTCCTTTTATTTAGAGGGGAGAAAAAGCAGAAGGAAGGGTCCCCATTCTACTGAGGCTTTCTCTCAGAACTCTAAGAGGGAAGTGAATCCTACACAGGAATGCATCTGTACAAATCTGTGCTTTTACAGTTGAAAACTTAGGGGACATTGATATCTTTTGCAAAACAAATAAGGAAGAAGAAAAAAACTTTTATCATATCAAAAGTGAAAGTTTAGTGATCATCATTTTCTAATTTGGTCTTTTAGTTCCCTGCAAGTAGGGACTGTTTTATGGTCTTGCTTGTACGCTCAGTGTCTAGCACACAGTACCTGGTACATAGTAGGTGCCTAATCAGTGCTTATTGATTGAGCTGTTTTTCTTTTAATCTGAGGATTTTTTTCTGTGTATTTAAAAAGGAGTTGTGACACTGTATTCCCATTCCTGAACCCATTTATGCAGGTCTCCTTCAAAGCTTAATGACCTAGGTAAACTGTGTATTCAAGTCAAGTCAAATCAACAAGCATTTATTAAGCACTTTCTCTGTGGGGCAGCTAGGTGATGCAGTGACTGGGGTACTGGGTGACTTCAAATCCAGCTTCAGTCACTAACTCTGTGACAAGACAAGTCATTTAAGTCTGTTTGCCTGTTTTCTCACCTGTAAAATGAGCTGGAGAAGGAAATGGCAAAGCACTTCAGTATCTTTGCCAAGAGAACCCCAAATTGGGGAGTGGTTGGGGGACTGTTACTGAAAAGGTACAGAGCCTAGAGATGGAAAGTCTTGTGTGATGATCAGCAAGGGCACAGCACCACGTTTCTTAGAATACATAGAAGAGAGATCAGAAAGGTGAAAATGGACCAGGTGGTGAAGGGTGTTGAAAGCCAAACAGAAGATTTTAGGTTTGATCCTAGAGGCAAGAGGGAGTCACTAGAGTTGGCTGAATCGGGGAACAACATGGTCAGACCTGTACTTTAGGATGATCAGCTTGAGAGCTGAACAGTTGATGGACCAGAGAGGGGAGAGATTGGAGGCAAGGAGACCAATCAGAAGGCCATCCTTTGTAGGGGATGGTGGCGCTCTTGATCATAATAAGGAGGGTTTGGGGGGAGATAATGAGTTTAATTTAGACATGTTAAGTTTAAGATATCTACAGAACATCCACTTTGAGATACCCGACACGCTTGCCTACCATGTTGATCACCAGTTAAGCTTTGATGGTCTGGTGCTCTGGATATTCTAGACTCGCTACCCCCAAATATTCCCCTACCTTGCCCAAGGAATGCAAACTACTGAATTATTACTCCCGAGAGACCTGTTTAGAAAGATAGACTGATAGGGGGAAAGGAAACTACATAGTTCATGAAAAATAAAGTGCAGGATTTTGGAGGACTTTTCACTTCAGCATCCTTCATACCAATTCTTTTCTGTACCAACAAGGAAAATCAGAAGTTGCTTCTTATCAGTGAGGGTTTATCTTACTCTGGGTGAAAAGCTGTCCAGATGTGTTAGCCTTAGATGATCTTGCAGCTCATTTATACTATATCCTGTATGCAGTTTTTAATCTGTAAATATCTTGAGCAGTTTGTAAGATTAATGTACTTTGTCTCTGAAATAACATAGAAGAATTTTTAAAAATGTCTCTGGAGGACCAAAATGAGAGTTTACATGAAAGCATTCATTGGCTAATTCTTAAATTTAGGAATGTCACTTTTAGGCTGAAGAGAAGATAATACTTACATTCTATTTTCATAAAGTTTTCAGATACTTAGGCCTTGAAAAAAAATACATCCAAATATTTGCTGTTTCTGCAACTGGCCAACTAACTCCTCCGGCTTAGGAAGCTTTTTCCTGTCTCAGAGCCTTAGTAGCGAGAGAGGAACTGACTCCTATGCATGTCTTCAGTTTCAAAATGTAATGTGAAGAGCCAGAGATTATTTTTTTAAACAGTTTAGAGAAGTCCAAAATAATTGGTTTAGCAGTGAACATTGGAGTTATAAAAATCTAGAATCAGTCACTAAGCATTTATTAAATGCCTGCTGTGTGCCAGGCACTGAAATAAATCCCTGTTTTCAAGGAGTTTACTTTCTGTCATTACTTAGCACAGTACAATAGTAGGCATTTAACAAATGTTTATTGAGCTATAGATTGATTCCATCAGATGAGGCAAAATGTAGGCTTATGAGTATATGCCAAATAAATATAAAGAGAAAAATACAAAATAAGTATTACAGGAGTTAAAAATATAAGAGATGGAGTTAAAATACAAGCTAGCAGTGGTTGGGATCAGGAAAATCTTTGTGCTAAGGGACATGCTTGAGCTGTCTTGAAGGGAGAGAGGATTGCCAGGAGGCAGAAGTGAGAAGGGATGTATTCCAGTCCTAGTGGACAGCTAGAACAGAGGCAGGGGACAGGAGTTCAGAGTGCTGTGAATGAATACCTGAGAGGCTCATTTGATTGGATTATCATGGCAAGTCAGTGATTGAAGTAAGCACTTTACATATGTTATCTCCTTTGTTCCTTACCACAGCTCTGTGAAAGGATGCAGTTGCAATTTTTTATTAAAAAAAAAAAAATGATTGGCATCTGCTGTTTTGCATTGTTTTAAAGCCCAGCAGTTATTCCCATGTTATAGATGAGGCCAAGTGACTTGCCCATGGTCACACAGTTAGTAATGGTCTTTCCAGGTTTTCTTGACTAGGCAAATCTAACATTCAAATCTACGACAGGGTAGCCCAACTTAAAATAGAAAATTCACTTATTTACAAAAAAATTCTTATGATCTGTAAATGATTGTTAGTCTTGTTGGAAGGAATTTATTTTTAAGCCACTGACATTAACCTTGTAAGAGTAAAATATTTGATATCCATGTCAATTTGGTTGTTTACTTTCAGCTCCAGAAAAGATGGCAGTGTTAAACTCAAGACGCCTTCTGCCATGGAAGCCGGGTGGAATTTATATATTGTGAATACGATTTCTACTATGCAGCTCTACAAAGAAATGGTACCTTTGGGACTACTGGTTCTTGTCGATGGTATTAGCAGTCAGTGTCCCTTTGCATGTTAAAATGCCATTGATAGCCAGCCTCTAGGGTTTATGAGAGACCTGTCTCTGCCACATGGGCCTTGCCTTCCCTGTAGAGATTTCTTAAAGACAGGGTAGCTCTCTTCCCTCTACCTTCTGTTTCTTTCTGGAGCCTTAGTAAGCACTATTCCGTTCATTGGCCAGTCCCCCTTTTCACCTTTATACTTCTAAGAGGAAAAGTGGCCATTCTAGCCTTGGTCCCTATACAGCTGGCTGTGACCTTAGTGTTTTCCTTCAGAAGAAAGGACCAATAGCCTTATTTTCTTCCAAGAATTGAAGGATTGTCCTGGGGAGTTGGTCCTCGGGAGGCAGTATGGTGTGTGGAGAGTGTTGAGCTCGAATCACAGGACTTTGAGGTCAGATCTTGATGCATTCACTTACTCTTGCTCTTCTCATGGGCAGTGCACTGACTTAAATTCCTTGCAGGGTCTTCATCAGCAAAATGAGAGGGTTGGAGGTTCAGACTAGAGCTGGGCTTCTTAACCTTTTTTGTGGCCCCTTTGGCAGTCTGTTGAAGTCAATAGACCCCTTTTCAGAATGTTTTTAAAGACATAAAATCAAATACAGAAGATTTTAAAAGAAACTAATTATAATGAAATGTAGTTAATAAAATATTTTTAAAAACAAACTCATGGAACCCCTGGGTCAAGAAACGCAAGACTTAGTGAACTCTTAACATTTCTTACAGTTCTAGTATCTCTTCCAGGTAAATGAATGAAAACACATTTATTGATTATTGTGTACCAAGCGCATAGTGTCTATGATTCTTTGGTCTCTGCTATGGGTAGAAATAGGAAAATGAAAATTTCTAGGAGAATTAAAGGGAAAAAATGATTATATTATATGTATTATATTGTACTTGGAACATACTACCAATACTACTAGTAATAACAGTAGCTAGCATTATATAATGCTGTAAGATTTACAAAGTACTTTACAGATATTTTGTTTTATCCCCATAACAGCCCTGGGAGAAAGATGCTTTGTTACAATCCCTTCTAACAGGGATTACATTTTACATCCCTCTTAAGCTCTCTGCTTTATTTCTCTGCATTTTAGTCTCTGTTATAATGGATCACAATCCATTATAACAAAGAATTTAAAAGATTTTAAAAGCAGTTCAGCAAAACCATCAGCTACATCAGCTAAGTCTGATGTATATGTAGTGTTCACTGCTTAGTCCCCTGCCTCTGCCACCCCGCCCAAATAAAGAAAAGAAGGGAGGTGTAGTTTCATTTCATCAGGGCTCAGTTTGGTTATTATAATTACAAAGCATTCATTTTCACTTTTTTATTGGCTCTTTTCGTAAACATTGTCAGACTCGTATGTATTTTTTATCTGGTTCCGTTTACTTCTATTTGTATCAGTTCATATAATTCTTCTCATACTTCTCTGAAGGATGATTGAAAATTTCACAGCATAAGAACATATAGTATTAACAGTAATTATTACTCAATTAAAAGAGAATATTACTATCTCACCATCCATAAAACTAACCTTGTTTAAGCATATAGTAAAATCTTAGTAATACAATGACATCTTATCCCAAATTCCTAATGAGGAGAATCTGGATTTGTGACATTTTCCTTTTAAAATTGAACTTGAATTGACTGGGAAGTTTAGATTTTCTTTCTCTTACCTTGGGTTTTCTGAAGAGTGACTCAGACTTATGGGGGTCAGCATTTGCCAGTAGCCATCATGACCCATCTGTCCCCCTGTTCTAGGTAGACTACAGTAAGACCTACAAGAACGTGAGAACTCAGAGCTGCATCCATCTCCTCAGTGAGGCCCACCTGTTAGTGAGAGCTGCACTGATGGACCCCTCTCTCACAGAACCTGGAGAGAAAGAGGAACTTTTAGAAGCTTTCAGAGAAAGCTGTGGGCACCTTGGAGACTGTTACAGCAGGTTGGTGACTTGCAACAGGAATATTCTATCTTGAAACCATGGCTGTAGGCAAGGGACTCTTACTGCCATGGAGACTTTTTAGGTTTGGGAGCTGGTGGGGAAGTATCTGGGCAAAAAACTTATACATAGTTGCATGAATTTTTCTGGTCATGCCTTAAGCTGAGGTTTGTCTACAAGGGGTAGACTCCCTTCTCCCACCCTCCCCCCAAAAAGCCACAACAGAACAACAAAAACAGTAAGGGAAAATCCTTGGGATAGTTTGGTGGTCTGAAAGGAGATTGAACCAATGGATACATTTACAGCATCATATAGTGTTGGGGACAGGGCTTGGTATTTGTATGTTTGTGTACTTGTCTCCCCCATTACAATGGAAGGCCCTTGCTAGGAGGGCGGTTTCTTCTGTCGTGTTGCATTACTAGCACCTAACACAGCTCCTCGGAATACAGTAGGTACTTAATAAATACTTATTGGTTGATTGATAGATTCTCCACACAAGGTCCACCCAACTTAACAGAGGTCTTTCTCATTTTTTGTTGACATCACCAGAATATCAGTGGGCCACCCTTTACTTGTGTCATAGAGCCAGCCCAGCTGCATTTTTGTTGTTTGTTAAACCCATCTGTGCAATCATGAACCATCCTATAATTTTAACATTTCCGTTATAAGCAAACCCAAAGCACATTAAGATGTTTGACTTACGCATTACAAAAATATGTTGGAAAGCTCCTTTATACTATAATAGGTACATGGAGTAAAAGCAGTTTTGAGTCTTCTAGAAAAAGTCACCTGTCCTATTACTGTTTGCGCTTAGTTTGATGTCCTTTATTCATTCATTCATGATGTGTTTTTTTCATTTAGGCTTGATACCCAGCATTCTCATCTGGCCCTGCCTTATTATAAGATGTCTGGTTTATCTATGACTGATGTCTTAACCAGGATAGACTCAGTAGTAGAGGATGGATCACAGAACCCTGAGAGAGGTTTACTTTTCTACATAAACCATTCCCTTTATGAGAATATGGATGAAGAATTAAGTGAAGTAAATATGCTTTTCTGTTTGTTTGGTTGTTTATGTTTCCATCTAGGCATCCAGGTGTTCAATACATAGAGTGCTGGCCTTGGAGTCAGGAAGACCTGATGTTAAATCCCGCAATAATGATTAAAGTACTTTGCAAACATGGAAATATTAAGTATTAGCTATCATTACTTAGTTTTATTACTTAATCTCTTAGCTTCCCAGTTGCCTATCAGCAGATGATTGCTGAACTGCATTATTTTTGAGGAAGGTTCCACAATAGAATTTTCTTCTCTATATTAATTTTTTTATACAATTCAGCAAATTCCTTTTAAAGTTGTATTAGCTTTTTTGATGGGGAAAAATAGCAGATATTCTCTTTTCTCCTCCATTAATCATGGAATCATGGAATTACAAGGTTGGAAAGGCTTATCTCATCTAACCCCTCGCTTCCAGACCAAGAAACTGAGGCACAGATTGGTTAAATGACTTTCCCAGTATCAAGCAGGTTGTGGCAAGACTCAGGACTTCTAAAACCCAAAACAATGCATCCACCACACCACAACTGCCACACTCTCCAGAACGTTTGTGTTGGGGGCTGCTTGTAATAGACAGCAGCCAAAGTTTGTGAACTTCTTGGGGTTAGTTCGTTTAGGATTCTTTTTAGAAAGCTGTTATAGTAAATGGTTATGACTATGCCAAGTAGAGTCTGAGATACTAATTTATTTTTAAAGTTCAGCCCAAATGAATATTTTTCATCAAAACTTATCATATGGTTTGTGTGTAGGTATATGTGGATATTCACACATATTTGCGTATTTATGCCTATGCGTATATTATGTGTGTGAGTCTATCATAATACTATTGCCCTGGATTTTCATTGGTGTTGGGGACTCCCTGTACGGAATCTCCTTCACTGATAAACATTTGTGACTGGTGCCTGGGGCACTGGGTGGTTAAGTGATGTACCATGGGTCACCTAGTCACTGTATCAGAAGCAGGGCTTAAACTCAGGTCTTCTTGACTCCTAGTTCAGTCCTCTGTCCGTGATGGCGTTTGGCCTCTTGTATTTATTACCAGATTATAATTTTGCAGAATAGGATTTTGCAATTAAAATTTCCACTCCTCTTGAAATTATATTGGAAGAAATGCTGTTGGCTTCTACTTGTGATGATACAATCACTACTTGCCCCCCATTCCATCCTCATTACTTAATAAAGAGCAATTCAAGGCTGACACCAGAATATCGTGAGCACCTCATTGGACCATAGATTTCAGGTTGGGGAAGAATGTTAAAATTTAATTAGATTCAGCCTCATTTTGAGGATCAGGAAACTGATTTTTTAAGTGTGGACCTGGGCTTTCATCCATGTGGGGACTTGTGTGAAAACTACCTCCACGAATATAGGTGCTTACCTGTAATTTACATCCTTAAAAAAGGCCTGGATGCTGAGAATCTCAGGTGTTTGCCTAATGTCAGGTAGCTCGTACGTCTCAGGCAGTCAGCTCACGGTCACCATTGCTCATGTGGGTGTGAAGAAGGGTGACTTAGGATTTAGTAACATTATACAGGTGATGCATTTTTTATGCGTAATCTCTGTGGCAAGGAGAGATGATTTCATTCCTTGTATGTGTATATCCAGCACCTAACAGTGCCAGGCCCTTGTAGGCACTTGATAAATCCACAATAAATGCATAAATATACCATAACTATGGGGGACACTTAAATTTATTGATTGACATAATCACAGTAGGTGCTTATATAAATGTTTGTTGATTAATACACTTATAGTAGGCACTTATTAGTATACCCATAGTAGGTGCTTAATAAACACTTGTTGATTGTTTGACACTCCCATAGCAGACACTTATTAAATACTTGTTGATTGATTACTGTAAACATAGTAGGCACGTAGTAAATACCTGTTTATTGATTGTTACAACCACAGTAGGAGATTAATAAATATATGTTTATAGATTGGTAGATCCATAAGAGGCACTTACTACATTGTTTATTGAGCAATAGAGCCACAGTAAGTGCTTATTATGAATACTTGCTTCTTAACATAACCACAGTGGGTGCTTAACGAATATGTCTATAGATCGATATGGTCGTAGTAGACACTTATGAAATGTTTATTAATATGACTATAGATGTTTAATATGTGTTTATAGATTGATGTACCAATGGGAGGTGCTTATTAAATACTTGTTAATTAATATAAGCGTAATAGATGCTTAATGCGTACTTGATTACTGATATAACTATGGTAGGTGCTGTTTATTGATTGATATAATCGCAGTAAGTGTTTAATAAGTATATGTTTATTTATTGATATAACCATAGTAAGTGCTTAATAAATAACCGTTTATTGATTGATATACTTTTAATTTATTGGTTGGCACCTATCTTTCTTTGCTGACTTTATCTCATATTGATGTCTGCCTTTTTATTTCTTTCCATCCACTATAGGAATTAGCAGCCAAAGTGAGCCAGCTATTTAGTGTTGCCGAGCCCAAACAGCTACCCCATGCTCTCTGCAGTCCGTGCATGAAGAATATAGATCCTTTAACTGCCATGAACTACTTGAAAAAGCTGAATACATCTGGATTTTCCTCTGTCTTGGTGACCTTGACTAAGGCAGCAATGGCTCTGAAAATGGGTGATCTGAACACGTACAAGAATGAGATGAAGTGCCATACGGAGGTGAGGTGCATGGCCAGATTATTCTCTCTTGTGAACATGGTGGAGTATGGAATCTAATGTTAGCTCCAAGTCAGTTCCACAGGCATTTGCAACTTGGTCTCTGATTATTGCAAATAATGAATCCTCTAAAAGGGTCCCATTAATAGAATTGACACTACTGATTTCCACTGGGCTGTAACCAGTGACCACATTTTACATAATCATAACTTTGAATGGTGCAAATTTGATGAATACAGACAACCACTTCAAGGGATTCATGATTCACTTTAATCAGGACCCAACCATATTAAACTCCTACAGGGTTTCTAATGCAGATTAAAAAAAACCAAAATAACAAAAGCAGAATCATTAACATTTAGAGACAAGTAATGTTAGAAGTCATCTTATCTAATTCTCTTATTTTAGAAGAAACAGCAAAGTCAAAAAAGTTAAGTGATTTATGTGGTTTAAGTTAAGTGATTTATGGTATCTAGAGTTCTGGCCTTGGATTCAGGAAGACTTGGGTTTCAGTCCTGCCTCTGACACTTAGCTGTGTGAACTTGGGCCAAACACTTTAAAGACTTTAAAGTCTCTGAGTCTGAATTCCCTCATCTGTAAAATTAGTGAATAATACCCATAGCACCTATGACCAAATGAGATAATGTATATAAAGGGCTTTGCAGACATTAAATCAGTCTATATCAATGTCAGTTATTGTTACCATTATTTTTATCCAAGACCACAAGGGGTAGTAAGTTGCAGCATCAGGATTTGAACTCCTATCCTTAAGTAACTTAATTGTCTATTTGAAGGGGAAGTGGTGAAGATATAATGTGTGCTGATAAGCCTAGTATCAGACACAGGAACTCTAGAAGAAGGACAAGAGGCTTTTAGCTGAGCAGGGAGGGGACAAGTAAGGGCAGCTCAGGGAAGGATCCCCAGGAAGTGAAGACAGAGGGGAGGAAGGAGTGTATTCCAGGCATGGTGGGAGTAGCCCAGAAACACAAGGAGGATGGGCCATTCATTGCTGTGTGTGTCAACTGGACTGGACCTTAGAGATCATGCAAAGGGAAAAGTCTGCAGTGAGACTGGAAAGGTAGGCTTGGATCAGCTTGGGAAAGTTTTTGCAAGCCAAACAGAGGAATTGGTATTTGATCCCAGAGGCAGTAGGGAGCTGCTGAGGTTTATTGAATCTGGGATCAGGACATGGTCATCTCCATGCTTAGGAAAATCATGTTGGCCAGCCGTGTGTGGGGAGGATGGATGGAAGACTTGAGTCAGGAGAAGTAATGAGGATGTGGATTAAGGCAATCCCAGTATGAATAGTGAACAGGGAGGGGACAGACAGACATGAAGGGAAAAAAATGGCAAGATTTGTTCCCTGCACATGTGAGGGCAGTGCTGAGGTGGCAGACCTGGGAAGAGATCATAGGGCCTTTTATAAGAGATTTTTGGAAGAAAAAGAGTAAGTTTGGGAGGAAAAGATAACGAACTCTTGTTTGCATAAGTCAAATTCAAGATTTTTTAGGATAATAAGTTTGAAATGTCCAGAGGGCAGTTGGAACTCAAGAGAGAAGCACTAGATATCTTTTGTATAGAGATGATAATTAAACCCACAGGAGAAATAAGCAACAAGTATTAGAGAAAAAAGCTACAGAATAGAGAACTGACACTTGAATTTTAGAATCAACATGTGTTTGGCACTTTTCCCTTTTAGGGGGGTATGGGTGGGAAGAGGGAGGAGAGTGTTGCTTATGTTATCCGATTGGTCATTTTTGCTTAAGGGTGTTTGTGACAAGGGATGGTTCTTTGAGGAGCAGGGAAATATACTGGGAACTAGCACCAAGAATGTGTGTGTGTGTGTGTGTGTGTGTGTGTGTGTGTGTGTGTGTGTGTGTGTGTGTGTGTGTGTGTATACATATATATACACATATATGTACTATTAAGACTATATGTGTATATATATACGCATACATACATACACACAGACATACATATATACACATACATACACGGACACACACTGACACAGACACATACACACACATACGCATACATATATACATATAAAATTTATTTGGAACTGAATGTGATAGGCCATTAGAGACTCCTGGATGGATAGATTTGAAGTCCAGAAGACAAGTTTGAATCCTCCCTCATATACTTACTAGTTGTGTGACCCTGGACAGGTCACTTAACCTCTGTTTGCCTCAGTTTCCTCATCTATAAACTGGGATAATAATAGTACCTACCTCCCAGGGTGGTGTTGAGGATCAAGTGGGATACTTGTAAAACATTTTGCAAACCTTGTAACACCATATAAATGCTAGCTGCTGTAATTAGTATTAGTAGTAGCAGTTGTCATTATTTTTATATACCTCTGGAGACTGAAGCTGGCAGGTGATGAGCTTGGGAGTTCTGAGCTCCAGTGAACTCAGCTGTTCAATTTTCCTCACTAAATCTGGCACCATTAATGATGAGACCTTGGGGGCAGGAAGCCACCAGACTGTGTAAGGAGGGAGAGACTTGCCCAGGTCAGGAACAGAATAGGTCAGACCTTCTGTGCCCACCAGCAGCAGGGTCAGGGCCAAGATGCATCATGACACTTCCAGCTTTGGCCAGATAGGGAACCCCAGTCTCAAGAAGAAAAAAACATGTCTGGGAGATTTGAGAGCCTGAATAGGCTAGATGTTGTTTTTCTAACTTGGGTTTTTTCTTTTCTGAAGATGGAGTTGGTGTGTGGCTTTATTTTGGAACCCCGACTGTTGATCCAGCAGAAAAAGGGACAGGTTGTACCAACAGAGTTTGCGGCTCACCTGAAGGAGACTCAGCCAGGATTGCTTGTGGCCGCCGTACTAGGCTTACAGAAAAACAGCAAAATGGGAGCAGAAGAAGCAGATGCCTTCTTCAAGGTTTGTCCTTCGGGAAATGAGAAAGTTGATCTGTCTTGTCAGAATCTGGGCCACTGCTGCTGCCTTGGGGAGAAGAAAGGCAGACCACCCAAAGTAGCTTCTTCAAATATCTCCCGTAGAAGCCATTTAAGACAAACACGTACATTGAATGGCTCTTGAACCCAAGGAGGGTTTATGAGTGCACCCATATGTGTTTTCCAGTGAACATGGCACAGTTTCTTTTACTGTTAGATTGTGTTTGGCCTTGTTCTAATGGGATAATTGATTGGGTGCTTTGGGGTCCTGTGATATCGATTCTGTAGAAATGAAACTGATGTGTTTGTTTGGGTCTGGGGTGGGCTTTATTTTTATGTTTTCAAGGTGCTTTGTGGCAAAAATGAAGATGTCATTCCCCAGCTGTTGGTAGACTTCTGGGAAGCCCAATTGGTAGCATCTGTCCCTGAGATAGTACTCGAGGAACTTTTCTTCAAGCTTTTATCTCACTATATATGGAGACTCTCCCAGAGGCAGCCCCCGGATACCAAACCGCTGAGAAATCCAGAAGACCTGGTAAAATGCCTGGGAACACAGGGGTGCTCATTGTAGGCTAGAGTTAAGCTAAAGTCTCCCAAAGCAGAACGGTGGAGAATTGGAACTTTCTCTCCTTATCAGCTGTCTTGTTTAATCCACAGAAAACTCAGGAAAAGGATAGAAGCTGCCTTCAGGGCTCCTCTGGGTCTGCTGTCAGGACACTTAGAGCAGCTGTAGCCACTTCTAGAATTTTTACTATTTAGGTCTCCCCCAGGGCTGTTGGTCCAATGGGAGCCATGGCAACCCAGGACACAAGCCAAGGATACCACTTGGACCAACAGCATCCTGAGTCTTGTCTAAGATTTGGAGAGTTCCAAGACTTGTGTATGAGGCTGGTAGTACTGGCCCCAGAGGCAGGAAGACCTGAGTCCAAATCTGGCTTCCAACACCCTGATCAAGTCACTTAACCTCTGTTTGCCTCAGTTTCTGTATAAATTGGCATAAAAATAAGCCCTCCCTGCCAAGATAGTTTTGAGGATCAAATGAGATGATAATATGTCTGAAGTGTTTTAGAAACCTTAGAGCGATATATTAAGTGCTGTCTACAGCCTTTTGTTATCTTACTGAGATAGAGGGTGTGTGTGTGTTTGTGTGTGTGTGTGTGTCTGTGTGTGTGTGTCTGTGTGTGTGTCTGTGTCTTCTCTCTGTCTCTGTGTGTGTGTGTGTGTGTGTGTGTGTGTGTGTCTGTCTGTCTTGAAGGATGTCTTTCCCTTAAGAGCAAGCCTTTTCCATTGATTGCAAAAATGGAAGGAGGCAGATTAGGAGAGAGTCCCTGCAGCATCTATCTGGTGATGCCCATCTCCCCCACTGTAGTTGCCCCAAGTCAGATAATTAGGGATTGTTTGTAAAGTGCTTTCAACCCATAAGACACTTTGTAAATGCCAACTTTATTGCCAGTGTACTGCCACCAAAAATATATGTAGAATTTTAAGAAAATGTGTCCTATGTAAGAATATAGATAAACTATGTAGATAGGTTTATATGTATATATCTATAAATGTGTAGGTATGTATGTGCATCTACATGTGTAGGGTATATATAGATATATCTGTGTATGTATACTAATGTACCTCTACATGCATATACATATCCATCTACACACATATACATACATCTACATCTGTTTCAAATGTTACTACTGTTAACATTTTGGAATGGATTTAGCTGATTTATTAAATGTCCATCTTGTTCCAGGCATTGAGGTTGGCTCAGTGAGAATATGAAGACAACCCCCCTCACTCTCGACTCATTCCTGCTCTTCAAGAGCTCACATCCTAGCAGGGAAGATAGCATGAACACAGAAAAGAATTTACAGAAACACTCTTGCATTTTTTCACTAAAAAGCTGAATTGTCCTAAGCCTTTATTCCTGCCTCTTTGCAGTCACAAAAAGGAGAGCAAATCATGAAATTCTGGAACGTGTTTAAGGCCAATTTGTATAACAAAAAAACAATAAGTTAGTCATATTAACTGATATTTTAAACAACTTTTGTGTAAAATTTATTGAGACATTGATAACTTCAAAACTAATATGCATTTTAAATTGTTACCTAAGAAAATGTTAACTTAATATTACAGTTGAATTCTTTTAAAAGATAGCGTGGTGCTTATACATGTTAAAAAATACTTTCAGAGCAGGATAAAAATCATTTTGTGAGGTGGTTTGTTTTTTTCTGTCTTAATGGGAAATTTATTTTCCTTTTCAGATAAACTCCTGTAGTCATTATGGCTTAATCTACCCCTGGGTTACCTTCTTAACATCATCAGACTCCTTACATGATCAGAATTATGCAGAGGACCTTTCTAAATTACAGGTAATTTTATAGTATTTCTTTTCTTAGGAAGGTACATTCTATAGTGAATAGCTTTCTTTGACAAAAATCTCTGGCTAGCAACCTGAGAACATAGACTTGCTTTTCGACTTGCACTTCCTAATTTGATAATTTGTTTTTATTACTTTTGCTGTTCTGTGCTTCTCACATCTAATCAACTGCAGAGTTATTGCCAAGACTCTCTCCCCCCTTTGGAGGAACAAAGATCGGAACAACCAGTCCATCCAAGGCTTCTTAGGAATTTTGTCTTGTATGTATATTTGGATGAACACTAAAGGAAATCAGAATCTCCCTTTAATTCTATCACTGGCAGGAGTCTAACGAATAGGTGGAAAGTAGAACAGATTACTCAGAGTCCTTATGATTTGATTCCACAGACATTCGTTATTAACTGTCTACTGTGTGAAAGCACCGTTCTGGGGACTGGAGATACATAGACAAAATGAGAAAAGAGTCCTACCCTCTATGAGCTTATAAATTCTTCTGGATGAATGATCTTGGTTTAACACCAAGGACTATGAAACCACCACATTGGTGTGTTCAAATGCTTTTCAGTTCGGTAAACATTAAGTGCCTATTGTGTGCCAGCTACCATGCCACGCTCTGAGGATACAAAAAGAGGCCCCAGACAGCCCCTTAAGATAAGGAACTTAAAATCTAAACACTTCCCTCTCTGTTGTAAAGTGTGATGGGATTGTTCCCCCAGAATAGAGGTAGAAAGAGGTTTGGGGTTGGTGGGAAGGGCTTTACAAGGTGTTGGGTCAGAAATCTCAACAGTCAGGAGATAGGGGTCCCAGGCCAAGAGCTGGAGTGGTTACAAGATTGGAGTTGGTAGCTGGAGCGAGGATCATGGCAGGGTGGCATGGAGATGTCTGGAGTGTGCAGGGTCCCAGAGCAAGAAGGGTACTCAATATATTTAAAGGCCCTCTGGATGTTCCTGTTTGCAGATGGCATTGCCTTGATTAAGTCAAACTTCCAGTTGGTATGATGTGATCATATATGTTTATCAGAAATAGAGCTGACAGTCCATAGAGGGAAAATCAAGTAGCTGATACAAATGCCTGTTGTCCAGAATGTGATGTGCCGTTGGATGACTTGTTCCTTCGGTGATATGTAGTATATCTATATTAGGTTACAAGAAAATATTAGAGAATATATTAAATTTTAGAAGCCCTTTGGATTAGACGTGTTTTATTTCCCTTAAAATAATTTTGACACTTTAAAGCTTGTCCCTTATAAATATGTATGTGCATACACTGTATATGTGTGTATAAATACATACACACTATACATATACATACATGCGCACAAATGTTTATATATGTGCACACACATACATACGTTATACATACACACATTTTTGTGTGTATGGAGCATCTAGGTGGCATAATGGATAGAGCACTGGCCTGAAATCAGTAAGATCTGTGTTCAAATCTGGCCTCAAGAACTTAGTAGCTGAGTGATCCTGAGCAAGCCACTTAAGCCCCGTTTGTAAAATGGGGAGACACTGGAGAAGGAAATGGCAAACTGCTCCAGTATCTTTGCCAGGAAAACTCCATGGACAAAATTCCATGGGATCACATGGACTCAGACATGACGGAACTACAACAGTATTCATACTATGCATGTAAGGGGAGAGTGTGGTCTGAGTTGTTGGAGGAGGTTCCCTTCAGCTGTAAATGACCCTTTGATTCTGAGATTGACTAAGGGGACAGAGAAGGTGAAATATGTTGTATTATGTGTAAGTGACCTACCATCCAGAGGGGACTGTTGATCAGGGTTTGAGTTGAGGCCAAGCCATCACTTACAGCTAAGTCATTATATAGCTAAGCATTATATCTAGGCATCTTTAGGGATTGTCTAGCCCACCCTGGCCTCCAGGTAGGGCTGTGTGAAGGGGAATCCAGATACCAAGTTGCCTGACTCTTAAAACAGATATTAGGACCAGACAAAGAGAAAACCTCTTAATCATCTGTGTTAGGTACTAACCTTATTCTCAGAGTTGTCCCATGGTCGATAGCTGGAAAAAGACTGTTACGAGCACTAGGAATGAATATTTCACATCTTTTATCCTCCTGTGAGTCTGAGATGATCCTGTAAGTAGGAGGATGTTAAAAGATAAAAAATATATTAGGATCTATTCTTTAAAAAAGATCTTCTTTGTTGGTGGCCAGAGGGAAGATAGGGACAAATTTCATAGTAGAAACTGTAGTTTTTGTTTTAATGATTTAATGGATCAAAGATAAATGGATCATCATCATCATTATAAATTAAGATTTCTATAGGGCTCACGGTATGCCAACCACTGCGCTAAGTGCTTCACAAATACTAGCTCATCCGATTCTCACAGCCCTGGAAGGTAGGTGCTATTACTGACCCCATTTTCCATACGAGGAAATGGAGGGTAAGTGATTTGCCCAGGGTCTTGCTGCTAAGAAGTGTTTGAAGCCTTGAATATTAACTCAATACAATGTACCCAGTTTCTGATTTATACAAAATATGTGCATGCTTTCTCTTCTATTAGAATTTGAGCTTCTCGAAGGCAAGGACAGCTTCACCTTTGTCTTTAAATCCTGAACCCTTAATACAGTTCTTGTCTAGTCTTTGGCAAATGTTTGGTGATTAGATTGATGACCACTGAGACCGGGTGCCAGTAGAATGTTCCTTGAGTGCTTCTGTTTTTGCCCTCCCAGCTTAGCACAGAGCCTTGTCCATAGCAGACCCCTCACAACTGGTCATTCCATCTCCTGCTTTTGCATAGGCAGTATTTCATGCCTGGAATGCCCTTCCTCCTATGCCGTCCCTTGTGGAATCCTTTCTTCCCTTCACTTCAGCTTTGGGGCCACCCCCTGTGGGGGCCTTTCCTCATCCACTACCTAGTACTTAGTGTTTACTTCCTCTTCGCATGACCATTGCATATTTACTTACCTCTTCATGTGTCATTTGCTCCAGGAAAATAGAAGCACTTCAGGGAGCTTAGCTCCGTGCTTTGTATGTAGTGATCATTGAACTGAGTTGAGTAAATGTTTATTGAATTGATTAAATTCTTGGTGAAAAGTCCAAGAAAGAGAGAGCTCTAGTGTGAATCTATAAGATTTCAGCAGCCTTCTTTTTAAAATACTCTGTTCTATAACTTGTTCATATAAGAAATCTGGTTTTTTTAAAGCATTCATTAGATTAGTCATTTTAAAGTATTATTTAGCATTTACCTAATTCAAACAGGACTACCATAATGTGTCAAGTTTAGTGGAATTCATAAAATGCAGAGTAGTGGATACAGAATTGACCTTGGAACCAGAACGACCTGGGTGGTAATCCTGCTTCTGACATATACTGGCTCTGTGACTGTGGATAAGTCACTTTTAACCTCTCTGAGCCCGAGGCCACTATGCACAACTATAAAGGGGTAAGTGGACTCCATCGAGCACTTGGATGAGAGAGTTCCCACCCCTACGGAATCGTAGGTCTTTGACATGCTAATGGAGGCACCATCTTTTCTTGACCTTGTACATGTAAGCCACACTGAGAATTGTCTCCAGTTCCTTGACTGTGTGTATTCCAGCATCATTAACCCATTTGCTTTTCTGCCCCTAGTCTCTGATCTGTGGTCCTTCATTTGACGTAGCTTCCATTTTGCCTTTCTTGGAACCACTGTCGGAGGACACTACTGCTGGCCTCAGTGTGCACGTCCTCTGCCTCACCCGCCTGAAGGAGCACGAGCAGGCCATCAACTGGCTGCTGGACAGATGCCCAGAGGCTGTCATCCCCTATGCCCATCATGAACTGAAGGAAGAAGGCCTTCGGGTATGCTTTCATCTCTTTTAGCTAACTTTGCATTCCTTGACTCATCCCTCATGTTGTGTAGTTGGAGATGTTCAGCTGATTTTTTAGGGGTGTGGAAGAAATCAGCATCTCCAGTTCAGTTCCACAAAAGTTTAATTTCTAAAAGTTTAATCTGTGCCCCTTATTCCGATGTCACTTTCATTTCTGAATAGATCACCCTCTTTCCAGTATCTCCTTATTGCAAAGGCTTAAAAACAAAAAATATTCAGCGTAAAAGAACTGTTATACTGACTGCATTTGACAACATATTAGCAAACTTTTATTTAAGTTATGCAATATACTGCACTAGGTACTCGTGGAGGAAAAGACCTAAGTGGAATATACAATGGAAAGAGATTAGTTTTGGGGCTGGAGGAACTGGATTCAAATTCCCAACTCTTATACAACAGTCACCTATGGCCTCAGTTTCCTCATTTGTAAAATGAGAGGGTTTTGACTAGGTATTCTCTGAGGTCTCTAGATCTGTGATCAAAGACAACGTTCTTCCATTTCAGGGACTTATTATTTAGTGGGGAGAAGAAAGGATGTGTACACAGATAATAGTAATACAGGTTAGAACATGTTTACTGGAGATAAAAAGGAAGTTCTCACAATTCAGAGGCAGAGAGATCACTTGGGATAAGGATCAGGGGAAGGCTTCATGGAAGAGATGACATTTGAGCTGTGAAGGACAAGTAAGAAATCTCAGTATCAGAAGGTTGCGGGGGAAGTGTCTCAGGTGGTCAGAATAGTGTGAGTGGTAAGGCAACAGGGTGGCAGATTTTCAAGGTGAGAAATCATTTTAGTTGTGGCATAGAACATAGCAGCATTTCTCAAAGAGCAGTCTAGGGGCCTCTAGGACCCTTTCATTCAGAAGGCTTATGGGGATCAAAACTTTTTGTAATGTGAAAATATTGTAATTTCTAACACAGGAAGCATTATAGATGTAACTCGCACAAACACAAACTCTTGGGGGAGGTGGTCCTTAACTGTTTTTAAGTTTCTGAAGGAGTCCAAAAAGTTTTGAAAACAATTAGAATATAGAATAAAACAAAGATAAGTTAGAATCACAAATAAAGTAATATAACGTTCATACTTTACAACAGCCTTGTGATGTTGTCTGAGTAAGTTAGAAAGCATTTATTAAACACTTATCATTTGTCAGAAACTGTATATTCAAGCTCTGGGAATAAAGAGGAAAACATGACCCTCATCCACAAGGAACTCTAGTTGTAATGGGGGAGATAGCATGCAAAAAAGTGAATATAGATGATCCTGGAGAGAAGGTATGGGGATGGGGTTGGGCTAGACTGGGAAAGGCTGCAGAAGGAGGACTTTGAGCTGAATTTAAAGGAAAGCAGGACATAGGCATGAGGAGAGAGAGCGTTTCAGACATTTGGGACAACCATTGGCAAATGCATGAGGTGGAAAATCTTGTAGAAGGAATTAAGAAAGCCTGTGTCACTGGATGGTAGGTATGTGGAGAAATAAAGTATATCGGGACTGGAAATGTAGGAAGGGAACAGGCTGTGAAGAGTTTTAAATACCAAATGAGGGTACGACCAGGACTTTTGGCCAAAGTACATAATGATGGAAAATTTGAAGTGCAATCATTTAATTTATGAATGTTTTCCCTTGAAGGAATTTTTACACTTGAAATCTGGTCCCTTGTTTCGGTGCTGTTTTCAGTACTTAATTCCAAAGCATGCTACTTTTTTCATGAGACACTAGAGGGTGCTAATGTGACGTGTCTTCACTTCTGGATGAAAACATACCACTTTCAAATCCTCTCTGTGAACACGTGTGCAGTACACTCAGGACCAGATTTTCAAGCCATGCAGAGGTGTGTGTGTGTGTGTGTGTGTGTGTGTGTATGTGTGTATGTGTGCACACGTGTGTATACACACATGTATGTATCATCTACCATACATGCACATTTAGTAATACATGTTAGAATATGCTTACTGGGGATAAAAATGTATACACATGTACACATAGATACATACATACATAATACATACCTTATAAACCTCAGTTCAGACAGAGAAGTATTTCTTCTTAAGGACTGACTTCTGAGACAGATTCCTTTGTAATAAATTTTTGCCCTCTCATTCAGAGACCTTCCTTGTCCTTCCTCTTTGTTCTCTTGTCTACATATCTCTTGTTAGCTCACTTACTGGTTTTTATTGGGCTCTTCTTATAATGTGAATTCTTCATACCAGGCTTTATGGTGGAAAAAACTGCTCCCTGACCTTTGCCAACGAATCAGAGAGGGTGGGGAGAAGTATGAAGTGCACCTCTCCTCTTTGAAAGGTAAGGTGTCTACTTTTACTGAAATGTAAAGAAACAGAGGATAATTTTGGATGCAAGGATTTGCTGAGATGTGTGTATGTGTTCGCATGCAAGTGCATGGGTATATATTGGGTATGTGGTATGTGTGTCTGTCCGGGGGGATAGAAAGTGTTCTTAGTGTCCAGAGCCTCCATTTAAAACTCTGCTGTCAAGATTGGCCTATAGGCAAACCTGTATAATACCAAGCTCTAGTTGGCAGAAGTGACTTCATGTTTGACCACTAATTGACTTGAAAGTTTACCAGGAAGGTCCTGTGCACCAGCTAACTGGCTTGGTCAGCTACAATTAGGCAAAGAATGCACATTTAGCAAACTTCATCTAATCCATGTGTGCACTATTAGTAGACCTTCCCAATCATAGTGCCCTTGTGGCCAGTCTGTAAGAGGGGTATCAGAGTCCAGAGCTCCCTCTGACTGGGGACTGCCCCTAAGGTCTCCCTCCTACTCAGACATTGTGAATCTGCCCAGCAACAGTGACCAGAAAGAAGGTCAGAGACCCAGAGATCTGGGTGCTTGGTTAAAGTACACAACCTACTTTACACTTTAATGGATCTTTGGGATTGTAGAAATGGAGAACCACATCCTTGCATTCCCACAAGTTAAAAATTGTTTGACTCATAATCCTTGAGTGCTTATGTTCCTTCTTGGTACCACCTCACCCACAATTTTCTCACCCCTACTTTGATGGCACCAAGGCAACCTTGGGCTCTGGCAAGCTTGAGCATGGACGAGGGTACCAGCGTGAGCAGGCTGACTACAGGGGGATGAGTTTTTACCAATTGTTGAAGACCATTTACTAAATCAGAAAAAGGTTGAGAACTACACTGATGGAGCAAGTATCCCCATGGAAGAAATTCTGGAGTTCTTAACCTTTTTATGGCATGGCCCTCTGGGGAAGTCAGTGGACCCCGCCTCAGAATACCTTTTGTTAATGTATAAAACAAAATATATAAAATTACAAAGGAACCCAACTACATTGAAATATAGTTATCAAAAGATGTTTTTGAAAGTTCATGGATTCCTACGTCTAAAACCCCAGTAGAGTCAATATGACATGAAATGTGGAGTCAGGAGCACCTGGCTTCAGGTCTCAAGACAGTTGTGACTGTGTGATCCTGGACAAGCCACTTAACCTCTTTGTGCCTCAGTTTCCTCACCTGTAAAATGAGAAGGCTGGTCTCAGTGGCCTTCCAAAACTCCTTTTGACTCAGAGTCCATGAACCTGGTATGATTATCCATAGTCTCTTGAAGTGTCCTGAGTACTGGGTTCCACTTCATTCCTTTTTTTGTGTGTGATGCTGAGTGTATTAGCAAATCAAGAAGCATTTTTTGAGAGCCTGCTGTGCCATATCACAAAGACAAATGTGTCCCCTCATCACATAGAGCTGGTGATTTACCGAAGTGTATGGGACAGCTAGGATTTTTTCAGATGGTGATGGCCATCATAAATTCACCAATCATATTGAGAAAGACAGTTGGGGACTTTCCAGATTCACTGCTCTGTTAGCCCGTTTTTCACAGGCCACCTGTGGTTTCATCAGGGTAAGTAGGTCCCTCTTCCAGTACAGCTGTTTTTCAGCTTACAGTGCTTGAAAGTTGCCTGGGTCACTGGGAAGTCAAGGGATGACTAGTGACACAGTGTGTACAGGTTGGAACCTAGGTGGATGCCTAGGTACACCAGTGTGGTGTTCTCCAAGAGGAGAGGAAAAGACAGATGGGCATTAGACCACTTACTTCATCTAGCCATAGTCTACTGCTGTCATTTCCATGACAAATAGAGTGGCCATTAAGGGATCATTTCATATTTGTCTTTACATCTCCTTAGGATAGTGTGGCATTATGCATAGTAGGTACTTAATAAAGCCTTTACTAATGGATATGTTCTGCTGATAAGTTTTTACTTGAATGGATAAGTGTGGATGAATACATTTTACTGAAATATTTAATAATGTAGAATGTTCCCATCAGTGGGGGTTTTGTGTACCTGGACTTTCCTTCATCCTGAAATGACTGACATCTCTCATCTTTACCTTCTCCATAGTGAACCCTAGCATTTCTTTTTTTTCCTGCATTTCTCAAGCGCTTGACTCTGCAGTCATAGTTCACTCATGTCAGCAGAAATTCCTGTTTTTGGTCAAGTCAGTCAACCGATCTGCTTGGAACCAATGATTACTCTGTCACAACAGCCAGGGACGTGGTTTGGGGAATGAGAGTGATTTGTTGGTCTTACTTCAAGCCTCTACTTCTGACCTAGAGTGCTAGTTGTGAAGGTCCCTACTTTTATGGGAGAAGTGATCCGGTTTTGATAAGTAAGCTGGTTCTGTATTCATAGTCAGCTCATGAAATAAACAAATAACAAGCCACCTTACCAATGCCCAAACTCCTTCCTGGATTAAAATATCCTGTTACTGTTGACCAAATAAATCCCCTAGGGAGATTCTTAAGGTAGACCTTTACTGTAGTCACTTTTATTTGTAATTGCCTTTATGTGCACAGAGGAGAGCATAGAAGGAATTTCAGAAAGGAACCAAAAAAGTAGGGCAGTGTTGCTACTTCCTTGTTAAATTTAATATATCCTTTTAAAAAAACCCAAGATGTATTAATAGAGATTGATGATTTCATAAGCGATACTATATTTCTGCCTTCTTTATATGGAAATGTTTATGTTTGTCTGTTACGTAATTTAAAGTTTTTAAAATATAAGGAGAGAGTATAAGAATAGAAGAAACACAGTCAAGCTTTCTATACTCAGTATCGTTTCAGAGCTATCACTTTCAGGGTGGAGGGAAAAACTGGATAAACCAGTTTGAAGAACCTTCTTTTCAGATGGAGTTAAAGGAGGTGGCTGCTTCCTGTGCTATTGTTAACCAGCCTTTGGATTACAGTCCTAGGAGCATTCAGTTTGATTGGGAATTTAGGTTTAAATCTTTGGTTCCACTAATGTGGAATTTTCTGTGAAAGTATCCCTCACCCAGCTGTAGCTCAGGTGTCCTATTTGTCAACTGTATTCTGAGATTTAGGTGTAGTCATAAAAACAGGACCGTTTTAGCGAAGCATAATTAGAGTAATAATAAGTAGTCAGCTACCCAGAATGTCAGTTATAATTCCTATTCTTAAATCTAATAATCTCTTCTTGCCCCACTAACCTCAATCTCTTGCAATCATAAAACTGAAAATTTTTAGAGTGACCATTGAGGGACAGTTGTGCTGTTGCTAAATGCTTGTTAATAATTAGCAATAGGTATTGCTCATTTTCACATGACACATGTCCTCTTGCAATTTTGAGAAATGTATGTTGTTTCAAGAGGTTTTTTTAAATGTTGTTTATGTATGTTTATTTTAATTAATAAAATGTTAGTATTCATTTCTTAAAATGTTAATTTAAAAATTAAACATTAAAAATATGTGTATACATATATACACATGCATACATAAAGAAGAGATTTAGGAATCTGTTACCTAAAGGTTTATCATTCTGGCAACTAACTTTGATAAATGAACTGCTGTTGTAGATCTGACTTAAGGCAGACAAACTCACACAATTTGGATATAAAGCTAATGGGACATGACTGAAAGAGGAAGACAGCGCACTAGGTAGCAAGCTATCCTTTGGGGCTCAGATATATGACTTCCCAAAATATTCTCTGTTCTAGTTGATGTTTCCATCACAAATCTCAAATTCTAACCCATGGATTCTTTCTTTTCAATAGAAACATTGTCCGTTGCTGCCACGGAGTTAGAACTAAAGGATTTCTTGAATGTTCTACCCGAAGATGGAACAGTAGCATTCTTCCTACCTTATCTCCTTTATAGCAGTAGAAATAAATCCATGATGTGAATACAACAAAGTATTATATATGGAAAAAAATGCCACCGCAGTATGGAGACCCCAACAGGAAATCAGCCAAATGAGTGGGTCTCAAGTAGAGCAACTGCAAATAAAGGACTGTATAGACCCAATTTTCCTACTACATATGTGTATTCTAGATCTGTGCAGCACTTGAGTGGTGATACTAGTCTCTAAATTTTTAGTGACTTGAACCAGTTAAGTTTGTAGTGTGAAAGAGCTTTAAGAAATGAGAATCGTGTAAAGAAGCCATATTTCAGTAAAGTCAGAAGGCTGATTTTTATGTATCTCGAACTCACAGCTGGATGCAGGGCAGTCTTTTTGACTTCAGGAATGCATAAAGGAAACTTTTTTTTTTACAACAATATTGAAAATTCCAGGTTTTCCAGAGCTCCATTGTTTTCCATCATTTTCTGAGACAGATCGTAGGAAAGGAAACTTCATGCAGGCCTCAGATTTCCGGACTAATATTTTTCTAATTCTCTTATAAGTTGTGAAGGAGAATATAAAGCTGGTTTTTTTTTTTGCAGCCATCTAAGGTTCCCAACCTCTTTTCTTTGAGAAATGGGAGCTACTCTCATCACTGTTTATTTGAACGTCATTAAAAGAGTTTACAAAGCTTTCAGCCATAGGATTTGTGGATATGTTTTCATTGAAGGCTTTTAGTTTTACTGAAATATTCTATTGCTTTGCCAGACAGAATCAATGTAAAGTAAACGAATGCTCTGTGAACAAGTGTGTCTTCTTTCCCACCATCTCTTTACAACGTAAAAGGTGATGTTCACTCATATTCACATACCTTTACTTGTTCTTGAGATACCACAGTTTGAAAATGTCCTACCCATGGATGCTTCACCTCCTTCATGACTGCTCTGGGAAAACCCCTCTTCTTTCCTCATAATGAAGTCCTGGTCCCCCTCTATTCATCCTACAGTCTAAGTTTATAGGATTATGGGAGCCATACAAGATGTTAGATATACAAGATACTGTATTTGCAAGATTACTAGGTGGTATCAGTCAGGGTACAGAATCAGGAGGCCTGGGTCCTGTTCCTGGCTCCATCACTTGCTAGTTCCTTAGGTCAGGTAAATCTAAAGCACAAAACCTCTGCCAGCCTCAGTTTCCTCAAATATAAAATGTGGATGATAACAACGCCTACCTTCCAAGGTGGTTGCGAAGATCAGATGAGATATTTATAAAGCTCTTAATGCAGTGCCTGGCACATACTGTATACTTAAAAATTCCCCTCCCACCTTCCTTTCTTCCTTTGGCACCCTGAAAGAGGAAGGGGCAATTGATGTGTATCCTAAGACTGGAGAAAATGGCTAAGCTTCCATGGTAAGACTGTTCCTTGTCTTAGCTCTTCTCCAGTCATAACTGCTTTTGTGACCCCATCTTGGACATGCAGAACATTACCTGGCCATGGCTTTGCCTACCCCACACCAGGGTGCCCAGTCAGATCAATAAAACCAGTGAGAAATAGATGACAGAGACCTAGCAGAATGCCCATAGGATGGGGAGGTCAAGAATGTAAGCCAAGTAATGATTATCGCCATATTTGTATGAAGATTCAAGAACCATTTTGGCCACTAGTGAATATAATTTGCTGAACCCTCTAAAATAATGTATTTGTTGCCTCTGTGGTAATTATAGCCCATTTTGCCTCCCCATCTTAGGTACAGATTTTTAATTCCATCATTTGCGATTAGATTTAATATACAATTAATCATTTTTAATCAGTCATCTTTTGACCTATCCAAAAATATTGTCACTTCTCAAAAAATGCGCCAAGCCTCAGTGGTTGTGTTTTTGAAATGTTTTTTTTTAATGCACATAAATATGCCAAATCTGCATTTCTACTCTGTTTTTTAATTTGTGTTGTGCTGCTATCGGAATTTTAGCATCTTTTGATTCCTTCAGCCAGACTTTGTCTCTACAGGAAAGAGAGTTCAAAGAACATTATTAAGTATTCTAAATTTACATTTGAGATGTAAAGTTAGATCATGATATTTCCAAATGAATATTCAAACATGGTAATTTTTTAGAAGGTTAAAGACTGTTTTAGTTTAGGCCTCATGAAATCCTTTAAAAGAAAACTTAAGTTTTCCCATATTCTGTCTGTTTCCTTGCTCTGTTTTGGGTTTTTTTTTTTTTACTCCCAACACCACTTTCAAGAGTCAAAAAGAAAATGCTTCTATTAAGTAATCTCTTCATCATTCAGTATTATATTTTTTGAAAGTGCTGCATTGAGGGGCTGGAGCCAAGATAGCAGAGTGAAGCCAGCATTTTTGCCAAGCTCTCCCAGCACACCCCCTTAACAGCTTAAAAGTGCTGTATTGGGTACTAAGAACTGCATAGAAATGCAGAAGATGTAGTCCCCTGTGTGTGATGGGAGACAAAGAAAAAATGCATAAAATTTCTCATAATCCAAAGGTCGTGTTTTCTCTTCCTTAGTCTATTACTTTCCTCCATCCTCCGTTTCCTTCTGCCTCCCATTCCCATTCCCCTGGAAGAACTAGTTTGTCTTCATTTTTCCTGATGAGCATCTTGTGTATTTCTAGAAAATTACACGATACTTTGGAAATAAGTTCTAAAAGAATTTTTTTGTAAACAAATTTTTTTTAAAGCAATGGAAAGCCTTTAAAAATATTTTTAATGATGGGGTAAAAAACATTTCAATGTAAGACAGCACACCCAATGTTGTTTTCTAAAGATACTTGTTCCTTAAGGGAAGAAACTCTTTTTCTCAATCATAAAATGTTTGCTACATTTGGAAGGTACCTCCCCAGAGATCTGACCCTTTCATTTTACAAGTGGGGAAACTGAGGCCCAGAGAGAGAATGTGATACTCAAGCTACAGTTCAGTGACTCTTAGGTTAACATTCTTCAATTATATCTTACCATCTCTGCATGTTTCATTGTGTCTTTGAGTGTTATGTTGTGTTTCTCTGTCCTGGTACACCTTCTAAATCTGTGCTAATAATGAGGATTAACGAGATTGCCCAGAAGCATTGTATTGCTTGTACCAGCTTGTAACTGGAGCAAAAGTCAGACTATTCAATTGGACTCTGATTTTCCTTTTGAATCCAAGTCAAAAGACTTTCTTTTCAATGCTTCCTTTACCTTGAAGGCTTGGAGAGTTGTATTCTCTGCTTAGGTCATGCTTCCCTCCCTCCACCCCTCTTTGAGCTCCTCCTTTATCCCTGTTCTTCCATAATTCTCTCTAACCCTACAGTAACCTTCCTCTTGTCAACCGACAGCTCATTTCCCTTCTGACCTTCAAGATCTGTATACAAAGAAATGCCTTCTTAACTTAGACTGCTAGGATGTGACTCTTCTAGAACTCAGAATGTATCCTTTCCGGCCACTTTTTTCTCAGTCAAGCCAGACTTCCTCATAACCCTGTTGGTAGAGGACCATGCTGGCCCTGCCTTTCTCAACTGGGGCTCTGGCCTTCCTGGCCCAGAAGTGAGTTTGTAATACCCACACACAATAAAACCAAGGTTATGTCTGTTTGAGGCATTTATGTTTCCAGTAATGCTGCTAAACAAACTCCATAATAATGTGACCAAGGGAGAAGTTTTGGTGTCACTGTTGGTTGCAATTGTCAGTGGATGTTATGCAGATTTAGGAAGTCAGGTTATTATCACTTAGGTTAATTTTTCAGTGCTCCTTACTTAACTCATGGAGTTTTGTGTATGTGGTATATAAGTACACATGGTCTTTTCCTGCCACCCCCCAATTCTAAGGAGATGCAAAGATTTTTTTCCCTTTGCATAATTCCTGCCTAATGAACTTCTCTTGTCAATGGGCCCACAGGAAGACTGGTGCTTGCAATCTCAAGGTAGAATTTTATATTGAGATGATTTTAGGAAGTCGATATTTATTGTTTTTTGTATACCTGGATATGAGGAGAGAAAGGGGGAAGGTCATTCCGTACCTCACCAGGATTTCACAAACACTAGTGCTCTGTGCTACCGCTGCTAAGCAGAACAGAGGAGCCCAGCTAGGCTACAGTCATTGCTTGGAGTTTGAGTCATGCGTGGCAGGGCTTTCTTGGAAGGGGTATTTGTGTGTGTGGTGGTTGCTGTTCTTACACTTTTCTAGAGAGAAGATTAGGAGAAGCAAAGGGATTAGGGTGGTGTTCTAGTTCTATATTTAGTCCATATCTGTGGGGTGGAGCATCCCAGTGTGGAAATGCTCTCCACTTATGCAGATATGTTTGCCTGGAGTATTGAGGGGTTAAATGCCCAGATTCACACAGCCAGCATGTAGTAGGGGTAAGAATCGAACCTGAGTCTCTCCAACTCTGAAACCAGCTTTCCAGGCAATATATCACGCTGCCTGCCTCTGATGAGAACAGTATTACCATGTAATTGTATATACATATTCCTTTCCCACTCTCATCTTTCTTTCTCATCACCACTTAACAGTTAATATGTCTGATTAGCCATTAACTAAATAAATGGAGATACCTTTCCCCTCATAGGATCAAAATTCTAGGGAGCCTTGGTCATCTTATTCAACCGATTCATTTTATAAAGGATGAAACTGAAGCCCAGATAGGCTAAGTGACCCTTGTGGAGGATCACACAAGTACTAAAGCATTAGACATGGTAGGATTTGAACCCAGGCCTTCTGCCTGGGTTTACACTCAACGCTATACCATGTTTGTTAACTACATCACTGTTGTTAAAATGGCACATATTAGTTATCATTACCTTTATTTTTAAGGACAGTGTAGGTAGTTTCCATTCCAGCATGAATGTGGTCAGCCACGTGACAATGAAGCAGCCAAGTTCCAGGCACATTTGGATACATGTCTATCGTTTGGAATGTACCAGGGAAGAGGTCAAAGACATCTGAGCGATAAACTCCTCCGAGCTTAATTAGAAAAAAAAATGCAGTTTTATGTTTGAGGGAGTCCAGGATCCAATAAAATTGCTGCAACAATCTTAGTGACCAGCTGTGTGACGTTAACAGGCACAGTAAAAAAATGGATAGATTTGAACTGATTGTGATCTACATTTATAGGAGGAAAAATATACATTGATGAGATCTCAGATAATCAAGAAGCATTTTTTTTTAAACACCTACTGTGTGCCAAGTACTGCACTAGGTAAACAGACAGAAATAGCGACTGCCCTGACAGAGCTTATATTCACCTGAGGTGAAACAACAAGTAACCTGAACCACTGAAGTTTTATGGAAGTTCATTGTCAAAGCCTTTGGGCACATGTATAGAAATATATAACTTTTAATCTGGATATAAAAATGTTTTGTTTTTATTACCACAATATGTAGAAGGAGTAGACTATAATGATGGATAATTGAATCTCCTTATGTTTCCTTAACTCGTACCCTAAAGGGTCAGGGTGGTGCTAGTTGCATCTCAGCCCACAGTTTGTTTGCCCATGCTCTTCTGCTGACCCAAGCCACTGTATGCCCCTTTAAAACTTACATTGAGAGAAAGAGTGCCTGAATTGGAGCATGGAGGTAAAGAAAACAGAGAATGAGGTTCCAGAAGGGTCCCAAATGGGGTGAGGTCAGAGTTGGAAGCAAGAGTGGTTGTAGGTGTTTCAGAGAATGGTTGAAATAAATTTAGATGGAGATATTGACCATTTTTTAAGATTAGGTCAGGGCTTAGAATTGGAAACAGGGTCAAGAATAAGAGCTATTGAGACAGAAGTCAAGGTTTTGGCTGACACAGTCTGGTAATTTTCTATTCTGGAAGCAGCTCTTAGAATGGACAACCAGGCCAACAACAGGGCACAATTGGAAAATGACTGTTGAAATACAATTGCTTCCTTTATTGAAGTGTGATCTGTTACCCATTTTGTTCATGCCACAGTGGCAATTGGACTCAAAATGTGGAATGTACAGAAGATGCCAATGAGTAGAACTACACAACAACCCACTGGATGTAGTCTATAGTGTGTATGTATACTGTATATGTAGCTTAACATATACATATTTTATGTACATATGTACATAAATAGATTCATATGTATAAAAGAAAATTCCAAAGCAGTTTGTCAGTATTTGAGGCTAAAGTTTTTTGTTTGTTCATTTGATTTTTTTTCAGGGAAAAGATAACACTTAAAAACTGTATTTAAAGGAAATGACAGATTTATTGCTGGGTGGAAATGTGATTTTTTTTCTGACTAAAAGGCAGAATAGGAAAATTTTAGAGCACCTTCAGTTTCCAAAAGAATAGAAGTAAGTAGAATTAGAATGTGTTTTTACCCTTCTGTTGCTCACTACGTTTAAACAACCACCCTGAAGACACCAGGCAAACCTTGTTATCAGCCGCTAGACTGGGACTCCCAGATTCTAGGTGAATCCCAATGTACTCTCAGAGAGAGGAAAACTTGTTTCAAAATTAGGAAGCAACTGAAAAGTAAATAAAATTTAATGTTTTCTGTGAATGCTATGATGAGGTAAAGGGGAAAAAAAGAAGAAATGAACTTAGCCTTTGAGTGATTTGAAAGGAAATAGAAAAAGAGTTATACCTTGAACCCTTCAGAAAATTACAGTCTCAATCAGTTTTTTTCAGTAGTGTAATTTCTATTAGCTCTAATTAATATTACTGTTAACTCTAATTAATATAGTTTTAATAAAAGCAGATGCTTTAAATCAAGAAAATATTACACCACATATCAAAGGATCTTTCTAAGGCAAATCATTGTTAATAGTTTGACAATGAGGCAAATTTTATTATAGATGTAATTGCACAATAATCTGCTTGAATTAGTGAAAATGGCATAGTCATTAGGGAAGTCTCTTCAAACATCAAAGAATTTGTAAAAGGTAGTTTAATTTATATTTAATTGAACCAATATGATGCTCACAGTTACATCCCAACACTTTTAGTCTCATCGTCAGTTTTCTACATGAGTTAATTTATTTTTTAAATTAAAGCGTAAGCTAATTGATAACAGTGGGAACTGAAATTTGATATCCTGGTAGTTAATTGCCCTTGTGAAAACTGAGATTTTAAAATTATTAACTTTAGTGATTATATTCTATACTCGATTTCAGTGAATCCAAAATTAAATTAGTGTGATAAAGATTTCTGTTCTCTTAAAATCATTACAAAATTAACTCCTCTTTGATGAGAGACAGACCTAAAACTTTTAACTGCTTAATTAGATGCAATAACTTAATAATCTACAAAATATCACAAACTTTGTAAAAAGGAAGAAGTAATTAAAAACTAAGACTATTCACAATCAAGGAAAAAGTGCTTAGAAATTTCTTTACACATTTAAGTTCCAACACCAAAATGAAAGACTTTTTTTATATGATGCTATTTAACCGCAGAGAAAAGGAAACAGTTAAAATATGGAGAAAATTATAGTCATAATAACTTCCTATTGTGAGAGGAGGCATAGAGACTTTTTGAGGTTCCGATATCTGTGAGGTCCATGTGCCTTTCCTGGACTCTGGCTAATCCCTCTGGTCATTGCCAAGTAAACGCCTTTGTGAAATAGGTGGATGAATGCTTCTCTAGCATCAAAAACATTACCACTGAGCAGGAGCTAGATGATTTATTCTCTAGAGTCATCCTGCTTACTGAAATCTGTGACATTCTACAATGAGGGACCTTAAACTTTCTGAGTGAGTTGTATTTGGTCTTATTTTATTAGAAAAACTATTGTAACCAATTCTAATTGACCACGGGCCTTCAAATAAATTGGAATGAATTATGTATTTGTAAGCCTTTAAGAACACACACACACATCCGTATGTGTGTGTGTATGTGTGTATATATATGTATATATAATATATAAAATAAATGTGACTAGTGCAATCAGTTGGTTTTGTGTAATTAAAAAAAGTATTAACTTGTGAATGAAAATTCACTAGAATGAAGATTAATCTGTAGACAGTCTTGGATATAAGGAAAGAAGAAAGTTTAAGCAAGTGGAGATGAGAGGATAATAAAGAGTTCAAGGAAAGCTAGATTCTGTTTGTCCTGACATGATGTGAATGGAGAATTTGAAAGGAAAGAGATTTGAAAAAAGGTTTTTATCCCACTGAAATAAAAAAAAAAAGATTTGAGGAATTTAGAGAAATGCCTCTTTCTGCCACTTCAATCAATATAAGGTTACAAAAGGAATTTCATGAAACTTTGAAGGAGTAAGTGAAAGCTTAACAAATACATATTAAGTAACTGATTGATACGAGAAAATATTGTTCCTTTGGTCTGGTTTAAATAGTTATACTAAAGCCCTTTGCAAAAGAAATTTAGTAAGTTTCCTGCCTGGGTTAAGAGGAGATATACCATTTATACTTAAGACACACTGATGGGGTTCAATTAGGAAAATAAAAGGAATTGATGGGTTCCTTGTGTGATTGAAAGAAAGAAACAGTTATGGAGAGCTGGGAATGCCACTATGAGTTCTTTCTTTTTAAAAAAATTTATTTATTTTTGGTTTTCAATATTCACTTCCACAAGATTTTGAGTTCCAAATTTTCTCCCCTTTCCTCCCTCACCCCAAGACTGTGTACATTCTGATTATCCCCTCTCCAATCTATCTTCCCTCCCTTCTATCACCTCCCCCGTGCTTCTCTTATCCCTGTCCCCTTCTGTTTTCCTGTAGAGCAAGATAGATTTCTATATCCCATTGCCATATCTTATATCTTATTTTCCAGTTGCATGTAAAAACAATTTTTAACATTCATTTTTAAAACTTTGAGTTCCTAATTCTCTTTCTCAGCCTCTCCACCCACCCTCATTGAGAAGTCAAGCATTTGATAGAGGTTATACATGTGTAGTTATGCAAAACACTTCTATATTGTCATATTGTGAAAGACTGTATTTCCCTCCATCCTATCCTGCCCCTCTGCATCCCCATTTATCCTGTTCTCTCCTTTGACCCTGTTCCTCCTCAAAAGTGTTTGCTTCTGACTATTCCTTCCCCAGATCTGCCCTCCCTTCTATCATTCCCTCTTCTCTTATCCCCTTCCCCCCTACTTTCCTGTAAGGTAAGATAGATTTCCATATACAATTGAGTGTATTTTATTCCCTCTGTAAGCCAAATCTGATGAGAATAAGTTTCACTCATTCCCTCTACCCTTCCTTCTTCCCCTCCACTGTAAAAACTTTTTCTTGCCTCTTTTATGTGATATAATTTACCCCATCCTACCTCTCCCTTTTTCCTTCTCCCAGTACATTCCTTTCTCATCCCTTATTTTTATTTTTTAGCTATCATCCCTTTATATTCAGCTCACTCTGTGCCTTCTGTCTACACACACACATATCAACTACCTTAATACTGAGAAAGATCTCATGAGTTACAAATCATGAATAGTAGGCTCTTGGGGGGAAATGGTATTTAAATATTGTCAGTAATTATAAATCAAGAATTTAATTTTGTTGAAATTTGTGTCCTGAAACTAAAATGTAATGTGATCTCATTTACAATGACATGATATATTTGCATCTACCTCCCAGGGTAGTTGTGAGAAGCACAAAGTTATGAGATGCTTAACCCAATTCCTTTTCAGATTGTAATGTTCAGACCTAGGAATTCACTTGGACAAAATGCTCAGCCACTTCAAGGATACTTTTAATAAGAAAAATTGGCATTGAAGGTTAACACATTTACTGATGCATTTCAGAAATTCAAATCACAACTGAAAAAAATCAAAACCTAAACATTTTAAAGCATACAGATAGCTTGGATCTGAAACTCTTTAGATTAAGCTTCTCAAACCAAGAAAAAAGCCTGGCGTGGGGAAAGCACTATAAAAACTGTTGTTGATTGTGATTATTCCATACTAGATTAAGATGTGACTAGTATAAAAATGTCATGTGTTTGAAATTTGACTTCCCTTTTTTTTAATCTGGATTCTGTTATGAACTCTTAAAGAATGTGACAAAAATGTTTGACAACCGTTAAATATTTAAGGGATTATATGTTGTTTTAAACTAGAAAATAATAATGATGATGCCTCTGTTGGGAGAAAAGACTAGCAAAATCCTCTTAAGAGATCCAAGCTGGGTCACAAGATCTTACCAGACCTGACAGCATGTTGTATAGCTCTGCAGTATTGTAGTCTGAGGACCTAGGACCTCTTCCAGCCAAAGTAGAAAAAAATTTCAAGTTAAATAAAGAGTGAATTTCATTTAAGATCATTTAGAAAATCATGAAATTGTATTTATAATAATTAGTATGTAGTGAAGTTACATGTATCTGTTGTACACTGTATATGAGTGAAGGTCCAGAATGTAATTATTCTTACATGAAAGATCAGTAGAATGTCCCAATATTTTTTAGGCCATAAGAAAAGTGATAATAATCTAGCTCTAACACATAATGAGTGAAATTTTGCTTTTTGAGGAAAAGTTTCTTGAGACTTTAATTTGCTGCTATTCTAAGTTTTCATTTTAGGTATAAGTGTCTGATCTGTCATAAGGCCACTGGTCCATCATTCAAAGGAAAAGTCACGTATTCCTATAGTCTGAGGACTGTAACGAGTGTTTGGGCAAGTTGAGGGAATGACCTTGTGAAGGTGAAGGGAGGATTCTCTTAACTTAGTACATTTTCCAACCTGTGTATATCTGAGCCTGGCTGTGATATCCTGTGGCTCACAAGGAGCCTTTCTGTATGACTGCCTGTTGGCTATGTCTCATATCTGAAATCAAACAAGACTGAGGAGCAATACTGATTCTAATCTCTACCTTTTTGTGATCTTTCACATAGTAAATTCCATTGATAAGGGCAAGAATATAATCATGCCTGATTTTTCATTGTAATAGGAATAAATCCTATTGGTGACTTCTAATTGAGAAGTAAAGGTCGTATAGTACTACTACAATGAGGAATCATTTTAAATTGTCATTGGAGTTACAAGTGATAGAGATGGTGAGGCCTTACGACTGATAGGGTGTTTAGTTTATAGTAGATTGATACTACAGCATCTTTTTGTTATGTTAACATAATCAAAATATCTTCTTGAGGGGGGAATGAGTTGGAATCAGGTTTAGTTAAAAATGAAAGATAAAGATGAAAAAAGATGAATGTAGATTTAAAAAAAATAAATGGAGCATATTACAAGGGTTATATGTTGTAACCAATGGGATTTATATCAGGAATGCAGGGATGGTTTAAAATAAAGAAAATTATTAACATTGATTTTATCACTAACAAAAGTAACAAAAATCATATGATTGTATCAATAGATGTAGAAAAAGCTTTTGACAAAATACAACACTCATTCCTACGAAAAACTCTTGAAAGCATAGGTGAAAATGGATTTTTTCTTAAAATGAGCATTTACTTAAAATCATCAAGAATTATTTGCAATGGAGATAAGCTAGAACCTTTACAGTAAGACCAGGAGTGAAACAAGGATGTCCATTATCATCAGTATTATTTAATATTGTATTAGAAATGCAAGCCAAAGCAACAGGAAAAGAAAAAGAAATTGAAGGAATCAAAATGGACAATGAGGTAATAAAACTATCTTTTTGCAGATGATATGATGATATCCTTGGAAAATTCTAGAGATTTAAATAAAAAGCTAGTTAAAACTGTTAATAATTTTAGCAGCATAGTAGGCTATAAAGCAAACCCACATAAGCATTTCTGTATGTCATCAACAAAATTCTGCAAGAAGAGACAGTAAGAGATATCCCATTTAAAATAACCATGGACAGCATAAAATACCTTGGAATATATCTTCCAAGACAAATGCAGGAACTACATGAACATAATTATAAAACACTTTTTACACAAATAAAGTCAGATGTAAATAATTGGGGCAACATTAATTGTTCATGGATGGGCAGAGCCAATATGATAAAAACAGCAATTCTAACAGCGAGGGGACAGCAAACCTAAACTAATCTATTTATTTAATGTCATCTCAATTAAATTACCAAAAAAATTATTTCATTGAGCTAGAAAAATAATAACAAAATTCATTTAGAAAAACAAAAAGTCAAGAATATCAAAAGAATTAATGAAAATAACTTAAAAGAAAGAAGTTTAGCAGTACCACATCTTAAGCTGTATTATAAGGTGGTAATTAACAAAACTAACTGGTGCTGGTTAAGAAATAAAAAGGTGTTACAAGTGGAAGAGTAGACACACAATACACATAAGAAGTGATTATAGCAGCCTTGTGTTTGACAAACGTAAAGATTTAAGCTTTTTCAGGTATTTGCTACTTGATAAAAAATTGTTGAGAAAACTAGACCAGTATCTGACATCATTTATCAAGATAAGGTCAAAATGGATACATGACCTAGATATAAAGGGAGATATCATGAGTAAATTAGAAGAACATGAAACTTTTCAGACTTATGGAGAGGAGAAGAATTTATGAATAAACACGAGATAGCATTGTAAGATATAAAAATTACATTAAATTCAAAAGGTTTTCTACAAATAAAAACAATGCAGCCAACATTAGAAAGGAAAGCAGAAAATTAGGGGACAGGGAGGAATTTACAGACAGTTTCTTGGATAAAAGTCTCCTATCTCAAATATATAAAGAACTTTGTTAAATTTATAAGAATCTAAGTTATTCCCCAATTGATATCTGGTCAAAGTATATGAATAGGCAGTTTTTGGATGAAGAAATCAAAACCATATGTAATCATATAAAAAATGCTCTAAATCATTATTGATTAGAGAAATGCAAATTAAAACAACTTTGAAATATCTCATACCTATCATAATTGACTGAAATGATTGAAGAGGAAAATGACAAATGTTGGAGGGGATGTGGAAAAATTAAGACTAATATACATTTTGGAGAGAAATCTGAAATTAGGCCCGAAACTATGTATACTGTTTGACCCAGCAGTACCTCTATTAGATCTGTTTCCCAAGATGATCAGGTCAAAAGGAAAAGAACCTATGTGCTCTAAAATATTAATAGCAGCTTCCTTTGTGGTGACTAAGAACTGGAAATTGAGGGGATGCTCATCAACTGGGGAATGGATAATTGTGGTATATGGTTATGATGGAATGCTACTGTGCTGTAAGAAATGATGAGCAGGTTGATTTTAGAAAAACATGGAAAGACTTGTATCAAATAATAAAGAGAAATTAGCTGAACCAAGAGAATGTTGTATACAGTAACAGCAATATTGTTCAAAGAATAACCATGAATTATTAAGCTATTCTGGGAGTTATAGTCAAATCAGCTACAAGGGACCTATGAGGGAAGATGCTGGCCTTCTCTACTGCAGCGAGGGGACAGAAGGAAGAAGACAGTTTAGAACTTAAAATGTAAGAAAAAAACACAATTAGATTTAAAAAAAATTAAATGGAGTACACAATTTTGAGGAGCAACGATATACGTGTACATACATAGCCTTGGTTCTCAAATACAAATGGTTTTCAAAAGAACTGGGTTTTCCAGTTGCAGAAAATTTTAAAACAGAGAAAACATACCTTATACTCAAAGCTGTGTCCATGAAAATGCACACTATGCAGGTCAATTTCATTTCCCATGGCCATCAGATACCAGTTGACTTCATCTCCAACATGCATTGTCAGGCCGTGTAAATTTCCAAACATTAGTCCATTAATTGCTAAAAAAGAAAGAATCAATTTTTAAAAAATCTTTCATCTCATCATCTTGTTTCTAACATCAGAAAGTATTTTAGATGTTTCATGGAAAATATAGGGTTTGAATAAATATGTGAAATTCTTTCCAAGTAATAAAATCTTTGCACATAGGAAGTGCCGAATAAATTATTTCATTAAGTTCAAATGAGGGTAGTTGATACTTTTGAGAAGTGGTAGTAAGAAAGGCAAGGTCAGAAGTCAAGAAATCCCTTTCTGGGAGTTAAAAACAACTCTACTTTAAATTTTGTGAAAATGCAATGAAATCTTTTTTTCATTTTTCTTTGCTTTGAATGGGTTAAAGGAAATTATTCTAAACATGGGAGATTACCTAAAATGAGGGATACTGAACTGGAAAAGGCCTTAGAAGCTAATGAGTTAATTCTCCTTATTTTACAGATGAGGAAATGGACACAAAAATGAGTTAAATGAATTTGCCAAAAGTCACACAGCTAGTAAGTGTCTGTGGCAGGATTTGACTCAGGGCTTTCTGACTCCAAGTGTTGTGTTCTAATGGATTCTAGTCAGTGGCAAGGGTAAAGGTGGATGAGGCTCACGCAGAGAGTTACAAGTTACGTGTTCATAGACCTCAAACTGATAGTGTAAGAAAAAAAAAAGAGAGAAATGTATCGATATTTTAAATGTCATATTAGATACTACCATGCATTTTGTTGCTTTCTAGAAAATCTTCATCTTCCTTGTTTACTTTTTTTGGGTCAGCAGAGTAAGTTTGAATATTTTCATCTAAATACCAAGATTCATTTTCATCAAAAACCAAAAATAGGAGAGAAAACTGGAGTTTCTTTATGGCTCCAAATACAGCTCTATGATGTCTGCGGCAAATAATCAGAGGACCAATTAATCCACTGTAGAGATCCTGAAAACACAGACCAAGGGATAACCTTAGTGATTTTCAAGCAATTCATCACTAAACATTTTATTAAATATTTACTATATGCCAAGCACTCTGCTAAGCATGGGAGATGCAAAAATGATAGTAAAAAAAACCTGTTCTCAAAGAGCTGACATCCTTACCAGAGAGATAACATGTAAATAATTATGTGCATACAAGACACATACAGAGTAAAACCAGAGTATTTATCATCTTTCTAGCATAACTACAGGTTTCAAAATACTTTATCTTACCAACAACAATCACCTTAGTAGCTAACCTTCAATAGTGATGGATAGCTAATAGTGGAATCCTAATTTGTAATGGGGAAATTGATTGAAGTGATATGAATGGGAGGCGGCATTATATGTTAGATATGGTACTTAGTCCTTTACTCAGGAAGACCTGGGCATGAACCTTGCTTCAAACATTTACTATGTGACCCTGGACAATAATAATAGCCAGCATTTATATATCACTTTAAGATTTGCAAAGAACTTTATAAATATTATCCATAATATTTGTAATAATATGTAATGTATGTTAAATTATGTATATTAATGTATTGTTACATCAATGTCATTAATGTCACATTAATATTGTGTGTATTAATAAGAATACATACAATATGTGTATATTAATATTATATTATGTGTATTAATAATAATGTAACATGTAATACATAATGTATGTTATATTATGTATATTAGTATGTTGTTATATTAATGTCATTAGTGTTATATTGATATTGTGTGTATTAATAAGAATGTACATAATATGTATGTATAAATATTATATTATGTATATTAATAATAAAATAATATATGTAATAATATGATCCTGACAACCACCCTGGAAGTTTACAGACAGAGATAAACTCCCAATTTACAGATGAAGAAATTGAGATGAACAAGAGGTTAAATGACTTGCTAGTCACACAGCTAACAAATGTCTGAGGAGGGTTTTGAACTCAGCTTTTCCTGTCTCCGGGTCTAGCCCTCTGTCCGCTATACCACCTAGTGATCTCAGAAGTCAAATCAATTAAACCTCCTTCTGTCTCATTTTCCTCATCTGTAAAATGATGACCTCTAAAGTCCTTTCCACCTGTAAATCAGTGCTACTCTGAGCCTCTCCAAATGTTTTGCTTCTTTCCATAGGCTAGAACGATCTTCAAACAATGGTATATGGTCAGGAGATCACTGCAAACATACATTTTATTTCAGTGAACACAAATCTAAATTTGCAAAACTCATAAGCAGCAGTTTGAAAAAGAGCCAAGCTGTCCTGATCTCCTGCATCTCTGGAGTGCCTGCTGGTTCACATTTACGAACACGGCTGCCCATTATTAAGAGAGATGTTTGTTATTAAGATGCCTTTTTTGTGCATGTAAGCTAAGTAGGCACTCTTTTTTGTTCTAAAGTATTTTCATGACTATAGGAACTGTATTTGCTTTTATCACTGATTTATGCAGTTAGAAGCATGTTGCCCAAGGTCCAGTAAAAACCATAATTAAGTTTCAAGGTCCTGCCCTCCCCGCTACGCCCAGGTGTCTTTAGTTTTAGATACCAGCTTGTCTGATCTCCTGTGATGGTCATGTCAGCCAACAGCAAATACTGTTCATCGGTAAGTTAGCTACCTGTGGTTCCTATGGTGATTTGAGGCAGTGTGTATGGAAAGAAAAGCAGATGTGTGCCTCCATTTTTTAGCAATCATTTCATTTACGTTATTGTGGTCCTTTGGCATCTCCAGCACTTAGCACCATGCCTGGTGTACAGGAGGTGCTTAATGAATTCTGGTTCACTTGATTTGGCTCTTGTTTTCTTGGTTTGCCCCTCTCACATTTTCCAAGTTTTCCCATGTTTCTCTGCATTTCTCCTCTTTGTCCTTTCTTACAACACAGTACTATCCCGGGTGTACTCATGTCCCACACCTTGTTCAGTCGATGGGGACCCATCTATTTGTTTCCAGTTTTTTGGTGCCCTCCTCCCACACTCCCAAAAGTGCTGCTCTGACTGTTTGATAGTAAGTGGGATTTTTCTGTCCTTGGCTTCCTTTGGGGCATATTCCCAGGAGTAGGATGATTGGGTCAAAGGGCTGTAATTGTTATTTATATAGTACAGCGGAATCATCTTTGGCCTTGAAATGTTTCACTGAAAGGCAGCAATTGTTTGCATCTGCTACAATGCTGGTCCTGTGGCCTATCCTTCAGATTGTTTATCCAAGTTCTGAAGTTTTTGTACAAGTTGCTAGTACATAGTTTCCTTTGTTGTCTCCTCTTTTGACTTCATGCTTATTTTAAACATTATCGTAAAATGCCGTTTTATGTATTTTATACCAACTTTAAAAGAAAACTAAGTATTTGATTCATTTTTATTTTCTTATTTGTGTTGCCAGTATCAGGAATCGTCATGGGCTTAACTGTTCCTTTAACAAAATATCAAAGCAAAATGAACTGACAAGCAGCCTGTGTTCCTGGGAAGTTAGCTTAGATCCGGACATGGAAAAAGGCTGATCTCGTTTTCCTTCAATTGATATCTATTTTAAGAAGATGTCAGGAAAGCAGAAATAGGATACAGATGAAACATACCTTAACTTGATCTACAGTTGAATAATAAGCCCAGGGAATACAAGGAGAATCTTCCCTTCCAGCGCCAGATCTTAGAGGGATTTCCCAGATATAAGTTTCTGTTTCACCTGAGTTAATTGAATGTATGAGTATAGAGTTAGATCAGTTGTATTTGTCCAGTTTTATGACACTTCCTTAGAAATTTTTCTAGAGTACTTTGATAACTCAGTGACTTGGTAAAGAAACATTCATAGGATTAGGTTAACTCCCTCCCAAAGAAGCAACAACCAAAATAACCCCTAGTATGTCTCAAATGGAATATAAATCACATTGTATTTGATGTTACCCACTATCCCCTTTAGGGCAGCTAGGTGGCCCAGTAGATGGAGTACAAAGAATAGATGTAGATGTAGATTAGATTTAGATGTGTGTATGGGTATAGATAAAGGTGGGGCAGCTAGGTGACAGAGTGGATAGAGCTCTAGGCCTGGAGTCAGGAAGACCTGAGTTCAAATTTGGTCTCAGATACTTACTAGCTGTGTGACCCTGGGCAAGTCCTTAACCCTGTTTGCCTCAGTTTCCTAATTTGTCAAATGGGCTGGACAAGGAAATGGCAAACCATTCCAGTGTCTTTGCCAAGACAACCTCAAATGGGGTCATGAAGAGTCAGACATGACTGAAATGAATGAACAACTACCCCTTCAAGTATTCAAAATCAACTGATGGTTACACCTACGCTGTCCCTGTGGTATCCGGAAGCTGGCTGCCCCATTTCTTCTGATTTGCAAAGAGATACCATAACAGATATTCTCTTACCTTGGATAACAATAATCCACACTTATATAGCCTTTTACAGATGACAAAGCACTTTTCTCACTATAATCTTGTGAGATAAGAAGGGCAAATATAATTCCCATTTGAGAAATGGGAAAATAGAGGCACAGAATGACTTGTTTAAGATGATACAAGTGTCAGAATCTTGGATTTGTCCCCATTCCCCAGCCCCACTTCTTGCCTTTAATGCTAATCTACTTTTCAGTAGATCTCATGGCCTCTCATAATAACTAACACTGAATATTTATGTCCCACTTTCCTCACAACAACCTTGTGAACTAAAGTATGCTATTATTAATTCTCTTTGACTTAGTCTCCATCATGTGACTTTGAATAGGTCAATATGCCGTTATGGGCTTTTGTTTCTTCAGCTATAAAATGAAGACTTTGGATGAGATGGCTTTTGAAGTCTCTTCTGGTCCTAGAGCTCTGAACTCATGAACTTCCTTTCTTGTGATGTTCCATTTCCTCAGCTATAAAATGAGAGGGGTTGGACTTAGGTGGCCTTTTCAGCTGGCCTTTCCAAATCTGTCTATCATCCTTTGGTCCTGTTAGACCCTTAGAGCTGGAGAGGTAACTCAGGCACAAAGTAGTTTAGCAGAAGTCGAGTGTCTTTTTTTTTTCTTCCTAGGTCAAGTGGGTTTTTCCCTTTTCCTAACTAGCATTCTTTTCTTCTTCTCTCACTTCCTAATTTTTATCAGCTCTCCAGAAGCTTCTTGCTCCACCAGAAATAGCCAATAGTTATTCCTCCTCCCCAGTGAATCTCGGTTCTGCTTTCCACCACCATGTTTCCTCCATCCATGATCTCTTTCCTATCTCCTTTTGGCTTCCCTGGCTTTCTTCACGTCTCAGCTCAAAATCCACCTACTCCAGGAGGCCTTTCCCTGTGGTCCCAGCTGCTAGTGTCATCCCCTTGGAGGTTACCTTCCATGTGCTGTATATAATCATTATATACAGAGCATGAGTATACATAGTGAACAATGGGTACATGTACTCATTGTTTACATGTTATTTAGAATGTGAACTAGAGGGCAGAAGCTGATTTTGCCTTTTTTTGTATCCCTGGTACATGGGCATTAGTTGTTGACTGACTGATCTCTATATTTAACTCTTTGGACACCAGCCTTTCACCCCTTCCCCTCATCCCCACAGATGTCAGATCTCCTTACTACGTTATTCATACCCATGCATTCTACCTTTTACTTCCTAAATTTACTCCAGACCAACCCCCTTCCATCATATTTCATGGAGTCCTTAGTGCATTAGGCATCAGATTTTTATTTCCTCCCCCCAGCTCCTCACTCTGAACTACTCCTCTGCCACCTCTTATGAAAACTTCTCCTCCTAATCCATCCTCATCACTGAGATAGAAGATGAGAGATAGACCTTAATTTCCCATGCTACTACCCCTCTCTTTTTCTCATCATTTACCATACCACACCATATATGATATACCATTTGCCATATCATGTACCATGTGCCATATCAAGGTCATTGCTACTGTTTTTTACCACTTCCTAAAACTCATTGTCACCATCTAAGTCTATTGTGGAACCTTCCTGAGTGAACCCAAGATTCAGGGATGACTGTCTACCAGATCACTTAATCTCATTATAAAATATAAGCTCTTTAGGAGTAAGGATTGTTTCATTTGTATTTTTATCCTATCTTCAGTATCTAGTACGTGCTTGGCACATAGTATGAGTTTAATAAATACTTTTTCATTGATTGATGAGTCTTTGATATTCTTAACTCTGACCTATTCTCCACTTTAGCAATCAAAGCACTCCCCGGACCTTGTCAACACAAGCCACTGTTCCACTTACATCTCAGACTTGATGTCCCACCGTCTCTTTCTCTGTCACTCCCCTACAACCACTGGTATTGTCCTTCACCCAGACCTTCCCTTTAATTCTTCATTCCTCTTATTACACCCTGACCATTAGCAGCTCTCTTCTGACTAACTCTGATTCCTTATCTCTCCTGACCTCTGTCATTACCTACACCATGGTCCTCATGTTGTTTTTCAGTCTTCATTTTTGAAGAAGACCAGTGGCATCATGGATTATGTCTTGACTTACTTATGAGTTGGATTGAAGTGAGGCACAGTTGCACAAAGTTATCAGCCTCATTCTCTCTCCCAGAGTCATTGAATTCCAGTGGCAAGACAAAAGTCAAGATGACTGGTGATGATCCGGGATGTAGTGGATGATCTTGATGTCTTTGAAGCCTGATGGAGCTCTGAGTGCTCCACAGTGCCTGCTTCAGCTGCCTCCATGGATGTTGAAACTCATTCACCCATTTGGATGGGAAAATCTTCACATGCTTGGGATGGATAGCCGCTTAACTTAATGAGAAGTTTGAAGTCTATGGATCACCCTCAACCTGGCTTAGCCCATCTCCCTATGTGTGTGGCCACTGCACATGCTATAGCTTCTTGGAACCACAGGTGAGACTTGGGTGGAGGTGGACACAAAAGGTGAATAATGCAAATGGCTCTGCAAACCCTCACACCATAGATGTTAAGTCCTCCCTGAGCACCCCATAGCCTGACCTTTGTTTTCAGCTGTATCATCATTCTTGTACTAGTCTAGATTCATGTTCCCCTTTCATGTTCCATACTTAGCCTGCTTTTAGCCTCACTTTCCTCATTCTCTCAGGATTGTTGTGAGGATCAAGGTAACACAAGTAAAGTGCTTTCTAAAACTGAAAATACTGTATAGAAGCTTATAACTGTACAGTGATAGTTGTAATACATTTTACTAATCCTTCAACCTGGATTCCTTAAAGATGTGATCCCACTCCTCTTTCCGAAAAGAACTGTCATCCAACCATCAATTCCCCTCAAGTTTCATTTATAAAGGAGGTTCTAAGGAACTTTTTATATTATTGTCTTGTATGTTAGAAGTATAATCATTATATATTACATTACATTATTATTTATATTATAAAATGAATCTTCTCTAAATGATTACCTGGTTGTGTTGGAACTACCACAGAAGTAGGAGTTTTAACTCCATGGGCATGTATTGAGTAAGCTCTCGATGCCATATTTTTAAAGACAATCTTAATTCTGCCACCAACATATCCAAAAAGTTGTGGACCTAGTGGGAGGAAAAAGAAAGAAAAATTATTGAGGAAATTAAAAGGCACAGAATATATTGAAATCATCATAGGGGCAAAATACCATACACCTTCCTTATTATGTAGAGTATGAATTCTTCCTACTTGAGACCAGAGAATTTAGAATTCCAACAGATTTAGCCCTTGCTAGAAAATGACTTTCTCTGAAGATGGAGATTTGAATTGACTTCTTATGATCCAGAGTTCTGGAAGACCTTCCCAAGACCTCATGGACCTCTTTCAGGTTCATAATCTGATTGTGGATCATTTTCTCATTGACTCATATCAGGACTCCCAAGCTTAGAGTAGGAGCTTCCCAAGAGTCACTCTTCAGTTCCCTGTCTTCTCTTTGCTCAGGGCTTACTTTCCTAGAACTTAAGTGAAATGTAGGGGTCACTAGAAATCTTGGTCCCTCTTCTCTCCTGGGAGAAATCTATGTGATACCTTTACTCTTTTTTTGCTTGAAGCTTTAGTTTATTAAAATAAAAGTGTCAAGAATAGTTGAGTCCGCAGGAAACCCAAGAAGCAGGAAATAGGTAATAGATATTATGATCTTTTATGGTCAACCTCTCTTCTCCAATGACTAGTTTTCAAGAGATCCCCAAAGAATTGAATTTTCCCTGCGTTTTCAGAGTCCCTTCAACAATCACCAAAAATCCAAAGGCGGCTTCTCACTGCCTACCATAGTGATATACCTTTTGTCTCATCTTTCTATTTTGAACTGATGTCCCAGTTATCCATATATACATTTCTTATGGAACATCTGTATATTTCTTCTGAGAGGCAGCTTTGGGTCTTTGAAAAAATAGTTGATAAATTGCTATGTCCTTCTAGTGTTTCACGCGATGGAGTGTTTTGGTGGGGGGAGGGCTGGAGGCTGAAGAATTTGGGCAGCACTGTAAGGTTTGAAAAATACTTTATATTTATTATCTCATTTGATTCTCACAACACTGTAAGGTAGAGGCTCTATTATTATTCCTATTTTACAGATGAGGAAACTGAAGTTAAGTTCTTGGTCCAGGGTCACAAAGCTAGTAAGTGGTAGAGGTGTGATATGAGCCAAAGTCTTCCTGACTCAGGTCTAGTACTCCATGTTTTGTTCTACTGAGATCCCTAAGAAGCAAACCTAACTTAGCTGTTAAGAATCAAATTGGATTAGTGATGCTAGAAACCATGCCAACAGCCTCAGTGCTATCAGTCTGGAGGGAGAGAATTGTAATAGTGTAATGATAAATGGCAGTCAGCTAGATGGCTCAGTGCATAGAGTTCTGGGTCTGGAATCAGAAAGACCTGAGTTCAAATCTGGCCTCAGAAACTTACTGGTTGTGTGACCATAGGCAAGTCACTTAACCCCATTTGTCTTAATCTACGAGAGAAGGAAATGGTAAGCAACTTCAGTGTCTTTGACAAGAAAACCCTATGGACAATATGGGTGCATTATGGTCCAGTGGATCACAAAAGATAGATCTAAACGACCAAGCCAATGATAAATTCAGTATTTCTGAGTGACATAGAAAACAGCATTTTATTTCACTTAAGGACCTTTTTTTTTTTTTTTTTTTACTGGTTTGGGATTACTTTATGTTTTTTTTTACACAAAGTACATGAACTCAATTATAGACTTTTTTTAACTTTTAATGAATAATTTCTCATATGTGGGGCCAGAAATAACTAGAAATAACTAGTCAAATATCTTGACTATTCCTATGAGTCAATAAAAAATGAGGAACATTTTATTTCTTAGAATTGCTTACAAGCCCATTTTTTAAAAAAAAAATTAAAACTCGTGATTTAGACTTTCAGGTTTAGTACCATTCTAGTACCTAGAATTCCCAAATGTTCCTCCTCTTCTTTTCTCTGTGTTGGAGTACTGAATGTACTATCAGTGTATTGACGGTACACAGCTTTCTTGTACTTTGAGCCTATGAAGAGATCTCCTTTATCTAAAAATGCATTGGAAACACTTAAAGAAAAAAGAAAGAAAAATTTAAGATTAGATACCACAATAATTTTTTTCAAAGAAGAAAAAATTTAAATTGTACAAGGCTGGGTAATGAATATAGGAATCGTGTCTTAACTAAATTTTATATCTTCTCCAATGCCATAGGTACTTGATAAATGTTTATCAACCAAGTACTAATTTTCAGCATAATTTTATCCTAGAGAGACAAGAATAACACCTTCAAAAGTAATATGGTAGCTGAGAGGTTGGCTTAACCAATCATCAAGATATTTCACATATGAGAGAATCTGCAACTGTTTTTACATTTATTTCTGCACGTAGCTCCAATAATACTACTCAACTGTCTTCTAAACATATCCTTTGATTTTCAAAAGTCTTCAACAACTCCGAGTCTCCTTCCCAATGAAAGATTTTTGCCTTAGCCTTTTCTATTATTTGACTCATGTTTTCAAGTATTCATTCATTTGCTCATTCATTTTTTTAAAGATGATAAATAATACAGGATTTCCATCATCAAGGAACTTAGGATCAAGGAGAATGAAACATGTATGCAGATAAATAGAATATGAAGTAGAATTTGGTAAGCAAATAAGGAGAGTATAAATAAGACTGTGCGAGGGAGAAATTCCTTCCATTGGAGAAGGATGCTTGCATGTGCTGTTTTTGTTGCCTAAAATATCTTTTATGCTCATTCTATTACATTATAAGTTTTGAGGATCAAATGATATAATTTTTGGGAATGTGCTTTATAGAATGTATTGGTGTCATTGATCAACAGATTACACAAAAGATGACCAACCAATATTAGAATACAACATTTCACAATCTATGAAAGTTTTGCTGACTACTGTACCCTTTAAGTATTTATTAGCATTTGTTTCATTTATATAAAATTGTTTGTCTATGGTTATATGGCTGCTTCTGTTAAATTGGAATTTTCTAAAGTTGTCTTGTCTTTAGTGTTCTTGAATACCTCCCTATAACCTATACAAGGAGAGATGGTTAAGATACTATAATGATCAGGTGTGTCAATGGCTGCAAAAATTTTTGACACTTAAGACTTAAAAATACTTAGTTATTTTTTACTTCATACTTTGTGACTTTTTCTATGTCTTTGTGACGAATATTCCTTAGCATTCTAAAGACTTTTCGAATAATGAATGAAATAAAACCTGTGATTCTGCCTATAAGGATGGGAGGGGTCAAATGAGGCAAAAGCGTAATTAACATATTATATGACAAACTCAAGATCCAAAAAGGACCTTGACAGGCTAGAGCCCAAGGCTGAATCTAATAAGATGAAATCAAATAGGTGTAATTGTAAAGTCTTATAAGTAGATACAAAAAAATATTAAATCTGTAAGTGCAAGATGAGGGCAAAGTGTCATGGTTAGATGGGAGTTTGTCTGAAAAAGACCTTCAGGTTTTAATGGACCCAGAATTCAATGTGAATCAGGTTGGTGATGTAACCAAATAACGTCAACAACTGATGTGATCTTGGACTGTATTCTACTTTAAGATTCTTAAGATAGACAGAGATGTATTAATATATTTCAGGAATTAGGAAGTGATAGTCTGACCAAAACAAATGGGAACCAAGTGAGATACAAGATTTCAGAGTAGATAAAATGGAAATCTGCCTGATAGAAAGTGGGAAAAGACATAGACCTAAAGTATAAGAGTAAGTAAGTTTGTGGAAATTTAAACCAATTAGAAAAACTGGTGTGCTTCCTTAAAATATTCTCTCCCGACCAGCTGAAAGAAAAATAATTCTACTCCATGAGAGATCAAACGAGTTTGGAGCTGCCAAATTACTTGTGTTGTTCCTGTAAATGATACAGTCCTTCTTCCCAGTCCCTCGTTGGGGAGTAATCCCACTCCACCTCCTGAGCAGCGATGTAGTAGACTTTCTCATGTAGATAGAGTGTGTTTTCAGCTGTCGACGTCTCACATTGTCTCACTTGATATTTCTGTTTCATGCCTCCTGTGTAGTGGTCTGTTGTTAGGCACTCAACATCAAAAAGTCCTGAGGAGGCCAATCATGACAACAGCAATAATTTCACATGGTGAAACCCACACTTGTGGCAAGTAGCATACAATAAGAAATGTATGGATTGGAATCATAACTAATCCTTAGGTCATGCTTTTAATTTGTAAATTCTCTTTTATCTATTTTTTTGGTTTTTTTTTGGGGGGGGGGTGTTCCCTTTGAGGGGAAGGTATAAGACACTGGATGGGATAGGAAAGGCTGGAGTTAAGATCCAGTCTCATTTCTTTCAGGTCCCAGGTTTGTGATTCTATTACAATGTGAACGGCTATTTCTAGGATGAGAAAATTATCTGATAGACATTAGGATGGTAGAACAATGATCTCAACACTTGATAAGCATAGAGTGAGTGCTCTAGATGTAAGGGGTACCCTGTATTTTGGAAAATTGTGACTTTGGAGTTCTAACGGGAGTCTTAATCAATCAATTAATAGACAAATATTTATGAAACAAATACCTATTATGTGTCAGAATTTGTCCTAAGCTCTAGGCATACAAAGCCAGAAGTGAACCCTCAAGGAGCTTATATTTTAACATATAGAAGAATATTTAGAATTTATACAAAATGAATACAAGATAATTGAAGAGAGAGGGCATACCTAGCTAGGGAGAAGCAGGAAAGATTTTATATAGAGGTGCTGATTGAATCTAAAGGAAGCCAGAGATTCCAAGAAGTGGAGGTAAGAAAGAAAAACTTTCCAGGGATATGAACCAGTGATGCAAAGACAAGGATGTGGGAAACAGAGTGCTGTGCATAGGAACACGAGGGAGGTCAGTGTGTCTGGACCATAGAGTGAGTGGAGGGGAATAATAAGTAAGAAGCTGCGAAAAGTAGGAAGGGGGTAAATTGTGCAAAGATTTAAATGTCAGGAAATCTATACTTGATCCTAGAGGTAATAGTTATCTTGCAGTCATCCCCTAATAACATGGAAGAGTCTGAAAGGCACACCAAAAGGAAATAAGGGGACCCCCTTTGCAGTGGGTACCCCACATAGTCATTACTGATCCATCTACCAGATGCACTCACTTTCAGTGTTTAGAGACTGGTTAGAGTATAGGGTAGAATGAAACATGGGAGACCCAAAGCAAAAGAAGTTATACTGAGATATTTTCACATTCTCTAGAATCTTCTGGGGAAGGTGCTCACCACTCAAGGGTTCTGGGCACAGCTTGACCAATGAAACTTAAGGGAGTTCATTAGAATAAAAATTACAAAGAAGGGAAATAATCGTAGCTCAGACTACTCACCTGCAGAATCGGGTGTCATAAGGAGTGTAACAGATGTCTGAGGGAAAAGGTTTGCTGTGTCCCTCCGTTCCTCTTTAGAGAGGAATGTGTTTCCTGTAAAGTATATCCCATGTATATCAGCTTCATTTCCAGCACTGAATAAATGCCATGAAACAGTATCTCCTAGGCACATTTCAAGTCCAGGCTGAGTCCAATACATGAATCCATTAATAGCTGCAAAAAAAATTGTGATGATGAAAAATCTTCCCCAAACTGCTCACTAGAGTGTCCGAAGTATGTCCCTTCAATATCCCAGAATCAGCTCATATTTATGCTAATTAAAGAGGACCCCTTCTTCCTTATTTCTACAATGGGAGGAATGTGTCTGGAGCAAGGATCACAGATGGGGGACCCATCTGTGTATTTCTCTGGCAGCCCTAGGAGCGAGATGTAGGTGCAGAGCAGCCTGAGGTGTATGTGTTTGCAATAGAGCTGCCATTGTGTTCTCTGGCTACCCCACCCCTCACTTCTTCCTATATCTCCAAATGGCCATCTCTTCTGGATATGGGGGATCCATGCTTTCAAGTCGCTCTTCTGAGGCATCATTACTTCATGAAATTCATTACTTGCTCAGACTACCCAGGAGAAATGCTTTCTTACATCTCCATAGGATTTAGAGCTGAGAATGAGTTTACAGAAACTCTAGTCTACCCATTTCAATTGAGATATGAAGAAACTGAGGCCCAGAAAAGTATGTTCCTTTTTTTGAGCCAGTTGAGATTAAGTGACTTACCCAGGGCCACATAGCTAGTAAGTATCTGACATCAGATTTAAACTCAGGTCTTCCTGACTTCAGGGCCAGTGCTCTATGCACTGTGCCACCTAGCTACCCCCATAAGTCTTAAAGGTAGCTACTAGCAGAGTTAGGATTTGAATCCAGATCCTTCAATACCAAATTGAGCATTCTAGTAAATGATCATACCCTGCACAGCCCGCCCTCATTCAAAACAAAGTCAAGTACAAGTCATGTCATCATTTCTCTGATGGCATGGTCTTCTTCAGCAACAAAGGACTAATACACATACCCTTCCAACTGTAATATCAAAATGAATATCTTGGAGATAGTGTATATAATAATTCATAACACTCAAGCTATATAGATCCAATACTGGAACATAACTCTTTAAATCTACCATTTAAGAGCATTATTAAAATATATCCACTTCTTGCCCCTCCTCCTATATGGTGTACTGATTTTCCCATAATGCCCATCAAGAGGCAGTCCTTACTGAGCTATAATCTACTTGAGAATGTGGTCTGTACCTTTCTACATGCTGCAACATTTAGTTAGTGTGAGTATTTCACATTTCTGTTACTTATCATGGACAATCAATAGCATTTTTAAATGGTCCATTTTCTGTGTAGATTGAAAGGATTAGAAAACAAAATGACTGGCATCTCAGGCAGAGAAATAGCATAGCATGGTGACTATTGTGCCTGATTTGGAGTCAGGAAGACCTAGGATTAAGTCCCACCTCTGAAATTTACTAGTTATGTGACTATAGGTAAATCACTTCACTCTGAATTTCAATTTTCTCATCTATACTACTGGAAAAAATGATAACTCTTATACTTACCTCATATGCATGTTGTGCAGATCAAATGAAAAACACATACAGTACTTCACAGATTTAAATACTATTATTAAATACTAAATTGAATAGCAAAGAGTGTTACACCTCAGGCCATTATTTTAAATCAATACAATTTTGTTTCAAATTAAACTAATGGGTAAAGTTGTGGATAATCTTGTCCAATAAAAAATATGTATTCTGTGTTGGTATTCAATGGACCACCGCTTAATTTGGAACTCACAGTGCATCTTATTGGATTCTTGAAAATCAGCATCTTCTTTATCCACCTGGTCAGGTTCTTTTGCAAACATTTTGATATTTTCATCCAGGTACAGGCTTTCATTCTCATCGAATACTACGGGGAACAAATAGAACTCCTTGTCTATTCCTATCTGTGAAACAAAAGATCAAGAGGAAATATCAAATGAAGCCTGAGCAGATGTCCTCAAATAATTACATTTGTGTTGAAGCAAGTGCAAGCTGAGTGTGTACTTTTTCAGGGTGTCCCAGAGGTTCTTGTAAACTGAAGCTTGAGAGTGAACGATAGCCACTAAAGCAGGAGTTCTTAACCTGGGATCCATAGATCCCCAAGGGGCCCATGGCTAGATTTTGGGGATCCATGAACCTGAATGATAAAAAAAATTACATCTTTAATTTCACTAAACTTTAACTTAAATTTGTATTTCCTTTGCTTATGAATGTAGGCAACAAACAATATTTTGAGATAGGCTTTATCAGTTTGTCAAAGGTGTCAATGAACCCCCAAAAGATTAAAAACTCCTGCGCTAGAATTTCTCGCTTAGAGTGAACTTAAGGGCTGGAGATCCAGAATTAGGTCTCCCTGTTGGTCTAAGCTGTCTCCCTCCTTGAATTTCTCGTAATGCTTTTGTAGTTGTTTCTAATTTGCATTATATTTGTTTGAATCAATGCATTTCCTCTTCTAACTCTTTTGTAAACTTTGAGTGGGATTGGAACTAGGAGACTGGAAAGAGTATTGACTACGGTCAAAAGACTTGCCTTCAGATTTCTCTTGTGAGATCATTGTTCATGGTAGCAGAGACATTGTGTAATGATTCACCAGGATGGACTTAGCTCTTCTCAGCATTACAATGATCCAAGACAATTTCCAAAGTGCTCATGATGGAAAATGTTATCCACATCCAGAGAAAGAATTGATGGACTCTGAATGCAGATTGAAGCATACTATTTTCACTTTTTTAGGTAGTTTTTTCCCTTTTGCAAATTGTAATTTTTTCCAAACTATTTCTTCTTTCACAAAATGACAATATGGAAATAGGTTGTATAAGATTGCATGTATATACCAGATGTCAAATTGCTTACCATCTTAGGGAATGGGAAGGAAAGGGAAAGAGGGAGAAAATTTGGAACTCAAAATTTCATTAAAAAGAGTGTTAAAAATCATCTTTACATGTAATTGGAAGAAATGAAATACTATTGAAAGTACCCAAATTCCTGCTTTGTTACTTACTACCTAGGTGACTCTGGGCAAGTCACTTAATCTCTCCGTGCCCCAGTCTCCTCATCTACAATTTTAGGACTTTGGAGAAATCCCTTATTCTTTCTAGATCTCAGTTTCACAGCCGGTCAAAATGAGAGGTTTGGACTTAATGACCTCCGAGATCTTCTAGCTCTAAATGAGGATCTAGCTCCAGGGCCCTATGACTCCTGGAGGGAAACAACAGCAGACATTTCTTAGACCCTTGACATGCAAAATCATAAGATCCCTGATCTAAATGAGAAGAAGCCTTAGAAGTCATCTGGTCCAACCCCATCATTTTACAGACAAGCAAAATAAGGGGAAAAGAGGTATATGACTTGCTCCAAGTCACAGAGGGAGGGAATAAGTCTTTGACTCCAGGTCCTCTGACCCATTTCACCATACACTTGTCAAAATGGCTTTGTAGAACCTTAAAGTGCTATGCAGATGAGAGTGATTTTAGAATAATTTTTTTCCAACTGAATTGAGGTCATCCTATTTACTGAATAAAATTTGACATGTTAACAAGACTGTCTCTCAGTGAAAGGAAACTGAGATGAATGTGCTGATATGAATTAATCTATCAATCAATAAGCATTCAGTAAGTGACTATTATTGATCCAGTACTGTTGAAGATTTCATGAAAACAAGGATTTTCCCTGCCCTCAAGAAGTTTATATTCTCACAAAGAAGAACTGCATTGGCAACTGCCAATGCAACTATTTAGAACTGTAACATAAATCAAAAGCAGATGCAAGTTAATATTGAGAGGATGGGATGTTCAGGCACTGTGATAATAGGCATGGAGCATGAAAAGAGACTATGATAAATGCACAATAAAAGATGATAGTAGAAAAGGGAAATACAGTCCTTGCAATTATATTATATATTCCTCAAATTAAGAGACAAAAATAATGGAGTCAGGATTCAAAGGAATCATAGCTTTAGGGCCCATTGTTTTCCCTTGCTTTAAAAGACTATTTTCTAACACTGGTTCTTTTTTGCACTTTTTTTCTATCCAAGTTTCTAGCTCCTCATTGGTGGGTGCTTTGTTTTTCTCCTTCCTGCTAGCAAAATGCGCCTATTTGGCCACCAATGAGGAAGAGAAAGTTAAGCAACATTTCCATGGTTAATTTTTCTAAATGGAATGAAATTATTTGAAAACGAAGTGAGCAATTCCACAAACTTAGTTGGTCAAGCCCAAAATGAATGTTATTTTCATATTTGGATAATGTTTATTTCTGTGATATAAGAGGTGATATGACATTAAATCATAACCTAATCTAATTTAATTTAATCTAATTGTATGGCATAATTCAGATTTCATGGAAGACTTTATTGTCAACTTATCTTGGAATGAGCATATTCTTTTTTAATTAATTAATTTATTTGTTTTTAGTTTTCTACAGTCACTTCCATATATCTTAGATTTCCCCCCCTCCCCCCTCTCTCCCCGAGATGGCATGCAATCTTATATAGGTTCTACGCGTGTATACATCTTATTAACTACATTTTCACCTTAGTCATGTTTCATAGAAGAATTAAAATGAATGGGAGAAACCATCAAAACAAAACAAAACATAACACAAGAGAAAATGGTCTGCTTCATTCTGCGATCTGATTCCATAGTTCTTTCTCTGGATATGGAAGGCATTTTGCCTTAAGAGTCCACTGGGAATTTTTTAGGTTCTTGTATTTCTGTGAAGGGCTAAGTCTACCAGAAAAATGGAATATGCATATTCAAATGAAGAGGATTATAGAATCAAAGGTCTAGAAAGGGATCTCAAAAATCATTCAGTCTAGCTCCCTTTGTTTTACAGAAGAGGAAACTGAGGGCCAGAGAGATAAGGTGAAAAGAGCTGAAGAGTCCTTCAAAACTCCAAAGATCTATGATTTCTCTGTTGGCATACATTTCCCATCAGTATAGATGACAACTATTCCACCTCTTGATACACAGTCTTTGTAGGTTTCTATAATTCAAAAATTATCACCTGTAATCAGTCTGGTGATGAACTTCCTTATACATAGTTAGGTTGATTCTTGGATGATAAATACATAGTCTGTTGCCAAGATCCTACTTGAAACTTTTCCAAGTTGTTATAACTTACCAAAGTTTGTACCTTGCCAGAATAGCCTTCAAGAACTCACAATGATACAGAGCAGTAGAATTTTAGAGGAGCTACATAATACTTAAGTCAATAGCTGCGCAACAAACTTTTTATTGGTTTATTTTGGAAGGAAGACCTAAAAATCTAGAATTCTCTCTTTTGGATGATGAAGACTCTAACAGATGGTTTGATGATAACAGAAACAATCCCAAAGAAATCAAGGAAAAGATCTATATATTAAAAAATATTTATAGCAGCTTTTTCCATAGTAGCTAAAAATTGGAAATTAAGTGGTAGTTCGTTTATTGTGGAAGGGCTAAGCAAATTGTAGTATGTTAATGTAATGGAAAATTATGATGACACAAGAAATGACAAAATGGACAATTTCAGAAGAAACTAGGAAAACCTTCATCAACTGATGGAGAAGAAAATGAACATAGAGAAATTTATACCATAATTTATATAATGTTGCTTATCCAACAGCATTATAGAGAAAAATGATTTTGAAAGAATTTTTGTGAAAAGTTGCTTCTCAATTAATTCTTCTAAACATGAAGGGAGCTAGCAAAAATAATTTACTTGGAAGATTGGTGGAAACCATTCTTAACCATAGAAAGTCATAAGAGCAAATTCTGTTTTTAGTCAATTTTCTTATAAGCACTCTTATCAGTGCAATAATAAAATATCACTCCAAAAGATGAAGAACAGATACACTGCTTACCAACAGATGTGATGATCTTAAAATACAGAAAGAAATAGACATTTTTTTTGAACATGGCTAATGTAGGACTATATAAATATTCATTGATTGATTTTTTTAGATGCTAAAAGGGTAAGAGGAAGATTAATAAAAAAATACTCGTTACTTGAAAGATAAAAATAATCTGAAAAAATGAGACATTAATAAGCTCCTAAAAACATTAGCATAATGTTGGAAGAAACCTTTGTAAACAGATAGTCCAAGTACCTCATTTTATAGATGACAAAACCGAGGTCCATAGAGGTTAAATGACTTGCACAGAATCACAAAGGAGGTACATAATAATACAGCCCAGATTTGAACCCCAGTCTCTGACTCCAAGTGGAGCATTCTTTCCATCATACCCCATTACTACCTTATAACTTACCTGTCTGCCTTTAGAATTCAAACTTTCTTTCCTACATATGATGAGAGGGCCAACAAGCCCAGTAAACATGTCTTTAATGGGATTTACGCCAGAGTAGTACATCTTGGTTAAACAGTTGGGATCATTGTATGTGGGTCCCACTTCATCTGGGACAGTCCATTCATAGGTAAACTTTGTTTGGGGTGCCACGTGTGATGAAGAAGGAGCAGAAGCAATGCCTAAGACAAGATGAACATTAAGAGGGTTGAAATGTTACTCAGTACTCCAGGTGAAGTGTAGGCTATGTCCATACTACAGTAACTCACTTCTGAACTCAGTCTTTTGGATTAGAATGGACAAGAATCTTGGCGATCATCTGGGGATTGTATGTGGTTAAGGGATTTTTGTCATGTCTGAAACTATATGTCTCATTCTTAACCTTGAGTCCATGTGCCTTCTGTTAGGAGATCACTATCAAAAAGTGTTAAACCAGTATAGAATACTGGGGAAAGGGCTTTCTTCTCTTATGGTAATATTTTCTTAATAAAATTTGACTAAGCTAGGAAATTGGTTAAATCTAGTTCTTAACACACAGTGGACACTCCATAAATACTAAGGAGGATTAAACTCACCTCCATGGAGCGAATTGTAATGGGAGCCTTCATTACTCTTGTTGAATCTCACACCAGTTGGTTGAATGCTGAGGGGAAAGGGACTCTTATTAAAGAAAGTAACTTTGATGGTATCTCCAACTTCTGTCTTAATGACGGGACCTAGAGTTAAACAAAGAGTGATTTTTCTTCCTTACCATTGTAATGATATGAACGAGTTATGATCATTCCCCCCTCTCCCCATTCACCTGGTATTTATTTTGTGTTTGTGTATACATACATACATACATACATACATATATATATATCTTCTCTCTCTTAAGAGAATAAAACTTCCTGGAGGAAAGGAATGGATGCATTTTGTCTTTGTGACCTTACTATCTTGTACAGTGCCTAGCACAAAGTAAGTATAACTTTACAAGCTTATTAATAAGCATTAAGAAATGTTTGTTAATTATTTTTCTTAGTTTTTTTTTTGAGAGAAATATAACTGTATATGCTATAGGTAAGTACATTCATCTCACATGAGGGTGGCAGATGGTTTCGGAGGTTATTGACTTTGACCCAACCTTTATTTTGTTGCTATTAAAACAAAAGAATTTAATTCAATACCTGAATGGGTCAGCTAGTTTTCAAACATACAAACCCAGAAAATTCTTTCAAGAGTACAAACTGCTCTCATAACCCATGGCTACTCTGTTATAAATGCAACTCTCTGGTTACAAGAGAGAGGAGACCTCTAATCCTTCATTATCAAAGGCACGTGACCAAAAGTTTTGTCTATGTATGTGAAAGATAACACCTGGAGATGAGGGTAGAGGCAATACTCCTGTTTTGAATATCGTTAATTCAGTTTGACATCTTACCCAATAAATGTTGAATTAAATTGTTGAGTTAGACAAAAACTTTGTTGGGGGCAGGGTAGGTAGGAGGGATAGGGAATCACCAATACTTCAATATCTTTGTGATCTCATTGATGTGTATTACTCTGTCAATGAACATTTATTAAGCACCAACTATATGCCAAGCACTATGCCAAGTGCTGGGTATTACCTCTAATGATATAGGTAATAAGAGTTCATCCATGCAGCCATTTAGATGATCCTGTGACTCTGGTGTTGTTGTTGTATAGATATCATTCCTAAAGGTTCGTTGGTTGTATGTGCTATCCTTGATATGAGCTTTAACTTTTGTTGATTTGGAGTGCTTTCCTTCCCTTGCACCCAGGTGCCTTGCTAAGTATGGAACCAATAAATAATTTATGTCTAGGAGAAATGTTTTAATTTCTAGAATGCACACAGGAAGACACACTATTGAAAAGAGCAACAAAGGCTTGCTTCTGTAGCATGTATACTGAAATGAGACCCACACCCAGAAGACTGGCATGGTTCCTGGGCAAGAATGCCACTTTTATGAAACATTACATATTTTTCTTCTATTTGGTGATAGTGATTAAAAAGGAAAAAGAGGAAAAGAACATCAGTAAAACCTATAAAACATATACAAGAAAGTGGAAGGAAATTCAGAAGGGGACAGAGATAAGCAGGGTAGTTACTAAAGTGTTAAACTGAATATAAATTTTAGAAGAAAAAACTACCTAAATTCAGTTTCGTATCCATTCCTTTTTTTCTCTTCTGTCCTGCTTACTCTTCAGACTTTCCCTCCTCCTTCCCAGCAGCCTTCTCCACGCTGTAGCTCTCTCTTTTGATTGTTGAATTCTTGGCCCAAACCACCATTTCATGCAGGGCTGAGGCCATGTTCTCTTTGTTCCTAGCACCACTCCCTACTCTCTAGGCATTTCTACCTATTCCTCAGAAGTCTGTAGTAGACTGTCTTCTCTCATTGGAGTGTAATATTCTTGAGGGTCATGATCTGCATTTTTTGCTTGTGTATGTATTCCCAGTGCTTAGAACAGTGCCTGGTACATAATAAGTGCTTGACAAATACTCTCTTGATCACTCACTTTCTTTATCAACACATTCATATCTATGGCTACAAGTTGTTGTATTTGTCCTTCACTTTTGAAGATGACCATGACATCAGGGAAATGATGACATGATTTGCAGTTGACTTTGATTTGAGTAAGGGAGGACTGTGCAAGGTCACCAGCCTCACTTCTCCAGAGTCATCTGGGTCCAGTGACCAGATATTCATCAGGATGACTGGAGGTGGCCCAGGAGACAGTGGGAGACCCTGGCCCTTTTCAGCTAAGGCCTTTACAGTTTCTTACTTCGAGTGAGGTAAGGCCCAGTCAGTGAATAGGCTTCTTTAAGAAGTGAGTCAAGGGATGGACCCTCTAATTAGAAAAATTAAAAAAAAAAATAAGCTGGGAGGGGAAGACCCTCAGGGTTGCTGTTCCAAAGAGAGGCAGTTACCATTGACATTCACTCTAAGCCAGGAGTACCCAAATGGTAGCCATTAAGTGGAGCTTGGGCTGGTACCCATTATGGTCCAATCTATAAGCTTCACAGTGAAGCTTCACTGGGTTTAAGGTTTTATAAAAGCAGAAAGACAGGAAGGAAGGAAGGAAGGAAGGAAGGAAGGAAGGAAGGAAGGAAGGAAGGAAGGAAGGAAGGACGGAGGGAGGGAGGGAGGGAGGGAGGCAGGGAAGGAAGGAAGGAAGGAAGGAAAGAAGGAAGGAAGGAAAGAAGGAAAGAAGGAAAGAAGAAAAGAAGGAGAGAAGGAAAGAGGGAAGAAAGGAAAACTGGGTAGCTTCTGGCCATCAAAATTTACCTTCCTTTGGAGAGGAGAAGGAGAGGGAGAGGACGAACTGAGTTACCCAGCTAGCTGAGTCCCCATTCAAGCAGCTTGGTCTACTCACAGGCTGTTTGTCCTTCGCTTTTGAAGAGGACCATGACATTAGGAAAATGATCTACTCAAGTCTTCCTGACTCCAGGCCTCAGTGTTCTATCTACTATCACCTAATTGCCCCACCTGTATCTATACCTATACATATATCTATATGTACATTTATATCTATTCTTTGCAGATTGAAATATTTCTGTTTATTGTTTGTTAAGTTCATAATAAAAAATAAATTAGAAAAAATGACAGCAATCAGCAACTTAGGTTCATTGATAAAGAACTAGATGCCGCCTTAGAGATTAGATTACAGATGCCAGGGGTGTTAAACTCTTTCATGAATAATATCTTATTTTTTCACTAATTAGACATAAAAGCAATTTTTAACATTTAAAAAAATTTGAGTTCCAAATTCTCTCCTTCCCTCCCCTTCCTCCTCCCTGATATGGTAAACAATTTGATGTAGGTTATACATGTGGAATCATGCAAAGCGTATTTCCATATTAGTCATAATGTGAAAGAAAGTGCAGATCAAAGAAAAAAAAACAAAATCAAAACAAAATAAAACCAACCACCAGTGGTGTAAAACTCCAATAGGAACCGAGACTGCTAAAGTTTGCATAAGGATACCTGAAGGCTACATATTGATTTGGAAAACCACATATTAATATTATCTATATTCTATTCTATTTTCATTTATTTATTTTGTTAAATATTTTCCAGTTATATTTTATTCCAATTACATTTTCATCTGATTCAGAAAGCTCTTGGGAGTGTTGCAGCCTAGATGTGGCCTGTGGCCGCGTGACACTTCTGGTCCAATCTTTTCATTTTATAGATTAGAAAACTCATACCCAAAGACATTAACAGTGACTGGACCAAAGCCACACAGATAGTAAGTGGCCGAACTGGAATTTGAATCTCTCATTCCAAATCCAGTTCTCTTTTCACTGTTCTCCACCAGTCCTACCTAGGATGCCCAGATGTTCTTCTTCAGGAAGTCTGTCTTTGCGGTGGGTGAAGGTATCATCTCTGTACTCGCGGAAAACCAGCTTTTTATAAGTTCCTCCAATTCTATCAGGTCCTTGTTTGAAAAATACCTCTGAGGAGCTGTGCAAATACATCAACAATGAACAGTTGCTTAAACTTCAAAGTTGAGTATCAAGAAAAACCAAGAATTCAAATGGGAAAGATGACTGTTTTGGAGGTAAAGACTACCTTGATGGTCAATGATCATTTTAGTAAAATTTTAGTTGTTATTTCAAATACAAGTATATGGGTGCACATCAAAGAAATTTCTAACTGATGCTTACATAAAAAGAAGACTGACCCAGGGGCTGGATGCTGGACCTGGGTTCTTGACCTGCTTTTAAATTCCATGTATGACATTTCTGTGGCCATCTAATTTCTCTGAGTCTCGGACAACTCTCTGAGTTTTATCTATTAAGCTAGAACAATCTACCTCATTGGTAGAGGGCGTTCATATACTGGTAAAAAGATATAATTAGTATCTATAATTTATGTCAACACCAAATAAGAGGAAAGAACCAAGCATTCAAATATAATAATAGTAATAAATTACTAGCATTTGTATAGAAACTATGTACCAGGCACTGTGCTTCATAAACAGAATCCCACCTGGTCCTCACAAAAACCTTGTGAGGTACTTTGACCCTGCAATACCACTTCTAGGGCTGTATCCCAAAAAGATCATAAAAATGGGAAAAGGACCCACATGTACAAAAATATTTATTGTAGCTCTTTTTGTGGTGGCTAAGAACTGAAAATCGAAGGGATATCCATCAATTGGGGAATGGCTGAACAAGTTGTGGTATACGAATGTAACGGAATATCATCGCGCTATAAGAAATGATGAACAGGAGGACTTCAGAGAGGCCTGGAAGGACTTATGTGAGCTGATGCTGAGTGACGTGAGCAGAGCCAGTCAAATACTGTACACAGTAACAGCCACAATGTGCGAGGATTATTTTTGATAGACTTAACTCTTCACAGCAATGCGAAATATTTCCAAATATTTCCAAAGGACCCATGATGCAAAATGCCATCCACATCCAGAGAAAGAACTATGCAGTCAGAATGCAAAATGGAGCAGAATATTTTCTCCTTTGTTATTTTTTTTTTCTCCTGGTTTCTTTCATTAGTCTTAATTCTTCTATGCAACATGACTAATGTGAAAATGTATTTAATAGAAATGCATGTGCAGAACTCATATAAGATTGCATGCTGTCTTAGGGAGAGAAGGGGAGAAAATTTGGTGAAGTGGGAGGAGTGGGAAAATTGGATGGCTTTGTTTGACCTGGTCCTGGCTTGCCTAAGAAACCAGACCTGTTTCTTAGAGACCAGATATCTCAGCACCTAGATTATGCTGACCAGAAATCCAGTCAGATATGAAGATGAACGCATGAAATGTAAAGATTTTCCTCCCATTATACATCTCAACCATACCACATGTCTTAATCTGGAAACTTGTCTCCATGATGGTCAATCACCTGTTGTTTCCTTGTTCCTTCCTTTGAATCCCATATAATATGTAATTTATAAACATTGAAGGGAATAAGTTATCCCTTTTTCAGTTGTTTCTTCTGCTGGAAGATTTAATAAACTTCCTCCTAAATTATTTTAGTTTAGAAATATTTTGTTCTCAGCTAACAGAGTATAGGCACAAAAAAAGGCTGAGAATGAAAAAGTCTTCAGGGAATGATAAACTGGGATCATAGATTTTTTTCAGTCATGTCTGACTCTTTGTGACACCTTTTGGGGTTTTCTAGGCAAGGGTAGTGGAGTAGCTTTCCATTTCCTTCTCCAGCCCATTTTACAGATGAGGAAGCCAGGGTAGCACAGCTAGTGTCCGAAGTCAGATTTAAACTTCTGAAGATGAGTCTTCCTCATTCTAAGCTCTATACACCATGGTGCAATCTACTGCCCTAGGAGCATAGTGTTAGAGGCTAACTAATACAGCTCCCTTATTTTAGAGACGAGGAACTGAGCCCAGAGAAGTTAGATAATTTGTCTAATGTCACATAGCTACTAAGTGGGTGAGATGGGATTTGAACTCAGGTCTTCAGGACTCCAGGTTAGTATTCTAGCCACTATTCTAAGCTGACCAGTTTGGCAAGAACATCGAATTTAGGAAGGGGCAAAACAGGAGTTAAAATTAAATGCTAAATAAATATTTGTTTACTGAATGAACAAATATAAAATTTCAGTAAAAATTGTTACAAGATTATTAGGCATGGGAAATTCATTGTCATTATAGTTTTTCTCAGAAAAATGAATTATTTGATTTAATTGTTACTTTGTCACATTATTTGCTTACTGGCTATTTTTAGAACTTCTCAACATATATCAAGTTCTTATGCAATTTCCTAAACTTCAAAATTCCAATAGACCCATGATGTTGTTAACATGGATGTGTCCTTCAGTGATGCAGATCACAACCCATCTATAACTTCTTGACTAGTAAGACTCCTACTCAGTAGTGTGCTAGAGCCAGCTCAAGCCAGCTCAAATCAGCTCATGAGAGCCAATTTAAATTTTCAGTGTGAGCACTTATACTTCAGAAATTAGCAAAACGACACATCAAGGCTAGATTTATTGTTTGTTGATGATTTTAACTAAAGAAAGTGATGAAAGATGTTAATAATGAAGATTAAACTGAAAAGTGTGTCGTGGTATATTTTGGGGAGAGAGTTTTGGGGAGAAGGTTGTTAAATATTTATCAGCCTACCTTTGTCCCTGTTCATATTTTCTCATAAAGTTTACCTCAAGAGTTCCACCCACAGGAAAACAGAAGGCGCTCTCTCTATTTCTCTTGAAACTCTTATTTTGAAAAATGAATTAGGTTTAAGTAAAAGTAATTTCCACAATAAAAAAAGGTAATTTTAACAGTAACTTACTCCATTCTAAACTCATTCTTTAAATTTTTGATCACAGTTAATTAAAAACGTATTAATGGTACACTTATGCTGAATGATATTAACATTGGGGAAGAGGTGGGATAAATTACATGATATTCAGTGTTTATTCTGAATTACCTTCCAGGTGTGTCTAAGTCTTTACCAGAAGGGGCATAATTCCAGATGATTTCTTCAGCTGAAATGTAGTAATGCTTAATATTTTTCCCACTAACATTATCAAATGAAGGTTTTTTGCAATCCTGCACCTGGAAAAAGGCCTTCAAACCAGCTGAAATCAAGAAAAGAAGAACGCCAATTAGAAGACAAAAGAGTGTCACCTTTTTTGACAATTCCCAATACTTTCTCCCTTATCTTCACCTTGGCATCAGAGAAAGAGAGGAGTCAATGTTTGTAGATGCTTTCAGTTCTGAATTTAGATAATGGGGAGAAAGATCGCTCATGGACAAGACAGTTAATGTTGAGAAGGATGTTCAGTAGAAGAGGGACATGAGAAGAGGTGTGGAAGAGCATGTGTGGCCAGAAAACCTCAGGGTGAGGATGGGGGTGGAGGTGGAGAATCTGCTCATGGACATAACTAGGGATTTTGGCGCTTAGGGCAATTCAGTGAGGGAGGCTAACTCCAGAATATTTCCATATGGTGGGAAGGGTGAGGGGAAACAGAGACCCAAGACGCCCCTGGTGATTAGGCCACAATACAGAATAGGAGACTGATTGAAGTAGACAGGTCATGCACAAGCACACCTGTCTTGTGGTGACAATGGGAGACGAAGCAAAATCCAGTCACTTTTTTCTACTTTAATTATTCTTGAGGAGCAGGTAGTAAACTACATTGTTTTTATGCTTCAGAAGGAGTTGGAATGTTTATGGTGCATGCATTCAACAGAAAGAGACAGGTAAACAGATAAAGAAATATATGATAATGTGAGGAGGGAAGGAGAACTAAGGTGATCAGGATAAACTTTCCATGAGAAGTAGCAATGAACTAATCCATGAAGGAAAATAGAATTTCTGAGAAGCAGAGGTGAGGAGGGAGTGCATTCCAGGTGTTACAGACAGGCAGTAGAGACACCAGAGTGGTAAATTGAATGGTGAGTTACAGGAACTGCAAGGTGGTCACTTTTGCTGGGACATAGAATGCATGAAGGGGAATGATATTAAAGAAGGTGGAAAAGTAAGCTGGGACCAGAGTAAGCTCCACGACAGTAAGAATCATTTCATTCTTTGTATTCTCAGCTGTTGGCACTTTTCAGTTCAGTTATTTTTCAGTCGTGTGTGTCTGACTCTTCATGATTCCAGTTGGAGTTTTTTTGCCAAAGATACTAGAGTGGTTTGCCATTTCCTTCTCCCTCTCATTTTACAGATGAGGAAACTGAGGCAAATAGGGTGAAGTGACTTGCCCAGTGTCACACAGCTGGTAAGTGTCTGAGGCCAGATTTGAACTCAGGAAGATGAGTATTCCTGATTCCAGACCTGGCACTCTATCCACTGCACCACCTAGCTTCCTGTTCTGGGGCACATAGTAAATGCTTAATAAATGCTTGTTGATTGATTAATTTTGAAGGTCTGTAAGTGACAAGCTGATAAGTTTGAGTTTTATTCTAGAGGCAATTGGGAGCCACTTAAAAGAAAGAGTGACATGGTCAGACCTAGGCTTCAGAAAGATTAGCTTGTCAACTGCATAGAGGAAGGATTGGAAGAGGCAGAGTGGGGAGAGACTAGAAGCCAGGAGTCCACTGAAGAGGCTCCTGCAGTTATTACTTCAATATTATTAGTACTCAAATAAAAGAAAGCAACCAGCTAAGACAAATTTTATATCTTAAAGTTACCTTCAATAAAATCTTTGGGACGGTACTGTTAACTAAATTATAACTTCACATAGATGGCAAAGAAAATTTTCATAGAAAAATCAAGAATTCCTACCTTTCATATGGTTGAAATTCTGACAGCCAAGCAGCCATTCTCCAGGGTTCTTTGCCACCATAAAAGCATCCACCAGTGTGGCAGGGAATAGATTGATGGTGTCAACTCGATGATTCTGGTTAGTCAATGCTTGCCCATGGAAGAAAGCAGCATGCACATCAATTTCATTACCCATGCCAAAAAGGTACCACTTCACCCTGTCTTCTGCACACATGGTGAAACCTGGGAGGCTTCCAAAGGCGTATCCATTTATAGCTGTGGGGTAAGAGAAAAGAGCTTCAAATTCAGGGACATTGATTGGTGCTAGGTTAACTATTGAACCTGGGACAGAAAAAAATCATTCATCGATCCTGTTTTGAGATATGGTGCTTTATTCCATGTGTAATTATCAGCATAGGAATGTCAAAGGCCATAATCTTTCTTGAAATTTAGGGAAAATTCAATCAACAGTTAAAGAGCATGTCTTCCTTTCTTCCTTCCTTATTTTTTCCATCTCCCCCTTCCTCCTTCCTTCCTTCTTTTCTTTCTTTCCTTCTTCCTTCTTTTTTCTCTCCTTCCTTTCTTTCCTCCTTTCTTACTTCCTACCTCCCTTGCTTTTTTTTCTGTCTCCCTCTCTCCTTTCTTCTTTTCTTTATTTTCTCTCTTTCTTTTCTTTCTTCTTCCTCCCTCCTTTCTTTCCTTCCTTTCTTTTTCTTTCTTTCTCTCTTCATTCATTTACCATAATTTCTAGTATCATGATTTAAATGTTTTCTTTCTAGTATCATTGTTTAAATGTTCTGTTCTTTAGAAATATCTGGTTTTATCTCTTTTAGAGACCAGGATTTTCCAGTTGAGCTAGATATTAATTTATGTTTCAATGCATCTTATTCATGAGACAGATTTAATCTGAGGGAAGCAACTCGGCAAGATCGTTGGACCAAGGGAAAATATAGAAAGTCATGCGATGATCTTACAGTACATCTGATTGCTCTCTTTGAAGTCCTCCTTGTCCGGATCAACTTCTCCGGAGCAGTAGGTCTCAATGTTGTCCTCTAAATACCAACTCATATTTTCATCCACCACAGAAAACATCGCAACAAACTCTTTATCGATATTTTTTTCCTTGTCATTATCCAATGTATCTGAAACAAAGAGAGTCATTTCCTTACATTCTGGCTGATAATAAAACAGATCTTGGTCCCTAGCACATATTTAACTTCACACTTGTGAAATAATTCAGTTTTATTTGTTTTTATTAATTCTTCCTACTAACGAATCCATGTTTGGTCTGAATTTTTACTCATTTTTCAGATATGAAAATTGATTTTATGCCTATGCTATACTTCAGAAAATCTCATGTGTTCAAAAAATTTGGTCATTCAATATCTTCAGATGACATGCCACAACTTGGGGACCAGTGTTTCTGAGTTTCAGCTTCTCATTTAAAGATGTAACAGATTGATGGCAAATTGGGAGATTAATCTTGGAGTCATGTCCATTTCCTCCTTGTACAAAAAGCTACCATAGCCTATGACTTGCTAACTTTGTCAAGGGCCATATTAATTTACTGGTCACTATACTAAGAATCAGAACATCTGTGATCTAAAGTTGCTGTGCCATTATTTGCTAAGAAACCTTGAATAAGTCATTTCCTCTCCATTGAGCCCTATTTTCCTCATTTCTTAAAGAAGGCAACTGGATTTAATTAGTTAAAAAATAAGCATTTATTTTGTCTCCTATGCATAAGGCACTGAGTGCTACACACAAGGGACATAATTAGATTGTTAGATCCTTGAGTGCCTCTCAATTGTTTCTATTTTGTATCCCCAGTTCTTTACACAGTTTCTCCCAGCATGCTCTGCTCTTGCCTCCAAAGAGTCATCCCATATAGTAAACAGTGTTTTTTAGAGACAAAAAAAGAAGGTAACAATTAACCTACTGATGAATATATCACTAATTTTTTAGAGACAATAAAAGGATAGGGAAAAATCAACATAACTGATCAGCGTATCACTAAATTTCTATTTTTATGTATATTTCTAACTTCACATAATTTTATGTCCCTCCATTACCTAGAGTTAACAGCAACTCTTTTTCAGGCTTTGTTTGTCACTCAAGGCTAGATACTGCAGAAATACATTTAATCCCTGCTACTTTCACCAGAAAGTTGTCAACAAAGACTGACAGAATCTCAAAGCCAAGAAGAACCTTGGAGATGTACTGCTCTAAACCGTTTACTTTCAAGATGAGGAAATGAAGGTCCAGAGAACTGAAAGGACTTGCCTGAAGTCACACAACCAGTAAATGACTGAGTCAAGACTTGAATACAGTTCTTCTGGCATTAAATCCAATGCTCTCTCTGGTACAACATGGCACAGATCATCCTATCACTATTTTTAAAGTAAGTGGGAGATTGGTCACTGCCACTCCCAAGACTGCCTTCAGAAGCAAGCACAGCAGAGACCTGGTAGAGTTGCTGGTTTGTTTTTTTTCCACAATAAGACCCCATTTTTTTTCTTTGCTGAGCTTACCGATGCTACACTGGGGATGGGAGGGGTCAGAGATAGAGAGCAAAACAGGGATTTTTGCTTACTGTATGTCTTTCTTTCCCTTAGGAATGGACTTAAGTTGTATCTACATTTTGAAACAGGTATTAATGCATCAGAGACTATCTCGAGTATCAGAGTTCTTCATGGAAAAACTAATCATGAAAAGCGTTATCATGCTCTATACCATCTTTCAGGAGCTCAGTGCTTTACGACGTTCGCCCAAGTATAAACTGCTCACTTTCCACACCTATACTTGAATTTGCAATTTTGCTGTCGTTGTCATTCCGTTGTTTCAATTGCATCCAACTCTTCATGATCCCGCTTGGGGTTTTCTTGGCCAAGGTACTCAAGTGGTTTGCGATTTCCTTCTCCAGTTCATTTTACAGATGGAGAAACTGAGGTAAAAAAGGTTAAGTCACTTGCCCAAGGTCACACAGCTACTTAAGACTGAGGCTGGATATGAACTCAAGGGCTGGTACTCTATCCACTGCACCACCTAGCTGCCCCTAGATTTTTTTTTAACCTGGGACAAAATAAGTTTGAGGGTGGACATGGACGCTGAGGATAGTCTGCCTACAGGTATAGTTGTACCTAGAAGGGATCGGAAAAGGGTATGGATGATGGTTGCTGTGCAGACCTCCAAAGCAAGACCCTGAAGATGTCCCCCAAAGCATACCTCTGAAGCATGTGATCTTGGTTACTCTTGGAAGCAGGTTGCTCAACCATGTGTCCCTAGATGACTTCTGATGGATGTTCTAACTTTGGGGCAATGTCCTATTTGCTAGTTAGGGCTCTGATAAGTTGGATACAAGAAACTGGCTAGGATAAGAAATGATCTCTCTGTTTGAATTTCAGTGATATTTTCCAAGTAGACTTCTTCAACCAATCAACAATCAAAAAGTATTTATCAGGTGCCTTCTAGATACCAGGGGCTCTGCTATGTACTGCACGTAGAAGTACAAAGAACGCATGAACCCTATACACATTGAACTTGGACTCATCCCTGGACTCCTTAGTCTTTTCTTTCTATCCCTTTCCCTCACCCCTTTGCTTTCTCTTTCTTTCACCTGCTCAAGCTCTGAATAAGGGACTTAAAACTTAAAAAGAAAAGAGAGAATAACAAATAATCTCCAAAGATAACCAATGGGCTTGATTGCTTCTAGGTGACTCCATGACTAACTGACAGTCTTTCTCTGTTTATTTTGTGTAAGTCTCAGAAGTGGCATGGATAGCAATAGGAAAATAATATTTACTACACCTTTTTTGCAAATTATCAAAGGGCCAATGAGTCCGGATGCAATGTCTTTTGGGGCATCTATATGTGAGTGGTAAATCCTGGACACACAGTTACTGTCTCCAGAACCAGGCGCATGGTCTTCACTGACAAATAATTCATATGTGTATTGCTTTCCTGGTTGTATTTTGTCATCTTCCATGAGCAGGCCCGTGGTGTTATCAGGATAGACAGCTCCTAGGAAACATAAGAAGCATTGAAGTCCCACAATGGCAGTGCTTGCAACAAAATGGCAGAGTAGTTATCAATATTCACATAGCTTTCATTTTATCTTGACTTCCAAGCTTGTAGCGGGCTGAGCTGCCACCCGAGGAGAGTACCATCTCTTATCTCTATGATAGCATTTACACTATTATAATGATTAAGAACAGGGACACTTAGTCCATAGCTCTCGAGCTGTGTGTCTGTTTTATGTGTAACTTTCAAGGTCTTTCCTTTTTTTTCTTTTCTAGGGTCTGACTGGCAATGGAGGTGGGTGAGGGGTGCTGGAAAAGTCAGGGCTCAATGTCTAGAGACTCATCTAATAACTACACTTAATAGGAAAATACTCTTTCCCTCTCTTTTCCTCCTGTCTCACTTGGCGGCATCCTTACCTATAAATTTCTTCTCAGCCTGGCAGTTCAAGCTAAGTAAAGGGAGAACATGTAGAAATCCTACTTGTCTGGATGACTACCTGCATCAATCTGGTTATTCATTTTCATGCTTGTGAGATAGGATAATCAGCCTCTGTACTTCATCTTATAGACTTAGTGGGTTGTCTGGAGCAACTGTGTCAGAAGTTGGATGGGGTTCTAGGTTGTCCTTATTCCAAGGATGGCCCTCTATCCACTAATCCTTGCAACCTTTTTAATATTATCATTAGTACTCAGATGATTTAGCTCTAAGATAAAAATGAAATTTTTACAGAGTGATGTCTCAATGTGACAACTTTTTAAAATCTTCACATTTAGAATTCATTAAAAAACCAGGAAAATTCCAGGAAAACATTCAGGAAAGATATCTTACCTTCATGGTCCTTATAGTAGATTACCCCGTGTGTATGGAAAGTGTAGGCTCGAGAAGCAAAGTTTCTTACGTGCACGATAATTTTGTCTCCAGTCTCTGCCCGAATGATGGGGCCAACATACCCCAACCAGGACGGTTTTTCAATTGTCCTTGTAAAGAGGTTGTCGGTGTATTGAACATATATGGCTTTCTTATATGTACTTCCTATTCTGTCTGGCCTTCTTTGAAGATAGAATTGGGACTCAGGTTCTCTGCAAAAGACAAATTAGTCATCAAGAGTTTATTAAGTGTCTACTCTGTGCCAGGCATTGTGCTAACTGTTGGGGATGAGAGAGAGAGAGAGAGAGAGAGAGAGAGAGAGAGAGAGAGAGAGAGAGAGAGAGAGAGAGAGAGAGAGAGAGAACATGATCCCTAACCTCAAAAGCTCTCATTCTAAAGGGAAAGATAATGTGTAACAGTTATACGCATACAGAATACATAAAATCTAAATGGAAGGTACTCTCAGAGGATAGGGAAAGTCACCATTTGTCAGAATAACATTTGAATTTAATAGTGTTCAATGACCACTTAAACAGGACAAGCTTGTTTTCTGATATCATCTTACGGCAAATAAGCATCAGGAGGAACTTTTGGGGTCACCGAGTCAATTCCCTCATTTTACATATGAAGAAGCCAAGATCCAAAAAAAAATAAGGAACTTGAACAAGATGAAAAAGCAGCAAATTCCCTACAAAGCCTGCCTGTTTTCTTCTCATGCTTCAATGATAGTTTCTATGAGTACACAGAAAATCTTTTATTTTTGGTCCAGACCTGTGATTTCATTGGTATAGGGAACTCCCAATGAGGAAAATTCCTCTGCCAGTGATGGTTACCTGCAGAGCAGGCCTGTACAACATGCCCATGCCCTGCTTGTGGCCCACCAAAGGATTTTGGGTGGCCCATGAAAAATGTAGAAGACGTAAAAGAGGCCTATACAATATATTGCCTGTGGGTCATACGCTGTGCGGGCCTGTTTTAGAGAGTTGGCTGGGGGACCCTGAAGAGCGAAATGATTTGCCCATAGTCACACAGCCAGTTTGTATCAAAAGCAAGACCTGAAACTGACTCTGAGACCAGCTCTCCATGGACAACTCCATTTTGCGTCTTCTTCCAAGGGTTTCATTACCCTTATCTGAAAGATTTCCTCCTTTCATAAGGAGTCCTACTAGACTTGGAGCTTCTCTGACTCATTGGCTCTCATTCTTTTGTAGATGTAGCCTCAGCACCTGTCCCAGAGCCTGGTACATAGCAAGCATATTCATTGGTTTGTGTTGATTGAATGGTCTTAACACACGCTGGAAACAACAGCATTTCTTTAATGGTAACACCGTGTTCCCTTCATAATCACTCAGGTTCACAAGGCTTCAAACACAAAATAGATTTTATTTATACAATAAAGAACACAGAAATGACTCACATCGAAGCCCATGCAGAGAGTCCAGCCCCTTCTACTTAAATGGAGCTATGATTTTGCTGATGTGGGCATTATCTTTATTGGGGCAGGATGAATTTCCTTCATGCCTCCTCATCCTATATGACTTATACCCAGGGCTTTCTATAAATTCCCTACCGAAAATGAACCTAACATACTAAATGAATCTAACATACTCTTGTTCTCTTAGTAACTTGAACACTTGACTTGCCATCTAGACTTTTCTTTTTTGTTCTGTGCCAGTTTCTTCTCTTTTTCCTTGCTAATACATTTTATTTTAATTAGAGCACGTAAAACAATTTTGGCCAGCTTCTTTTGTCTTTTGGTTTATTTTGTAGTGGAAATGTAAATATGGATGTCTTTCTATTCTTCTAACAGCATGAAAATTTACTCATCATTGAATAAGATGACACATTAGAAACAGTAAAAGTTGAGTTAACATTTATAATTGGACAAAGAAATTGGACAAAGAAAGTGTAACTGATACATTCTATTCCTCTTTCTTTTATTTATTTATTTTTGCCACCCTTTCACAATCCCTGGGAATGTGTGGCATATGACTGAAGGTCATTTTGTAATATTGTCTGTTTCATGCATCACCCCATCAAGGTTTAGAGATAACTGACAGGCTATGCCAGTGGAGGGCAAATTCAGGTGGGTTCTCTCAAGCTGGAAAATCTTTGGTAAGAGTCCCATGTGAAGTGCTGACACACCATTTAGGTTTATTGAGGATGAGCATAGAGCATCACTACCAGAAAATTGGTCATAAGAGTAATGAGTAATTGAAACTACATAAGACTATACATAATATCCCACCTTGTTTTCCTTAAGCATATGGCCATGTTTTTCCTCTACTCAAAAATTTTCAGTGGCTCTTTACCTTAACCTTCTCTTCCCTACCTCAGACTCCTTGGCTTGGCTTTGCAGACTTGCCATAATATTGTAGAACTCTACCTTGCTAGCTCCATATATTGATGCTTCTCTCTGTGTAGTCTATACTCAGGCTAATCTGAATTACTCCCTGTTCTTTAAATACATCCTCTGCTTTTCCACCTTTTAACCTTTGCTGAAATTATTCTTCAAACAGGTATGTACTACCTCTATTTTTCATATGCTGAAATTCTACCTGTCCTTTAAGTGCCAAATCAAGCACTACCTTCTACATAAAGCCTCTCCTAATACATTCAATCAGTAATGATCTTTCTCCACTTAGAACACAAAGCACATTGTTTGAAATTCCTTAATGCATTACATAATATATTATTGTGTATTATAGTTTTCAGTATATTTATACTTTATCCCTAATTAGATTATGAGTTCCATTAGGTCAAAATTATGACATCTAAACTTTGAGTTACATCTAGCATAGTGTTTTGAAAATGTTATACTCAATAAGAGATTTTGAAATTGAATCCATTTGAAACTAATAAAATAATTATTTAAATGTTCTGAAAATTATTCAACTTGGGAAAAATATTAAATATCTGCAATTGTATTTTTGTACTGATTATTACCACAAACATTGCAGAGCCTATTGGGTAAGATGCTTCATCATTCAAAAAAAACTTAGCCTATTCCTTGCATTCATTCATCAAAATCTTCTGGAGGAACAAAAGGTCAAGACTAGTAAGGCGATCAATGAAAAAAATGTGAAGGAAGGGGACCAAATCTCAAACTATAATTACAAAATTTTAATAAAAGAATTTGGAACTGAACAGGAAATAGAGTGGTTGATCCATTAATATTGAAGCCAACTTATAGAAGCATATGCGCACCATAGGTTGTTATTTAATAAATCCAAAGATCCTAGCTATTAGAACAGGAACTTATTATTTGACAAAAACTGCTGAGAAAACCAGAGAAAATTCTGGCAGAAACTAGGCATAGACCAGCATCTCTCACTACATATCAAGATAAGCTCAAAGTGGGTACATGATTTAAATACAAAAGATTATATCATAAACAAATTAATGAAACTTGAAAGAAATTACCTGTCAGATCTATGGATGGGGAAGAGTTCATGACCAGACAAGAAATAGAAAAGTTCAAGAGAAGTAAAATAGATAATTTTAATTATATAAAATTAAAAAGTTTTTGCACCACCAAAACCAGTGCAGTCAAATATGAGAAGGAAAGCAAGAAACTTGGAGGTAAAGACATGCTGCAAGTTTCTATGATGAATGTTTCACTTCTCAAATATGAACCAAATTTGTGAAAGTAGGAGACATTCCCCAATCGATAAATAGTATACGTTGTGTGGACAATGAGTTGGGCCCAGAAATAAATAGGAGGAGGCCAGTAGACTATAGCAATAATGACCTCCCCAAGTTTCTCCCTGATAGAAAGACCTATCTTTTGGAGACAATATTCTTTGAATGGTTCTGTATAGCTACAAGTCATGGAATGCCACATGTGCTAGGAGGCTGGGCTGTTGCAATTTTGGGGGCTCAGCTAGTCCTCCTCCCCTCCTCCCATGTTAGCTAGCTGCCATGGTGCTTTACAGATCAGGGAGTTTGAAATAGAAAAGGATCAGTGGGGTGAGAAAGGTCATCTGAAGGCATTTCCTTCGCTTCAAATGCCAGGAAGTGACTTCTTTGAGTTCTTGATGTGAGGACTGTGAAGGGAGAGTCTTATCTTAATAGCCTATTTTATTTTTGGATTGTGTGCTTTTAATGTTTATTCATTACTCATTTAATTGGATTTTATGGTTGACAAGTGCCTGCTGCATTAAAAAAAAACTCACAAAACCTTGAACCAAAATTAAGCTGAAATGAAACCGAATTTAGACTATAGCCCACAATGCCGCAATTCCTGAAGAATTAAAGTCATGTATCTCCAAAGAGTACTGGAAAGATGCATGAAGGGTGTGAATAGGCTATAACATAGCACCAATCAAGAACTGTATAAGAAATGGAATGTAAAGGATACTATTAAAGAGATAATGGGTTGGGGAAAAAAGGTGGGTTGGCCATGTGATGAAAGCAAGGCTAAATGATGGGCAGCTTATGTATTCCATTGGTATCCACATAACAGAATGAGAATTACCTGTAGAGAGGGTCTCTGCCCTCTCCAAATGCATTGTATGGGTCATTTGTGGAGGATTTTCAGATAACATGGTCAAGAGTAGTAAGAGGATATGAGAGGACATGGGAAAAATTGCTATTTAAGTTGTTGGCAGGAATATGCAGGCAGAATTTAATTATTATATAATTGAAGTCCTAGAATTTGTGCCATAGTCTTTTCTGTTTCATGAGCCACCATAGGCAAAGAATTAATTAATTGGTAATCAACATGTAGGTTAAAATAATTGTTTAATATTATCAAGTTCTTTCATTGAGTCATTGAGTTTGCCAGAATGTGTGTGCTCTCTCTCTTTGGGGAAATGGGACTCCATCCCAAAAGGAGGCATTGAGGCAGGACTTGTGTAGTAAGTAGTAAGATTATAGTTTTTTCTCTTTTTTAATGTAAATTGTTTTTTAATAGTAACTTAAAAATATACCAACAAATGTGAACATTTCAATATGCAATGAACAGAAAAGAGAATTGTGTACGAAACTCTAAAATTATCTCTGTACATTTTTGTTAAATCCTGTTACTTGTTGGACTTTCCAAAATTCAGGTTTTCTTAGTTTTACTGTGACCTGTAATCAGATTCTTCTACCTTCCCATAATATTGTGAAACCAAATTTGGTCTGAACATAGACTTGTATCATGCAATACTCTACCGGAGGCATATTTACACTCTATGGCAAGGTCAAAGGGCCACAGCTTTGGGAAAACGGGACAGTTACTGGAAGAGTGCAAGAAGTTTTGCCAACTGCTTATCAAACCAGAAGAATCAATTGTAGCTATTCAATCAACCGAATAAATAACATTCTGCTATAATCCTTCCAGCTGGCAGCTGAACACACTGGATAATGTCACCACAAATCCAAAGCTCCAGTTAAGATTCCTGGAAGTGAATTCTCATGAGGAGTGAAACAAAAAATATATAACATTGCTACAGATTGTCAGGAAGCTACTTAGACAAAGTAATCATGTCATCTAGGCAGAATCCACTTTTAATTATTACCATTTGGTGTTCTAAGTTTAGTATTTCCTAATAAAACTGGATTTCACACACACACACAAACATACATACAACGTATGCCCCTATTTAAAATATAATGTATATGTGTACCCACAGATATGTTACATATCATATTACATTATAGTATATTGTGTTATGTCATGCCATGTCCTATTGTCTATTACATATCATGTCACATCACATCGCATCAATCACATAACACCACATCATATCATATCACATCATATCATGTCATATCATATCATATCTCCAGGACCAGTGATTTCACATACTATAAATATATTCTACATGTGTACATATGCCTGTATCTACAGATATAGCTATACTTCTATTTCTATCTACATCTATAGCTTCTATTTCTATCTATGTTTCTATCTATTATGCCTACCTCAGTCCTATTTTTTTCCAACTATACTTCTAAGCCGATTCTTCTAATCTGTGGTGGACTGGAATTGCCAAGACTCCATTGTTTTGGAGGCAGAATGACTTTTGCATTGGAGAGATATTTTCCATATGTGGGGTTGATTGTAGCTACAGCTGTATGGGTAAAGTCAGGCTTTTATTTTCATAGTTATCAGCAGAGCACGGGGCAGAGGCAGAGTCCAATCTCATCTCTCCCACTTAAAACTGAGTCATTTTGGGCACATCATCCCAGTTCTCTGGACCTCTCTTTTATTACCTACCAAATAAAGAGGTTGGATTGTATGATCTCTGAGGTTCCTTCAGCTTCTAATGCTTTGAAATGAGGTAATCAAGTCAGGCTGTCAACAAGCATCTATTAAGTGCCTACTCAGGCACTATGCCAAGTCCTGGGCATATGAAGAAAGGCCAAATTAATGAGGAAAAGTATGTTAAAACCATCAGTTCTCTGAATGAGTCATGACTCTGACCTGAGTTCAGGAACTCTGACACAGTAATCACACTCAAAATTTCTTTTAATAGCTGGAAACATATTGTGTGTAAGTGGGATATTATCACAATGATACTATAATATTATATATAATGCTACTTTATGTATAATACATATGCTTATATATCATTATTGTTATGAAAGATGTGCTCTTTTGTGTGAGTACCACTACATTCCCAACTATACTGGAAGCCCGTTGAGGGCAGGGAAGAACTTCAGCTACTTCTCTGTTAAGGAGGATAATGTTAGGTGCGTATTTGCTTTGTTTTTTTTTTTTTTTTTAGGGGGAGGGGGTTGGCCTGTGATTTCATTTAGTACGGGGAATTCTTGACACAGGGAAACTCCCTCTACCGATGCCTGTCAGAAAATACCTTACAACTTGGTCTTTAAAAGTTATCTGGTACACCACTTCCTTGGGCCAAAAGTGAGAGTTGAGCAGAGTTCTCCCTAACTCTAAGCCAGGCTCTTTCTGCTACTAATGGTAATGTCATCACCATCATCATCTTCATCCTCATCCAAACAATACTAACTATAACAATTATTCGTCTTTATTTAGTGCTTTTTTATTTTGTGTTTTCAGTACAAAGTGCTTTAAAAGGATTATTTCATTTGATCATAAAGCCTGATGACGTTGTGTCATCTGGTGATTTGAGTGTACCGAAAGGTTCTTTCTAACTGTAAATCAATGATACTGTGATCCTATGATCTGGGATCTAACTGTGGATGGCAGTCAGCCTGAGATTTGTACAGTACCTGGTACATAGTCAATGATTATTGATTTTGGAAATTTTTAAAAATCTTAATCAGCTAGCACACGTGAAATAATAAATTTACTGTTGTGTAAGACTGATGTCAAGAATCATGTTAATAGGATTAGATGATTTAGTAATTATTATTGAAGCTGAATGTAATTATTTATGTAATTGAATTATATTTAACTGTTAAGTGGTCTTCAGGGTCACATTCCTCACACAACTCACTCAATGTGGAATTCTGATCACATGACTTCTAACTGAACACTTTGGACATCCCTAATCTAGGTTAATTATTGACTACAAATGGAAAAACGGTGGTATGGATAACTTGGGGTAGAAAAGAAAATGTCTTAATACATCTAAATACCATAGTATTAGTTCCATATTTAATATTTACTCTTCACACATGGAAGGAAAACCATAGATATTCTGAGTGATTTTCCCCACTCCCACCTCCATCAACTGTGTAATTAGAGCACCGAATGCCATCACAAGAGATTACCAGGGTAGTGAGGGAGACATTTGAGCCTGGACCCACCCCTTGTAAACATAAAGGTTATCCATTACACTAAAAGTTATTGCAGTTGTCTTTAGCAACAACCAAACCCAGAAACTTCACGGTCACTTTATTCCCTTTATGCAACAGACAAAGTCTAAGAATAATTTTATATAATGAATATGTGACAATAGGTAAGTACTTGCTTTCCCACGATGCCTGGCCCCAAAATTCATTCTCAACAGAGAAAGAGATGAGATTATTGGAGGGAGAAAGTGTAGAGAACAGCAAAAGCAGATGCTGCCTTATCCAAGGTGGCCAACTCTGCTCACAGTTAGTCTTTATTGGTGTTAAGAGTTTTCCTTCAATGGGTCTAGGGGATCGACGCTTTCTTGAAAAGAAGGAAATTATCTTTTCCCTTGCTAACTGATCTTGGGTTTCATATTCCATTTTCATTATGTGTTTTATGAAAAAATGTTTATTGGGAACTTATTGATTGTGTGTGGGTGGAGGAAGGGAACTTGACTGAGTCTTTCAAGGAGAGAAGTAGGAATAAACCAAATTCAGATATTCCTGGAGAGAATTTTGGATAGATACAAAGAAAAGTCATATCAATTGCTATCAGAGAATTTTTTCATGGTTAAATTTGGTTAATCTGTCTTCAATAAACACATGAATTATACTTGTTTTTAATAGAAACACACTTAGATATGCACCCTCACTTATGTGCAAACACTCAAGCAAAGCAACATTCCTGATTTTTTAGTCTCTAATATCTGAAATTAGACTCTTTTTTGGTCTAAAGTATCTAGTATAGTGCCTTTCACACAGTAGGTTTCGACATATATTTTAAATTTAAAATCTCACGAGCAGATTTGTTGCCCATATTATAAGAGAAAGGATCCCAGATTTGGAACTGGGAGATACAGGTTTTAGCCTGAACACTGAGTGTGCAGAGTTGTGTGTCTCTGAGAAAATCACTTAATCTCTTTAACCTACAGTTTCCTCATTTGTTAGAATAATAAAAGATCAAACTGAATAATTTCTAAAATTCCGTTCAATATTATATTTGATTAATCTAAAGGATCTTTTTGTATGTTTGCTTTTTTCCATATACAAGATTCAAAACCATCATATAGTTTACATTGTATTTAAGTGGAAAAAATATTTTAAAAATCCGTAGAGGTTCTTTTGTTTCAGCCATTTAGAAATAGTAAATAGTCTTAGCCCAAGAGAGACGGGAAGGACTCAAGGACTGGCCTTGCTCCTTTCTGATGTACTGACTGTGATGCTCAGTGTGCCTACTTCTTCACCTCTGACATGAAACCTTTCCTGATTCCCCACAGCCATCAGTTCCCAGTCCCTGACAGATGACCTTAAATTTATTTTGTTTATGCTTATATCCATCCATGGTTTATTCCTGTGTATAATACGAGCTCCTTTAGGGAAATGTTTTTTTGTATCCTGAGTGACTAGTGTGTAGTAGGGCATTGGTGGGGGGAATTTCCTCACTGGCAATTCCTATAATGAGGAAATCATAGGTTCGATGTCAGCCTCCCCTAATAGCGTCTATCGTAGTGCTATAACTAACATTTATTTTTAAAATGTAGTGATATATTTACTCAGACTTTGTCATGATAAGGAACTCTTAGTGATGAAACTTCCTCTGCCAATACAGATCTCTAAACATTCAATTAAACATTTATTCAACACCTACTACGTGTCAGGCATCATGACTTCAGAGCTCAATTGCCTGACAAATATAACACTAAGATTAATAACGGAACTAGATTAATTAATCACTTAAGCAACGAACACTTATTAAACATGTACTATATGCCAGGCACTGTATTAGGTGCTGAAGATAATAAATAAATAAATAATGAAACAGTTCTCAACTTCAAGGAACTCATGTTCCATTGGGGGAAATACTATGTACACCTATAAGTACATAGAAAAAAATAAATTCAAGGTAACTTGAGGGGTTGGAGGCAAGAAACTGGCAAAGTCTTCAAGTAGGAGATGGCAGCATCTGAGCTGATCTTCTATTATTTTATGCTATTATGGCTCAAATTCCATTACAGCAAACTTTGAATGACATATATGGAAAACTAGGAGAGGGAAGAGGATTCTGAGAAGATGATGGAATAGGTCAGAAAACGTTTGACTCTCCAAATTTCCTACACAAAAAAAAATTGGAACATCACCTCAGAGCAGCAGAAATAAACATGGTAAAACAGATGTCCTTTTAAGAGAATTTGAGATGACCCCAGGAAAGATCTGACCTCCAGGGTCAAAGGTTCTGCTTGAGTGAAGTACAGACACCTCCAAGACTACTCTGAAGGAATCAGCAAACAAGTCAGCTGGGTTGAGAGGCAGCATCAGTCTTAGAAACCTTCATTTCATAGAAAATGTCAGGGTCTGATGCCTGAGTAGGAGAAGACTGAAGGACCTCCCACTGTTGAGGGTCTGTAAACACAGCTATGCTCAGCAGAGGCATCCTGGGCTTTGGCTTCCAGGGGAAGGAGTTAACACACTCCTGGTAAGTGCAGTATTGGGGGATGGGGACTCTGTTGGTTGTGGGCACTTGCAGAAGGGCAGACTCCCTGGTTTCAGTTTCAGAGCAGAGAGAACAACTGTAGTTTGCTGAAAGGACCAATGGGAGGAAGATTATTTGCAGGACAGTGTGACTGGGGGCTCTAGTTGGGGTTTAGGAGTGGAGAGGAGAGCCCTAAGTTGGGTCCTGAGACAGACCTCAGAAAATAACCACAAGAAAGATCTGAGACTTGGGACATTATTTCCCATACCTTGGGACTACAACTTGAATACACTAATAGCTTCTAAAAGCAAAACAAATAAATACACACATATTATATATATTGGGCATGGATTAAAGAGGGAAATATATATATTATATGTATATATACATATTATATATGTATAAAAGTCTTCTAAATTCAGAAAGAAATGAGAGGACAAGGGGATAGGGTGGGGGGAGCGGATAAAGTAGGGATTTTTAGAGAGGTGGTCGGGTTAGGAAATAGGAGGGCAGGGTAGCAGGTAGAAGTAAAGCAGAGGAGTGAGGAGAGATAGGCTAAATAGGGTGAGAAGAGAGTGAGGAAAAATAGGAAGGAGAAATTCACAAGTAATTGCCGTTAATAATGTGAATGAGACAAATTAACCCATAAAACATTTGGATAGCAGATTAAAGATTTGAATTCAACAATATGTTAATTTCAGGAAACATCATAAAAATGAGAGATACACACAAAGATAAAATAAAGAACAGGAGTAGAATTTATTATGTAAAAAAACAGGGATAGTAATCATGTCTAAGACAAAGGTAAAGTTAAAATAGATTTAATCAAAAGTGAAAAATAAAGTATACTGTGTGTCAGCAATATTATTCAATATTGTTTTAGATCACTTAAAATACCTAGAAATATAAAATGCCTGAGTTTGTTGGCCCAAACAGACACAAGAACTATATGAATATAAACATAAAACACTTTTTATACAAATAAACTCAGTTCTAAATAATTGAAGTAATACTTATTATTCATGGATAGCAAAACCAATATACTTTTCAAAAGGACAGTTTGACCTAATTAATCAACCTATTCAATGTCATCCCAATTAAATTACTAAAAACATGTTTTTACTGAGTTAGAAAAAATGATAAAGTTCATTGGGAAGAGCAAAAGTTCAGGAACTTGAAAGAAACCAGAAAAGAAGATGAAAAGGAAATAGATTTAGTAGTATCGGACCTTAAACTATATTATAAAGGAGAGCATTGTTGAAGTATGAAAAGGATAATTTTGATTATTTTAAATTACAATTTTCTTGTATAAATAAAACCTATGTAGCCAAGAATAGAAGGAATGCAGGAAACTGGGGGAAAACTTTTATAGACAATCTCTCAGATAGGATGTGATTGGGTTGGAATACTGCTGAGGTATAGGAAGTGATGAGCTGGTTGATTAGAAACACATAGAAAGACTTGGATCTATGAAGGAAGATCTTCCATCTTCAGAGAAACAGATGACAGGTGGAAATAAGCATAGTATGGTCTTACATATATGTATATATGAGTATATATGTATATAGATATCTATGTATATGTGTGAATATATGTACACACAGTTAATTGTAGCTTTCTTTAGGGTGGGGGTGGGTAGGGAGGAGAATAAATAATATAAAAAGTGTGCAGTAGAGAACTAAAGAAAACCAACAAGGAAGCAAAGCTGAGCAACTTTGAAAATAATGTGTAATATTTATTAAATAGGTTTTCGTGAAATGGAAATTTATTGTTTTATATTGAATCCTTTTTCATGGTCTGCTGTATGCATGGCAATGTTTTTTTTTCTCATTTTGTATTTAAGTTTAAAATTTAAAAAATTACAAAAAAGAGAAAACAAGTAGAAATACATGAGCATTGGATAAAGATACAGATTTTTTCTTTCATCTTTTTTGTTGTCTTTTTAAAAAATGGGATTTGACCTGTATTCATAGTTTTAAAAAAAGAATTTTAATGTGTTTAATAATGAATTCTAAAAGGAAATAAAAGCTAGATTCAATCCCAAAGGGTTTGATATTGTTCCTAATAGGGATTTGTAGCTCTGCTACCTAAAGGGAACATAATACTAAGATGAAGTAATGCTCAAGAGAAAGAAAAGAAAGGAAGGATAAGAATTCCAGGAAGAAAACAGCCATACATTCTTAGAAATTAGTTAATAGGAGATGAACATTTAAAAATACAAACTACTGATGATTCACACGTAGATGTATATATACACATATTTGTATATATACATATATGGGGGGTATGTATGCATTCAGAAGCTAGAAAACACTGACTTACAAGTCTTCAAAACTCGACTTCTTCTCTTCACTGATGGGAGCATAGTTCCAAGCTGCTTCAATAATCCCAATATAGTAGTGCCTCTCTCTTGCCCAGACTTGGGTACTGTAGAAAAACAGAAAGCTGACAAGGAACAAAAACTGCATTTTTCAGGCTTGGAACGTAACAATGAAATGCAAACTGAAGCAGGCCATTTTTATGTCAGGGTTTCATCCTTTATTTGCCTGATTGACACAGTTCATATTGCACAACCTTCAACTGCAGTTTCAATAAGGCAAATACCAATTTTCTTCTTTGTTCTTTGGCCCAATTCTCAGAAACAAGCTAGGGGAAAAAACCAAACCCAAAATAACCCTAACAAAAAAAATAGGTCGTTCTTTGTCAATCCATTCCCTTTACTAACAAAATCAACCGTTATTGTTTTAGGAATTAGAAACTGCTTAACTCTATCATTTCTTTCATTTACATTGGCAGGGATCTTCTGTGTTTTAGCTGTAATTCCCACAGTGCTGTGCACACACTAAATAAACAGAGATGACGATGGAAAATGAACCCAAACATGGAACTGTTAGTCATCACCAGGAGACTGATGGAAAGAACAACTTGCTTACTTGGGGATATAAAACACCCAGACTAATTGGATTAACTAAAAATAAAGTTTCAACACATAAAGTAGGCCCCCATTTTGTGAAGGAGCCATTAAATGCAATAGATTGGCAGGTTCCCCAGTTGATGCTTTATGCAAATATCTAGGCTCATTTTGTTCTATTTTCTTTTGCTACTGGACACTTTGTTGTTGGTTACATCAATTAGTCCTGTCTGACTCTTCAAGGCCCTATGTGGGGTTTTCTTGGCAAAGATACTGGAGTGGTTTGCTTTTCCTACTCCAGTTCGTTTTACATGGAGGCCAATAGGGTTAAGCAACCTGCCCAGGGTCACACAGTTAATAAACATCTAAGGTCAAATTTGAACTCAAATCCTTCTGATTCCAGGCTCAGCAGTCAGTCCATTGATCCACCTAGCTGCCCTGCTAGCTACTTTGACTTAATGAATATTGGAGCTCATTAATAAATTCTTACCTATTGATCCTTTTCTCCCAAAGGCAAAGAGCCCTCCTCCTACCCCAACCCCAATCACACTCAAGTGGAATGTTAACTCTTTGAGGTAGGTTCTGTTTTATTTGGGTCTTTGCCGTTCACCTAGTCTGAGCTCAAAATCTTTTTGAATCGAAATTTGTGTAAATAAAAGGAATGTCATAAATCTATAAATCTAGACCTTTTTGTTTTTGGTCTACCTTAAAAACACATTTCTGTAAGAAAGAATTTTAGTAGTAACAGAAAGTGTGTGGTTTTATGATTTTTCTAGCTGTAGGAGAGGCTGAATTAGACCATAGGCTCTTTACATGGATCATGCTCAGAGTAAACCTTCTTATTTCTGGTTGACCATGTAGGTGCTTTAGAACTGCTCCTTGGAATGTGGTGGTATCCCAGAGCTGGGAGGTCCCTTGGTCCTCTTCCCACTGAGGATTGTGGCAGGAAGATGAAGTGCTGTGTCAGGTAAAAGAAGAGTCAGGTTCTTCTTGGCCTCTTGGTTATGGTAACATGTGACAAGTAATATACTCTGTCTCTAGATTCCCCATGGTGGGGTCTAAGGGATGGAGCTGTGACCTTTCTTCCGCCCTGATGCCACTCTCACATAGAACATAATCTCAAACAGAAAAGCTAGTTCCTGGACCCTAGGCTGTGCTTTTTGCTCTATGTTTCCTTTCCTGAATGAGTGACTGATCATGAACATCAAGGTGGATGTGTCCAAGCTTGGAGGCAACTTTCTGAGTTAGATCCCATCAAATTGGAGTTTACGGATGGCAGGGAAAGTTTTTGCATGAGAGAATATGGCCACTGACAGGAAGGTTGGCCTAAGCCTGATCATTTTATTCACTGAGAATTATTTAGACAGTACAGAGCTGAGGTGAAATATAAAATGTCTAAATAGGAATACTTTATCTTTTGATAAGGTATAAGTATTAGCCTCCCAAAAGCCTGAAATATTAGTAATATACTGAATCCAGCTTTGTTTGTTTTTGTTAATATGCCTTGTAAGTTTTACATGTCTAGCATTACTTATATGCATAGAAACAAATTTCATGTCTCCTACCTGATTCATACCGTATACTGGCAATGTCTTTCCTCTCTTGGGGAAATCTTTCATATAAGCCATAATCTAAATTACAGGTAAAATCTCCAGGATGTTGGGGTAGATGTGTAATGAGCCAATGAATGTGAGAAAAAAGAGCCCCTTTTCATTAGAGGTCAGGATCCCTAGGACTGAACTAGACCAAGACCACATCCTTGGATACAAAATAGGGAGTGGGCATATTACCTCACACACCCCAGTGTGTGAGCAGAGAAGACATTCTTTGACTTTAGATATTGCTGTTCCATGTTCCCCCTAGAATAGTTTGTTAAATTCATGGATCTGACAAGTGTAATAATGCATTATAACCCCTGCTTTCTCACAGAACCCCCAACAATAACTATTTCTGTCTTTTATCATCTTTGACCATGGCCTTCTTAACTGATACTGATAAGATATATTTGGTTCTAATGTAGCACTTCGCATTGGCAGCTCTTGAAACATTATGTGATGATAGATGTATCTGTTGGTTTTGCTGAAATGCTTTCCCCTTTTTTTCTTAATCTTTACTACCAGGGATAGCTTGCTGGGGAGGAAACGAAGGAGGGAAATATTTGGAAATGAAGATGGTGTAAAAACAAAATATATCAATAAAAATAAGATTAAAAAGATAAAAGAGTCCCCCTTCCATCTTTTTCCTCTGCCCCCAATGAAACATTATGTAGATATTTTTGTGTCTATGTTCACAGTAGATATCTACCTGCTAAGAAGAGAGTAGAGTATTAAAATATTTAAGGATACTAGCTATAAACTGGCTGGGATTAGAATATGAATAAACCTGTAGACATTTGGGGATACTCAGGTGGTGCAGTGGATAGAGAGCTGGGTTTGGAGTCAGGAACACTCATCTTCCTAAGTTCAAATCTGGTCTCAGACATTTATTACCTGTATGACCCTGGGCAAGTCATTTCACCCTACTTGCCTCAGTTTCCTCATCTATAAAATGACCTGGAGAAGGAAATAGCAAGCCATTTGCTATCTTTTCCAAGAAAACCCCAAATGGGGCTATGAAGTGTCAGAAACAACTGAACAACAACATAGACTTTTTTGACCTTCTAGGTTGATACTGGCTTTGTGAGTCATTCTGTCATTTCCACCACTCCCTTTTTCCCATCTTAAGCTTTGATTCCCAAAAAGACTCTGAAGTGCAGAACTCAAAAGATGAGGGATTAGAGCTGGGATCCTTTCCTTGTTTTGTGTCTTGGACCTTTTGACAATCAGTAAGGTAAAACCTCTCAGAATAATATTTTTAAACACACAGAATAAAATTAATGAAATTACAAAGAAGTGAATTTTATTGAAATATAGTTGTTGAAATAGACAAAGAAGTTATGGACCCAGATCAAGAACTCCTAGAAGCCAGTTTTGGGGAAGGGAAGTAGAACATGACTACACATAGTTGAGCACCCACTATATGCAGGGACTTAAATATACCTCTAAAATGTGTCAGAAAAGACAAAAACCCAAGCTCCAGTTCTGAAGTCCCTTGGGCAAGCTAGGTGATACAGTGCATAGAGTGGTGGGCCTGGAGTCAGGAAGATCTGAATTTAAATTCCGCCTCAAATTTTGAAAGACCCTGGGCAAATCACTTAACCTTTGTTTGTCTCAGTTTCCTCAACTCTTAAATGGGATGATCACAGCAGCTGCCTCCCAGAGTTGCTGTGAAGATCAAATGAGATACCCACACGTACAAAAATATCTACAGCAACTCTTTTTGTGGTCCGAGAATTGGAAATTGAGGGAATGTCCATCAATTTGGAAATGCCTGAGCAGGTTGTGGTATATGAATGGAATGGATTACTATTGTTCCATAAGAAATAATGAGCAGATGAACTTCAGAAAAAAACTGAAAAAACCTATATAAACTGCTGCTGAGTGAGAGAAGCAGAACCAGGAGAACATCGTACACAGTAACAGCTACGTGACGTGGTGAGAAGACTGGCTTTGATAGACTTAGCTCAAAGTCTGAATGCAGATCGAAGCATATTATTTGCTCTCCTTTTTTGTTTTGTTTTTTCTTTCTCGTGGTTCTTTCCATTGGTTCTAATTCTTCTTTACAATATGACTAACGTGAAAATATGTTTAATATGAATGTATATGTAGAGCCTTACTAACAAATCAGACATTAATAGACTTTGAAATAGAATGAATTTAATTGGTACAAAATTGCAAAGTAAAGTAACAAAAAGAAAACATTTCTTTCGTTTGCTACCTTGGGCAAATCTCTTGACCTCTCTGGGCCTCAGTTTCCTTGTTTGTAAAAATAAAGGTTTTGGACAAGATGACTTCTAAGGTCTTTTTTAGTGCTCTCTTTGACACTGATAGAAGTCATTTTTACCTTTATAGGTCTCAGTTTCCTCTTCTGTAAAATGAGAGGGTCATAACTTCTAAAGTCCTTTCTGGTTCCAAGCCTATTATCCTTTTCATGCAAATCTTCAGAATTCCTGAGGGCTCCCCTCTAACTAGAATCACTCCTACAGCTTGCCTGATGAGTTCTGGGTTAAATCAGTAGTGGCCAGCACATTATCTCAACATTTGCATGAAATAATTTTTAGGGCCACAGATTCTCCACTTCATTTTTACAACTAGTTTACTACTTTCAATTATACCCCCAAATAGAGGGGTTAGGTCAGCTTTGAACCTGGGTTCAAGTTTTGTCTGTGAATAATATTGGATGTATGACCCTACATAGAGTTATTCAATCTCTCAGTGTCTGAAGAAATTCTCTAAGAATGTAAGCTACAAATCAATTGGTGGTCACCAATAGGGTATTGGCGGTATTGGTATTGGGCAAATTCTTTGTCTTCAAATCCCCCATGGTCATGAGCAGATAGATTCTTTAAGAAAGTTTCAATCAGGGATGTAAGTAGGGCAGGGTGAGTATAGTAGCTGCTGTGTAGTTCACCCTAGAAATGGATGCATGGACAGAGGTCAGGGTAGTAGAGTAGGCATTCATGACCACACCCTCTACTGTGACTGTTCACTTCTCCTGTAGCATATGAATCAGTTCTTGTGGATCTTGCTGAATGAATGAATGTTTATGAATAAACCTGTAGCTTAAATAGTACAATACATACTCCTCCATGTGCTGAAGGACAATACTTGCATGTTGGCCAGAATTCGAAATAAAAGGCAGCAATTTTATTGGTGGCAATTATGCATAATAAAGACAGGCATGGGGGATGGGAGCGGAAGCTGATGTACATAAGGCACTGAGTCTGAGATCAGGAGATTTATTGTTGATTGGAAAGTTTGTTGGAAAAATGCACGTTTTACTTCATGTGTCTTTTATTTAGTTGGTACTCTTGAGGGCTTTGGATATATTAAAATTCCACATTCGCCAGACCGTACAGCTTTAGTTCATGCTTTCAATGAATTCCTAAGGTATAGCTGAAGCCAACTTGTTGCAGGTAGAATCCTTCAATAACAAAGTGAGAAAAGTGTCTTTCAATTTGTAGTAACCATAGAATTTCTATGTAAAACAGCCAACAGTGGAGTCTGCCAACAGCCAGTTGCTCCAAATTGTTTTCTTTTTACAGGAAATTGTGTAAAGAATTGTGTAACTCTGGAATTTTGTCCGAGTGTCCTGTCACGTACAGAACTTTGATAACTCAAAGGTAAGGTGAAAGCTTATTTACCAGCTGCCTTTTGGGGGGATCTGGATGATGCATTTTAATGTGAGTTGGTGCAGTGCTGACATGACTATTTTTCCTTTTTTTTTGTTTCTATTCAAGCCAGTTCTTTATTATTCAGAGACTGAAGGTGGCCTAGTTTGTGAATTAAATAGTTTCTGTGTTTTTTCCCTCTGTGACTACTTACTACCTGTGTGACCGTGGGTAAGTCATTACACTTCTTTGTACCTCAACTTCCTCATTTATGAAGAATGAAGGGATTGGCTTAGGGTGACCTCTGAGGTCCCTTGAAGTTCTAAATTCATGATCTTTTTAAGCATCCCTTGAGAATTCCATTGAATTTTATCCCCTGGACTGTAATAATTCCACAGGCAGGGGAAGGGAGAGATCAAAAGCAATTTAGCTCATTCCCCTACTCATTGGTAAAAGATTTGATGTGGTGGAAGATCAAACCTACTGGCTAAAATGGGTTCTTCTAAATTATATGAAGATTATCATTATTCACGCCATTTTTTCATTCCTTCATTCAACATGCATTCATTATGTACCTACTACATGCTTGCACTGTAAAAAAGGAAAACAGTTCCGGCTTTCAAGAAGATTGCATTTGATTTGGTAGAAATAACATTTACCCAAAGAAGTGCACATTATACATGATTCTGTTGGGGGAGGGGCAGAGAAAGGTCTAACAACTGGAAGATCAGAAAGGACCTCTCATAGGAAGGGAAGGCACTTAAACTGCGTTCTGAAGGAGACTGGGGATCCCAGCAGGTGAAGGTGAGAAAGGAGAATATTCTAGACACAGGAGAGGGTTTGTGCAAAGGCACAGGAGTCAGAGAGAAAGTATCATGAGAGGGAAGTTTTTTGCTGGAACACAGAATACATAAAGAGGACTAATAGGGAATGAGTTCGAAAAGATAAGTTCGAGCCAGATTATAAAGGATTTTAAGTGACAAAGAGAAGAATTTATATTTTAGGCAAGTCTTTAGAAATTTATATTTGATATATTTATATACTTCAGAAGTGTTTATATACTTCTATATACTATAGAAGAATTTACATGCTTGAGAAGTTTTTTCTTCCCCAATGGGCAATGAAGTGGTTAGATTTGAGTTTTAGGAATATCATTTTGGCAGCTGCATGAAATATATATGTGTGTGTGTGTGTGTGTGTGTGTGTGTGTGTGTGTGTAGCTATAAACATATACATATCTGTATCTATCGATGCCATAATCGCATTACAGTAGTTCCAGATGCATCTCTTTCTGATTCCGAAGTAGCCTCTGGATTCAACCCTCCTCTTCCTGGGGGAAGAGGTCCCTATGCGTTTGGAGAAGTGTCTCACCTGACCTCCCTGACCCTCTAGAGGGTGCTAAGGAGAAGTTTCTTCATTATTTGAATCCTTCTCTGTATACTGTAAAGACAATTAACTCTAACAGTCCAACTGTAGCTGGGGGATGGGCTCTTCTTGGAAGCTGCTTGGTCCTCCTTTTATTACTCTTTTCCTCTTGGCTTCTATGGAATCTAACCAACTTCCTACTGAGTGATGGACAGATGCATGTGATGCATGTATATTGTCTTTTTGGGACTCTGAATATCCTCTAGAATTGGTCCTCATGGGTATTTTTTTTGGTATGTTTCAGATATTCTTACAAGGCTATAACCTTCATGTGGGTAGGCATCATTAGACCATAGATCTAGAGTAAGAAGGGACTTTAGAAGCTCTCTACTCTAACCTTGACATTTTGTAGACCAGATCGTTGATAACCACTTACACAATGTTCCAGAGTTTAGTGAGGATCAGAAGAAGGATACAAACCCAGGTCTCATGCTCTTTCCACATGTTGCCACCCTTACCCAATGAGCCTTGTTCCATATTTGGATACTGTCCTGGTATTTAGAGAAGGGTAAAAGATCAGGAAAAGGGATCAAGTGAGACTGGCCAGACTTCTAAGGAGAATTCAAGGGAAGACTTTGAAAAGACAGAGAGGATGAAAAGGAGTGGATGAGTTGGGAGCACTACCAGTGCAGGGAGTACCCTGAAATTTGGGATTCAAGATCCTTTGAAACATCTCCCCTCCCCAAGGATGTAGCAGAGTGCTCAGCTTACAATGAAGTGCTTAATAAACGCTAATTGATTGGGAAGCATTCAAATGTTTGTGCCCTTCAACATACGTTGGAACGAAATGGACAGCTGTTAGGAAATGAAAATCACTTTGAAAGCATCATGTAGTCTCCATGAGATGGAGAAAGGGATCAAGACTCCACCCAATATCGTTGAGACTGTTCTGAAGAGATGGATAATAGCCACATTTTATCTCATTATACTAGAATCTGTGTTATCTCCAGATAAGTACAATGAATGTGTTTGCCCTCTGTGCAAACCTTTCCTACCACTGTTGTTAGTCATTATCCCTAGTAGAGGGTAGCTAAGTGGAGCCGTGCATAGAGTGCAGAGTCTAGAGTCAGGAAGACCCAAGTTCAAATATGGGTGCAGAGACATACTAGCTGTATGACCCCAGGCAGGTCACTTCACCCTATTTGCCTCAGTTTCCTCATCTTTAAAATGAGCTGGAGAAGGAAACATCAAACCACTGCAGTATCTTTGCCAAGAAAACATCAAATGGGGTTACAAAGAGTCAGGGACGGCTAAAGCAACTTAACAACAGCAGTCACTAAGAGTGTCACATTCCCATGACAAAATCCTCCTGAAATCTCCAGCAGCTCATACTCAATGCTTAACAAGAAAGTTTTAATTTTTTTGTTATTTATTAAAACACTCCATTATTAATGATTACATTCATAATTTAATTTAGCTCCTCCAATTTTCCTTGGCAGGCTTGAGTTTTTACTTTTCTTCTATGCTAGTACCATTGTTGTAGGCTCATCAAAGTCTCTTCATGAAGTCTTTTGTGCTACAGAACAGAGAGATTTGAAGAAAAATTCCACATTAAAAAGTACCCAGCAAACTAGTTTACATACTAGAATATTGAATTATGGAGTAGTTGTACATATTTCAACAGAAAGATTATATGGCATGTGTAATTCTATGTGTAATTCAACCTCTATGTAATTTCTGCAGAAGTTTTTCTGTTTAAAATGTTGCTCTGTGGGGGCAACTTGTGGTACAGTGGATAGGGCACTGACCCTGGAGTCAGGAAGACCTGAGTTCAAATCTGGCCTCAGACACTTACTAGCTATGTGTCTTTGGACAAGTCACTTAACCCCGGATTGATTTCAAAAAATAATAATAAAATCTTGCTCCTTAAACTAATAAATGCTTTGGGTGTTTGCTAGCCATCAATAGACCTTCTCTGAATGGGCATTACCTCACTTTAAGTGAGTACCTGAAAAGGCCTTAACCTAAAAGGGCAAGGGTCTCCCATTGCATCCTGGGCCATCTCCAGTCATCATGATGAATATCTGGTCATTGGATCCAGATGGCTCAGGAGAAAGAAAGAGAAAGGTGACCTTGCACAGCCTTCCCTCCCTCAAATCAAAGTCAACTCCAAGTCATGTCATCATTTCCCTGATGACATGGTCCTCTTCAAAAATGAAGAGGACAAACACAACAATAACAACCACACAAGAATGTGGTGTTTGTACATCTATCCACAGTCTCTAATGTGCAGGCTGTGTTCCAAAAGTTCTTTGTTTGGAACAGAGAAGAATTTTTTTTTTCATAGAAACCTTTTAGCGCAAGCCATAAAGGCCTGCTAAATTTGAAATGTATTATTTAATCTACGACACACATTTTTCGTAAGGCTTTACCTTCTATTATAGAATGATGAAATCTGAGAGGTCATCAAGATACATTGTCACATGGTCTTCCATTAGTACTCATGCTACCATTAATATCTAATTGCTAGTGAGTCTATGTTTTATATTTATATTGTGGATGAAATTAGCTTCTATGGGAGAATGTGTCTTTGCCTCAGCAGAGATAGGGGATCTTGGTGGCCCAAAGGCAGGTCATCACATTTGATAAGGTGTGAGGTCATGGTACCTCAGGAAGGAGAGCTCTTTGTTGTACTTTGTGGTTCCCAGTGGAGGCCATCCCCCACTCTTAATAAAATATGACTAGATGTGACCTAGATGATTCTAGGTAGAGGATGCTCATAAATAAAGTATTCATAAGTTGGTGGAAATCTTCATTATTGTTAATCACTTTATCTAGCAGAATTTAAGTTCCTTGATGGTAAGGACTTCTTATTTGGCTTTCTATCTGCTGTGACTAGAGCAGTACCTGGCACATGACAGGTATTTGTTGAATTGAATTCCATTCTGTAGGCTCACTGAATATTAGAGCTTCATTTCTTAGCCCTGCTATTGAAGGAAGCTCTTTGTGAATTGTCAAGGAAGGTTCCTGGTGGATAGTGAAGACCTGGAGTGGAAGCTGCCTGAGAAAGTGGAGACCCTGACACATCCTCTTGGGGTCCCACAGGAGTCTGTGCAACATCCCTGGCCATTCTCCCTTCTCATTCACACAAGATTTAGGGATATGCAGAGGCTGCTGTCAGGGTGAAAGCCATTTTCCCCTGGTGCTGAAGAGAGATACATTCTAATAAAAATATAAGTATGAGATACAGCTGTGCTTCCCTTTGCTGTGAATTATTCCTAGCATTGAACTGACTGAAGGAAGTGCCAAGACTTTAAGTCCTTTGCCCTATTGGTTAAATATCAGAGGTGAGAACTGGGTTTAGGTCTTCCTGACTTCAAGCCTAACTCTTCACATACTGTGGCATTACTGTCTTCACTACTACACCTAAAGCCAATAAGAGTAATAACTGTTGATGATTAAATAATGCTTTGAAGGTCTTCAAACACTCTGTATATGTCAACCAAGGAGAAGAAGGGAGAGAGATAATTTTCCATTCTGAATGCCCCTTGCAATGTAAATCTCCTTGCACAACAGAACCATGGATTTAGAACTAATAGAGACTTTAAAAGTCACAAAGAAGAAAAACTGTCCTCATGGACATGAAAAAAAGAAGAAATATGTCAGGGCCTTTTGAAAAAAAGGTCTAGTTTTGAATTCTAGATGAAAAAGAGTTTTCTTTGTTTTTCTTTCTTTTTCATAATTTTCCAAGTAGATACAGTTATTACATCCAATCAAAACAAATAAGATATACACCATTGAAAGTTTGTTTATATGGATACCTCTCTTTCTTCAACAAAAGAGGTGGTTAAGACACAGCAGGCACAGTGGAATGTGTTGAATAGATGTTTGTTATAGTGCAAATCTTGGCACTTTTTCTATTATCACATTCTGTTGCTGTTGAAACCTGTGATTTCATCATTCTAAAAGATGACCAGTGTGGAAAATTCTTTCATCTATGCAAATGAACAAATCCTTCATAATTGATAGAGAGTTGTCTGGGCATGGAGAAATTTGAGTGATTTGCCAAGGGTCAAACAGCTGGCAAGGGTCAAACATTGAATTTGACCTGTTCTTCCCAATAGCAGACCTTTGATCCATTATACAGTGATGGGCTTTCATGAAGTTCAATATATCTATCTTGGATTATTTTAGGCTTAATTATATTCAGAGGATTTTAGACCTAGAGTTGGAAGGGACATTGAATCCAACCCTTTCATTTTTGCTGATGAGGAAATTGAAGACAAGAAATATGGAAGAATATTTGAAAACTTTTTGGTTTCTTCTTTTTGGTTTCTCTAGAATATTAAGAAGTAATATCTCTTTGGTCATAAGATAGGATAAAGATGTTTAGAGACAAGATAAGTCAGGAACAAAAAAGTCTTTTTTATAAAGAAATGGAATAAGAGTGGAAATCAGACTTCTAAAAAAGGGTAACTCTGGTCTTGTTAAGAATATTATTTGGCAGAGAAAGGGCAGGTTTTCACTTGAGCTCTCCCAAGTTCCCCTCCAAACGACTCTAAATAAGGCCTCAAAACAAATTATGGAGAAGGAGAACCTATAAAAGGATGCAGTGAAAAAGTTTTCTAGTCCACAACAACTTAGAAGATCAATAAGAAAGGTCTATCACACTGGAGTGATAGTGGAATGCAGGCTGTGTCATTACAGAGTGGGCCCCAGCAAACTAGCCTTGGGAACAACTGAATCAAGAGTGCCAGAATCTGCTTTCCAAGCTATCAGCCTATACAATTGATCAGAAGGAGATTATAGGGGCCTCTTTGCTAGCACAGAGGCAGAACTCTGTTGTTTTGCCCATACTTGGTTTTGCGTTGCAGTCCTGGATCAAAGTCCCACGGCAAGGAGGAACACTAGCACACCACAGATTGTGGCCTTAGAGGAACAGGGACCCTAGTCACTGTTTCAGGGCAGAAAGGAGTGCTTGTGATTACTCACAGACCAAAGCATAGACCAGGGTAGCAGTAAATACACCTCTCCTAAGATCATGCCACCTTGTAAGAATTGAAAACTTGCAGACCCCCAAAACTAGCTTCACAAAAACCCTGAGATTTTGGACAGTACCTCTGTACTTCAGGAGTAGAAGTCAAGTTAAATATAGAGTTAAAGGTCAAGAAATCAGCTAGAAAAAAGAGTAAACAATAAAAAAAGATCCTGACCATAGAAAGTTACTATAGTGAGAGGGAAGATCGAAACACAAACAAAGAAAAAGACAACAAAGTCAAAACTGCTACATTCAAAGTCTTAAAAGAATTGAATTGGTCTCAGGTCCAAAAATAATTCCTGGAAGATCTTAAAAGGGATTTAAAAATCAAACAGGGAGGGAGAGGGAAAATTGAGAAAAGAAATGATAGTGATGCAAGAAAATCATGAAAAAAGAGCCAATAGCTTGGTAAAGGAAGCACAAAAAAATACTGACGAAAATAACACTTTAAAAACCAAAATTGGCCAAATGGTAAAAAAGGCACAGAAAACAAATGAAAAGAAGAAAGTCTTAAAAGTAGAATTGGATAAAGATGTACAAAAACTCACTGAAGAAAATAATTCCTGGGAAATTAGAATTAAGCAAGTAGAATCTCATGATACCCTGAGACACCAAGAAGCAATAAAACAAAATCAAAAGAAGAAAAAATTAGAAGAAAATGTTAAATGTCTCATTGGGAAAACAACTGACCTGGAAAATAAATCCAGGAGAGATAATTTAAGAATTATCGGACAACCTGAAAGCCATGATCAAAAAAGGAGTCTTGGCATCATTTTTCAAGATATTATCAAGGTAAACTTCTTACATTCTAGAACCAGAAGGTAAAATAGAAATTGAAAGAATCCACTAATCACCTCTTAAAAGGGATCCCAAAATGAAAACTCCCAGGAATATTATAGCCAAATTCTAGACCTCACAAGTCAAGGAGAAAATATTTCAAGCAACCAGAAAAATATAATCCAAGTATTGTAGAGTCACAGCCAGGATAACACAGGATTTAGCAGCTTCTACATTAAAGGGCTTAGAATATGATATTCAGAGGACAAAGGAGCTAGAATCACAACCAAGAATTACCCACCAAGCAAAACTGACTATGATCCTTCAGTGGGGAAAAATGGACATTTGATCAAATAGAGAACTTTCGAGCATTCCTGATAAAAAGAACAGATCTGAATTGAAAAACTGACTTTCAAATACAAGACTCAAGAGAAGCATAAAAAAGGTAAACAGAAAAGAGAAATCATGAGGGAAAAGGAGATATAGAATGGGATAAATTACCTCACGTAAAAGAGGTTCAAAAGATCTTGTACAATGAAAGAGGAGATGGGAGAGAGAGGAGCACATAAACTTTACTCTCATTGTTACTGGCTCAAAAAGGCAATAACAAACACATTCGATTATGTTTAGAAATATATCTTACCCTACAAAAAAGTAGGAGAAAAAAGGGATAAGAAAAGTGAGCAGTGGTGCTGATAGAAAGAAGGGGACACTGGGAGAAGTGGTAGTCAAAAGCAAAACACTTTTGAGGATGAACAGGGTGAAAAGAGAGAGATTAGGATAGATGTGGAAAATAGGATGGAGGGAAATACAGTTAGTAATCAACTGTAAATAAAATTTTACAAGTTTCTTTGATAAAGGCCTTATTTCTCAGATACATAGAACTAAGTCCATTTTATAAAGATAAGATCCATTCCTCAAATGATAAATGATCAAAAGATATGAATAGGCAGTTTTCAGGCAAAGTTTTCAAAGCTATTTAGCCATACAAAAATGCTCTAAAACACTATTGATTAGAAGATGCAAATTAAAACAACTCTGAGGTACCACAGCTATTAGATTGGTTAATAGGACAGAAAAGTAAAATGATAAATGTTGGAGGGAATGGAGCAACTATATTATTTTGGACATTCTCTCTCTCTCTCTCTCTCTCTCTCTCTCTCTCTCTCTCTCTCTCTCTTTCTCTCTCTCTCTCTCTTTCCTCTTACTCCCCCCATCTCTCTGTTGCTCTCTGTTTTTTCCCCTAACAGAAATGGCTTGTAATTAGATTATTGTTAAATTAAATAATCTTTTTTTCTATAAGCTATCTCCAAAATGAAGTGGACATTATAAATAGTGTTTCTTTGACAGGAGTTTAGGTGAGTTGCCATACATAGTAAGCATCAAAGGAGTGTTTGGATTCCAGGACCTCTGCATCATTGTTCCTTCCTCTGCTTCCCATTCTCTGTAATGGGCTAGATGAGGAGATTCCATTCCATCTCAATGGTGGCACTGTTCATTGAGGACAGGCAAGTTTCCAGTGGATTTGAATCCTGGACTTGGAATGTGGATCCCTGGCTTTGCAGTTCAGCTTTGGCATTCACTACTTGTACGGACTGGGACATTCAGTTAAGTTCTATGGACTCCAATTCCCTCTTCCTCCAAACAGTAATAGAAATACGTGCACTATCCACTTTGCAGGATTGTAAGGAAAGCATTTCATAAACCTAAAATGATGGATCCTCCTCCTCCTCATAATGAATATTAATATTATATGGTCTAGGAAATGGAGTTTGGCTCGAGCTTTGCCACCATACATAGCTCCTTTCTTTTAGACATCCTACTCCTCTCTCTTGAGAAGACCTCCATTCTCTATCCCAAAGTGAGTTGCTTGCTTCCAACTGTTTTCCATCGAGAAAATTACTTTGCAAAGTTGGAAGTTGTGCCAAACCTGATTACCCATGGATAGGTGATGCATACACAGTTTCCATATTGCCTGCCTGAATTCAAGTAAAACTAATCTAGAAATAAGTATAGAACCCACTTCTATAAACAAGGACTATTAAGGAAACAGATTGATTCCAAAAGTCAAAGCCATAAATATTAGTCATGGCTTTATGATTATGGATTGCTTAGTGATGCATTATCCACTTTAAAATATAACTGGCAGGAGGTAGATTTAGGTGCTTGATTCAGAGTTCGCTCACCTAGGTTCAAATCTGCTTCTGGTTTGTTACCTCTGTTATCTTGGGCAATTCACTCACGCTTCTCCACATTTGTAAAATGAGGGTATTAGACTATATGGCCTTCAACATATCTCTTCCATTTGAACAATGTCTAACACTAGAGTTCCTGATATTTGATAAAGAAGGACTACTTTAGATTTCATCTAAGAAAAAAAAAAGCAGTGTCTCTATCTTTACAAGAGAGTAACTTCTGATGATCTCTCAACAAAGGATGTTCCTTCTTACTTTCTACAGATACGTTAAGCTGCCGTGGTCACGAAAACATTCTTCAAGCCCCTTAGTTTCCTTTACCTTCTCGCTGTAAAACAGTATAAGTGCTCTCCATTCCACTACTAAGGTGTTCACTAACATGACAGTGGAATAACCAAATTCCAGCATCTTTTGGAAACATTTGAACGGTTTTGTATACTCCAGGAAGAAGGTCGTAAACATCTGAGCGATAAAATCCAGCACCCTGAATGAGGAAGATGAAATGATGTCAGTGTATTTATTCAAGGTAGTTCAGGTAATGGCATAATTTATAACCTACTGACTTATAATGATTAATCAGAGTCCCTCAAATACAGGTTTCATTAAGGTCCCTAAGGCCCTGGGTACTTGGATTTTTGTAGGCACTTTGGAAAAAGCATTTTTTAAAAGAGCATCAGATTTTGTGAGGAAACAAATCTTGAAAAGCTCATTTCTTTCATTTTATGGAAAAATAAAGATTGGCATTAGCATGACTGTTTCTCTAGGTAAATACTGTGCTTAATTTTCAAGGTCCTGATTAATCTGAAACCATCATATGACCCCTCCAACTCCTCAACACAAATGCTAATTTTATCAGATGACTTATTTTACCTTCCTTGGAATGTGGCATATCCCGTGGTTCCCTTTTTCATCTCTTTGCCCACTTTCCATTGAATTGGAGTTTCCTGGTCACTCTTTCTGTCTTCTTACCCTCATTCAGATCCTACCCATTTTTTCAAAGCTTAGCTCATCTCGTTCCCTCCCAGAGAACTACTCCAACCCCCATTAATCTGCCCTTCCTCTGTACTCCTATCATATACATAATGTCTACCAGCCAATTCAGAGCTTAATTTTGTCCCATCTTGTACTGTCTTGTAATTGTCTCATGCATAATGAATCTTGTCTCTTCAGTTAGATTGTTGAACAACCCATGTCTTTTCATTACTCCAGGTGGTCTCCTACCTAATTTGCTTTTGAATTTTTTTTTATTCAGAAGCTAGCACAGTGCTTAGCAAATAGAAGGTGCTCAATAAATACATAATTGTTGATTAACCGATCAAAGAGGTCCTGGGTTCAAATTCTACAATTGAAACTTACTATTCAAATGACTGTGAGCAAGTCAAGTAAGCTCCTTGGGCCCCATTTTCCTCATCTATAAAAAGAGGGGGTTTGGGCATAGTGGCATATGCTTGTAATCCCTGCTATGAGCAGGTTGTGAAAACTGGTGGATTGTTTAAGCTCTGGAGCTCTGAATTGCAATAGATGCACACACAATTGGCTGTGTGCATCAAGACTGCACTAATATGGTGAATGTCCTGTCGCCAGAGGATACCAGGCTGCCTAAGGAGAAGTGAATCAGTCCAGCTAGGAAAGGAACAGAGCTTCCATGATGATCATAGTTCAGGAGTCTGTGAATGGTCATTGCTCTTCCAGTTCTGGGATAGATAGGAAGACTCAGTCTTTAATAAACTAAAATTTAGAAAAATTAAATGACTGACTAAATGAATAAATTAATGAATAAAATGAGAAAAATTGGACCTTTGAGGTCCCTTCCAGTTTTAGAGCTGTGATCTTATGTGTCATTTCATAATTCCACGCAAGTCCAGCAATGAATTCACCAAGTAGCAGGAAAAAATAAATCTGTGGGAGATCAGTGTGTACCTTAAATTTGAAGCTGTGGCCATGGAAGTGAACAGTGTGGATGTCTACGTTGCTTCCCATGCCAATCAAATACCAGTTTACTGTATCTCCAATATGCATCGTCAGACCTTGGTTGTTTCCATAAAGTCTTCCATTAATTGCTGAGAGACAAAAAGTATCATTAGATGTGTTTTCAAAACGAAGATTTGAAACAATGGGACATTTTCTAAATAGTGACTCAGAGGCAGTAAAGATTCTCAAGCTGCATTACTAGTCCTTCTAAAATAATCAATCCATTTTGTTCATTTAAAAAAGCCTCTAATAGTAGAGTTTTCATTACTAAGGAAAGCAAAACAAACATTGTTTTATCATTCCCTGTTGAACTTTGATCTTTTATAAAAAAAGAAAGAACCCTCCCCTATTTTCTCTATTCATTGGGAAAGCTGTAAGGATATGGAAGGTTTCAGCAGCTAAGGGAATCCTGCTGTGGAAATATTCTCCAGTAATACAGATCACAATCTGTCTAAGGCTAGGGAGTGTGTGTGAATGTATACACACACATGACGTACATAACAAGCATGTATATGAATATAGAAAACATGTATTGTATATATTATAGATACATATGTATAGACATATATAGTTTATGTGTGCATCTCACCTCAGACACTTGTAACTCACTAGCTGTGTGACCCTGGGCAAGTCACTTAACCCCAATTGCCTCATCCTGGATCATCTCTAGTCATCCTGATGAATATCTGGTCACTGGATTCAGATGGCTCTGGAGGAGAAGTGAGGCTGGTGACCTGCATAGCCCTCCCTCACTCAGAACAAAGTCAAGGGCAAGTCATGTCATTATTTCTCTGATGGCACGGTCTTTTTTGGCAATGAAAGATGGACACACACACACACACAGAGCATGTTCCTATCATAACTATACCTATCTATGTACCTGAAGATATAAGGCAATTTCACAGTGAAAAGGACAGCACCAGTAACTAGTTGGGGCAGGGAGATGGTCAGTAAAGGGACAACCACAGGGATCAAGAATGGCCTCATGTCAAAGGTGGCACTGTAGCTAAGGTCCAAAAGGAGTAAGGGATTCTAAGAGACAGCAGAGAGGGTAGAAAGCATTCCAGGCATGGAACTGAGTTGGTTCAAGGGCACAGGGGTTGGATAGGGAAAATCATATAAGAGGGAAAGCAAGTAGGACAGTTTGATGTTAACATGAAGTCTGTGAGTGGGAGTTAAGTGAAATCAGTTAGGGGAAATAGGCTAAAGTCAGATTACGAAGAATTTAAAATATGAAACAGATGATTGCAGTTTATTCTATCTATCTATCTATCTATCCATCCATCCATTCATCCCTCCATCCATCCATCCATTCATCCATTCATCCCTCCATCCCTTCATCCATCCATCTATCCATCCATCCATCCATCTATCATCTATCTATCTATCTATCTAACTTCTACCTGTCTATCTCTATTTTCTTATATCCACCTATCTACTTGTCTGTCTGTATATTCTCTCAGTGCCTCCAAGCAACACTAAGAGGAGTTACCAAACTGTATCAGTGAAGAGAGTTCCCTTCACTGGGAATTCTCCATAATGACTAAAAAATCAAGGTCTGTGTGCATTAAAACATTTGTGTATATTGTATGTTGAGTATATATTGACATACACAACAAATAATCAAGAATTTCAATTTCCATTTATATTGTTGACTATAATATCAGCATTCATTATCACGTAACACTCAGTTTCTGCTATATAAAGTTGGCAACCTGCTGGTCTGTATTTCTGAGATAAAGTATTTTGCATACATGCCTGAATTTCTCCATGTGTGCACATATATGCATATTTAATTTTCCCCATATGTATATATAATATACATACACACATATATGTATACATAAACATAAACTCTTCTAGCAGTTTCAAAATAGGATTAGAATGCAATTCCAACTAAAATGAAATGGAAACTGAATATGTGATTAGTTCAATTTTAAATTTTCATTATAATGTGCATATCCTTTGACCCAGCAATAATCACTTCTAGGGCTATATCCCAAAGAGATCATAAAAATGGGAAAAGTTTCCACACATACAAAAATATTTATAACATCTCTGTTTGTGGTGGCCAAGAACTGGAAAGCAAAGGAATGCTCATCAATTGGGAAATGGCTGAACAAGTTGTGGTATATGAATGTAATGGAATACTATTGTGCTATAAGAAATGACAAACAGTCTGACTTCAGGAAAACATGGAAAGACTTACATAAACTGATGCTGAATGAAATGAGCAGAACCAGGAGAACATTATACATAGTAACAGTCACAGTGTGTGAGGACTGTTTCTGATAGACTAAGCCCTTCACAGCAATGCAAAAACCTAAAACATTCCCAAAGGACTCTTGAGGCAAAATGCCATCCACATTCAGAGAAAGAACTATGGAATCAGAATGCAGAATGAAGCAGACTATTTTCTCTTGTGTTATGTTTTGTTTTGGTTTTTCCCATGGTTTCTCCCATTTGTTTTAATTCTTCTATGCAACATGACTAATGTGGAAATTAATAAGAATGTATGTATAGAGCCCATATAAGACTGCAAGCCATCTGGGGAAGGAACAGGAGAGGGAGAGAGAGAAAATTCAGGACTTCTGGAAGTTATTGTTGAAAACTGAAAACAAATAAATTAATTTTAAAAAAAATAGCTCTAAGTTTTAACTAGTTAACATTTGCTCATTTCTATTTGGATTATTCCATTCAGGATACTGGCATATTCCCTGCTGAAAGGAGTCAAGCCACCTATTAAGTTGCATGATTGTATGAGGAAGGATATGAGATTCTGTATTTGTAGTTATATTTCTATAGAAAGATATGCCAATTTTCTGTGGTTCTGGATTCTCAGTCTCCCTTTCTAAAACAAAGTGACAGTTGGCTATTGTTGATTGGATTAGTTGTGAGACATAGTATTACCATGCATTTGGTTGCTTAAAATAAAGTGTGGATCATCTCTTTTTATGTCCTCTGGGTGTGAAGCATACTTTTTGATGTTTTCATCAAAATACCAGGATAGATTCTCATCAAAAATAAGAAAAACAAGAATGAGGTTAAGAATATGGCTAGCATCATGGTTCTTGGTGACGTTTTGGCGACAGACTAGCAAAGGTCCAATTAATCCACTGTTGAGATCCTGAAAACACAAATCAGATGAAGACACTGAGTTATAGGCTATGATAGCAACTAACTGTGAAAGTAAAAATTTTGGTGGTGAAATGGATAAAGAGTTCTGGGCCTCAGATCAGGAAGACCTGAGTTCAGTCTTCTTCCCTCAACACCTAGGACTATCTATGTGATTTCGGGTAAGTTGTTTAACCTCTGCCTACCTCAGTTTCCTCTTTTGTAAAATGAGGATACTACTAAAAGCACCTTCCTCACAGGGTTGTTGTGAGGATCAAATGAAAATAATTTTTGTAAAGCACTTAGCACAGTGCCTGGAACATGGTAGGCATTTAGTAAATGCCTGTTTCTTTCCTTCCAACCACATCCAAAGAAATCTAACTAGATCTAGCTGGGTAATAATGCCTATATACTTAGCATTTGCAATTTTCTAGTTGAAGGAGAGTAATGCAATGTGAAGACATCTGAGATTGCACAATTAAAAAAAGAATTAAACCTTTCTCAAGGATATTTTTTAATGGATTTAACTCTAATTCTGAGGTTCTGAATTCATTCATTCTTCAATCAATGAGCATATATTAAGAACCTACTATGAGAGATAAAGAAAGATGAAACATTCCTAGATCCCAGGGTGCTTACATTTTATGAGTTCTTCGTAATCATAGTATGATCATTGTATTCTATCTTTGAAAAGCTCAAGCCTTTTAGGTATTATTCAAAAGAAGAAGTGAGACTTTTTTTTTCAGTAGGCAGTTTACATAAAATTGGACTTTTTTTTCATTTTTTAAGACTAGCTCTCTCTGTCCCAATCAGGCTGGATGTTTAATGGTGATTCATGGATCTGGTGCCATTGCTGATCAGTATGGAAGCTTTGACCTGCTCCATCTCCAATTGGGCTGGTTTGCCTCTCCTGCTGGAGGCTCCCAGTTCTGAGGGAGCTTACTATACTAGTACCAGATGTAGTGCGCATGCCTGATGGGTCCTACTGCACCTCAGAACTCCTAAACTCAAGCTATCCACCAGCCTTAGCCACCTCAATAGCTGGGATTACAGGCATAGGTTACTACATCTGGCTTTGGCTAGATTTTTTTTAAAGATCCACTTCATTTTCTTTGTATCATGTGTCTGTCTACATTAAAAAATATCATGAAAACAGCCGTGCACTGGACAGCTTACCTTAACTTGATCCACAGTTGAATAATAAACCCAGGGTATGCATGCAGAGTCATTTTGGGTAGGCCCAGATCTTTCAGGGATTTTCCATTTGTATACTCTTATTTCCCCTGTTGAGGAAAATATCTTCCACTTAAATCATTTCAATTCAACAATTATTCATTGAGTATATTTAATTACCTAGAATGTTTTCCCTCTTCACCTCCACCTCATAGAATTCTTCCTTTCCTTCAAACCACCGCTCAGTCATCACCTTTTACAATAATACTTTCCTGATCCCTCCACCTGCTAGTTTCCTCCCAAACTACCTTGTAGTTAACTGCTTTGTATTTATCTTCTTCCTCATCTACCACTCATTTCTCCAGGTCTTGCAAACTGGTTTATACTGATAAAGAAATCTCTTTGCAAATGTATTTATTGGTAGATGTAAATTTGCAAAGCATTTGAAAAAAAATCATCATCCAAACATAATTTCTAAACTTTACTCCCCCCAAATTCTCTGGACAAGATATCTTCCTTGAAAGGTATGGATTTGTGGATTTAAAAAAAATCCTAGTCTAGGGTTAGGAATACTTGAGTTCTAATCCTGCCTCAGATACTTTCTAGATATGTGGCCCTGGACAAGTTACTTAACTTCTGTCTGCCTCAGTTTTCTCTTCTGTAAAAATGGGTCAATAATACCATCAGATTCCCAGGACTGTTATGAAGATGAAATGAAACAATATTTATAAGGTGCTTCACAAGGCTTAAAGCATTCTATAAATTATATGAAACATTATATAAATGCTAGCTATTATTAATGTTCATCTGATCCTTTACAGCCCTCCTCCACTCAAAACAAAGTCAAGTGCAAGTCATGTCATCATTTCTCTGATGGCATGGTCTTCTTTGGCAACGAAGGAAGAACATGATGATTTGGTGGGGTATAATACTCATCATAAATCATTCCATGTCTTGCCTCAACTAAGATTCTATTTCACATCACAGTGTGGAGGTGACCCTGGGTTCTAGCTCTGACAGATCCTCATAGCCTGGAAAGGTTCAAGAATGGGTCTGTTGATAAGCCAGACTAACTGAATTGGAGAGGTCCATTAAGAGGCTCATCAAAGTCCCATAGAGACTCTCAGAAACCATCTAAGAAATCAGAGTAAGTTTATGATTTCTTTTTGCTAAAAAGGAGTCCTTATGTAGAAAAAATGATAACCCCCTTAAAGCATTCAAGAAAGATTCCTTATCCTAGATGACTTCTCTCCCCAAATAATTACCTGGTTTTGTTGGAGTAACAGTGGAGTAATCTGTTTTCACTCCATGAGCATGCACAGAATAAGGTCTACTGGCTTTATTGTTAAAGACAATAGTAACCGTAATCCCAACGTCTATCTGAATTATTGGACCTAGTGGGAGTAAACAGAGAGATATGTTGGTGTTATTTCACTTAAAATATAAATGTTAAAACCATCTACCCTCCCAAACATAAGCATAGTGATTTTCATCAATTGTCTTTTTATTCAACTGTAGCACTTCTGCATACCACAAACTTTCCCTTCCCCCTCACAAATGAGTTCCCCAAAAAACTCTAAACAAATGTGTTATTGCTGCATTTTTCATGTGCACTTTGTTAAATGTCTTTGCTATGAACTAATTGTGTACTCTGGCTGATAAGTAAAAGCAAGCACATTGATGGGGGCTCATGAATGTGTGTGTGTGTGTGTGTGTGTGTGTGTGTGTGTGTGTGTGTGTGTGTGTGTGTGTGTGTGTGTATGTGTGTGTGTGTGTGTGTGTGTGTGTGTGTGTGAGAGAGAGAGAGAGAGAGAGAGAGAGAGAGAGAGAGAGAGAGAGAGAGAGAGAGAGAGAGAGGAGTCTGAGAGGGAACTGTAAAACTACCAAAACGAATGCAGCAAATAAGGAGTTCATTGTTGGTGTACAAAGCATGGCTTTCAGCTGCTTTCCAGACTCTGGTGACCTAGATTCCAGAACATCATTTTTAGAACAATGGCCTCTGTAAGATTTGGTACATCAGATTGCAGCATTCTTGAGAGTTTAAAAACTGAGACAGCTCCTTTTTTCCTTTCTAATGAACCAAAAAAAAATGTCATGTCAAGAGACTAAGAGATAGGAGGAAAAAGGAACATTTTTTCTTGATCTCTCCATTCTGTCAAAAATGTGATAACCTGCAACAATTGTTGATGAACAGAATTCCCATCGTGGCACCAAAGAGACAAGATGGTTCAGCAGGACAAATTGAAGGACTGGAAGTCAGGGACCCTAGCTCTGAGTCTTGTCCCTGACATTTAGGATTATAGATTGAGAACTAAAAGGAGTGTTAGCCATAGCCTAGTCCAACCTTTTGGTTTTACAGGTGAGGAAACTGGCCTATGCAGGTGATATGACTTGTCCTAGGTCACAGATAATAAATACCACAACCCAGGGCATCTGATTCTCAAACAAGTATTCTTACAAACTGTGTGGTCATGGGGAAATCAATGAACCTTTCTGAGTTGCACTTTTTCTATCTGATTCTTAAGATTGTTGTAGGGGAAATATTTTTGTTTTGGCTCCATGGCATGGCTTGTGAGAGATACAAAGACATTTTTCAAATCTAATCTCTGAAATTTACTAGCTGTAAGTTTTAGTTTCCTCATCTGTAAAACAGGCATAACTTGTAATACCTCCATAAGAAGATTGTGATGAGAGTTTGATAAAGTAATGTCTCTTAAACACATTGCAAACTTTAATGTACTATACGTGGTAATTGTTCTTAGATGCTTATTTTATGTTCTCCCTCTTGCTTGCCAAGAGCTCTGCAGTTAAAGCTTGCTATAGAGTGTGCTTCTGGGTAACACTGGGCTAGATTTGGTGCACCTAGCTAGGAATACTGAGACAAAGCAGTTTCAGAGCAGGCTGGACACTAAATAAGACCTTTCCTTACATTAGCACAGGGTTTATACTCTAGAACCAGGAGTTCTCTGTATGAAGTCTCTAAGTAGGCCTTATACTTCTTGACACAATGCACAGCATGCTGGTCTTGGAGTCAAAAAGACCCAAGTTGGAATCCTGTCTCAGACTCTGACTAGCTATTTGACCCTGGACAAGTCACTTAACCTCTGTCTACCTCAGTTTCCTCACTTATAAAATGGAGATTCTGATATCACTTACCTAATAGGATTCTTGCAAGGTTAAAATGAGATAAGATACATAAAGTGTTTTGCAACATTAAAATACTGTAGAAATATTGGCTCTTGCTATTATCTTTTTAGGATCCCCCAACTGCTCGTTTCTTCTTTTCTAAAGTGCCATAGAGTTTAACTACTTGCATATATTTGTATTTATTTGCTTTGTATTTAGGATGCATATATTTCCCTGTATACTTGTCACCTTCATTAGAATGCAGACTCTTTGTAAATGTGGATGGTTTCATTCTTTGTACTTATGTCCCCAGCACCCTTACCAAAAACCTACTGACTGACTGATTAATTGATTAGTACTTTTAAATTTCAACAAAATAAAATTTTCTTGACATTTTCTCTGTTCTTTTCCACCAGAGGACTACTCTGCTACCCATCCTAGGCATCATCTGGTCTTTGGGGCATAAGGTAATATAACAATTTCAAAGAATTGTAAAGTCCAGAAGTATATTAAGTTATCTGCCCTGTTACTTTTGACCCAAACTATTATGATCATTAACAAATATTGTAACCTTAAAAGCCAAATGAAATCCTACAAAATAGGAAATAAATACATAGGTACTACTAACCAACAATGCTTATTTTAGGATGCTGAGGAGGGTGTAAAAATTTCATACATGGTTGCCAAACATTAATTAATTTTCCAAGCTCCCATCTTTCTCTGGAGTTTGAAGACCTCCCACATTTGGGGAAACTTTCTCTGCTGATAAGGAGGACAAGGGCAGATGAGGAAACCAAAAGAGTAACATCCACTTAAAAAGTGCCAGCACATCATCCAATCAGCTGAGGATTCCTAACCTCAAAATGGTATCCAACATACTTAACAAAACCCATAAAGGTTCAAATGTGATATATGTCCACATAGGATACATATGTCCACATATGTCCACATATGTCCCACATATCTGGGGAATTCAGGATGCAATAGAGAGAGAAGGACACTCTTGACTAAAAAATTATGCTACTTCCCTCTAGGCTAAGGTTGATTTTTAAAAGTTATACCTAAACAGCATTTCTAAGGTTTCTTCCAGTGTTAAAATCTGAGTCCCAGAAGAAATAGTGAGTAGAAGTTACAAAGAGGCAAATTCAGACTTGGTGTTAGGAGAAAGAAAACCACCCCCCAAAATAACAACAAATTTCATAGCAATTAGAGTTGTCCATGAGTGGAATGAACCATCCCTAGGAAGTGTTGGGTTCCCCCACATTGGACTTCAAACACAGATAGGATGCCTGCTTCTCAAGTGTGTTCCAGAGGGGATACCTACTGTATATGGGTTGGACCAAGGGTATCTGAATCTCCTTCTGACTTTCAAATTCTTTTTCCTATGTCATTGTGATTCCTCCATTAGACCATGAGCTCCCTGAGAGCAGAGACTGTTTGGTTCTTCTTGTTGCATCTGCAGTACTTAGCATGGGGCCTGACACGTAATGACACTTAAAAATACATCTTGACTGATTTCTAAGTCTTTCCTTTTTCTATGAACTGAAAGTGTTGGAAGCTATGTTCTATCCATCTCCTACTTTAAATGCCTATAATCCTATGATTACCTGTTGTACTGATAATACATTTTTGCTTATTGTTAATATAATTTTGCTTCTTAATGGGAAGATCTTCCTCATTCATTAATGGGCCTGCCCATTAAGGGAAGTTTGATTAGGGAAGATTTGTAGGAAGACCCACACCTTATTAAGGAGGCACTGGTTCTCAAGGGTTGTGATGGCCTCTGGCTCTAAAAAATGTATAAATACTCTGAGGTGAGGTTTTACTTTGGGGCTTACTGACTGGAAGTATTTGTTTGGACAGAGACTCTGGGCAGCCACTAAGGAGCCCCCCAGCTTTGAAATCACAGATGTTGGTGCTTCTCTGTCTGCTCACTATGTATGTACGTAATGGTCAGGCAGTTGGATCTATCTGTTGATCTATGATGTATGTATTGCTTATGTCAGACAGTTGGAAGCCATGTCTGTTGATTTTGATTTCTCTGTATTTTCTCTGAAGTTCAAGATGCTGACTTTTCCCCCTGAACTAAGTGAATGATACACGTGCTTGATTAAAGTGATTGTTGACTCCTCGAAAGTTGCTTTCCTTTTAGAAAAGCAGGTGAAAGAACCTGTGATGGCAGACCCTCTCGTGTATGTTGGAATCCTTGCTTTTATACCTGTTTATCTGTTATTCATCTTAGCTGGATAAAAAATGTTTTCAAGCATAAAGTTTCAACCACATGTATATATTTACATGCATATGTATATATATATAGAGAGAGAGAGAGAGAGAGACACATACATATGCATATTAGTATATGAAACTAGAAATGTCTGTAATAATCCAACCTGTTTTAAAAAACAGTATATGATAAATTCAACATGTTACTTTCAATGCTATTCTGCTTGTTTAGTTTTTTTTTATATTTTGAGTCAAATGGGGATAAATGATTAGCCCAGAGTCACACAGCTACTAAGTGTCTGAGGCCAGATTTGAACTCAGGTCCTCCTGACTCCAGGACAGGTGCTCTATCCACTACACCACCTAGCTGTCCTTGTTCAGTTATATTTTAATGAATAATCCTGCTTCTAGAGAAGTTTTCCTCCCTCTCTGAGTTTTAGTTTCTTAAAGTGTAAAATTAAGGAATTGGGCTAGGAGGTGATGTTGAAGATCCCTTCAAGTTCTAGATTCTACAACTCCTATTTTACTATGTTGTGGTCAAGCCTTGGCAGCTTGATGTGAAGATGACAATGATGTCCTTGGAATCATATAAAAAGCAAAGTTATATAGTTACAGGCAGTATTTTATCCTCAGAAGCTTGAGCTAGTTAACCTCATTGAAACTGAATTATAAAGCTATCTTCAGGGTCCATTCTGTAGGGTTGTTGTATTTTGTCAATATGTGTAGTAAGACTCTAATTGACTGGACAATGCTCATTCTTGTGCAGATCAGTTTGGGACTCTTCTGAAGTGGAACCACTTCTGGTATCAAAGAAAAGAAATATCTGACCCAGGTTATAGAGAGCAACCAACCAAATCATACAGTTCAGTACCTAAGATATCCAGATGTTTATTTTCTTCTGTTCTGGGTTTCGGAGTCTTGAAGGAGTCATCAGTGAACTCAGTGTAAACAACTTTCTTGTATTTGGAACCAAGAGAAGAACCATTGACTTTATTCAAAAATGTATCCGTTTTACTGAAACACACAGACACACACAAACTTAAAGTTTAGTTCATTTCATAATTTAAAATAGGCAAAGTGCTCAAATTAAAACTTCCATAAAAATAATATTATTTGAAGAATAAAGATACTATCTTAATGGAGTTGTTATTTCTACCCCTGTCGTCCTACCCTTAATTTGGAAGAAAGAATATTGGACTTTCATAGCTTTTATTCTGAAATATATTTTCAGGAACAATCCAGCTGGTCTACCAGCTTTCCCTGTACATGGGTTCCATCTTCCACTACCTGCCTGGTCTTTGCTTTTCAGAACCCCTAACTTCATTCAAAGCTCTTGGGCTACCTCCTTCCTACGGGTGCCCCCTTCTAGTCATTAGTATTTTTATCTTCTTGAAATTATGTGTATTACTTTGTACAAACTTTGTATTTCTTCCATTCATAGGATGTTCCCTCTGTGGAAAGTAAGCTACCTGAGGTCAGAGACTAGCTAGCCTATGCTTGTCTTTGTATTCTTAGCCTTAGGACCACACACAGCACCTAACAGGTACTTAGTAAGTGGTGGTAGAACAGAACCTAAGCAAATTTTTAAGAAGTGAGTGAAAGACTTCAAATGATGTGAGGAAGAAAGTTAATATTGTTAGACAAGAGTCAAACCCTGCAGCAGAAGTGAAAGCCCTTGTACCAAGGGCACTAAACAGTGTGAAAGAGTGAGGAGAAAGGGGAATAGAAAGAGACATATTTGTGTGTGTGTGTGTGTGTGTGTGTGTGTGTGTGTGTGTGTGTGTGTGTGTGTAGAGAGAGAGAGAGAGAGAGAGAGAGAGAGAGAGAGAGAGAGAGAGACAGAGACAGAGAGACAGAGAGAGACAGAGAAAAACAGAGAGGGAAGGAGAAATATTTCCATAATTAAAGCTTGTGGAGATTTTCAATCAGAGGGTAATTCGAGCTGAATCAAACTGAATGTAGCTTCCTACAGAATGTAAACTCCTAGTTTTGGTTTTGTCTTTGTCCTCCCCCAGTGTCTAGCACAGTATTTCACCAACGCTTGTTGGATGGAATAGGAAGACATATATACAGAAAACTAAGAGGAAGAAGCATAGGATGGGGCGCATCTGCTTACAGTTAGAGCTTGCTACCCTCTGCCACCTCTTTCTTACTTTTTTCCTTGTAAATGAAGCAGTTCATCTTTCCACTTCCTACTGGGAGCATAATCCCATTCAACTTCCACTGCTGCGATATAGTAAACCTTGTTCTTCTTGTAGTTTGTGTTGTCATGAAAAGTCTTGTTGCATGGTTTCACTCGGTATTTGTGTTTCATACCTGTCATATAGTGGTCCGTCGTGAGACAAACAACATCAAACTCCCCTAGGAACGCAAAGAGAAGAGATGTCATTTTGAAGATTTTACGACTGATGAATTTACCAGACTCCCCTTCACTACAGGAACCTATTCAAAAGGCATTCACGTAGTATAAGTGCCAATAAAACTTAGGCTCCTTGAGGGCAGAACTGTTTGGTTTTTTCCTTTGTATCTCTAGTACCTAGCCCTGCCCCTTATTCACATAGTAGGCACTTTACTGGGTGCTTGTTGAATTGAATACATAACAAAAATGTGATGAGATAACAAACAAGTCAAATCCTTACTAAGCTTCTATCTCCACAACAATAAATCTTTGTCCTTTTATTTCCTCCCACTCCTTTAGGCTAAGGGATTTCTAGACATCGCATGTTTGTATATGTTATGCTTTGACACCGCTTTTCAGTCCGTGTTTTAAGAGACCTTGTATTCTCTTAATTCAGCGAAAAGTTTTAATTTTGGTAGAAAGCGAAAGGATTTGGAGCAATTAAAAGAGGGAGAGAGAGAGAGTTAGAAAGGAAATTTACACAGAATAGATTTTAGGAAAGAAAAGGCGCAGAGGGAGGCTTTTGTGGTTCTTGGAAGGGTGGAGGGAGTCTAGCCAGGGGCAGAAATTTTTACAGCCACAAGTTTATGAAGACAAAAAGAAAAGTGAAGAGGAAGCAAGTGAGGGAAGATAAGGACGTCAGAGATGCACAATTATTTTGGGGAGGTTCCAGGAGTGCAAAAAAAACAGTTGGAAGAGACCTTAGCTGTCTCCTTGTCATCCAACTCTTTCATTTTGCAACAGAGGAAAGCGAGACCCTAAAAAGTTCAGTGACTTACTCAAAGTCACACAGGTACCCTGGGGACATTTGAACCTACGAACACTGAACAATTCCATGGGTTTTTTTCCACTATACCACACTGCTTTCCTAGATAATGTTTGTTCTTTTTCTAGACTCTCACAGTTTTACATAATTTTACATAATTATGTAATAATTATATGTAATAATTTACATTATATATATATATATATGATACCACATGACTATCATAAGGAAAAAATAAAAGTCAGTAGAACTATTTGGCACCATGTGTGAACTCAACCTTATTTATAGTTGCCATTCAACTGAATACAGCTTTCATTGTTATCTTTTGTTATTATACCGACTTTATTTCTAAATAAAGTTTTTCTCTTCTCCACCTCCACTCACTAGAGAACCATCCCTTGTAAGAAATAATAAAAAAGAAGGAAGTAGTTTGGCAAAGCTAACACACATAAACCAAGTGTGACAATATATGCACTGTTCCATATCCATAGTCCCCCATGTCTGAAAAGAAGGGAAAGGGGTATATTTTCTTCTCTTTACTTTGGGGTCACACATGAAAATTATTACACATCATCTGCTATTTAATGGTTAATTTGTGTAGATCTACTCGCAATGCCCTGATATTGTGCCATCCCCTAGCTGAAATTAATGTGGACCTCAAAGCACAGTTCTACTCCTAAGAAGCCAGGGAATAAGTGGTGCTATGTGTTTACAAGCAGGAAAGTGCTTTATAACTGTGCAATAAAGAGGCTAATGATACTAGGAGGAAGGAGAATTGCAATTCTGGTAACTTTGGTGGTGTATTAGAAGGCAAGATTTGACAAGTGGGTACAAGCAACATCTCTGAGGCTTCGGGCATGCAGGGGATCTTTACTAATTTCAATTTATTTTTGGACATGTCTTGCCAAGGTGTGTATGGGAAGGAACATATGAGGGGAATAAGAGTTGGAAAGCAGAGGAAAACAACAACTAGGGAATGAAGTAAAACCAGAAGGTACATAGAAGAAAGTGAAGAAATGATTATTTTGAATATTTTCAAATTGTTTAATTTCAATAAGTATGGACTCATGGGAGGACATGGATAAAAACAAGGTGGGATGGGCAGGGTGTGAATCAGTAGTGACTGACACTGTTGAAAGCAAGGTCTACATTGGATAAGATTCTAGATCTAGGTCTGGGAAAGATCTCAGAGGAAATCAAGTCCAACTCATTCATTTGAGGAAACTGAGACAGAGGGAAAAAAGTACTTTGTCCACAGTCCTACACATAATAAGGTAAGATTTGAACCCAGATTCCAAATCCAGTGCTCTTTTGTATGCTGGAGTATATGAACATGGAGACCCCAAGGAGGAACAGGAGGAGAATCATAGGAGCCCCAGACAATTGTACGTCTATGAAAAATATTGCACAAATTAACCCAGAGAGGCAGAATATCGGAGCAACAGGATAATCTTCCATGACGCTGTTTCCTTCTGATGTTGTTCACTGTAAAACATCCCTCCTTGGTCACTACCTGTGTGACTTTGAGCAAGTCACTGAACCTTTCAGGGTCTCACTTTTCTCCTCAGTAAAATGAGGGAGTTGGATGATAAGAGGGCTGCTACGGTTTCTTACAACCTGGAATCTATGACTTTGTTCTTTTACTATTATTAATTATTATTCTTTTTGACACCCCTGGAGCCTCCTGAAATTAGTTGTGCATCTTGGATATCCATGTCTCCCCTCCCTTTCTTCCTATTTGCTCCACTGCACGACCTACACCATCCAAATTAAAATTCACTTCTTTTGTCTGGCTGGCTTTTGTCTTTTGGCTGTAAGAATTCCTGGTCCTGGTACCTCCAACTGGCTAGACAAAAAGCACTGGACGGTAAAATTATTCACCTGGGGAATCTGCTGTCATGAAGAGAGTCCGGGAAATTTGTGGGATCACATTTATAGAGTCTTTCCTCCCTCCTAAAGAGACAAAAGTGCTTCCTGAAAAATATATCCCATGCATATCTTCTTCTGATCCCACACTGAGGACATGCCATGAAATCTTGTCACCTAAGCACATATCAAGTCCTGGTAGATTTCCAAACATGTATCCGTTTATGGCTGGAAGAGTTATGGAAAAAGAAAAGGTGTTTATCATTATTTTCATAAATACATCAAAATATCAAAGGGCCATGATTTCCTTGGCATGGATCCTCTCTCTACCAATACATATCACACCCCTCTATAACTGGATAGCAATCTAATGACAATTCCCATGGCCAAAATTGTTTCCTATCTTTTTGGGGTTCTTGTATGTGTTGCAAGTGAGCAAACTCGATCGCACTTCATAGATCTAGAACCTAAAGAGATCGTATAGACGTTCTAGTGCAATTCGTTCATTTATCTATGATGAAAGTATTAATTGAAAGGGGTGGGGCTTCAGTCCAGGTTTTCTGACTCCAAAGTTAGTTCTTTTTTCTTGCAGTGTCAGGTAGTGAGGTGACTTTATCATTGGGCCCGTATTGTTAACCCCTTCAGGTACCCTTTGAGCTCCTCAGTTTCATCTCCATGAAAGTGCCAGAGTAATTTTGACAAGAGATTATCAATCCTAAATATTTTCACTTGAAAATTTTAAATAATGAAAAACCATACTCTTCTTATTATCACGCCTTTCCCTTGAGGTTCTTTAATAGCATTATAATGTCATCTAATGCTTTTATATAACCTATTAGGCCCTAATCAGTTAAGTTTATCCCTCCCTTTGGGGGCAGGCAAAGTTATAGCAAGTTGCTCAGAAAGCAAATTGCTTGTCTTTAATGAAGCAAACAAAGCAGTATTTGTTGGGGATCAGAACTGGAAAAATCCAAAAATGGAATTGTCTGCCCTGAAACTTTGCCCCACAAGTCATTAGGAAAATTAAAAACTGCCCAAGGCTTCTGACTTTTTCTTCTCTTTTAACCACCACCAATCTGTACTCCCTCTCACTGGCTTCCATATTTTTAAAATGTCCTATGTATTAAAATAACGGCCTAGTTAGTAGTAAATAACCCAGAATTCAAATTTCTAACTGACTTGAACTTTCACAACTTCAGCTTATCTGAAACTTTCTAAAGTCTCAGAACTGTAGGCAGTTAAAAGGAATTTTAAGACATTTGATCCAATCTTCCTCCTTCATGCAGGTGAATGAGTAACCCAGAGATGGTCATCTGCTCCCTTAATAAATCCCCCTGATAAATAATTCTCGTACTTTTCTTATCCTTATGCTTAGAAACTCTGTTCAATGATTTCATTCTTTTTTATTTATTTGAGCCAATTCTTTCATCAAGAAATCAATTCAGCTGTATTTTCAATCTTCTTTGCTCATTCTAATTGAAAGGATGGAAAAAAGTTGTACCACACTGTCCCCAATATGACTCAAGTCATTATTACTATTGGGAAAATTATATTCAAATAAAATGGGGTGAATTAGGAAAAATCATTGCTTTCCTGCTTGAGAAATAAATTTCAGTGAGCTTCTATTATTCTTATGACAAATCTCAGATTTGTTGAGCATTTAAAGTCCTACACAATCTAACTCCACCTTATCTTTCCAGGTTTATTACATATTGCCACACAGTATTATATGAGACAGAGAAGGGAAGTGGACCTTCTTCACCTATTGTATATTACAGCCAAATTATCTTCTTATTCCTCACTAAACTTGCTTGCCTCAGTTTCTTCAACTGTAAAATGGGGAATTTGGAACTCCATTCCTTTGCTCTGTCCCTTTGTCTCTGCTGTACCCCAATGCCTAATATGCATTCACTTCTCATCTTTGCCTCTTAGAATTCCCAGTTTTCTTTAAAGCTCAGATAATGTGCCATCTCCCAAGACAAGTCTTTTCCCCAACCCACTTTGCTGTGGATGTTCTCTCAGTCTCTCCATCTTCCTGTAATTATCATACTTGTTTATATGTTGTAAACCCCAAGTAGAACATTAGTTTCTTTTGTACAGGAGTCATTTCATCTTTGTTTGGTTACCCCCAGAGAGATGGCATGGTATAGGGAACAGAGTGCTATCTTGAAAGCCATAAAGTACCCACTGGGATACATACTGACTACATTACTCTAGGCAAGTGTCTCAGCCTCCAATGTCTCAGACACCTCTCTAACACTATATAGAGAAAATATTGACTGGTAGAGAGAATGTCCTCACTTTCAATATCTCCCTCTCATTGAAACTCCAAGTCCATCCTTAGCCCCAGTGCCTGACTCATTCCATAGCAGGTTCTCATAAATGGTCACTGGATTTAAATGGATTGTTTAAATGTCACTAACCCATTCCCTAAAGACTGTGAAATGTAGGCTACAGAGAAAATGACATTCACTACTTCATTCAATTATCTGATGAAATAAAACTCTTCCTTACAGGACATTTTGTTAGAGACTTGGAAGCCTGGATCTTGCTTATCCACTTGGCTGGAGTTTCCTGTAAATTTTCTTATATTTTCATCCAAGTACAGGCTTTCATTCTCATCATATATTGTAGCTAGAAGGTAGAACTCTTTGTCCACACCTTTCTGTGGATAAAATGAGAAAAGTAAACATAAGACAAGGAGGATCTTTCTCATGTACCCACTAGGTAAGGACAAATCAAAGGGCAGCGCAATCTTGAAAAAGGGACTTTAGATTCATGATAAATTTGACTGCCTCAATTCTCATTGTTATAGGCATTGAATTAAAAATGAACAGAGAAACAGTTAATATTTAAAAGAGGATCTATTATAGAATTAAGGTTGGAAGGGTATCCCCTTGAAAGAAGTGATCTTTGATTTCTAGAGGCAAACATTCCACTGGCTCCAGGGGGGCATTTTTCAGGATTTAATCACCATGAATGAACCTCATGGAAGCTCTACTTCAACTTAAATTTGTTGACTCCATTAGGAATACATTTCTTCTTGTTATGCCCATTGATGGAAATGGAGTTCAAATGGAGGGCAAATGATCCACGTAAGGAATTCCTAGGGTCTGAACACCTTCCAACAACATAAATCACAATTCTTCTATGCGTTAATCAATAAATTTAGGGAGCTGCCTGAAGGATGTGGAGGTTAATAATATCTTAAGAAGATAATCTCCAGATTACATTACTTAATGAGAAAAAAATCCTATAAAGCTTCATTAATCCAAAATGTCAGAGGTCTAGAGAACAACAAAGCTCTGCACAGGTTGCTCAGAGCGATGGTACCCTAACTGGCCAACTGGCTTTCCATATGGCACCTCTCAGCACCATGCACCAATGGACCCCAAATAGCAGTTACTGATGGTGATAGCTGCAGTTCTTGTGAGAAAGGTGCTCTTGATTAAGGTAATGTGACATAATGGGTAGAATTCTGGTTTTAGAGTCAGGGAGACCTGGATTCAAATCCTACTTCTTACACTTCTCTAGCTGTATGACCTTGGGTAAGTCCTCCTTGCCTCAGTTTCCTCAACTATAAAACAGGAATAATAACACCCACCTCCGAAGGTCATTGTGAGGATCAAATGATATATCTGTAAAGTGCTTAGCACAATGCCTAGTACAGAGTAAGAATTATATAACTGTTAGCTATTATTTTTAAAAAAGTACTCAGGCCATCTGGGCTCACTGCTCACTCCAGAATCTGCAGATAGAGGGAGAAAGACAAACAGACAGATAGATAGAGAGGGAGAGAAACAGATAGACAAGAAGGAAGGAAGGAAGGAAGGAAGGAAGGAAGAAAGAAAGAAAGAAAGAAAGAAAGAAAGAAAGAAAGAAAGAAAGAAAGAAAGAAAGGAGGGAAGGACAAAAGAAAGAAAGAATGAATGAATGAGAGAAAGAAAGAAAGAAAGAAAGAAAGAAAGAAAGAAAGAAAGAAAGAAAGAAAGAAAGAAATCAGGGTCACACTGACATTTTGTATGAAAACTCAATTCTTCCTGATTCTCATACCACCTCTCCATTATGTCACACTGCTCTATTTCTCGAATACTAATCTTTTAAGACAGTTTGCATCTTAACACATTAAACTTTAAATAAAACAATTTCACCTTTAAATATTGTATATACTACATAAAATGAGAATTTGAATGTGCCCACCTTTCACATAGACCAAGAGCTCTGTGGATAGCTCCTTTGGTCAGACCCTAGATCAGATAGGACAAATACACAGGCCTTTTGATTTTTCCATATTGTTACCTTACCAGTTTACCATCTGCCCGAAGACTTCCTTTCCTACACACTAGAAGAGGCCCAGACAGCCCACTGGTGACTTCTCTAACCAGGTCCCCGGCAGAATAGTATATGCAGGTCAAGCAAACTGGATCAGCAGAGGTGGGACCCACAGTTTCTGGAACAGTCCATTTATAAGTAAAATTTTTCCCGGGCTGTATACTTGAAGAAGGTGGAGGTGTACCTGGGAAGAAATAAATAACTTAAGAAGCCAGAAGCTATGTCACTAGGAGCAGGCAGGGCTTCTTGAAAAATTGAATCTAACATTTTAGGTAAAAGTTCGTTTTCTTGCTCTAATTGTGTTGGAATAGTGCACAGAAGGACCATAGGGTCATTGAGGCAGAACTGGCAGGGAAGGCCTTGGAGGTCATCCTGTTCCAATCAATCATTTTACAGATGAAGGAAACAAGATCCAGAAAGGATGACTTACCCAAGGTCATAGAGAGATTAGGTGGCACAGCCAGGAATCAATCCTAAGTCTCCTCTCTCTCTCCTGGTGCAACGCTTTTTCGACTTTAGTACAGTGCTTTATCTACTGAACTGCTCAATTCAATTGAACAGACCCTTGTCAAGTGGCTGCTAATGTTTCGTGGCTACTCACCTCCACTAAGAGTCATGTAGTGTGAGCCTTCATTGCTCTTGGTGTACTGCAAGCAGTGAGGCTGAATGCTGAGGGAATAGCTAGCTTTGTTGAGAAAAGTAACCAAGATGGTGTCTCCCACTTCTGTTTTAATGACAGGGCCTAGAGACAAACAGAAAATGAATTCTTAATACATAATTCTTTTAAAATGTGGGCAGGTTATATTGCCTGATAATGACTGATTTTTGGGAATAACCAACAAGCATTTATTAAGAACCTACAACATATCAGGCACTGGGGATACAAACTATTGATGTTCAGCTATTTCACTCATGTCTCACTCTTCATGACCCCATTTGGGATTTTCTTGGCAAAGATACTGGAGTGGTTTGCCATTTCCTTCCCCAGCTTCTTTTACAGATGAGGAAACTGAAGCAAACAGGGTTAAGTGACTTGCCCACAGTTCCACAGCTAGTAAGTGTCTGAGGCTGGATTTGAACTCATGGAGATGAATCTTTCCGACTCCAGACCTGGTGCTTTATCCATGGCACCACCCAGCTACCTCTGGTATAAAGAATGAAACAATTCCTACTCACACAAGGCTGACATTCTAGTGAGGGAGACAAGGACATTCTGATCCTGAAAAGTGCTCAGGTATGAATGAATGAATGAATGAATGAGCACATACTAAGCGCCAACCACTGAAATAAGTACTAAAAGATGAGATATATAAAGAGGCAATCCCTGCCTTCAAGGAGCTTACATTTTAATAAGGAAAGACAAGGGTAGTCGTGGTCAAGGAAGAGAGTTTTGGGACATGGAATCACAGAAGTGGTGAGTTGATGTAGAGGAGGTTCCCTTTCCATAAGCCCTAGCATTATTGATTTGATTACAATGCCCAGAGCAAGAGATAGAAAACAGGTGATTTGAGGGGACCAGACAACCCTAGGATCCTAGGAGATTCCATTGGTCTCATCAGAGGACATTAGAAACATTGAATTGGAGATGCAGATGTGGAAAAGATCATACAGTTCATCTAGTCCAATGCTCTCAGCTTACAGGTAAAGAAACTGAGGCCCAGACTAGTCCAAGGTGACAAAGCAAGAAAATGGAAGATGTAGGATTGGGATTCAGGTCTTCTGACTGAAAATCTAGCACTGTAACATGCTGTTTCCTTATTTATCTTAATATAATTCTTGAAACTTTTAATAATTTGCATTGTTGGATGAGACAAAGCTTATTACTGACATTGATATGTGAATTGGTTAGGAATAGGAATAAATCCTATATAGGATTTATATTACAGGTGTAGGATTTATATATATATATATATATATATATATGTAGGTATGTATATATTTATATATAGGTAGGATTTATATATATGTATACACACATGCATACATATATGTATGTGTGTGTTTTGTATGTATATGTTTATGTATATCTATATCCATACTGCTGCATACATATGTTTGCCTATATTGATTACAATCTTGTATATATGCAGGAATATGGTGAAACCTGTTCAAACCAGCTCCCGGTTTTCAGTTTCAGCATTTATAACATGGAAATCAGCAATTGCTACCAATCAAGGCTTGACTTGTCATCTTGTTGACCACAGACTTAAGAGAGTGAATAGAGAATGTGTTAATGTTGCAGATTAAGCTGAAAGTGCGTCATGCACACTTTAATTTTTTCAGTTTTGAGAAGCAGTATGGCCTAGTGGGTAGACAGCTAGTCTCATAGTCAGGAACATGTGAGCTCAAGACTCACCTCTGACAGATTCTGGCTGCATGATCCTGAGCAAGTCCCTTGACTTCTCAGAGTTATTACCAAAGTTACCAATTTTTTTTAACAGAGGAATTTTCCTCAATAGAAATTCCTGATACCAATAAAATTACAAGCTTGTACCACGCCCCCAAATCCTCAAAGTTCCCCAATTTTACCCAAAAGTCCAAGATGTCTTTCTTCAGGGAGTCTTGTTTTCTTTCTTAGAAAGGAATCATCCGTGTATTCCTGGTATTGCAGCTTCATGTAAATTCCTCCAATTCTGTCAGGACCTCGAATGAAATAAGGCGCTGATTCACTGTGTAAAGATAGTAGAAAATGACAATTTCAAACTGCAGAATCACAATATTCAAGAAATGATACAGATCTGTCTTAATTCCTTTCTATAAATTTAGCCTTTGTTTGCAAACGACCTCATATTTTAAAAGATGCCAAGTCTGTTTTTCCCAGATTGTTAACCAACTTTTATTTTTAATTTACTGTGTGTAGAGAAGTTACTTGTATGAGTTTAAAATGTTTTCAGTCTTCATCTGTAAAATGAGGGAAGTTAGAGAGAAGTGTCTAAATGCTGTGTACTAGCTGATTTTATACTCCAGTGAACTTTCATAATCTGAAAATGAATGAATGATGGATAAATGAAAATCCATTTATTCAGCATTCATCATATGCTAGGTACTATGTTAAGCACTGGGAATACGAATAGAAAAATTTGTATTTTTCTACTCTCAGGGAACTCGCATTCTAAGAAAGAGAGAGAAAAAAATTCAACACATGGCAGATAGAAAAGCTTAGATATCTTAAGAGTACTGTAGCAGGGTGACTAGCTAGACTCAAGGATCTTTAGGTTACATGAACAGATCACATGATGGAATCTGGAATTTGGAGGTCATAGAGCTAGGAGGGATGGTAAGGCTTGGTGGTCCTCTGTCTCATCAGAAGGAATCAAGTTAGTGACTCCCATCTCATCCAAGCTCTGTAGGTAATTGAGTTACCCAGATAGGGTCCAGGCTGTCCCAAGACTGGGGCTGTGGTGAGAGGATGTCAGGAGAAGCCTGCCCCCACTGGTGGTCATCCAAAAATCATCAAAACCCAGAGTTGAATGAGAAGAGATTTTTTTTTATCAACTAGAATACCTCTGAGTTGACAACATGGTAGGATTTCAGGATCCTGGGAAAGGCAACTAGAAGGAACATCAGAGAGTATCTAAAACAATCCTCATTGTACAGATGAGGAAACTAATCCTCAGAGAGATGGAGTGATTTGGTCAGGGTCACAAAAATAGTGTGGAATAAGTGCCAAGGTTACCTTTATCCTGTGCAGTCAAATCTAATTCTAGAATGGCAGAGCCAACAAAATTCAGAGTGAGATATTTCTTCCAGCCCAAAACAACATAGGAGGTCAGAGAGAGAGAGAGAGATGTATAAAACAGAGGAGGAAACTGAGCTTATATGGATGAAACCCCAATGGTAGGACTAGTGGTGGCGACAGAAGCAGCAGCAGTTGTGAGAGTTCTCAAACCAGAGATGTTAAAGAGACCTGGCAATTGATCAGAAAGACATTACAGGGTACCCCTGTGCTAGCACTAGAAATGGAACCAGGTGCCATTTGGTAGCTTTATTGCCTACACTCTCTTCTGGGTCATAGTTCAAGTGCAGAGAAATCTACTTTTGGATGAGGGAAACCCTGAAGGAGAGTAACACTTCCAGCCCTAAGGGATCAGACACCTTTGTCTCCTATCCCAAATGAGGAGAGACCCTGAGGAGCAGCAAGGGTAAGGGTCAAGACCAGAGTACAGACCAAGAGAGCAGTGACCACACCTATCCCCAGATCACAATACCTTGAAAGCATCAAAAAATTCTAATCCCTCCCCCCAAACTGAAAGCAGCAGTGTAGAAAAAGTCTGAAATTTGGGATAAGACCCTTCCCCCCACATCGGGAACAGAGATTAACATTAACATAAAGTTTTAAATCAACAAATAGGGTGAGAAAATGAGTAAACAACAACATAAAAGAACTTGACCATAAAAAAGCTGTTATGGTGACAGGGTAAATCAAGATACAAACCCAGAAGAAGAAAGCAAGTCAAAATATCTACAAGCAAAACCTCCAAGAAAAATGTGAATTGGACACACACCCAATAAGAATTCCTAAAGGAGCGAAAAAAATGATTTTCAAAATCAAATTGAGTGGTAGATAAAACATTAGGCAAAAAAATGAAAGCGAAGGAAGATAATTATGAAAAGACAAATAACTCGGTAAAAGAGGCACAAAAATACTGAATAATATAACACCTATCCTATGCAATTTTAAATTAAGAAGAATCAAGAAAAAACACAAATACTATTATAACCAATAAGAATCATAAAAAAGCCACCAAAATGTATAATTCCAGTAGGTGTATTTTATAATAACAATAATACTATAGGAGGGGGAGAGGTAAGACAGCTGGATCTCTCATTTCTATTTCCACAATTGCCCATATTTCACAATTGCATGTGTTTATATCTTGTCCTCTATTAAACTGAGACCTCTTACTGAATCTCATGCCATGAGTTCACATCTAAAAGCAGGATCTGTAGCATATTTTTCTTTGTAACTCCCAATTCCCTTGCTTATGGGGGATTTAATAAATGTTAGTTGAATTAAATCAATTATTTATAATTTAATATGCCTAGCTCTTGAGTTCTGAGTCTACGAACAACAAATAATGGATGGATTTACTTGAGATATTTACATTTCATTGACATTATTGAAATACTTTATAGATTTAATGCTCTTTATTAAAGATAGGCTTAATACTCTTTACTAAATACTCATACATTTTTAGTGTAAAGTAGGGAGGATTTGATTCCATTCTTCCAGCTCAATTGATATAGTCACAGGATATAGCCACACATGATGAGGTAATGAAGCATGAACTTTTATGAGGAGTAAACACCTCTCTGATTGCGCCAGGGAAAGGAACAAGGTGATTAATTGAGCAAACAAATTAGTTATTTCCACGTGGGCTTCATGTACCTAAGTACTAAAGAGTTTGAGGCAATTTCAAGTCAGCAATCAGTAGTAGTGAAGTATGATTCCTACAAAGAGGTGGAGAGAAGAATCTCTGTCTCTCTCTGTCTCTGTCTGTCTGTCTGTCTGTCCCTCTCTCACTCTCCCCACCCCCTTGCCATCCCTACTATTGACTTTTGACTATAGCAATAACTTGCCTAAAAAAGACAACCATGAAGCAGTTTGAGAATTTATTCAGTTTCAGACATAGTAGAGGGAGCAGATAGAGGAAGCAGTTTAGAAGAAGGGGACTCCTGGTAGTAGCAAAGAGGACCAAAAGTTGTAAGGAGGAGCAGATCATGGGAACTTAGAGCAATTTGTTTAGCAGAGATACCACACCCAAGACAAAATGCATGAGGCTTCTGAAAAGAGGGAAAGGACTTCTAGGTTTTATATTTCAGTAGTTCTGAATTACCTATTCCACAAATGCATATTGCCTCACTACTGTTAAACTCTGTTTCCACTTTTTCCATTTATACTGTATAATTGGAAGAGTACATTCTAGGTTTATGTTGGGAATATCATGTAGCTAAAGTCTTTGCTGTGACAGCTAGGTGGTGCACTGGACAAAGTGCCAGGCTTGGAGTTAGGAAGACTTATTTTTGTGAGTTCAAATCTGGCCTCAGTTGCTAGCTGTGTGACCCTGGGCAAGTCTTACAATCCTTCTTGCCTTGATTCATCATCTGTAAAATGAGCTGGAGAAGTCAATGACAAAGCATTTCAGTATCTTTTCCAAGAAAACCCCAAAGGGGTCACAAAGAGTGGAAATGACTGAACAGCAGCAGCAACATCTTTGTTATGTTGCCTTTGTAAATGCTATTGATAAGAGCTAATTTTGACTATTGACTCATAGTAGGAAATACACTGGTGGGGGCTCATCCATGAGTATTACCCCTAGAACCTATGAATGCAGTAACCTCCCTCTGGGAATTCAGCTCTGTGAGTGCAAGTGCAAATTGGGGAGGTAGTCCAGAAGGCATAATGCATTAGAATGTTGACTTTTCCTAAGAATGCTATTAAGCCAATGTTAGTCATCACCTTGAAATTAATACAAGTGCTTATAAAGCCAACTTCAACTCTCAGAAATTTAAAGTCACTAAATATCACTTTACTCTAGATTGAGTGTAGAAATTAATTCAGCTTCACACACTTATTACCTATGTGACCAAGGGTAAGCCATTTCACCTTCTTTTGACTCAGTTTCCTTATCTCTAAAATGGGGGTAATAATAGCACTTCCTTCCCAGGGTTGTTATGAGGATGAAATGAGATATTTATAAAATGCTTCATGAATCATAAAGTATTATATAAGTTCTAGATTATGATAATGATTATATGATAGAATCTCAAAGTTGAAAGGGAGTTTAGAGGTCATTTAGGTCAACCACTACTTGTTCAAGAATACTTTTTACAAAATACACACAATTTGTCATCCAGAGGTTTTGCTTTAAGATCTTTAGAGACGAGACCCACCTCCCTTCTGTGGCAGCATGTTTCACTCTTGAATTGCTTTAAATTGCTTTATATTGCACCCAGATTTGCCTCTCTACCATTTCTACCTATGTTTCTTAATTTTGGTCAAAATTGACAAGATTCGTTCCTGCTCTATATGGCATCTTTTCGAATACATAAATATAGATTGTTATTATGTATACTTCAAACTTCGTGCCTTTTTACCCTAGAAAGAGTACTTACCCTTAGCTCTTGGGGCCTTATCACCCTGGAACATCTCTCTGCTACGTTGGCCCTATTAGTGAGTTTCTTATGGGGCCTCCATTTTGGAATGGATCCAGGCCAGCCACATCAAATCCCTCTGAACTGGGATTCTCTTTCTCTGGTCTTTGCTACCATGTTCCTGTGCGGGTACCTTTTCTCTTTCCCATTGCTTTCTATATCCCTTTTATGTTTTGCCTTCTCCCACTGGAATGCAAACTCCTTGAGAAGTATCTTGTTTTTTGTGTTTTGTTTTGTTTTTTTTTGCCTTGTATCAATATCCTTAGTATTTAGCACAGTGCCTGACATGTAGTAAAAGCTTAATAAATGCCTGTTGTCTGCTTTCTTGCCTGCCTCTTCTGCTAAGCACCCCCATTTTCTTAAACAGAGTCTTATGTGGCATGTTCTCTGGGCTCCAACCATTTTGATCATCCATATTTGTCTACAGTATGGTTTATTGATGATCTTTCTCAAATATGGCACCCAACTCAGCAGAATACTATAGACATAACCTGATAAGGGCACAGTATAACAGAAAAACCATCTCTCTAACTTGGACATGACATTCTTTGGGCAATTTAGGATAGGATATTTCTTTTTGACTGCTGTTACACTCACATTGAGCTCACAATCTTCTAGAAGCCCCAGCTTTGACTCATACAAACCACTGTTTGTACCCCATCATCTTATACTTAGAAAATAGACATATTTTAGTATCATTAAATGCCATCACTTCCTTCATGTTTGCAATTTTACCATATTTAAACCAGAGTCCTTACCTCCCAGGAGCTGTTAAACTTTTGTTTGTATAATAGTTAATTCCAGAGGGGGCATAATTCCAAAGCACTTCCTCAGCAGCAATGTAGTAGTGCTTTACTCTTGTCCCTTTAACATTATCAGATGACTGCTTTTTGCAATCATTTATTCTGAAATAGGCCTGCATGCCCGCTGAAAAACAGAAAGTTTTGATGGTTCATTTCATTAAGACAACAAAAACATTTTTTAAAAAAAATTCTCATTTTTGCTTCTCTTTGTTTCTGAGAAATTTGGGGGACCAGTTTTTTTTGACTGCACATGGAAATGTATCAAAAAAAATTGTTATAAAACTTTTTTCTCCCAGATTTTGCCTCAGTAATTCCACTACTGAGCATCTATATCCTCCAAGAAGATCAAAGACAGAAATAAAAGTTTCATATACAGGAAAATGTTAACAGCAGCACTTTTTGTAGTAGCAAAGAATTGGGATTTAGATTAATTTATTTACTTAATCAACTTTACTCAAGTTACAATTTTCAATTAGATTATTTTTAAAAAAAGATGCATGATATTGCAACCAGAAGGGAGATGGAGTGGGGAATGGGAGTCAAAGGTTTAGTCTTGATTCTACCATCTATTATATGTCTTGGAACAGGTCTCTTGACCTTATTGAGCTTTGGTTTCCTCACCTCCAAAAGAATAAGTCATCTCTGAGGTCTTTATCTGCCTCTTCTGTTAAGCATTCCTATTTTCTTAAACCAATCCTAATATGGCACATTCTGAAGTTCTGTGATTTTACTGTATATAAAAGGATCACTTAAAGTTCTGGAAAGATATTGGAGTGAGAGATCATAAGGTAACTTATCTCCCTATCAAAATCAGAAATGGAAATACCAAAAAGGAAGAAAAACTATCAGAAATACTCAAATTAAGAGTTGAAAAAAAATCCAGCCCTCAAAGAAATGAGCAAACAAAAGAATTTCCAAAACAAAAAATAAAATGTGTACCCTGAGTTAAGAATTCCCAACTTACACAGTGTGATTTGAGGCTCCATTTGCAAAGAAGTGTCTCTGTCATGAGATAGAAATTCCTGTTTGGGGTCATTAGCGGTTAGACAACAAAGAAATGGGAAAATATGATGGGTTAAAAGAAGCTGGGGTAAACATGCCAGGAGGAAAAATAAATAAATACTGCCAAGAGTAGAATTTTTCCAATATGCAGCAAAATGGATCGCAAGTACAACAATGGAATCAAAATTAAGAAATTGAACATTAAAATTAGATTAAAGAGGTAGTTATAAAACTATCTGCTACCAAGAAGAACACAAAATATAGAGGATGTTAATTAGAATAATTCCTAGGATCAATGTGAGGAGTTTAGTACAAGCTGGCTGCCTTCTATGTGGATGGACTTCCTGGTAAACTCATTAAATTGATGAGGAAATTCTCTAATCAACTGCTTTAAAAAAAAAATAGACCAGCAGGATAGATTACTTTATAGAGAATTAGAAACAGTCATAAAATAGATTATATTTTGATAATACCAGATATAAAAAAATTAGAGAAAAGATTTCTCATTCAATACCAATCATTAAGAATATTGTACAGAAACATGGAACAAGATACACATTTCAACCATGTTATAATGAATTTAAAAAGAATCAGTAATTTAAGTACAAAGCTCATTAAAATTTTGTAGAAAAGGGATACTATAACCTGTTGCAGTTGTAGAAATAACAAAAATTCATATCTACTTGAAAACAGCAGTTGTAAAGGATAAAAGAGAAAGATTTGGGTATATGAAAACAGAGGTCCTCCCCCACCCCCACCCCACACATACCATAACTTAAAACAATGCACATAGGAAAAAATTTTAAAAACAAATTGGGGAGAAAATTTTACCATAAATATTTTTGATAAAAATACATTCTAATATTATGTGTATATGTATAGATATATGTCTACACACATGTGTATATATATATGTATACATTTTACACAACTGATTCAAATTTATGAAAGAAAGATTTATTCTTCAGTAGTAAGTGATCAAAAGATATGAACAGATTGTTTACTAAAGAAGGAGCATGATCAATAACCATCTGCAAAATGCTCAAACCCTTAATCAGATAATCTCAAATTAAAACAACTCTTGAGATAATATCTTTTACCTATCGAATTATTGGTTAAAATTATAAAATTCAATACTTTCCTAACTGTAGAAAAACGAGCCACTATGTACATTGACAATGGAGATACAAGTTGGAGTGATCTTTTTCGAAGACAGTATTGTATCATATAATGAACCACAAAACTATTTTACAATATTCCTGATGATCCCACTACCATTATCCCCTCTGGCTCATATTAACACAGGAAAAAGAAATTATCTGTACAAAAGGATAGCAGCACAGCATCATTTATAATAATAATAAAAACTGGATATAATCCACATATCCAGCAATCAGAGAATGACTGAAAAATATGAGGCATATGGATAAAATGGAATATTATTGCGTAATTAGAAATGACATATATGAGAAGATTTATGGGAAAGGATGGACTTAAGATCCCTCCTGGATCACTGCTTTATTATGGTGGAGGGGTTTGCATAGTTCAATGAAGCTGTACAGGGTTACCCAAGATGTACAGGTTATAGTGGAGAGTTCTGACAAAAGGTGATTCACTGGAGAAGGAACTGGCAAACCACTCCAGTATCTTTGCCAAGAAAATATCATGGATAGTATGAAAATGATAAAAGAGATGGCAAAGGAAGATGTACCCCTTAGATTGGAAGATGTCTAATATGCTACTGAGGAGAACCAGAGGACAGCACAAGTAACTCCAGAAAGAATGAAGCAACTAAATTCAAATCTAAAGGAAACTCAGCTGCAGATATATTTGGTGACAAAAAGAAAGTCTGAGGCTATAAAGATTAATACTGCATAGGAATGTGGAGCGTAAGATCTATAAACCAAGGAAATCTGGATGTGGTCAAACAAGAGATGGAAAGATTAAACATTGACATCTTGGGTGTCGGTGAACATAAATGGATGGAAATGGGTGAATTTGATTCAGTTGGTGATTAGATATTTGACTGTGAGCAAGAATCTCTCAGAAGAAATGGGGCAGCCCACATAGTCAATGAAAGGGTGAGAAAAGCAGTACTGTGGTATAATCTCAAGAAGGACCAAATAATATCTTTTGAATACAGAACAAAACGCTCAGCATCACATATGAATTTATGTTCCCATCACTGAGACTGTCAGTCAAAGTTGATCAGTTCTATGAAGACCAACAACATCTTCTAGAAATAACACCAAAAAAAAAAAAAAGATGTCACATTTATCATAAGGGATTGGAATACTAAAGTAGGAAATCAAAAGTGTGATCTTGGAATATAAAATAAATCAGGGAAGAGACTAATAGAGTTTTGTCAAGACAACTAGCTACTTATGGCAAATACTCTTTTTCAATAACCCAAAAGGCAGATCAGACATGACCAGATGATCAATATAAAAATCAGCTTGACTATATTCTTGGCAGTCAAAGGTAAAGAAGCTCTATGTGGTAAGTTAAAACAAGATCTGAAACTGGCTGTGGCTAAGATAAACATCTTATTGCAAAATTCAGGCTTAAATTGAAGAAAACCATCAGATCATATAGGTGTGACCTAAATAACATCCTTTATGAATATGAAGTGGAAGTGATAAATAGATTTAAGGGATAAGATCTGGTAGCTGGAGTCCCTGAAGAATTATGGACAGAGGTTCACAGTATCTTATAGGACACATCAGTGAAAACATTCCAAAGAAAAGGAAGAGCAAGAAAACAAAACAATGGTCTGATAAGGTTTTATAAATAATTGAGGAAAGAAGGAAAGTGAATAGAAAAGGAGAAAGGGAAAGATATACCCAACTGGATGCAGAATTCTAGAGAATAGTAAGGAGAATAAATAATGCAGAGAAAGAGAAGAAAATAATAGAACGGGAAAGACAAGAGATCTCTTCAAGAGAAAAGGAAACATTTTATGCCAATATGGGTATGATAAAAGACAAAAATGTAGGGATGTAAGAGAAACGATTAAGAAAGAGGTGGCAAGAATGTGAAAAAGAACTCTACAAGAAAGATCTTACATCACCAATAACTATGATGGTGTGGCTATTGACGTAGAACTAGACATCCTGGAGAATGAAGTCAAGTAGGCCATAGGAGTCTTGCTAACAATAAGGCTAGTAGAGGTGGCAGAATTCCACCTGAACTGTTTAAAATCCTAAACATGATGCTGTTTAAAATGCTGCATTCCACATGCCAGAAAATTTGTAAAACTCAGCAGTGGCCACCAGATTAGAAAAGATCAGTTTATTCCCTAATCCTAACAAAGGACAATTCCAAAGAACATTCAAATTGCCAAACAATTGGGCTCATCTCACAAACCTACAAGGTTATGCTTAAGATTCTGCAAGCTAGGTGTCAGCAACATGTGAACTGAAAATTTCCAGAAGTACAGGCTGGTTTTTGAAGAGGCAGAGGAACCAGAGACCAAATTGCCAACATTCGCTGGATTATGGGGAAAGCAAGGGAATTACAGGAAGACATCTACTTCTGTATCATTCTTTACACTAAAGCCTTTGACTGTGTGGATTACAATAAAATGTGGCAAATCCTCAAAGACATGAGAATACCAAATCATCTTACTTGTCTCCTAAGAAACCTGTACATGAGTCAAGAAGCTATAGTTAGAACAGAGCATAATTGATTTAGGATTGGGAGAGGTGTGCAACAAAGCTATGTGTTGTCACCTTATTTATTTAACTTACACAGAGCATATAGTGTAAAATGCCAGAACGAACAAATCAAAAGCCAGAATTAAGGTTGCCAGGAGAAATAACAACAATCTGAGATATGCAGATGATGTCTCTCTGATGGCAGAAAATGAAGAATTAAGAAGGAGAGTGCAAAAGCTGCCTTGAAGCTTAACATTAAAAAAAAATCATGCCAACTAGTTGCATCACTTTCTAGAAAAAAGAGGGAGAAGAAATAGAAGTAATGCAGGTTTTATATTCTTGTGTTCAAAAATCACTGTAGATGGCTACTGCGGTTGTGAAATGAAAAGACACCTGCTCCTTGGAAGGAAAGCTACAACAAATCTGAATACCATAGTAAAAAGCAGAAATGTTGTCTTGCTGACACAGGTTCTTTCAAACAAAGCTATGGTTTTTCCAGTAACAATGTATGGTTATGAGAGTTGGACTATAAGGAAAGCTGAACACCATGGAATTGATGCTTTTGAATTGTGGTGCTGGAGAAGTCTTTTGAGAGTCCCTTGGACAGCAAGCAGACGAAAACAAGTCGATGCCTAAAGAAATTAATTCAGACTATGTATTGGGAAGTCAAATACTGAAGCTGAAGCTTAAATATCTTGAACAGATAATGAGAAGACAGGATTCATTGAAAAAGACCCTGATGTTGGGAAAGACTGTAGACAAAAGGAAAGGGGGATGGTAGAGGATGATATGGATAGTGTCATGGAAGCAATGAATATGAGCTTGAACAGACTTTGGGACAGAGTGAAGGATAGAAGGACCTGGCATCCATGGGGATGTGAAGAGTCAGACACAACTGAATAACTGAACAGCAAATGAAGTTAAGAAAGCAGAACTGGAACAACAATATACATACTTTCTACAGCTATCTACGTAGATACCTCCATACAAAATACTCCTAACTTCCAAATGAATATGAAAAGCCTTCAAAGCATAGGTATCTTGATGATGAAATGAAAGCTCTATTGGAAGAAAACCATACATATCATCTTGGTCATCTTGTATAGTAATGGAATTATCTCAAAGATACTCTCTAGCCTACAGGAGATGAGGCTACATCTCAATATTTCTATTCATAGTTGCCCTATTGGACAGAATACACTGGAAATGGATGTCTCAGAACGGGAATTCCTAAGCCGTCTGTGCAAAAATGTCTGCAATTGTTCTTATGAGAAGCATTTTATTCTCCTATGCGGATAGGTGGTCCAGTGGATAGAGCAGTAGACCTGGAGTCAGAAAGACTAGAGCTCAAATCTGACCTCAGACACTTACTAGCTGTGTGACCCTGGGAAAATCCCTTAACCCCTGTGTAAAGCTAGAGAGAAAACAACAAAGCACTATAGTACTTTATTAAGAAAAGCCTATGGATGATTGGTCCACAGGGTCACGAAGAGTTGGACACGAATGAACAGGAATCCAAACAAAAATCTAAAGAACATTCAGCATAAAAGAAAAACAATAGTGTCGACTTGTCCTTGGACACACTCTCTCTGAACTTCATAAAAAAATGAGAAGAATGAGATAATTATAGAAATTATCATCAGCAAAATCCAGAGAAATACCCAGAAGAAAAAGTGATCAGACACATAGAAACAGACAGGGTATTTTTGAAGTCACGAAGCGAGGTCTTGATTAGTGCAGATAACAAATCCCATGAAGTAGTCAATTTTTAAAATTCCTAAAGCATTGTTCCATCGGCTGGCACAGAGACCCTCTTGTGCTTCATATTTATTTACTTTACTTTTATTTTATTATAACATTAAGTTGAGCAAATTAGAATACATGTGACCACTTCATAGAATTTATTATTCACAATAATTGGGACCTAGCTGTATATATGTGTATATATACCTATGTGTATATATATGTATATATATACACACAAACATACACACATATACAATGTATATATGTGTATATACATACTTTTATATATACATATATATATATATACATATACATATACCCTCAGCAATAGAAATTTACTGTTTCATGTACAATTTTTTAAACTTTTGTGTGAAACTACGAGTATATGGTTTGGTCGATATATGCTGTATTTATCATTTTTGAAAAGGTAATAATTTCTTACCATCAACGTGTTTGTTAATTTGACAGCTAAGCATCCATTCCCCAGCACTTTTTGCCACCATCAGGGCATCAATCATTGAAGCGGCAAAAATGCTGAAAGTATCCATTCTGTGACCCATATAGAGCAAAGTCTGTCCATGGAGAAAGATGGCATGTTTATCATGGAATGAACCTATTCCAAAAAAATGCCAGTGCACTCTGTCTTCCATGCACATGGTGATGTTTGGAATGTTCCCAAAGAGGAATCCATTCATTGCTGGGGGAAAAACAAACAAGCATCCACACACATTATTATGCTAAATATCACAGGAGCCATGAAAGAGAGAGAGAGGTAGAGGATGGTAGGAACAGAGGCATGGTGGTATATCAAGGGGATGCAAGCAGGGCTGCAGAGCAAAACATACTTAACTTTCACTGATGTAACCCAGGATGTGCCTAGGTCTAGTTTCTGTGCTTCCCAAATTAAGGTTCTAAGAAAAAGTGAGACTCGGAGACATTGAGAAAAACCAAGACTATGGAAGAGGATAAGGGAAAAGACCTAAAGAGGATCAAGACGGAAAAAAATCATTGGGGTAAGAGAAAAAAATATGAAGGGGACAGATTGGGGAGAAGAAAGCAAGGAAGGAAAGAGAGAGAGGGAAAAAGGGGGAAGAGAAAAAGGAATTGGAGGATTCCCAGGAGAGAGGTGATTAAGAGGTTCAGATTAAAAACTTTCCAGTAAAATATTTGGGGGAGACTTAATTTTGGTGAAATGCTTTAGTCACATTAGAATATACTGCGTTTTTCCTCACATATTTTGATAACTCAAAGTCAAAAGATTATAGCGTTTGAGCTTGGAAGTGATCTTAGAGCAAGGATGTGCTAGCGAATTTTTAACAATTATCATTACAGGGGAGAAAATGTACCCAAAACACCTTTTTAAGTTTAATCTGACTATTAACATTTTCTCCAGCACTTTCTTAAATCTTTTTTGTTGTTCAGTCATGTCTGATTCTTTGTGAGTCCATTTGGGGTTTTCTTGACAAGGATACTGGAGTGGTTTGCCATTTCCTTCTCCATCTCATTTTACTGATGAAGAAACTGAGGCAAGCAGGGTGAAGTGACTTCCCCAGGGTCACACAGCCAGGAAAGTGTCTGAGGTTGGATTTGAACTCAGGAAGAAGAGTCTTCCTAACTCCAGGCCCAGTGCTCTATGCACTCTGGCTCCACCTAGCTCTTCAAGTCCCAATTTGCAGTGTCTGCTGGTTTCTAAAGTATAAATGCTCACGATGAAAGTTTTATAATCTGCCCAGGAGCTGGTACAAGCTGACTCTAGCACTTCCCTCACATGGAGGTCAACTAGTCTAAACTCCCATTCTACAGATGAGGAAATAGTAACCCAGGGAAGCCTGAGTAATTTGCCTTAAATCACACAGGGGACTGGAATTTGAACTCCCTGGCTGAGTTTTTTCTTGACTTATTGGGTTTTATAATAGTTTTACTGTAACCAGGCAAAAACCCTCCATACAAGGAGAACTTGGTGTTCCTCACCCTATCTACTATAAAGTATTTGTTGGATGTTTTTGGCATTAAATAATTCAGGTTCATTTTTATGTACCAACTGCTTGTCTTTTTTTGTTAATGGCTGTTTTTTAATTGAATTATGTAGCCAAAGGGAAGTTGATAATCGAGGTTACCAAGCCAACAGTGAAAATCCCATGTGGGATCCCTTTTAATTCACTTATGTTCTTGGGGACCTGGTTTCTTCATCTGTAAAATAATAGGATTGGACAAGATGACTTCTAAGATTCCTTCTAGTTCTAAATCTATGATCCTATTAAAACTTTGCTTTTTTCTTACGTAATCCAAACCCCATTTTGACTCTCTCCACATTGGTGGAGACCATTGGCTTTGGAGAGAAGAGGAGAAAAGAGAGTAACTGTCTCTTGAGTTCTTCTGGCTTCCAGATTGGAGAAAGTATAGATGGGTGATGCCAACATGGTTTCACTTACAATGCATTCTGTTGCTCTCCACGAAGTCTGGATCACTTTTATTAACCTTGTCAGGTTCATAGCAATAGGTTTTGATATTTTCATCTAAATACCAGCTCTTATTTTCATCTACAGCATTAAACATTATAATAAATGAACGATCAATATCTTTTTCAGTGTCCCCATTCAGGGTCCCTGCAAGAAAAAATAATCAGTTAGGTAGCTTTCACGTGGTATGTTTAGTACTAATAAAATGTAGTTCCCTATTTTTTGAAATTAAAAATAATTTTTAATTGAAGTTGTGGCAAATTGAAAAGTTCAACATGAAGCTTTGGAATTCCATGTCTTTATACAGGGCTACCCCACTTAAGAATATTACTCCTTCAAATACTATACTTGTAAAAAATATGCCCTTTTCCTCTTCAGATCAGCTTCAACTTGGGAACCCTTGTTAACTTATATGCATGTGTGTGTATGTATATGTATATATACACGCATATGTATACATATATGTGTACACATATAAACACACATATGTATACATTTGTGTGTGCGTGTATATATGTATATACATATGTATAAGATTTATGGAATGAAACAAGCATTTCCCTTCTTTCCACTGAACCTTTTCCTCTTTATCTTTGCTGCACCATTGGCTGTTCCCTTACATGTCCACTACAGCTGATACCCTGCCTCATCTGGATTCTATGGTCAGTCCCATCAATTCTGCTCTCATCAACATTCTTGAAACCTTTGCTCCTTTACTTTTTGTCATATCTGCTTTGATGGGTAACCTCCACCATCTGTTTTTTACAGACCCATAACTTGTCCACAGAAACAAGGAAACAAGGCAAAAGACGCAACATCACGGAGCCCCAAATGTGAACCATGGCTTCCTCACTCTAGACAAATTACTTCACTTCCTAATTTAGCAAGAAGCTCCACACCATCGGTAATAGGGCTGCCCATTTCTCCTTTCTCCACTTCAAAATATCTCTGGATTTGTATTCATCTCCTGCTTCCCTTCTATCTCAATGAAAGAGGTGTCCATCTTCGTAACTGATGCATTCAATCACCCCCTCTTCTGCTACCTCTCAAATTATCGGCTTCTCCCATTGCTTCATTGCACTCTAACATCCTAAATTTTCAGTGTGCCATTGGCTCCTTTCTCTAGATTTTCAAACCTATTTAAGTCCCTCCTGATACTGTATAATAGCTATATTCCTATTTTTCTCATACTATTTACTTCCAAGTACATCCTACCTAAGTGTGATTTATACCTACTGCCCCATTTTCTTACTACCCATACATTACTTAATCCTCTGCAGCCACACCTCCATTCTCCCAAAGATCACCAATGAATCAATGACCAAACCTACTATTCTTTTTAAACAGTCCTTCATCTCTAAGTAGTATTTGATACCACTGATTACACCCCCTTTCTTGAAACTTTCCCCAGTATCTTCAATCGTTCCTCTTGCTTACCAAAAGGCATTCCTCAAGACTCAGCCCTTCCCATTCTCTTCTTTCTTCATGTGGCCCCCGACAAAGAACTCATTTGCTCTTATAGCTTCCATTCTCCTCTTTATACGAGCGATTCCCATATCCATGTCCATACCCATGTAACAAAAATAATGATGATGGTAGCCATTATCCACTTTCTTCTCACATTTTTCTTAAGCCATTACAATTCAGCTTCCAACTTTGTCATTCTACCGAAATTTCTCTTTCCAAAGTTACTAAGGATTTTCTAGTTGCCAAGTCCAGTGGCCTTGTCTCAGTCCTGATTCTCCTTGACTTCTCTGTGGCCTTTGACACTGTTGATCACTCTCCTTGTTTCTGGGATACTATTGTCTTCTAGCTCTCTTCCTACCTACCTGACTACTCCTTCTCTTTGTCTTTTGCTGTGTTCTCCTCTAGATTATACCCTCTTACTGTAGGTTTCCCTCATACTTCTGTTCTAGGCCCTCTTCCCTTCTCCCTCTTGGTGATCTCATCAGCTCCCATAGATTTAATTATCACCTTTATGATGATGACTCTCATTTCTACCTATCTTGCCTCAAACTTTCTGCTGGCCTCCAATTTTTCATCTCCAACTGCTTTTATAACATCTCAAGTGTCCAGTAGACATCTCAAACTCAATATGTCCCAAGTGAAACTCATTACCTTTCCCCTTAAACTCTCTCTCCCTGCATACCCCCTCTCTTGCCAAAACTTCCCCATTACTATAGGGAGCAACACTGGCAACTTATGAGTCATCCTGGACTCCTCACTTTCTCTGATCTCCCAAAATAAACCTGTTGTCAAGGCCTGTCGATATTACCTTTTAAACATCGCTTATATAAGCCCCTTTCTCCTATCTGACACTGCCACCTTGAGTGAAGTCCCCCATGCCTAGATTACTGCAGTACCCTGCTGGTGGGCCTGCCTGCCTCAAGTGTCTCTTTACTTCAATTCAGCCTCCTTTCAGTTACTGAAGTGATTTTCCTAAAGAACAGATTCAATCATGTCACTCGCAGACACACAAAAACACACACACACCAACTCTCCACTGAGTAAACTCCAGTGGCCTCCTGTTTTCTCTAGTAGCAAATACAAAATGCTTTGCTTGACATTCAAAACCCTTCACAACCTAGTCCCCTCCTACCTTCCCAGTGTCCTCATACCTTACTCCCTGACATGGTCCAATAGCAATGGCCTTTTAGCTGTTCCATGAACAAGATGTTCCATCTCTCATCTCTAGGCATTTTCTTTGGTTACTCCCACCCCCAAACCTGGAATTTTCTCTCTCTTCAACTCTAACTACTGACCTCCTGGGCTTCTTTTAAGAAATCCTACCTTGTATGGGAAGACTTCTCCAACCACTGTTAATTCCAATGCCTCTCTTTATCATTTTGCACTGATAGTATTGTGCAGTTGCTGGTATATAGTAGGCACTTAATAAATGTTTATTGATTGATTGATCTTATTTGAGCCTCACCACAACCCTATGGGGTAGATGTTGTGATTATCCTCCTTTTACCAATGAGAAATCAGACTTGGAGAGGTTAAATGACTCACCGAGGGTCATATAGCTAGTAAGTGTTTGAGGCAGGAATCGACTCCAGATGTTCTTAACACCAGGTCTAGTACCTAGCTACCTCCATCCATATCCATGTCAATATCCATGTCAATATCCATGCCTATGTCAGTGTTCCCATTCTTTACTTCTTTACTGAGTTCCATCTGCATTTATGCCAAATGCCTGTTGGATATTTTCAATTTATATCCCTAACCTTAATAATTAACAAGACTTTATTAAGCATAGACTGTGTGTCAGAGCCCTGCATTAACACTGCAATATGAAGGAGAGACTGCTGCTAGCTGAGGGTATGGGGAGGCCTTGACGGCTTTCTCTACAGCTCTACAAAACCCTGTTTTTTAGTCTTCGCCATCAATTCCCCAGTTCTCATTCAGTCGATCAGGTTTGAGCTGAGCAGATGTAGGCAACAAGCTTTCAAGCAGAGGGAAGGAGTTGAGGAAGTAGAGATGGCCTGAGGTGTGTTTGGGAAACAGTAAGATGTCCAGTCTGACTAGGATGGGTGAAAGAGAACTCAGATAAGCCTGGGGCGAAACTCTGTAGAACATGGAGTTTCAAAGTGGGGTCCCTAAGACTCATTCAGGGATCTGTAAAGTCAAAACCATTTTCATAATAATATCAAGATATTTTAATTTCTAATATGGTAAATATCAATATGTATCACTCACATTAACAAAAACTCTTGGGGTCCTCAAAAATTTTTAAGTGTAAAGGAGTTCTGCGACTAAAAGTTTGAAAACCACTGATTTAGGCCCTTGTAAGTAAAAATGACATTAAACTAACAGCTTCTAATGACATCATAGATTTTTTTTTCTTTTCAAAGCAACCTATATGTCATTAGATTGTATTTTTATTGCTTGAGATTTTTTAAGAGAATGTCTTACCTTTCTTACAAGTTATCAGGGGTCCCACGAGCCCAGAAGCCACATCCTTCACAGTATCAAAGTGTGAGTGGTAAATTCTGGTCACACAGTTATGATCCCCATCCCCAGGCCCTTGTTCTGGGGTTATGGACCACCTGTAAGTATAGTTCTGTCCAGGCATCACTCCATCATCTTTCTTCTCTTGCCCCTGCGTATTGTCAGGATACAGAGCACCTAGAAAACATCCAAGGCACAGCTTTTATCAAAAGTCCACATTCAAAGGAGAGACAAACTTTCCCTGTCAAGCCTTGATAGATACAGATTTAGACTTATTGAGGAAAAATAACTTTTACCATTTATTTTCTTTCTTTCCACTTGCTCTGAAGTGCTCTGAGCTGGAAGGTACCTTAGGGCCATTTAGTTCAGCTTTCTTATTTTATAAAGGAAGAAAGGGATGCCAAGAGAGGTGACATCATAGAGGTGACAAAGGTCACATGATTAATGAACAGGCATTTATAAAGTTCCTACTGTGTGGAGCATGGTGCTAGGTGCTGGGAATGTAAAACCAAAATTTTAATAGTCTTGACCCTCAAAAAGCTTATATTCTCTTAGGGGAAACAAGATGCACACATTCAAGCAAGCACAAAATATACCCAAAGTCAATACAAAATACCGTATTTTTGTGTGAGTAGAGACATTAGGTAGGATGGTAGTGGTGGTGGCAGAGATAAGGAGTGGTTCCATGCAGGAGGTGCTGCTTGAACTGAAGTAGGCATTTTAAGAGAAGCTAATACAGCTCACACATTTCCCTGTGCTGTCATCTCCTCCTTCATTTTGATCTTAGATGAAGTGGAAGCACTTCTTGCCAAGACTTAACCCATTACATGGATCCTTGGTCCAAACCCTTCTCTTCTTCTCCACCAAATTGATCCTACTGTCATCCTCTCTCTCTTTCTCTTTGTCTCTCTGCCTCTGTCTCTCTCTCTCTCTCTCTCTCTCTCTCTCTCTCTCTCTCTCTCTCTCTCTCTCTCTCTCTCTCTCTCTCTCTCTCTCTCACACACACACACATACACACACACACACACACACACACACATAATCTCTGTAATATGGCTTCCAGCCTCATCATCTAACTGAAATGATCTTCTCCAAAGTTACCAGTAATGTCTTAATTACTGATTCTAATGACTTTTTCTCAGTTCTGTTTCTTTTGACCACATGGCAGTATCTGATACTATTGACTATCTTCCTTTTCTGCATACTCTTTCTTCTCTAAGTTTTTAGCACACTGCTTTCTCCTAGTTCTCCTCCTATCTGTCCAACTGCCCCTTCTCAGTTTTCTTTGCTAGTTCATTATCCATACAGAGAACTATTACCTGTGGGCATCCCCAAAGTCTCTGTCCTGGATCCCCTTCTTTTTTTTCTCTCTATACTATCTCGCTTTGTGATCTCATCAGCTTCTCTATATTTAATTATTATCTCTAGGCAAATGAGGCAAATAAGGCAACCAGATGACACAGTAGATAGAACACTGGTCCTGAAGTCTGGAAGACCTGAGTTCAAATCTGCCCTCAGACACTTGCTAGCTATGTTACCTTGGAGAAGTCACTTAACCCCTATTTGCCTCAGTTCCTCATCTGTAAAGTGGGGTCACATTGGAGAAGGAAATGACAAACCACTCCAGTATATTTGCTGAGGAAACACCATGGACAAAGTCCATGGGGTCATATAGTGTCAGACACAACTGAATGACTGAATAACAGTGCAAATGATTCCCAACCCTAACCTCTTTCCTGAATTCCAAACTTGCATCTTCCACTTCCCCTTTGACATCTCAAACTGGATGCCCCATAGACAACTCAAACTCAACATGTCCAAAACAAGAACTCATTAACATTCTTCCCAAACCCTTTGCTATTCTAAGCTTTCCTATTACTGTAGAGTAATCATCTTCCATTGTAACCTCGGTGCCATCCTAGATTCCTTTATCTCCCTCCCTTCACATACGCAATCCATCACCAACTCTTGTTTCAACCTTCACAACATCTCTTCTATGACCCATCTCTTCCAATCAAACACCACTGCAGCCCTAGTTCAGGTCCTTGTTCCTGGACTGCTGCTTTATATAAGCTTCTTCCTACTCCAATGCCCTACTCAGCTGCCAAGCTGATTTTTAAAAATTTTAAATCATGTGCCTTATTCTTAGTTTCCAGCAGCTTCTTCCTATCTCCAGGATAGACACAAACTGCTCTTCTTGTCTCCAGCCTGCGTTTCCAAATCATAACATGTTCATTCAGTCTATGTTCCAGCTAACTGACTTTTCTTCATGCATAACATTCCATTTTCAGCCTCACTCTACAAGTTGTCTCCCATGCTTGGAATGTTCTCCAGATTTATATGCAGTCTTTCAATCAGTCAATTGGCCAGCAAACATTTATTAAGTACTCAATATGTACTAGATACTGTGATATGAAGAAAGAAAAAAAACCCACCAATCTCTGTTCCCAAAGACCACACTAGACATTAGACATGTGAGATTGTGTAAACAACCACATACATGTAAAATCTAGAGAGAGCAGATGGAACATAATCTGAAAGGGGAAGGCATTAGCAGGGAACGGCGCTGGGAAAAGTCTTCTGCAGGAGATGGGATTCGAACTAATTTTTGAAGGGAATCTAAAGTGCAGAGGTGAGGGGGGAGAGGATTCTTAGCCTGAAGGACAGCATATGCAGAGGAATGATGATTGGACATGGAGTGGAGGGGTTGTATTTGAACTGCAAGCAGGACAGTGTAGTTGCATCCTGGAATTGGAAGGAAAGGTCCAAAATATAAGGAGCCCCCTCCCCCGTGGTTCCACCTCTACCACTTGCCGACCATGTCACCATGGATGGGCCACTTAACTTTTTCGTGTCTCAGAAGAATCCCTAAGTCTTATCTGTAGATTCATCTAGAGGCTAGTAAAAGCAGTTCTCATGGCTGGTGTCTTCTAGAATTATATCATCATAATAAAAGCTGGCATTTGTGTTATAAGTATAATAACAAATAATATAAATAGAGCTGACAACTAAGATTCACAAGATTCTTTTTGTGTCTTGTCATTTGATCCTCACAACAACCGTATGAAGTCGATTGTTCAAAGTTTTAGTATCCCCATCTTGTAGATGAGAAAACTGAGCCTCAGAGAGGTCAATGACTTGTCTGAGATCACACAGATAAGAAGTGGTGAAATCAAAATATAAACTTTAGTCTCCTGACTCCTAGTCTAGTGCTGTCCCAGTATATCATACTACCTCTCATGCTATCCTTGTCTTTTAGGTTAGATATTTCCAAAAATCACTGATCATATCATCTTTCCTTCACAATTCAAAGAGTCCTGGTTTTCAAGGCAGAAGACCTTGGTTAAAATTCTACTTCTAACACTTAAACCCTGAGCACAGCAAATCTATTCACTCTCAAACCTATCCTCTATACTGCTGCTCAGATTAGAAGCGCCTGGTCCATACCTGACCATGCCATTTCCTTGCTCAGATAACTCCCATGGCTCCCCTATGACCTTTTTGTTTTGTCACTTTTTTTCCCTAGATGCGCAAGACTTATTTGTTTATTCTGCCTCCTCCTTCTTTCATTCTGGTCTGGTCTGCCAAGCCTAGTCATAAAAGTCTAAAGAAGAGACAAACCAGGAAAATGTTGCTTTCTCCTGCATTCATCTAATCTCCCTTAGGATAATTTAAGAAGAAAAGATCGATCTAGCCATAATAGGACTAAGACTGTTTGGGACTGAGACCTTGATGGTCTCTCCCTTCTCCTTTTAGGCCAGGGTACTTTTCTACAGGTGAAGAAGACAGTGTTTTCCTTGTCAATAATCTCACATTTGTCATTTCATGTAAGATAAAAAATTAAAAGGGGAACATCTGGTGGGCAGACATTAAAGGTCTCCAAAGAAAAGGTTGATTTATAACTATGGCAAATCTGTAACCACCTTTCCTTAGGATATCTATAAAATAAATTATATTTTTGAAATATCTATAAAAATTATTAAAGCATAAAATAAATTGTATCATAAAATATCTATAAAATTATAAAAGCATAAAATAAAAATATTGAGTATAATTGGATGCAAACTTGTTAATTTTTGCTAAACTTTTTACTAAATCACATCATAAATTTGTGGAATATTATCAACGTTCCTTGGTCATTCAGTGGCCAAACGTATGCTTGCACTATTTCAATGATCTCCTTTAAAATAAAACAGTGGTTGGAAAGGGAACTATTTTCACAGCTTTTAGTGTACTGAAACAATTACACCTTTTTTCTACTTCTATTCAGTCTTGGAAGGGAATTCATTGTACCTTCATTGGCCTTAGTATAGGTTGCTCCATGGGGATGCATAGAGTAGCGCCTTTTGGCAAAGTTTTTCATGTGCACAACGATTACATCCCCAACCTCTCCCTTGAGAATAGGACCCAAAAACCCTAGCCAGTTGGGTTTTTTTGCACGTTTTTTATAAGTTCCATCCGTGTACTGCACATACATGGCTTTCTTATAAACTCGACCTATCCTCTGAGCTCCTCTTTGTAGATAGATATACGAACGCAACTCTCTGTGAAAGATAAAAAGACAACAATAACAGATCTTGACAGAAACGAAAATGTTCAAATTGGTTGGAATAGGAAGTCAGGAAATACATAACTTAAATGGGACCTAAAATGACAAAAAGAAGGAGACTTATAGTTTAAATGGCAAAATGCCAATCCTGGAAAGAATAAGATGAAATGAGGTAGGAGGAAAGAAGAAGGAAGGAGATGGGGATCCCAAACAGCTTATTTGTTGAAGCATCATGTAATTAATTCATGTAGCATTTTAGTTGTAAAGCCCTCCCCTGAGCTTTGTACTAAACCATGTCATGAAATTGCAAAGCACTTTCAGTATACTTTAGTCATTTATCATGGGTCACAGATTTAGAGCTGGGAGGGACACCAGAGACTGTGGAGTAGCAGGATTTGATTCCATGGCTTTCTGACTCCACATTCAGTGCTTCTTCATGGTAGACATTAGCTCATGTCTATAAAAGCAAATGGAATTAATTATTTAGTGAATTTGGGCCATCAAGACCCAGAATTTGAATACATCAGAGCCCTTCTCCAACTATACCCTCATCCTCTTGCTGAATCATCTGGAAAGATAAAAGAAAATAATGTAAGTCATATTATTTATATTTTCTCATGTATATGAGAAAAAGAATTGCTTTTAAATACTTGTACACCCATAGCATTCATCAAAACACAGAATTACACAGAATTTCTGTTCAGAGGGTTTACAGCTTAAGCATCTGGGTGAATATAGCTGGGACCATACTGAAACTGGGCGTCTTAGCCTTTTCTGTATCACGGACCCCTTTGGTAGTCTGGTGAAACTGATGGATGAAATAAAATAAAATATAAGATGTCCTCAAAATAAAATACAAGGTGTCCCAGAAGTCATAATACAGTTGTAGGCTTTAAAAAAACTTAAAGCTTTGAGCCTTAAGGAGTAACTGAGGTTCACTGAGGGAAGAGTGATTTATCCACAGCCGTACAGATAATAAGTTGTCATAGACAGGACCTGAATCCAGGTTCTCTGAATCTAGAACCAGTACTCTTTCCGCTGTGCTAGGAAACGTAAGGAAATGAATTCAGAAAGGCTCTTGCATGTTAAATGTGCTACGTATGCAGACAACCTATGTATACATATGCATGCATATATAATATATACATGTCCATTCCTGACAACGAATTTGTTCTTAAAGAATTAATCCAACAAAAGTCATTTATCAGCATATTATCCATAATAATTAACTACCAGCCCATTCTATGGACACTATCATTTTCGAGGAAAGTTGAACATTACTTACATATCTTCGGAAATTAATTTTCCATTGACTATGTTTCTTCCAATAGGAGCATAGTTCCAAGTCCCTTCCCTAATGCCGACATAATAATGTCTTTCTTTTGCCCAACCTGGAGAATTGGAAAAAATCAGAAAAGAGGAGAACAGCAAGAGTCCTGTCATTTTCTAGCCTGGTGCCTTGAGAAATAAAATTGATGTTGGCCTGCTCGCCTTCCTTTTATGTGGTAGAGTTTCTTCGCTTCCTTGGAGTGCATTTGCATAGTTGTTACATAAGAGCAACTCTCCCTTCTTCATTCCCACAGATGCAAATCCCATTCAGTTTTATTTAGTTGGTCAAATGGAGTGTTGAATAGCCCAACTGGGCTGTTGCACAATTATCTACTCCAGATTGGCACTTCATGAGCCAACCGTTCTGGAGAGCAATTTGGAATTATTCCCAAAAGGCAAACAAACTGTGCATATCCTTTGATGCAGCAATATCACTGCTAGGTCTATATCTCAAAGATATTCAAAAAAGGGAAAAGGACCAATTTATACAAAAATATTAATAGTAACTCTTTTGGTGGTAGATAAGAATTGGAAATCAAAGGGATGTCTATCAATTGGGGAATGGCTAAACAAATTGTGGTAAGTGATTGTAATGAAATATTGTGCTATAAGATATGACAAGCAGGTGATTTCAGGAAAACCTGGACTTACACAAACTGATGCATGCTGAAGTGGACAGAACCAACAGAACATTGTACACAGCAACAGCAATATTGTTCGATGAAGAAGTGTGAATGACTTAGCTACTCTCAGCAATGTGATGACCCCAGACAATCCCAAAGGACTCATGATGAAGCATACTATCCGCCTCCAGAGAAAGAACTGACATTGTTTGAATACAGACTGTAACGTGCTATTTGTCACTTTCATTTTTCCCCTATTTGACTCTTCTTGTACAAAATTACTAATATGGAAAAGCTTTATATAATTGTACATGTATAACCTATATCTGATGATGGTTTACCGTCTCAGGCAGTGGAGAGGGGAGAGAAAGAGGAAAGAATAGAATTTGGAACTCAAAACTTTAAATAAACATTAAAAAAATGGAAAAAATATGTATCATTAATCACACTCCTTCATGAATGTTTCTTCACTAAGTGTTATGTTAAACTAGATAAGCCAATGTGTGAGCTATCAGTCTAAGACAGTCATTACAGAAGAAAAGTTAAGGATATACTTGAACTATTTCATAAATTAAGTACTGCATAAGATAATTGAAAAAAAGATTGTTAGGTCAGTTTGGGACTGGAGTGGAGCATTACCTAGAACCTTTATTTACTGGCTTATTATATTTTTCTGGAATTATTGCAATAGCCTCTCAACTGGTTTACCTTTCTCCACTATCTTTCTCTTTTAATCCTTTTAACCCTAACTACTGACAGACTAACCTTCTTATAGTTTAGTTGTTATATCTTATATCTTAGTGGTAGCATCATTCCCTTATTCAAACCTCTTTAATGGTTTCCCATTACCTGTAACATAAAGTCTACACAATTTAGTCTGATATGCAAGCCTTCTGTGTTCTGACTTCAGTCTTCACTTTTAATGAATGAAAAAGCATTTAAGTGTTTACAGTGTGCCAAGCACTGTGCTATGCACTAGAGATAAAAATAGAAGAAGTGAGATACTGCAGGGAGCTCACCCTCTAGGTGGCACAGAGTAGAGAACACCAGCCTTGGAGTCAGGAGGACCTGAGTTCAAATATGGACTCAGATACTTGACACTTATTAGCTGTGTGACCCTGGGCAAGTCACTTCACCTCAATTGCCTCAACCAAAAAAACCAAAAAGAGCTCACATTCTAATTGAAGCAAATAACACATTCTTAGGTGGCACCATCGGGTTGGTCAGTAGTCTAGATAAGTAGCAACAGGGAAGATGGTGTAGCATGATGGAGGATCTTAGGATGTGCCAAGAGGGCAGATGGTGAGGACTGGTGGTCCTCCATCTTGTTAGAAGGCTGTAGCTAACTCCCTGCTCATCCCAGTGAGATGAACACCATATTGCTTTTCCCACCTGGCTACACTGGTATGATTTAGGTGGTCCAGAATAGGGGAGGAGGGAAAGAGAATAAAGAAAGGGAACCCCATTGATGACTCTTTCTACCCCTTTTCCCCATATAGGGCAGGGGAATGGTTGAGGGAGAAAAGAAAAGGAAAGAGAAAAGTGGCTTTTCCTACCTGGTCACCTTGAATGGTGTTTTTCAGCCTTATAATCTCATGACTCTCTCAAACTAGTTTTTATATCAGTGGGACAAATTCCTTTACTGTCAAACAGACCTCTGTACCTCCCTGCCTCCACACCTTTACTGAAACCATGTTCCAGCTGATGATGTTCCCTTGCCTCCTCTCAATCTGTTACAATTCTACCCAGCCTTAAAATCCAAGGTTAAGCTGGAGAAGACCACACTGAATTTTTAGGGTTCCTTCCTACAGCACCATTGTCTGTCATTCTTTGGCCACTTTAATGCTTTCAGGATCTGTGATTTAAGCCATAGAGATTGATACCTCACTACAGATAGAGGCAGATCACTATCCCTTCAAAGCCCTTAGTGGAAGACAACGAATTACTGCAGTTCTCCCAACTCCATCACCTTCCATTAGAATGTGGGCTCCTTGAGGACAGGAACTCATTTTTGCCCTTCCTTGAATCCCTAGTATTTATATACAGGGAGTGGCATAGAAGTACTTAATAAATGCTAATTGACTGATAACAGCAATAATAGCTAGAACTAATATAGTGCTTTAAGGTTTGCAAAAACGCTTTACAGATCTAGCAATATGGTGGTCTTCAGACTGATGTCCAAAAGCTTTCTCCAGAGGAAGTTTAACAATCACAGAAATTCCAGAGTCCTAAAGAGACAGCTGTCAATGGCCATCTCTTATAAATTCCTCATTTGAATAATAAAAGGTGATTTTTAAATGATGCTTTAAGGTTCAAAAAATATTTTGCATATACTCAGAACTGAGACCCAGAAAATTTAAGCTATTTGCCCAAGGTCAAAAAGTCAGATTTAATTCCTGGACTTTCTGCCCCCAAATCCAGTGCTCATTTGATTACTTGTCAAGTCTACATCCCATTTGTTTGGATTCAGTCAAAAGGCTGCACTTGAGGACCTAGAGGGCCACATGCGGACTTGAGGTCTCAGGTTCCCCATCCTTGGACTAGCCAATTAAATGATTAGTGAACATTACAGTACTTAGCTGCGCTTGGATAATGCTCACTCTTGTCATTTATGCCTGGAACCTTTGGGAGTGATTTACATCTTCCCTTTAAGTCAGAGTGGTAGACAACTCTGGTTTTGGAGTCAGAAGACTTGAGTTAAAATATTGCTTTTACTGTTTATTACCAAGGACTGTGTATGCTTCTTAAATTTTCTGGGCCTCAGTTTCCTCATCTGTAAAACAAGATGGCATCTAATGTCCCTTCTGACTCTAAATCCATGAATTTCTGATCCTCCTAACGTCACAGGGCTCAGGATGGGTATATGGCCGATAAAAAACCACTCTCTAACATCCAGACAAATGTATGTTAAAAGAGTATCAGACATGGAGGCTTGTACATGTGAATAACCCAAAAGTTCACTAACTCACCCTTGGAAGACCTTTCAAAACGATTCCTTGGCAATCAGTTCCATTTTTGTGCACTCACCGCCTCTTTAGACAAATGAGCTGCTTCTTTGGCAAGACATTTTTAGTTTGAGCACCTTTGAACATTGTTCCAAAGCATATGAATATTAAAGTTAATCATTTTTTTTTTGCCACTCTGTTTCCTGCTTCCTGGATGACAAGATTCTTCTGAGTCTTTAGGCTGTGGCTGCATCATTTGTTTATGAGTACATATCCTTGATGTCTATCTTGAGGACATAGGGCATTTACCCAAACTCAATATTGTTATTCTTTGCTTTCATACCTATCTCCAGGTACCTTGCAGGAAAACCTGGTGCCTATCTTACTTTTCTGAAATTTGAAAAATCAAAGAAAGATAAAGGGCAAAGATTCATATAATTTCATCTAATTACTAATGAATATAATTACTAATCAACATAATTTTTGATATTTATGTTTCTAGATCACTTTATACTATGTTTCTATTATCAATAGTAAGAGCTGCTTTTTCTCTAGCATTTTATAGCTTACAAAGTGTTCTTGTTGTAACAACCCTCAGATACTTACTAGCCATATGACTGTGAGACCCTGAGGAAATCATTTAACCTTTATCAAACACAGTTTCCTTCTCTGTAAAATGGGGATAATAATAACTCCTACCTCCCCAGGTTGTTGTGAGAATCAAATAAGATATTTGCCAAATGCTTAGCATACAGTAAATACTTAATAAATTGTTTTCTCCTTCCTTCTTATTTCTTCTACGACTTTGGGCAGGTTTTTAAGTGACCCATTACTGTATCTGAGCCTCAGTGTCCTCATTTGTCAAATCAAATGTGTTTTTCTTCACGTTACCAGAAAAAATAAAATATTTCTTGAAAACACTGAAGAATTACCTCAAGGTTTGTTTTTAGTTTTGGTTTATTAAGGACAAAAGGAGGATGAAAGAAAGGATAGTGTCCCTGAGGAAGATGATGACAGAGAGATGGCAGAGAGAGCTGCCTCAAGACTGGGAAATGCAGATCAAAATTGGCCAATGGGAAGTTGGTACCCAAAGATGCAAAAGGCTCTATGACCTCATGGATGTAGCTGTACCCTCCCATGATACAAAGCACAACCTATCCTGCCTGCTTATACTGTGTATTTCTTGCCTATATTTTCTCATATATTCAAAACAGAAGGACCACCCAATTTACTAGGAGCTTCTCTCAATTTCCCTAGACATAGAGAGGATACCAATATTTATTTGATCTGTCTGTCTGTCATCCCTCATGCTCATCAGCATATTTAGCTATTTCCAATTGATAGATATCTCCTTTGTTTACATTTCTTTGCTACCATAAAAATGCTTCTATAAATGTCTTGATCCATATGGGGACTTTCTTTTTAACAATGAACTCTGTGGGTTATATACCTATTAGTAGAATCTCTGCATCAAAGAGCATGAGTATTTTAATCTCTTTCCTTTCATAATTCCAAATTGCTTTTTAAAATGGTTGTACTATTTCACAGCTTCACCAACAATGCATCAGTGTCCATAATATCTCCAGCATTGACTATTCCCATTTTTTGTTCTCTTTGCCAACTTTCTGAATGGAAACTGAAACCTTAGTGTTGTTTTGATTTGTATTTCTTCTATTAGTAGTAATTTTGTGCATCCTTATCTAGTTGTTGATAGTTTGATGTTTATATTGGACCTTTTATCAATTGAGGGAATGACTTTTGGTCTTATATATTTCTATTTGTTGTCTATTTATCTTGGATACCAAATCCATTATCTAAAAAAAATTGATACAAAGATTTTTTCTATTCAGTGATTTCTAATCTTATCCCAATTGTATTAATTTTGTTTACACAGTTGATTTTCAATTTCACATAATAAAAATTATGAATAAATTATAACATGACTTCCAAGGAATTTTAAATGATTTTGATGTATGAATGAGATTTGTTTATCCCTTGCTGGAAGAAAAAAATTAAAGTGATTTTTTGCTCTACTGAACCAAATGCTTTTTTTCATAAGCAACAAACAATAGACACAGAAGCATCTTGTATTTTATATATCTTTCAGTCAATTGTGAAATGGTAAAAATGTGGTACATTGTAGAATACAACTTTTGAAAGTCTGCTTGTTTCCTAATTTGAAGATGTCTCCAATGAATCAATTTGTTTTTATCCTTTATATTGCATATACTTATAGATTAGCTTCTTGTCTCCTCTG